>NC_073268.2:10964166-12190000 GCF_029289425.2 Pan paniscus | reverse complement strand
GGCAATCTCACTCAGATATTTATCCAAGAAGAATGAAAACATACCTCCCCACAAAGCCTTGTACACAAATGCTTATAATGCCTATATTCATTATAGTAAACAATTGGAAACCATCCAGTCTACATCCATGGGTGAATCGATACAATGTGGTACATAGATACAATAAACACTACTTAGCAATGAAAAGAAAAAACGGATGCACGCAATGACATGGATGCTTCTCAAAGGCTTCATGCTAAGTGAAAGAAGCCAGATGTGAACAAGTACATCTGGTATGATTCCATTTACAATATATAAGTCCTCAAAACATGATTTCTTAGGTAAACAGCAACATATAGGGATCAAAATCAGATGAGTGGTTGTCAAGGAGCAGAGGTGAGGGGTGGAGCAAAGGGGTACTAGGAAAATGCTTGGTTGTTGGAAATGGTCTTTGTCTTTTTTTAAAGTGTTATAATTAATGTTTTATTGTCACCCAGATGGTATTTGAGTTTATAGTCTTCATGCTTTATATATTTTTGTAAATTAAAAAAATTACAAGTTTTAAATAGCCAATGGCTGGTTATGTTTTCAGAAAACACGATTAGACTAATTCATGAATGGTGGCTTCAAGCTTTTCCTTATGGGCTCCAGAAAATTCACCCACCTTTTGTCCCTTCTTAAAACACTGGAATGTTGGCATGCATTCGGCTTCACACTCTGAAGCAACATCCTGACAGTCATCCACATCTACTTCAAGGAATACCACGCTGGAATACTTTCCAGAGAGGGGATAAAGAAAGGCTTGATCATTTTGCAAGGCCCACACCACGTGGCTGAGAAGTCAACTACTACAAGTTTATCGCCTGTGGCATCCAAGGCTTCCTAAAAAGCAAGCTTGCTTTCGATCTCCTTCACCATCTTGGCTGCTGAGGTCTGATGAGCGGCTTTTTTTTTTTTTAATAGGGAACTGACCGTATTCATCTGTAGCCTGTTACCCCATAATTCTTTAGGATGTTCAAAGTTGGAGTGACCATATGCCCGTCCCTGTTCCTCTTGACACTCAGTGAGAGGCAGCCATCTGAGTAAGTGGAAGTGTGATATTCGCTCCGGGCATTATGTCATGAGCCTTAAATCCAGAATACACTGGATTGAGTCTTTCAGCCCAATAGTTTGCCACCGTTGCCAGATTTGGGAGCATCCGAGGAGAGACCTCAAATCATAATGGGGTGGTGCAGGGCTCCCCCATACTCAAAAAACTTTCCGTGTGTTTTCCAGGCAAGTGTCTTTCTCCTCGAATACAACAATCTTGGTTACAACTGACAGTAGTGCAATAGATCGGTCGGTACACTGATCCAGGAACATCTTGATGGTATAGTATGTTGTCATTCGCACTCTACCAGCCACTAGTCTAACCTGGTGGAGTAGCTCTTTTTCCGGGGACTCAAATTCTCCATTATCAAAGCACAGACAAGTGGTCCGACACACAGTCTCGAATTAAACCAGTTAGTCGCCAGCCCTGCGTTGTCATTGAGTGACAGGTTGGCACCATCCCTGTGTGTTGGTCGTTGGAGAGGCACCATCAGGGTCTTGAATCATTTTTGAGCCTAGAGACTATTAGCATGCATTTTGTCCCTCGACCCTGCTACTATGTTGCCCACCGGGTCACAACAGTGCTGAGGTACAGATGATATCTCGAAGGATGTGAATTCCGGGTCCTTCCCTTTGAGGATTTCGCCACACAGTGTTTTGATTTTGTTCTTTCCACTACTGGAATCACAAGATACAACTCCCTGGAGAGTCGTACAGATAAGAGATTCTCACGTTAACACTTCAAACAAAAAGCAAAGAAACACCTAACTTGCTGTGATGGGATGAGGTGTCATCAGTGGGTTGGATCGAGCATCAATTTGGGTGCTCCAAATTTTCCACTTCCCCAGTGCCAGGATGTGGTTCATCTACATAGGTTGGGTACTGCCCAAATTTCCCACTTAGCTCAAAGGACTTCCGCCCAGGAAATGGTCATGCAGAGGGAGGCTTGGAACTGTCCACGGGGTCCTCCATGGTGAACTATAGTGTTGGCTGCGGGAGCAATCGGTTCCTTTGTTGTCTTAATTGTGGTGTCAGTTGCTGGCAATATACACAAAAATTGGTGACTTTTACTTTATGTAAATTATACCTCAGCTGGGCGCGGTGGCTCATGCCTGTAATCCCAGCACTTTGGGAGGCTGAGGTGGGTGGATCACGAGGTCAGGAGCTCGAGACCAGCCTGGCCAATATGGTGAAACCCTGTCTCTACTAAAAATACAAAAATTAGCTGGGCTTGGCGGTGGGCGCCTGTAGTCCCAGCTACTTGTGAGGCTGAGGCAGGAGAATTGCTTGAACCCGGGAGGCGAAGGTTGCAGTGAACCGAGATTGTGCCACTGCACTCCAGCCTGGGTGACAGAGCAAGACCCCGTCTCAAAAAAAAAAAAAAATATATATATATATAAATACGTATATATATATAAATACCTCAATAAATCAGATTTTTAAAATCCAAGTCCTGGAGCAGTGGCTATGCCTATAATCCCAGCATTTTGGGAGGCCGAAGTGGGAAGATTGCTCAAGCCTAGGAGTTCAAAACCAGCCTGGTGAACATGACAAGACCCCATCTCTACAAAAAAAAGTTTTTAAATTCAGTGCATGAGAGATGTGCTAGCTGATAGTGGTTTTGATCACATCTTGAAGAGAGTTGGCTGCACTGGAAACTGGTACCCCTAAAATCTATTGTAGGAAAAGGATGTGTGATTGTTTCCTATGGACCAGATGTGAGCTATGAGGGAGGGAGAACCAGCATCAGGCCACATTAAAACCTGCCCAACCTTGAGCAAGAGTTATTTAAAAAAACAAAACAAAACAAACAAAGAATAAAACCTGCCCAGGAACACCACCTGGAGAGAAAGATGCGGCCCCAGCAGCAAGAAACTGATGCCTGAGCTGCTTGTGAGCCAAGAAGAGTTCAGCTATACCCGGGGAATTGGAGGTGAGACCCCAATAATGGGGTCGGCTGGAGGTCTTGGAAGAACTTTAAAAAGTGTCCCAATAGATAAAAAGTCAGCTGTATACAAAGCCCAGGAAGCTTCTGTACCAGCTCGTACAATACAAAATCAGATCTTTCCTGCCCCTTTTTACCTCTTCCCGCGCCATGTCAACCCTGGGGGTACAAAAGCAGCCAAGTGAGTGAGGAGGAGAATCCCAGGGCGTAGGAGCAGGTGGGGGTTGGAGGGTACATTGAGAAGTTAATTAGAGTCTCTCCCTCTTCACCATACCCTTTCATACACACACACACACACACACACACACACACACACACACACACACACACACACACACACAGCCTTTTCCTGTTGCATGCTACTTGCCCAAAACAGACTGAGAAGGTGCAAGGGAGAAGTTTTTAACTTCAAATGGACTTTTACATTTGGGGGAGGGGCTGTGGGGTGTTTTGGGTTTTTTTGGCTTATACTTTTTTTTTGCATTTTTTCATCATGATACAATATACATAACACACAATTTACCATTTTAACCAATTTACAATCATTTCAGTGGCCCCAAATATGCTCATGCTGTTGCGCAGCCATCCACAGAAGCTACTCATCATCCCAGACGGAACCCCACACACACTAAACAACAAGTCCCAGCCCGCCTCCCCCAGCCCCTGGCAACCACTGCTCTACCCTCCAGCTCCATGAATGGGACCACGCTTATTTTTTAATTGCAATTATTGAAATGAACCTTTTTTTTTTTTTTTGAGACAGGGTCTCACTCAATCTCGCAGGCCGGAGTGCAGTAGTGCGATCTCAGCTCACTACGACCTCTGCCTCCCAGGTTCAAGTGATTCTCCTGCCTCAGCCTCCCGAGTAGCTGGGATTACAGGCACCCACCACCCTGCCTGGCTAATTTTGTACTTTTAGTAGAGACAGCGTTTCACCATGTTGGCCAGGCTGGTCTCAAACTCCTGCCCTCAGGCGATCCACCCACCTCAGCCTCCCAAAGTGCTGGGATTACAGGTGTGAGCAGCCACTGCGCCTGGTTGAAATGAAACTTTTATAACTTAAAGTGACCCAAAAACTTTTTACCAAAAGAGAGTGTCCCAAAAAGACATGGGCCTGCCCTATATTCCATTCAAAAGAATGGTGATGGGCCATCCCCACAAAACACATTTGAATGGAGATTAGGAGATTAAAATAAAGGCAGACTGTGAGTCCTATTTGTTCAACCTCACAGCTACACAAAGGAGAGCTTTATTTTGCCCATGTGACAAGAAACGTAAAGATCTAGAGTCCAGGGCTGACACCGCTGGTTGAGATGTCAGTAAGGCCCAGCCTCCGTTTACTGCCTGCCGCACTGTCCTTGGCGCAGCCTTGCCATCCCCGGGGCCCAGGCCTAGAGTCGGAATTCCAGCAGGAAGAAAGCGAAAGGGCAAAGGCTCTTTGGAGAATTGGGAAAATCATTCCTGTGTTCTGTGGTTCAGAGGAGTGACCTGGTTGACAAAGCCTGCTCTAAAGGATCAAGAAGCGAGAAGTAGCGGGCTCAGTGGCTCACGCCTGTAATCCCAGCACTTTGGGAGGCCAAGGCGGGCGGGTCACCTGAGGTCAGGAGTTTGAGACCAGCCTGGCCAACCTGGTGAAACCCCGTCTCTACTAAAAAATGCAAAAATTAGCTGGTTGTGGTGGCACATTCCTGTAATCCCAGCTACTCAGGAGGCTGAGGCAGGAGAATTGCTTGAACCCGGGAGGTGGGGGTTGCAGTGAGCTGAGATCATGCCACTGTACTCCAGCCTGGATGACAGAGTAAGACTCCATCTTAAAATAAATACGTAAATAAAAAGAATCGAGAAGCAGCATGGCAGAGTCTCTCGATAGGGCCAGACTGGCCAATGATTCTAATCTCCAAATCTCCAAATACTGAAGTCACACACACATATGAAAAGGCCTGGGGAGGGCTGGGTACAGTGGCTCAAACCCAGGCTATTTAATAATTCCCAGTTAGAAAATCTAGGCCGGGCGCGGTGGCTCACACCTGTAATCCTAGCACTTTAGAAGGCCAAGGTGGGCGGATTGCCTGAGCTCAGGAGTTCGAGGCCAGCCTGGGCAACGTGGTGAAACCCCATCTCTACTAAAATACAAAAATTAATTAGCTAGGCATGGTGGTGCACACTTGTAGTCCCAGCTACTTGTGAGGCTGAGGTGGGCGAATCACTTGAACCTGGGAGGGAGAGGTTGCAGTGAGCCTAGATGGCACAACTGCATTCCAACCTGGGTGACAGAACGAGACTTCATCTCAAAAAAAAAAAAAAAAAAAAGAAAAAGAAAAAGAAAGAAAAAAGGAAAAAGAAAATCTAGATGCTTTGGGAGGTGGTGGGCAGATTGGTTGAGCCCAGGAGTTTGAGACCAGTCTGGGCAACATAGCGAAACCTCATCTCTATTAAAAAAAAAAAAAAAAAAATTAGCTGGATGTGGTAGCTCATGCCGGTAGTCCCAACTACTCGGGAGGCTGAGGTGGGAGGATCGCGTGAGCCCAGGAGGCAGAGGTTGCAGTGAGCTGAGACTGAACCACTGCCCTCCAGCCTGGGAGACAGAGCAAGATACTGTCTCACGAAAAAAAGTGAGAGGTGTGAGGTGGGCTCACACCTGTAATCTTAACACTTTGGAAGGGCAAGGAAGGAGGATCTTTTGAAGCCAGGAGTTTGAGACCAGCCTGGGCAACATAGCAAGACCCCATCTCTACAGAAAATGTAAACATTAGCTGGGCATGGTGGTGCATACCTGTGATCTCAGCTACTCAAAAGGCCGAGGCAGGAGGATCACTTGAGCCTAGGAGATCAAGGCTGCAGTGAGCCACGACTGCACCACTGCACTGCAGCATGGGTAACAGAGCAAGACCCTGTCTCAAAAATAAATACATAAATAAATAAAATTTTAAAGACCTGGGGACAATTCCCGAACTGACTGAGCTTAGGCCCCATGTTTGCCCTTGGCTACACAAGCAGGGGAGACTGAGGAAGGATCTGCTCCCTTGACCTCTGTAGTGGGAGAGAGTGGGGGAGGCAGGCACTGTTATTCACCTCTGTCATATAAATGAGTTGTACCTTGAGTCCTACGCTGTTTACTTCTTCACAACAGGACTGCTAGCTCAAAAACCCCATGAGAGCTAAACTCAGTTTTTTACACATCCAATTGCTTTAAATTAAAAAGCCCAAATAAACATATTTCTAGCCACTTAGAGCCTGCCTGCTTTATATACCCTGCCAAACTGCACCCAACATCTGCTGGCCATAGAGAGGACAAACCCTGGGGCTATAAAAGCCCAAGCCAGGGCTGCCCTTGGCAGTTCTTTGACCTGGAGACACCCCTCCTCATCTAGACATGTAAACCCCCTCTCTGATACCCCTCTCCCCAGAAGCTCTCTTGTCTTCTCTTTCTGGATGGTGGCCCTGCATCACTATCCTTAGAAGGACCCCTGCTACGGGGGACTTCCCCTCACAGGTAACTCTGTCCCAGAGCCATCCCAATAAAGCTCATTGCCTGCTACTGCCATCTCGTGGTCATTTTCCTCTAGGTCAGCCCCAAACCCTAGAACTGCTAATGACCTTGGCTTCTCTCCCCAGGATTTGACACACAGTAGCAAGGAATAATTCCCTATTAGAAAATCTGGGCCAGGCGCGGTAGCTCACGCCTGTAATCCCAGCACTTTGGGAGGCCGAGGTGGGCAGATCACCTGAGGTCAGGAGTTTGAGACCAGCCTGACCAACATGGAGAAACGCTGTGTCTACTAAAAAAACACAAAATTAGCCGGGCATGGTGGTGCATGCCTGTAATCCCAGCTACTTGGGAGAGGAAAACTCTGCCTCAAAAAAAAAAAAAAAAAAAAAAGATAGAAAGAAAGAAAGAAAGAAAAGAAAATCTGGGCCAGGCATGGTGGCTCACGCCTGTAATCCCAGCACTTTGGGAGGCCAAGGTGGGCAGATCACCTGAGGTTGGGAGTTCAAGACCAGCGTGACCAACATGGAGAAACCCTGTCTCTACTAAAAAAAATACAAAAATTAGCCAGGCGTGGTGGTGCATGCCTGTAATCCCAGCTACTTGGGAGGCTGAGGCAGGAGAATCGCTTGAACCTGGGAGACAGAGATTGCAGTGAGCTGAGATCGCGCCACTGCACACACAGCGAGACTCTGTCTCAAAAAAAAGAAAAAAAAGAAAAAGAAAATCTGGATGCTATTAGGGAGAAGAATGGAGGGTAGGCAGCCAGGAACCTGGTTGTGGTGGCACACAGGTAATGTCTAAGATAAATAAGACTCTCAGTACAGGACAAAGGCTGAGGCCCAAAGGCAACTAAAATACGTTTGACAAGAGGTAAAAGCAGTGAATAAAGAAGTAGATGCTACCAGGAAAGAGACACCACAAGCGCCTCATAATTCATCCCTTCTGCTTTAGAAATATGAAGAAAAAAAAATTGACAAAGCAATGGGCTCCTGCTGGAATTGAACTTCCTTAGTCTGAGTCTCCTTAGTCCAGGTCTAAGACACACTCTTCCTGAGAGCCAACAGGTCAGGAAAGCACAAATGCCCTCTTTACCTTTGCAGAGACTTTGAGCCAGCGTCCAACGTGATCCAGCGTGATCCAATGTGATCCGGCGCTGCTTCTGCCTCCCTGTTCCCGCTTCAAACTGCAGGTGCTGTTTGCTGCCCTCTAGGGACTCCTAGAAGTATATGCATCAGTCAGTGTTACTAATTGTAAACAAAAGACACGCTTCTGCCTGAGTTAAATAGAAAATAAATTTATGAAAAATCTATGGGCACAGAAAGTGGATGGGGGGTAGAGCTGTTGGAGAGCTAGCTCAGAGGCTATGCAGCCAAGACCAATGCTCAAAATCACGTTGCAGAACTGTCTGGGGAAGGCACCACTGTCTCCACCTCATCTGAGCACCAGCTGCCATGGTTTGTATCCCTGACACTGACCATTAGATACTGTGTTGCCACAACTCTGAGGCAAGATTGTAAAGGTGCACTGCTGTCCCTACCAGGTAAAAACAAATGACTTCTGGATTATCTGGCTATTGGGATAAAGAACAAAGCATTTGGCTGGGTGCAGTGGCTTATGCCGGTAATCCCAGCACTTTGGGAGGCCGAGGCAAGCAGATCACCTGAGGTCAGGAGTTCGAGACCAACCTGGCCAACACAGTAAAACCCCGTCTCTATTAAAAATACAAAAATTACCCAGGCATGGTGGCACATGCCTGTAATCCCAGCTACTCGGGAGGCTGAGACAAGAGAATCGCTTGAACCTGGGAGGCAGAGGTTGCAGTGAGCCAAGATTGTGCCACTGTGCTCCAGCCTGGGTGACAGAGACTAACTCCATCTCAAAAAAAAAAAAAAAAAAACAAAAGAAAGAAAGCATTTTCTAGGAGCTATGTTGATTTTCCCCATAAAGAAACACCTAGAGGCCGGGCATGGTGGCTCATGCCTGTAACCCCGGCACTTTGGGAGGCCGAGGTGGGTGGATCACCTGACGTCAGGAGTTCAAGACCAGCCTGGCCAACGTGGTGAAACCTTGTCTCTACTAAAAATGCAAAAATTAGCCGGGTGTGGTGGCGGGCACCTGTAATTCCAGCTACTCGGGAGGCTGAGGTAGAATTGCTTGAACCCAGGAGATGGAGGTTGCAGTGAGCCGAGATTGCACCACTGCACTCCAGCCTGGGCAACAGAGCAAGACTGTCTCAAAAAAAAAAAAAAAAAAGAAAGAAAGAAAGAAAGAAAGAAAAAGAAACACCTAGAACAGCAGCTACAATTTGAGTGACTTTTTTTTAAAACTATATCTCCTGTTATTTTCCAAGGCCCATCTGTCTTCTGCCTTGTACAAGCCCCTAAATTAAACTGAAATATGATAGGAATCACTACCTTTTTTTTTTTTTAAGACAGAGTTTCCCTCTTGTTCCCTCTTGAACCTGGGAGGTGGAGGTTGCAGTGAGCCGAGATCGTGCCATTGCACTCCAGCCTGGGCAACAGAGCAAGGCTCCATCTCAAAAAAAAAAAAAAAAAAAAAAAAAAAGAATGAGGATTTGCCATTTACTAGGGTAACTGTAAACTCAGGAAATGGGAATACCCATGTCTTTCAGGGACTATTGGATGCTGGCTCTGAGTTAAGAATTTCTGAATGCCATTGTATCACAACTGGAATCACCTGGAATAATTTTTTAAAAGTACTTTAACAATAACATTCTGGTATTTTGGTCACATTGCACAGAGAGAGATACCTTGCAAAGAAAAGCCCCTTCTATCCCCACCCCCAACCCTGCCACATACGCATACGTCATTGTCTCCATTCTATAATTAGAGTTAAATCCCAGCATGTCCAAGAAGGCCAATTATAAAGTCAACCTGGGGAAAGACTTAACACACACGTGGGGTCCATACTCTTCCCTGTTCCTCGTCTCAGGGGTCCCTTCTTGGTTAGAAGGAGCAGTCAGAGGCCAGGTGCGGTGGCTCAAGCCTGCAATCCCAGCACTTTGGGAGGTCAAGGCTGAGAGATCAATCTGAGGCCAGGAGTTTGAGACCAGCCTGGTCAACATAGTGAAACCCTGTCTCTATTAAAAATACAAAAATTAGCCGGGCGTGGTGGTGGACGCCTGTAATCCCAACTACTTGGGAGGCTGAGGCAGGAGAATTGCTTGAACCCGGGAGGCGGAGGTTGTGGTGAGCCGAGATTGCACCATTGCACTCCAGCCTGGGCAACAAGAACAAAACTCCATCTCAAAACAAAACAAAACAAAACATCATCATGACTGAGACTCACTTTCAGAGAAGCTGATTCAATTGGCGTGGGAGTATGAGAAAGGGAGGGACCAGGAGATTGGTGTTTGGGGTTTTTCCAATTGCTACAGGTGATTTCAATTGCAGACATCACTAGCTAAAGCAGTGGTTCTCAACCTTGCCTGCCCATTGAAAACACCTGGGAAGCTTCAACAATGGATGAAGCTACAATCTAGAGGTCCTGATTTCATTATTTAACTGGTCTGCATAGGTATTAGAATTTTTCAGAGCTTGCCAGGTAATTGTAATGTGTATCTAAGGTTGAGAACCATTAGGATAAGTGGACGAATGAAGAAATGAATGAAGAAATTAATGAATCTACAGACTTCAAGCCACCTTTTGCGTGTGTGTGTGTGTGTGTGTGTGTGTGTGTGTGTGTGCATGGACATGCGAATGTCGATTATCCATAATAATCACTGGGGAGACTGAGGCTCACAGAGCAGAGAGAAAGGAACTCATGCTTTTGGAGGGACTGCTCTGTACTAAGCACTGGTGTGGAGGCTTTAAACATATTTTCTTGTGTAATCCTCAAAACCCTAGGAGGATAAATATTGTTATCCTCATTTTACAGAAGTGGAGTCAAGACTCCCAGAGGTTAAATGTCTCACCTGCAGTCATATATTCAGTTATTAGCAGACACAGAACTAGACCCAGTTCTCCTGAAGCCATTGCCAACCCCCACCCCTACTCTGAGCCCTCAAATGACTGACTCCATCTACCCCTGGAGCTACTTTGGCCTGAGCACGTTTATCCCCAGCACCCAGCTGCATCGAATTGGAGCTTAGCTAATAGGTCCAGAGCTGCAGGAATGAGAGGTTCTGGGAACTAGGAAATGTTCCCAGAACCCAACCTGTGGAGGTCTTGTCCCAAAGAGCTTGTCAGGACCTAGCTCTAAGAGCAGAGGAATGTTGGCTGGGCAGGGTAGGGGCCGAAAATAATTCTGCCTGCTGGACAAAAGGAATAATGCTAGGAGCCCGAAGGCCAGGCTGAGGCTGGGGCAGGAGATGGGGGCAGCACAGAGCCCTAAGGCTCTCAGATGCCTTTTCCCAGGAAGGAAGGATGGACCTTCATTCTGAGATTCTAACCTTCTTACCCTGTGTTAACAGAAAGTGAAACCAAATTATTTTATAACATAAATGTCATAAAATCATAAAAATGGTCATTTTGATTCCCATCTCCCCCCATTGGCAAAATTAGAAGGTGGCAACCCTAGGCTGCTCTATTTGGTTGGTTGGTTGGTTTTTTATTGGCCCAAGAAAAAAAAAAAGGAAACCAAAGGTTTCTCTGGGGAACTAGAGACAGAAACCAGCTAAGGGAAGAAACAGGAGAGAAAGAAGTGAACACAGCAGGTGCACACTTTTTTTTTAGACTGAAGGTGTGGTTCCAGGACTGTGGCAATTAGGAAAGCACATTCTAGACCCTACACCTGAAGCCAGACTTTCTAGGAGGGGAGCCTAGCGATCTGACTTAACAAGCTCCTCAGGTGATCGTGATGCACACCAATCTTAAAGAACCCGTGTACTTGCTCGCGAAGAGGCCGCGAGAAAGGGAAGCAGCTGGAGAGCCAGATGGGATGATGGATGATTCAAAGGATGATTTTTATGGTTGTTGTTTTCATGTAGAAAATACCTGAGCTTTTTCATTTTTACTTTTTTATTGAAAGACAATATTCACATAGAAAAGTACACGTCATCAATGCTCAACTCGATGCATTTTCACACCCAGGGCACTTGTGTCACCAACACTCAGATTAAGAAACAACATCTCAGTCGGGCGCGGTGGCTCACACCCATAATCCTAGTACTTTGGGAGGCTGAGGCAGGCGGATCACCTGAGGTCAAGAGTTCAAGACCAGGCTGGCCAACATGGTGAAACCCTGTCTCTACTAAAAATACAAAAAATTAGCCAGGCGTGGTGGCATGTGCCTGTAATCCCAGCTACTCGGGAGGCTGAGGCAGAAGAATTGCTTGAACCCAGGAGGTGGAAGTTGCAGTGAGCTGAGATTGCACCATTGCACTCCAACCTGGGCAACAAGAATGAAAACTCTGTCAAGAAAGAAAGAAGAGAAAGAAAAGAAAGGTAAAGTAAAAAGGAAAGGAAAGAAAGGAAGGAAAGAAAGAAAGAAAGAAAGGACATCTCCAGCATTTCAGAAACCCCCTGGTACCTCCACCAGTCACTATCTGACTTCTAAGGGCAGACTGTTGTTGCTCTTTTGTTGTTGCCTGTTTGTGTACTTTGTGTAAATGAAAGCATATAGCGTGTGCTGTCTCCTGCCTGGCTGCTTTCCCTCGTCCTTATGCTTGTAGACCTGTGTATATTATTGCATATAATCGTAGATCACTCATTCTCATTGCTGCAGAGTGGTCCATTGTGACTTACATCATTCATTCTAACGATAATGGATGTTTGGGCACTTTCCAGTTTGGGGCTGTTACAAACAGCACTGTTTTGCAACAAGTCCTTGATGGGAATCCCAGAATGAATTTAGAAATGTTGGTTTCCAGGCTGTGGCGCTACCTTCTGGACAAGAGTCGCAAAACACGCACAGGGAGTTATGAACCAAGTTGCTCCCCAAAGAAACCCAGACCCAGAGTAGCCACAGGCTGAGCCTTGACCCCGGCCAGAGACCAGACACCCCTACGCCAGAACCTAGTCACGTGCAGACTCAAGCACGTGGGAGCTCTGACCCAAGCCACCGTGTAACCGTAGCTCTAATTCAAGTCCACAGTCCCTAGAGTCCCAGGTGGGATCCATGGGCTACATCCCCCAAGGGGAGGAGCCCAGCAGGTGCCCTGAGTATCAAGGTTGTGGCATTAAGGCTGAACTCCTTCTCGACCTCACTGAGCTGTGGCCCCTTACAGGCAGTCACACCGGGAAGCCTATCGCGAGAGCTCCTCGGGCCTTGTGTCCTAATGGGGCAGGCTCACATGCAGCCTCCTTGGCCCCGTGCCCTGCCCAGACCTGTTCTGGATTCCACCCCCACCCTTCCCCAAGGTCGCTGCCACCTCCCACCTGCCAGGCTTGGGCAGGGCCTCTGAGACACAGCTGGGAAGGCTGGCAGGCAGGAGGGCTGGGGCGAGCACTGGGGGGCCATGGAGCGGGCAGAAGAGCCCGTGGTCTATCAGAAGCTGCTGCCCTGGGAGCCAAGCTTGGAGTCGGAGGAGGAAGTGGAGGAGGAGGAGACATCAGAGGTGCTGGTTCTAAACCCCTGGAGGCACCAGGACTCTTCCAGGTAAGTAAGGGAGGGGTCTGGGCACCAGGCTCCCCAGGCTTGAGGTTGGCAAGTCCCTCTCTCTGGAGCCCCTCAGGGGGACCAGGCGACTCCCCGCTGGGTTTAGCTCCAGGCACTGTACGGTCAATTTGGGGGAAAACCCAGGCTGTAGCCCGAGACTTGGCCTGACCCAATCAAATGTCTGCGCATCTGGAGGGACATTTGTACCAAGCCAGCCTCTGTCCCATCTGCTGCTTTGTCAAAGGTCCCCAGCCCCCAAGTCCTGGTGCAGGAGGCACCTGCTGGGCAGGTTGGGGCCTGGCTATGCCTGCTCCCCAGCCCCTTCTCTCCTGCCTGCCGCACCCCACTGGGCCTCCCTCCCACCTGAGTGGACACTGCCCCACCAATCTCCCCTCCAGAGGCTCCCTCCCTAGCTAGGCTCAGTTTCCCCAGGTGCTTTCCCATCTCCATGTCTTTGCCCAAGCTGTGCCCGCTGCCAAGAAGTCCTTTCTCCTTGGCTGACTTGTGCTCCTCTTGCTAAATCAAACCTTTTGGGAAATATTCCCTGGGGTCTGTTGGGGTCCTTGGGCATCCCTCTGTCCCAGCCGTGGCTCAGGACACCCCCCCTCTGCAGGAACAAGGCTGGCGGGCTGCCCGGAACCTGGGCCCGTGTAGTGGCAGCCCTGCTGCTGCTGGCTGTTGGCTGCTCCCTGGCTGTGAGGCAGCTCCAGAATCAGGGCAGGTCGACAGGAAGCTTGGGCTCTGTGGCCCCTCCACCCGGCGGACACTCCCACAGCCCTGGCGTATACCACCACGGTGCCATCATCAGCCCTGCAGGTCAGTCAGTGCTGGGGGCGGCTTGGGGGAGGGGAGGGTCAGGGGTCACCAGCCCAGCCCCCCTCGTTGCTGCATGACAGTGCCTTCCTTGCTGCAGCCACATGCTCCCACCTAGGCCGAGAGCTGCTTGTTGCCGGGGGCAACGTCGTGGATGCTGGAGTTGGAGCTGCATTGTGCCTGGCAGTGGTGCATCCTCATGCCACGGGGCTAGGTCAGTGACCCCTGACCCCAGACTGCAACCCCAACCCACAGCCTGATCAGTGACCTGGAACTTAGGGAGTCAGTAGCACTGACCTCAAGGCTGCTAAGTGAGCAGGACTTAGGGTTTGGGCAGCAGTCCAACCCCAGGCTATGACCCTTGAGCCCGGGTCTGTGGAACTTTGACCTCAGGCCTGGTCAGTAACTCCTGATCCCAGGCTCAGTCAAGGGATCTTGACTGAAACAAGTCAGTGACCCTTGATCTGCGGCTGCTGAGGGACCCCTCTGTCTCCTGCAGGTGCCATGTTTTGGGGCCTCTTCCACGATAGTTCCTCAGGCAATTCCACGGCCCTGACATCAGGCCCAGCACAGACCCTGGCCCCCGGCCTGGGGCTGCCCGCGGCTCTGCCCACCCTGCACCTGCTGCATGCACGCTTCGGCCGCCTGCCCTGGCCACGCCTGCTAGTGGGCCCCACCACGCTGGCTCAGTTGGGCTTCCTGGTGGACACACCCCTGGCAAGGGCTCTGGTGGCTCGGGGCACAGAAGGCCTCTGTCCACTACTTTGCCATGCTGATGGGACACCCCTGGGCGCTGGGGCCCGAGCCACCAACCCACAACTGGCAGCTGTGCTTCGCAGGGCAGCCCTTGCTCCCACCTCAGACCTTGCTGGGGATGCTCTACTGAGTCTGCTGGCGGGAGACCTGGGGGTGGAGGTGCCCTCGGCTGTGCCCAGGCCCACTTTGGAACCAGCAGAGCAGCTACCTGTGCCCCAGGGCATCCTGTTCACCACCCCCAGTCCCTCAGCTGGCCCAGAACTGCTGGCACTGTTGGAGGCAGCCCTGCGCTCCGGGGCGCCCATCCCTGACCCCTGCCCACCGTTCCTGCAGACTGCTGTGAGCCCCGAGAGCAGTGCCCTGGCCGCCGTGGACAGCAGCGGCTCTGTGCTCCTTCTCACCTCCTCGCTCAACTGCTCCTTTGGCTCTGCACACCTGTCCCCAAGCACTGGGGTTCTGCTCAGCAACCTGGTGGCCAAGTCTACCACTAGTGCCTGGGCCTGCCCCCTCATCCTCCGTGGCAGCCTGGATGACACAGAGGCTGATGTGTTGGGGCTTGTGGCTTCAGGGACCCCTGATGTGGCCAGGGCCATGACTCACACCCTACTCAGGCATCTGGCAGCAAGGCCCCCTACCCAGGCCCAGCACCAGCATCAGGGTCAGCAAGAACCAACAGAGCATCCCAGCACTTGTGGCCAAGGGACCCTGCTCCAGGTGGCAGCCCACACAGAGCACGCCCATGTCTCCAGTGTCCCCCATGCCTGCTGCCCCTTCCAGGGGTTCTAACAGGATGGGGGTGGGTCTGGCAGAAGGCAGAGTTATCTGAAGCATGGGGGCAGGAGCAGAGCAGACACAGCAGCAATGGAGTGTGCACCCGCAGGGTGTGGTGGCTCACACCTGTAATCTCAGCACTTTGGGTGGTCAAGGCAGGAAGATACCTCGAGGCCAGGAGTTTGAAACTAGCCTAGACAACAAAGCAAGATCTCATCTGTACTAAAAATTTAAAAATTTGCCAGGGGCGGTGGCACATGCCTGTTGTCCCAGCTGCTTGGGAGGCTGAGGCAGGAATCTCGCTTGAGCTCAGGAGTTCAAGGCTGCAGAGAGCTAGGATCACACCACTGCACTCCAGCCTGGACAACAGAGTGAGACCCTGTCTTTAAAATAATAATAATAATAAAAAATAGCTGGGTGCGGTGGCTCATGCCTGTAATCCCAGCACTTTGGGAGGCCAAGGCAGGTGGATCACCTGAGGCTAGGAGTTCGAGACCAGCTTGGGCAACATGGCGAAACCCCGTCTCTACTAAAAATACAAAAAATTAGCTGGGCATGGTGGCGGGCACCTGTAATCTCAGCTACTTGGGAGGCTGAGGCAGGAGAATCACTTGAACCCGGGAGGTGGAGGTTGCAGTGAGCCAAGATTGCACCATTGCAACCCCACCTGGGCAACAAGAGGGAAACCCTGTCTAAAAAAAAAAAGGATTTATTATGTGCTCACTGCTGGCTCAGGCCCCAACCTCTGGCCTTTTAAGTTACCTAGACTTGAGTTCTGGCATCCAGAGCTAACAATCATTCTTCAGATCACCCACACCGGATGGAATCTCTAGCTGTTTTATCAGCTAAGAACATCAGGGTAATAACGAAAAAGCAGTAGGGCCTGGGGCTAGCACTGAGTTCAGATCCAGCTTTCAGGAGGACAGTGGAAAGAGTGCAGAGCCTCTGCCTAGGCCCTGGGCCCCACGAAGCAGGACAGGCAGAGCCCAGGGTACTGTTGGCATCTCTGTCCTTCCCTTCAGGACACCCCTTACCTATCTGCCTCAACCAGACTGGGTACAAAATAAAGATCAAGTCTCCCGGAAACCAAGCACCATTCCTGCTTCTTGGTTAATTTTCCGACAGCTTTTGAAGCAACTGGAGTGAGGGCTTCCCTGATGGGCAGCACAGGTGACCAACAACCAGAGAGGGGAGAGCCTGGGTTGGTATCTTTCAGCTTCCCCCTGCTCCGCTCACCTCCTGCCTCCTGGGGCACCAGATGTGCAAGGTGAATGTTTTCATTTCACTTTCTAGAACAGACAGCAAAGCAGGGAAGCGGCCGAGAGGGTGAGAAGGCGCCCCAGGGGCTTGGGTACAAAGGGGTTGGAGTTGAGCGTGTGGAAATTCAAGGCGAAGGTTAGCCCTGACCTCCCCCAAGGGTTAGGTCCTCTCTGGACCACAGCCCTCTATAAACAGCTTCTCAAACCAAGAAGCGAGGGTGACCAGTAGCAGTCCCCCTCCCCTGCCATTGTAAAAGGCTTCTCTGATTTAATAGACTGTTTGATCCCACCACCTCTACCTCCCACTCCCAAGAAAATTCTTCCCCGTAATAGCACCACAATGTACCCGGTTATTTTAGTCCCAAACCTGGCATCCCCCTCATTTCCTCTCCCCCGACATCTAACTCCATCACCCACCCCACCTGCTCCACATCAGCCCAAATCTGACCTGTTCTCATTTTCCCTGGGTCCAGTCTACCACTGTCTCTAAATGGTCTTCCCGTGCTTCCACCTGCGCAGACCTACAGTCCATCCCCCACAGAGCAGCCAGCATCATCTTGTTAAAATGTAAATCCGATCCAGGCTTGCCCCTGCATTAAACTCACCAGTGACTTCCCATCACCCTCAGAATGAAATCCCAGCCCGGGGCCCCATGCAGCCTTGCTTCTCGCCAGCCTCAGCCCCTCCAGCCCTGGGTCTTTGTAGTTGCAAGGCTTGGGATTTCGTCCCCTTAGATCCTTGCAGGAGTACGGGGGAGGGGGGCCCTTGTTGTCACTCAGCTCTCATCCCAAATGCCACTCCCTCACAGAGGCCTTTCCTGACCAACCCCTCAAATCATTATTGTAGACCCTATTGAATAGTAATTAGCTGTGTTTTTAACGGGTGATGTATTCACGTTCCAGCATTTAAATGCCTCCTTCTGACCCTTGCATTCCTAATTCTCTTCATAATTATGATCTTTTTAAATGCATTTGGCTCCGTGTTCCTCCACGAGAGCAGAGGCTTTGTTCCAACCGCCTAGCACGGCACGCCAGCAGGAGCCCAGTAATTGTTGAATGGCTCAATGTTCGGAGCGCAGGGGCCGCTCTGGGACGAGGCGGATCGAAGTGCTACACCTCGGTTTGTTTCCGAGATGGGCCCTTAGAAATGCCCCCCTGGGGCTCCAAAGGGGCAGATGCCACAGCCGCCAGGGCGGAGCGGGTGTGAGCAGAAGGCTGGGAAACACCGCGCGCCGCTAGGCGAGGGACTTCCGCTCAGAGCTGCGGCGGAAATGCCGCTCTTTCTTTGGGCCGGTCTCTCTCGGTTCCCCCGCCCCTCCTGGTTCTTCCGCCTCCGAGCCGACACAAACCGGTGCGCACGCGCCGTGCCCTGACCTGGAAGCGGCTGGGGCCAGAGCACACGTGTTTCGTGTTTCGGTGAGTGTGGCGGAGATGGAGAGCCGGGATCCCGCCGAGCCGATGTCGCCTGGAGAAGCGACGCAGAGTGGCGCCCGGCCTGCCGACCGCTATGGCCTGTTGAAGCACAGTCGCGAGTTCTTGGACTTCTTCTGGGACATTGCGAAGCCCGAGCAGGAGACGCGACTTGCGGCCACGGAGAAGCTGCTGGAGTATCTGCGCGGCAGGCCGAAGGTGGAGTGGCGGGGTCTGGGGCAGAGGCTGCGCATATCCCGGCAAGGAAGCGGCGGCGGGCCCGGGGATTTGAGACTGGGGGCACGTGGTCGCGAACCTGGATGCCAAGGTGCGCGGGGGCGTGCACCTTGTTGTCACCATTGAACACGAGGGTGTGCTTGGTTCCGCAGGGGTCCGAGATGAAATATGCCCTGAAGCGTCTAATCACGGGACTCGGGGTCGGGCGAGAAACAGCCCGGCCCTGCTACAGTTTGGCACTGGCACAGGTGAGGTGGTGCTCCTGGCAGGGTCCCAGCCATCCAGGTCAAAATGGTGGGGTATGAGGAGGGCCGGTGTGGTGTCTCAGCTGTGGCGGAGGGGCAGCCCGAGAGAGAGGTCGGGAGTGGCAGAGCTGACTGGAGGCCAACCTGAGGGAGGCCTCTTCATGAAAGTGGAGAAGGTGTGAGCAAGGCCTGGCCAGGTTTTCTATTTGGTGCTTGGGTTGCCCGGCCTCTTAGGTACACTTTCTGGGAGCAGTGAGCGCTGGGTGGGCTCCCTTAGGCCTGCAGAGGCATTCAGCTGATTGGAGTAGACCACTCTCTGAGGAGCCTTGACAAGGGGCAGAGCAATAAAGACCCAGGCCTGCAGGATCAGCCTGAGGGGAGCTCAGACCACGTGCGGAGAGAAGACCCAGTGGCTGAGCATTTCAGACTAGTAATCTAGGGGCCATAGAAGGTACATAGAAGGTGGGACTAGGGACCTGAGGCTTCTTGGGAGAAGTTGAAGGGGGAAGGGAGGTTAAGGTTTGTGAAGACGTAGCTGGGCCACTCTCCTGAACCCTCTTCCTCCTGCCACACAACTCCTGGCAGCTGTTACAGTCTTTTGAAGACCTCCCCTTGTGCAGCATCCTGCAGCAGATACAAGAAAAATATGACCTCCATCAGGTGAAGAAGGTGAGAGTGGGGCCAGGGAGGTCAGCAGCCCCAGGGGTGGGAGGCTTGGGGAATGGGGAGTCCCAGGGCCCCTCATGCCTGTGCCTGGAATCCTTTTCTAGGCAATGCTGAGACCTGCTCTCTTTGCAAACCTGTTTGGAGTGCTCGCCCTCTTTCAGTCAGGTCGGCTGGTGAAGGTAAGAGCTTTGGAGGGACTGGGGGAATGTAGGCTGGCTTGGGATGGGTGGGGGACAGTCGTGTGCCCTGCTCATACCCTCTGTCCCTCTGTGGGGACCAGGACCAGGAGGCACTGATGAAGTCGGTGAAGCTGCTGCAGGCCCTGGCCCAGTACCAAAACCACTTGCAGGAGCAGCCCCGGAAGGCCCTGGTGGACATCCTCTCCGAGGTAGGAGCTCCCCAGCTGTGCGGGCTCAGGCAACACTTTGTTACAGAGACATCAAGGGGGCTCGGATGAGAATCTGGAACAGCACTGTTCCATAGAAATACAAAGATGCATAATTTGAAGCGTTTCAGCGACTTTGTTGAAAAGGTAAAAAGAAACAGGTGTCATTTAGTAACATTTAGTGACATTTGACTTTATCTGGTATATCTAAAATATTATTTCAATGTGCATTGGTATAAAAAAGTGTTGAGATATCTTACACTCTTTTTGTCAGGTGTCTCCAAAATCCAGTGTGTATGTTACACTTAGGCACATCCCTGTTCAGATTAGCCACCTTTCAGGCGCTCAGCAGCCCTGTGTGGCTGTGGCTACCGTACTGGGCAGTGCAGCTCTAGAACTGTGCCTGGCACGTGGCAAGTATACAAAACGTTTGCCATTGTTATCCTGGTCAAGGCTGGCCCCTTGTGGGCCTCCACTGCCCTACTTGGGAAGGTAGCACCCTAGGCCCTTTTGCCACCGAAGAGAAAGGCAGGGGTAGCAGGTCCCCAGGCCAGGGCTTACTGTGCAGTCTTGACCTCAGAGCCAGAAGGACCTGAATTCGAATCCCAGCTCTCCACCTAGGGCTCCTTGTGTATGAAATGAGCTAGTACTCTGAAATACCAAAGAAAGGAATAATTAAAAGGGTAGCTTTGACCGGGCATGGTGGCTCACGCCTGTAATCCCAGAACTTTGGGAGGCCGAGGTGGGCAGATCACTTGAGGTCAGGAGTTCAAGACCAGCCTGGCCAACATGGTGAAACCCCATCTCTACTAAAAATACAAAAATTAACTGGGTGTGATGGCGCACACCTTTAATCCCAGCTGAGGCAGGAGAATTGCTTGAACCTGGGAGGCGGAGGTTGCAGTGAGCCAAGATCACACCACTGTACTCAGCCTGGGTGGCAAAGTGAGACTCTGTTTTTAAAAAAAAAAAAAGGGGGGTGGGGGGCAGGTACCTCCAGGGGCCAGTTAGCGTCAGTGGGATGCTTGTCAAAAACCTCGCTGCCTGGGAATTTGAGTTTTGTTAGCAAATGGCCTCTGATGACTCTGATACCTCACCAGGTGGCCCCGTGTCAGGAGCAGGTAGAACAGGATCCACCAGGCTCACCCCGCAGAGGAAGCCACGATTTCTTCTCCCTCCATCCTTAGGTCTCGAAGGCCACATTGCAGGAGATCCTGCCAGAGGTCCTCAAAGCCGACTTGAATATAATACTCAGCTCCCCTGAACAGCTAGAGCTCTTCCTCCTGGCCCAGCAGAAGGTGCCCTCCAAGCTCAAGAAGCTGGTGGGATCCGTGAACCTGTTCTCGGATGAGAATGTCCCCAGGTGTGATGGAGGTGGGCGGATTTGCCCTCCCTGGGGCCAAGGGACTGCATCTGGCCAGGCCCAGATTTGTCGTTTGGCCTGGGGGTGTCCCGGCTGCTCTTGTCACCCTGGCCCTTGCCTGTGAGGCAAGTGTTCCCTGAGTCCCTTGCCCTCCGCAGGCTGGTGAATGTGCTGAAGATGGCCGCCTCCTCTGTGAAGAAGGACCGCAAGCTGCCCGCCATTGCTCTGGACCTGCTCCGCCTGGCGCTCAAGGAAGACAAGTTCCCACGGTTCTGGAAGGAGGTGGTGGAACAAGGGCTGCTGAAGATGCAGTTCTGGCCAGCCAGGTGCGGGCGACGCGTGTCCTCTCTCGGCCCCCTTCCCTGTCCGTGAAGTGGGCTAGGCCACTAGTCCTGAGATCCCCATCAGGGGCACCAAGGGCTCTGACCAGGCTGTGTCCTGCACCCCCTTTAGCTACCTGTGTTTCCGCCTGCTGGGCGCGGCCCTGCCCCTGCTCACCAAGGAGCAGCTGCACCTGGTGATGCAGGGAGACGTGATCCGCCATTACGGGGAGCATGTGTGCACTGCTAAGGTGGGTAATGCCCGTGCAGCTCGACACTGCCAGAAAGGCTAGACGTGGAGCTCTCCCTGCCAAAAAGGGGAGCAGGGCACCTCGGGGGCTTGGCTAGAGCTATGGGTGTCCCCTCCGTCTGGGTAGTGAGCTGCCTGAACCCCTTTCCCTCGGACAAATTTTTTTTTTTTGAGATGGAGTTTTGCTTTTGTCGCCCAGGCTGGAGCGCAGTGGTGAGATCTTGGCTCACTGCAACCTCCGCCTCCCAGGTTCAAGCGATTCTCCTGCCTCAGCCTCCTGAGTAGCTGGGATTACAGGTGCCCACTACCACACCCAGCTAATTTTTGTATTTTTGGTAGAGACGGGATTTTGCCATGTTGGCCAGGCTGGTCTCGAACTCCTGACCTTAGGTGATCCACCCGCCTTGGCCTCCCAGAGTGCTGGGATTACAGACGTGAGCCACTGTACCTGGCTTCCCTCTGACAGTTTTGATAAAGTCAGGCCCTTCTGCCAGCAGGCCCCCTTGTGGGCATGGATAGCCAGCGGGCTGTTCAGACCTCCCTCCGCCCCCACCCATGTGGCAGTGATGAGAACAGTCGTCATGACCATGTTTGGGCACCAGTGAGCCTGGTGCCCAGTAAGTGCTGCTGGGTTGACTGTTCTCACCAGCTCATTTTATCTTTGCAGTGAGTTTCAGAGAGCTGTCATTCTGGGTGAGGGGGAGACTTGAAGTATCAGGCAGTGGTTAAGAGCTTGGGTTGGATGGTGGTGCACACCTGTAGTCCCAGTTACTCGGGAGGCTGAGGTGGGAGGATCCCTTGAACCCAGAATTTTGAGGCTGCAGTGAGCCATGATCATGGCACTGCACGCCAGGGGCACAAGTCTAAAAAATTGAAAGGAAAACAGCTTGGGCTGTGAAGCCGGACATTATCCCACTGGGAGCCTCTGACCCTGAGAAGTTACCTCTAGGTGTTTTTGTGTCTCACTGTATTCACCTGTGCAATGGCAATATTGGCCAACTGCAAAGGGTTGCTAAAAATGCTAAGCTGCCGCCCAAAAAGGCGGAGCGCAGGTGCTGGCACTGAGTAAGCGCGTGAGAGGTGGTTGTTTTTGGTCCCGAAGATGACACGGCTAGGAATTGGCAGCGTGGGCTTTGAACCCAGGTCAGTCTCGCCTCTTAACTACCACTCTGCCCTGCGTTGAGCCAGGAAAACGGGCCATCCCCATCCAGTAAGGCGGAAAGAGGGGCCTTCTGGGGCCGGAGGTGCTGAAGCTGGGGCAGTCAGACCCACAGAGGCCTTGACGCCAGACAAAAGCACTGGGGTGACGGGACTGTTGCAAGTTCAGGCACAGCCTAGCTGTGTACAACAGGAGATTTCCGGGGCTCGGTTTAACCTGTAGTGGGCACAAGCCTGGTGGGCTGTTGCCCGCCTGCCCCCTTGGCTGTTGGGTTGTTAACCGCCTGCTCCCCTGGGCTGGTGGGCTCAGCGCCATGCCTAACTCTTGCAGCTCCCAAAGCAGTTCAAGTTTGCCCCAGAGATGGACGATTACGTGGGCACCTTCCTAGAGGGGTGCCAGGATGACCCTGAGCGGCAGCTGGCCGTGCTAGTGGCCTTCTCATCTGTCACCAACCAAGGCCTCCCTGTCACGCCTACTTTCTGGCGGGTCGTGCGGTTCCTGAGCCCTCCGGCCCTGCG
Source organism: Pan paniscus (assembly GCF_029289425.2). NCBI lineage: Eukaryota > Metazoa > Chordata > Mammalia > Primates > Hominidae > Pan > Pan paniscus. Next base: position 12,166,788 of record NC_073268.2, on the reverse strand, counting down.
GGGCTATGTGGCCTGGCTGCGGGCCATGTTTCTCCAGCCAGACCTGGACTCCTTGGTTGACTTCAGCACCAACAACCAGAAGAAAGCCCAGGATTCATCGCTCCACATGTGAGTGGACCTTGGGGGAGGACACCTAATTTAGGAGTTAACTTCCTAGGCCTGCAGAGCCCCGCGACCCAAGCCCGCCCTCCACAGCGTCCTGGCTCTAAACCATGAGAGGAGCGAGGGGGAAGAGCCTTAGCTCTCATATGAGGCCTCAGTTTACTTGTGTGTCCCCACACTGGCGATTGGGATGGGGAGATCTTGGAGTCTTGTCTCTGAGATCAGGCAAAGGAATGTCCTGTTTTTGCCGGTTCTTTTTTTTTTTTTTTTTGACAGAGTCTCACTCTGTGGCCTAAGCTGGAGTGCAGTGGCGTGTGATCTCAGCTCATTGCAACTTCTGCCTCCCGGGTTCAAGCAATCAAGTGATTCTCTGCCTCAGCCTCTCCAGTAGCTGGGACTACAGGCACCCGCCACCACACCCAGCTAATTTTTGTATTTTCAGTGGAGATGGGGTTTCACCGTGTTGGTCAGGCTGGTCTCAAACTCCTGACCTCGAGTGATTGGCCAGCCTTGGCCTCCCAAAGTGCTGGGATTACAGGTGTGAGCCACTGGGCCCAGCCTGTTTCTGCCAGTTCTAAGTGGCTCACATGACCTCGCCTCCTGCCCGCTAGGCCTGAGCGAGCTGTGTTCCGGCTGAGGAAATGGATCATCTTTCGATTGGTGAGCATTGTGGACAGCCTGCACCTGGAGATGGAGGAGGCCTTGACTGAGCAGGTGGCCAGGTGCGAGCTGTGCTGGATTCCCAGCTTCCCATGGGCGTGTGGCCAAGGAATGGGGCCCCTTAACTCGTTCTAGTTTGCATCCCCTGGAGCCAGAAGCCTTTGGGTTGAGTCATCAGTGGGGGGCAGGCACAAGGGGACTTGGGAATTCCTCAGGAACCCGTGAAGGGAAGGGGCCCAGGAGGCACCCCAGCTGCAGGGGCCTAAAAGGTTCAGGTGTGCTCTTGCGCGCCCTGCAGGCAGCTTTTGCACGTGGGAGGTGTCAGGGAAGCCTTCTGCCCCACACCTGCCTCGTCTGTGCCAGTGCAGAGCTGGGTGCTCACGTCACCCTCAACATGCACGGTTGCAAGAGGGGGCTGTCCCATGTTCGCAGGAGCAGTGACCTGACTTGGCCATGACCACACAGCCTCCCATCTGTTGGTTCCTTGAGAGGGGCACTGACTCTCTCTAGCTCGGGTTAAACCGCATTCAGCTGGGGATCCAGACCAGAGACACGGCCCCTTCCCATCCTAGCCCAGCCCAGCCCCCTCCAGCCTTGCCCGTCAGGCCCCCAAGGACTGTACCTAGGGCAGAAGGGCGGCTCCTCCTCCTCCTGGCCTTGTACCCTCGGTGGTACCATCCAAGGAGGGGAGCCTGTAAAAACCAATGGCAGTGAATGGCTATGGCCACTCTCCCACCCTCCCCAGGTTTTGTTTGTTCCACTCGTTCTTTGTCACAAAGAAGCCCACATCCCAGATCCCTGAGACAAAGCATCCGTTCTCCTTCCCTTTGGAAAACCAGGCCCGAGAGGCTGTCAGCAGTGCCTTCTTCAGGTGAGTCTTGGACAGCCCAGGAGAGGTCCGAAGGTGGGAAGGCCTTGAGGGCGCCTGCTCCCTCCAGGTCCCCTAAGCTGGGAACAACGGCAGAGGCCCCCGGAATTCTAGTAGGTCCTGGAGAGGCGGGAGACCGAGCCCTGGGGAGGGCGGAGGGAGGCGGCTACATTGACTCATCCGGTCTGCTGACCCCAAGCCCCATCCCTTGCCCAGTCTGTTGCAGACCCTCAGCACGCAGTTCAAGCAGGCACCGGGCCAGACCCAGGGTGGGCAGCCCTGGACCTACCACCTGGTGCAGTTCGCAGACCTCCTGTTGAATCACAGCCACAACGTGACCACCGTGACACCCTTCACTGCGCAGCAGCGCCAGGCCTGGGACCGGTGAGCACGTGGGATTTCCAGGGGGTGGGCAGGACGCTGCAGTCTGACTGGTGCAGGGGCCTGGGAATCGCCTGTCTCCCTGCAGGATGCTGCAGACTCTGAAGGAGCTGGAGGCCCACTCCGCAGAGGCCAGGGCTGCTGCCTTCCAGCACCTTCTGCTCCTCGTGGGCATCCACCTCCTCAAGGTACTGGGGCCTGGGAGGGAGGGGCCATGAGCCTGGGGTTCTATGGCACAATGGGCCCCCTACCGAGAGGCTTTTGAGGGCTGTGCTACCGAGAGGCTTGAGGGCTGTGCGGGTTTCCAGGAAAGGTTCTGGGGGAGTTAAGTTGGGAGGTTTTTGAAGCCAACCTTGTCACAGGTGGAAACATCCCTCCGGCCACTTAGCGGCACCAGCTGGTGTCCTAGGCTTTCCATGCAGGATCTCGTAATCCCCACAGCTTTGAGGCAGACACCCCCTCTCCATGTTTGACATGGAGAAACTAAGACTCAGAGGCAAAGGAGCTTGCACTGTACCCCCAGCTGTGGGAACACCTTCTGGCAACGGGCTCTCCCGCTCGGTTCTTCCCATCAAGAAGCCCTGACCACATTCGAGGCTCAGTACCCTGATTTCTTTTGAGTTTTCTTCTCATGACATAAGATTCTCCTATTGGGGCTGCTTCAGGTCTTCTGTAGCCTGAGTAGGTGGGTCTCTCGCTTGCTCCTGTCTGGCCACTTGACTGTGGTTGCCTTACTTGCCAGCTTTGGTTATTCTGAGCCCAGCATGTGGGTGAGCTGTTTGGGGAAAGGTTGGCCACGATGCCCCTTCCAATTCTTGGCGTCAGGCCTTTGATAGCAGCAGAGTCCCGGTGATTCCAGGACACATGTGGAGCCTGCCCCCAGCCTTGGGATCTCCGAACTTGACTTGGACAGAGGAGGCTGCAGTTTGCTGTGTCAGAGCCTTAGATAAAAGGTGCAGCCCTGGCCAGGCGCGGGGCTCGCGCCTGTAATCCCAGTACTTCGGAAGACCAAGGCAGGTGATCACGAGGTCAGGAGTTCAAGACCAGCCTGGCCAACAGAGTGAAACCCCTTCTCTACTAAAATACAAAAATTAGCCAGGTGTGGTGGCAGGTGCCTGTAATCCCAGCTACTCAGGAGGGTGAGGCAGGAGAATTGCTTAAACCTGGGAGGCGGAGGTTGCGGTGAGTTGAGATGACACCACTGTACTCCAGCCTGGGCAACAGAACAAGATTCTGTCTTAGGGAAAAAAAAAAAAAAAAAGATGCAGCCCAGAGGAGGACGGGGACCTGCTTGGGCACACAGCCTGGGAGCCGGAGAGCAATGACAAGGGCTTTGGGCTGCTTTGTCCCACCCTGGCCTAAACGTTCAAGCTGCCGACTGCATTATGAGGGGAAAGTCTGCTTTTTAGGTACCAAAGATCACACAGTTTTCAAGAGCTCCTGCACACGCATATGCGCACACCACGCCACCTCACTCGAGTCTGGGGTTATCCCCAGTCAGATGAGTTCAATGTAATTAGTTAAAACTAATGACTTTCAATTCTGTCTCTCATGCCAAGCCAAGCATGGAGGGAATAATCTAGAATTATGAATTGGGGGCTGGGGCTTGCTGGCTTCTCTGGGACCCTGACCATCCTTGTCAGGCTCTGCCTTTCTTGAGTGTCCAAGGGGGAGTTGGACTCCTTGTCCCCTGCAGGCTTTTGGATCCTGTAACTGCGTATTAGGTGTGAAAAAGCCCTCAGCTAGCCGGGCGCGGGGGCTCACGCCTGCAATCCCAGCACTTTGGGAGGCCAAGGGGGGCGAGGGGGGTGGATCACGAGGTTAGGAGTTCAAGACCAGCCTGGCCAACATGGTGAAACCCCGTCTCTACTCAAAATACAAAAATTAGCTGGGCATGGTGGTACACGCCTGTAATCCCAGCTACTTGGGAGGCTGAGGCAAGAGAATGGCTTGAACCTGGGAGGCAGAAGTTGTGGTGAGCCGAGATCAGACCACTGTACTCCAGCCTGGGCAATAGAGTGAGACTCCATCTCAAATAAAAGCCCTCAGCTCTTGGGGTGTCCAGCTGGGGTCTTCTGTTCTGGATTGTGGGGGTGACTGGCCAGGGTGGGCCAGTGGCTGGGGTGTTGGAGGCTTCTTGATGCCACTGCTGCCATTTGGCCAGCCCCTTGCCTGGTTTAGAAGGGCTGGGGACAGGGCCTGGCCCCAGTGTGTGTCCTACCCTGCCCGCAGTCCCCTGCAGAGAGCTGTGACCTGCTGGGTGACATCCAGACCTGCATCAGGAAAAGTCTGGGAGAGAAGCCCCGCCGGAGCCGCACCAAGACCATCGGTGGGTCCTTGCTCCTGGGACAGGGTGTGTCCTTGGTCACGAGAGGGACTAGAGTGGTGGGGTGGGGCCAGCGGTCCCCTATCCGGGCTCAACCCCTCCCTCTTGCAGACCCCCAGGAGCCCCCGTGGGTAGAGGTGCTGGTGGAGATCTTGCTGGCCCTGTTGGCCCAGCCCAGCCACCTCATGCGCCAGGTGGCCCGGAGCGTGTTTGGCCACATCTGCTCCCACCTGACCCCGCGTGCCCTGCAGCTAATTCTGGATGTGAGTTGGGACCTTTGGGAGTGGAATGTGGGCTGGGGCTCACTGAGCAGCGAGCTGCACCAGGGGTGCTGCTTCAGCCTCCAGCCTCCCTGCTGGGAGCCTGCGGCCGGTGGGAGGGGTCTCAATGAGGCCTTGGCCTGGCCTGGCCACCTCTCCTAGGCTCTGTTTTCTTCTGAGAAATGGAGGCCTTTGGTCAAGGCTGAGTGGGGCCTGGAGAGGAGGGCGGGGGCCGCAAATGGGTCAGTGGCTGGCACCCCTCCCCAGGTGCTGAACCCCGAGACCAGTGAGGATGAGAATGACCGTGTGGTGGTGACGGACGATTCTGATGAGCGGCGGCTGAAGGGTGCAGAGGTATTGCCAGCACGGGCCGGGCGGGGGCGGTGGGGAGTGGGACGATCGGGGAGGTGGGTGACGCGCCTGCCTCTACCACACAGGACAAGAGTGAGGAAGGCGAGGACAACAGAAGCTCAGAGAGTGAAGAGGAGAGTGAAGGGGAGGAGAGCGAGGAGGAGGAGCGCGACGGGGACGTGGATCAGGGCTTCCGGGAACAGCTGATGACCGTGCTGCAGGCTGGGAAGGCGCTGGTGAGTGGGGGAGGTGGAGGGTGGGGCAGCCGGGGAGGGCTCGGGTGTCCCCGTGTTGTGTGCCTGCCCGAGGCCAGGCTGACCGCTGGGCCTCTGTCCCTCAGGGTGGAGAGGACAGTGAGAACGAGGAGGAGCTGGGGGATGAGGCCATGATGGCCCTGGACCAGAGCCTCGCCAGCCTCTTTGCCGAGCAGAAGCTGCGTATCCAGGCCCGGCGAGACGAGAAGAACAAGCTGCAGAAGGAGAAGGCTCTGCGGCGCGACTTCCAGATCCGGGTGAACCTGGGGGCGGGCCGCACCCACCACTGCCTCCCTGTGCACCCACCCCCGTCTCCCTGTGCACCCACCCCCGTCTCCCTGTGCACCCACCCCCGTCTCCCTGTGCACCCACCCCCGTCTCCCTGTGCACCCACCCCCGTCTCCCTGTGCACCCACCCCCGTCTCCCTGTGCACCCACCCCCGTGTTGCTGACCTGCCTTCCTGGCCGCAGGTGCTGGACCTGGTGGAGGTGCTAGTGACCAAGCAGCCCGAGAATGCCCTGGTCCTGGAGCTGCTGGAGCCGCTGCTGAGCATCATTCGGCGCAGCCTGCGCAGCAGCAGCTCCAAACAGGAGCAGGATCTTCTGCACAAGACGGCGCGCATCTTCACGTGAGCACGGGGGTGCAGGGCGGGCAGGTGTGGCCGGCAGCCCCCAGGCGCAGGAGAGCCAGAGCTCTAGGCTTGCTGTCTGCACAGGAAGGAGAGAGCCAAGCTTCCAGCCTGGGCCCCTAGCTCGCAGGCTCACTGCTCAGCCCTAGAGGCACGCGTCACTTAGTGATTCCCATAGTCCTTGCTTCATCCCCGTGTTCTCCCGACACAGTGCCAACAGTGCCCTGGAGCTGGGGTCCATCCCTGCCCTTGACAGTCTCAAGTGGGGCTGTGCTGGGGTGGAGGGGGACAGTGGGTGCACCTGTGGCAGGGGACACCCAACCCAGTCCTCGGAGGTGTAGTGTGCATGGGAGTTTGTCAGGCTGGGAGGCCTTGGGCAGGGCAGAAAGGGAGGAAGAGCATCCCGATGGGAGCCGGTCAGACACGCAGCTGGAAGGTCAGGCAAGCAGCGAGGCCAGAGATCCCTGCACCCTCGCAGGCCCTGACCCTAGCGGTGCTGGGGGCCACAGAGGCATTATCAGCAAGAGCACTGGCGTGGGGAAGGGTCTGAGTCTGGTTTCCCTTTTCAGAAATGGCTGGCAGCGTGGAGAAGGGTTTGGGAGGGGCTGTGCTGGAGGCAGGGGGCCCAGGAGGGAGGCGGTGGCAGGCGTGGGAGAGACAGGCAGGCACCTGGTAGACCTGCCTTCAGAGCTCAGGTGCTGGGAAGTGAACGCCTGGGAGCTGGGGCACCGCGTGGATAGTCAGGAGGGGTGGGGAGTGTGACTGGCAGTGCATTCTTCACAAACCCAGGCCCGCCCGGGCCACGCCTTCTCAGATAGTTCTGCCATCGTGCGTGGACAGTGTCGTTTGTTGAGCATCCTGCCTCTTGCCCCCATTGTATCCCCGGCCCTGCAGGGCCACAGAGGGTTCTAAGCACATGAACCCTTGTCTCGCTTTACAAAAGGCCTGAAGGCCACTGCCCCATGAGAGACAAGTGTGGACAGGAGGGGTGCCCCAGGCAGGCAGTTGGCCCTTGGTGCAGCCTCCACTCAGGGAGCTGTTCTGTTCTCCCCTGGAGTGCCCCTGTCACCCCAGCACTCTGAGCCCACACAGCTTCCAGGCAGCCTGCAGGCGGCCCTGGGCCTTCCTCTGTGGCGTGGGTCGCCTCTGTCGTCTTCTAGGTCTGTTTCCCCACTTATAAAGTGGGACTTGGGTTGGCTCTGCTTGGCGGAGCAGGGTGGACCAAGAATGTTCTGACCAGCTCTCGTCCTCACCACCCACAGGCACCACCTGTGCCGTGCCCGGCGCTACTGCCACGACTTGGGTGAGCGCGCAGAGGCCCTGCACGCCCAGGTGGAGCGGTTGGTGCAGCAGGCTGGCCGCCAGCCCGACTCCCCCACCGCCCTCTACCACTTCAACGCCTCTCTCTACCTGCTCCGGGTCTTGAAGGGCAACACTGCCGAGGGCTGCGTGCATGAGACACAGGAGAAGCAGAAAGCCAGCACTGACCCCAGCCCCATGCCCACGGGCCCGCAGGTGAGCAGGGCCTGGCCCAGGAGCAGCCCCAGGCATTTCACAGCCAGGGAGTGGAGGCCGGGACTTCCCCAGGGCCCAACCCTCAGCCCTCTGATGAAGGTAGGCCAGGCTCTGCTCCCATCCCAGGGACCCCTCTCCTGGCCTCACCCAGCTCGCTCTCCCCTGGCCTAGGCTGCCAGCTGCTTGGACTTGAACCTGGTGACCCGGGTGTACTCGACAGCACTGAGCTCCTTCCTGACCAAGCGCAACAGCCCCCTCACAGTTCCCATGTTCCTCAGCCTCTTCTCCCGGCACCCGGTGAGTGTTGGGGCCTGCCCTGCTTCCTCATGGTCCCTGCTCAGCCCAGCCTGCACCTCACAGCCCTTGTCACTCCCCACCAGGTGCTCTGTCAGAGCCTGTTCCCCATCCTGGTCCAGCATATCACAGGCCCCGTGCGGCCCCGTCATCAGGTGAGAGACTTCCCAGCTCCCAGCGCAGGGCCTGTGCTTAACCCTCTTCTGACTGGATACTGTGAGGCCCCAGAGCGCTGTCCTGGTGAGCACGGGCACAGCTGTCCCTGCCCCACTGGCTTGGCTGTGGTACACGGTCTCTGAAGGGGGTGGCCGTGCCCTGGCCCCTGCCACACAGTGAACACAGAGGAGCTGAGGGGGCAGGGCCAGCCTCACTCCCGCAGCCACTGCTGCCCATCTGGCCACACACAGGATGCCCCTGGTAGTGTCTGGTGCCAGGGCTGTTGGGGGCAGGCTGGAGGAAGATGGCACTAAGCCAATAATGGGCAGGAATTGTCCCAACCTGAGGTCCCACCTCTATCCAGCTGGGAGGCCTTGGTGTCCCCGCCTGCACACAAAGGCACAGGAGCAGGTAGTCACAGAGCCCAGCCTCAGAGCAGCAGGCAGCCTCACACGCTGCCCACAGCAGTGCCCAGCAGGCCCCTGAGCCCTCATGCATCCCTGAGCCGTGAGCACCCAACGTGCCAAGGCTCCTGCCACCCACCTTTGCCCACCCACAGGCCTGCCTGCTGCTCCAGAAGACCCTGTCCATGCGGGAGGTGAGGTCGTGCTTTGAGGACCCCGAGTGGAAGCAGCTGATGGGCCAGGTCCTAGCAAAGGTCACTGAGGTAACAGCCGGGGGGGGCCCTTTCCCCACCCCCTCAGAATCAGTTCTCCGGGAGACCGATCTCTGGGAAAGAAGTGAGGATTGGAGCCTGAGTCCAGAGTGGGGAGAACTGGGGTTGTCCCAGGAGACGGTCCCTGCCTCTGGGCTTTACTTCCGGCTGGGAAACAGAAAGGCTTTGAGCAGCTCTCCGGAGTGCCTCAGCCTGGCCACCCTTCCCTAGAACTTGCGCGTGCTGGGGGAGGCGCAGACCAAGGCGCAGCATCAGCAGGCACTGTCCTCCCTGGAGCTGCTCAACGTTCTCTTCAGGACCTGCAAACATGAGGTGAGGCGGGGGCCCAGTCCGGGGTCGTGTTGGGGTTCCTCTTGGGGGCCTTGGGGCCTCCCGGCCAGCAGTGCCATGCCCGGGCTGGACTGTGGGAATGGGGGTCATGTGGGGAAACTTCTGAGTGCCTGGGCCAGGGCTCTGGGCTGCCATTTGGGCAGTTACCAAACCATGGATGGGTGAGTGACTTGGGAAGGGACTGTGCCACCCTGTCCTCCTCCTGCAGGGCAGGGTGAGAGGGGGTGGCACTGCCATATCCCGTGAGAAAGCCGAGAAGGGGCTGGCAGGGCTGGAGACTGTGGAAGGGTTGGAGAAGATTCAGGGTGAGCAGCCAGGTTTCCAGGCCTGGTGCAGGAGTGTGGGCAGCCATCAGGGCAGGGCTGGGAGGCAGCTGGAGGTGGCCATATGGGTCCCCCGGTCTGGCCCAGAGGGCAGGGTTTGGGAATTTTCAGCATAGGTGCTAGTCAGCCCTTGTGGAGGGAGAGCTTGCCAAGGGTGTGCTGGCAGGCAGAGGTGGGGCCCGGGACGGGGCCTTACAAAACTGGCTGATAGTGAGGAAGCCAGGAGAGCAGGGCTCCTGGAAGCTAGCGGATTCCAACAATAACCCATTCAGGATGTGCAGGAAGGTGGCAGGGTTGGGTGGGGAAGCGCTTTGGCAGCACCGCGGTGATGGAGTGCTGGGGAGTGGCCCTCTTGGAGGTGGGTGGGCCTGGGCCACTGCTGGAGGGGAGGACACCGAGACTCTGAGACCAGGCCTTTGGCTATGGGAAGGAGGAGAACCAACACCTGGGGCGCGTGTTTCCTCCCTCGGTAAGAGACACGGATGACTTAACAGGCAGAAGGAGAGGCTGAGGCCCAGGAAGGGGCAGGGGTCACTGGTGAGGCAGCAACAGGGCAAAGGTGGAAAGACTGGGAGCCCGCGAGAGGCCCTGCCCTCTGTGGCCCCCACAGCTCTGCCTTCCCACCCTCTGCAGAAGCTGACCTTGGACCTGACGGTGCTCCTGGGTGTGCTGCAGGGGCAACAGCAGAGCCTACAGCAGGGGGCACACTCCACCGGCTCCAGCCGCCTGCATGACCTCTACTGGCAGGCCATGAAAACCCTGGGAGTCCAGTAGGTTCTGGGAGGGGGACGCACACCTTGGGCAGAGGCTGGGAACACCCTCACGCTGCTGCACACACACGCACTCAAGCGCATGCTCAGATGTGGGAGCTGTAGGACCCTCATAGGACCCTCATAGGACCCTCACGGGACCCTCACAGGACCCTCACAGGACCCAGGGGCCTCACGGGCCTCACAGAACCCAGGGGCCTCAGAGGACCCTCAGGATCCAGGTGGAGGTAGCAGTCGCGGTGGCGGTGGCTGCTGCCCTCGCTGGGCACCTTCTAACCTTGCTCACTTCCCTTCAGGCGCCCCAAGTTGGAGAAGAAGGATGCCAAGGAGGTCCCCAGCGCCACCCACAGCCCCATCAGCAAGAAGCGGAAGAAAAAGGGATTCTTGCCAGAGACGAAGAAGCGCAAGAAACGCAAGTCAGAGGATGGCACGCCAGCGGAGGATGGCACACCTGCAGCCACCGGCGGGAGCCAGCCCCCCAGCATGGGCAGGAAGAAGAGGAACAGGACAAAGGCTAAGGTCCCAGCCCAGGCAAACGGGACGCCAACCACCAAGAGTCCAGCCCCTGGCGCCCCCACCCTGAGCCCCAGCACCCCTGCCAAATACCCAAAACTGCAGAAGAAAAACCAGAAGCCGTCCCAGGTGAATGGAGCTCCCGGGTCCCCCACGGAACCTGCAGGCCAAAAGCAGCATGAGAAGGCTCTTCCCAAAAAGGGGGTCTTGGGCAAATCACCACTGTCCGCGCTGGCACGGAAAAAGGCAAGGCTGTCTTTGGTCATCAGGAGTCCCAGCCTGCTTCAGAGTGGGGCCAAGAAGAAGAAAGTGCAGCTGAGGAAGGCAGGGAAGCCCTGAGCACAGGTACGGGCCGCCCTCAGCCCCTGCCTCCATCTGCCTGAGACGCCTAATTTTTTTTTTTTTTTTTTTAACCATGATTTTAATACGCAAGCTGTTTCTAAGGCGCCAGCTCTGCCACTGGGGAGGGTGGCTGTTGCCGCCTGCCCGGGCATCCTGCTCTGGCAAGCACAGCCTGAGCCATTCCTGCAGGGGTCCCAGGGTGCAGAGACCTCCCCGCCCCCGGTTCTGGGCTGGGACCCTGGCTCCAGGGCTCTGGTGTTCGCCTGGGTGGGCGCAGGTTGATGTGCTGGCTGCAGGCAGGTGTGACCATCTCTCGTGCCTGCCACCCCTTTGCCCCCAGGCTTTTTTGCTGTGAGGGAGCCACCAGGGGGTGATTTAAATAGGTTTATTTCTTCATTTACAAGAGGAATATATTTGGTTTCTCTCTTAAGACTCTGAGATTCACAATCAGCAGCTCTAAAAAATAAAGGAGCAGTTTGGCTTCCGGAAGGAAGAGGAGGCAACACTCGGACCTGGTTCTTGTACAACAAGAAAACATCGCTGGGGCCCCGCTGAGGCTGGAGTGGGGGTGGAGGCTGGTCTTTGGAGGATACCACCCCCACCCCATCCTCTTGTCAGGCCCTCGGGGTACCCCAGAGCATGGTGGGTGAGTATTCCACTAGCTTACACACCACTGAAGCCACAGCCAGCCAGTAACTAAGGGGCAAGAAGAGCATTGTCCAAGCTGGCTCTTGGGGGTCTCCTGTTGGCCACAAGGCCCGCCCCCCTGCACCAGAACCACTTTGATTGCAGCAGAAGTGCAGGGAGTGGGTGACGCAGGGGCTAAGCTCCCCCAAAGCGGGTCGGGGCTGGTGTGAAGTTGGCAGCTGCATCCTGGTGTGTGCATGGATGGGAGGTGGGTGATTGAAGGCCTGGCCCCCGGGGTCACTTGGTGGAATGCCAGCAGTCAGTGTTTGGGTAGGGGCCGGCCTCTCCCGGGGCCTCAGCCTCAGCTCTGGGGCAGGAAGCTTTGTGGATAGCTGCTTCCTCCAGCAGCCAGAGCCCTGGCTACTGCCCCATGGATTCTGGGAATGGTCTCCTGGGCCCTGCCCCTGGAAAAGGCTCAGCTCAGCCTCGGGGAAGGAGTGGGTTCCTGGCTTGGGGGGTGGTGGCAGGGAGAGAAGCCCTGCAGAGGTGGGCTGGTGTGCACCTCCCAGAGACCTTGAGCCTGGGGGCACAGGTGGTGTACAGCTGCAGCCAGGGCCTTCACCCCTGGTGATGCCAGCTTGTCAGAACAGTCCCCATCTGGGACCTCCAGGCTGGGAGCCAACCCGAGACAGTGTCCTCCAGGGAGTACCCAGAGACTTGGGTGCCCAGCTTCGTTTGCCACGTTGAGTCCAATATCCCCAAGGTCCGAGGCCCAGCTGAGCAGTGGTCCCTGCACACCAGGCCCTCGCGTTGAGTCTCAAAGCCGGGACTGCCGCCCTGAGGCCTGGGCCACCTGCTCTCTGTATGGTCCAGGGTCTGTTGAGTCTTCAAAGCTGCAGATCGTGCTTTGCCCAGAAAGTTGTGTGGGAAAGTCCAGCCCCCTGGCCCTTCGTTCCAGGGAGGGCAGGGACTTGCCCAAGATCACATAAGCTGGTGGCAGGCCAGGCTCTCCCCGGACACCCACTTGGGGCTGTCTTCTTCCTTGGCCCCAGGGGCCCTGCGGCCCAAACCTAGGGCTGGGAATCTGTCCAACCGTGTGGCTCCAACACACACATCCTTCCAGGGTAACTGAGGACACAGCCTCTTCTTGATGCCAGGGCCACTCAGCAGGCCTGGGCCAGAGAGGGTGGGTGCCTAGCCGTGGATCACACAGAAAGCTTTGGGGCAGCCCAGCCGGTCCTGGACGCTGTAGGACACCTCCCAGACGAGGTGGGAGTGTGGGTTCTTCATTGTCCCAATGGCACCTGGGGAAAGGGGCGTCAGGTCAGCAGTGGGGCTTAGTGGGGCCCGTGCCAAGGCTGCCCTCCCTCCTTCCCTTTTCTTGCTGTTTGGAGACGCAAGCCTTCCCCTGGACTTGCGGCTGTGAGACTGGGTCTCGTGCTGCTGGGAAGCTATAGCTCCCAGAGGGAAGGGCCAAGGAGTCAGGCCCTGGTACATCCAGGAGGATTTGGGAGAACAGAAGTCTGGACAGAGTGAGGAGTTCCTGGCTAGTCCTGGCCCTGATCTATGCGAGGCCCCACCCAGCCCTTGAAAAGAAGGAAAGGGGAGCTAATTTACTGGAAGGAGCAGCCTGCTGTCCCACCCATGGCTCCATCAGTAAATTCTGGCAACATCTTCAGAGACCAAGCCCAGAGTTGGTGGGATGTGCTGGGGTAGGAGGTGACTCTGGAGGAAAAGTGCTCCCTGTTGCCTAACCCTGGCCTTCCCCTTTCCGCAGGGAGCCCCCACGGGCCTCCCGGCCTGCACTCACCACCTCAGACTTTCACAGATGCGGGCGGCATCGCCAGCTGGTTCACCCTGGGGGAGAGACGGGCGGGGGTCAGGGTGGTGCTTCAGCGGGGGCCGGGCCCGGGCACTGCTCTGGCACATCGCGTCGTGGGGGCCAGCTGACCGGAGGTGCTGGGCAGGGACCTCGTCAGCCCCAGGGGGAGATGGGAGAGCCCAGGGGTGGGGAGAGGAGAGAGAGAGGAGTAAAGAGGAAAGGAGAAAGAAGTCAGAAAGTAAGAGGAAGGGGAGGGGTCCCAGCTTTGAAAACCACTGAGTCCAGAGACAAACCCAAGTCTGGATCCACCAGACACCCCCGTGGCCTCCCACAGCTCCAGGCTGACCCTGGCACTGGGCCTCAGGGCTGGACCCCAGCAACCAGGTCACCCACTGGGTGCATGGGAGGTCTGTACCCTCCCCGCACACCCCCCCCCAGGGCAGGGCTCACAGTGGCTATCACGGTCCCCACTTCCCGGCTGTGCAGCGGGGCCTCCCCTCCCCCCCACTCACTGCTGCTCAGCCCTGGCGCGGTCGCTGACGAAGAAGAGCGCAGTGGCGAGGAAGAACATGCCGCCCAGGACCACAACGAAAGGGCAGAGCATGAGCGCGTAGCCCAGGCTCAGGAACTCCCAGAGCGGGGAGTCCTTGGTGCTCTGGCGGATCAGGTCTGAGATCTGCGAGGATTTGGGGGTGGAGGTCAGGGCAGAGCCCTCCTGAAGACCCCCAGCCTCCCCCGGCCAGCCCCACCCCGGGGCTACTCACAAAGCCAATGAGGTAGGGGCTCCCGGCGTCCCCCAGCAGGTGGGAGGTGAAGCTCTGCAAGGCCACGGCAGTGGCGCGCCGCGTGGGGATGACCACGTACTGCGGAACAGGCGGGCAGGTCAGCGGCCAGAGGAGAAAGGCTGACCCGCTTGGCCCCAGCCCCGGGCCGTGGCACTTCGGAAGCCCCCACACCCTCAGACTCACTCCTGCCCTGTGTCTTGATACCTCTCTCCCCTGGGCCCTGCCCTCCTCCCCACAGTCCCCTCTACTGCCCACCCCGCCAGCCTGGCTGCTTCTCTCCCGTCAGTCACCCCTCTCCTCCCTGAGCCCCTCCCACCCACACACAGCTGCAGTCACCCTCACCCCAGGGGCTTCCACACCTCCAACCCAGACCACTGCAACCTGCCCCATACTGAAAGCATCATTGGCCTCAAACCTGCTGTGCCCCCAGCACACCCCTCTGAAATGGGAATCTTCACCTCCCTCCCAGCTACATGCAGTCAAGGAAGGATACTTTGGGGGTTGCCCAGGCGCCAGTCACTAGAGGCCATTAGCCCAGAGCCCTCCGAGCCTCGGAGTACCCGAGCCATCAGGAATGGCCATGCTGCCGCCTCTCCAGCGCGGCTCCTGCTCCATTCCTGAGACCAGGGTGCCTTGGCTTCTGCCCTTGGACCTGGGTCACGGGGACACTGAGGTCTAGAGAGACATATGTTCCCGAGGGAACCCGAACCCCCGCCACAGCCATTTGTCCTCACCTCCCATCAAGCTAAAGACCCATCTTGGTTCCCCTCCCTGAGGACCAAGCAAGGCCTCGACTGGCCTGGGACAGGAGCTGGTGAGGCAGGCCCCTGCCTGGAAGAGCCTCCGCTCGCACCCGCGGGCACCCTCAGCACCAAATGCCAGGCACTGCTGGGCCCCAGGCCCCAACCTGCAGGAGGTTGGCTTCAAAGCTGGGCAGGCCAGAGTCAGACAGGAGGGGCTGGGGTGGGGGCGGGACAGGCACAGCCAGCTCTGTGGGTGCCCAGGCAGCCCCTGTGCCCCAAGCTCCAGCTGCCTTGCCTCTTTGGAGTGCCAGCCTTAGTGGGCATTGTGTGCAAGCAACCAGCACCCACGGGGCACCCCGTTGCGGGAGAGGTGGGGGGCGGGTGGAAAAGGGCCTGAATCTGATGAAACGAGTGGCCCTGTTTCCAGCAGGAATAAACTGTGACACTTAATAAACTGGGACACGATTTCCCTGGGACCCTAACCCTGCCGGCAGCTGTCAGGGGCTCCCCGGGGGTGGAGGCAGGGGAGGGGGTCCTGCCCAGCACCAAGAGCACTTAATCCGCATGGGCTCCTCCCTTTACTCTGGGCATGTGCAGTGACCCCGGCGCACCCCTGCCACCGCCTGGCTCCGTGCTGAGGCTCTGAACTGCGTCAGACCTCCCCCCCACCACGGCAGCCCATGGACTCGGGAGGACACAGACACCCCAGGGGCAAGCGGATACCCCCGGAGGCTTGGGGTGGGGTAAGGCAGGCTTCCTGAAGTGCAGGAGCCAGCAGGGGCCGCAGTGCCTGGCAGACTCATCTCCCGGGCTGTCCCATGCTGGGGCACCCAAACCCGGGCACCCTGAGAATCCACCCCTGAGTCCTTCCTCTCTGCCCTGACACCTCCCAGACACTCCCCTGTCCCCTCCTGACCCTGGCCAGGCTGATCCCTGGGCACAGGACCAAGTGTCACACTCACCCCTGCCACCCCCAGAGGGCCACGAACTCCTAGCTCCACTCCTGGCTCCTCCCAGGGTGCTCCCATCCCCACCCAGGGACACAAGCCCCTGCTGGCTGCTCAGACAGCCCTTTGTCCCCGGCTGGCTGGGCTAGAGCCCATTGTTGGCCCTGTAAAGACAGCCTCTGTCTGCCCAGCCCCAGCCGCAGGCACTCAGGCAGGCACGCCTGGGAGCCAGGCTGAGTAGGGAGGGCAGAGCCTATGGATGCTCAGACCCAGTGGGGGGAGGAGGGCTGGCAGGCAGCACCACCTCAGTGCCAGCCTGGCACTGCCAGCCTCCCAGACACTAACCTGAGCCTTGAGACTCCCCCTCCTACTCAGTCTCCACATCGTGCTCTGTCTGCCTGCCCAACCCTGTTTTCCAGTCCTGGCCAGAGGCAGACCCCAAACTCTCTGATCCACTCCCTGCCTCTGGGTTCACGTTCCTGGCAGGCCTGCCTTCCTCCCAACCCCCTACCAGCTCTCCCGCCCCTTCACTCGCCCTCCCCAGGCACCCCTGTGAGGTCAAGAGGCCTGGGTCAGCAGCACAAGGTGACCTCGGCCTGCCTGGCTCACCATGAGGATGTCTGCAGTGATGGCCCAGTTAGAAAACAGCAGCGTCTCCCCGACGAAGATACAGATCTGCCGGGGAGAAGGCAAACCACCATCAGCGGTCCCTCCATCCGCAGCAGCCGCAGCCTCTGTTCCCTACACACTGGCTGCTGGCAGGGAGCCCACAAAACCTCACACCCCTCCCGGGCCCATATCCATTCATGGGCTATCCAGAGACTTCAAGCCATGCCCACGGCCCTGAGGCACCCAGAGGCCCTGGACAGGCTGTGTGTGGCCAGGCTGGGGATGAGCAGGGGCAGCCAGAGAACAGGAGCCTCCCCGAGGGAAGGGAACATCCAGTAAGTCAGACCGAATGTCCTGTTCCAGACCCTCCCGCGGCCCAGGCCCAGCTCCCCCAGCACCCTTGCCCCCCGCTGCACTCACATAGGCTCCTACGATGCTGCTCTTGGCAGCCACGAAGATCAGGCAGATGAAGATGGCAGAGCCCAGCATGCCCACGGCACACACCAGTGGGTCGGCCCGCTGGGTCTTCAGGCGGCACCAGCGCGTGGCTCCTGCCCCCGTGACCACGCCCAGAAATCCCGTAAAGCAGGTGATGGCCCCAAAGATGAGGCTGTGGGGACAGAGGATGGTGGGGCACGAGTTGAGGCGGCTCAGGGCTCTCCTGTCCGAGGTCCCTCGCCAGCCCTGGGCCCACCCCGTGGGGCCCCACCTGTCCTTGGCCCCACAGGGCGGGCTGTTGCACGTCTCCGCTGTCTTCTGCACAACTTGGGCGCGGTGCAGGTAGAGCGGGATCCACATGCCCAGGGCCCCCGTGGCGAAGGAGACAGCCGACGTGGCCAGGGAGGAGAAGACGTAGCTGCGGCTGGGGAGAGGCCAGGCAGTGACACTGAGCTCAGGGACCTCCTTCACCCCCCTAGGCAGCCCCATGCACTGGGGGAACAGGAGGCCCCCAAATGCCTCGTCTTACAGGCTCCAGGGGTGAGGGTTCAGGCTGCAGGAATAATCAATTCTGGGGCCAAAATGTCCCTCCCAGCACTGAGACAGCAGAGGTGGGGTGTCTGGCTGAGGGTGCTGGTGGGCTGCCCTGCAGGGACAGGCCCTCTCATCTTAGCACCCCTCTCTCTTCCCGCCAGACCCCTTCCCGCGGTACTCACTTTCGAATCAGGGCCTTCATATCTCGGAGCCATGAGGTCCGGGCCTTGAGCTGGTCCCCGAGCTGGTCGGCATGACCCCTTTTAGTGGCTGGGACCAGAATGAGGATGAGTGTTCCTGTGATCATGCCCAGGACAGGGGACACCTGCCAGGGAGCAGGAAGTTAGGACACCAAGGCCCAGTGAGCCTCGTCCCTGCTGCAGAAGGAGGGACTCAGGCAAGCCCATGCCTTCTCTGGGCCATAGGTTTCTCCTCTGAGCAGGTATCTGCCCAGCCTTCCTAATTGGGCTGCTGAGAAAAGCTGGGGCTGAGGTCGGTCAAGAGACTGGAGGCTTGAGATGGCCTGTCCAGACCAGGGGCAGGACCAGAGGTGGGAATGTGCAGGGAAGCCAGACAGACTGAAGGAAGAAGGAGGGGTGGGTGAGTGGAGCAGTGGGTGGATAGATAGAGAAGAGATGGCTAAAGAGGTTGATGGAGAGATGGACAGAGATAGATGGAGGGATGGACGGATAGATGGACAGACGGATGAACAGATAGATGAGTGGATGGATGAACGGATAGATAGACGGACGGAAGGACAGACGGATGGTGGATGGATGGACAGACGGATGGAAAATAAGTAGATAGCCAGATGGGATGATGACTTTGAAGGAGGAGAAAATTCCTGGAGCAGGTTCCCCACGTAGGTTCCTCAGCCGCGGGGCCCTGGGAAGGTGCTGTTTGGGTATGAAGCGCTGGACTGACAGATCAAGTGGGCTGGCATTTGGTGGGGGCCCGATGCAGGCCCCACAGAGGCTCCCGAGCCCTTTTGGATCTTCCCCGTGTCCAGCCCATTTTCCAGAACAGAACCTCCAAGGCCCCAGGCTTCTCTCCGGGTGGGAGGGTAACATCCTGGCAGCCTGGATTCCATCTCACCAGCCACGCAGAACACTCTCCCCCATGCCCCCGGGACTGGGAGCCCCTGGGTTGGGGAGTTCCTCTGCCTGCCACCTCCCTCTCGCCTCCTCATCCCCCCACCCCACTAAGAAATTCCACGGAGGCCGCTTCCTTCCTGCTTTCAGGAAAAAACACTTTGTCTTAAGCTTCCGCTCCTCCGAGAGACGGGGGATCTCTGTTTCCTCCGATTGCACTGTCCTGGGGCCTTGGTAACTTGCCCCAAACCCAGCGAGACCGGAAGTGGCTCCAGACTCTGGGGCCCCCACACAGAGGTCTTGTCCCAGCCTTACCCTAGCACAGCGCCAGGGCTGGAAGCAGGAAGCACCGCCATGGACCTGGAATTTCCTGACGTGGTGGGAGAATCCTTGGTTCTCTCAACCTGGGACTCCCGGGCGGGAGATTCCAACCCTCAGCCTGGGGGCCCTGAGGGCGGCGGGGCTGTGTCTGGCTCTGACACCTCAATCGGGACATCTGAGCGCTCTGATACTTCAATCTGGACTAATCTGGAAGGGCAGGGATTTCAGAGTCCAGGCAGCCGGGGGAGGAATGCTGGAGGCCTAGGTCCTAGCCTGGACTACATCTCTGGGCAACCCTGGGGCGAGGTCTGGACCAGAGAGTGTCCTCATGGGAAGGGACGTAGGACTTACCCGCAATGCCCAGTGCCAGTCTCCGGCTGCCTGCTTCACGCTGGAGCCAGTAATGTAGCCCAGGCCACTGCAGAGAAGAGACACACGTCAGGCTGAGCAGAGACAGGGGCTGGGGACAGGGAGTGCCCGCTGGTCTGCAAGGCAGGCTGCCCACCCTCCCCACCCAGCCAGCTGGCCAGGGAGCAGGTCCAGGAGATTCTCAAAGGCTGACCGCCCACATGTTTAGCTCTGGAGGACGCCTGCCTGGGCTAGAACCCCAGGGAGTGGGAGAACTCAGAAGTCCAAGGGAACCTTGCCCAGATCCTCACCCAGACCCTGGCATCTCCGGCTCTCACCTGCCCAGTGGGATGGCGAAGTAGAAGACGGACAGCATGAGCGTACGCGTGTTCTTGGTGAAGAGGTCGCCAATGATAGTGGGGGCGATGGTGGAGTAGCTGGCCTCCCCGATGCCCACCAGCCCCCGGGACAGGACCAGCAGCCAGAAGTACTGTGAGGAGGGGTGGAGGATGCTGGGGGACCGACTACCCGCCATCTGCCTCTCATCCCTTGTTCCCACTTTGCTCCCTCCCCCTGCAGGGCCCAGGAGCCAGGGGAGAGAAGGGTGAGGGTGCTGGGGGGCTGCACCTCCGTAAAGACCACCTCCCCCAGCCACTCCGGGCCTCAGTTTGCCCCTCTGTGTAGTGGGTCTGACGGGGCCTGGCCGGCCCAGTGCTGGTATGGGACGGGACTATCCCAGCTTGAGAGTGGTATGGCCCAGGTAGGCCCCCTCTGTCCTCATAGGCACTGGGGACATAAGCCTATGTCTCCACTACTCCACCAACTGGGAGACCCCTCCCTGGTTCTGACTCCACTTCGGGAGCCTCAAGCCACCACCCTCCACTCTGTGTGTCTCTCCCAAGCCGGGTGGCTAGGCCAACCCTGGCAGCACTGAGGGCCCAGTGTGAAGTGGGGAGTGGGGAGTTGGCAGGGAAGCCCAGGGGACCCAGAGCCCCTCCCCCTGCACACACCAAAGGGCAAAGCCCAGCTGAGTGGGGAAGGGTGGGGCCCTGCCAGCTGCTGGTAGCATGACCCCTTTGATGTGGACCTGCTCCCTCCGTCCCCCAGCTGCCCGGGGCCTGAGAACCCAGCCTGGTCATCTTTCCCCAGCCCCACCCTGGCCACCCATCTGGCCAGCATCGCCCGCGTCCAGCCCTCCCCCGGGTCTCCCTGACTTCCCTCCATCTGCTCACCTCGCTCCTGGCTTGCTGTGCCTGCAGGTGCTGCCTGGGTTGGCCCATCTCTGACCCCTCCATGCTTGTCTCTCTTTCTCCATCTCCCCATTTGCCCTTAGCTCCTCGCCTCTATTTCTCTTCCTGGGAATCACCTGCCTACAGCCTTGGCCTGTTTTTCTGGTGGGTCATTTGTCTCTTTTGCATTGATTTCTTTTTTTTTTCTTCTTTTTTCAGATGGAGTCTTCCTCTGTCACTCAGGCTGGAGTGCAGTGGCGCGATCTCACTCACTGCAACCTCTGCCCCCCGGGTTCAAGCGATTCTCCTGCCTCAGCCTCCTGAGGAGGTGGGATTATAGGCACCCGACACCACACCCAGCTAATTTTTGAATTGTTGTAGAGACGGGGTTTTGCCATGTTGGCCAGGCTGCTCTTGATCTGCCTGCCTCAGCCTCCCAAAGTGCTGGGATTACAGGCGTGGGCCACCACATCCGGCCCCCTGTGTGCTTTTAAAGAACAAACATGAGGCTGGGCATGGGGGCTCGTGCCTATAATCCCAGCACTTTAGGAAGCTGAGGCAGGAGGATTGCTTGAGGCCAGGAGTTCGAGACCAGCCTGGGTAACATAGTGAGACCTCGTCTCTAAAAAAATTTAAAAATAAGATAAAAATCGGGCCAGGCGCAGTGGCTCACGCCTGTAATCCCAGCACTTTGGGAGGCTGAGTCGGGTGGATCACAAGGCCAGGAGTTCAAGACCAGCCTGGCCAAGATGGTGAAGCCCCATCTCTACTAAAAATACAAAAATTAGCCGGGCGTGTTGGCGGGTGCCTGTGATCCCAGCTACTGGAGAGGCTGAGGCAGAGAGTTGCTTGAACTCGGGAGGCGGAGGTTGCAGTGAGCCAAGATTGCGCCACTGCACTCCAGCCTGGGTGACAGAGCAAGACTCCATTTCAAAAAAGAAAAGAAAAGATAAAAATTAGCGGGATCATGATGCATCCTAGCTACTTAGGAGACTGAGACAGGAGGATCAGTTGAGCCCAGGAAGTCAAGCCTGCAGTGAGCTGTGATCACACCACTGCATATCAGCCTAAGTGACAGAGCGAGACCCTGTCTCAAA
Organism: Pan paniscus; assembly: GCF_029289425.2. Taxonomy (NCBI): domain Eukaryota; kingdom Metazoa; phylum Chordata; class Mammalia; order Primates; family Hominidae; genus Pan; species Pan paniscus. Next base: position 12,145,447 of record NC_073268.2, on the reverse strand, counting down.
AACACATTTAAGGCTGGGCATGGTGGGCTCACATCTGTAATCCCAGCACTTTGGGAAGTCAAGGCGAGTGGATCACCTGAGGTCAGGAGTTCGAGACCAGCCTGGCCAACACGGTGAAAACCCTTCTCTACTAAAAATACAAAAATTAGCTGGGCATGGTGGCAGTCGCCTATAATCGCAGCTACGCGGGAGGCTGAGGCAGGAGAATCGCTTGAACCCGGTGGTGGAGCAGGGGGTGGCAGAGGTTGCAGTGAGCCGAGATTGCGCCGCTGCACTCCAGCCTGGGTGAAAGAGCGAAACTCTGTCTCAAAATAAACAATATTTAAAAATAAAATGGACATGAAAGGAAACCCTCCACGCATCTTATCCTGTAACTTGCTTTTGCTCCCTCATTCTTATCTTTTTGAAACCCATTTATGCTGGTTAATTAAGATCTAGTTCATTCTTTTCCTGTTGAGTCTCACAGGGCCCGGCACAGTGGCTCACACCTATAATTCCAGCACTTTAGGAGGCTGAGGCGGTAGGATCACCTGAGGTCAGGAGTTCCAGACTAGCCTTGTCAACATGGTGAAACCCCATCTCTATTAAAAATACAAAAATTAGCTGGGTGTGGTGGCGCGTGCCTGTAATCCCAGCTACTTGGGAGGCTGAGGCAGGAGAATCGCTTGAACCCAGGAGGCGGAGGTTGCAGTGAACACAGATTGTGCCATTGCACTCCAGCCTGGGCAGCAAGAGCGAAACTCCGTCTAAAAAAAAAGAAAAGAGTCATACATACACACCATTAATCTGTGCACACCCAGTGATGGTCATTTAGATTGCTTCCTTTTTTTTTTTTGGCTATTCCAGTGCTTCTTACATGCATGTGTCTACAAGCTGGAGTTTCTCTCTTGGGTATATACCCCAAGTAGAAGGCTGGGCCGCGGGAGATAAACAGAGTTTTACAATATCCTGCCGCTTCGCTCTCCAAAGAGGCTCTACCAATTTACACTCCCACCAGCAGGGCTGGAGTCCCCGATTCCCCACAGCTTTGATCACACTTGGTATTGTCAGCCTTTTTAATTGTTGCCAATCTGACGGGTGTGAAATGGGATCTCATTGTTGTTCTAATTTGCATTTCCCTGATTACTAGAGAAGCTGAGCCCTGTCTCTTCCTACACGTATTGGCCGTTTGGGTGTCTTCTCCTGAAATTGTCTGTAGCTATCCCGTGCCCATTTTTCTACTGAGTTATTTGTCTTTTTCTTGTTGATTTATAGTTCTAGATTTTAAGAGCTTGCTTTTTGCTTTACTTTCCCCTATCGGGACTTTATTCTGCAAGATGGTTTGGAACACAGGCCAAACTTTTCTTTCAATCCAGATGGATAGATACTTCTTCCCAAACCACTCATTTGAGATGCAACTTTCATCCTACACCAAATCCCCACAGAAATGAGGACTCTGGCTCATTGATCTTAGTCCATCCCTCTGCTGTTTTAGTTATAATCACTGTATTTTGATAACTGAGAGGCAAATCCCCTTTCACTGTTATTTTTTCACAATGTTCTTGGCTGTTCCTGGGCATTTTCTCTGCCAAATTAACTTCAGAATCACATTGCCGAGGTCTACCAGAAACCCCTATGGGATGCAAATTGTGATTTCAATGCATTTATGGATTCACTGGAGGTGACCTGTTTCTCTCTCTGCCTTTGCTTATCTTCTGTCTCCTTCCACACACCCAGAGATGGACCCGGACCTGGCATGGTGGTCCTAGACTTACTGGTCAGTCCCAGGAGCAGCCTCAGAGGTTGGTGACCAGGGGCCTGGCCAGGGGCAAGACGAGGTCCTGAGGGGCCCTAGAGGCCTCTGGCCCAGTCCTTATTTTTGACTGTGGCCACCAGGCTCTGCTTGCCATCCTGGGCCTGGAGCTTTACCTGACCTGACCCTCCTCTGTGAAGCTGCCCCATGAAGCAAGGATGTCCTTGGCAAACCTGCTGATTTTCTCTGCCCTCCCTCCAATGTCCCCACCATCAACCCAAATCTGACCCCGCCATTGTTCTTCAAACTTTTCCAGAGCTCAGCACTGCCACAGAAGGAAGCCCAGGCCCTCTAGCCTGGCATTCAAGGTTCTCCATGACCCAGTCCCTGCTTTCTTTCCAGTGAAAATGCAATCCTCAATCTTTCTTTCTTTTTCTGTTTCTTTTTTTTTTTTTGAGATGGAGTTTTGCTCTTGTCACCCAGGCTGGAGTGCAGTGGTGCGATCTCTGCTCACTGCAACCTCCGCCTTCGAGGTTCAAGTGATTCTCCTGCCTCAGCCTCCCAAGTAGCTGGGATTATAGGCATGCACCACTATGCCTGGCTAATTTTTGTATTTTTAGTAGAGATGGGGTTTCTCCATGTTGGCCAGGCTGGTCTCGAACTCCTGACCTCAGGGGATCCACCCGCCTTGGCCTTCCAAAGTGCTGGGATTACAGGCATGAGCCATCACACCTGGCCCAATCCTCAATCTTTCAACACACTCCACCATTTCTGCATCAGTGGGTTGTCTCCCTCTGCCCATGCTACCTTCACCAAAAGGCCTGATCTCACAGTCCTGCCTGCCCAGCGCAAACGCCACCTCCTCCAGGAAGCCTTCCCTGACCCCACGGATTTCAAGAGACTGTTGTCTCTTTAGTGAGGACTCTCAGCACTTTTTCTACACGTGTCTCTTGAAGGCTCTGAACACAGGAGTTCCTGTCAAATCTTCCTACCCCGAAGCCTGGGTGCTCCCAAGGACAGGGCTATCCTGAAAGCTCCTTGAAGACAGATCATGCTCTCCCCTTCTTCCTTCATCTTTCTCTATAGCAGCCGCCATGTGACTGCCACTCTGTGCTTGAATACGCCTTGAGATGGGGAACTCACTACCTCACAAGGCAACAGTCTCATCTTTGGAAGGAGGAACAGAAACAATGACTGGCTGAGCACTCGCCGTGTTCCAGGGTCTGGACCTTCACAGCTCAGCTACTTCTCAAGGGAAACCTTCGAGTTGGGAAGTATTATCCCCATTTTAAAGATGAGGAAACTGAGGCTCAGAGAGATTAAGTTCCTCCAGGTCACAAAGCTGAGTAGAAAACAAAGTTGGGATATTCAAGCCCAGGCCTGTGGGAGCTAAATGAGAAGACTCTTGTTTGTGTTGAATTGATGTTTGCTTCTCTGGGATGTCGATCCAAGATGTCAGCTGGTCATCAGACCAAGCACAAACTAAGCAAGAACCAGAGAGGGGTAGTGACTCCCCCAGGGTCACACAGCCAGATAATGGCAGAACCAGGGCTAGGACGCAAGGCCCTCACTCCTAGGCCAGACTTGTTCTTTGCATCCATCCCAAATCAGAGGGATGCTCAGAAAGAGTCAGGAGGCCACATGGGCTGGAAGGCTCTCAGGTCAGGCCAGCGTGGGGAAGGCCCCAGCCGCAGGGCTGGTTTATAAAAATACCCGAAGACCACCTGTCCTTCTGCACTGGGAAGACAGTGGGGTTCAAGCAAAGGAGCTGGAAGCCCCGGGCTGGATTCTTCAACAGGCCAATAAGACTAGCCACTCGCTGGAGGGACCAGGACATAGGGGTCGGGGAGAAGCCGAGCCGGGCCTCACCTGCTGGGGAATGAAGGAGCTGGAGAAGGTGACGGCCGACCAGAAGAAAATGCCGCAGCTGAGAATCACCTTCCTGTTGAAGCGGTCGCCCAGGTAGCCGAAAATGGGGGCAGCCACCATGAAGCTACAGATGAACACTGCAGGGAGAGGAGAGCTTGAGGGGCAGCCCCTGTCCCTGCGCCCCGGCCTCCCGGCCCATTTCACTCCGGCTTGAGGCCAAGAGTCTGTGGAGCAAAGGGACCAAGGAAGCAGCCCAGAGAGGAAACCTCGGCCCGACCTGCACCCCAGGAAGGTGGGAAAGGCCTTATGAGGTCAGGCAGGTCCATGACGCCATCCTCTCCCATGTATGTCCAGTTCGCCCAGTTTGTCCAGGTTTGGGTGAGCCCTTTGGGTACTTTTTAAAAGAGTCAAGATCTATTTATTGAACACTTTCTACATGCCACACACTATGCTAGGGGCTCACCATGTCATACCTCACATATCTTTTTAAAATTTTATTTTTATTGTTTTGAGACAGGGTCTCACTCTGTCACCCAGGCTGGAGGGCCGTGGCACACTCTCGGCTCACTGCAACCTCCATCTCCTGGGTTCAAGCAATTCTTATGCCTCAGCCTCCTGAGTAGCTGGCATTACAGGCATGCGCCACCACACTTGGCTAATTCTTGTATTTTAGTAGAGATGGGGTTTTGCCATGTTGGCCAGGCTAGTCTTGAACTCCTGGCCTCAAGTGATCCACCCACTTTGGCCTCCCAAAGTGCTGGGATTACACGTGTAAGCCACCGCGCCCAGCCATATCTCATCATGTATCTTTGTATCTCATGTATTACGTATCTTTCCAGCCCCCTCCCACCTCACAGATGCGGAGACAGACTCAGAGCGAGAGTGACTTGGCCAAGACCCCACAGGCAGTAAATGTTCCAGTGGGGATCTGACACCAGCTGCCTGACTCCAGAGCCTGTGTTCCTTATACTTTACCACACTGCACCCCTTGTTCTACTTGTGAAAGAAGCTCAGAGAGGGGAAGAGATCTACGCAAGGTCACACAGCAAATCAGGCAGAACTGGGCCTGGAACTCCAGATTTCGCACCTGCTAGACCACACAGCTGCCCTCACTCCCAGCGCGCCGCAGGGCCTTTCCTAGTGGCTGAAAACACTGTCATCCATCTGTCCATTCTACCGTCTTGTCATTCAACAACAACAATTTTTTTGTACCTACAATGCACCAGGAACCGTTTTAGGTGTTTGGGATATATCAGTCAACAAAAGAGACAAAAACCCCTATCCTATGAAGCTTTCATTCGAATGAGGAGAAATAGACAATAAAGAAATAAACAAATCAATAACACGGCTTGTCAGATGGTGGCAAGTGCTACAGAGGGTGGGAGGGGCTGAAACAGGAGCTTGGAAGGGTGTGTGTGAGAGCAAGTGGATGCCACGATTTTATATTTTTTGAGACAAGAGTCTCACTCTGTCACCCAGGCTGGAGTGCAATGATGCAATCTCAGCTCACTGCAACCTCTGCCTCAGCCTCACAAGTAGCTGGGATTACAGGCACACACCTCTGCTCTGCTGATTTTTGTATTTTTAGTAGAGACGGGGTTTCACCATGTTGGCTAGGCTGGTCTCCAACTCCTGACCTCAGGTGATCCGCCTGCCTCGGCCTCCCAAAGTGCTGGGACTACAGGCGTGAGCCACCGTGTCTGGCTGAGAGAAATTTATTGATATAGTTAGCTGATGTTTTATTTGTTTGTGAGACAGTGTCTTGCTCTGTTGCTCAGGCAGCTGGAGTGCAGTGGTGCGATTTCCGCTCACTGCAACCTCCGCCTCCCAGGTTCAAGCAATTCTCCTGCCTTAGCCTCTTGAGTAGCTGGGATTACAGGCGCCTGCCACCACGCCCAGCTAATTTTTGTATTGTTAGTAGAGACGGGGTTTCTCTATGTTGGCCAGCCTGGTCTCAAACTCCTGACCTCAAGTGATCTACCCGCCGCGGCCTCCCAAAGTGTGGGATTACAGGCGTGAGCCACTGCACCCGGCCACCACAATTTTAAATAGAGCGGTCAAAGGGGATATTTCAGCCAGGACCTGGAGGAGGTAAGGAAACAAATCATGCAATTATTGGGGCAAGAACAGCAAGTGCCTAGGCCCTGGGGCAGGAGTTTACTTAGCATGTTGGAGGAGCAGGAAAGAGGCTGGGGTGGGGCCCCGGAGCCCACTGTGATGACTGTGACGTCCATGGGTGAGAAAGGAAAACATGAGGGGATGTCGAGCAAAGGCCGTGACCTGGCTTTGTTCTTCCAGAACAAGAGGTTTAGAAGATTCCACAGGGAGGCCACTGCCAGTGATGGGAGGGGCCTTGGAGGTCCCAGGTGGGATGAAGAGGCCCAGAGCAAGGTAGGGGAGACCCTAGGTCAGACAGCGAGGTGGCCCCCCATCCCTCCCCCTGGAAAGCAGTCCCACAGCTGATGGGCAGATGGCCAGACAAAGGCTGGGAGTGACAGACATGGCAGCCAGTTGGCCTCTGACTGCCAGGCTGAATGTGTGTGTGGTCCCGGCTGCTCCTCCATGGGCCTGAGACCCTGGCAAGATGGGACCTGAGAGAAGAGAAAGAGGGAGGGAGGAAGGAGGAAAAGAGAGAGGTGAAGGAGAGGCGAGAGGGCCAGGCAGAGCTCCCCTGAACCTGGCTGGAGGAGTGACTGCCCCTCTTTCATGCCAGCAAGAACAGGCCAGTGAGTGTGCGTGGGTGGTGGGTGTACGAGCAGACCTGTTAATTCCAGAGGCCTTGGGTAGAATCAGCATGCAAGTGCACAAATCCGGGCATGAGACACACTCCCTGGGCTCAAATTCACCTCTGCTCCTTCCCAGCCGGTGACCTCAGTCAGGCCACAGCCATTCTGTGTCTCACCTTCAGTGGTGTGCGGATAAATGTTTAACTGGCTCTGAAAAAGGGGCGAGGGGAGCCCTGATGTGGCGTGTTTGCTCATTTCTTTTTTTTCTGAGATGGAGTTTCGCTCTGTCGCCCAGGCTGGAGTGCAGTGGCACCGTCTCAGCTCACTGCAACCTCCGCCTCCCGGGTTGAAGCGATTCTCTTGCCTCGGCCTCCCAAGTAGCTGGGATTATAGGCATCTGCCACCACGCCCGGCTAATTTTTGAATGTTTAGTAGAGACAAGGTTTTGCCATGTTGGCCAGGCTGGTCTCAAACACCTGATCTCAGGTGATCCTCCTGCCTCGGCCTCCCAAGGTGCTGGGATTACAGGGGTGAGCCACCGTGCCCGGCCATGTTTGCCCATTTCTGTGGTGTAAACACTCCGCCCTGGCTGAGTTCAAGCTACCCACGTCGTGTCACTGATGGGCGTTGGAAAGGGATGTGCGGGAACACGCCACTGTCCAGTGTTTCTACCACACAAATAGAACAGACGCCACTCACCATAGGACCACAGATAACGCTGAAACACAGCAAAATAATTAGGAAGTGAGGACTTTTGAGTAGTTATTACCTTGTTTCTAATTATTTAATTGTAAGCTGATATCATTTAGTTTTTAACAATGGTTGTATTTTACGACTAGCTCACACACCATTCCTGAAATGTTAACAATTGACTCTCATGAGCTGGCCTGAGCCAGCGCCAACATGCCAACATCCTCATCTGTAAAATGAAGATAAAAATAGCAGCTCTCCAGGGTGGGTCTGGGTGCTGGATAGCACGTGCAAGGTGCTTAATGCCACACCCTGCCCAGAGCAGGCCGGCCTTGGTCAACACTGGGCCCTTGTTTAAATTAGTCAAGGCAGAAATTATTTCCTCACATTTAGAAAAAGAATTTTTCCTGCTGGGCCTGCCTCCAAGGACCTGCCTGAGATCAGATCAGAATGTGGCAGGAGGGAGATTTCCAGTTGCATCTGGACTGACACATGTTAGGGGGAGGAGGAGGAATTGTTCTCTCTGTGCCTGTCTGTGCTAGGTGGCAAGTGGACAGAAGGAATCAGAAGAGAAGTTTCCCCCTGTCTGGCCAGGGGCAGATCCTGTTCATAGGTTGCTCTGTTTAAAGGACAGCCTATGCTGGGGAACCACCAAGGAGCTCCAGATCCTGCCAGGATAATGAAGAGAGGCTTCCTGGAGGCGGTGGTGTCAAAGCTGGGCACTGAAGCATGCATAGGAGTTTACCGCTAAGATGATACTTAACATCAAGAATACACACTGAAATATAAACTTCAGATCTTATCAGCAACATTGTATAATGGTTCACGAGGCATGATGCGTAGTGTTCATGATAACTGCAGTTATTATTTATGGAGCACTTACTATAGGCAAGGCCCAGCATGCAGCCTTGACATATGCACAGATGATCTCATTTGATTCTGTTCTCTTCATTTTACAGAGGAGACAATGGAGGCCAAAAGAACTGATGTCACACAGCGAGTGTGCGGCTGAGCCAGAGTTTAAATCCCAGTTTGGCAGACTCCAGAGTCCTTGCTCTAAATCACTCCCCAGACTGCCATGCTGGGAAGGGGGAAGGTCCCAGCTGATGTTCCCAAGGTCAGGGAAAGTTCAGGGCCTGCTGAGGACAGCAAGGAGACAGGTCAGGCCATGGCCTGAGGATGCTGAAGAGGAAGCAGCGAGAGACGAGGCTGTGGAGGGAGGACCAGGACAGGGTTTGGTGTTTAGAAGGCGGCAGAGAACCACAGCGCGCTCTCTCCACCCCGCCCCCCAACACCATGGTAGGACCCTTGAAAAAGCCCCCTCCCGGGGGGGTGACGAGGGACTGGAGGGACGTGACCCAGACCTTCGCCAGACCCCGGCCATCATGCTCCATTCTCTCCTCTTGCCCACGGTGGAGCAGGAAGCACGGGCCCTTCTTAGCTCTTTCAACCCCTCCCTGGTTTCTGGCTACTCACTTAGATGGGCAGAAGTCCCCAGGACTGCAGGTGGACTCCTGGCAGAAGCTGGCACGCCCCGTCCCCACCCACCGGCCCCAGCCTGATGAACTTGCCCAAGCACCTACGTGCCCTTAGCTCACCTAATCCTCCCCACGTCCATCCCCATCTAACAGCTGAGGTCACTGAGGCCCCAAGAGGTGGAGGAAGTTGCCCGAGATGACAGACCAAATTAGGAAGGCACAGTCTGGACCAGCCTGCCCCTCAGTGTCTTCCCTTGGGACACGGCAGTCCAGGGTCAGGAGGGAGGTGGGATCCATCACTGCTGCCCTCTCTCTGCTCAGGACAGACAGGAGGGAGGACCCCGCCTGGCCCCCTGGAAGTCACAGGCCATGGAGGGGCCTGAACACAATCAGGGTAGGGACGGGGAGGGGGCTGAGAGAATGTTCCTGGCAGAAGGGACAGGATAGGCGAAGCCTTGCCCATGTGAACTGTGTCCGATGGGGACACAGAGGCCAGCAGGCAACTCTGCTGAGAATAAAGACCAGCCTGGGCTGGGCCTCCAAGCTAGAAGCTTCCCCTGCCCACCACCCCGCAATCCCGTGGTCTTTGTTTGTTTGAGGAGAGCTTTCTGGGCAGACTGGCAGCCCCACCCCTGGTTTTGGTAGGGGCGGCTTTCCCAGCAGTTCCCGCAGGGACATCCTGTGGAGGGTGTGGGGAAGCCCTCGCTCAGCTCACGTGTGCTGAGCCCACAGGTCTAGGACAATGGAGAGGCAGGGCAGGGAGCCAGGGCCGAGCGGGCAGGGCCGTGACAGCAGGGAGGGAGGGGTCAGACGAGCCCGCCTGCCTCGGGGTCTTGGGCCAGGGCCTCACTCCCTCCTCCTCGCCAGGCTGGCAGGAGGCCGTCAGAAAGCCAGTGCTGTCCACCTCTCACGGCAGCCCAGAGCTCAGAACCCCCACGGGCCCTCGGTGTCCTGGTGGGCAGCCCCAAGACCCCTGTCCATGGTGAGCGGAGCCATCCCCATGGCACACATGGCCTGTATGACCCCAGAAAGCAGTTTTGGAGCAGGAAAGGGCAAGTCTGAGCTTGGGGGAGCCCTGAGCCCCCACTCTGTGGCCTTGGAGCCTGCATTCAGCCCTTGCTTCGGCCTGGGCAGAACCACGGCTATTTTTACATGGCTGATCTGTTATTTGGAGAAGACCTACCATCCTCCACATCCTGTGGGCAGGGAGGGTGCTCAGGCAGGCACGGGTGGGGCGGGGGCCAGGCTCTGCCATCCAACGGACGGCCTGGGCTGGCCAAGCTGATGGAGAATGCTCAGGACAGATGGCCCCATCAGCGCCTGAAAGCTCACCACACTCAGACTTCCCGGTGGAAGGACGGGAACACCTGCTCTGTGATCCCCTACTCAGGATGTAAACCTTGTGTTGGGCTCTCAGGCCTTAGGGTGAATGAGGTTTTGGGGCCACCCCTTGAAAAGGAGGGCTTTGGGGAACAGCCGCAGGGGCTGCCTGGCTGTGCCTTCAGAACCCAAGTCTGCTGAAGCAGGAGTCGCTGGACTGGCCAAAGAGGGGAGGGGAGAACAGGCAGAAGGAGACTTACCCCCAAAACAGAGGCACTGTCTGGTTTCGGTTTGAGCTGGCTCTTCCTCTGTCCCCACTCTCCCTCCGTTCCCCCATCCCCATCCTGGCACTTCCTCGTGAGCCTACAAACCCCGGCCCTGAGTAGCCTTCAGCTTCCTCTGCTGCCCCTTTCCACACTTGGTCCCAGAATGAATATCCTGAGACACACATCTTTTTTTGTTGTTTGTTTTGTTTTTGAGACGGAGTCTCGCTCTGTCGCCCAGGCTGGAGTGCAGTGGTGCGATCTCGGCTCACTGCAAGCTCCGCCTCCTGGGTTCATGCCATTCCCCTGCCTCAGTCTCCCGAGTAGCTGGGACTACAGGCGCCAACCACCACGCCCGGCTAATTTTTTGTATTTTTTAGTAGAGACGGGGTTTCACCATGTTAGCCAGGATGGTCTCGATCTCCTGACCTCGTGATCCACCCACCTCGGCCTTCCAAAGTGCTGGGATTACAGGCATGAGCCACCGTGCCCGGCCTTTTTTTTTTTTTTTTTTTTTGAGATGGAGTCTCGCTCTGTCGCCCAGGCTGGAGTGCAGTGGTGCAATCTCAGCTCACTGCAACCTCGGCCTCCCAGGTTCAAGCGATTGTGCCTCAGCCTCCCAGGTAGCTGGGATTACAGGCACCCGCCGCCACACCCGGCTAATTTTTTGTATTTTTAGCAGAGACGGGGTTTCACCATGTTAGCCAGGATGGTCTCGATCTCCTGACCTCGTGATCCACCCGCCTCGGCCTCCCAAAGTGCTGGGATTACAGGTGTGAGCCACCGCGCCTGGCCTGCTCTATTAATTTTGAATTTGAGTTTGTCTTCAGTGGAAATTGTCCCCTGTGTCCCATGCAGGCTCTGGGTCATGAAGAATTCCCTAAGGAATGGTTTGGGATTTGCTTCTGCCGGGGTCCCTGGAAACACAGGGGGCCTCTATGGGGAAGGAAGTGGAAGCCCCAGGCCTGTACGGAGCAGGGGCTGGAACTAGCCAGCGCCAGGTGGGAAATGCCCATTCTCGAAAGGGAACTCTACCAGAAAAACTACCCAGCAGCCTGGGGACACAGCTTGGAATCAGGAAGCTTGGATGGAAACAAAATCACCCACGGTTAGAACGAAGAAACCCCAGGCCCGGAAACTGAGCCAGGCGGGCGTTCCCTTGATGAATCTGGGTGATGTGTTCTATGGAAGTTTGTTGCGCCATTCTCACTACTTTTTATGTCTGTTTAAAATTTTTCATGATTAAAATGTTTATATTGAAAATACTGTAACAAGCTTCGAAGACATTTATCTGGTCCCTAAACACTCTGCATCACTTGGCTTCAATTCTAGCTCCCACTCCGGTTTTTGAGTTCAGCTCTCTGCTTCTGGCATCTGGGAATTTCCCTGCTAGCTTTAGCTGTCAAGCTCAGCTTTGTAATTTCAACATGTTTTCTTGGCATATTTTATCTAGCTTGGAGGGGAAAGGAGGGCTTCACACATCTACTCAATCTCACACACTGACTACAAACTCTAACTCATCCTTCAAAGCCCCATTCAAACGTCTCCTCCTCAGGGAAGTGTTCTCCACCTGCCACCGGCCAGAGCTAGGTGCACGCTCTCTGCCATCCACCCAGGCTCCCACAGCCCCCTGTGCCTGGGTGGTGACTTGATGATACGTTTTCTGCCCCCATAGATAGAGGGAATCTACCTGAGGGTAGGAACTGAGTCTGGGCAGAGCCCAGCACACGGCCTGCCAGGCAGTAGGTTTAGTGGCAGCTGCCTCTCTAGGTATAGGCCATGGGGGCTCCTGATTTCCCAAAACAGCAAAACCTATGAGCGGTTTTTTTTTTTTTTTTTGGTGAGATAGCGTCTCACTCTGTCACCCAGGCTGGAGTGCAATGGCGCAATCTGGGCTTACTGCAATCTCCGCCTCCTGGCTTCAAGGGATTCTCCTGCCTCAGCCTCCCAAGTAGCTGGGATTACAGGCACCCACCACCACACCTGGCTAATTTTTGTATTTTTAGTAGAGATGGGGTTTCACTATGTTGGACAGGCTGGTCTTGAACTCCTGACCTCAGATGATCCACCTGCCTCAGCCTCCCAAAGTGCTGGGATTATAGGCGTAAGCCATAGGCGCCCAGCCTATGAGCTGTAATTCTGCTGTGGGCTTTCAGAGAGGCTGAGATATGGCTCCTGCAGGGGGTCCAGGGGCCAGGTCCAAACCAGCAGCCATCTAATCTGCAAAGGGGCTGCTGAAAGTGGGCTCATCCTCAGCAGTTTTCCTGCCTGGTCCCAAGAGGGAAACAGCAGGGGCAAGCCCAGGCCTAACCCTCAGCCACCCCCACTCCCCGTCTCCTGGCCCAGCAGCCCCTGGTGCCCACAAATAAGCAGGCAGCCCAGCTCTCAGCCCTGGCCCTTTGATCTGGGCAAGCACCAACACCTGGCTGGCGCCCTCCACCTGGCTCCGACCTTATCGGGCTTGGGGAAGGCACAGGTGCCTGGGACACAGGCCAATTATGTGACTTGCCTAGTTGTCCACTGAGTCACATCATGGTCTACTCGACTGGCTTCTTGGCTTAGGTGGCCAAAGGGGTGAGGGCACCCTGGGGAGCCATCCTAGCTGTGCCAGGGGTAGGTGACAGGTGAGGACCATGGTGTACAGACTAGAGGGTCCCTGAGAATGCTGGCAATTCTCACCATGGCCCAGAGGCACCTGCCCTGGGGACACTGAGATGCCAGGTATCCAGGCTCCCCCCGAGCCTATGGGCAGCAGAGGCAGAGGCCCAGGTCCCTATTCCAGGCCGGCTGCTCTCCACTGCCAGCCCTCGAACAAGCCATCTCCCTGTCTTGGGCCTTTGTCCCTGTATCTGGTAAGTGCAGCTGACAAACAGAGCCCGTAGGGTTACTGGAAGAATGAAACAAGACAATGCCTGTGTGTGCTTTGTCCACCTCCAGCCAGGCCACCGGGATGAGGAGGGACGGAGTGACTTCTCTTTCATGAGCCCGAGAAGCCAGCCTGGGACAGAACCGCAGAAAGAACCAGGGAACCCTCACACCTGCCTTGAGCCGAGCCCCCCACCCCCTGCCCGGCCTGTGACCCTCCCCACCATTCCCTGTACCTCCCGCCCCCTCCCTGGGCTGTGCTGGCCCCGACCATGCTCAGTGGTCATTAAATGGAGGATGCGTGGGGTAGAGCCTTGCTCCAGATGAGACAGTGAGGCCGGGACCAGGAGGGGGATGAGGCTCGGGCCAGGTTCCCAGTGAGTCAGGGGCCACACAGGGCGGGGGTTGGGCAGCTAGGCCTTCTCCCACCTTTTCCTTGCCAGCCTGGCAGCCCACTCCTTCCCATGCGCCCATGTGGCTGGAACTCCATTTCCCGGCTGCAGTGCTGGTCACTGCATGCACACAGCCCAGAGGGCTAGAGGAACCTGTCTCAGGCGGCAGGGCAGGCAGACTTATTCTGGCCTAGCCAGGGAGACCCAGGAAGGGGTAGGGGAGGCGCTGGGCTCATGGCCTGGGAAAACATGATGTCTGCCAGGGCAGGGACCTGGCCACCTATAGGGGATACTGGACCGCACAGCCCTGCCCCATCCTAGAACAGTCAAGTCTCACCTGAGCCTGAGAACCATCGCAACCCCTCTCTCTGAGCCCCAAAGTCCCCATCTGGGCTGTAAGGACAGCTAGGAAGGGGGGTGGGGGGAGTGGCTGTGGCATTCTGTGAGCTCAGGAGGGATTGTGAGTACTGGAATGCCACTTAGACAGGTCAGGCAGGTTCCTGGACAGAACGAGCTCACTCCACCCCCTCCCTCCCAGGAGGGCCCAGGCAGGGGAAGGGGTTCACCGACTGGACTGGAATGCAGACCGTGGGGACCTCATCCTGCATCTGACTGGGGCTCACAGCCAGATGGACTCCAGGGCCAAGGGCCCAGAGAAAGCAGGATCCAGGCTGGGGCCACACAGCATGACTAGGGCAGAGTCAGGACCAGGCCTCCTGCCCCCAGCCCTGGGTGGCAGCACTGGCCTTAGTCTCTGCCCAGGCCTGAGGGGTGCTGCTAAGAGCATCGCCAACATGGCCTCAGCCAGTGGGAAGGCCAGGGAGCCAAGGGCCCAGCTCCCACAGGGCCATGTCATGGGGAGGGCAGGGACAAGGGAGGCACGTTCCCTGGAGGGAGGGGCTGGTGGGCTGCCATAAGTGCTTAATGGCCTCCCACACTGTCCCGGCCCAGCTTCCAGCAGCCTGGGGGCTCAGGCCCTGCTCTGGCAGCCCATCAGAAGCCTGGGCCCCAGGGGAGAGGGTGGCAGGGAACCTCAGGCCCACGTCCAGTCCGGGGCCCAGATTCTCAGGCGCCTGCCCCGGGCTTGGGAACCGCTCTGGGGCTGACTAGGTGGAGTTTTCTGCCTCGTCACCTAAGAGGTGATTCCCAGGGTTGATGGTATTGGAAGGAATGTGGGGGAGGGCAGGAGATAAAAACAGGGTCACCACAGCTCTGTTGGCATTGCCCAACTTACTGAATTAAGGAGCTCCCTGCACGAGCCTCAGGAAGGAGCCTGGATCACTGGGTCCCGATGAGGCCCCAGGACCCAGAGAAAGGTCACCTCTGCAACCTCTGCCTGCACTCTCCTTTACCTGCCATAGCCCCTCAGGGCAGGTATTATTCATTTTGTTACACAAGAAAAGCAGCAGAGGCTCAGAGAAGCAGTGCCATTGGCAGGCGGCAATAGTGAGACTGGGATGCAAAGCCCACTCTTTCCAGGAGTCAGGACAGGGGAAGACAGACCGGGTGGCAGATGACGGCCAACAGGACAGGACCCACGACACCAACGCCTGGGCGGTGGGGGAAGGTGGGAGGTGGGCCTCACCTGACTGCAGCAGGCCGGCGCCTCGGTCCTTGACCCCAAAGTGCTGCTGGATGTCCAGAAGGACGCCTGGAGGGAAGACAGAGGGTGCTCACTGGCCGAGTCTGATGGCTGGTGTCCCCACAGACCAGACCAGCCTCTTTCCCGCCTTGCAGGGCCCAGCCTGGCTGCATCTGCAGCACTCCTGCTCTGCTGCGACCTCTACCCTGCCCAGGTTTCCCAGGCTTCCCTCCTGCCTCCCTGGGGACCTCCTGTCCTCAGCCTGTTCCCATCACTCACAAGGACCCGAGGGGCAGGGAAAGGCAGGGCTCCTCTGTGGTCATTCTGCCCCATGGGCAACCACACCTCCTATCTGCCAGCTTGGGCCTCTTCCCTACCTGTGGCCCAGGCCGTGGATCAGTGCAATAGACATAGGCCTTTCCCTCAGGGGGACCACAAAGCCCATGACCCAGAGAGCAGCAGGGGCCCTGAAAGCTGCGGGGAGCCCTCTGGCCTGGGAGGGGCAGCCACTCACTCTGGTTCACCTGCACATGTGCACAACCACATTCGCACACGCACACACATGCACATGTGCACGCACACACACACACACCTGTACATGCACGCACACACCTGCACACACGCATACACACCCACGCGCACACACACACACCTGCGCGTGCACACACACACACACGCTGTCACCCCAGCTGCCCTCAGTATTATAACCGGGCCCCCCCATTTTCAGATTCTGGCCCAGGGTACAGAGGGAAGCAGGCGGGGCTCCAGGCCCGCTTTCTTGGGAGAAGTGGATTTCTTGAGGCCACACCCGCTTCCAAGCCCAACTACTTTAGGGCTTTGCATGTCACGGGGTGGGGGCAGCAGCTGGACCACCCAGAAACCACCCACAGCCCCAGCAGACTGGCAGAGCCATGGCTTCTGGGGGACAGGCAGGATCTTGGACCTTCTACCCCTCGCAGCACTCAGCCAGGGCTCCTGAGTAAGCACAACCCCCATCCCCGTGGGCCTCAGGGTCCCTGCCTGCATGATCTCTGAGGCAGGAGGACCCAGGCCACAGGCCAGAGCCCCGCTGACCATAGCACATCTGCAGTGAGAAGGGACAGGGGAAGAAGGAAGAGGAGATGGCCCTGCCTTTGGGGGCCTCACAGGCAGGGACAGAAGCCTTTGGGGGACTCCAGAGCTCTTCATGATGACGATGATGATGGCAGCATTCAACAGATGATGGTTTGCCGAACTGAGCATTAAATGCCTGTTTAATCCTCACACAGCCCTAGGAGGCTGGTACTAGGATCCAAGTTGACAGATGAGGAAACTGGAGCATAGGAAGTTAGGCCGTGGGCTCAAAGTCACACCACAGGGAAGTAGGAAAAAGTGGAATCTCCAGGTGCTGTATGAGGATCCTGCTGGCAGCTGGGACTGGGGGTGTGGAAGGAGTGGGGAGGCTGGAACGTCACTGTCCCTTCCGAGACCCAGGTTGGAATCCTGAGCAATTTCCCGGAATGCAGGACAGACGGGCGGATGTCCCAGCAGCCTGACAGCCAGAGAAGCTGTCTTCCTCCTTGTTAATGCCCTGAGTGGGTTGACCATAATTACCCGTAATGAAGAGGCTGTGTGAGGCCCAGTTAATGACTTAATAACCAAGGCAGAGGCTGTGGCTTTGCCTTGAAGGTAGAAGCCGGGGCCAATCCTAGGCCTGTGGATGGCACAGCCAGCAAGAGGGACCTCTGAGGTGCCCCGACCCAGCCCCAGAGGCTCACAGCCCCACAACCCATTCCTTTCTGGGTCAGGACTCTGTTCCCCCTCCTGATGTGTGGGTTTGATCCCATCCCTCTGTGGCACAGTCACTGTCATCTGGGGCTCCCCTGCGTCCAGGCCCTTCACCAGACCACAGGGTGAAGGTGTGGCCCTGCCAGCCCCGCCCTCCGGCCTCACTTCTCAGGACACCACCCCTCCACTAGCCACCCCAAACTACTCATGGCCCCCTGACTCTGCACACTTCCTCTTCTATTCCGGTACAACTCCGTCAACCAGGCTCACTCCTGCCACTTCTTCAAGGCCAGTTCAGATGCCTCCTGTTCTGGAATATCTCCCCTGCTTGCTCCCCTCCCACCACCCTCAATAAGTTAGTTGCCCCCAACTCTTCCCCCGTCCAAACTCGTTTTAGCACTGGGCCTACCAGGATGAGTGGGTTCTATAGGGAATGCACACAGAAGCACAGCTATGAGCTCCTCCTGAGCTGAGAGCCTCTAGTTACTGCTTCCCGCTAAGTTCCAAGGAACTGCGTGAGGCTTTGAAGATGGTACAGACGCTGTCCTCACTATCTGTGCTGGTATTTATGATTCTCATCCCATTTTATATAGGAAGAAACCGAGGCTCTGAGACATGAAGTAATTTGTCACACAGTACATTCTGTTTTGGAGGTGAGATCTGAAACCAGGTCTATTGCCAAAAACCAAAGCTCGTTCTCCTGCCACGCTGCCTTCTGCGTGGTTTGCTGGTGTCCTCCAGGGCCCAGCACACACATGGCCCACAGGGACTTCACACGTGGGTGAATGTGTCTTCATCCTCCACTAGACCACAAGCCAGGCAGGAGCCGTGGCCGGTCATCTCCAGGACCCAGAGCAGGGACTGTCACGATTTTGGTGTCGGGTGGACAAGAGGATGGGCGGAGTCAGGAGGAGGCAGGAGGGTCCCCATCCGTAGTCCAGAGGAGGGACACGGGTCTGCAGTAACTGCAGGTTCCATTTCTGGGAGGGAGGCCATATCAAAATAGCCATCATGACGACATCCTGTGTCCACGGCAAATCAAAGCACTCTCGCTTCCTCCCTGCAGTATCCAGCCATCCAGCTGCACACTTCCCCATCCGATGACTTCAAGGTCCAGGATTTGCCTCTGCCTCCAGGAAGCCTTCCCCTGACTTCCTACCACATAGAGCTCCTGGTAGAGGGAGAACATTCCTCCACATCCAGATGGGCGTCTAAGGTCTCTAGGAAGTCCTGGGCAGTTCCCAGGACACAGGAAGCTTTTGGATAACATGGCCTGCTCCCGTCCCACCACTCCCCAGCGCCCAGTCTTGGGTCCAAGTCCAAGCTCCAGGAAGAAGACCAGAGAGAACCTTCCCAGGGAGCAGGGCTTCCTGCAGGCTGCGAGGCCCAAGGTCGGACCTGGGCTGAATCTTTCCGGCTTGCTTTCCCTCTTCCGGGCCTGGAGGCGGCCACAGCCACAGGAGGGCGAGATCCCGCTGGCCGCTGGCACGGGAAACGTGTGTCACAGCAGCTCGGCGGGTCGCCTCAGATTTTCCTTTGGGCTCCAGCACGGCTCGGGCCCACGCACCCCTCCCTTCTTCACCACAGCCTTATTTTTAGCCTCTTTCCTGGAGGCTGAGGTTTGGTGGGTCACAGGACGGGCCTCATGCCCAGGAGCAGCTTCCCACAGCTCAGGCCAAGCCCACCCCGCCAGGCGTGCATGCAAAGTGGGGTTCCTACCCCAGATGCAGACCCCAGCCAACACAGCCACAATGCAGGCCTCTCCAGGCAGTACCCCAAATCCACAGCCGGAATCGTCTCCTGGCCACAGGGTCCTCATCACCCAAGAAAACATTCTGGAACAACATCCATTGACAAGTTACATACCTCCCAAGCCCCGGGAGGTCTCACCTCTTGTCTGAGGCCAACGTCCCCTACTCTGGGCCAACTGTCTCTCTCGCCTGGCAGGGAGGCTGCGCTGGGTCAGTCCTTGGCTTGGGCCCGTGCACTCAGCCTCTCCCTGGCTTCCGGCTCCTGCACAGCAGCCCACAAACACGCCCACACCTCCCTCACCCTGGTGGTGAGAACAGCTCTGACTTCTCCCCTCTGCCAGCTGTTCCTTTCCTCTCCTCTTTTCACAGGTGACAGCATTTGTTGTTGTTTTGAGACAGGGTCTTGCTCTCTGACCCAGGCTAAAGTGCAGTGGCACAATCACAGCTCACTGCAGCCTCAGCCTTTTGGGCTCCAGCCATCCTCCTGCCTCAGCCTCCCGAGTAGCTGGGACCACAGGCGTGGACCACGACACTCGGCTAAGAACTCTGGAGAGTTCTTTCCCTTCCCAAGTCAATATTCTCACCTCCTTTCCTCCTCTGAAACCAACCACCTCCTGGAGGCTCAACCCCCGGATGCTCTCATCCCTGTTTCCCAGCCTCCTGACTGATTCCTCAGCTCACCACTGGGTCCCCATTCCCTGAGCGGACCCTGTAGGACACTGCAGGACCCTGGGAGTCAGCCAGGATACCCCTTTGGCTCCCTCCACCTCATGAATGGGCCCCGGTGATTCTCTATCTGCTTTATCGTCCAGCCTCCTCCCTGGACTCCCTGCCTCCAGCCCCTGCCGGCCGGCCGGCATCCCTCCTGCTGCCTGATCTCACAAGCTCTTACGAATCTCCTACTGAGTTCTAAGTCCTGGTCTGGGCCTCTAGAGACCCCAAGACAGTGCCTGGACTCAAGGAGCTAACGCTGTGGCCCACTGGTGACCTCTGGCCTCAGAATCGTCCATCAGTCCTTTAAGATCCACTGGCCCAGACCCCTGGCTCAGTAATGGTACCAATAACAACAGCGACAATGCACATATTGACACGTATCCGCCGACTACTTTGTGCCAGGCGCTGTTCTACGATTATTGGCCCAGTGGGTACGGCTGCCCACTCACACTTAGCAGCCCCATTGCTGCCCAGAATTCTAGCATTTGAGGCCTCCACGGTCTGGCCCTAAGCCAGCTCTTCTCCCAACCACAGTGCCCACCGCACACACATACAGCCCCTGACTCCAGGCAAAGGGAAGTGCCGCTAGCCATGACTTTTCACCTCCCTGGACCCCTATTTCTTCCTGTGTAAATGCAGAGACTGGGAAGATCCCCAAACCTGCCTGAGAATCCCAATCACCTTTAGGGAAGGTGCTTATTAAAATACAGCTTCCCGGGGCCCTCCCCAAATCTGCAGAGTCACCCTTTCTAGATGTGGGACCTAAGAATCTATAAACGCACCGCCCAGGTGATTGGAAACCACTGGCCGGGCTGCTCTGAGTTCCCTGGAATCACACATCACAGGCTGTAGGCCGCCCAGCCCTGGCCACAGCTGTGCCTCTTCCTGGGCTATCCCTCTCTAGCCGTTAAGACCTGCCTCACCTCTAGGGCGCAGATCCAAGGTCGCATCTACCAGGATACCTGCCTCTCTCCTCTGAGGCTCTTGGTGAAGTGGTACCTGTAACCTCAAGGGCACCCCCAGAACTGGATGGACTCTGGCCCTGACGCACTCAACAGCTTGCCCCAGACACTCACAGTGATTCCCCGTCACTGCTGGTTCTTCAGTAGCCCTGAGAGGAGTCAAGCCCCGATTCCAGGACTTCTGGCCTCCTCCTCCCTCCTCGAGCCAGGCCCAATCTGCTGACATCACAGAATCCTCGAAAAGCCAAGGTGTAAGAGGAAATCCACACTGACCTCAAGAGCCCTCGGTTCAGGCCAGCCTCAAATGCAAGATGCCAACAGCGTGATCCTGAGGTCTCTTCCTTCCTAGGCAGCCCAGACAGGGCACCTGGCACTCAAGCTTGTCCCCGCGTACCCCCTGCTTTCCCCAAGCACAGTCAGTATCAGCCCACGTTCACCCTACCTGAGCCTGTCTCAGAGCAGCAGGTGGCTTAGCTAAATTCTCAAGAGCATGGGCTCTGGAACTGGAGCATCTGGGTTTAAATCCTGGTTTTCCCACTTTCTCTGCTGTGTGACCTTGGGGAAATAACATAACCTCTCTGTGCCAGTTTCCTCCTCTAATATGGCTTAATTTGAAGACCTGCTTCATTTCATATGGTTGTTGTGAGGTTTAAGTAGGTTAATCCACATTCGGTGTTTAGAATAGTGCCTGGCACATAGTAGGTCCTCAATAAATGTCATAAATGTTATCATTGGTTGTTAACTAGCGGGACAGGACACAGCCCCAGCTATGACCTGAGAACAATGGGGCATTCCCACGTTGGTTTTCTTTTATCCAAAATGGGGGCAGATGCCTGGAAAGACAGGGCCTAGGGATCTGAAAGGATGGGCCCTGATGCCCTTCACCAGTCTCTCTCAGAGGGACCCAGGTCCCCATGTGGAGGCCTCAGTGCTGGCTCACACTGGGAGTCTTACCCCTGCTCCGGCTCGGCTGCAGCTCCCACCCCGGTAATTACAGGGGCCTGAGAGCCTGGCTCTGCTGACCTGGCGCTGGATGGCTAAGGCTGGGAACCCACAGCCCGGCCCTGCCGGCACCCCACCAGCCTAGGGACTGGGCCAAGGCAGTCCCTGAGCCAGGGCTCTGGACTCAGGCACACTCACTCCTACTCACCCCCAGGCTTCCCCAGGGCAAGATCCTGCCCCCGTCTGCCCGCAGGAGGCTGTGATCTTCAGGAGCAGCTGGGCCTCAGGTTGCCCATTTCAGAAGTGGCCCAGAATCCCAAGACATCCCTGCTGGGTTCATTTCTGAATCTCAACTGGGTTTGTTCTACATCTGCTGGTCCCCTACCCCCAAGCCACCCTGCAAATCTGGGTCATTAATGGCAGAGCAGCTTACTGATCAGTCTCTGCAGAGACCATGAGGATGAGGCCCCCAGCCCAGAGCCTTGGCCCCTTAGAGAAACACCCCTCCCCGCCCACGAGTCCTGCCCGCAGACCCCGCTAGCCCTAGAGAGACACCACCCTGGAGCCCAGAGTGTCCCCCTCCTCCCTGCTGTGTCTCTATGCCAAGAGTAGGCGGGGCCGGGCCGCCGGGCCTCTGGCCTGTGGTTCTAGTCTATCATTTGGGGCCAGCTTTACTGGAACCAGGCTCTGCCTTAGCAATCTGGGGGCTTTGCACGGCTACTCCTTCCCCAGCTCAGCCTCCCCAGCCCTGTCCTGGCCCAGGGACTCCCAAGACCACCAGGGGCCAGGGATAAGGTGACCACAGCCTTATCGTGACCCACAGGGGGTGTGGCCAGTGGGTCATGATATGCCAGCCAGACACAGGATAAGGCAGGGGCCTGGGGAAGAGGGTGGGGAAGAGATAAGAGACCTCAGAATGGCTCCCCTCAAGCCCACAAACCCTCAGCCTTCTCCCCACGTGCTGCTTCAGGAGCCAGGGCAGCCAGGGACTGCTGCTCCCCGCCTCGGATGGAAGCTGACGTGCAGAAGGTGAGCGGGACAGAGGCTGCAGGAGCCAGGCCGAGCTGGTCCCCAGGCTCCCACATCTGGCCTATGTTCCCCACCTGCACCCCGACAACTCCCCACAAAAAGGCTGCAAGCAGTCACCCCTCAACACCCTAGCATCCCCACACGGGTGCTGGAAACAGCTGTGTGACCAAGTAACCCCACCCCTCCCCAGGCACAGCCCTTTTCAGTTTACAAAGCCTGATCCTGCTCTTTGCCTCCTGGAAGCCCATTCAGGAACCCCATGCCTGACAGGGAAGGAATCACGAAGACCTCGTGGCTCTAGGAGTGGGAGTGGGGAGACCCTAGCAAGGGCTCCAAGAGGGCCGAGGAAAGCGGGAGGCAGGAGGACAGGACCCTGTCCCCAGCCTCCAAGCTCCGGCTAGTGCCTCGTTCCAGGTTTGTTTCTTGCCCCGATGCCGATGCTCTACTCTCATCTCCCCTGTGGCCCCACTCACCAACCTCCCAGCCACCAGGCGAGGACCAGGCCCAGAGCAGACCGGTGCTCTTCCTCACACGGCCTCACTGTGTGACCTGGGCCAGCCCTATCTGCAGAAGAGACAGGGCAAAGCTGCCACTGTGCCCTCCTGAATGTAGAAAAGCCATGTAGAAAAGCCGCTCTGCCCAGCTTGGGGGTTGGGCGGCCTCATTGTCAGGGCTGAGGACTGGGTAGACAGGGACTGCCTGACTACATCCTCTCATTTCCTTCCTGGAGACTCAGGCCCTGAGGCTCATTGTGAGCCCTGGTCAGAACAAAGAGACAGCACCAGCCACTGTCGGAGAAACCCTGATGTCAGCACAGGGGCCTGGCCCTTCACCTGAGCTGTCCAAACCTACCAGTGCCCTTTCAGCCCAGAAGGATGTGCTTTGGGTCAGGCAGGTATGAGTCAACCCAAGTCTCAGTCAACTGAGTCTGTGACTCAGTCAACAGAGCTCAAGCCTGGGGCAGTCTCCTATGCATGCAGGGGTCCCAGGTGTGACCATGGCTAGAGGGGGATGGTGACTCTCCATGGGGATAGGTGCTGTGATGGAGGCGGAGCAGAACACAGTTCAAAACCGGGAGTTAGGCACTTGGTTCAACCCAGAGCACTGGAGACGGCATCCTGGAAAGAGGACACCGCTGAGACCCACCAGGGACAAGCGCAGTTGGCTACTGTAGCTCCCGGGAAGCACATCTGGTTGTCCTGGGGAAAGGAGGTGCAGGCAGAGCCAGGGACCAGCAGCCTGGAGTTCCTGAGACCAAGTGCACCACACTATCCTTGGGAGCAAGACACTGACAACAGCAAGAGAGGGACAAAAATCATCTGTCATGGATTCAGGCATCAGAGAGAGTCAGAATTTGCCTCCAGTCACACAGTAAAGCTGGCGAAGGCTGGCAGAGCCAGGAACAGGAAGCTCAGCCCAGAAGACATTCGGAGCTCAAGAGGGAGCCCAGCCCCAGAAGCCTAGGGATCGGGCCAGTGTTCTCCTGGACTCCCTCACTCTCATCCCCCTTCTACCTTCAAGATTTCAGGCCCCCACAGGCAGAAACAAAAGCCACTTCCTATTGCAGAAGGTTCTGGGGAAGGGACAAGGAGCTCCTCCTCTGAGCAGTTGTGAACAGGGCAGCCTCCCTCTCAGAACAGCCTATCACCTGCAGACCTGCAGCCTTCCTGCCTCATCCACAAAATGAGAAACAGAGGCACAGGCCAGGCCCATCACCGGCCCAGGGCCCCAGACCAAGGTACTATGTTTCAAAGCACTTCCTCTGATGGATGACAGCACAGCGGAGGGGCTGGCAGAGCCTGCTGGAAGGTGCCTTGAAAAGGAAGCAGGAGCAAGGAAGTGGGCAGCAGGCAGTTAGTCACAAGGGCGCTGACATTCTAGGCCACCTGGCGCTTCACCTGGGTGCTGAGCCTGCCAGTCAGACACTCTGGATGCCCTGCCCCTCAGACCTCAGCTGGGGTTTCTCCACAGTGCAGATGTGGCAGTGGCCAGGACAAGGCCACCTAAGAGGGCAAGGCAGGGGCACTGTTTATCCTTAAGGTGGCCATCCTTATCTAAAGAGAGAGCCACAGAGCCACAAGACAGGGCCTGGCTTAGCCCCTACCCACCAGGTGACCCTATAAAAGACCCTGGGCCTCAGTTTCCCCATCTTTCAATTCTGGATAGACTTAACAGGACAGACCAAAAAAAAAAAAAAAAAAAGCCAATAGGAGAGTGAGCCCCAGCCTGGCACCCCCTCCTCCTGCACCCAGCTCAGCTGCTCCGGGGAAGCCCCCAAGTCCCTCTCGGCTTGTGTTCCCAGCTGGGTCCCTATGCTCATCGCTCCTTCTGGGTTTGTGTTAGTGAGCAGTTGCCATGGATACCGGTCTCAGCTTCTTTGGCAGAAAAGGACTCCCCCAGGGCAAGGCTCTGCCTTTCCTCAACAGCCCCCACTCCACCCAACTCCAAGTGCCCAGGCTGCCCCAGGCTGGATCAAAGGGAAAGAAAATAGGTCTCGAGAAGAGAACAGGTACCCCACAGAAGTTGGGGAAGGATCTCAGTTCCCAAATAGTCATTCACCACCCATAAACAAGGCCAGGGCCACCTCCCTCTTGTGGGGCCTGGTTCCAGGAGCAAAATGCTGCCACCTACACCCTCAGCTCTGCTTCCATTTCACAGAGGTAAGAATGGCAGCCTGGGTGGCAGAGGTGGCTCTGGCACCAGGAAGCAGAGCTAGTTAGAGGGGGCGTGAGACCCCCGTCTGAGGGACTCCCTCCTTCTCCTGACCTGGCAGCGAGGAGTGGGCTCAGAATGCAGAGTGGGTGGCTGCTAGGGACCATGGGAGCAGGAGCCATGTGCCCTAGGGGAGCTCAAACTGCCTTGGCTCAATTAAACTGAAATTCATCTACCCAAAGGGCTCTTGCCTAAGCCAGCAGAGCCTCTGCGTTCCCAGGCCAGAAGCAAGGGTCATGCCCCTACCTCCACCTGGGGCTCCTGGGACTGGAGAGGATGCCGCTCTGGCTGGTGTGGCCCTGCTCCGCCCCGCGTGTGACCTTGGGTAAGTGTCTTTGTTCTCTGGATGGCTGTGTTCCCATCTGCACAAGGAGGTGCAAGGAAGGATTTAGAAGAGGTTTCTGGGCTACCTCAATTTCATCCAATTGAAGCAACGCTCGGTAAGAAGAGCAAGCACAGGAGCCTGGCCCTCCTCACCCGCTCTGAGGCCTGCTGCCCTCAGGGGGTTCTCATGGGGCGGAGGAGAGGCCGTAATTAGCAGGTTCACCGGTGGCGCTGGGAATGCTTGCGCAGAGGCAGAAGCTACTAGAGTTCCCAGGATGGAGACCAGCCCTCTGGAGAAGGGAGGGGTTCGCAAAGGTGTCCTGAAAGGACTGTCATAAACAGAACAAAAAACAGAACAACAACAACAAAAAAAACCCAGGAAAGGCATCGTGGCCAGCTTGAGCAGAGGCATGAAGGAGAAGGCAGCTGGCACTCGTGAAGCCCTCCTAGGAATCTGGCCCCGTCCCAGGTGCTCGAGATACAGTCTCATTTATCCCACGCAACCCGGGAGGCAGGCGGGAGGGGAATGATCACACAGTAAGGCTCAGGTGATGTCTTCAAGGTCACACGGCTGGGAAGCTGAAGAGCCTTGGCTCGAACTCTGGCAACAAAGACTCTAGACCTGCACTGTCCACTCTAGTGGCCCCTGGCCACCGTGATATTGACATGTGCTGTGAATGGAAAATACACATACTGGGTTTCAAAGACTTAGTATGAAAA
The DNA here is from genome assembly GCF_029289425.2 of Pan paniscus. NCBI lineage: Eukaryota > Metazoa > Chordata > Mammalia > Primates > Hominidae > Pan > Pan paniscus. Next base: position 12,119,609 of record NC_073268.2, on the reverse strand, counting down.
GGGAGGCAAAATATCCCATTAACAATATACATATGTGTGTGTGTGTATAATTTTTTTTTTTTTTTTTGAGACAGAGTCTCACTCTGTCACCCAGGCTGGAGTACAGTGGCGCAATCTTGGCTCAATGCAACCTCCACCTCCTGGGTTCAAGCGATTATCCTGCCTCAGCCTCCCGAGTAGCTGGGACTACAGGTGTGCACCACCATGCTAGCTAATTTTTGTATTTACTTTAGTAGAGATGGGGGTTTCACCATGTTGACCAGGCTGGTCTCGAACTTCCGACCTCAGGTGATCCACCCGCCTCGGCCTCCCAAAGTGCTGGGTTTACAGGCGTGAGCCACCGCGCCCGGCCCTAACAACTTTTATATTGATTACATGTTGAAATATGTTGGATATATTGAGTTAAATAAAATATATTATGAATTAATCGCACCTATTTCTTGTACTATTTTAGTCCGGCTACCAGAAAATTTGACAGGAATATGTGGCTTACATTATATTTCTTTTGGACAAAGCTGGTCTACACTATGAAAAAACAGATTTAAAGGACAGAGTTAAAGAAGGAGAGTGGGACCTCCCTTCCATCTTTGGTGGGGAGCTGGGGCCAGGTAGGTGCAAGCATCAAAGACTGAGCAATTGAGTCTCTGCATCCCCATCTCTGTCCCAGCTGGGCCAGCCAGCAACAGGTGCACTCAGGCCTGGGATGAGCACTCCCCTGGCCCTAGCACATCAAGCCATAGTAGTTACCATAGAGATAATAAATATTCCTAAAAACTGAACTTGGGGAAGTGGAGATGGGGAAATCTACCATAGAGAGAGGGGCAACCAGGCTTATCCGGAGAGGAAACCTGTGTCTGTTGTGTGTTGGGGGTGGGGTAGTGCGTGAGCTCCCACTCCAGGCCAGGAGAGGGAGGGAGGCACAGCCCAGGCAAGTGTTTGCACAGGACTTTCCGGGCCTTCCTCCCTAACTGCCCCACGCCCCTCTTAGCCACCACTCCCCACCTCCCTTTACCAATTCACCACAAATTTCCTATCTCATTCCCCCATTCTGACAATCTGACTCAGAGACCTGAGTAGAAGTGGGAGCAGATAAGTGCCAGCCCTCCCTGATCCCACCCTCTCTGGCTCTGCCCCTGGCAGAGGCAGTTCCCCTAAGAACGTCAAAGGGGGTGGTCTGGGGCCGGAAAAAAAACAAGTTGGAGAGCGCTACAGTGCCAGAAGTAGTACCATTCCTTCTTCAGCTGAGAAAGGGTGGGAAGACCTCCTCCCAGGCAGAGCCTTACTGTTAGATCTAACACCAGCTTTGCCAGTCACTTTCCTGGCCATCTTGAACGGGGGCTGTACAGGGACATTGGTCCCCCTATCTGTGTACAGAAGCCTTTTGTGAACTGACTACAGGTCCCAGGTATTCTCTGATTTCTCCCCCAAAGGATGGCGCTTATGCTCCCAGGTGCCCGGCAGCATGGTGCATGCGTGACAGTGGCTGGTGTTTTTGGGAGGTGCTCAATATTCCTGCTCTCTAGACCAAAGTAAGTTTCTCTTTGGGATAGCTCGACCCAGAAACTGATGCCACTGGTACCCACTTCCAATTTCCTCCAGTGGAAGGACAGAGAGCCAAGGGGGATTGAAAGCAGGAATGGGGGGAGGGGGAAGCCTCTGCCCTCCCATCAGAATTCTTCCCTTCCATTTGACACAAAACTCCATTTAACAGACGGGGAGACTGAGGCCCGGAGAAGGGCACCAGGTGGCATGTGGTTTATGCCCGGGCTCTCTTCTCTCAATTGCCGCAAAGTTCTCTTTAGAGTCTGTCCAAAAATAAATCCTTCCCTCTCTCCTATCTCCTCTCTCTCTCTGTTGTGTGTGTATTTGGTAGCTCCAGATTTTACTAAGCTATAGTTACGCAGGTTCTGGGCCAGCATGCCAGGCACACAGTACTGCTCTCCTCCTGCAGGGAGCCCCTTCCTATGCCAGTCTGGCCAAAGTCCTTCCCTCTCAAAGCTCCACCATTCCCAACCAGTAGCAGCTCAGTCTAGGGCAAATTCTTACCCCTAGACCCACCCCTAATTGCTGGGGAAGGGAGCCAGCAGAAGGCAATTCCAGAACCACGTGCGTCCCCCAAAGGCCCAATGATCAATCAACTCACAAACGGGCAAACAGACCTAAACACGCTGAGACTGGCCCAAGGTCACACACCAAGCACATTAGGAGCAAAGCTGGGGCTAGAACCCAGTTGTTCTATCGATCCCAATCCCATCCCCAAGGCTGATTCCCAGAGATGCTCCCTGAGGATGAGGCTCCACGTCTCTAGCTCCAGAGGCCTGCGCCCTACCCTACACCCCAAGCACCATAGAGCAGGGGGAGGCGTCTCCAGGCCTCTGTACAGGGCCAGCTGCAAACCGCAGCCTGGGTCCCCAGGCGCCGCGGACCCGCCCCGCCCCTCCCTCCGCTCCCCGCAGCCCGGAGCCTTTGTCAGCCACGCGCTCACACACAACCGCGCCGCCACGCGCACACACACCCGGTCTCCCTAGCGCACACCCGCAAGGGGCGCGCGCACTCGCCGCACGCACGCAGGGGGGTGGAGGCGGCGGAGAAAGGAAGGAACTGACGGGCCATGGACGGACAGACGGCCTGGGCTGGGGGAAGGGAAGGAGGCCCGGGAACCTGCAGCTGGGGTCGGAGGGGGCGCAGAGACAAGGAGACAGAGAGACGCAGAGGAGACTCTTGGAGAAGAGGACAACGGATGGGCCGTCAAGGGCTGGCGAGGACGCGCGGGCTGCTCCAGGGGTGGGGACTCCTCTAACCCTTGGCCCCGGGTGTGTATGAGCGGGGAGCTGGATTGTACCCGTGGTGCACGGAGGCATCCCTTGCCCAGCTGTGCCTGAGCAGAGGGTCCGTAGGGACCTCACGTAGGGCCTGGAGATAGCAGGCCTGGGACCAAAAGCTCTCTGGGGTACCTCCCTCGAGGCGGGTGGTGGGATGGGGTGGGGTCTTGGTCCTCGGGCTGGGTGGGGCACTCGCTCACCTGCCACGGTGTACCTGTCCAGGTAGTTGAGCACGTTGCCCAAGCTGAGGATGGCGGCGGCTGCCCCCCGCCCGCGGCCCAAGCTGGCCGGTTTGGGCTGCTGAGCGCCGGGGCCCTTTGCAGTAGCTGCGCAGCCGGGGGTGCCGGGGGTGCCGGGGGGTCCGGTCGGGGCCCGCCTTACGCTGCCCGACAGCGTCTGCACCTCATCGTCCGCGGCCGAGACTCCAGCGCCGCCCGCGCCCCGCGCCCCGCAGCAACCGCTACCGCCAGCCCCTCGCTGCGCCCCCCGGCGCCGGCGCCGCCGCTCCGCGTCCGCCTCCTCCTCCTCCGCGCCGCCCGCCGCCGCCGAGGCGCATTCCAGGCACATCATGCCGGCCCGGATCGGGGCGGCGGGGGGCGCGGGGGGCGCGGGGCCCAGCTTGGGCCCGCTCAGCGCGTGCGTGCGCCGCGGAGCCGCCACTGCACCATCCTGGTCGGGCACCGTCGGCTCCTGCGCTCCGGCCCCGGCTGCGGCGCTGCCACCGCTCAGCTCGCTGCGCCTCGTTCGCCGCCGCGGCTCTGACAGCTGCGGCCCGGCCCCGCCCACCAGGCCCGCGCCCAATCAGCTCCGGGCTCGGGCCACAGCCCCGCCCCGCACGTGCTGCCCTGGGGGTGGGGGGCCCGGGGACTGGGGGCCCGGGCGGCAGAGCCCCTCCTGCCAATGGGGGCGCAGTCACGCCGGGGCCGCCCGGCCGCGAACGCCCGCGGGGAGCGGGAGAGGGTTTGCTCTGGCTACGGAGCTGGGAGCAGGGTGCTGGTGACGGGGCTCCCAGCACCTACTCAGTACCCTTCACCCAACCCCTGCCTCGGGCGTGGACTCCCGGCGGAGGCTCTGGGAGCCGGGCTGAGGGCTTGAGCCTAGCGTATCTGGGAGAACTGGAGAGAGGAGTCTCAGATGGCTAAAGTCAGGGGCGCCAGTTGGAGAGCCGGTGGCTCCTCCGATACTCACACGCCCGGATTTAACCAGTTCAGGAGGGCCCAGAACCTAGACCTCCACCAGTCATGGTGGGCTGTGTCGCCCACCTCCCCAGGGCAACCCAGATCCAGCCCCCAACCTACCCCGGGCCCATTCCTGTGTGGGCACCCGGACCCTACCCTTGCCCCACAGAGTGGCCCGCAGCCCCTGGCGGGGAGAGCAAGGGCTGTGATTGGGGCCCAACAGAAACAGGATATTCAGAAGGGGCTTTCTCTCCTGAGGGACCACATCTCCAAGCTTCAGACTTCCAGGTACGTGCTAGAGTGGGTACAAAGCCCCCAGTGGCAGACAGGAGGCTGGGTCCTAGCTCAGCTCTGCCCTGGTGTGTGGCATGATCCTGAACGTGACACCCACTCTCTGGGTCTCCGTTTCTGTATCTGGGGGCAGATGGCAGGATGGGATTCAGTCTGGAAATCCACGGGTGGTCACCTCCCCTTGGTGGGAGGGGGCGGGGGTCTGCCTCCTATGGAGAGTGGTTGGGGTGCTTCTGTGTTCCTGACATCCCATCACGGTTTCACCCCTCCTTAGAGGTGCTGTGGCTCTGTGACGATCTCCCCCTTCCCTCCCCCATTCACCTGTTTGGGGAATTAAAATCGAAATTAAAATCCTGTAGAAAGTGCAGAGGACAGAATGTTAGAACTGGACAGACCCTCGGAAACCAGTTAATCATTCCCTGTGTTTCACAGACAAGTCCCAGGGCACGAATGTGACCCATTACGAACAGGCAGTGAAGCTGTGGCAGGGCTGGAGCTGCCCCAGGCTCTGGCATCATCCCCGAGGGCTGGAGCTCACTCCCCACTACAGGCTTTTCCGGACCCCACGTCCACAGGCAGGTGCATCTGATGAAGCTGTCGGCCACAGTGAGTCATGGCATAGCCAACGGGTGACACAGCACGAGGCACCCCCCCGCCCCCCTCCACTGTCTCTTGTGAGCAGAGTTAATCCCCAAGCTGGTGTTTCTTGGCGCCTTCGAGGTGTATTTTAATTCTGCAAAGTGACTAAAAATATGCTTCAGCGTGCTGGGTATGAATGACTGTGACGGGAGGGTTAGGAAAACAGATTTCATTCTCAAAGTTGCCTGCTGCCTCTTTCCAGCTCGCTGAGCTCAGGCCTGCAAAGGCGGATGGGGGGAGTTCCCCATGGTGGCCTGGCATGACGGGTGATTAACAAACAAGGACAGAGAGCTAGGAGCTCCATGGGGCTAGAACCCGGCCCCAGCAATGATCTCATAAGTGTGTGATGGTGCCAGCAGGTGGACAGAGTCCAGCTGTGGGAGGCTGCCCAGCTGTGGAACTGTGTCTAGTGGTGAAGGAGGCACAACCACAACTCTAGACCCAACCCCAGGGTCCCCTTCCCGTGCCTCAAAACTCCTCATCCCTTTGGCCACAGTCCTGTCCAGGTGGACACTTTCGGCCTTGACAGAAAGGGGAGCATTCTCTTTCTGCTGCCTTCCCTTTTCACCACTGGGAAGGTCCCAGAGCAGGGGAAGAGGGTGGCATGAGCCTTTCAAACCTGGGGGACCTCTGAGCTGCCACCAAGCAAGCCAGCCCTTCCCACTGTGTTTCACTGGGGTTTCAACTCAAAGGCAGTCTCTAGAATAAGTCCTTGTGTGGGATAAGGGGCCACCAAGGGCAGAGGGACAGGGAGGACAAGAAGCCCTTTCTGGTTGTGCAGCCCAGGACAAATCCCTACAGCCTTCTGAGAAGCTCTGGCAGTAACCTGGGGCTGTCAGACAGAGGACTGGTATTCTTTCCTCCGTCTCGCCAATGAAGAAACTGAGGCCCAGGGAAAAGAAGTAATTTGCCCAAGGTCGAACACCTGGTAAATGACAGTGCATGGACTAAACCCAGGTGTGTTTGCCCTCTAATCCAGCACTTCCTCCACTGCACGCTGCCCTCAGACTGGGCGGGATTCTGTTTCTTCATCAGTATAACAGGAGGCTGAACTCCGTGGCTAAAGGACCTTCTGATATTCATTCATTAGGTCTAGATCACAGCTTCAAAACAAATGGGGGCCGGGCGTGGTGGCTCATACCTGTAATGCCAGCACTTTGGGAGGCCGAGGTGGGTGGATCACCTGAGGTCAGGAGTTCAAGACCAGCCTGGCCAACATGGTGAAACCCCGTCTCTACTAAAAATACAAAAATTAGCCAGGCGTGGTGGGGCGCGCCTGTAATCCCAGCTACTTAGGAGGCTGAGGCAGGAGAATTGCTTGAACTTGGGAGGCGGAGGTTGCAGTGAGCCAAGATCACGCCACTGCACTCCAGCCTCGGTGACAGAGTGAGACTCCATCTCAAAAACAAAAACAAAAACAAAAAACAAAAGTGGGGGGGGGGAAAAAAGAAAAGAACACACACAAAAAAGAAAAAAATGGGGCACAGAACATTAATGGCCATTATTCAAAGAGCAGGCATACTTGGGAAGTAGTGGGATAAACACAGAAAAGTAGGTTTCCTTAGGGACTTTTGAGAGCCTTTACTGTGAGAATACATGCTCTGAGTCTCCCAGAGGGAGATATAGGATGCCACGTTCCCAGGTGTGTGTGACCACAGAATGTCTTGCAAGACGAGAGCTCTGCAGGACACACTCTGAGAAACACTGGCCTAGAATGCACTTGCTCCTCCCTGGCTGGTAATTGGGAGCTCAGCCCATCTGCCCTCTGCCCATCCTCCCACATGGGAGTGTCTCCAGGGCTCAGGCCTCGGTTGTTTCCCTTCCCCCTTGGCAGCCTCTCACCTAGGCCTGAAATTTACTTTTTTTGAAAAAATTTTTAAGAGGCAGGGTCTCTCTCTGTCACCCAGGCTGGAACGCAGTGGTGCAATCATAGCTCATCATAACTTTGACCTCTTGGGCTCAAGGGATCCTCCTTAAGAAGGGGCTTCCTGATGCTGGGCGTGGTGGCTCATGCCTGTAATCCCAGCACTTTGGGAGGCCAAGGCGAGCAGATCACTTGAGGTCAGGAATTCAAGATCAGCCTAGCCAACATGGAGAAACCCCATCTCTAGTGAAAACACAAAAATTAGCTTGGTGTGGTGGCATGCGCCTGTCATCCCAGCTACTTGGGAGGAGAATTGCTTGAACCCAGGAGGCGGAGGTTGTAGTGAGCCGAGATCACACCACTGCACTCCAGCGTGGGTGACAGAGTGAGACTCTGTCTCAAAACAACAACAACAACAAAAAACAAAAAAACAAAAAACAAAAAAAAGAGAGCCAAGACAGAGAGGAGCAAAGACAGAGAAACGGAGACTTTCATATTCCAGCCTGGGTGACAGAGCAAGACTCCATCTCAGGGAGAAAAAAATAATAATAAAAAATAAAAATATATATATAAAAAAGAAGAGTCTTCCTCTCCTGATGATCCACACCTCAGCTTCCTAAAAGGCTGGGACTATAAGCGTGCACCACCACACCCAGCAATTTTTTTTTTTTTTTTTTTTTTTTTTTTAGGAAAAAGGTCTCACTATGTTGACCAGGCTGGTCTCAAACTCTAGGGCTCAAGTGATCCTCCCGCCTCAGCCTACCAAAATCCTGGGGTTAGAGGGGTGAGCACCATGTGCAGCTGTGGCCTCAACTTTCAATGATCATCCATGTGACTATGACACCCCAACCTCCATCTCTAGACAGGGCCTCATCTCCAAACACGAGATCCATATGCAGCCTCCTACACGTGCCCCCCACCAGATATCCCACATGCACCTTAGGCTCAGCACATTTGAAACTGAACTTGTCATCCTTCCCCCAACCTGCTCCCACTCTGGTATCATTTCTCTTTTGTCAAAAACACCATCATCCACACTGTCGCCAAGCAGAAAGCCTGGGAGCCATGTGGGGCTCCTTCTCCTCAACACCCACATCTAAGGGCTTTCAATTTCCTCTCTTGAACATCTCCCCACATCCACATTGCCCACTGGCTTAGCTCAGGCCTCTCTGTGTCTTACCTGGACCCTTGTAAAGCTCAACATTACCTGTTCCCACATCCCCCTCCAGTTTTGTTTGTTTGTTTTTTGAGACGGAGTCCTGCTCTGTCACCCAGGCTGGAGTGCAATGGCACAATCTCGGCTCACTGCAACCTCTGCCTCCTGGGTTCAAGCAATTCTCCTGCCTCAGCCTCCTGAGTAGCTGGGATTACAGGTGTGCACCACCATGCCTGGCTAATTTTTTTTATTTTTAGTAGAGACGGGGTTTCATCATGTTGGCCAGGCTGGTCTCGAACTCCTGGCCTCAAGTGATCCACCCACCTTGGCATCCCAAAGTGCTGGGATTACAGGCGTGAGCCACTGTGCTCGGCCGGCCCTCCAGTCATTTCTCCATATTGCTTATCAGTCACTTTCTGAATCCCACAAAGGACCTCATCACTACCTTGAGCAAAACCTTTCTAAGGCTCTTCACTGGCTATAGGGTTAAAAATGTCTACATTCCTGGCCGGGCGCAGTGACTCACGCCTGTAATCTCAGCACTTTGGGAGGCCGAGGTGGGCAGATCACGAGGTCAGGAGATCGAGGCCATCCTGGCTAACACGGTGAAACCCTGTCTCTACTAAAAATAAAAAAACAAAATTAGCTGGGTGTGGTGGCGGGCGCCTGTTGTCCCATCTACTCGGGAGGCTGAGGCAGGAGAATGGCGTGAACCCAGGAGGCAGAGCTTGCAGTGAGCCGAGATCGCGCCACTGCACTCCAGTCTGGGTGACAGAGCGAGACTCTGTTTCAAAAAAAAACTACATTCCTTAATGATCTCCAAGAGCCTTCACAACTTTTCACAACCCATGACAATCTCCAGCCTCAGATCCTACGGCCCATCTCTCAAAATTACCCTCTGCCACACTGAACATGGAGCTTCTTGAACTCACAGTTATAATACTTCCTGGAGCCTGGGGGAGGGGCAAGAATTGGAGCACTATTCTATAGCCCCTGTCCTCCTATCAACAAAAAAGCCCTTGTCCCACTAGCACCGCGATGATTCAGGACCATGGAGAGCATCCCACGTGCAACCCCTGACCCCGACCCTGACTGAGGCATGCTCTGCCTGTGCGGCCTATTCACTCTTCCCACTTGTCCTTCAGGAACCCAGCACAGAAACAGCTTCCTCCAGGAAGCCTTCCCCGGCCCACCTGAACAACCATTTCCTCCTCTGGGCTATTGAGCAACCTGTGTATCCTTCCATCACACCAACACTGTGCTGATTTTTGTCGGTGCAAGAATCTGTCCCCCGCCCTTCACCAACAGACCGGGAGCCTCGAGGGCCCGTACCCTTTCTAATTCATCTCCACGAGCCAGTACAGAGGAGGTGCTCAAAGAATGTTTGTTGATTGAATGAGTAAATGACATTTAGCAGGTGCTCAGGAAATGTACATTGATTTGCATCATGTGTCTGTTGCTCTGAATGACTCAGAACCAGATTCGTCTCCTGGTTCCTCTGGAAAAGGCATTTTCTTCCTGATTGACTCCACCCTCCATTAGCTTCCACCTGCCGTTTGCCTCTACCCTTTGATTAGCCTTCCCCGCAGGTCACCACCCACGGTGGGGAGAAGGCACCTCCTCTCTGCTCTTGCTGTTGCCAAGCTGAGGACTGGTTGGGGCCCCCATTCCCTCCCCCAGCCTGAGCCTGCCTTTGCTCAGAACGCTTCGTCTCTGCCTCTCTCTCCTGCTCAGAACAGATGGCTCTGAGTCCCCACTAACACAGAAGTTCCTGTTCTGCCATTTGAACATTTTTAACACTTTCTACATTACAGAAGCTTCAGTCTCTTTTCATCATGGATGCAGACTATCAGAAATAAAGACTCCACCGAAGGGCAACGACTCCAGCCTCTTCCCCATCCCATGGAGAGGCTGCACCTCAGAGATGGCCAGTGGCCTGCCCGAGATATTGTAGTGGATGCTACCTTTGTTTTTGTTTTCTGTCATCTTGTTTTCTTTCTTCTTCTTCTTTTTTTTTCCAAGGAGTTTCACTCTTGTTGCCCGGGCTGGAGCACGATTTCGGCTCACTGCAACCTCCGCCTCCCGGGTTCAAGTGATTCTCCTGCTTCAGCCTCCTGAGTAGCTGGGATTACAGGTGCGCACCACCAAGCCCAACTAATTTTTGTATTTTTAATAGAGACGGGGTTTCTCCATGTTGGCCAGGCTGGTCTTGAACTCCTGACCTCAGGTGATCCGCCTACCTTGGCCTCCCAAAGTGCTGGGATTACAGGCATGAACCACCGCGCCCAGCCTGTCATCTTGTTTTAATTCCTGTTTTGTTTTGGTGCTGAGACTTCTTCCTCTTCCTAACAGCACACTGGTCTGCTGGTCTTAATGCGGCTATAAACCAAGGCATGGGTATAGGATCGAAGCTAACCCAACTGGAATCTCTTGCCCAGGGCTTTAAATCTTGAGGAGGGTGGCAAGAGAATAGGGATAAAATATCTGGAGTTCTGGCACAGATCCCAAAATAATATGGCCCAGGAACCCTGGCTCCTGAATCTCCAACCTTCTCATCAATTCTATGAGTTCCTGATGTGCTTTCAATGCATCCTTTGCCTGGTAAAGGTAATCAGTCTGTTTCTGTTGCATACAGCCCCACAACCCAAACTGATATGGTCACACAGGAGCACACGCGGTCACACACCTGTCTGTGCTGAGATAAAGCATGGCTCCCGGAACCTCCAGCTGCCTGCTGCCAGCTTTGTCTGTAGAGGCTGCATTAGATTAAACAACCTCCCAAGCCCACCTGGGCACAAAGGAAAGTCAAACACTTTAGGGAATGAAACAGACCAATATTTGATGTTGCAGAGGAACAAGCCAGGGTTAGGGTGTGGGAATCCAGACACACAGGTTCAACCCCCGCAACCTTCAGGACAAAGTGGAAAAAGAGCTTTTAGGCCAGGCGCATTGGCTCACACCTGTAATTCTAGTACTTTGGGAGGCTGAGGCGGGTGGATTGCCTGAGCTCAAGAGTTCGAGACCATCCTGGCCAACATGGCAAAACCCTGTCTCTACTAAAAATACGAAAAATTAAGGCTGGGTGCGGTGGCTCATGCCTTAATCCCAGCACTTTGGGAGGCCGAGGCAGGCAGATCCTCTGAGGTCGGGAGCTCGAGACCAGCCTGACCAACATGGAGAAACCCCGTCTTTACTGAAAATACAAAATTAGCCGGGTGTGGTGGATGCCTGTAATCCCAACTGCTTGGGAGGCCGAGGAAGGAGAATCGCTTGAACCCGGGAGGCGGAGGTTGCAGTGAGCTGAGATTGCACCATTGCACTCCAACCTGGGCAACAAGAGCGAAACTCCATCTCAAAAAAAAAAAAAAAGCTTTACTAATACCTGTTGGTATTGGTTCCAATAGCTAGCATACCCCCATGTGGCCACACGCCAACATGGTGATGCACACACAGGTACAGGCACACGCACACAGAGATACCTCCATGCCTGGATAATACCTGACAGCTGGAATGCAGCTTATGTCTGGAAAGAGCAATTAACACATAAAGAGAGTCAGGTCAGGCTTAAGGACTCATCCTGCTGAGCAGCATTTTTCCTCCTCTTGACATTCCCAACAAACAAGTCCAGAGTATTCGTGGCTGAGATTACCCAACAAGGGCCTTTAGGCGAGGGAGATGCGTTCTGTTTACCAGACTCCACTCCAGCCTGAGTGGCTGGGTTCCCCCAGGCTGTTATCGTAACCTCGACCCACCAGGACTGGCCCCAAAGAGGCAGGAGGTGGGAGTCTGGGTTGGCTGCAGAGGAGATATTGGTCTCTGTCACTTGCCGCGTCCACCAGCCCCAGAGCTCCCGATCTGCCCCAAACCACTTTAGACAATAGCTTCCTATAAACTCCCAGCTGGGCACCTCGTGTGGCTCAGCCTTGGGAAGTACCGCCTTGCCCTGCCCAGCAACCCAAATATCAGAGTGCACTTGAGTCATAAGAAACTACCCTGGATTATAGGATTAAAGCCCCAGCTCCTGGACCTGCATCTGACGCCCCTCTGATCCCAGATGGCCTCTCTCACCTCCTCTCCCCGCTCAATGACACACGCACCCTCCTCTCTGGCCATACCACACCCCTCCATGACTCACTGCAAATCTTCTGCCCCACTCTCCCCCTCTTTGTGGGTCCATCCCCTGCACCTAGAATTCCCTTTGCCCCCCACCTTGTTACCAACTCCAAAGCCACTTCCTTGAAGGCTTCTGGGGCACGGAAGCCCTTACTCTGCCCATAGGTGTGCCACACTTGCCTGTCCTGCTGTGGGCTGCGAGGTCCAAGGGCAGGGCTGGAGTCTGATTCACTGCTGGACACCCTGATGGGCACCCGCCGATACCAATGCATGTTTGTAGAGTTGGCATGAACGAGGTTCTTGTTCTTCCTCTACTGGACTCTGGGTGGGGAGGTGGCGGCTGGTGTTCTTTTTTTTTTTTTTTTTAAGACAAAGTCTCACTGTGTCTCTCAGGTTGGAGTGCAGTGGTGCCATCTCCCTTCACGACGAACTCCACCCCCCATCCCCAGGATCAAGCGATCCTCCCACCTCAGCCTCCCAGAGCTGGGACCACAGACGCGTGCCACCACGCCCAGGTATGTTTTTGTATTTTTGGTAGAGACGGGGTTTCACCATGTTGCCCAGGCTGGTCTTGGACTCCTGACCTCAAGCAATACATCAGCCTCTGCCTCCCAAAGTGTTGGGATTACAGGCGTGAGCCGCTGTGCCCAGCTGAGTGTTCTGACCCTTGGGCGGCCCTCACTCATTTTCCGGGAGCCTCGCCTTGCAGGGGTCCTCCCTGGGGCTGTTGGGAGGAAGGTTCAGACCCTGGAGCTGGGCTTCTGTGGGTCTAGACCCAGCCTGTGCTAATCACATGAGGCCCAGGCTAGAAAGCCATGTCAACACACCTCTCTAACACAGCCAGGGAGTCAGTGGCTCTCAGGGAGTCAGGGAGCCACCTAGGTCACACAGCCAGTCAATGTTGAGAGGGACCGTGGCATCCTGGCTCCTGCCCAGTTGCTGCCTCCTTCTCAGGAAAAACAAAATATCCTCACAGATCTTTTACCTTGTAACTTGAAGGGCTGCCTGTTGCATGAGCTCCAAGCATTGAGTCACGGTCAAGGGCCTGGCTAGCCTGCAGGGAGGGCTGGCTGTGGTGCGGCCCTGCTCCTGGGGCTTGTTGCAGCCAACAGGGAGGGCTGGGGGGCACCCCACAGAAGGCAGGGACAGAGCAGCAGGCATCAGGGGCTGCACAGGAGTCTCGGTCACTGCTCTGCCTGCAGCTGCTGGGAGACAGGCACGGCCTGGCACAGCGAAGGTGGCCATCAGTGAGTGAGCAAGTGATCGCCTGGCTGGGCACCAGGGGAGGCGGAAAGAACATGAGAACAAGCCTCCCCACTGCTGCCCGCCTGGAAGCTGTTGATCTCCCACAGGGCCCGCTGAGCCCAGCTGCTCTGAACCCAGTGGCAAGCGTGGGCCCCGCAGAGCCAGCCCTCCCCATACGCTGTGCTGGGGTCAGAGCATGGACCCAGGGAAGACCGGGGCTACAGAACTGGGCAGGCCAGGAGGATCCCTGCACGGCCACTCAAGTCCTCAGCAGCGTTCTGGGGCAGCTGCGCCCGTGTCTGTATAGGCGTGGGTGCTCCTCTGTGTGGTTCCCTGGAACTTGGAGCCACATCCCCACCCCAGCGCCCAACTGGAAACTCATCTCCAAGAGCAAGATTCAGCCCCCACGTTTTGTTCAAAGGGTGGAGTTGGCTGGGCACGGTGGCTCATGCCTATAATCTCAGCACTTTGGAAGGCCGAGGCTGGCGGATCACCTAAGGTCAGGAGGTCAAGACCAGCCTGACCAACACGGTGAAACCCTGTCTCTACTAAAAATACAAAAATTAGTTGGGCATGGTGGCGCATGCCTGTAATCCCAGCTACTTAGGAGGCTGAGGCAGGAGAATCTCTTGAACCTGGGAGGCGGAGGTTGCAATGAGCCGAGATTGTGCCACTGCACTCCAGCCTGGACAAGAGCGAAACTCCATCTCAAAAACAAAACAAAAACAAAAAACAAAACAAAGAGTGGAATCACATAGAGGGTGTCCTGTGCCTATGACTTTGCAGAATGGAGAAGCTGGGTCAGAGTGGGAGGGCCAGGCTGCGGACCCCTAGAGACCCATGCCGAGCCAGCCCCTCAGCTTCCCCACTTTAGGACAGCCCTGCATCCTTGGCCTGGACTGCCCATCCCGTTCTCACCCACTTCCCCTCCAGCAGAGGCACGAGAGGCTATAAATAACACGGCTGTCTACAGGCCCAAAATCCATGGGCTTTGTACTGGCCTCTCTTTATTCAGGGCCCAGCAGCAGCCAGGGTGGGGACCCCAGGCTGGGGCAGCCTTGAGCGGGATGCAGGCACAGGCCCAGGCCTCCCACGCAGAGTGCTGACAGCTCCATTCCCAGCCCAGCCACAGGGTCCTGCCAGCTCTCCAGCCGGGAATTCAAAAGTGGCAGATGTGCCTCAGCCAGAGTCCCCGAGGACAGCCAAAGAGGAACCGAGCCACTGCTACTGTGGGGACCAACAGGAGGCTTGCAGGCAGGGCGAGCGCAGGCAGGGACCTCAGGGCTCCTCTGTGGAGGCACCAGCGCCCGAAAGCAGGCCTTGTCTCTCCAGGTCGTTGCTGTCCACATCCTTGCTGTCTGGGGTCCCTGCAGGAGGAAAGATGCTCAGCCTGCCCGAAGGTTGCAGAAGGTGCTTTGGGACCAAGCCTGGGCACGGGCTGTCAGGAAATCCTCTCTGTCCCAAATGCAGAATACATTCCAGATCCAACCCCTTGTCATCACCTTCAATGCCACTGGCATGGTCTTAGCACCACTCTCCCCTGGAAGGGGAGTCGGCTATGCCTCTCGGCCTCAACACTGACCCTCCTACAGTCTGTTCTCAACACAGCAGCCAGGGAGATGCTTTGGCAACATCAATCAGACCACCTCAGTGCTCCTCTCCTGCAGCTCCCGTCTCACTCTGAGCAAAAGCCACTGTCTTTACAAGGACTGCCTGCTCTGGCCCCGTATCCCTCACCCCTACCACTGTCCCTCTTGCTCCTGCTGCAGCCACACTGGCCTCCTTGCTGATCCTCAGACATATCAGGTGCATTCCCATGGCAGGGCCTTTGCATTGATTGTCCCCACTGCTGGAAGCGTCTTTCCCCGGGTCGCTGAACGGCTCACTCCCTCGTTTCCTCCAGATCTTTGCTCTAGTTTCGCCTGTGCAGTGGGGATCCTTGCAGCCTGCACCTACCTGTCCCTTTTTTTTTTTTTTTTTTTTTTTTTTTGAGACAGTCTTGCTGTCGCCCAGGCTGGAGTGCAGTGGCGAGATCTCAGCTCACTATAGCCTCCGCCTCCCGGGTTCAAGTGATTCTCCTGCCTCAGCCTCCTGAGTAGCTGGGACTACAGGTGTGTGCCACCGCACCTGGCTAATTTTTATATTTTTAGTAGAGACAGGGCTTCACCATGTTGCCCAGGCTGGTCTTGAACTCCTAACCTTGTAATCCACCTGCCTTGACCTCCCAAAGTACTGGGATTACAGGTGTGAGCCACCGTGCCCGGCCCCTTTCTCCTTCCTTTCCTGCTTTATACCTCTCCATAGCACTCGTCACCCTGAACATGCTATATCTTTAACCTTTTCTGTTTCTGGTCTGTCTTTACCAACTACAGTGTCAGTTTCTACAGGGGCCTGGACTTGGCCTCATTCTTTCACTCCCCAGCATCTGCAACCTTCCCTGGTACATAGCAGGGGTGTACTAAGCATTTCTGGATGAATGAACAAACAAACTGGCCAGGGATTCAGGGAGTGGCCAGTGCTGTCTGTCCCTAGGGTGTCCGGCCCTGAGCCGGGCCTGGTGCAAGGGGTAGGGTACCTGTGACAGGCTGCCAGGCCCGGGTCTCGTCTCTCTCCAGGTACAGCGCAGTCAGCAGGAAGCAGCCACCCCCCAGGGCGATGACAAAGGCGCAGCACAGGAAGCTCTGCTGCAGGCTGAGGAAGCGCTGCAGGTAGGAGTCAGGGCGCCTGGCCCGCAGGACACTAGAGATCTGCGGAGGAGCAGGGGTGGGTCTGCCAGGCCCACCAGGCTGGCCCCCAGGCCCTCCCCACCCCACACACGCAGACACGTCTTACAAGTCCTGTGAGATAGGGGCTGCCAGCGTCTCCCAGGATGTGGCCCACCGTGATCTGAAGTGCCTCTGCTGTCCCCCGGCATCTGGGCACCACCACAGACTGCAAAACATAGGCACAGCAGGGGGGCACCCCAAGTGAGGGCACCCTTGCCTGCTGTTCCCCACCTGCCAAGGACCTGCCTGGAGGAGTGACAGGCCATTCAGGTGAGTGGGATGGGAGGGAGTCGACGGTCCCCAAGGTCTGAAGTCCCACCCCAGAACATCAAGCCCATCTGAAGCTTCCCCAGTGCCCCAGGATGGGGGTGCCAAGGCCTCTGATCAGGGCCACCCCTCTTGAGAGTTTGCTCTTGAACTGGGAAGGAACCAAGCATGCATGTGACCACAGTGAATGAGGCTGGGGTGTCCCAGCTCAGGGGCCCACGATGCAGCAGCGCAAGCGGGCAGGGCGAAGAGCGGGTGCATGCCAGGTGTCTGCATGTGCAGGCAATTGGGCAAGGGTGGTACGGAGGGCTCAGTCCTCTCAGGAACCTCAAGGCCCCTGGGGCAGAGACCAAAGGCAGCCTTGCTGGAGAAGCCCACACGACTCCACGGACAAGGCTGAGAACATTAAGAAGATGAACTCTGGGCCAGGCGCGGTGGCTCACGTCTGTAATCCCAGCACTTTGGGAGGCCGAGGCGGGTGGATCACCCGAGGTCAGGAGGTCAAGACCAGCCTGGCAACATGGTGAAACCCTGTCTCTACTAAAAATACAAAAACTAGCCGGCGTGGTGGCACATGCCTGTAATCCCAGCTACTCGGGAGGTTGAGGCAGGAGAATTGCTTGAACACGGGAGGCAGAGGTTGCAGTGAGCTGAGATCGTACCACTGCAATCCAACCTGGGCAACAAGAGCAAAATCCCATCTCAAAAAAAAAAAAAAAAAAAAGAACTCTGGTGTCACACTCTCGGGTTCCGATCCAGATCCCCACTCGCTAGCTGTGTGACTTTGAGCAAACTGCTTCACCTTTCTTCCCTCAGTCTCTCCATCCCCAAATGGGGGTAATAATGGTACTGATCTTGAGAGTTTTATTCATTATCATTATTCGTCTGCTACCTGGAGGCTTCGTGTGGACATCAGACCAAAATAACGCTCTGAGACAGAATGCTCCAGGCCCTTGAACTCAGCTGTGCCTTCTGCCTGGCGTGCCTTCCACTCTCTGGTCCAGCTGGAGCATCTATATTTGTCATTTAGGACTTACATTTTGGTCATCTCCTCTGTGAAGCCCTCTCAGAGTTCAGGTACCTGCCCTGAGCTCCCGCAACTCCTATGCACACCCCTAATTAACGCATGTCTCCCAGAACTGGGAGGGGCCCTTTCTCTGTCCACCACCCCTTATTCCCTATGTTGTGTGGGCAACAAAGACCCTTAATTTCTCTTGGGGTCCCTGCAAGACACCAGGCACAGAGGGGACTAGCTGAAAGTTTGCCAACCAAATAACTCAAGTAGGTCCATCTGGGAGACTATTCCCAGGAGAAAGTCTGCCAGAACCCAGGGCTACAGCAGGGGATGGAAGGAGGGAGGGGGAGGGGACTCAAGCAGAGACCACATGGTCACATGAACCCAACTGGACAGCCACAGGGGCGCTTACACCCTGGAGCCTTATCCCCAAGACCTAGGTGTCCATGATCTGAGGCCTTGAGTTAATCAATATTAGCTGGGCACAGTGGCTCACGCCTGTAATCCCAGCACTTTGGGAGACTGAGGCAGGTGGATCACTTGAGGTCAGGAGTTCAAGACCAGCCTGGCCAACATGGCGAAATCCCATCTCTACTAAAAATACAAAAATTAGCTGGGTGTGGTGGCAGGTGCCTATAATCCCAGCTACTCGGGAGGCTGAGGCAGGAGAATCGCTTGAACCTGGGAGGTGGAGGTTCTAGTGAGCTGAGGTGGCACCACTATACTCCAGCCTGAGTGAAAGAGCAAGATCCTGTCTCAAAAAATAATAATAAAATAATAATAATTGCCAACATTTATTGAATGCTTGCTGTATACATTTTATATATCAACTTGAACAACCCATGAGAGAGAGATGATGATCACCTGCATTTTTACAGATGAGGAAAACCTCCACAGGGAGGGCAAGTGACTTGCCCAACATCACCCAGCCTGAAATAACAGGGCTGAGAGAGGATTGCAGGCCTTCTCCCTCTAGGATCTGGCCTTTTGACCACTCTGCTGTGATGGGCAAGGAGGAGCCGGTGTTTCTAGCAATATTTATGCATTTGTAATAGAACATTCAGAAATCTGAGAAAGATGAGGAGGACAAGTTCATCACTAGCCCTGTAAACGGATGGCAGAGTAACCGGCAAAGAGACGGGGAAAGGCATTCCAGGCAGGGGACAGTGTAAGCGACGGTGTGGAGGGAGGATCCCAGGGACATGATCTCTGGATTCCAGAATCCCAGGGGACAGATGCAGGGGGTTTGGTGGTGGGCAGGGCAGAGTGGCAGGAGTCACTGTAGTGACTCGCTGGTCCCAGGGTCACTGGCACTGAGCCAGCATGTGCAGGTGGCAAGAGAAACCGGGCCTCTTGCCATCACCAGGATCTGTCAACAGGCCTGAGAAGGAACTGACCAACAGCTTTGCACCTTCCCCAAGGACTTCCTTCTCACCCCATAATTATGTGATTACTCACTGGTGGCTCTGGGAAGGCAGGTGAGGCTTCCTGGAGGGAGGAACCCGAATGTCCAAAAAGGTCCACACGGAGGCTGGGGCTGCTGGGACCCCCACAGTTAGGTCCAGGTAGGCTGGCCCCTTCCTCCTCTCCCAGGAACCCCAACCTGCTGGGCCCAGCTCAGTCACTGCTGCCAGTGGCGAGAGAGGTGGGTCTCCCCCAGCCTGTTCCAAGTCCTCATTGTCTCCGTGCAGCCAGCAGCCAAGGCTGGGCCCACAGAAGCTGGAGAGCCCAGGGGGTAATTTCAGAAATAAGAGGCTTTGGGTTCCCAAAAATCCAGGCTCACTCTATTCTGAGACAAAAACACCTCTGTTTCTGGCTCTCCCTTCTTAGAAGGGCCGTTCCCTTTCTAGCCCAGGGCGAAACCAGGGCCACCCAAGGGCTTGCAGAAAGTCGGAGCAGCAGCCACCAGGCAGCCTGCCTCCCGCACCCCCACCCAGGCCTCGCCCCCAGACGCCCCTGGGAGGGTGAGACAGGCCAGTGAGCAGACAGCTACCTGGGGGGCAGAGGCTGAGCAGGGAAGCATTGAGACCTGGGGCAGGGGGAGAACGCAGAGATGACAACTCTCCGGGGAACTGTGGGGACGTCTGCTGAGGGGTGGGAGATGAGCCTGTGGCTGGATTCCAGGACCCCAGAGGACAGGCCTGAGAAAGAGGGAACGAGCTCCCCTCTGCTCTAGCCCCCAACTGTCCCCTGCCTGGAGGGGGATTGGGGTGAGCTGGCTCTGGGCCATCCTGAGTGGGGCGGGGACAGACAGCAGGGCTGGGAGGGAGCTGAAGACCTCATGACTAGGTTTGGGGAGGCAGGGAGCTCTGCCTGGGGAGATGCGGGTTCAGGGGACACAATCTCAGTCTCCAGGGAGCAGGGCCCCTCTATGGCCCAGCGGGGTCAAGGGGAGGCTGGCAGAGGTGGGTCTTGGCTGTGACTGAGCCAAATCATTTTCATCAACAGAAAGCCCCCCGAGAGGCAGGGGCTGCCCGAGGTATGCAGAATGAGCTCCCCATTGGAGGCGTATGTCAACAAGGGGATGGCTAGAATTTGGCAAAGCATTTATGGACTGGGGAGCTTGCGGTGTGAGACCAGTGTTCTCAAAGCGTGCTCTACGGAACGCTACGGCAGGATCACTTGGGAAGTTCATCAGAAATGCAGGTCCCTGGACCCCAGCACAGACCCACTGAATCAGACTCAGAGGACACAGGGCCTGGAATCTGGGTTTGTCACAAGCTCCCTCAAATCTGACTCTCATGCACAAATGACGTCTCCAAGCCACTGGACCGGAGAGCCCCTGAGGTCCCTTCTCCAGAGAGAACCTGGATTCTCCCCATTGTGGAGATGGCATCAAAGAGAACAGTGTCCTGGACAGGCGCAGTGGCTCACACCTATAATCCCAGCATTCTGGGAGGCCAAGGGGGGCGGATCATGAGGCCAAGAGATCAAGAGCATCCTGGCCAACATGGTGAACCCTGTCTCTACTAAAAATACAAAAATTAGCTGGGCGTGGTGGTGCATGCCTGTAGTCCCAGCTATTCAGGAGGCTGAGGCAGGAGAATTGCTTGAACCCAGGAGGCAGAGGTTGCAGTGAGCTGAGATCGCACCACTGCACTCCAGCCTGGCGACAGTGCGAGACTCCGTCTCAAAAGTTTAAAAAAAAAAAAAAAGAGAGAGAGAGCAGTGTCCCAAGGAAGGGATGATCTGGAAGTCAGTGGGGCCCACACGCCCACTCAGGAATCTGCAGGACGCAGGTGTGAGTTCATTCTATCCTTATACCCTGGGGTGTCATTGGTGGTTGCCACCGCTCTACCTACTGGACAGGTGAGCAAACCAAGACCCAGAGAGGTTCAGTCACTTGGCCAGGGTCACACAGCTAGTGAGGAGCCAGGCTGGGAGTGGGAGCAGATGGGCTGCTGCAGAGTGCTCGAGCCTGGGCTCTGTTGCCTTCTGCCCTCTGACCTAACCCACAGGCTCCAACCACCCAGACACCTGCAGTTTCCACCCATTTTCCTATCAGCTCCTCATGGCTTTCTTGGCCGCCCAAAGCTGTTCACGTGAACGTGCCCTGCCCTTAGCTTCCTGCTCCCTTGTTCTGTGGCCCCTGTTCACACACACCCTAAGGCCTCCTCCCTCCCTGGGCCCCTGCTGAAAGAGAAGCCGATCTCCTGTCTCAGGAGCCAGTGCCGGCCGGCAAAGGGGACCTTCCTCTACTTCCTGCCACAGACCCTGTCCCCACACACTTCCTGCCCCTGCTCTGCTGGGAGGCCACTTCCTCCCCCAGTGCTGGATCCCACCCCCAGCTCACCCTCGAACATGGCCCCCTCTCTCCTCCTGCTTGCCCCTCTCTGCTCCCTGGAGGCTGTTCTGTCCTCCCCTCTTGAAAAGCAATGCCAGCTTCCTGGGATCTTCTGCCAACTCCAGCTACCATGCCCTTTGCTCCTGTCAGCTCAGCTCCTCAAGGGAATTGTCTACCCTCGGTGTCCTGCTTCCCCTCCCTTGCCCTCCTCACCTGGCTCCAAGCTGGCATCTGCCCCTCCACTGCACAGAAGGGCTCCCCCACCACCTGCCTTTACAGGGAGGAAGCAGCAACATGGAGGAACCGAACTGTAGGGGCTACAAGGATTGCTCAGCTCTGATCCCCGAAGGCCAAAAGGCATCTTTGGCCACGGGGCTCCGGGCAGGTGGGAAGGCAGGGAAGGGGGCGGGAGGCTCTGGGATGGTGGTGCAAAGCATTGTGGCTGGAGGCCTCCAAGCCAAGGAAGGGCCACAGGGAGCCCTGAGGTGGGCCGGTTCCTGTCCAGCCGGCTCCCTGGGCACTCCCCAAATGGGTAAAACTGTGCAGCTGGCCAGCCCCTAACTCTCCTTCCACCCTTCCCCCACCCGCCCTCTCCAGCACACACTCTCCTCTTTAACCCCACAAAGAGCCTGGCTCTGCCAGGTTAATCATTCTTACAAATGCAGACGCTGGGGGACACGGGTGCAGCCTTCACATATCTGTGGGGCTGTCATGTGGAAGAGGGAGCTGCGCCGTGGGGGGCAGGCCAGGGAAGCTGTGGGGGCAGGTGCAGCTCTGTTTGGACCACCTCAGAGAGAACCAGCTATGCTGGGGGGATGTTAATCTCCCTGAGCCTAAAAGTGGACAATCCCATGAATAAAACATTTGCCAATGCCTTCCCCTTTCCTGAGCATTCCTGGAGGCTGCCTTGCTCACCCTACCGGGCAGGTGGTGATTACCCCTTTTATAGACAAGGAAACTGAGGCCCAGGGCCATGTAGCAGGTCTGCGGCTGACTCTGGGCTGGAGCCCAAGTCTCCTGTCTGGAGGGAGGGGCAGGGAAGACCTGCCAGTCCTGCAGCTGATCCACTCACCCAGGAGCCAAAGACAGGGCAGGCCTCTCCACACTTGCTGGGCCTGGGCCGTGGGGAGGGGTCAGGGGATCTGCCGGGGAGGGGCAGACATCTTGGCAGGGAGTGAGCACCCCGTCCACAGTAGTATTCAAGCAGGGTTTGTTGACGGATTCAACGACTATGCATGCCCATAACCCTTTCAAACTCAGATTCTAGGGCACCATGATTTCTTTGGGGGATAGAAAATGAGAAAATGGAAAATTCTGGATTGCTGTGAGAATCCTAGCCAGCATTCTCTGTGCCAGGCAGATGGATCTTCTCATTTCACCCTCACATCAATCCATAAGGCAGGTGCCATTATCATCCCCACTTTCCACATCCGGATACTGAGGCTCAGAGACACACAGGGACTTGCCTAAGGCCACACAGCCCATAAGTGGCAGGACCAGGGCTGACAGCCAGGTCTGTTTTCTGAATCCAGGCTGGTGCCGTGGCATTGAATGCCCTCAGGACAGCTCTCAGCTGACTGCCAGTCTGGTCCATTTCCCTTGTGGCCAGCACCAGACTGTGCCAGGCTGCCAGGAGGCAGAAGGAAGGCTCTCGGGGTGCTCACAGGCCCAGGGCCCTGCGTTATCTACAAAGGCACAGCCCTTCATGTGTTCAAAGTCCTTCCCTGTATGCCTCCCAGAAGGAGGCAAGGAGGCTGGACGAAGAGCATGGGGCTCAGGGAGGGGCCGTGTGGGACTCTGGACCAGCAGCCATGTGGTCAAGACAGTGTCAGGCCTCTTACAGGCAGGGCTGATCCTTGCATGGCAGCCTGTGACACACGAGCTGGTGTGGGCTGGCACAATGGGCCTCAGTGGCTACTGTCCTGAAGGATGGCATCCCGTCTGCATGCCCCAGAGTAGAGGCCAAGGAACCTGCTTGCTGAGAAGCAGTATGCTACAGAAAGAAGGAGGGAGGGGCCAGGCACGGTGGCTCACGCCTGTAATCCCAGCACTTTGGGAGGCCGAGGCGGGCAGATCACCTGAGGTCAGGGTTCAAGACCAGCCTCGCCAATATGGTGAAACCCTGTCTCTACTAAAAATACAAAATTAGCCGGGCATGGTGGCGGGTGCCTGTAGTCTCTGCTACTTGGGAGGCTGAGGCAGAAGAATCAGTTGAACCCAGGAGGCAGACGTTGCAGTGAGCCAAGATCAGGCCATTGCACTCCAGCCTGGGCAACAAGAGTGAAACTCCGTCTCAAAAAAGAAAAGAGGGAGGGAAGTAGCTCAGGGAGTCAAAATGCCTAGGTTCCGGTCCTGGCTCCCTGCGTTGGGGCTGTGTGACTTTGGAACAGGCACCTGCCTTCTCTGAACCTCCATTTGTTCATCTGCAAAATCAGGATGATGGTCAGAGATGTTTGAGAGTGTCAGAGAGGCCTCTGGTCCAAGATAACCGTGAACGGCTTTGGTCCCCTAATGTATGGTCTCTGATGTCGCCGCCAGTGCCCAGCTGCTCAGCAGCAGAGGCCCAATCCTCTCCAGCTCCCCCTGCTCAGCCCACCACCCCGACTCCCACACCTACCAGCAGGATGTCGGCAACCACTGCCCAGTTGCAGGACAGAAGCAGCTCCCCAAGGCCCAGGAACACCTGTGGACAGAGGGTGGCCTGGGTGAGGATTCCCAGATCCCAGTCACCAACCCCACCTGTTGCTTCCCACCTGTGGAGAGGAGAGACTGGGACGCTACAGAGAAAGGCATTATTGAGACTTATTGGAGTGAGCGAGGAAGGCCTAGAACTATTTTTCCAGTTCCAGCAGCCTTGACGGTAGGTAGACAGAGCCAGGACCCATAAGCGAGTGTCCAGCCCCTGGAGTCCCTCACTGGGGCCCAGGAGGAAGCAGCTAGGCCTCCTCCCAGGCCACTTTTAAAGGTAAGAAAACAGACTTTAAGCCAGGCATGGTGGCTCAAGCCTGTAATTCCAGCACTTTGGGAGGCTGAGGTGGGCGGATCACTTGAGGTCAGGAGTTCAAGACCAGCCTGGCCAACATGGTAAAACCCCATCTCTACTAAAAATACAAAAATTAGCAGGGTGTGGTGGCTCAGCTGCTCAGGAGGCTGAGGCAGGAGAATAGCTTGAACCCAAGAGGCAGAGGTTGCAGGGAGCCGAGATCACGCCACTGCACTCCAGCCTGGGTGACAGAGTGAGACTCCGCCTCAAAAAAAAAAAAAAAAAGGAAAAGTGAAAAAAAAACAGACTTTAGAGGACAAAGAGTAAAAGACAACTCGGAGGCTGTCCACCCCTCCTCTGTTTTCCCCAAAAGTCCGTATACACTGATAAGGCACCTACCGTGTGCCAGCCAGTGTGCCCAGCCCCAGGCACCCCACCAAAGGACCCTCCGGGCCATCCCCTTCCCTTGGAGCAGCACAGGGAGGTGGGCGAGGCCTGGTACACCCATCATGCGGACAGTCAAACTGAGCCTGGTCAAGGATGGGGCTTGTCTGGGGTCACCAGCTGCCCCTGGGTAAAGCCTGCTTGGAGTGTGAGGCTTCCGGCCCCTGCCCAGTGCCCACCCCCAGCCCTGCTCCCAGTGTCCTCTGGTCACCACAAGCCCAGAACACCCCCCCTGCCTTCACCTCGTGCCAAGGGATTAGGACAATCCTCATTCCCCTCACTCAAGAAGAGTTTAATGAAGCAGCAAGAAGAAAGAGAGAAAAAAAAAGTCTCATTTCTCAAAGCTTCCAAGAGCTTATTGCAGGGGTGGAATTAGTCATTCCTGGATCACGGGGCTGTCCCCAGGGTAGCCCAGGCTCAGGCACCCAGAGACCTGATGATCAGTGGCCAGGGAGCACCCGGGATGGAGGACCTGAAGGACCGCCACCCTAACACCTGCCACGCACCAGCCCTGTCCTCTCTTGTGACCCTGTCTAACCCCTCAGGTCAGGTGCCCTGTAAGGCAGACGTCATTACACACATTTCACAGACAAACTCAGGCCGGAGGGCATGCATCAAGCCACGTCCTGGTGAGCGCCCCCCACCCCCCCGCGCCGTGATGGCCTGTGCATGGTGAGGGTGAAGAGGCCACGGGGGGAAGAGGGGAGGGGGGATTCCCAGCATCCACAGTACCTGGTGAGGCTAGCACTGGGGAATCAGAGGACACCCCGAGATGGGCAGGGGGCCCCTGGACAGAGGTGGTGCCAGGGAGAGCCCTGAAGCACAGTCAGGATCAGGACAGGCCCAGGACAGCCACAAGACCACGCCAGCCGGGGACCCACGGGAGCGGAGGCAAGGGGCTGGGATGTGGCCACCATGCCGGGCGGGGCAGGAACGCGGCCCAGCTCTGGTGGAGGGAGAGCAGAACCAGCCAAGGAGTCCCAGCAGCCATGCGCTCTCCTGGCCTAACCCAGCCCCTGGGACTGCAGTGCCTGGTCCCTGGCACCCAAACTGAGAGGCCCCTGAGGGCAGGTGGGTCTCCCTCAGGCCTAGGACATGGGGCCGGGCACCCACAGGGGCAGGAATCAGGAAGTCGCTGGCAGGCAGGTCTCAGGCGGGGCCTGGGTAGCTGCGGATCCACATTCCAGCCTAGCAGGGTCTGCCAGCTGCCTCCTGGGGCCACATGAAAGCCCAGCCCGACTCACACCCATCTCCCTCTGACTTTTTCCGGGCACCTGCACCTGGCCCTCCAGGCCTCTCCCCTCTTCACATTGCCAGCGTCTGCCTCTGCGACCTCTGTGCAGCCCAGGCACGCTGTCCCCCAACCAGCCCCCCGTTTTGCTCTCCCCGGCCACCCCACACCCATAGGACATGCTGAAATACACCCTTTCCTTCCTCCAGCTGGGACAGGGTGGATCCCGGCTCCAAAATAGAGCCCATCAGAGGGAGGCTGCAGCTACAATGGGGCCTTTCAGGCTGAAGAAGCCGCCCGATGATGCCAGGTCTCCTCAGACACACCTGGAGGCCGGCACCGCACCAAAAATCCTCATCTCCACTTGGCAGCTTTGAGGGGCAAAGGGCTCGGCTGCGGAGAGGCCACCTTCTAATCCTGTAATTACAGTCTCCCGGGGCAGCGGCCACCAGGGCTGACTCAGCTCCAGGAGGGGCTCCACAGCCAAGGGGTGTGACCTCCTGGGGTGGACGGGCGCAGCCCCACCCTGCCTTGCTGAGCGGGCCTGGGGTGGTCCCCGCCTCTGGGCCTTGGTTTCCCCAACGGTACGATGCCAGGGTGCCCCAGATGCTCCACCAGGGCCCTTCAGCACCAGCAGCCCCTGCTTGTTAAGCTGGTAACCCCGCTTTGCACTGGGGCTCCTCACAGGCCAGTGCATGCTGGGTCCTAGCGTTCAGTGGCTTCCATGAGCAGTTCAAACCCGGGCTCCACAACTCAAAAGCAAAGAAAACACACAAAAAGCGCCCTGGTTTGTAGAATTCAGCTGACTGTTCGAAGCTGCTCCTACAGGAGCATCTCAGTTCTGCAGTCCCAGGTCCTTCCTGGACGGCCACAGGCACCTCACACTGAACAGCTGCCTAAACTCATTCTCTCCCCTGTCCCCAAACATCTCTGTTCCTGCCCAGTGTGGCTGAGCCAGCCAGGAGACAGGCCCCAGCGCGGACTGGTCACCAGCAAGCTGCCGGAGCTGATCTCCTCTGGCTCAGGAATCGCGCCTGGTCCCCATCACCCAGGCCAGACGCTGGGGTTGGGGGGTCCCTACATGCCTTCCTCACCCTCACTCCCCTCATCACTGATTTCTGTCCGTTTTGCATCCGCACGTTCCTCAAATCTGCCTCTTCCTCCTGTCCATGGCCGCTGGCCAGTGCACTCCAGGCCTCCCCGGCCGTCTCCTCCCCAGTTTCCCAGGCCCCACCATCCCTCCAGACACCAGCCCTGGAGGGGACTTCCGAAACAGAAATCTGACTCTGCCCCTGTCTCCTCAGAGTCTGTGTGGCCTCCCTGCACCCTGACTTAGATCCCTCTGGGAGATAGGGCCTGGGAACACTGCCTGGAGCCTGAGAAACATGGAGCCCCTCAGCCCCTGGCCTCTGCCATTCCAGACCAAGAGAATTTCCCCCTCGAGCTAGGAAAGTGATGATAAATGTCCCTGGCTTTAGTCATCCCCGGCCACAGAGACCCACACACAGAAGTATCCATGCTCACACTGTCACACATGCGGCCGCGCAAACATGCCCAGACACACGCACAGCTGAGGCCTCTCACACGTGCACGCGAGACCAACACACAAGCACACTCACACACATGCACCCACACACAGACACCCATAACCTGAGACACACACGAAGAACTCACACGCCACAACTACGTACATATGCAGGGAGCCATTCAAAATATCAAAACGTGTGGCGAGGGCACCAGAAAGATCATGACTATAAACCCTGGCACAGGCTCGTTGGGGTGGACTTGCCGAATAACAGCCTGGCATGTACCCACGCATACCTGCGGTCTCATCATAAACATAGTAATTATGCTCACACGCACACACACGTACACAAACATGCTTGTGTCTCACTCTTGTGCACATCCATGCACAAGAGTGGATGTGCGTACACACACACCTCTCCTCTTGTCCACCTGCACGCACAGCTCAGCAGGAGGAGGAAGCAGGAGGAAAGGGTCAGCCCCTGTGGGGTGGCAGGGGCGGTGCCTTCAATCTTGGTTCAGCTCAGTCTTACTTCTCCTATCCCTCCCAGTCCTAGCTGCTGGCATCACCATACTATTAACAGACCGTAATCTCAACACCACCTTCTTCCAACTGGGCGGTAACTGACTCTGAACTGCAAAGAATGGATTCTGGGCCCACCAAGAAGGGAGAAGGCCAATATCCCCTAGGGGCTCGCTGTCCCTGGGGCAGAGCTGAGACCCAAGCCTCCTCCCTCACGGACGATCTCTTTGCCTGAGCCAGTCAGGACACAGGCCCCAGGACACAGACCAGCCGCCAGCAAGCTGCTGCACCGTCTGGCACGCTTTGTCCCTGGGCTTGCCAACCTGTAATTGCAAGGACTGGCATTGGGGCACAAGGGCACCGCCTGGTTTCCAGGGGCCGGCAGCAGCCCAACAAGCCAGTGGGCAGGCAGGTGGGGACTGAGGCAGTGAAGGGAGCAAAACCTTTGCGTCCTCCCAGACAATTCGGCTGAGATTGTGAGCTCTTCTGGTGGGCCGTGCTGCCAGCCAACAGACACCTGTTAGATCTTGGCAGAGAGGTGGGGCCCTCAGAGGAAGGACGAGTGGGCCTGTCTCAGCCCCTCTCAGACAGCCCTTGGTGGGGCCTGGTTTGTCCAGCCCAGAAAGCCAGGTAGAAAGGGCTTATCCAAGAGGCTCTCTAAGGGCCAAGTCTGGGAAGTGGTAGGAACGCTTCCCAGAGTTGGGGAGCTCACATAGCCCAGGTTTCCGCACCACTCCAGGGGCCACAGAGCAGATCCCACAGCCATCCCCTGCATCCTGGGCTGACCCTTGATGACAGCTATGGTGGACCACGTCCTGGCTGATCTCTGCCAACCACCCTGCAAGCTCCCCTGTGGACACCAGATGGGCAGTTATCAGGCCTCCATCCCAGGTCCTCACTCAGGAGTCTTCAAGACTGGGAAGGGGCTGGGCACAGTGGCTCCCACCTGTA
This sequence comes from Pan paniscus, assembly GCF_029289425.2. Lineage (NCBI taxonomy): Eukaryota > Metazoa > Chordata > Mammalia > Primates > Hominidae > Pan > Pan paniscus. The sequence goes on along the minus strand of NC_073268.2, from coordinate 12,090,814 downwards.
ATCCCAGCACTTTGGGAAGCCGAGGCAGGCAGATCACTTGAGGCCAGGAGTTCGAGACCAGCCTGGCCAACATGGTAAAACCCCTTCTCTACTAAAAATACAAAAATTAGCCAGGTGTGGCGGTGGGTGCCTGTAATCCCAGCTACTCGGGTGGCTAAAGCACAAGAATCACTTGTGCCCGGGAGGTGGAGGTTGACAGATCGCACCTGCACTCTGGCCTGGGCAAAAGAGTGAGACTCTCTCTCTTTAAAAAAAAAAAAAAAAAAAAAAAGACTGGGAAGGGCAGTGTCCTCTCCCTGATCTAAAGGCCTCAGTGACGGCCATGCTGGCTCTGCTCTGTGCAGTGGTGGCCACATCTCTCCTTGGGCAAGGAGGGAACTCAGAGCTATCATGAAGTTTGGGCAAGGAGCAGCCTTCAAGATCAGCTGGGTCAACTCCTGTGCAAAGATGGAGGATTGAAAGTTGCGTCATAGACTTGAGTTCCCACACAGAAGCAAGAAACAGTAAGCCAGAAAAAAGTGATTTTTTAACCAAAGAAAAGAAGAAAACCTAGTGAAATAAACATTCAATACTGGCAGCCAGGCGCAATGGCTCACACCTATAATCCCAACACTTTGGGAGGCTGAGGCAGGAGGATTGCTTGAGCCCAGGAGTTCAAGACCAGCCTGGACAACATAGTGAGCCTCTATCTCTACAGATAATTTTAAAATTAGCCAGGCATGGTGGCATGCACCTGTGATCCCAGCTATTCCAGAGGCTGAAGGGGGAGGATCCCTTAAGCCTGGGAGGTTGAGGCTGCAGTGAGCCATGATCACACCACTGCACTGCACTCCAGCCTGGGTGACAGCAAAATCCTCAAAAAAAAAAAAAAAAAAAAAAAAAAAAAATGGCTGCCAAGCAAAAGAGCAGACAATTCTGTAGAAGAGAGTAATACCCTTCTCGGCTTCCCCTCCCCAAAGCCATTCACTAAAACCCCCATATCTGGAGAGAAATTAACTGAGTAGTAGTCCCTAACTGAGAGCCAGCAGGGAAAGCTGCTGGGGAGAGGAAAAACAGAGAAAGCCAGCAATGGCTCCAATCACGGACTCCACTCAAGGCCTGAGGGCAACCCCCATCTCAGAAGGGAATGCATCCAGTAATTAAGTAGAATGAACCATGTTGTAAAGCATTTACCTGAATCCCAGAAGACAGAGCAGAGCCCAGGTGTTTTCACAGACTCCTCATTTGCCTGAGCCCTGCATTTCCCTCCGGCAACAGAAAAGTCTGCAGAGCCTAAGCTCAACTCAAACTGCATCCCCTTTGGACAACGGAATGGTCACAGAGAAGGCAGGGAGAGTCAAAGACAAAGAGTCATCCACATTACATCAAAGCAAATTCAGTTTCTGAGCAGAGCTGCCTACACCCAGCTCAGAGGAAAGTATTCTGCATGTAAACTATGGATACATATTGTAGAAAAGGAAAGAAGGAAGGAAGGGAGGGAGACAAGGAGAAAAAAATCCAACTTGGCCAGGCGCAGTGGCTCATGCCTGTAATCCCAACACTTTGGGAGGCCGAGACGGGTGGATCACTTGAGGTCAGGAGTTCGAGACCAGCCTGGCCAACATGGTAAAACCCCGTCTCTACTAAAAAATACAAAAATTGGCTGGCGTCGTGGAGCACGCCTGTAGTCCCAGCTACTCGGGAGGCTAAGGCAGGAGGATCGCTTGAACCCAGGAGGTGGAGGTTGCAGAGAGCTGAGATTGTGCCACTGCACTCCAGCTTGGGCGACAGAGTGAGACTCTGTCTCAAAAAAAAAAAAAAAAATCCAACCTAAAAGATAGGTGATAAGAGAAGGAGCAGAAGGAAATTCCTTATATTGGCTTCAAGCTATAAAACAATGCAGTGAGAATATTAATTCAGACCGGGCACAGTGGTACATGCCTGTAATCCCAGCACTTTGGGAGGCCGAGGAGGGTGGATCACTTGAGCCGAGGAGTTTGAGACCAGCCTGGGAAACATGGTGAAACCCTGTCTCTACAAAAACTACAAAAATTAGCTGGGTGTGGTGGTGCATGCCTGTGGTCTCAGCTACTTGGGAGGCTGAGGTGGGAGGATCACTTGAGCCCAGGAGGTCAAGGCTGCAGACAGCCATGATTGCACCACTGCACTCCAGCCTGAGTGACAGAGTAAGACCCTGTCTCAAAATAAATAAATAAATATCAAAGAAAAGACAATCTCACGCATAAATGAACCAAAAGAAAATAAACTCTCTAGCCTTTTGGGGGTCATGGGGGTGGATAAAAACTCCTTAATCATAAAATCTACCCAGTTAGGAGTTGAAGCAAAATAAAAACTCAGGAATAAAGAATCTGTGTAAACAGACTGATAACAAACATTGAATCTACTTCAATATGAAACTGTTGTCAAGCCACTACAAGGATGATGCTTAAAGAGCAGACTGTGGCCAGGCACAGTGGCTCATGCCTGTAATCCCAGCACTTTGGGAGGCCGAGGCGGGTGGATCACCTGAGGTTGGGGGTTCACAACCAGCCTGACCAACATAGAGAAACCCTATCTCTACTAAAAATACAAAATTAGCTGGGCGTGGTGTCGCATGCCTATAATCCCAGCTACTCAGAAGGCTGAGGCAGGAGAATTGTTTGAACCCGGGAGGCAGAGGTTGTGGTGAGCTGAGTTCGTGCCATTCCACTCCAGCCTGGGCAACAAGAGCGAAACTGTGTCTCAAAAAAAAAAAAAAAAAAAAAAAAAAAAAGAACAGACTGTGAATGCTCTACATATGGAAAAGTAAAGATATTAATATAACAAAAATCAGGAGGTTGGGGAGAGAAGGGAGAGAGGAGGTATAAGAAGGCTGGTATCGGCCGGGCGCGGTGGCTCACGCCTGTAATCCCAGCACTTTGGGAGGCTGAGACAGGCGGATCACGAGGTCAGGAGATCGAGACCATCTTGGCTAACACGGTGAAACCCCGTTTCTACTAAAAATACAAAAAATTAGCCGGGCGTGTTGGCGGGCGCCTGTAGTCCCAGCTACTTGGGAGGCTGAGGCAGGAGAATGGCGTGAACCCGGGAGGTGGAGCTTGCAGTGAGCCGAGATCGCGCCACTGCACTCCAACCTGGGAGACAGAGCAAGACTCCGTCTCAAAAAAAAAAAAAAAAAAAAAAAAAAAAAAAAAAAAAAAAAGAAGGCTGGTGTCCTCTTTCATAGCTAGTATTCATCAATAAGTCCACGGTTTTACAACTAATTCAAACTTAATTCCTTTGATTTTATGTTTATTCAAGTGGATTCATATAAATTAAACATATTATATGATTCTATTTATATGAATTATCCAGAACAGACAAATCTATAAAGACAGAAAGTAGATTTAGCAGCTGCCTAGGGCCCGGGCTGGGGAGCAGAGAGATAGATTGAAGGGAAATGGGGGTGACTGCTAATAGGCATGAAATTTCTTTTTGGGGTGAGCAAAATGTTCTAAAACTGATGTGGTGATGGTTGTAGAACTCTGTGAATGTACGAAAAACCAGTGAATTATACACTTTATTGGGTGAACTGTCCAATATATTAATTATTACTAATATTATTTTAAGACAGGGTCTTGCTCTGTTGCCCAGGCTGGAGTGCAGTGGCGTGATCTCGGCTCACTGCAACCTCTGCCTCCTGAGTTCAATCGATTCTCAGCCTCAGCCTCCCAAGTAGCTGGGATTACAGGCGCCCACCACCACACTTAGTTAATTTTTGTATTTTTAGTAGAGACGGGGTTTCACCATGTTGGCCAGGCTGGTCTCGAACTCCTGACCTCAAGTGATCCGCCTGCCTCGGCCTCCCAAAGTGCTGGGATTACAGGCGTGAGTCACTGTGCCTGGCCTGATATATGAATTGTATCTCAATAAATCTGTTTTTAAAAATTGCACTACCATATAACCCCAGTTTAATAAAACTATTTTTACCTAACCATAAGCCTGTGAATGTATAGAGAGACACATGTATGGAATGATGGTTACCTAATTAAATAACAAATATAGAAGCAAAAAGGCCAAAATGTGAAGAATTATTTATTCTTGTAGATGAAAACGTGAATAACGGTTATTTTCTTCTCTGTACTTTTCTGCTTTTGTTTTTGTTTTTTTAGCGTCTCCCAAATAAAAATATAAAAGTCATTTGATACAACATGATACAGTGAATTGTTGGTCCCACCCTTGACCTCACCACGGTAGCACTGCGCATTCACAGCCTTGACTGACGTGGAATGCATCCAAGCTCGAGCTTCAGGTCTATGCTCATGCCCTTGGTGATCTCATTTGGTCTCATGGCTTTAAATAACCAGCCTGGACCTCTCTCCTGAACTCCAGACACATACATATCCAATTGCTTTTTTTTTTTTTTTTTTGAGATGGAGTCTTTCGCTTTGTCGCCCAGGCTGGCGTGCAGTGGCGTGATCCTGGCTCACTGCAACCTCCACCTCCCAGGTCCTAGTGATACTCATGTCTCAGCTTCCTAAGGAGCTGGGACTGCAGGCGCCCACCGTCACCCTCGGCTAATTTCTATATTTTTAGTAGAGATGGGGTTTCACCATGTTTGCATTGGGCGCCCGGCCCAATTGCCTCTTAATATGTCCAGTTGAGGCCGGGCACAGTGGCTCACACCTGTAATCCCAGCACTTGGGGAGGCCGAGGCAGGCAGATCACTCAAGCCCAGTAGTTCCAGAGCAGCCTGGGTAACATAGCGAAACCCCGTCTCTACAAAAAAAATACAGAAATTAGCTGGGCACGGTGGCTCACACCTGTAGTCCCAGCTACTCAGAAGGCTGAGGTGGGAGGATCCACTTGAGCCCAGAAGGTCCAAGATGCGGTGAGCCGAGATCGCACCAGTGCACTCCAGCCTGGGTGACAGAGCAAGAACCTGCCTTAGAAAACAGGTCCGAGGCCGGGCGCCGTGGCTCATGCCTGTAATCCCAGCACTTTGGGAGGCTGAGGTGGGCAGATCACCTGAGGTCAGGAGTTCAAGTCCAGCCTGGGCAACATCGTGAAACCCCCGTCTCTACCAAAAACACAAAATTAGCTGGGCCTGGTGGCATGCCCCATAATCCCAGCTACTCGGGAGGCTGAGGCAGGAGAATCACTTGAACCCGGGAGGCGGAGGTTGCAGTGAGCTGAGACCATGCCATTGCCCTCCAGCCTCGGTGACAAGAGCAAAACTCCGTCAAAAAAAAAAGAAAGAGAGAGAGAAAGAAAGAAAAAGAAAGAGAGAGAGAGAGAGAGAGAGAAAGAAAGAAAGAAAGAAAAGAAAGAGAGAGAGAAAGAAAGAAAAGAGGTCCAGTTGAATGTCCTAAGAAGCCCCTCAAATGTAACATGTCTAAAATGGAACTGCTAATCCCTCCCTCCAAAACAAAAACCCCTGCCCCTCCCTCAGTCTTCCCCCGCCGCCACCGCCCCCTGCCCCACAGTAAGTGGCAACTCCATATGCTTCTAGCTGCTCAGGGCAAAAACCTTGGAGCCGCCCTGGACTCCTTCCTTTCTTTCACACCCAGTCTGTCAGGAAACCCTGTTCATTCTACTTCCAAAATATACCCAGAATCTGACCACTTCTCCACACTTCCTCCATAGCTACCCTGGTCCAAGCCATCACTATCTCCTGCCTATATTACTACAGATCCTCTGGAGTGATTTCCCTGTTTCTGCCTTTGTCCTCTTTCTTTTTTTTAAATTTATTTTTTGTTTGTTTTTTTAATTTTTTCTCTCTATGTTGCCCAGGCTGGTCTCAAACTCCTGAGCTTAAGCTCAAGCGATTCTTCCACCTCAGCTGCCCAACGTGCTAGGATGACAGGTGTGCGCCTCCACGCCCAGCCTGTCCTCTTTCATTCTATTCTCAACGTGGCAGCCAGAGAGAGCCTGTTAAACCACGTGGTCCATAAGCTACAAAATGGTCCCAAATTAATCAGGCCTCTTGACATTCACACTTTGTATGAAGTCCCCTGCCATGGTACACTTGGGGTGGCCTTATACCTTGCTTTGGCCAATAAAATCAGGTGGAAGTAGCCAGGCGCCATCGCCCACGCCTGTAATCCCAGCACTCTGGGAGGCCGAGGCGAGTGGACCACTTGAGGTCAGGAATTCGAGGCCACCCTGGCCAACCAACATGGTGAAACCCCCCTCTCTACTAAAAATACAAAAATTAGCCAGGCGTGGTGGCAGGTGCCTGTAATCCCAGCTACTCTGGAGGCTGAGGCAGGAGAATCGCTTGAATTCAGGAGGCAGAGGTTGCAGTGAGCCGAGATCACATCACCGCACTCCAGCGTGGGCGACAGAGCGAGATTCTGTCATAAATAAATTAATTAATTTAATTAAATTAAATAAATCAGGTGGAAGTGATGCTTTTCAAGTTCCTGGCCTGGAGCTTAACAGACTTTGCAACTTCTACTTTTGCTATCTTAGAGCATTGCCCTGAGATGGTCATATAAGGAAGCTGGTCTAGCCTAGGGGAGGGTGAGCGGCCACACGGAGAAGGATGAAGGGGACCCAGGGGACAGCCGGAGGTGAGTAAGGTCAGCGTGGACATTCCAGTGCAGTAATCATCCAGATGAAAGCAGCCACATGAGCGGACACAGGTAAACCAGCAGAGGAACCATCCAGCCAGGCCACAGAATCAGAAATAATTGGGCATTGTTTTAAGCCACGAAGTTTTGGGGTGATTTTTTTTTTGCAGCAGTAGATTCCGGATACAACCCCTAAGTCAGATCCTCTCACCTCTGCGCTGGACAGTCTGGTGGCTTCCAATGTCAGTGACATGGGAAGCCAGAGTGAATCTATGTACAAGACCCTCCATAATCCGCACCCTCACTCCCCCATCACCGTGACCTCTGACTTCATCGCCTCTGCTGCTCCCTGGCTGACCCCATTCCAGCCACATCTCCCCAACACACCAGCCATGCATTGTCCCTCAGGGCCTCCGCACAGGCTGCCCTCCGCACGGACTGCGCTTCCCCGCTCCACCCCCACCCACATGGCTTCACCCCACACCTGCTTCTGGAGTGTCTCCGTCTCAACAAGGCCTCCCCTGGCCCCATGCATTGCCCCTGTCGCTCTCTTTGTCCCCTTTCCCTGCTGTTGCTCTCCAGAGAACTCATCCCCATCTAACATACTATGGTGTTTGTTTGTTTATTTATTGAGAGGCAGTCTTGCTCTGTCACCAGGCTGGAGTGCAATGGTGCGATCTCGGCTCACTGCAACCTCCGCCTCCCATGTTCCAGCGATTCTCCTGCCTCAGCCTCCCGAGTATCTGGGATTACAGGTGCCCACCACCACCATGCCCAGCTAATTTTTGTATGTTTAGTAGAGGCAGGGTTTCACCATGTTGGCCAGGCTGGTTTCGAACTCCTGACCTCAAGTGATCTGCCTGCCTCGGCCTCCCAAAATGCTGGGGTTACAGGTGTGAGCCACTGTGCCTGGTCTTTTTTTTTTTTTTTTTTTTTTTTTTTGAGACAGAGTCTCATTCTGTCACCCAGGCTAGAGTGCAAAGGCGCGATCTCAGCTCACTGCAACCTCCGCCTCCTGGGCTCAAGCGATTCTCCTGCCTCAGCCTCCCAAATAGGTGGGATTACAGGCACGTGCCACCATGCCCGGCTAAGTTTTGTATTTTTAGTAGAGGCAGGGTTTCACCATGTTGGCCAGGCTGGTCTCAAACCCCTGACCTCATGATCTGCCTACCTCGGCCTTCCGAAGTGCTGGGATTACAGGCATGAGCTACCGTGCCTGGCCTATGGTGTTGATTTTCCATGTTTATTGTATTACACACACATACTTTTGCCTGCTTTGTTCATGCTGTACTCCAGTGCCTGGAACAGCGTCTGGGAAAGAGGAGGCGCTGGGGAAAGATTTCATACGTGAGTGGACATTGCTGCTTTTCCTGGTGGAGACCTGCGTCTCAGCCACCCGGCCATGGCCATAGGCTTGGCCCTTTGAGATCTCAAGCACACCTGGCTCCCTCAGCCCATGAGGCCAAGCAGGGGTGTGAGGGTGAGCACTCGAGTCCGGGTTTCTCACCGTGAGACCAAAAGAGCAGCGTGGAACTAGAGACCCACCCTGGTAGGCTTCGCCACTGTGCACACAAAACACTTTCCCATACAATGTCAGATGTCGGCAGGGCCCAGGGGACAGAAGAGAAGGAAACCCTGGGGCATGATGGGAGATTGCATTTTCCAAAGACAGTCACTGCAATATTTCCAGTTCCACAAGTTCTTTCAGATCACTGATACTCTCATCAAAAGATAGAGTCCATTTCTTTTTTTTCTGAAATGGAGTCTCACTCCCTCACCCAGGCTGGAGCACATTGGTGGCGATCCCACCTCCCTGTAACCTCCGCCTCCTGTGTTCAAGTGATTCTCCCCCATCAGCCTTCCAAGTAGCTGGGATTACAGGCACCTGCCATCATGCCAGGCTAATTTTTGTATTTTTGTAGCCTCGGGGTTTTGCCGTGTTGGCTAAGCTGGACTTGAACTCCTCATCTCAGGTAATCCTCCCGCCTCGGCCTCCCAAAGTGCTGGGATCACAAGCAATGAGCCACTGCGCATGGCCTAGAGTCCATTTCTTTGCCCCACTAATATGAGCAGAAAGTTGTGCTCAGGTAAAAAAAAAAATAGAATGCAGAGAATGCAAGTTACATTCATGGTAACTTTCAAGGGTAGGTCATAAAAGGCAGCACGGTTCTACCTGGCCCGCTATCTCAGAACATTAGTCCTTGTTTAACCCGGCCACCATGCTGTGAGGAAGCACAGACCACACGGAGAGGCCACAGACAGGTGTACCAGCCAATGCTAAGGTCTCAGTCAACAGCTGAATCGACTGCCAGGCAGGCCCCACCCCTTTGACGATCCAGCCCCTCACCCTTATCCAGCCTAGCTAACACCAAGTGGAAAAGAGATGTCATCCCCTCTTGCTCTCAAGCCTGGCCCAAACTGCAAATTTGTGAGCAAAATAAATGTTCTTGTTGTTTTAAGCCATTAAATTTTGTTACATATGCATAGTAATTAGAACAGGCTCAGCCGGGAGTGGTGGCTCATGCCTGTAATCCCAGCACTCTGGGAGGCCGAGGCGGGTGGATCACCTGAGGTCAGGAGTTGGAGACCAGCCTGGCCAACATGGTGAAACCCCATCTCTACTAAAAATACCAAAAATCAGCCGGGCATAGTGGTGGATGCCTGTAATCCAAGCTACTCAGGAGGTTGAGACAGGAGAATCGCTTGAACCTGGGAGGCGGAGGTTGCAGTGAGCCGAGATTGCGCCACTGCACTCCAGCCTGCTCAACAAGAGCAAAACTCTGTCTCAAAAAATAAAAAAATAAAAAAGAACAGGCTCAAAAGTTTGCTTATCTCTTTAATGAAGCCGAGAGGTAAAGAGTAGCACTCCCATTTTCTTGCTAAGAAAATCGAGGCTCAGCAAGGTCAAGATCTTGCCCTAGGTCACACAAGTCACACAACTGGTAAGGAAAGAAGGAATGATGGCCAGGTCTTTCAGACAGCTCACGGCATGCTCCCTCCCATGTCCCACTCCTGCCCCTCCACCTTGACCACAAAGCCCACCTAAGAGGGGATAGCCAACGTTCAGCCACATCCTCCAGCCATCAGGTCAGTGACAGTGGAGGCCCTGCTTTGGGTGCAGTCCCTCCTCTGAGCACAAACCTATTCTCTTCTGAAGGGCAGCAGCTCTGGGAAGAAGGCCAACGAAGGTGGTATAAGCCAAGACCTGCTGTGTGCGTGTCTGGACCCTAATTAACAGCCGAGAAGTCCACTTCCCTTGCCAAGAGGACTGGAAAGATGGAAGAGATGGAACCCTCTGTTTCTGTACGTGGCCACAGGGCATGGGCTCCCCCAGGGAAGGCCCCAGACCAGACTTTATATTCTCAGAAAAGCTCATTTCCATGAAACAAGCAGCATGATTTGGCCCCTACTTCAGGAAATCTGGGAACAGACACACAGTGCCACCAAAAATCATCCTGCCCACACAATGCAGTTACAGGCACAAAAGTAGCAGGAGAAAAGCTATACTTAGCTGTAGGCCCACATGTGCACACAGGCACGTCCCACGCAGTTATCTGCATGTCCTGAGTTGGGTGTGCATGCTTGTGCACAGGTAAGTGTACAAAACAGCACACATCGACACACTTATACACACCATGCACATACATACAAATTAAAATAGATATATTTGTACATACAATATACATTTAGCATGAACATGCTAAATGTATATTGTATGTACAAGTATATTCTTTTTTTTTTTTTTTTTCGAGATGGAGTCTCACTCTGTTGCCCGGCTGGAGTGCAGTGGCACGATTTCGGCTCACTGCAACCTCCACCTCCCGGGTTCAAGCGACTCTCCTACCTCAGCCTCCAAAGTAGCTGGGATTAAAGGCGCATGCCGCCACGCCCAGCTAAATTTTTAATACATTTTTAGTGGGGACAGGGGCATGGGAGAGAGCATGTTGGCCAGGCTGGTCTCGAACTCATGACCTCAAGTGATTCGCCCACCTTGACCTCCCAAAGTGCTGGGATTACAGGCATGAGTCATCATGCCTGGCTAGTATATTCAGGTTTGGTTTTTTGTTTTGTTTTGTTTTGTTTTTTGAGACAGAGTCTTGCTTTGTTGCCCAGGCTAGAGTGCAGTGGCGCAATCTCGGCTCACTGCAACCTCCACCTCCTGAGCTCAAGTGATTCTCCTGCCTCAGCCTCCTGAGTAGCTGGGATTACAGGCGCCACCACCATGCCTGGCTAATTTCTGTATTTCCAGTAGAGACGGGGTTTCACCATGTTGGCCAGGCTGGTCTTGAACTCCTGACCTCAAGTGATCCACCCACCTTGCCTCCCAAAGTGTTGGGATTACAGGCGTAAGCCACTGCACCCAGCCAGTATATTCATTTTAATGTCTACACACAAGAATGAACATATACACACTCAGATGCATGCACACACCAGCACACATGCCCACCCAAGAAGAGTTTGGAGCCTGTCTATACCCTTCTTGGGCCCTTCCCAAGAAGAGTTTGGAGCCTGTCTCCCCAGGACTTACTCCTTCAACAGCAGAAATCATGCAGGAAGGACTTTGGTTCCTGCCATCTGAGAAGTGAGGGGATGGATGGATGGATGGATGGATTGGTGGGTGGGTGGGTGGGTGGGTGCGTGGTTGAATGGATGGATGGATGGATGGATAGATTGGTGGATGGATGGATGGATGGATGGATGGATGGATGGATAGGTAGATTGGTGGATGGATGGATTGGTGGATGGGTGGATGGATGGATGGATTGGTGGATGGATGGATGGATGGATTGATAGATTGGTGGATGGATGGATGGATGGATGGATGGATTGGTGGGTGGGTGGGTGGGTGGGTGGATGTATGGATGGATGGATTGGTGGATGTGTGGGTGGATGGATTGGTGGATGGATGGATGGATGGATAGATTGGTGGATGGATGGGTGGGTGGGTGGATGGATGGATGGATGGATTGGTGGGTGGGTGGATGGATGGATTGGTGGATGGATGGATTGGTGGATGGGTGGATGGATGGATGGATGGATGGATTGGTGGATGGATGGATGGATGGATTGATAGATTGGTGGATGGATGGATGGATGGATGGATTGGTGGGTGGGTGGGTGGGTGGATGGATGGATGGATTGGTGGATGGGTGGGTGGATGGATTGGTGGATGGATGGATGGATGGATGGATGGATGGATTGGCAGATGGGTGGATGGATGGATGGATAGATTGGTGGATGGATGGATGGATGGATAGATTGGTGGATGGGTGGGTGGGTGGGTGGGTGGGTGGATGGATGGATGGATGGATGGATGGATTGGTGGGTGGGTGGATGGATGGATTGGTGGGTGGGTGGGTGGATGGATGGATGGATGGATTGGTGGATGGGTGGGTGGGTGTGTGGGTGGGTGGATGGATGGATGGATGGATGGATGGATGGATTGGTGGGTGGGTGGATGGATGGATTGGTGGGTGGGTGGGTGGATGGATGGATGGATGGATTGGTGGATGGGTGGGTGGGTGGGTGGGTGGATGGATGGATGGATGGATGGATGGATGGATGGATTGGTGGGTGGATGGATTGGTGGGTGGATGGATGAATGGATGGATTGGTGGGTGGATGGACTGGTGGGTGGGTGGATGGATGGATGGATGGATGGATTGGTGGATGGATGGATTGGTGGATGGGTGGATGGATGGATTGGTGGATGGGTGGATGGACGGACGGATGGATGGATGGATGGATGGATAGATGGATGGATAGATTGGTGGATGGATGGATGGATGGATGGATGGATGGATGGATGGATAGATGGATGGATAGATTGGTGGATGGATGGATGGATGGATGGATGGATGGATGGATGGATGGATTCGTGGATGGGTGGATGGATGGATGGATGGATGGATGGATGGATGGATGGATTGGTGAATGGGTGGATGGATGAGTAGAAGAAAGTTAGGTGACATCATATTTTGAATCCCAGCAGAAGCCAATTCCTCAGCACCCTCTGGACACCCATCCTAATGCTGACTCCTTTTGCTCCCCAAAAATGTTCTCACCCTTTGAAGTTTTAGGGATGATTCCATATCCCCTGGACTTCCGACTCCTGTATCCAACTGTCTACTAACACCTCCACTTGGATATCAACCTCCCCCGACAAACTCAGAATGTATAAAACCAAGCTGTTGACCTTCCCCAAAACACTTGCTGCTCCTGCTCACTTTCCTGCCTCAATTAATGGGCCCTCCCCGGTTCCAGCTGCTCATGCCAATACCTGGAACTCACCTCTGACTCTTCTTTCATACCCCTCCTGGAATTTATGAGGAAATTCTGATAGCTGTACCTTCAAAATACATATGTAATCCAACTGCCTCTCACAATCCCCATTGTTGCCACTCTTGTTCAAACCGCATCATTTCACCTGCATTCTAACAACAGCCTCCTCACTCCTCTCTGCTTCTGCCCTTGCCCCCAGGTCTATTCTCAACAGAGTAGCCAGAGTGATTCTACTCAGCACAAGCAAGCCAGATGGGGTGGCTCACTCCTATAATCCTAACGCCTGGGGAGGCTGAGGCAGGAGGATTGCTTGAAGCCAGGAGCTCAAGCCTGGGAAACAAAGCAAGACCCTGTCTCAAAAAAAAAAAAAAAAGAAAAAAAGAAAAAGAAAAGAAAAGAAAGCAAATAATAGAAAAAAATTGAGAAAAATTGATGAAACCAAAAGTTGGTTCTTTGAAAAAATCAGCAAGATAGACAAAACTTTAGATAAACTGACCGAGAAAAAAAGACTCAAATTACTAAAATTAGGAATGAAAGGGGGCACATTACTGCTCACCTTATAGAAATGAAAAGAATTAGAAGGAACTGTTATATAATATAAACTATTGTGTGCCAACAAATTAGATTAACCTAGAATAAATGTACAAATTCTTAAAAAGATACAAACTACTGAAACAACTCAAGAAGAAATAGAAAATTTGAATTGACCTATAACAAGTAAATATTGAGTTAGCAATCAAAAAACTTTCCACAAACAGAAGCCTAGAACCAGATGGCTTCGCTGGTGACTTCTTCCAAATGTTTAAAGATAAATTAACAAATTCTTCATGAAGTCTTCCAAAAACCAGAAGAGGAAGGAACACTTGCCAACTCATTACAAGGCCACTACCCTGATACCAAAACCAGATGAAGACACCACAAGAAAACTGCAGACCAATATCTCTTATGAATGTACGTGCAAAAATCCTCAACAAAATACTACAAACTCAAATCCAGCAATTCAGCCAGGCACGGTGGCTCACACCTGTAATCCCAGCACTTTCGGAGGTTGAGGCAGGTGTATCACAAGGTCAGGAGATCAAGACAATCCTGGCTAACACGGTGAAACCCCGTCTCTACTAAAAAAAAAAAAAAAAAATACAAAAAATTAGCCAGGCGTGGTAGCAGGCACCTGTAGTCCCAGCTACTTGGGAGGCTGAGGCAGGAGAATGGTGTGAACCCGGGAGGCAGAGCTTGCAGTGAGCCGAGATCATGCCACTGCACTCCAGCCTGGGCCACAGAGCGAGACTCTGTCTCAAAAAAAAAAAAAATCCAGCAATATATAAAAATGATTACCCACCATGACCATGGCAAACATATCCCAGGAATGCAAGGTTGGTTAAACATATAAATATCAGTCAATGTAATAAACTGTAGAAATTGAATAAAGGACAAAACTACATGATCATTTCAATAGATGCGGAAGACAAAAGTCAGATGTCCCACTTCTTAGAACAAAACTCCATCTCACCCAATGCCCACAACATCCTACATGATCTGGCACCCATCATCTCTCTGTCCCCACGTCCCTCTCCCACTTCTCTCTCTGCACTAATCACAGTAGCCGCCTTGTTGTTATTCAAACCCACCGGGTACACTCCTGACTCAGGGCCTTCACAGTTGCTGTTCCCTCTACCTGGAACACTGTTCCCCCGAATATCCACATAATTCACTACTTCACCCCCTACAGGTCTTTATTCAACAGCTACCTTCTCAGTGAGGTCTCTCTGGCCACCCTACAAAAAATTGCTACCCTCTCCTCCCAATACTCACACTCTCCCTGTTTCCTTCCCAACAATACTTCTCTCCTAAGCCTTTATTATCATCTGAAATACTCTGAATTTTACAATAAAATTCACAATACTTATATATCTTGTTTGTTATCTATCTCCCTCAACTAGAATGTAAGTTCTCTCAGGACAGAGACATTTTTATCTGTTTTATTCACTGCTATATCTACGGCATTGGTTTATTTATTTATTTATTTAGACATGGAGTCTCGCTCTGTCACCCAGGCTGGAGTGCAATGGCGCAATCTCAGCTCACTGCAACCTCCACCTCCTGGGTTCAAGCGATTCTCCTGCCTCAGCCTCCCCAGTAGCTGAGACCACAGGCACACACCACCATGCCCAGCTAATTTTTTGTATTTTTAGTAGAGACAGGGTTTTGCCGTGTTGCCCAGGCTGGTCTTGAACTCCTGACCTCAGGTGATCCGCCCCTCGGGCTTCCAAAGTGCTGGGATTACAGGTATGAACCACCGCACCCAGCTGCCTATATCTACAGCATTTAAACTAGTATGCCACTTAATTGACAATCAATAAATATTGGTTGAATAAACAAATGAATACAAACAGTTTGTCACTCGACTCTTCACTCAGCCAGCAGTGACTTACCTCACCCACCCGTCCACGTGCCTGACACTGTGCTTCAAGCTGGAGTGCAGAGAAAGATTAGAACCAGACCTGGACCCTGCTAAACTCACAGACAGGGCTGGGAGAGGAGTCAGAACGTACGTAACTGAGACCCCAGGAAGACAACACTGGGCGTACTAAGGGAGAGAGGGTCAGGCCCAGCAACCAGGGAGGAATCCATGGAGAGACGGTGGTAAGCTGGCCCTTGAAGGCCTAGAATGCTCTGGACACATGGAGAAGGGAGTGAGGATGGGGAAAGAGAGGGAGAGGGGAGGCATGACTAGGGAATCAAGAGGGGGCCTGCGTGGCAGGACTTCAGTGGAGGAATAAGGCTCCTAAGGTTATTGGAGAAGTTCATGAGGGGCTTTAAGTGCCGGGATAAGGGGCTGGGCCTAGTTCCACAGGCACCAGGGAGCCATGCGAGGCTTTTGAGCAGGGAAGGGAGGTGGTGACAGAAAGCTCACTCTGTCAGCCAGGCACAGCGACACATGCCTGAATTCCAGCTACTCGGGAGGCAGCATGGGCAGGATCACTTGAGGCCAGGAGTTCAAGACCAGCCTGGGCAACACAGGGAGACCCTGTCTGGAAGGAAGGAAGGAAGGGAAGGAAAAGAGAAAGAAAAGAAAGAAACAAAGAAGGAAGGAAAGAAAGAAAGAAAGAAAGAAAGGGAAAAGAAAAGAAAGAAAGGAGGGAAGGAAGGAAGGGAGGAAGGAAGGAAGGCAGGCGGGTGGGAGGGAGGGAGGGAAGAAAGAAAGAGAAAGAAAGAAGAAAAGAAAGAAAATGGAAAGAAAGAAAAAGAAAATGGAAAGAAAGAAAGAAGAAAGAAGGGAGGGAGGGAGGGAGAGAGAGAGGGAGAGGAAGGGAGAGAGGGAGGGAGGGAAAGAAAAGAAAAGAAAGAAAAAGCAAGCAAGCTAGCTAGCTCACTCTGGCAGTGTGTGAAGAACAGAAGAACAGATTGTAGTGGGTGAGCAGGAAGACACGGAGACCAGGAAGGTGGCTTCTAGAACAGTTCTGGAGAAAGACAGCAAGGCATGAGCCAGGGAAGGGCAGAGAGGACGGAGAGGAGGGTAGGCCTGGGAGAGGTCAAGGGCTTTGTGACTGACAGTTGTTGGGAAGGAAGAACTGGAGCCTGAATCTCAAGTCAGAACATCCGAGCATTCTACGGAGGCACAGACAGAGCCAAGGGGTGGGGGCGGGATGGCATCACCTCTGGAGGGTTAGAGTTCTGGCCGCAGAGGCTCAGCATCGGTGGGTACCACGCCAGACCCAGCAGCTTCCCAGCGCCAGAGGAGGGATGCACTCTGGCCCTGCCCACCTTTCTGCCCCTCAGCCCCAACCCCCAGGGCAGGCCTAAAGAAGAGTTTCTCCAGCTGGCTTTGGCGGCCAAGACGCAATGTCATTTCTGGATGAGCCAACCAGCTCTAGAGATGCGCCAGGCTGCAGGGTGCAGGGGGTGCGGGGGGGGCAGCTGTGTCCCCAAAACACAGCCAAGGAGCACCTCCCAGAACCAACCAAGACAGTGGCAGAAGCAGGGCTGGCAGGGGGCCCCCAGCCCCAGCTGGCTGGTACAGGGACAGCTTTGATGGGGCCTCCATCTGCCTGGGCCCCAGCCTCCCTGTGAGGTCAGGCCCCACCAGCCCCCATCAGCTCCCACCAGCCAGAAGTGATGGTCCCCTCCCTCGGTCAATAAGCATTAAGGGATTTACTAGTGCCTGGGGTGTGCCCCGCTCTGTTTCTGGATCAGTGCACTATGAAGGACACAGAATTTGGAGGCGTCACGGCCAAGTTGGAGGTTGATTGTTTGTTTGTTTGTTTTGAGACAGGGTCCTACTCTGTCACCCAGGCTGGAGTGCAGTGGCATGATCAGAGCTCACTGCAGCCTCTATCACTCAGGCTCAAACAATTCTCCAGCCTCAGCCTCCCCAGTAGCTGGGACTACAGGCATGTGCCACCATGTCCAACTAATTTTTTAATTTTCTGTAGAGACAGGGTCTTGCTACATTGTCCAGGCTGGTTTCTAACTCCTGAGCTCAAGTGATCCTCTCACTCTGGCCTCCCAAAATACTGGGATTCCAGACGTCAGCCACTGCACCCAGCCAGGTGTTGGAGTTTTGTCTGTCCCACTATTTACCTGATTCTATCTGTGGGCTTCAGTTTTCCAACCTGTCAAATGGCATAAGAAAAAACCTTCCAGGCTGGGCGTGGTGGATCATGCCTGTAATCCCAGCACCTTGGGAGGCCGAGGTAGGCAGATCACTTGAAGTCAGGAGTTTGAGACCAGCCTGGTCAAAATGGTGAAACACCATCTCTACTAAAAATACAAAAATTAGCTGGGTGTGGTGGCATGGGCCTGTAATCCCAGCTACTCAGGAGGCTGAGACAGGAGAATCACTTGAACCTGGGAGGCAGAGGTTGCAGTGAGCTGAGATCGCTCCACTGCACTCCAGCCTGGGCGACAGAGTGAGACCCTGTCTCAAAAAAAACCCCCAAAAAAACACAAAAACAAAAACAAAAAAACACAACAATTAGTGGCATGCCCCTATAATCCCAGCTGCTGGGGAGGCTGAGGCAGGAGAATTGCTTGAACCTGAGAGGTAGAGGTTGCAGTGAGTCTAGATCGTGCCACTGTACTCCAGCCTGGGCAATAGAGAGAGACTCCGTCTCAAAAAAATAAAATAAAATAAAATATGAAAAGAAAAAACCTTCCCCACAAAAGTGTCAGTCGTGAGGACTAAATAAGAGCACGTGCAGAAGAGAATGACAAGACTTTCTAGTCTTCAGGAATTTCTGCAGAGACCCAAGGCTGAGAACAAGGGATGAGCAGCGCCCACATCTCAAGAGAGGTGCCAGCCCACCTTCAGGACTCGGCGAGAGAACCGAGCTATCCCATTTGGCCCCCCACTGCTTGCGTGGAAGTCATGCTCAGGGGAGGATTTATTGAAAGATTTCTGCTCTTGACCAGGCGCGGTGGCTCACGCCTGTAATCCCAGCACTTTGGGAGGCTGAGATGGGCAGATCACTTGAGGACAGGGGTTCGAGACCAGGCTGGGCAACATGGCAAAACCCCATCTCTACTAAAAATACAAAAATTAGCCGGGTGTGGTGGCGGGCGCCTGTAGTCCCAGTTGTTCAGGAGGCTGAGGCAAGAGGATTGCTGGAGCCCAGGAGTTCAAGACCAGCCTGAGCAACATAGTGAGAGCCCCCATCTCTAAAAAAGTTAATAAATAAAGAATAAAGAGTTCTACTCTTAAGCTGAGTGAGGGGCTTCAGGTGACACTCACCCCCCCCAACAGAGGGCAGTACTTGCCAGGAAGGAAGCTGGCCTTTTCTCCCTGACTGTACGCTGGCTAAATGCTGAGCCTCCTATACCAGGACAGCCTGAGGGGCGTGCATAGAAGACGTCTTTAGGACACTCAGACGCATGTCATCTGGCATTCGGGGAGAATGGACCCTGGGCCCTGACTCCCCCAAGGGAAGTCTGTGGGTGGGGATGCCAGATGGAGTAGTCTGCAGTGTCGTGGGAGGGGAGAGGGCGGCAGTGGGGGAGGCCTCCCTTCCTGACATCCTACAGGGCTCAGATGGACACCGCGGAGGGAGACACGGTGCTCATGAGAGGGGGCCCCTTGCAGGATTGCCTACCTGGGCAAGACAGCCTGGCTGGAAAGGCAACCCTTGCATCAAGGAATTGGGCAAAGCAAAAACCAGGGCCAGAGACCCCAAAACGCCCACAAAGTGCCCCCCACACCCCGCCTCTGGGCATCTGCCACATGTGGGGCACTGACAGTCAGCAGAAACAGCTCCGGACACAGGCAATACTTGGCCTGTTCTCAGTCATCCTTCCTTGCCTGCTCATCTCTGGAGAGGACAGAATCGCAAGGGGAGGGGAGATGTCAGGGATGTGGGGTAGAAGATGGAACAAGGAGAACAAAACCAGACTATAGCCCTGCCTCTTCCCAAGGCAGTTTTCTGGTCCTGATAGAAGCTTTGTTTGGGGCTGGGCGTGATAGCTCACACCTGTAATCCCAGCACTTTGGGAGGCCGAGACAGGCGGATCGCCTGAGGTCAGGAGTTTGAGACCAGCCTGGCCAATGTGGCGAAACCCCATCTCTATTAAAAATACAAAAATTAGCTGAGCGTGGTGGCTCACACATGTAATCCCAGCTACTTGGGAGGCTAAGGCAGGAGAATCGCTTGAACCCAGGAGGCGGAGGTTACCGTGAGCTGAGATCGTGCCACTGCATTCCAGCCTGGGCAACAGGGTGAGACTCAGTCTCAAAAAAAAGGCCGGGTGCAGTGGCTCATGACTGTAATCTCAGCACTTTGGGAGGCTGAGGTGGGTGGATCACGAGGTCAGGAGTTCAAGACCAGCCTGGCCAACATAGTGAAACCCCGTCTCTACTAAAAATACACAAAAAAATTAGCCGGGCTTGGTGGTAGGGGCCTGTAATCCCAGCTACTTGGGAGACTGAGCCAGGAGAATCACTTGAACCCAGGAGGTGGAGGTTGGTTGCAGTGAGCCAAGATCGTGCCACTGCACTCCAGCCTGGGCGACAGAGCAAGACTCTGTCTCAAAAAAAAAAAAAAAAAAAAAAAAAAAAAAAAGCTTTATTTGGAAGCAGGGCTAAAGTTGTTTTGATTTCAGTGGGACCAGACTGTTTAGTTCATGTGTGTGACTACAGAAGCGATGGGCTCTGGCCATGGGTAGGAGATGCAGCCAAACTAGTGTGAGGACAATAAAGTTGTGGCTGCTTTACTTTTCCAAAGTCCAGTCTACTCAGTAAACCTGGTTAACATGTGCAAGCGCATCTGTGTCTGCAGCCACAGGGCCCAGGGCCATGGAGCTGGGAAAGGAGGAGAGGTCTAGCCCCTCTGCTTGTGGCTGGGCTGGCGTCATCTTCCCAGAAGCAGTGGCCCTTTCCCATGTTGGGGGAGAGGCAGGGCTGGGGCTTTGGGGAGCCAGGGACACGGCTGCACACAGGGACCCTCTGGCTCTGGTCCCGCCCTTTGGGCTCCCTGTCTGTGGACAGGCCCCATAAACCTCGGTGCCTCATGGGACCCAAACAGGTGCTGAGCCCAAGTGGGAACGTGAATTCTGGTGTGAGGATAGAGTGGTAGGGGAAGGCTTTTGGAGGAAGCGGACTTTGAGTTGAGTCTTGCAGAAGGAGGATTTCAGGATGCACAAAAGAGGAACTGGTGCTCTTGGTGGAAGAAATGGACACGTGCAAAGTCTGGGAAGTGTGTGTGCCCACACGGCTGGCACAGCCAGCGTGTAAGGCCCATGAAGGGGTGTGATGGGATGTGGATTTGGAACACTTGATATTACCATGATTATTGCCCTTAAAGCAGCGTCCACATTGGCCATAACCAATCTGGGCCTTGCTTCCCTCCTCTGTAACCTGGGGAGAATTGCTCTATTTCTTCTTGGGCCCACCATATGCCCTGGCAATAAATGAGTCCTATTTTCTCAAATTAACACATTAACCCCATGCTCAGAGGACACCTTTTACAGTCAGAAAAGCTCAGGCTCAAATCCCAGTTCTGCCCCTTCTTCACCGTGGAACTCCTGGTAAGCTTCTCTCTCTGTTTTTTTCCCCCAAGATGGAGTCTTGCTCTGTTGCCCAGGCTGGAGTGCAGTGGCGCAATCTCAGCTCACTGCAACCTCCACCTCCCGGGTTCAAGCGATTCTCCTGCCTCAGCCTCCCAAGCAGCTGGGATTATAGGTGCCTGCCACCATGCCCAGCTAATTTTTTGTATTTTTAGTAGAGACAGGGTTTCACCATATTGGCCAGGCCGGCCTTGACCTCCCAAAGTGCTAGGATTACAGACATGAGCCACCGCGTCCAGCCAAGCTTCTCTTTACTGATCTGTAAAATGGGGATAACAAGCTCTACTCAGAAGGAGTGATCAACATAATTGTACATAAAGGCCGGGCGCAGCATGAGCCTGTGGAAACAGGAGTTCCTCGCCCCCCGACCCTGTCCCCACCTCCATAGAGGCTCTCACTTACATAGGAGGCCAGCAGGGTGGTCGGGGCCAGGACGAGAGCCAGGTAGAGGCAGGGGGCTGTGGCAAGCAGGCTGGAGGCGCAGATGAGGGGCTCAGCTCCTGGAATGACTTTCTTGTACCTCCTCGCAGCTTCTGCCCCCAAGATGACCCCAATGACGCCGGTCATGATGGTCAGTGCCCCAAAAATCAGGCTGATGGGGAAGAGCACAGAGGGGTTGGTCAGCTGGGTGAGCTTAGCACAGGGACTCTTATCCTGCTCCCAGCCCCAGGTCTAGCCCCTCGGCTCAAGTGCATGGTCTGGTGTCTACAGGGAATAGGGCTGTGGGCCCCTGACCTGACCCAGACCTTACCCACCCTCCTCACTGATACTCCCAGGGACCAATGTCCCACTGCTCTCCCCCACCCCCTTTCCTGCCTCATCCCCTGTCTCATCCTGGGGATCCCACTGGCCATGTGGGTGATCACCCTGCACCCCAGGTCCCAGCCTGCCTCATCTCCATTGACCCTTACCCTTTCACCCCCCAAAACTGCCCCACTCAAAATCTGAATTCCAGGGTCCCACCCTGGCCCCAACCTTCTCTCTTTCCAGCTCCCAGTACTAAGAGGAATGGAGGGAAGCAAACATGTATTTACTGAGCCCCTGTGATACACCTGGCCCTTGTCTGGGCTCTCTACACGCCCTCCCTCCTTGAATCCCATCCTTCCACTCCCCGTCTTTGAACCCCTCTCAGGCAGCCCCTACCTGACTTCTGTCCCTTTCCCACCCACTTTTAGAGCCACTTCTACTCTGCTTGGCTTCCCCTTGTACATCCTTCCTGTGGAGACCTGTCCCTCCAAAATAACCTCCACACAGGCTCCCCAGGAGTGCATTTTGTGGCAGGAGATCTGTGGTGGGAGGAGTTCCAGATCAGAAAGATTTCGTCTCTACAAAAAATTTTTAAATCATCCAGCCTTGGTGGCGTGCACCTGTAGTCCCAGCTACTCAGGAGGCTGAGGCAGGAGGATCGCTTGAGCTCAGAAGTTCGAGGCCACAGTGAGCTATGATCATACCACTGCACTCCAGCTTGGGCAACAATTCCCAGATGGATAGGTGAGCAAGGTGAGGCTGAGAAAAGTCAAGGCCAAGATTACCCAGCTGGTAAATTACAGACCAGGATTTGAATACACATCTTCACCCTCCTGGTCCATTGTGCAACCTCCAGCCCCCTTTTAAATGAGCTCAAAGGGGACCAGGCAAGGTGGCTTAAGCTTGTAATCCCAGCACTTTGGGAGGCCGAGGTGGGTGGATCACTTGAGGTCAGGAATTCAAGACCAGCCTGGCCAATACAGCAAAACCCCATCTCTACTAAAAAAAAAAAAAAAAAAAAAAAAAAATACAAAAATTAGCTGGGAACAGTGGTGGGCACCTGTAATCCCAGCCTACTCAGGAGGTTGAGGCAGGAGAATCACTTGAATCCGAGAGGTGGAGGTTGCAGTGAGCTGAGATCACACCACTGCACTCCAGCCTGGGCAAGAGAGCAAGACTCCGTCTCAAAAACAAAACAAAACAAAACAAAACAAAACAAATAAAGGAGCTCAAAGGGAACGCTGAGACTGTGCCCAGCATGAACTCTTGAAAACTCCAGTCCAACCAGGATCTCTCCAACCTCTTAGTAGCTCCCTGTCGTCCTCTGAGCAAGCTCCTGACCAGCACTGATGACTCTGCGGAACTGGTCCACGCTGACCGACGTAGCTTGCCCTCTCTTCTCCCACCCTCACTTTGCACAAATGACTGAGAATTCTCTAAATTCTCTACCAAAAGTACAAAAATTAGCTGGGCGTGGTGGTGTGCGCCTGTAGTCCCAGCTACTTGGGAGGCTGAGGCAGGAGAATCGCTTGAACCCGGGAGGCCGAGGTTGCAGTGAGCCGAGATCGTGCTACTGCACTCCAGCCTAGCAACACAGCAAGACTCTGTCTCAAATGAAAAAAAAAAAAAAAAGAAAAAAAAGAAGAAGAAGAAGTGCTTTCCAAACCTTCCCAGGCTTCCAAGCTGTGCGAGGTCTGGCTCAGCCCAGTCAAATGACCCAAATCCCGGATGTATGCTAGCTGCCTCTGAGTCCTGGTCTGAGCTGACCTTGGCAGGTTCTCGAGATATTCATGAGACTTAGGATTGATTATTTAAACAGGCTGCCTGAAAAGGCACCCCCGCCAGCCCCTGAGCGGGGGGCAGCCAGAGGACATGCCGCAGCTACCAAGCCCTTCATGTTCCCTCCATCCACACAGGGCCTTCCCAGCATCACAGACTCTTACAGCCAAGAGAGCCCTTAAAGATCTGTAAGTTCGGCCGGGCGCGGTGGCTCACGCCTGTAATTCTAGCACTTCGGGAGGCTGAGGCGGGCCAGTCATTCGAGGTCAGGAGTCCGAGACCAGCCTGCCCAACATGGTGAAACCCCATCTCTACTAAAAATACAAAAAAAAAAATAGCCGGGCTATCTTAGCTACTCGGGAGGCTGAGGTAGGAGAATCACTTGAACCTGGGAGGTGGAGACTGCAGTCAGCCAAGATTGTGCCACTGCACTCCAGCCTGGGCAACAAGAGTGAAACTCTGTCTCAAAAAAAAATAAATAAAATAAAATAAAAATAGCCAGGCCTGGTGGCCTGTGCCTGTGGTCCCAGCTACTTGGGAGGCTGAGGTGGGAGGATTGCTTAAGCCTGGGAGGTCGAGGCTGCAGCGAACTGTGTTTGTACCACTGCACTCCAGCCTGGTGACAGAGCGAGACCTTGACTCAAAAAAGAAAGAAAAGAAGAGAAGTAAGGAAGGGAGGGAGGGAAGGAGGGAGGGAGGGGGAGGGGGAGGGGGAGGGAGAGGGGGGGGAGAGAGAGGAGGGGAGAGAGGGAGAGAGGGAGAGAGAAAGAGAGAAGGAAGGAGAGAAGAGAAGAGAGGAGAAGAGAAGAGAGAAAAGAGGAGGAAGGAGGAGGAGGAGGGAAGGAGAAGGTAGGCGTAGGTGCAGTCAGCAGAGGACGAGTGCCGTCAAAACCCTGGGGGAGGATGGAGCTCCAGGGAAGAAGACAGCATCCCCAGGAGTCCCCAGGACCCACCAGGACAGGGTCAGAGAGGAGGAGGGGACCGCAAGGAGGCTGGAGAGCAGAGCGATACCTTGACTCAAAAAAGAAAGAAAAGAAGAGAAGTAAGGAAGGGAGGGAGGGAAGGAGGGAGGGAGGGGTAGGGGGAGGGAGAGAGAGGGGGAGAGAGAGAGAGAGAGAGGAGGGGAGAGGGGGAGGGAGGGAGAGAGAAAGAAAGAGAGAAGGAAGGAGAGAAGAGAAGAGAGGAGAAAAGAAGAGAGAAAAGAGGAGGAAGGAGGAGGAGGAGGGAACGAGAAGGTAGGCGTAGGTGCAGTCAGCAGAGGACGAGTGTCGTCAAAACCCTGGGGGAGGATGGAGCTCCAGGGAAGAAGACAGCATCCCCAGGAGTCCCCAGGACCCACCAGGACAGGGTCAGAGAGGAGGAGGGGACCGCAAGGAGGCTGGAGAGCAGCCCCTGGAGGCAGGGAGGAGGCCGGGGTGAAGGGTTCCGGGAGGAGGAGAGAAGGAAGGGAGGATTGAAGGGTGTCCTTGACTCAGCATCAAGTGGTCACTGGAGCTCTTGGAGAACAGGGTCAAAGGCGATAGGAACAGAAGTGGAGCCCAGCCGGGCAGCAGACAGCCAGGCAGGAAGCGGGAGAGGGCGTGCCCTGAGGGCAGAGTGCCCGCGCCTCCCCTCCCGGCAGCCTTCCCACACACGTGAAATCCCAAAACCAGCGAAGTAACAAGGCCTCCCAGGCCCCAGTTTGCCATTTGTAAAATGGGATGCCCTCATGGAAGATGCTACAGGCCCCTCTAAAGGGTGGCTGCCTAAGGCTCCTCTCATCCCACAGCCCCACAGAAGCCTCACCCCCATTTCCCACCAGTGCCTTCTGGAGCCCACAGCAGCCCCAAGAGTGGAGATATGGGGAATTCAGCCCAGAGAGGACAAGAGAACTGGCCATGGCCACCCAGAGTGGCAGAGGCTCAGCCAGAGCCAGAGCCAGGCCTCCTGCTGCCATCTGGGTCCTGAGCTCCACTGTCAGCACCACATGCCCCACCCCAAGAAACTGAATTTTGGAGCTCAGAACCTCAGAACTTCCTCAGCAAGAGCCCTCGAGCTGGGCCAGGTGCCCAGGGCCCCTGGATACCCTCACCTGTCGGGGTTGCTGCACGGCTCCTGGAAGCAGGGAGGCTGCAGCCCGTGAACCACGCGTGCCTCGAGCAGAAACTTGGGGGCCCAGAACCCCAGGGCTCCAGTCACAAAGGCCATGGCGGTCACTCCGAGGGTCGACCACACGAAACTCCAGCTGCAAGACGAGGTGCCCCAGCTGGAGTTGGGAGAGGGCTGGGGCTGAAGGGGCCTGTCCACTCCTCCCCACTCCCGGGCAGTCTAGGAACTTTCCCATCTTGTCTCATTACCTTCAAGATTCCATAGGTAGCATTTGCTACCCCCTCTTTACAGATAGGCAAACTGAGACTCCGAAGAAGAAGACACTCAGGTTACCCCAAGCTCCAGCCTCCAGATCCTTCCTGGCAGCACCCTGAGCTCCAGCCTCCCCAACATTTCTGAGACCCCCCCAACTCACACACCTTGCCTCCTCCTCCCTCCTCTCTGCAGGACCAAATCTCCCCATCCTGGGAGGCCCCCATCCAGCATCACATTCTCCAGGAAGCTGTCCCTGCCTGCCCTGTCTTCCTCTGAGTCCTCCCGACCGGTTTCACAGCTCAGTAACAGAATTGAATCCTGTCCATGCCCTGCCTTGCAGTGAATCATGAGGCCTGGGACCAGCAGTTGACTCCTGCCTGCCTCCCCCAGCATGGCTGGCACAGAGGATCATGCACGCCATGAGGCTTGGAGAGGTGAGTGATGAATTCCCAGCATCCTCCCAGCAACCCGGAGAAGGGGGCAAGGCTGGAGAATTCCATCCATTGAATACAAAGGACGTTGAGGCTGTGAGTGCTGGAGCCACTTATGGGCAGGGCAGAGGGAAGGCTGGGGCTCATGCCATCTCCCTCCCACTCTGTCCATATTTCTGTCACATGGCAAGGTGATGGAGGCTGAGCCCTAAGGGAGGGAGAGGGACTTCAGTTGGTAAGTGCGATCTCAGAGGAAGAGGAGGGCTGTGAACACTGGGACAACCAGGGAGGGCTCCCTGGAGGTGGAGAGAGGGGGTCAGTGATGCTGGGGCAGACAAATAGGTTTTTCTGTGCCTTGCAGGGGGTAGCAGGGACACTCACTTTTTCCCCAGGTATCTGACGTCCTCACACCAGCTGCTCCTGAAGCCTCCCGCGGCCCGCTCCCCCTGTGTCTCGGCAGCTCCCCGGGGTGGGTCTGGAACCAGCAGGATAAGCAGGATCAAGGCCACGGCCTCCAGGCAGGGCATGACCTGGGGACAGGAGGGCCCAGGAAGCTCAGGGCCGCATATTATCACAGCCCAAGAGACCCCCGGGGGCAACTGGCCACAGTATCAGCCAGTGGCTGACCTCTGGTGTCCAAGCCCTGGGGGTAGTGGGGGTGACCTGATTCTTGGATGCTGGTATCCACAGAGCAGGATGTACCACTGTTTCTCAGCCCTCACCACTGCAGCCTTTCCAGGGAGTGGAGACTGTTTGGGACTTCATGTAATTCCCGTCTTTCCAGTACAGACACCACTCTTTTGAGGTCAGTGGGCGTGAGACGGTTGAGAACAGGGACCCTCGCTACACTGGCCCTGCCTCCTGAGTACTTGCTGTCCTAGAGCTGATCTTTCCCTGGCCCAGGCCTCCATCTGCCACACAGTCCTGCCCTGGCATCCTCTCCTAGCGGCCCCTCTGCTCAAACCCCAAGGACGGGGATCTCACTACCCACCTTGGGGCAGCCTTCAAACAGCTGAGACCACGAGAAGGTTTATTCAAGCCAGGTCAGACCTGCCTCCTTGAAGCCCACCCCACTCCCAAGATTCCAAATCTGGCTTCAGCACTTCACACGCCAGCTCCCCGGCACTGGGCTGGCTCCACAGTGGTCTGCGCGCAGCCTGCATTCCCACCAAGCTGCACTCCCAGGGCTGAGCTCAGCACCCTCCACTGTGGAGTTCCTTCCTCTTCAGAATGGTCCCTCTCCGTGCCCACGTTGGAAACACAAGGGCTGGAGCCCCAGTGGGGCCTGCCCGGCATCTTCCTGAGCATTCTGCTCAACTGCTGAGCAAGCCTAGCTGCCAATCCTCAAGGGCCTACTCTACACCCTGACCCTGCGGCTTGGAACTTCCATCTCTCATCTCACTGATCCTCAAGATGCCTTAGGTAGCATTTACTACCCCCGCTTTACCGACAGGCAAACTGAGGCTCTGAAGAGGAAGGTGATCTGCTTGAGATCACACAGCTGGTAAACTAAGCAGCCAGCTTTTGAGCCCACGGCCACCACTTCCACACCCCATGCTCCCTATGAGGCCCCACATGTCCAAAGCTGCCAACGCCTGACCACCCCCCCGCCCCCCTAATGGCGCCGGGTGCTACGCCAAGTGGCTAAGGTCACCCAAGGCTGGAAAGTCCCTGCCGGTCCAGAGGGAAAGCGGAGGGAAGAAAAGGAAGCTGGACTCACTCGGAGGGCCCAGCGCCAGTTCCCAGTCAGCATCGTCACAGCCGACCCCAGCACGTAGCCCAGACCACTGCAACAGAGGGGCAGGGGCGATGGGCTGTGAGGGGAGGGAGGCGGAAGGCAGACCCCACCACCAGCCTGACCCAGGGTGCCCCCCCCATGCCCCAGGGAGCTGGCTCTCTGCAGGCTCAGACCTGTTTCACTGAGGAAAGTAAGCCACGTGAGGCCCAGATGTCCACTGCCCTTGGTCAGGTCACCAATGACCTCTGGCTCCTGGCCCACCCCCAGCGCCACTCTCTCCACCTATGGAAACACATACCCTACACCCTCCTGCCCAAGGCTGGGCCCTGCTTGAGTCAGGCAAGTTCAGGAAACCTGGGTCAGAGGCCAGGGTCCTGATTGCAAATCCTGCTCTGGCCTAGCCTGTTGTGGGGTGCAGGGCCTGGCCCTAACACGCTTCCTCACCTTACCTCCCATAGCCGGCCCCTCCCTGGGTGGGCCACACTGCTGAGTGTATGAATCTATACGGCACATCCTCATCACCTCTACTCCTCCCCCAGCCCATCAGCTGGTGTCACTGCCCCCATTTACAGATGAGGAAACTGAGACTAGGAGAGGTAGACTCACATGGTGAGGGAGGGGCAGCATTGGGACTCAAATCCCAGCCCTCCTGGTTTGACCTCTCCTACCCACGTCCAGCCCCTGTTCTGACTCCTTTGGGCCTCAGTTTACCACCTGGGGAAGTAGACCCATGGGTGATACCAACCTTCCAACAGGGATAAAGATGTAGAAGACGGCCAGCACGCGGGTGCGCTGGTCCCTCACGAAGAGGTCACCCAGGACGGTGGGCGCGATGGTGGAGTAGCTGGCCGAGCCAGTGCCCACGATGCCCCGGGACAGGAAGAAGAGCCAAGAATACTGGGCGAGCAGGCACAAGACCACGGTGAGTTCCAGAAATCACCCATAGGGCCAGGGACCCGAGGGTTTGTCGGAGGAGCCAAGGGGACCTCATGACACAGGACCCCAGAGTAGGGAGAGGGGATCGGGGCTACAGACACCTCTCCACTCCAGGTTCCCAAAGTCAAACATGTGTCCCCTGCAGCCACCACCTGCCCCCCTGCCCAGGGGAGCCCTTTTCCTGGGTCCCACCATTGCTAACCAGGCCAGTTCCCCAAGACAGCAGTTGTTACCCCCAGCCCCACCCCCAGCAGAGTCGGGCAGAAATGAAGCTGGTGCGGCAGTGAGAGGTAGGAGAGAGGGGGCCTCCTGTTAAGAAAGTCCACTGGCTTGGCCAGGCATGGTGGCTCACGCCTGTAATCCCAGCACTTTAGGAGGCCGAGGTGGGTGGATCACCTGAGGTTGGGAGTTCGAGACCAGCCTGGCCCACATGGTGAAACCCTGTCTCTACTAAAAAATACAAAAATTAGCTGGGCGTGGTGGCACGTGCCTGGTATCCCAGCTACTCTGGAGGCTGAGACAGGAGAATCGCTTGAACTCGGGAGGCAGAGTTTGCAGTGAGTCGAGATCACGCCATTGCACTCCAGCCTGGGCAACAAGAGCGAAATTCTGTCTCAAAAAAAAAAAAAAAGTCCACCAGCTCTGCCCTGTGCAGACTCAGGCTGGAGACTGGAGACTGTGCTCTCACCTTCTCTCCCAGCCCTCAGTGCAATCCCTGATCCAGTCACAGCCAGGAATGGAGCAGAATTGTCCCCACGCAGCTCTGACGGGGCTGAATCAGGGAGGAAGCAGGTGGGGAAGGGGCCTCAGGGGCCTGGACAGGGGCATGGACACGTACCCGGGGGGAGATGAAGGAGCTAGAGAGGCCAGCTCCTGACCACAGCAAGATACCGAAGCTCATGGTAGCCTTGCGGCTATGTCGGTCGCCCAGGTAGCCAAACACAGGTGCAGACAGCAGCAGGCAGCTAACGAAGACTGAAGGAGACACACAGGGGCAGCCTGGATTCCCCCCACGACCGTGGCAGGGCAGATGGCCCAGCAGGCCCAGGGAAGGAGCCTGACTCAGATGCCACAAGCTGGCATCTTGGCAGTGGGCCCAGGGTATGAGGAAGAAAAGATAAGGTGAACCTCACAGTGCGTGGCCAACATGCAGCCCCAGCCCAGAGTGTGGAGGCCTCAATCTGGCCCCAAACCCAAAGCCCAGCTCTGCCGCTTGCTCTGAGTGTCACCCCAACACTGGAGAGGTCACCATCCTCTCCCAGGATGGTGAAGGTGAGATGGGAACTGAATGTGGAGCGTGAGGCATGGAGCAGATGCCAGTTTCCCGGCTTTACAAACACACATGACCCCCGTGAGCCTGGATATGGGGACAGGTCTGATTTTTCATTCATGCACCTACTGGGGCAACGGGGAGCGGGGAAAGAGGGAAGTCAGCCTGGGCCTACTCTGAGCAGCAGATGAGGACGCTTTAGAATGAGCACACTGGGCCGGGCGCGGTGGCTCACGCCTGTAATCCCAGCACTTTGGGAGGCTGAGGCGGGCAGACTGCCTGAGCTCAGGAGTTTAAGACCAGCCTGGGCAACATAGTGAAACCCCATCTCTACTAAAAAAAAAAATACAAAAAAATTAGCCTGGCGTGATGGTGGGCACCTGTACTCCCAGCTACTCGAGAGGATGAGGCACAAGAATCGTTTGAACCTGGGAGGTGGAGGTTGCAGTGAGCCGGGATCACGCCACTGCACTCCAGCCTGGGCGACAGAGCAAGACTTGGTCTCAAAAAAAAAAAAAAAGAATAAGCATATTGACTGTGAACTAGTGATGATTCCAGGAAGCCAGGAAAAAGTTGGTTTTCCTACATAGGTAAAATGTTCCCTGGACACAGCTGCATTTATACTTTTATTTTACTTTTTGAGACAAAGTCTCGCTCTGTCACCCAGGCTGGAGTGCAGTGGTTCAATCTCAGCTCCCTGCAGCCTCTGCCTCCTGGCCTCAAGCCATCCTCCCACCTCAGCCTCCAGAGTAGTTGAGACTACAGGCACGTACCACCACACCTGGCTAATTTTTGTTGTTTTTGCAGAGACGGGGTTTCACCATCTTGTGCAGGCTGGTCTCGAACTCCTGGGCTCAAGGGATCCACCCACCTCGGCCTCCTAAAGTGCTGGGGTTACAGGCGTGGGCCACTGTGCCCGGCCCACTGTCCATTTTTCTATTGGGCTGTTGTTTGTTAACATGTTTTGGAAATAAGTTCCCATAGTCTTTTATATTTGTTTTAAGAATTAGAAACGCAACTTCTGGGACTAAGTTGGCTGGGTTTAAATCCTGGCTCGCCACTTTCTAGCTTTGTGACCTTGGGTAGATTCCTTAACTCTTCGTGTTCCCCTTTCATCAACAGTGCTATTCCCTTGTTTGGTTACTGAGATAATTAAGTAAAATAAAGCACATAAAAGTTATCTGCATAGCTTCATGTAAATGTCCAATAAATGTTATCTATTATTATTACTGATTGCATAATTTCAATCACCATCATACGGAAGTGTTTAGCTTTGTAGTCAAATTTATTAACCTTCTGGAGGGGCAAGTGTTATTTCATATCTTGTTTATGCATATCTTCTTTATCCAAAAGTTATAAAACTATTTCCCAGCTGGGCACGGTGGCTCACGCCTGTAACCCCAGCACTTTGGGAAGCCAAGGCCGGTGGATCACCCGAGGTCAGGAGTTCGAGACCAGCCGGGCCAACCTGGTAAAATCCCATCTCTACTAAAAATACAGAAATTAGCTGAGCATGGTGGCGGGCGCCTGTAATCCCAGCTACTGGGGAGGCTGAGGGAGAAGAATTGCTTGAACCTGGGAGGTGGAGGTTGCAGTGAGCTGAGATCGCACCACTGCACTCCAGCCTGTGTGACAGAGCGAGAGTCTCTCTCAAAAAAAAAAAAAAAAAAAGCAAACAAACAACAACAAATATATATATATCCTCATATTCCTCACATGCAGGGATCACTTGCAGGCTATTTTAAGTGCCTTAAACCTGCAGACGCTCTGTGAATCTGCAGATGCCCTTCCCAAGGGGAAAACAGACACTCCTCATTCCCAAGGTCTCCTAATTCAAATCATTTCTGTGACACAGTGGGTGAAATGAATGCTCCCAGAGTTAAAAGACAGACTCTGGAGGCACACTTCCTGGATTCAAATCCCAGCTTCAGCAAGTCTCATAACTTCTCTGAGCCTCAGTTTCATCATCTGTAAAATGGACATAATAGTAAAACCTGCCTGGTGGGATTGTCGTGAAGATTAAATAAGTTGATATTTAAAGCACTTAGAATCGTGCCTGACATGTGGTAAGGGCCAAGTCAGTGTTAGTTTTAAATATTATTAATTAATGAACTCACTCCAGCAGCCTCTCTATCCCATGGGTGGCTGGAGGGAGCCTGACCACTGCCTCTTCTCACCTTCCACTCCTCTTCTCTTTTTTTGTTTTTTTTTTGAGACAGTCTCGCTCTGTGGCCCAGTCTGGAGTGCAGTGGCACAACCTCAGCTCACTGCAACCTCTGCCTTCTGGGTTCAAGTGATTCTCCTGCCTCAGCCTCCCAAGTAGCTGGGATTCCAGGCACCTGCCACCACACCTGGCTAATTTTTGTATTTTTAGTAGAGACGAGGTTTCACCATGTTGGCCAGGCTGGTCTCAAACTCCCGACCTCAGGTGATCCACCCAGCCTCCCAAAGTGCTGGGATTACAGGCGTGAGCCACCGTGCCCAGCCCAACCCCTCTATCTCTTCAACACCCTCTCCCTCAGTCATCAGTTTCCTCTTCTCAGCAGCCCTGTGGACAGACAACAGGCTGGGTCTAGGGCCATAGCACGGCAACCGGAAAAGGTAAAGAGACTCACCTGAGGCCACCAGAGACCAGCCTGGTCATCAGGCCTCTAAGCCCACTGTCCTTTCATGAAATTTTTGAGCTGCTTCTGCAAAGATGACCCTTCTCTTCACCTACTCCCAAACACACACACACACACACACACACACACACACACACACACACACACTTCTCCCTCCGTGGCCCAGGACTTGTAGTAATAATCTTGACCACTACGGTAAGAACCATACTATGGTAAGGGCCAGTGTGGTGGCTCACGCCTGTAATCTCAACACTTTGGGAGGTCAAGGCTGGTGGACCACTTGAGGTCAGGAGTTCGAGACCAGCCTGGCCAACATGGTGAGACCCCCCCCAACACACCCCCACCATCTCTACTAAAAGTACAAAAATCAGCCTGGCATGATGGCAGGTGCCTGTAATTCCAGCTACTTGGGAGGCTGAGGCAGGAGAATCACTTGAACCCAGGAGTCAGAGGTTGCAGTGAGCTGAGATCATGCCATTGCACTCCAGCCTGAGCAATAAGAGCAAAACTCCGTCTCAAGAAAAAAAGGAAAAAAAAAGAACCAGTGAAGGGAAATGTTGACTAAACCACCATTATCTATTTAATCGAGAAGGTTGTGGGTGTTGAACCAAGATGGTCTCACTTTGGCCACAGATATGGCTGGAAGATCAGCATCAGCTGCTGCCTCTTGGCCACGAGATTGAGGGGCAATTGGAAACCATGCATGTTCTAAAGCCATGATCTTCTAACTGTTGCTCACGTAACTCTTTTGTCTTTTTTTTTTCCTTTCTGTGGAGAATAGGGTCTCACTATATTGCCCAAGCAGGTCTCGAACTCCTGGGCTCAAGCTATTCTCCCGCCTCTGCCTCCCTAAGAGCTGGGATTACAGGCGTGAGCCACTGCACCCGACTCTCATGTCACTCTTAAAGAAGTTTCTAGAACTATGTACTCCTCCACACATTTTCAGCTAACATTAAAATGTTCTTATCCCAAGTTTGAATCGTTGCCAAGGATGGGATTTCCAGCGTTGTTGTGTATTTTTTTTAACTGTATTTTCATCCAAACTCTTGGAGCTACAGGGTTGAGTTTATTCAGTTTATGGGAAATGTCTGCAGTAGAATCTAAGTAATAATGCCTGTCCTCTTTTGCCAAAGCAATTAGACGTCAAACTGATTATAAGAAAAATGTTGGCTTCATTTTCTTTCATTGAAAGAAATGTGTTGACATGCATCCCTGAGACCGCTATCTCACTTTGAATTCTAATTTGTAGATAAATAGTAGACACTGCACACGGGAACAGCTAGATAAGGCTTGGCTCCTTGCCTGCGCTTGTAGCCTGGGGCCAATCTCCCCAGCACGCTTCTCTTGATGCTCTCTGCTTTGCTCCCAAGGTCCCCCCGGGAGAAGCCGAGCATCCACGCGGGGGCCTCTGTTTGATACCCCGGAGGTTTTTACACCCAGGAGCAGCAAGCACATCCAGGATGTGGAGAGGAGTCCCTTTCTGCTTACCATGGTAGACAGGGAATTGTACAATGGAAGGAGAGGAAGGAGAACCACAGGCCGACCACAGGCTCCCCCTCAGGCAGGTCATTTTAGGAAAAAAACATACAGGCTTGAGAATCTAGAAATAAATCAGTCTCTCAAAACTCTCTGTGTTCATGTAACCCCTGGAAAGTGACTGTGTATCCCCAGGGATCCCTGTACCCCGGTTTGAGAGCCATGTTCTAAAGCCCTGAGATGATGGACTGTGAGGACCCTCGGTGCCTGCTGGTTACAGCCTGGGTGTGTGCACAGGCGTATCACGTGTTGTGACCATGTGTGTGCACATGTGGGTGTGTGGATATGCACACTGTGGGTGTGTGTCACCATCCAGGCACCCACAAGGGAAAAGCTAATGCCTCATGACCCCAACCGCTCTGATGTTGCGATGGGACGTGTGGCTGCTCCCTGCTGCTGGGTGTCAGGCTGTCTGTGGGCCCAGAGTCCATCTGAGCCCATGCGGGGGGATGTGTCTGCCTGTGTCTGTCTGTTTGACTTTGTGTGTCCCAGTAGTCAGATTTTTCAGGTCTGTGAGAGGAAAGCACACATCAGGATTTCTCAAAGCCCAGCAAGCCTCTGGTGCACCGCTGAGCCTCACCAACACGAAGGGAAGGAATGGCCAGCTCCACAGCCAGGACCTGAGGCTCGGGGACCTCTCCCAGCCCCACCTCCCCCTGCTCTCCCGCGGCACCCTACACTCAAACTACCGCGGCTGTTCCAGCCCAGGCTCTCTCCTGCTCCTGCCTAGACTGTCCCTCAGGCCCATACCCCAACCACCCTCTGTGCCAGGGGACCCAGTGGGGCTGGAGCTGGGCACAGAACATGACCCACAGAAAGAGCCCACCCCAGCATGAACCCAGGGCCCCGGCTCCAGAGCCAGGGCTCCTCCTTACCAGTCTGAAGTAAACCAGCATGGTTGTCACTGATCTGGAAAACCTCCTGTATATCCAGCAGCACTCCTGCAGACAGAGGGACAGTGCTCAGGAAACGGGAAGTAGCCCTCCTGGCCTCTAAAGGCAGCTGTCATTATTATGAAGAAGAACAATCCTCACTTTAATCAGTCAGGAGGTGACTGACAGCCAGGCCCTGAGCTGTACACTCGCAGTTGTCATCCTAAAAGAGGGGGACTGTCATTGCCCCCATTCTACAGATGAGGACACAGAGGCTTTAGCGGCCCAAGGTTGCCCGTCTGAAGCCGGGGGAGCTGGGGCTCAAATCTCAGCCAGAGGCAGCCTGTCCACACCCCCAGAACCACAGAAGGGGAGCAGAAGCCCCCAAGTGGGTCCCCGCAGAAACACCCACACCAAGAAAGCCCTGCGTGCACACCTCTAAGAGCTGCCCCATGCACATGAAGATCAAGGGATCAGAGGAGCAAAGCAAGAAATCCTTGTTCAGGGCGGGACGCGGTGGCTCACGCCTGTAATCCCAGCACTTTGGGAGGCCGAGGCTGGCAGATCTTGAGGTCAGGAGATCAAGACCATCGTGGCTAACACAGTGAAATCCCATCTCTATTTAAAAATACAAAAAATTAGCCAGATGTCGTGGCACAGGCCTGTAGTCCCAGCTACTCAGGAGGCTGAGGCAGGAGAATCACTTGAACCTGGGAGGCGGAGGTTGCAGTGAGCTGAGATCATGCTACTGCACTCCAGCCTGGGCGACAGAGTGAGACTCCGTCTCCAAAAAAAAAAAAGAAATCTTTGTTTAGACATTTAATTTGTCCCCAATTGCCACTGCAACCTGGCATACAAACTGTTATGTCTTTTCCCCCTTTTAATATTTTATTTGTTTTTTATTTTTATTTTATTTATTTATTTTTATGAGACTGAATCTCACTCTTTCATCCAGGCTGAAGTGCAGTGACACAATCTCAGCTCACTGCAACCTCTGCCTCCTGGGTTCAGGCAATTTTCCTGCCTCGGCCTCCCGAGTAGCTGGGATTACAGGTGCCCGCCATCACACCTGGCTAATTTTTGTATTTTTAGTAGAGACGGGGTTTCACCATTTTGGCCAGGCTGGTCTTGAACTCCTGATCTCAGGTGATCCACCTGCCTCGGCCTCTCAAAGTCCCCCTTTTATTATTTTAAATACACAAAGAAGACAGTCATTGGAAAGAAAAAAAGTAGACAACACGGGTAAGCAAAATAAATAGCTAAACGAAAATGCTCCAAATTGTGCCCATCTTCCATTTTCAGAAATGAGGACTCATCCCCTTGTTTTCTCTCCTCCTGGGCTCCTCCCAGCCCCATGGTGCTCTAGAGGTGATCCAGAGCCAAGCGTGCACCCACCCTTGCTTTCATCTGTAGCCTACCACCCTGGCCCCATAAGAGCTGTTTCCTGCAAGAACATTTTAGCTGTTTACCCCTACCAGTTCCCAGATGCTCAGCACGGTTTCACTTCTCCAGGTCTCTATCCCCACAGTAACCACAGCCCCCTTTCTTGCACATACAGAGGAAGTGCTGATGGGGAAGGGACCTGGACAGGCAAGACTCAGGGTCTTAGGGCCCAGCCAGGGACCTCCAGGGCTAGCGGCAGAGATAGCGGGTCCCCAGGCTCGTGGGTTCAGGGAGCTCCACACTGGTGATTCCTGGCTCCCACCCACCTCTTGCTCCTTCTCGCCTTTGCGTGCCCTTGGCCCACACTCCAACTCAGGCCTCCTCAGCTTTGGCCTGATCCACTACAGCAGCCTCTGAACTGACTCCCTGGCTCATTTTGCCTCCATCAGGGCCTCAAATCCAATTATATGGCTCCCCATTGCCCAAGGCAGAAAGTCCAAGCTCCCAGTCTGGCACCCAAGAAGCTCTGTTCTCACCCCATACACCCCTTTGGGGTTTTTTGTTTGTTTCATGTATTTTGTTTTGCTTTGTTTTGGCTTTTTGTCTTTAGGGGTTTAGATAAGATCTTGCTCTGTCACTCAGGCTAGAGGGCTCACCGCAGCCTCAAGCAATCCTCCCGCTTCAGCCTCAAGCAATCCTCCCGCTTCAGCCTCAAGCAATCCTCCTGCTTCAGCCTCCTGAGAGGCTGAAGACATCACTGTCCCTGGCTAATTTTTAAAATTTTTTGTAGAGACAAGGTTTTTCTATGTTACCCAGGCTGGTCTCGAACTCCTGACCTCAAGTGAGGAGAAGCTCCTGACCTCTGAGCTCCTCAAAGACGATGACTAGGTCTGGGGATGGCTCTGCAGCCCCTAGAGTTTCATGATTCCATAGCCACTCTCTGGCATGCTGAGCTGGTAACTGACAGATCGATGCCCAGGTCTCAGAGATGCCTGGCAGCTGCAGACACCCTCCTGAGCTCCCAGCCCGGCCTGTGCCTCCCCCTTGTCTGGCCGCACCTCTCCGCCTCGCAGGACTGCCATCAACCAGCCTCTATCTCTGCCCCATGAGATGGTCATTCGTGAGTTCAGGAACTACAAGTCCGATTTCCTCCCTGGGTCCACAGCAGCCACCAGGGGGTCCTGCCCACAGTTAGTGCTCAGCCGGTCTTGAATGAATGACTGAGTGAACGAATGAATGACAAGAAGAGAAGAGCAAGTGGAGCCTCAATCAGCTGTTGTTATTGTTGTTGTTTTTGTTTGAGACAGAGTCTCGCTCTGTCGCCCAGGCTGGAGTGCAGTGGCACGATCTCAGCTCACCGCAACCTCCACCTCCTGGGTTCAAGCAATTGTCCTGCCTCAGCCTCCCGAGTAGCTGGGATTACAGGCGCCTGCCACCATGCCCGGCTAATTTTTGTATTTTTAGTAGAGACGGGGTTTCACCACGTCGGCCAGGCTGGTCTCGAATTCCTAACCTTGGGTGATCCACCCACCTCAGCCTCCCAAAGTGCTGGGATTACAGGCGTGAGCCACCACGCCTGGCCCCTGATCAGTCTTGAATGAATGAATGAGTGAATGAGTTAGTGAATGAGTGACAGAAGACAGAGCAGGTTGAGCCCTGAAGCCTGCGAGAAGGAAGGCAGGACGTGTGAGGTTTGCGAGCAGCCTGTTGTCCTAAAAACACAGCCAGCAGGAGCTACTGTTGTCTGGCCCAGGCTACCCTGTCCTCCACCTAGAACCTGGGGGCCTCTGCCTGGAAGTCCTCCCTGCTGTCCTCACCCACCCACCCCTCATTATGTCTCTGGCCCCACCCCCACTGTGCCCTCCCTTAATTTTTAAAAATATTTATTCTTTTTTTTTTTTTTTTTTTGAGACAGAGCCTTGCTCTGTCGCCCAGACTGGAGTGCAATGGTGGGATCTCGGCTCAATGGTGGGATCTCGGCTCACTGCAACATCCACCTCCCAGGTTCAAGCAATTCTCTGCCTCAGCCTCCCCAGTAGCTGAGATTACAGGTGCCCGCTACCATGCTTGGCTAATTTTTGTAGTTTTAGTAGAGACAGGGTTTCACCATGTTGCCCAGGCTGGTCACAAAGTCCTCACTTCAAGTGATCCACCCACCTCGGCCTCCCACAGTGCTGGGATTACAGGCCTGAGCCACTGCACCCAGCCCTAAAATATTTTTAATTTTTTAAATAGAGACAGAGTCTCGGCTGGGTGCAGGGGCTCATGCGTATAATCCCAACACTTTGGGAGGCCGAGGCAGGCGGATCACCTGAGGTCTGGAGTTCGAGACAGCCTGGCATACACGGCAAAACCCCGTCTCTACTAAAAATACAAAAACTAGCCTGGCATGGTGGTATGCGCCTGTAGCCCCAGCTACTCGGGAGGCTGAGATAGGAATCGCTTGAACCTGGGAGGCAGAAGTTGCAGTGAGCCGAGATCGTGCCACTGCACTCCAGCCTGGGCAACAGATTGAGACTCTGTCTCAAGAAAAAAAAAAAGGCCGGGCGCGGTGGCTCATGCCTGTAATCCCAGCACTTTGGGAGGCCGAGGCGGGTGGATCACCTGAGGTCAGGAGTTCAAGACCAGCCTGACTAACATGGTAAAACCCCGTCCCTACTCCTCTACTCAAAATACAAAAATTAGCCGGATGTGGTGGTGCATGCCTGTAATCCCAGCTACTCGGGAGGCTGAGGCAGGAGAATCACTTGAACCTGGGAGACAGA
Organism: Pan paniscus; assembly: GCF_029289425.2. Lineage (NCBI taxonomy): Eukaryota > Metazoa > Chordata > Mammalia > Primates > Hominidae > Pan > Pan paniscus. Next base: position 12,051,520 of record NC_073268.2, on the reverse strand, counting down.
GGTTGCAGTGAGCTGAGATTGCGCCACTACACTCCAGCCTGGGCGACAGAGCGAGACTCTGTCTCAAAAAAATAAATAAATAAATAGAGACAGAGTCTCACTATGTTGTCCAGGTTGGTCTCAAACTCCTGGGCTCAAGCAATCTTCCTGCCTCAGCCTCCCAAAGTGCTGGAATTACAAGCGGGAGCCACCATGCCCAGCCTGTGTCCCTTCTTAGTTGAGGCTGGATTGGGAACATCGGTTGGTCCTCCCCGATTCGAGCACAGCTGAAAACCACCTCTAGAGGTGAGAACACCAGAGATGGGCCCAGGAGCAGAAAGATGGGTGATGGCTGGAAGGCCACCATGGATCTGCAGCCCCTGGCTGGTGGGCACAGCAGCAGGTACTGCCCAGGGTAGCCATCCCCTCCTCACCTGCAATGATGAACCAGTTCATGTAATTCAGGAGGTTGATGTAGCAGAGCACGGCGGCAGCCACGTAGGCCCTCCACGGGGGCAGGCTCCAGGAGGTGGGCATGATTGGAGGGGGACACTGCCTGCCTGGCCCTGGGGACTGGCCCTGCAGCCCTCCTGGCCCAGGCTCAGAGCACTCCACTGACATCCCCCCAGCCATGCCAGCCTGCAGCTCTTGGCCTGAGACCGGCGCCAGGACGAAGCAACATTAGCTCAGCATGAAGTCACTTCCTGTGGGGTCCCAGGCTCCAAACCTCAAAGCACCTGCCCTAACTGTTGGGCGTCTTATCGCAGGTTCCTCCTGACCCCACGGCAGCCTCACCAGTGCGATTTCCCCATCGTCAGCCTCTGAGACCTGCTACAGAGGAGAAGGGCTCCTGGCACCCCCACCCTGGGGGACTGGACAACTCTGTGGTCCCCTTGATCCAGCCTGCAGCTTCAGTGGCTGCAGTGAGGAAGGGAAGCTTCCAGGGCAGGAAATGAGATGAGCCTCCCAGAGTGCTGCTTGCTGTGAGATGGTCTAGCTGCCCGTATGGGACTATGAACCAATGCCTTGAAGCCGGGGCAAATGAGGAAGGCTGGGCATTGGCCAAGACAGCAGCATTGCACTCGACTGCCAGGCAGGATGAGCACCTACCCAGGATCTAAGGTCCTTCCCGGAGAAACAAAGGTAGCAGAGGGGGCTGCCCACAAGAAGACAGCCTGTGTGCAAAACTCATCAGTGGGGGCTAAATCTGGGGGGAAGACTTCAGTGAGGGGCAGGGTGTCAGCACGGTCACGAAGCATCTCTTGATAGATTGCTTATTAGTAACAAAAGGAAAAAGAGTAACTATACAGTAGAGGAATCAGACATCTTGACCAAGGGGTTAAAATAAATCACCTGTGAGATGCAGGAGGGTGTCGTGTGCCTCCAGATGTGAAGGTCTTCGCAGGTCACAGCATCATCTATGCGGCATTCCAGCCAGGAAGGCACAACCGGATTCTCATCATGAGAAGACATCAGCCAGACGCGGTGGCTCGCACCTGTAATCCTAACACTGGGAGGCCAAGACAGGAGGATCATCCAAGCCCAGAAGTTTGTGACCAGCCTGGGCAACATGGTGAAACCCCGTTGCTACAAAAATACCAAAAAAATTAAAAATTAAAAAAAAAAAAAAGCGGGGTGTGGTGGTGTGCGTCTACAGTCCCAGCTACTTGGGAGGCTGAGGCAGGAAGGATCGCCTTAGCCTGGGAAGTCGAGGCTGCAGTGAGCCATGTTCGTGCCACTGCATTCCAGGCTGGGTGACAAAGCAAGACCCCATCTCAAAAAAAAAAATTTTTTTTTTAATTTTTAAAATGAAAAAGCATCAGACAAGCACCAATTGAGAAACACTATTTCTTTAAAGGGACTGTATATTGAAAAATGTCAGAGTCATGAAAGACTAAGAAAGACTGAGGGAGCTAGGCGTGGTGGCTCACGTTTGTTATCCCAGCACTTTGGGAGGCCGAGGTGGGTGGATCACCTGAGGTCGGGAGTTCAAGATCAGCCTGACCAATGTGTAGAAACCCTGTCTCTACCAAAAATACAAAACTAACTAGGCATGGTGGCAGGTGCCTGTAATCTCAGCTACTCGGGAGGCTGAGGCAGGAGAATTGCTTGAACCCGGGAGGCAGAGGTTGTGGTGAGCCGAGATCACGCCATTACACTCCAGCCTGGGCAACAAGAGCAAAACTCTGTCTCGAAAAAAAAAAAAAATTCTGAGGGACTGTTTTGGATTAAAAGAGACAAAGAGACAAGACAGGCCAGGCGCAGTGGCTCATGCCTGTAATCCCAGCACTTTGGGAGGCCCAGGCGGGCGGATCACGAGGTCAGGAGTTCGAGACCAGTCTGGCCAACATAGTGAAACCCTGTCTCTACTAAAAATACACAAAAAAGTAGCTGGGTGTGGTGGTGTGCACCTGTAGTACCAGCTACTCAGGAGGCTGAGGCAGGAGAATCATGTGAACCCGGGAGGCAGAGGTTGCAGTGAGCCAAGATCGTGCCACTGCACTCTAGCCTGGGTGACAGAACAAGACTCCGTCTCAAAAAAAAAAAAAAAAAAAAAAAAAAGAGAGACAAGACAATAAGACAATTAAGGGCAGCACAGGATCCCAACCTCGCTCCTGTACTGGATCAACTGATAAAACTGGATCAGGAAGAAATAGCATATCAGCATCTGTGAACTATGGTTATGTAAGTAAATAAGTAAATATCCTTATCTGAAGTATCTAGAGATACAGGGCCATGATTTATGCCACTCATTCTCAAACGGTTCAGGAAAAAATATTAGATATGTATAGTAAGAAAACAAATGGGGCAAATATTAATAATAGATGAATCTGGGTAAAGATTATAAGAGTTTCTTTGTGCTATATGGTAAACTTTCTATAAGTTATAAATTATATCTAAACAAAAAGTTAAAGCATAAAATGACAAACCAATTTAAAAATGGGTGAAGAGCCGGGCATAGTGGCATGGACCTGTAGTCCCAGCTACTCTGGAGGCTGAGGTGGGAGGATCACTTAAGCCTGGGAAGTTGAGGCCACAGTGAGCTATAATCATGCCACTGTACTCCAGCTTGGGCAACAGAGTGAGATCCCATCTCTAAAGAAAAAAAACATCAGGGGGACAAAAATGGGCCAAGGAGTTGAATAGACATTTCTCTGAAGATATACAGGTGACCGACAAGCACATAAAAAGATGTTCAGGCTGGGCAAAGTAGCTCACGCCTGCAATCCCAGCACTTTAGGAGGCTCAGGTGGGTGGATCACAAGGTTGGGAGTTCGAGACCAGCCTGGCCAACATAGTGAAACTCCATATCTACCAAAAATACAAAAATTAGCTGGGCGTGGTGGCATGTGCCTGTAATCCCAGCTATTTAAGAGGCTGAGGCAGGAGAACTGCTTGAACCCAGGTGGCAGAGGTTGCGGTGAGCTGAGATCACACTACTGCCCTCTAGCCTGGGTGACAGAGCGAGACTTCATCTCGGGGGGAAAAAAAAAAAAAAGAAAGAAAAATGTTCAACATCACAAGTCATTAGGAAAATGGCAGATTGAAGCCACCATAAGATATCAGTTCATACCCACTAAGACAGCTATAATTTTAAAAAGAGAGAGAGAGGAAATAACAAATGTTGGTGGAGAGATTGAAAGCCTCATGCATTGCTGGGAATGTGGAATAAGGCAGCCGCAGTGGAACAAAGTTTGGCAGTTCCTCCAAAGGTTAAACATAAAATTACCATATGGCCCTGCAATTCCAATCCTAGGTATATATCCAAAAGAGCTGAAAACAGGCCAGGTGCAGTGGCTCACACCTGTAATCCCAGCACTTTGGGAGGCCGAGGCAGGTGGATCACGAAGTCAGGAGTTCAAGACCAGCCTGGCCAAGACAGTGAAACCCTGTCTCTACTAAAACTACAAAAAAATTATTCAGGCACGGTGGCAGGCGCCTGTAATCCCAGCTACTCGGGAGGCTGAGGCAGGAGAATCACTTGAACCCAGGTGGCAGAGATTGCAGTGAGCCTAGATTGCACTACTGCACTCCAGCCCCGGCGACAGAGTAAGACTCTGTCTCAAAAAAAAAAAAAAAAAAAAAAAAAGAATTGAAAACAAAGACTCATTTGAGCCTCTAATCTCAGCACTTTGGGAGGCCAAGGCAGACGGATCGCTTGAGGTCAAGAGTTCAAGGCTGGGCGCGGTGGCTCACACCTGTAATCCCAGCACTTTGGGAGGCTGAGGGAGGTAGATCACAAGGTCAGGAGATCGAGACCATCCTGGCTAACACAGTGAAACCCTACCTCTATTAAAAATACAAAAAGTTAGCTGCGCATGGTGGCGGGCGCCTGTAGTCCCAGCTGCTCGGGAGGCTGAGGCAGGAGAATGGCATGAACCCAGGAGGCGGAGCTTACAGTGAGCCGAGATCACGCCACTGCACTCCCGCCTGGGCGACAGGGTGAGATTCCATCTCAAAAAAAAAAAAAAAGAGTTTGAAATCAACCTGACCAACATGGTGAAACCCCGTCTTTACTAAAAAATCCAAAAAATTTAGCTGGGCAGTGTGGCACACACCTGTAGTCCCAGCTACTCGGGAGGCTGAGGCATGACAATTGTTTGAACCCTGGAGGGAGAGGTTGCAATGAGCCAAGATGGGACCACCGTACTCTAGCTGGGGCAACAGAGCAACTTTGTCACTTTGTCTCAAAAAAAGAAAAAAAAAAAAGAAAAGAAAACAAAGACTCAAACAAATACTTGTACATAAATGTTCATGGCAGCACTGTTCATAACAGCCAAAAGGTGGAAACAGCTTAAACGCCCATCTGATAAATGGGTCGAGAAAATGTGGCATAATCATACAATGGAATAGTATCCAGTCATAAAGAGGAAGGAAGTACTGATTCATGCTACAACACGGATAGACCTTAAAAACATTATGCTGGCTGGTCACGGTGGCTCACGCCTGTAATCCCAGCACTTTGGGAGGCCGAGGCAGACAGATCACCTGAGGTCAAGAGTTTGAGACCAGGCTGATCAACAAGGTGAGACTCCATCTCTACTAAAAATACAAAAATAATCCGGGTGTGGTGGCACCGCACTTGTAATCCCAGCTACTCAGAAGGCTGAGGCAGGACGATGGCTTGAACCTAGGAGGTGGAGGTTGCAGTGAGCCGAGATTGTGCCACTGCACTCCAGCCTGGGCGACAGAGTGAGACTCCATCTCGAAAAAAAAAAAAAGAAAACATTATGCTAAGTGAAAGACACCAGACACAAAAGGCCACATATTGTATGATTCCATTCATAGAAAATGTCCTGCACAGGTATAGTCACAGAAACAGAAAGTAAATGGTTCCTAGAGGCTAACAGGAGAGGAAAATGCTTAATGGGAAGACAGTCCCCTTGGAGAGCGATGAAAATGTTTCAAAACTAGATAGAGGTGATGGTGTCACAACACTCTGAATGCACTCAATGCCACTGAATTATATCCTTTAAAATGGTTACAATTTTAAGTAATGTAATTACCTCAATTTTTAAAAAACATTAAAGAAGCCGGGCTTGATGGCTCGTGCCTATAGTTTCAGCTACTTGAGAGACTGAAGTAAGAGGATTGCTTGAGCCCAGGAGTTTGAGAACAACCTGGGCAACACAGCAAGATCCTATTTCTTTAAAAAAAAAGTTAAAGCAAACAAACAAAAAAGTAGGAGCTTTACAGTCTGACCGGCCTGGATTCAAAATCAAATTTTGCTGCTTTCTAGTTGTGTGCCTCAGGCAAGTCTCTAACCTCTCTGAGCCTCCGAGTTCTCATTTGTTTTCTTGTTTAGAGACAGAGTCGCCCCAGGCTGGAGAGCAACTGTGCAATCTCAGCTCACTGCAACCTCCGCCTCCTGGGTTCAAGCCATTCTCCTGCCTCAGCCTCCCGAATAGCTCGGACTACTGGCACGCACCACCATGCCCAGATAATTTTTTGTATTTTTAGTAGAGACAGGCTTTCGCCTTGCTGACCAGGCTGGTCTAGAATTCTTGACTTCAGGTGATCCGCCTGCCTCGGCCTCCCAAAGCGCCGAGATTACAGGCGTGAGCCACCAAGCCTGGATAATTTTTTGTATTTTTAGTAGAGACAGGCTTTCGCCATACTGACTAGGCTGGTCTCAAACTCCTGACTTCAGGTGATCTGCCTGCTTCGGCCTCCCAAAGTGCTGGGATTAAGGCACGAGCCACTGCGCCCAACCAGTGTTCTCATTTGTGATAGAGAATAATAAAATGGGTTGGGCGTTGTGGCTCACGCCTGTAATCCCAGCACTTTGGGAGGCCAAGGCAGGCAGATCACCTGAGGTCAGGAGTTTGAAACCAGTCTGGCCAACATGGTGAAACCCCGTCTCTACTAAAAATATAAAAACTTAGCCGGGCGTGGTGGTGCATGCCTGTAATCCCAGCTACTCAGGAGGCTGAGGCAGGAGAATCACTTGAACCCAGGAGGCAGAGGTTGCAGTGAGCCGAGATTGCGCCATTGTACTCCAGCCTGGGCAACAAGAGCAAGACTCAGTAACTCTCAAAAAGAGAATAATAGGACGGTGTTTCAGGGGTTAATTGTGAGGATGAACTAATATAGATACACATACTGTTTCCAACATAGAGCTTGTCATGTGACAAACAGAGTGTAGAGTATTGTTATTGTGGTGGTGACGATGATGACGAGGTCCTTGGCATCCACTGCCTGGTTCAGCCGCATACCGTCTCGGTGACCACCCACATGGGGTCTACAGTTGCTGAATGAAGGGGAAGTTCAAGATCATCCATGCGCACGTGCAGGCTGTCTTGCATCCTGCTTCAGATCCTGTACTCCGCAGCTAGACTCACTGCTCACTGGCCATAGGATCTCAGGCAGATCACTCAACCTCTCTCCATCTCAATTTTCTCACCTACAAAATGGGGATGGCCAGGCGCAGTGGCTCGTGAATGTCATCCCATTACTTTGGGAGGCCAGGACAGGCAGATCGCTTGAGTTCAGAGTTGGAGATCAGCCTGGGCAACATGGCGAAACCCTGTCTCTACTAAAAATATAAAAATTAAGGCCGGGCGCGGTGGCTCACGCCTGTAATCCCAGCACTTTGGGAGGCTGAGGCGGGTGGATCACCTGAGGTCAGAAGTTCGAGACCAGCCTGACCAACATGGTGAAACCCCGTCTCTACTAAAAAAAAAAATTTTTAATAAAAATACAAATACAAAAATTAGCCAAGGATGGTGGTGCATGCCTGTAATCCCAGGATCACCTGAGCCCAGGAGATCAAGACTGCAGTGAGCTGTGATCGCACCACTGCACTCCCACCTGGGCGACAGAGTAAGACTCTTGTCTTGAAAATAAATAAATATAAAACAAATAAAATGGGGATAAAAATAGTACACACCTCATGGGACTGTTGTGGCTTGAATACGATGATGTTTGAAAAGTGCCTAGAACTATGCTTGGTATGGAGGAAGTATTGTGAGTGTTAAATATAATGGGGTTTTCCCCAGCACACGTAGATGAAACTTTGTTCTCAGCTCCTGCCCTCAGAGCCAAAGAGTAGTGGGCAGAGCTACATCCACAAGTGTGAGTGCATGAGGAGAAGGTGGGCACACAAGCACCCACACCCCCACTCACACACACTCATGCAAACCACACAGCAGTGAGGACCTTGGCAGCCCCCACCTAGCAGCTGCTGCCCCAAACAGGACCTTTCCAGGGTCCAGCCCTCACCTTTACCCAACAAGAAAGAGACGCTGTGGTGGTTTTCAGAGCCAGTCAGGGACTAGGGAGGGGTTCTTGAGGCCAGAACTCCCAGGAGTTGGGCAAGTCAGGGAGGCTGGGTGTTAGCCAGGAGAGCAGCATTCCAACTGGCCAGGTGCGGTGGCTCACACCTGTAAAACCAGCTACTGGGGAGGCTGAGGGGGGAGGATGGCTTGAGGCCAGGAGTTCAACGCTGCAGTGAGCTACGATCATGCCACTGCACTCCAGCCTGGGCGACAGAGCAAGACCCTGTCTCCAAAAAAAAAAAAAGAAAAAAAGACATCATGCTGAGTGAAATTACCCAGATGCAAAAGATAAATATTGATTGTATGATTCTACTTATATGAGATTTATAGAATAAGTGAATTTTTAAATTAATTATTAATTTTAATTTTATTTATTTGTTTCTTTTTGAGACAGAGTCTCACTCTGTCACCCAGGCTGGAGTGTAGTGGAACGATCTCAGCTCACTGCAACCTCCACCTCCTGGGTTCAAGCCATTCTCCTGCCTCAGCCTCCCGAGTAGCTGGGATTACAGGCACGTGCCCCCCACGCCCAGCTAATTTTTGCATTTTTAGTAGAGATGGGATTTTGCCATGTTGGCCAGGCTGGTCTCGAACTTCTGACCTCAGGTGATCTTCCTGCCTTGGCCTCCCAAAGTGCTGGGATTACAAGCCTGAGCCACCGCGCCCAGCCATTTATTTATTTATTTATTTATTTATGAATGACAAGGTCTGGCTCTGTCACCCAGGCTGGAGTACAGTGGCACAATCTCAGCTCATTGCAATTTCCTTCTCCCAGGGTCAATCCATCCTCCCACCTCTGCCTCCCGAGTAGCTGAGACTACAGGCACACGCCACCCTGCTGGCTAATTTTTTGCATTTTTTGTAGAGACAGGGTTTTGCCACGTTGCCAAGGCTGGTCTCAAACTCGTGAGCTCAAGCAATCTGCCCACCTCAGGCCTTTCAAGGTACTGGGATTACAGATGAGAGCCACGGCGCCTGGACTAGAATATGTGAATTTACAGAGACCAAAAGTAGAATAGAGGTTAGGAGGGACTGAATGGGGGCGAGTGAGAAATGGGGTTATTGCTTAATGGGCACAGAGTTTCAGTTGGGGATGATGAAAAAGTTTCACAGATGGAGGGTGGTAATGGTTGCACAACGTGAGTGCATTTAGTACCTCTGAGCTTTACACTTAAAAATGGTTAAATTGAGGCCAGGCGCGGTGGCTCGCGCCTGTAATCCCAGCACTTTGGGAGGCTGAGGCAGGCGGATCACCTGAGGTCAGGAGTTCAAGACTGGCCTGACTAAAATGGTGAAGCCCCGTGTCTACTAAAAATACAAAAATTAGCCGGGCGTGGTGGCTCACGCCTGTAATCCCAGCACTTTGGGAGGCCGAGGCAGGTGGATTACGAGGTCAGGAGATCGAGACCATCCTGGCTAACATGGTGAAACCCCGTCTCTACTAAAAATACAAAAACAAAATTAGCCAGGCATGGTGGCAGGCACCTGTAGTCCCAGCCACTCGGGAGGCTGAGGCAGGAGAATGGCGTGAACCTGGGAGGCGGAGCTTGCAGTGAGCTGAGATTATGTCACTGCTCTCCAGCCTGGGTGACAGAGCAAGAGTCTGTCAAAAAAAATACAAAATACAAAAATTAGCTGGGCGTGGTGGCACATGCCTGTAGACACAGCTACTTGGGAAGCTGAGGCAGGAGAATCGCTTGAACTCGGGAGGCAGAGATTGCAGTGAGCCGAGATCGCATCACTGCACCCCAGTCAGGGCGACAGAGCAAGACTCTGTTTCAAAAAAAAAAAAAAAGGCTAAATTGTAAATTCTATATTATTTTACCACAATTAAAAAAAAAGGGCCGGGCGCGGTGGCTCACGCCTGTAATCCCAGCACTTTGGGAGGCCGAGGCGGGCGGATCACGAGGTCAGGAGATCGAGACCATCCTGGCTAACACGGTGAAACCCCGTCTCTACTAAAAATACAAAAAATTAGCTGGGCGTGGTAGCGGGCGCCTGTAGTCCCAGCTACTCGGGAGGCTGAGGCAGGAGAATGGCGTGAACCCGGGAGGCGGAGCTTGCAGTGAGCCAAGATCGCGCCACTGCACTCCAGCCTGGGCGACAGAGCGAGACTCCGTCTCAAAAAAAAAAAAAAAAAAAAAAGTAAATGGGGTTATTGTAATATCAGAACGGTGGCACATTCTAGATTCCCAGCTTCAGAGGCCGGTTAAATAAATTATGGTACCTCCAGGCCAGGTGCCGTGGCTCATGCCTGTAATCCCACCACTTTGGGAGGCCGAAGCAAGCGGATCACCTGAAGTCAGGAGTTCGAGACCATCCTGGCCAACATAGAGAAACCCTGTCTCTACTAAAAATACAAAATTAGCCGGGCGTGGTGGCACATGCCTGTAATCCCAGTTATTTGGGAGGTTGAGGCAGGAGAATGGCTTGAACCCAGGAGGCGGAGGTTGCGGTGAGCTGAGATCCTGCCATTGCACCCCAGCCTGGGCAACAAGAGCGAAACTCCATCTCAAAAAAAAAAAAAAAATTAAATTAATAAATAAATTATGGTACCTCCCTACAATGAGGCACCAGACAGCCCTGTACATGATGTTAGTCTATGTTGATCTGAAAGACGTTCAGAATTTGATGGTGAAAAATAAACAAGAGCCTACAAAATCCATGTCCAGGATAATTCCATTCAGATAAAAATAATAAAAACACATCAAAGACAAACTTGTGAACTGGCGAGTCATAGCTTATTTGGCTGCTTTTTCTCGTGAATTCTGATACAGAAGCTTATTGGGGGCCAGGCGTGGTGGCTCACACCTGTAATCCCAGCACTTTGGGAGGCCAGGGCGGGCAGATCACCTGAGGTCAGGAGATAGAGACCATCCTGGCCAACATGGTGAAACCCCGTCTCTACTAAAAATACAAAAAAATTAGCCGGGCATGGTGGTGGTGCCTGTAATCCCAGCTACTTGGGTGACTGAGGCAGGAGAATCCCTTGAACTCAGTAGGCAGAGGTTGCAGTGAGCCAAGATCGCACCATTGCACTCCAGCCTGGGCAACAAGAGCAAAACTCCATCTCAAAAAAAAAAAAAAGCTCATTTGAGATGATTTTTAGTGGAGACCCTTCCAGAGTGGCTCCTATCAGAGTTTAAATTTATGTCCTTTTTTTAACAAAAGAAATGCCCAGCCTCACAGAATAGGAGGTGACAGGCTGGACACAGTGGTTCACACCTGTAATTCCAACAGTTTGGGAGGCCAAGGTGACAGGATTGTTTGAACCCAGGAGTTTGAGACCAGCCTGGGCAACAGGCCCCCATTGCTGCAAAAAAAAAAAAATTAGACAGGCATGGTGGTGGTGTGCCTGTAGTCCCAGCTACTCAGGAGGTTGAGGCAGGAGGATTGCAGGATTGCTTGAGCCAAGGAGGTCGAGGCTGTAGTGAGCTGTGATTGCATCACTGTACTCCAGCCTCAGTGACAGAGCAAGACCCTTAATCAAAAAAAAAAAAAAAAAAAGAAGGTCACAGGAAGTCACTCAGGAATCACTTTTTTTTTTTTTTTTTTTGAAATGGAGTCTCCCTGTGTCACCCAGGCTGGAGTGCGGTGGTGCAATCTCGGCTCACTGCAAGCTCCACCTCCCGGGTTCACGCCATTCTCCTGCCTCAGCCTCCTGAGTAGCTGGGACTACAGGTGCCTGCCACCACGCCCAGCTAATTTTTTGTATTTTTAGTAGAGACGGGGTTTCACTGTGTTAGCCAGGATAGTCTCGATTCCTGACCTCGTGATCCACCCGCCTCAGCCTCCCAAAGTGCTGGGATTATAGGCGTGAGCCACTGAGCCCAGCCAGGAATCACTCTTCAGAAATCCCCAGGGAGTCATCTTTTATGTGATGAATCAATAAGGATGCTTTTGTCTGCAAGTAACAGCAGAAGTAACAGCAGCCAAACCAGGACATTCATTCGTTCTCTTGCACTGCAAATCAAGAAGTAGGCAGTTTCAGGGTTGATTAACTCAGTGGCTCCATGACATCATTAAAAACTCAGTGTTTTTCATCTTTCCCCTCTGAAATCTTTATAGTGTTGGCCTTTGATTACTTAATTAATTGCTATAAAACAAATCCCCCCAGAACTCATGGCTTTAAACAACAGTAGTCATTTATCTCTTGCATTTTTCAGTGGTCAGGAATTTGGGAGCAGCTGAGATGCAGGACTATGGCTCAGGGTCTCTTGTTGCCATGAAGAGCTGCAGTCCCCTAAAGTCTTAACTGGGGCTGGGAGCTCTGTTTCCAAGGGGCCTCACTCACGTGGCAGGCAAGTTGGTGCTGCCTGTTGGCTCCTGTCTAGATGGGTCCCTCCACAGGACTGCTTGAGCATCCTTATGGTATGGTGGCTAGTTTCCTGCAGGGGGAACAATACATTAGGGACCAAGGCAGAAACTGCAACATCTTTTTTTTTTTTTTTTTTTTTTGAGACAGAGTCTTGCTCTGTCACCCAGGACGTAGTGCACTGGCACAATCTCCACTCGCTGCAACCTCCATCTCTTGGGTTCAAGCGATTCTCCCACCTCAGCCTCCTGAGTCACTGGGATTACAGGCGCATGCCACGACGCCCAGCTAGTTTTTGTATTTTTAGTAGAGACAGCGTTTTACCATGTTGGCCAGGCTGGTCTTGAACTCCTGACCTCAGGTGATCCAGCTGCCTCGGCCTCTCAAAGTGCTGGGATTACAGGTGTGAGCCACTGCGTCTGGCCTGCATCTTTCCTGACCTGGACTCCTAGGTCTGTACTCAGCTGCATTCCGTTGGCCACACAGGCCAGTCTATGCTCTGTGCTCCCATACTCTGCTGCCCCTCCACGTGGAAGGGCATGAATACCAGGAGGGAAAGCTTGCGGGAGATCTTTTTTAAAAAAAGAAGATTTATGTATTTTATTCAAGCCAATTTTTTTTGTTTGTTTTGCTTTGTTTTTGAGATGTCGTTTTGCTCTTGTCGCCCAGGGTGGAATGCAGTGGTGCAATCTCAGCTCACTGCAACCTCCGCCTCCCAGGTTCAAGCAATTCTCCTGCCTCAGCCTCCCAAGAGTAGCTGGGATTACAGTCACTTGCCACCACGCCCGTCTAATTTTTGTATTTTTAGTAGAGACAGGGTTTCTCCATGTTGGCCAGGCTGGTCTCGAACACCTGACCTCAGGTGACACACCCGTTTCAGCCTCCCAAAGTGCTGGGATTACCAGCCTGAGCCACCACGCCCTGCCACGAGATCTTGCAGGCTGGCTACCACAGTTTCCATCTTGAGGCTTGTCGTCTCACATATAAGAAGATAGGAGATTCATCCTGAAATGTGTTCATGTGTATTTATTAGGGAGGAAAATCTGCCCTAGAAATTCCCCTGCTGGTGCTCCCTCACAGCCCACTGGCCAGGTTGAGTCACACGTCGGTGCCACGTCTGCAGGAGAAGCTGGGAAGGTGGGTGCCAGGGAAGTCTGCCTCTTTCTCTGAGGAAGAATGGGAAAGAAAGGGCCCACAGGGTGGCCGGGCGCAGTGGCTCATGCCTATAATCCCAGCACTTTAGGAGGCTGAGGCGGGCGGATCACTTGAGGTCAGGAGTTCGAGACCAGCCTGGCCAACATGGTGAAACCCTGTCTCTACTAAAAATACAAAAATTAGCCAGACGTGGTGGCAGGCACCAGTAATCTCAGCTACTCGGGAGGCTGAGGCAAGAGAATTGCTTGAACCCAGGAGGCAGAGGTTGCAGTGAGCCGAGATTGTGCCACTGCACTCCAGCCTGGGGAGACAAGAGCAAGACTTCGTCTCGAAAAAAAAAAAAAAGAAAGTGGCCACGGGATAAGCAGACCATGTCTTCGCAGATGGCTAACCACCTCCCAGCCTCGATGCTTGCAGGGCTGAAACGAGCTCCTGGTATGGATTCCCAAGGAGGAAGGGAAAATTTTAGGTTCTAGATCTAGAAGGTGGCAGATGTCAGAAGCTGTCCTAACCCAGGCCTCCTGGAGCTAGGAGTCACCCTAGATGGTGGAAAGTGTGCAGGAAATACAGCCACTGAACCCTGAGAACAGCAAGCTTGACATCTCAAGCCTAGAACTCTTCTCGCTGAGGTTAGCACGATTTCAAAAAGCATCATTACCACCAAGTCCTGAGGACTGGTTACAACCAGGCTTCAATGGCAACACCATGTGGTCATGATGGGAAATAGCAGTCATGACCTATGCCCCGCATGGTGTGGTCTCTCAAAGTTTCTGGGTGATACAGGGTGGTCTCAAGATCCTGAATGGTTTTTGTTTGTTTTTTTTGAGACAGGGTCTCACTCTATCAACCAGGCTGGAGTGCAGTAGCAGTGGTCACAGCTCACTGCAGCCTCCATCTCCTCGGCTCAAGCAATCCACCTGCCTCGACCTCTCAAAACGCTGGGATTACAGGCGTGAGCCACCACACCTGGCCCTGGATTTCTTTTTAATAAGGCATACACAGGCCCGGCGTGGTGGCTCACACCTGTAATCCCAGCACTTTGGGAGGCCAAGGAGGGCGAAACACGAGGTCAGGAGTTCGAGACCAGCCTCTACTAAACCACGCCTCTACTAAAAATACAAAAATTAGCTGGGCATGGTGGCACATGCCTGTAGTCCCAGCTACTTCGGAGGCTGAAGCAGGAGAATTGCTTGAACCTGGGAGGTAGAGGTTGCAATGGGGCAAGATTGCGACATTGCACTCCAGCCTGGGAGACAGAGCAAGACTCCGTCTAAAATAATAACAATAATAATAAGGCATACACAAGCATGAACAATTAATTGGGAAAATTAGAGTTATGATCATATTTTAGACCACGTTGTGGAACTGGCCATATTTATAAAGTATGTTCGTATAGTGAAAGTGTGGAAGGCAATATCTCAAAGGCTTAACAGTGTACTTATCTCAGGCTCATAGAACTATAGGTAAACTTTTTTCCTTTATTTCTTTTTTCTATTGCTACATGCCAATAATAATAATAGCAAACACTAACAGAGCACATACCATGTGCTGAGTGCCTGTTAATTGGCGATGATCATTATGCTGGCCGGGCGCGGTGGTTCACTCCTGGAATCCCAGCACTGTGGGAAGCCGAGGCAGGTGGATTATGAGGTCAGAAATTCGAGATCAGCCTGGCCAATATGGTGAAACCCCATCTCTACTAAAAATACAAAAATTAGCTGGGCTTGGTGGTGCACACCTGTAGTCCCAGCTGTTCAGGAGGCTGAGACATGAGAATCACTTGAACCTGGGAGGCGGAGGTTGCAGTGAGCTGAGATCATGCCACTGTACTCCAGCATGGGCAACAGAGCAAGACTCCATCTCAAAAAAAAAAAAAAAATTCTCATTATGCTTACTTTTTGGCGGGGGCAGGCAGAGACAGGGACTCTCTCTGTCACCCAGGTTGGAGTTCAGTGTTGCAGTCAAAGCTCGCTGCAGCCTTGCCCTCCTCGGCTCAAGCGATCCTCCCACCTCAGCCTCCTGAGTAGCTGGGACTACAGGTGTGCAACATCATGTTTGGCTAATTTTTTATTTATTTATTTATTTATTTTAAAGAGGGGGCCTCCCCATGTTGCCCAGGCTGGTCTCAAACTCCTGGGCTCAAGTGATCTTCCCATCTCGGCCTCCCAAAGTGCTGAGATTATAGGCGTGAGCCACCACGACCAGCCTATAGTTACTTTTTAAGCGAGGAAACTGAGACACAAAGAAGCTAAGTCAGTGCCCCATGTAGCTCTGAACTCTGTGCTCCTATCCTCTCTGCTGTACTGCCTCCCTGTCTTATCTGTGTATATTAATTTTTCTGCAGTGTGTCGCTTGCATAGTAATAATATAAGAAAAGAAAAAGCAGTGGGATGTATACCTTTTTCCGCCCTCCCTGCCGCAAGACGGAGTCTTGCTCTGTCACCCAGGCTGGAGTGCAGTGGCGCGATCTAGGCTCACTGCAACCTCCGCCTCCTGGGTTCAAGCAATCCCCCTGCCTCAGCCTCCAGGGTAGCTGGGATTATAGTCACACACCACCACACCCGGCTAGTTTTTGTATTTTTAGTAGAGATGGGGTTTCACCATGTTGGACAGGCTGATCTCGAACTTCTGACCTTGTGATCTGCCTCCCTTGGCCTCCCAAAGTGCTGGGATTACAGGTGTGAGCCACCGCACCCAGCCTGATATATAGCTTTTATAATCAGAAAAAAAATAATGCTGGCTGGGCATGGTGGCTCATTCCTGTAATCCCAGCTTTTTGACAGGCTGAGTTGGGAGGATTGCTTGAGCCCAGGAGTTCCGAGACCAGCCTGGGCAACATAGCAAGACATTGTCTCTACAAAAAAAAAAATTTTTTTTAATTAGCCAGGCATGGTGGCATGCATCTGTAGTCCCAGCTACTCAGGAGGCTGAGGTGGGAGAATTGTTTAAGCTCAGGAGTTTGAAGGTGCAGTGAGCCATGATCGCACTACCGTACTCCAGCCTGGAGCACAGAGTGAGACACTGTCTCTAAATAAATGAAGAAATAAAAATAAAAAATACACCAGGTGCTGTGGCTCATGCCTGTAATCCCAGCACTTTGGGAGGCCAAAGCAGGCAGATCACCTGAGGTCACGAGTTCGAGACCAGCCTGGCCAACATGGTGAAATCCCACCTCCACTAAAAAATATAAAAATGAGTGCGGGCTTGGTGGTGGGCACCTGTAATCCCAGCTACTCAGGAGCCTGAGATAGAAGAATCACTTGAACCCAGGAGGCAGAGGTTGCAGTGAGCCGAGATCGTGCCATTGCACTCCACCCTGGGTGACAGAGCCAGACTCTGTCTCAAATAAATAAATAAAATGAAATAAAAAATAATGCTTTGAAACTAAACAAAATGTGCAAATGATGTGTGCTCTCCACACAGCTCCAGGGCTCAGGACTGCAGGTGCCACATGGATGTAGCTACGCCAGAAAGGTCAGGAATTTGTGCCTGCAAAGGCCCAGTTTGCCTCTTCGCCTGGGCTCTCCTGATTTGACAGCAGTGTGGAAGGCCGGGCACGGTGGCTCATGCCTGTAACCCCAGCACTTTGGGAGGCCAAGGCAGGTGTATCGCGAGGTCAGGAGATCAAGACCATCCTGGCTAACACGGTGAAACTCCGTCTCTACTAAGAATACAAAAAATTAGCCGGGTGTGGTGGCAGGCACCTGTAGTCCCAGCTACTTGGGAGGCTGAGGCAGGAGAATAGCGTGAACCCGGGAGGCAGAGCTTGCAGTGAGCCGAGACTATGCCACTGCGCTCCAGCCTGGGCGACAGAGCGAGACTCTGTCTCAAAAAAAAAAACACAAGACAGCAGTGTGGAAAATCTCCCCTTTCCTTTGGAATCTATAAATATAGGGACCCACGGTTATTAGGGACCTAGCTTTGGTGAGCAGTGGGCCAAAACTGGGAACAGAGATTGGAATGAGAGGGCCTGGCAAACTGAGGGGAAGCT
Source organism: Pan paniscus (assembly GCF_029289425.2). Classification (NCBI taxonomy): domain Eukaryota; kingdom Metazoa; phylum Chordata; class Mammalia; order Primates; family Hominidae; genus Pan; species Pan paniscus. The sequence goes on along the minus strand of NC_073268.2, from coordinate 12,034,302 downwards.
GGGAAAAGAGAAGCAGGGAAAGGGAAAGAGGAAGTGGACAGAGATAGATGAAAAGGAGAAAGAGAATGCTCCAAACTCCCTCCATCCCCAGCTTTCTGAACTTTCAACACTCACCCCATGGGCCTGTTGATGCCACCTCCTACTAGTGCAAACTTCACACATCACCTCCTCCAGGAAGCTGCCAGGCTTAGCTAAGCCTTTTGGCTTGGCTTATCTTTATTATGACACTTACTGCTCATCATTAGGATTTTCTGTCTCCTCCACTGGTCAGTGAGGCTCTCGAGGGAAAGGAGGCCTTTCTGCCTCCCGCTGACCCAGGCCTTGTCGAGAGCAGGAAGACAAAACAGGTGTACTGAATGAGTGAATAAATCTAGCTTCTCAGGCCATCAGCCTCACCAGCCTGGGAGTAATAGTAGGCTCTGAATTTCAACAAAGGATGCTCTGGCCTACATCAGTAAAATAGCTAGAACTGTATCCCCATTCAAAAATATGGGCTGGGTGCGGTGGCTCATGCCTGTAATCCCAGCACTTTGGAAGGCCAAGGCAGGCGGGTCATTTGAGGTCAGAAGTTTGAGACCAGCCAGACCAACATGGTGAAACCCTGTCTCTACTAAAAAATAAAAAACTAGCCAGGTGTGATGGCATGTGCCTGTAATCCCAGCTACTTAAGAGGCTAAGGTGGGAGAATCGCTTGAACCTGGGAGGCGGAGGTTGCAGTGAGCTGAGATCGTGCACCACTGCATTCCAGCCTGGGTGGCAGAGCGAGACTGTGTCTCAAAAAAAAAAAAAAGAACAAGAAAATCTTGCATTCACTTGGAACAGTCTTTCAAACGCATGGCCCCTGGATGCTCTCTGTACACAGGGGCATCTCTGTGAGGCAGCCAGTGTCTTGCAGGGATCCAGGGTTGTAGTGTTGACACCCCCTCTCCCTTTCCTTAGACTAAGGACCAAGGAGCAGAGGACAACCCGCGCGGTGGGCCAGTGCTACAAACCGCATCACTCTGCTCTCCAGCACCAGAGGTTTGCACCAACCAAGGCTGAGGACCTCTCTCTCTCCTTATTTGGGGTGAATTCTTTTTTCCAGGAGGCAACCTAGACCCCTCATGTGAATAGGCAACATCTGTTTCCCACATGTAGCTAACCATAAGTAAAGGCCACCGGAGGGCACAGCTGAGACTCCAGCCTCAACTCTCACTACCAAGGAAAGAACCTGAAGACCCAGGGGACAAGCTCAGGCTCTGTCCCAGCTCTGCCTCCCTATGCTCCTGGCTGCAGCTGCAACACCCATTTCACCAGACAGAAGAGGGAGTCCCTGGCCCCAGCTCCAGGTTAGACCATCTCACCACAAGCCACTGGAAAGAAAAGGCCCTTACAGCCAAGAGAGCAGGCCCCCAAGAAGGCATCTGCCTCCATCTTGACTACACTCACCTGGAAGCTAAGGACGCAAGGTGGCGGCTGTGGCCCCATAACAGGCAGCTTGAGCTAGTTGTCTGTTGCTGCTTAGTAAATTACCCCAAAATTTAGGGGCTTAAAACAATAATAAGAATCCTGTTATTATAAAAATGATACACCTGGCCAGACGCAGTAGCTCACGCCTGTAATCCCAGCACTTTGGGAGGCCAAGGAGGGCAGATCACCTGAGGTCCTGAGTTCGAGACCAGCCTGACCAACATGGAGAAACCCCGTCTCTACTAAAAATACAAAATTAGCTGGGCATGGTGGTACATGCCTGTAATCCCAGCTACTCAGGAAGCTGTGGCAGGAGAATCACTTGAACCCAGGAGGTGGAGGTTGCAGTGAGCTGAGATCACCCTATTGTACTCCAGCCTGGGCAAGAGTGAAGCTCTGTCTCAAAAAATAATAATAATAAAAAGATACACCACAGGCCGGGCATGGTGGCTCACGCCTATAATCCTAGCACTTTGGGAGGCTGAGGCGGGTGGATCACCTGAGGTCAGGAGTTTGAGATCAGCCTGGCCAACATGGAGAAACTCTGTCTCTACTAAAAATACAAAAAATTAGCCAGGCATGGTGGTGCACACCTATAATCCCAGCTACCCGGGAGGCTGAGGCAGGAGAATCACTGGAACCCAGGAGGTGGAGCTTGCAGTGAGCTGAGTTCGTGCCATTGCACTCCAGCCTGGGCGACAGAGTGAGACTCCGTCTCAAAAAACAAAAACAAACAAAAAAGAATAATACACCATGATCAGGTAGGATTTATCCCTGGGATGGGATGCCAGGTTGGTTTAATATCTGAAAGTCAATAAATGCAGTATATCACATCAATAAAATAACAAACAAGCCAGGCATGGTGGCACACCTGTGATTCCAGCTTCCCAGGAGGCTGAGACAGGAGAACCGCTTGTGCCCAGGAGGCGGAGGTTGCAGTGAGCCATGATTGTACCAATGCACTCCAGCCTGTGTGACAGAGCGAGACTGTATTAAAAAGAAAAAAGAAAGAAAGAAAAATCTCATTATCATTTAATAGATGGAGAAAAAGCATTTGACAAAATCCAACACCCTTTCGTGATAAAACTTTCAAATTGGAATAGAAAGGAACATCCTCCACCTGATACAGGGCACCTATAAAAAACCCACAGCTAGCATCATACTTAATGATGAAAGACTGAACACTTTCTCTCCAAAGTCAGGAACAAGACAAGGATGTCTGCTCCTACCACTTCTATTCAACAGTGTACTGGAGGCTCCAGCCAGGGCAATTAGGACAGAAAAAGAAATAAAAGAGTACCCAAATGGAAGAGGAAGAAGCAAATATAAGCAAGTATAATCCTGTATATAGAAAAGCCTAAGGAATCCACAAAAAGATTATTGGAACTAATAAGTGCATTCAGCAAGGTTGCAAATACAAGATTGATACACAAAGATTATATATATATATATTATATATATATATATATATTTTTTTGAGACAGAGTTTTGCTCTTATCGCCCAGGCTGGAGTGCAATAAAACGATCTTGGCTCACTGCAACCTCTGCCTCCCGGATTCAAGCAACTCTCCTGCCTCAGCCTCCCGAGAAGCTGGGATTACAGGCGCCCACAACCACGCCCGGCTAATTTTTGTATTTTGGGTGGAGACGGGGTTTCACCATGTTGGCTAGGCTGGTCTCGAACTCTCGACCTCAGGTGATTTGCCCGCCTTGGCCTCCCAAAGTGCTGAGATTACAGGTGTAGCTGGGCATGGTGGCGCAAGCCTGTAATCCCAGCTACTCAGGAGGCTGAGGCAGGAGAATCGCTTGAACCCAGGAAGCGGAGGTTGCAGTGAGCCGAGATCGTGCCGTTGCACTCCAGCCTGGGCAACAAGAGCGAAATTCCATCCACACACACACACATACACACACACACACACACACACACACACACACTAGCCAGATGTGGTGATGGGCGCCTGTAATCCCAGCTACTCGGGAGGCTGAGGCAGGAGAATCACTTGAACTCTGGAGGCAGAGGTTACAGTGAGCCAAGATCGTGTCATTGCACTCCAGCCTGGGTGGCAGAGTGAAACTCCAAAAAAAAAAAAAAAAGAAAGAAAGAAGCCGGGCGCGGTGGCTCACGCCTGTAATCCCAGCACTTTCGGAGGCCGAGGCGGGCGGATCACGAGGTCAGGAGATTGAGACCATCCTGGCTAACACGGTGAAACCCTGTCTCCACTAAAAATACAAAAAATTAGCCGGGCGTGGAGGCGGGCGCCTGTAGTCCCAGCTACTCGGGAGGCAGAGCTTGCAGTGAGCGGAGATCGCGCCACTGCACTCCAGCATGGGAGACAGCGAGACTCTGTCTCAAAAAAAAAAAAAAAAAAAGAAAGAAAGAAAGCAGGAAGGCAGGAGAGACAGAGAGAGAGAAAAACAGAGAGAGAGAGAAGGGAGGGAGCGGGGAGGGAGGGAGACAGAGAGAGAAGGAGAGGAAGGAAGGAAGGGAGGGAGGGAGGGAGGGAAAAAGAGAAAGAAAGAAAAAAGAAAAGAAAGGAAAGGAAGGAAGGAAGGAAGAAGGAAAGAGAAAGCAAGCAAGCAAGCAAGCAGGTAAGCAAGCAGGTCGGCACTGGGACTTCTCCACGGGATGCAGTGATGTGAGTGGACAAACTCAAGTTTCTGGCAGCCCTCGAGGCAAGTCCCAGGTCTGATGCCCGGTGGCCACCAGGTGGCGCTGAAGTCTAAGCTGAGAACCTTCACTAAGGGGCCGTTCCGTGGCAGGGCCGAAGCGTCCACCAAGAGACGCTCCAAGAACACTTGGCTTCAGCGTTTGCCTTCTAGGGGCGACCTTGAAGTGGGGGAGGGGTCTCCAGTGACAGGCATCAGGCATAGGACCAGGGGCTGGACCCTGCGTTGTCTCTGGCCTCGGTCTTCTCATCTGTCCATAGGGTGTGGATTCACTGTCCAGGTTCCTCTAGCTCAGACCCTTCCTCTGTGGGCAGAATCAGGGCAGGAGGAAGGAGGATGGAAAAGGGGAAGAGGCTCAACTTTCCTCCTCTCTTCTGCTCTCCAGGGCCCTTCCCTTGGGGCAAGGACATGTGGCTTCCGGGGTGTGTTCCTGGTGCCCACACATTCAAGAACTTGCCATTGACAGGATATAGGCATTATCATTCTGCTGTGATGAGGTGGAAAAGATTGTATCCCATCGAAGTCATCTTGCAGGGCTTGGGGAACTCGTGGAAGAGGTGGGGAAATGCATCTTTTTTTTTTCTTTTTTTCTTTTCTTTCTTTTTTTTTTTTTTTTTTTTTTTGAGACGACGTTTCGCTGTTGTTGCCCAGGCGCTGGAGTGCAATGGCGCGATCTTGGCTCACCGCAACCTCCTCCTCCCGGGTTCAAGTGATTCTCCTGCCTCAGCCTCCCAAGTAGCTGGGATTACAGGTGCCTGCCACTACACCCTGTTAATTTTGTATTTTTAGTAGAGATGGGGTTTCTCCATGTTGGTCAGGCTGGTCTCAAACTCCCGACCTCAGGTGATCCACCCGCCTCGGCCTCCCAAAGTGCTGGGATTACAGGCGGGAGGCACCGCGCCCAGCCAGAAATGTATTTTTTTAAACAAACAAATGTGAAAACCGTTATTAGTTCAGGGGCCAAAAAAAACAAAAAACCAAAAAAAACAGGCCATCAGCCATGCTTCCAGCAGGCCAGAGTTCACAGACCCTTGATATAGAGGAAAACTCATGATAAGCCACTTGGGATCTCAAGTATTCATTTAAGAGAGGAGACTCAGGGAAAGATGCTGACCCGTGAAGGTCATCACTTTCCTTCCTTAATGCAAAACACACACGTACAAAAAACACGGGCTATCATCTGCTGCGCATGCGTCCAAGGCAGAGCTCCGCTTGGCCCAGAAGCCCAAGACCGCAAATCACCAGCAAGAATGCATTTTACTGCACACATCAAAGGTGGAAATGGGTAAAGTTGGCCGGGCGCAGTGGCTCATGCCTGTAATCCCAGCACTTTGGGAGGCCGAGGTGGGTGGATCACTTGAGGTCTGGAGTTCAAGACCAGCCTGGGCAACATGGCAAAACCCTGTCTCTACTAAAAATACAAAAGTTAGGCCAGGCGCGGTGGCTCACGCCTGTCATCCCAGCACTTTGGGAGGCCAAGGTGGGTGGATCACGAGGTCAAGAGTTAGAGACCAGCCTGGCCAATATGGTGAAACCCCGTCTCTACTAAAAAAATACAAAAATTAGCTGGGCATGGTGGCGCACGCCTGCAATCCCAGCTACTCGGGAGGCTGAGGCAGGAGAATCGCTTGAACCTGGGAGGCGGAGGTTGCAATGAGCTGAGATCGCGCCACTGCACTCCAGCCTGGGCAACACAGAGAGATTCTGTCTCAATAATAATAATAATAATAATAATACAAAAATTAACCAGATGTGGTGGCAGGTGCCTGTAATCCCAGCTACTCAGGAGGCTGATATGGGAGTATTGCTTGAGCCCAGGAGGTCAAGACTGCAGTGAGCCCTGATCACACTACTGCACTCCAGCCGGGTGACAGAGTGAGACCCTGTCTCAAAAATAAATAAAAATAAATTAGCTGAGCATGGTGGTACACACCTGTAGTCCCAGCTTCTCGGGAGACTGATATGGGAGAATCCCTTGAGCCCAGGAGGTTGTTGAGGCTGCAGTGAGTGAGCTATGACACTGGGTGACAAAGCAAGATCCTATCTCAAAAAAAAAAAAAAAAGTGGAAGCACCTCGTACGCCCAGCTGAAGAATAGATAAACAAATTGAGGTGCTTCTGATGTATCCACACAATGGAATGGGCATAAAAAGGAATGAAGTACTGCAACATGCTACCATTTGAATGAACCTTGAAAACATTAGGTGAAGTGAAAGAAGCCACTCAGAAAAGGATATATATATATATATATATTTTTTTTTTTTTTTTTTTTTTTTTGAGACAGAGTCTGGCTCTGTCACCCAAGCTGGAGTGCAATGGCGCAACCTCAGCTCACTGCAACTTTCTAGGTTCAAGTGAGTCTCCCTGCCTCAGCCGGGTTACAGGCATGCACCACCATGCTCAGCTAATTTTTGTATATTTTTTAGTAAAGACAGGGTTTCGCCATGTTAGCCAGGCTGGTCTCGAACTACTGACTTCAGGTGATCTGCCTGCCTTGGCCTCCAAAAGTGCTGGGATTACAGGCATGAGCCACTGCACACAGCCAAGGCCAGATACTGTGTGATTCCATATACATATCAGCATTATTGAAATATAATGTGCATACCATGTTCATTTAAGGTACAATTCAATGTTTTTTGGCATAGTCACAGATTGGTACAACCATGACCACAATCAACTTTAAAACATTTTCAGCTGGGATCAGTGGCTCATGTCTGTAATCCCAGCACTTTCAGAGGCTGAGGCAGGTGGATCACTTGAGCTCAGGAGTTCGAGACCAGCCTAACCAACATGGTGAAACCCTGTCTCTATTAAAAATACAAAAATTAGCTAGGTGCGTTGGCAGGTGCCTGTAGTCCCAGCTATTCAGGAGGCTGAGGCAGGAGAATCTCTTGAACCCGGGAGGCGGAGGTCGCAGTGAGCCGAGATCACACCACTGCAATCCAGCCTGGGCAACAGAGGGAGACTCCGTCTCAAAAAAAAAAAAAAAAAAAAAAAAAAAATTCATTACCTCAAAAAACACCCTGTGCCCATTAGCAGTCACTCTCTACCTTCCCCCAGCTTTTCCTCCCTCCCTGACCCTGGCAACGGCCAACCTACTTTCTGTCTCTGTGGATTTGCCTGTTCTGGACATTGTATATCAATGGAATTATACAATATCTGGCCTTTTAAGAGTGGCTCCTGGCTGGGTGTGTGGCTCATGCCTGTAATCCCAGCACTTTGGGAGGCCGAGGCAGGTGGATCACCCGAGGTCAGGAGTTCGAGACCAGCCTGACCAATATGGTGAAACCCTCGTCTCTAATAAAAATGAAAAATTAGCCGGGCATGATGGTGGGTGCCTGTAGTTCCAGCTACTGGGGAGGTGGAGACAGAAGAATTGCTTGAACCTGGGAGGCAGAGGTTGCAGTGAGCCGAGATTGTGCCACTGCACTCCAGCCTGGGCCACAGAACGAGACTCCTTCTCAAAAAAAAAAAAAAAAAAAAAGAGTGGCTCTTTTCACTTGCCAAGATGTTCTCAAGTTTCATCCATGTTTCAGCATGTCAGTATGATTCCTTTTTGTGGCCTAATCATATTCCACTGTGTGAATATAACATAATTTGTTGAGCCATTCTTTGGTTGGACAGGTGAGTTGCTTCCATTTTTTTGCTATTACGAATAATTGCTGCTACAAACATTCATGTCAAAGTTTTTGTGTGAGCATGTTTTCAATTTACTGGGTATATCCCTAGAAGGGGAATTGTCAGAGCAAATGGCAAATCTACATTTAACTGCTCAAGGAACTACCAGACTATTTCCCAAAGACGCTGCACCTGTTTTGATTCCCACCAGCAGCCTGCGAGGGTTTTGATTTCTTCAAATCTTTGCAATCATTTAAAAAATTATTTCTCTTTTTTATTCTAGCCATCCTAGTGGGTGTGAATTGGTATCTCACTGTGGTTTTGATTTGCAGTTCCCTGATCATTTATGATGTTATATCTTCTTCAGAAAGAAATGTCTATTCAAGGCCGTGCGCGGTGGCTCACGGCTGTCATCTCAGCACTTTGGGAGGCCGAGGCAGGTGGATCAGGAGGTCAGGAGTTCAAGACCAGCCTGGCCAAGATGGTGAAACCCCGTCTCTACAAAAAATACAAAAATTTGCCAGGCATGGTGGCGGGCGCTTATAATCGCAGCTACTCAGGAGGCTGAGGCAGGGAATTGCTTGAACCCAGGAGACGAGGTTGTAGTGAGCTGAGATAGCGGGGCGGCACTGCACTTCAGCCTGGGTGACAGAGCGAGAGTCCGTCTCAAAAAACAAACAAACAAACAAACAAACAAAAGAAATGTATATTCAAATCTTTTGGCCATTTTAAAATTGGATTATTTGGGTTTTATTGCTGAGTTGTAAGAGTTTTTTGGTTGGTTTTTTTTTTTTTTGGTTTTTGGTTTTGTTTTTCTGAGACAGAGTCTCGCTCTGTCACCCAGGCTGGAGTGCAGTGGCAAGATCTCATTTCACTGCAACCTCCACCTCCCGGGTTCAAGTGATTCTCCTGCCTCAGCCTCCCAAGTAGCTGGGATTACAGGCACGTGCCACCACACCCAGCCAACTTTTGTAATTTTAGTAGAGATGGGTTTTCGCCATGTTTGCCAGGCTGGTCTCGAACTCCTGACCTCAGGTGATCCACCCACCTCAAACTGCCAAAGTGCTGGGATTACAGGCGTGAGCCACTGTGCCTGGCCAAGAGATTTTTTTAATACATATTCCAGATACACATTTCTTATCAGCTACATGATTTGCAAAAATGTTCTCCCATTCTTCTGTGGGCTGTCTTTTCACTTGACATTTGCTTTATATGTGTTGAACATATATTATTAGATAATACAACTTGAGAATTGTTTCACCTTACTTTTTTTTGAGAGAGAGAAAGACGAGGTCTCCTTATGTTGCCCAGGCTGGCCTTGAACTCTTGGCCTCAAGCAATCCTGCCTCAGCCTCCTAAGTACCTGGGACTACAGGCGTAGTCCCAGCACCCAGCTGAGGTTGCTTCAGCTTAGTAGCTTGTTCCTGTAATTATGATGTAAACACTATTGTTTTCCCTGATAACTATTGTTTGTCTTAAATACTATTTAGTTTGATACGAATATAGATACACTAACTTTCTCTTGGTGAGTATTTTCTAGCCATTGACATTCAGCTTTCCATATCCTTGCTTGATGTGTGTCTTTTATAAACAGCATGAATCTAGATTTTTTAAAAAATCCAATCTGACAGCCAATCTGGCCAAGTTGGTGCATTTGCAATTGCCGTGACTCAGGCTAACCAGTGGCGCCTGCAATCTGCCATGGGCCAGACAGGAGGAGGGAAAGGAGCCCTCATTTGTCAGGTGTTAGTTTTGTGGCACGCCTTGTGCGACGTGTCCCACAGATGGCCTTGCTCAGAGCTCATGCTGTGTTGACATAAACATCATTGCCGTTTTTATTTATTTATTTATTTATTTATTTATTTATTTATTTATTTTGAGACGGAGTTTTGCTCTTGTTGCCCAGGCTGGAATGCAATGGTGTGATCTCGGCTCACTGCCAACCTCTCCCTCCCGGGTTCAAGTGATTCTCCTGCCTCAGCCTCCCGAGTAGCTGGGATTACAGGCGTGTGCTGCTACTACCCCCGGCTAATCTTTGTATTTTTAGTAGAGTCGGGGTTTCGCCATGTTGGTCAGGCTTGTCTCGAACTGCTGACCTCAGGTGATCCACTTGACTTGGCCTCCCAGAGTGCTGGGATTACAGGCATGAGCCACCCCACCCAGCCTTAATTTTTTTTTTTTTTTTTTTATAGAGACAGACTCTCACTCTGTCACCTAATCCAGAGAATGGTGGCACAATCATAGCTCGCTGCCGCCTCAAACTCATGGCCTCAAGCGATTCTCCTGCCTCAGCCTCCCAAGTAGATGGAACTACAGGTATGTGCCAGCATGCCAGGCTAAATTCTTTAATTGTTTTGTAGAGACAAAGTCTTGCTATGTTGCCCAGGCTAGTCTCAAACTCCTAGCCTCAAGCCATCCTCCCACTAGGCCTCCAAGAATGTTGAGATAACAGCTGCGAGTAACAGGACCAGCCTGGGGGCTGTTTCTGAAACACTGACTTGTAAGTGGAGAATTTTTTTAACGTAATGCTTGAAAATATCCAGCCAGGCACGATGGCTCACTCCTGTAATCCCATCACTTTGGGAGGTGGAGGCTGGAACATCACTTGAACCCAAGAATTCGAGACCCGCCGGGGCAACACAATGAGACCCCCATCTCTAAAAATTAAAAATTAAGCTGGGCGCGGCGGCTCACACCTGTAATCCCAGCACTTTGGGAGGCCGAGGGAAGTAGATCACCTGAGGTCAGGAGTTCGAGGCCAGCCTGACCAACATGGTGAAACCCTGTCTCTACTAAAAATACAAAAATTAGCCGGGCGTGGTGGTGGGCACCTGTAATCCCAGCTACTCGGGAGGCTGAGGCAGGAGAATCGCTTGAACCCAGGAGGCAGAGATTGCAGTGAGCCAAGATCACGTCACTGCACTCCAGCCTGGGCAACAGAGCAAGACTCTGTCTCAAAAAAAAAAAAAAAAAAATTAGGCGTGGTGGTGCATGTGTGTGGTCCCAGCTACTCCTCAGGAGGGCACCACTGCACCCCAACCTGAGCAACATAGAGAGACCCTGTCTCAAAAAACACAAAAAGGCCAGGCGCAGTGGCTCATTCCTGTAATCACAGCACTTTGGGAGGCCGAGGCCAGCAGATCGCCTGAAGTCAGGAGTTCCAGACCAGCCTGGACAACAGGGCAAAACCCTGTCTCTACAAAAAAACAGCCCGGCGCAGGCTGGGTGTGGTGGCATCAGCCTGTAATCCCAGCTACTCGGGAGGCTGAGGCAGGAGAGTCAGCTTAAACCCGGAGGTGGAGGTTGCAGTGAGCCGAGATCACACCACTGCACTCCAGCCCAGGCAACAGAGCAAGACTCTGTCTCAAAAAAAAAAAGCCCGACAGGCGCCTGTAATCCCAGCTGCTCTGGAGGCTGAGACAGGAGAATTGCTTGAACCTGGGAGGCGGAGGTTGCAGTAAGCCGAGATTGCGCCATTGCACTCCAACCTGGGCAACAGAGCGAAAGTCCATCTCAAAACAACAAACAAACAAACAAAAAACAAAACTCAGTCTAATTCTGCCCGCAGTTTTGTCCTGAGCTATTAATTATAAATGGCTTCTCTCTGCCTCAGCTTTTCTGAATCCCTTCCCTAATTCTGTCCCCATAAGCATGAGAACTTCTTCCAGCCTGGGTCCCACTAGTGGTCCCAGACAAACCCAGAAACCAGCTCCTGGGATGTGGTCTGGGCCTGGTCAAGGTTAATGGGATACAAGCTAATTATTGGGTGAGTGGGAATCATGGTCAAGGAGGGAGCCAAAGCCAGGGGCAGGCTATCAGTAGGAGTCAGGCCAGGCGCTGGGCAGGGAGCACAGAAGGTGAAGCCAGTGGTTCAGGAAGGGACACGGGAGACCAAGGGAAGGGTCCTCCACCCCTCTGCCTGCAGGCATGGTCACTGCACAGAGGCTGTGGGAGGCCGTGGCGTGGTCTGGCCCAAGTAGATGGACATGCATCTACATAACCCCAGTGTCCACCAACAACCAGCTGACCCCATCACTCAAAAAGAATGGCATTGATTTTCTTGACCCCAAATGCCTCTGCTGGTGGGCAGAGCCCCAGGGAGACACTGAGTTCCCAGGAAGGGAACTGAAGCCAGTGTAGCTCCTGGGATTCCCAACTGCAACCCAACCTCTCCACCCACCTTGTCTCCTGGATTCCCTCCCCTCTCCTCCCTTCTCTTTTCTCTCCCCCAATCTCCCTGCACAGCTCACTACACCCATCGCTGGGCTGGTCGAAGTTCTCCCAGGGGATCTGTTTGCAGCTAGACATATGTGTACCTGTGAGTGATCATGCATGCCCGTGGTGCACACACATCCTCTTGTGTGCTGTATGTGCCTATACACACCCATGTGTGCCTGTACATGCGTGCAGACACCCATATATGCGCAGACGGGCACGTACACAGTGTATATATGCGCTGTGTGAGCCTGTGCGTGTAAGCTCCCCTGTCCCAACTCCCCAAGCCCAGATTAGCTGCCTCTACTGGGCTGACCTTGTCCTGACAGCCCCTTGGGACTGGGGGAGTTGCAGAGCCCTCCTTGCCCTCACCAAGAAACCAGGAGGCCCAGAGCATCCCCACCTTCCTGGAGAAGGTAAGAGGGAGGAACAGGCTGAGCAAAGGTGAGAGAGGAACATGTGGCTCCTCCGGGGAGTGAGTGAGGGCAGAAGAAGGATGTCTGGGGGAAAACATGTTTAAGGGGAAAAACAGTGAGTTAGGTTTAAGAGATGTTTTACATATACATATAAAAATATATAAATGTTTCTATATAAAAATATATCAATGTTTATATATATAAACATTTATAAATAAATATAAACATTTATAAATATATATAAATAAATATATAAATATATATAAATATATATAAATATATATAAATATATATAAATATATAAATATATATAAATATATATAAATATATAAATATATATAAATATATATAAATATATATGTAAATATATATAAATATATATTATATATATTATATATAAATATATAATATATAAATATATATATTATATATTTAAATATATATAATATATATAAATATATATTATATATTTAAATATATAATATATATATAAATATATATATATATATTTTTTTTTTTGGAGACATTATTTAGCTCTTGTCGCCCAGGCTGGGGTGCAATGGCACAATCCCGGCTCACTGCAACCCCCGCCTCCCAAGTTCAAGCGATTCTCCCGCCTCAGCCTCCCAAGTAGCTGGAACTACAGGCACGTGCCACCACGCCCGGCTAATTTTTGTATTTTTAGTAAAGACAGGAGTTCACCGCATTGGCCAGGCTAGTCTCGAACTCCTGACCTCAGATAATCTGCCTGCCTCGGCCTCCTAAAGTGCTGGGATTACAGGCGTGAGCCACCGTACCCGGCCAAGAGATGTTATATTTGGAGGGCTCTTGGGATATCTATGTAGGGAGAAACCTGGAGCAAACTGAGATCTTGGAGCCTTGAAACCCAGGGCAGAGGGGAACTGACCCCAGACCCCAGCTTCAGGAGTGGACACAGAACCAGGGCCTCCCCAGCGTCTGAGACTTAGATTTAGTGTGGGTTTCCCCAAAGTAGACCCTGAAACAAGGACTTGGTTGTGGGTAGTTTATTTGGGAGGTAATCCAAGGAAACACAAGTAAGGCAGTGGGGAAACTGAGGCAGGGAAGAAAAGCCAATGAAGCCTGGGCAATTGGTATTTAATCTTACTCTGACCCCTCTGAGGAGTTAAGACTTGAGTGGTTCACCCCAGAAGAGGAGAAGCTGGTCCGACCAGTAAGAGAACTGCAGAAACGGCTGGGTGCGATGGCTCATGCCTGTAATCCCAGCACTTTGGGAGGCCGAGGCGGGCGGATCACGAGGTTAGGAGAGCGAGACCATCCTGGCTAACACAGTGAAACCCCGTCACTACTAAAAAAGTACCAGCCAGGCGCGGTGGCTCACGCCTGTAATCCCCGCACTTTGGGAGGCCGAGGCGGGTGCATCTCAAGGTCAGGAGTTCGAGACCATCCTGGCCAACATGGTGAAACCCCCGTCTCTATTAAAAGTATAAAAATTAGCTGGGTGTGGTGGCAGGCGCCTGTAGTCCCAGCTACTCAGGAAGCTGAGGCAGGAGAATCGCTTGAACCCAGGAGGCGGAGCTTGCAGTGAGCCGAGATCACCCCACTGCACTCCAGCCTGGGCGACAGAGCGAGACGCCGTCTCAAGAAAAATAAATAAATAAAAAATAAAAAATAAAGTACAAAAAATTAGCCGGGCGTGTTGGCGGGCGCCTGTAGTGCCAGCTACTCGGGAGGCTGAGGCGAGAATGGTGTGAACCCACAAGGTGGAGCTTGCAGTGAACCGAGATCGCGCCACTGCACTCCAGCCTGGGCAACAGAGTGACACTCCGTCTCAAAAAACAAAACAAAAAAAACAAACAAACAAACAAAAAGAGGAGCTCTCCTGAGGACTTAACACTCTTCACAGGGTCCACCAAAATCTGGAAAAGTACATGGGATCCTAAGAGCAGGAGGCAGGACAGGGAGATTAGGATTCTGGGCAGCTGTGTCCCTCTATCCCAACTGCCCTGACAGCCCCAATTTTGATGACCTGGTTGTGGCCAGAGGAGGAGGCCTCACTACTACCAGTGCTGCAGGGACTTGGGCCTCTGGGCACTAAGCCCATGCTAATGAGCTGGTTCTTTTTTTTTTTCTAATGGCACGATCTCAGCTCATTGCAACCTTCACCTCCCAGTTTCAAGTGATTCTCCTGCCTCAGCCTCCTGAGAAGCTGTGATTACAGGCGCCGACCACCATGCCCAGCTAATTTTTGTATTTTTAGTAGAGACGAAGTTTCACCATGTTGGTTAGGCTGGTCTCGAGCTCCTGACCTCAGGTGATCCACCCACCTCAGCCTCCCAAAGTGCTGGGATTCCAGGTGCGAGCCACCACGCCCAGCTCAATGAATTTTTCTGTATATATAGAAACCTGTGTATACTAGTTTCCTGTGGTTGATATAACAAACTATCCCAAACTTGGTGTCTTAAAACAACATAAACGTGGCCGGGCACGGTGGCTCACGCCTTTCATGCCAGCACTTTGGGAGGCCGAGGCAGGCGGATCACCTGAGGATGGGCGTTCGAAATCAGCCTAACCAACATGGAGAAACCCCGTCTCTACTAAAAATACAAAATTAGCCGGGCGTGGTAGCTACGGAGGCTGAGGCAGGAGAATCGCTTGGTGAGCTGAGATTGTGCCATTGCTCTCCAGCCTGGGCAACAAGAGTGAAACTTGGTCTCAAAAAAAGAAAAAAACAACCAAAACCATAAACGTATTCTCTCAAATGTTTTCTCTCCTGGGGGGCAGAAGTCTGAAGTTGGTATCGCAGGACTGAAATGAAGGTGTCAGCAGGGTCATGCTGTCTTCAAGGCTCTGGGAGAGTCCCTTCCTTGCCTCTTCCAGCTGCTGGCTGCTGGCAGTGCTTGGCTTGTGTCTGCTTCGCTCCAATCTCTCTCCATCTTCACATTACCTTCTCTCCTTCTGTCTTCTCAAATCTCCCTCTGCCTCTCTCTTATGGGACACCTGTGATTGCATTTAGATTCATCCGGGTCATCCAGGATAAGCTCTCCATCTCAAGATCCTTAGCTATCACATCTGCAAAGACCCTTTTCCCAGATAGGGTAACATTGACAGACTCTAGAGCAGTACTCCCCAAGCTTTGTGGCACCAGTTCCTGTTTTGTGGAAGACATATTTTTCCGTGGATGGGTGACGGGTGATGTGGGGGATGGTTTCAGGAAGATTAAAGCACATTACATTGATTGTGTACTTTAATTCTATTATTATGACATTGTAATATATAATGAAATCATTATACTTCACCATAATGTAGAATCAGTGGGAGCCCTAAGCTTGTTTTCCTGCATCTAGATGGTCCCATCTGGGGGTGATGGGAGACAGTGACAGATCATCAGGCATTAGGTTCTCATAAGGAGCGCGCAAGCTAGATTCCTTGCGTGCACAGTTCACAATAGTGTTTGTGCTACTATGAGAATCTAATGGCCCCAGTGATGTGACAGGAGACAGAGCTCAGGCAGAAATGTGATAGATGGGGAGCAGCTGTAAATACAGATGAAGCTTCGCTTGCTGGCCCACCACTCCACCTACTGCTGTGAGGCCTGGTTCCTAACAGGCCAGGGACTGTTAGTGGTCCTCGGCCCAGGGACTGGGGACCCCTGCTCTAGAGTTTAGGACCCAATATAGTTGGAGGCCATTATTCAGCCTACTATACAGTGTAACCGCCACCCAGATCAAGATACAAAAGAATCTTTTGCCGAGCGCGGTGGCTTACACCTGTAATCCCAGCACTGTGGGATACCAAGGCGGGTGGATCGCCTGAGGTCAGGAGTTCAAGACCAGCCTGGCCAACATGGTGAAACCCCTAAAAATACAAAAATAAATTAGCCGGGCATGGTGGCGGAAGCCTGTAATCCCAGCTACTTGGGAGGCTGAGGCAGGAGGATCGCTTGAATTTGGGAGACAGAGGTTGTGCTGAGCCAAGATCATGCCATTGCACTCCAGCCTGGGCAACAGAGTGAAACTCTGTCTCAAAAAAAAAAAAAAAAAACAGATTCTCTTTATCCCAGAAAGTCTCCTAGACCACGGGTAACTGCTCTTCTGACTTGTAACACCGTAAATGAAATTTTCGTCTTTTTGAACTTCATGTAAAGGCATCATACTACGTCTGTATTAATCATACTGTGTATATGTATTTCTCTCAAGGATATCTGTGAGATTCATCCACATTGTTACCTGATTCAGATCTTTTTAAAAATTTTTTCTTTTTTTTTTTTTTGAGACGGAGTCTTGCTCTGTCACCCAGGCTAGAGTGCAGTGGCAAGATCTCCGCTCACCGCAACCTCTGCCTCCCGGGTTCAAGCAATTCTCCTGCCTCAGCCTCTCGAGTAACTGGGATTACAGGCGCCCGCCACCATGCCCAGCTAATTTTTGTATTTCTAGTAGAGACAGGGTTTCACCATCTTGGCCTGGCTAGTCTCAAAACTCCTGACCTTGGCCGGGCGCAGTGGCTCACGCCTGTAATTCCAGCACTTTGGGAGGCCGAGGCGAGGTCAGGAGATCGAGACCATCCTATCCTGGCTAACACGGTGAAACCCCGTCTCTACTAAAAATACAAAAAATTAGCCGGGCGAGGTGGCAGGCGCCTGTAGTCCCAGCTACTCGGGAGGCTGAGGCAGGGGAATGGTGTGAACCCCAGACGGTAGAGCCTGCAGTGAGCTGAGATCGTGCCACTGCACTCCAGCCTGGGCGATAGCGAGACTCCGTCTCAAAAAACAAACAAACAAACAAAACAAAAGCAAAACAAAAAAACCCTCCTGACCTTGTGATCCACCTGCCTTGGCCTCCCAAAGTACTGGGATTACAGGCGTGAGCCACCTCGCCCAGCCTCTTTTTTTTTTCTTTTTGAGACAGAGTCTCAGTCTGTCGCCCAGGCTGGAGTGCAGTGGTGCAATGTCGGCTCACTACAACCTCTGCCTCCCAGGTTCCAGCAATTCTCCTGCCTCAGCCTCCTGAGTAGCTGAGATTATAAGTGTGTGCTCCATGCCTGGCTAATTTTTGTATTTTTATAAAGATAGGGTTTCACCATGTTGGCCAGGCTGGTCTCGAACTCCTGACCTCAGGTGATTCACCTGCCTTGGCCTCCCAAAGTGCTGGGATTATAGGTGTGAGCCACCACACCCAGCTCTAGATAGCCTTTTAGATACAAATACTGCCTTAGTCCATTTGTGCTACTATAATGGAATGCCTGAGACTGGATAATTTATAAGAAACAGAAATTTATTTCTCATAGTTCTGGAGGCTGCGAAGTCCAAGATTAAGGTGGTGGCATCTGGTGTGGGCCTTCTTGCTGTGTCTTCACATGGCAGAAAGCAGAAGTCAAGCAGGGACAAATGCTGTGTTCTCACATGTCAGAAGAGTGAAAGGACAGAACCCACTTCTGTGAGCCCTTTTAATGGCAGCATTTATGTATTCATGAGGGCAGAGCTCTCATGACCTAAACACTTCCCACTAGGCCCTACCTCCCAACACTGTTGCATTGAGGATTAAGTTTCCAATTCACCAGGTGTGGTGGCTCATGCCTGTAATCCCAACACTTTGGGAGGCTGAGGTGGGCAGATCACATGAGGTCAGGAGTTCAAGACCAGCCTAGCCAACATGGTGAAACCCTGTCTGTACTAAAAATACAAAAATTAGCCAGGCATGGTGGCAGGCGCCTATAATCCCAGCTACTCGGGAGGCTGAGACAGGAGAATCTCTTGAACCCGGGAGGCAGAGGTTGCAGTGAGCCAAGATCACACCATTGCACTCTAGCCTGGATGACAAGAGTAAAACTCCATCTCAAAAACAAAAACAAAAAAGTTTCCAATTCATGAATTTTGGGGAACACACTCAGACCATAGCAAATATACTACAATTTATTTATCAATTATCCTATTTCCAGTTTAGAGCTATTAAACAAAACTGCTGCAAACAGGCTGGGCACAGTGGCTCACGCCTGTAATCCCAGCACTTTGAGAGCCTGAGGCGGGCAGATTACTTGAGCTCAGGAGTTCAAGACCAGCCTGGGCAACATGGTGAAACCCTGCCTCTACCACAAATACGAAAAAGTAGCTGGGTGTGGTGGCGCACACCTATAGTCCCAGCTACTTTGGAGTCCTAGCTACTAGGAAGCAGAGGTTGCAGTGAGCTGAGATTGCGCCATTGCACTCCAGCCTGGGCGACAGAGTTAGACCCTGTCTCAATCAATCAATTATAAACTGCTACAAATATTCTTGCTCATATCTTTTTTATTTTTGTCCAGAAAAGTGTATGTTTATTATTCAAGTAACTACAAATAGAAAGCCAGAGTGGAGCCCCAGGCTGGGAGAAATAATGTCTATGTCCTTTCCAACAGAACAGGGGCAGAAGGTAGCCCCTAGACCTCCAAGGTCAACACAGGCCTCCTCTCCCCGCTGTCTGCTGCAGCATCCTAGACCAGGGCCCACCTTCCCTGCGACTGGGGGAGTGAGTAACCCAGGCTGCTGTGCCCTAGATTCCCTTCCCAGCAAAGAGAGTATCTTGGGGGAGGGGAATGTCAGCAAAACAAGTGGAGGCAATGAGGATAAATATTTGGCGCTGGCAGCATCAGCAGCAGTAATGACCAATATCTAAGAATGCAACACTCAACAAAAAAACACCGTGACTGTCCGGAGGTAATTTATACACAGAGGAAAATGGAAGCAGACCTTGGAAGTTAGGGAAGAGCAGGAGGGGTGGGAGCGAGCAAGGCCAGCTCCTTGCTGTTAGTGTCCCATCTAAGGAAAAGGGAAACTGAGGCCTAGAGTAGAAGTAGATTGGGTTGGGTGAGTGGTCCTAGCCTACCTTAGGTGGCTGCCACAGGGAACCTGGGCATCACCTACCTCAACTGGATCAAAGGTAACCATATCTCCATCATTGCAATAGATCCTCTGATGCCAGGGTGAAGGCAAGGTGGGCTGGGACTCCTGTGAAGAGGGGGTAGGGGACTAAACCTCCCTCCTCACTCCGCCCACCTTCCTTCCTGGACCACAAAGGCATCACCATCCAACCTAGTGCAGGAATTAGGGAGGGTGAGGAAGAACGGTCGGGCGCGGTGGCTCAAGCCTGTAATCCCAGCACTTTGGGAGGTCGAGCAGGGCGGATCATGAGGTCAGGAGTTCAAGACCAGCCTGACCAACATAGTGAAACCCCATCTCTACTAAAAATACAAAAATTAGTCAGGCGTGGTGGTGCATGCCTGTAATCCCAGCTACTCAGGAGGCCGAGGCAGGAGAATTGCTTGGACCCAGGAGGCAGAGGTTGCAGTGATCCAAAATCACGCCATTGCACTCTAGCTTGGGTGACAGAGTGAGACTCCACCTCAAAAAAAAAAGGAAGGAAGGGAGCTGTGAGTCCCATGTGGTAACGGGGACACCAGTTGGTTGGGAACATCCTTGGGGCCAAGCACTCCCCTCCACTAGCCATACCTGCTGCTGCCATATGGTAGAGAGGGACATGTCAAAATGAGATGGGGCTTTGGCTCCTTTCAAGGCCAGGAAAGCCTTCCCAGTCACTTTATGGGGAAACAGAGGGAAGAGTGGGGAGCAAAGGGACTCCCAAACCAAGAACCCACTGCCATGTCCCTACTGCCAGGACAGTGGGGAGAGCGCAGGCATAGAATGTGGCTAAGTGGGCCATTAGCCTGGCCCAGGAGGCCAAGTGTATGTGTGGGAACTGAAATCAAAAGAACACTCCCTCTCAGCGACTGGGACCTGCAGTGGCTGGTGTGCCCTGTTCTGCATGACGGTGAAGACACAGGCAGGCCGGGCGTGGTGGCTCATGCCTGTAATCCCAGCACTTTGGGAGGCCGAGGCGGGCAGATCACAAGGTCAAGAGATTGAGACCAGCCTGGCTAACATGGTGAAACCTCATCTCTACTAAAAACACAAAAATTAGCTGGGCGTGGCGGCGTGCGCCTGCAGTCCCAGCTGCTGGGGAGGCTGAGGCAGGAGAATGGCGTGAACCCAGGAGGCAGAGCTTGCAGTGAGCCGAGATTGCGCCACTGCACTCCAGCCTGTGGGACAGAGCGAGACTCCGTCTCAAAAAAAAAAAAAAAGATGCAGGCAGATGCTCTGGAGAGGGGTGGGTGATGGGTGCTCCCCATGTCTTTTTTTTTTTTTTTTTTTTTTTGAGATGGAGTCTCACTCTGTCACCCAGGCTGGAGTGAAGTGGCAAGATCTTGGCTCACTGCAACCTCCGCCTCCCGGGTTCAAGCGATTCTTATGCCTCAGCCTCCCAAGTAGCTGGGATCACAGGCACCCACCGTGCCCAGCTAATTTTTTTATTTTTAGTAGAGATGGGATTTTACCATGTTTGCCAGGCCGGTCACAAACTCCTGACCTCAGGTGATCCACCCACTTGGGCTTCCCAAAGTGCTGGGATTACAGGCATGAGCCACCTCGTCCGGTCCCTAAACCGCTCCTAAGATCAATGCCTGAGATACTTCGCAGACCCTGCGCTTGAAGGATCAGCTTGCCCTACCCAGATCAATAAACTGGTTCATCTGATCTTGTGGCCCCCACCCAGGAACTGACTCAGCACAAGAGGACAGCTCGGACTTCCTATGATTTCATCCCTGACCAATCAGCTCTCCTGGTTCACTGGCTTCCACCCACCCACCAAGTTATCCTTAAAGACTCTGCTCCCCCAAATGCCTGGGGAGACTGATTTGAGTAGTAACAAAACTCTGGTTGGCTGGGCGCGGTGGCTCACGCCTGTAATCCCAGCACTTTGGGAGGCCGAATTGGGTGGATCACTTGTGGTCAGGAGTTCGAGACAGGCCTGACCAACATGGTGAAACCCTGTCTCTACTAAAAATAAAAAAAAAATTAGCCGAGCATGGTGATGCATGTCTGTAATCCCAGCTACTCGGGAGGGCTGAGGCAGGAGAATCACTTGAACCCGGGAGGTGGAGGTTGCAGTAAGCTGAGATTGCACCATTGCACTCCAGCCTGGGCAATAAGAGCAAAAACTATGTCACAAAAAACAAACAAACAAAAAAAAACTCTGGTCTTCGCACAGCCAGCTTTGCGTGAATTACTCTTTCTCCGTTGCAATTCCCCTGTCTTGATGAATCGGCTGTCTAGGCAGCGGGCAAGGTGATCCCCTTGGGCAGTTATACAACCAGCTTTCCATTTTGCAAACAGTCTAATGATCTTTACTTAGATTTTAAAAATCCTGTTTGACAATGATTATCTAATATATTTTTTTCATATCAAATGTTTCTATCCAGTGGGAATCTCTGAACTGGATTTTTCCAACATTATCTCTCTTTGCAGCAAATTTGAAATAAAAAATTTTAATCTGTGGTCATATAAGTACATCTTCTCACGTCCTCTCTTCCCACCACCTCTGACACATACCTACACTTTTATTATTATTATTATTATTTTATTTATTTATTTTGAGATGGAGTGTCTGCTCTTGTTGCCCAGGCTGGAGTGCAGTGATGCAATCTTGGCTCACTGCAACCTTCACCTCTCCGGTTCAAGCGATTTTCCTGCCTCAGCCTCCCGAGTAGCTGGGATTATAGGCACCAGCCACCATACCCAGCTAATTTTTGTATTTTAGTAGAGATGGGGTTTTACCATGTTGGCCAGGCTGGTCTTGAACTCCTGACCTCAAGTGATCCACCCGCCTCAGCCTCCCAAAGTGCTGGGATTACAGGCATGAGCCACCTGCCCATCCAGAACTACAATATTAGAGAGAGCCACTCACAAGAGAAAATTGGGCAAGAAAAAAAACTAAAGTTTTCAATGAAGAAACTAGAGGGTGGGAGTGGGGAGGCATATCCACAGCCTCATCTTTTTTTAAAATATTTCTGAAAGATCCCCCAAGGTTCCTTTAACAGTTTCCTGGCACTCCTTAAACCCTGATGGCCTAAGGCCGGGTGCGGTGGCTCATGCCTGTAAGCACAACACCTTGGGAGGCCGAGGTGGCAGATGACCTGAGGTCAGAAGTTCGAGACCATCCTGACCAATATGGTGAAACCCTGTCTCTACTAAAAATAAAAAATTAGCTGGGTGTGGTGGCAGGTGTCTGTAATCCCAGCTACTCAAGAGGCTGAGGCAGGAGAATCGCTTGAACCCGGGAGGTGGAGGTTGCAGTGAGGTGAGATCGTGCCACTGCACTCCAGCCTGGGTGACAGAGTGAAACCCTGTCTCAAAAAAAAAAAAAAGAAAAAGAAAAAGAAAGAAAAGAAAAGAAAAATGGCTGGGCGCGGTGGCTCACGCCTGTAATCCCAGCACTTTGGGAGGCCGAGGCGGGCGGATCACAAGATCAGGAGTTCGAGACCATCCTGGCTAACATGGTGAAATCCCATCTCTACTAAAAACACACACACACACACAAAATTAGCTGGGCATGGTGGCACGCACCTGTAGTCCCAGCTACTCAGGAGGCTGAGGCAAGAGAATCGCTTGAACCCGGGAAGTGGAGGTTGCAGTGAGCCAAGATCACGCCATTGCACTCCAGCCTGGGCAACAGAGCGAGACTCTGTCTCAAAAAACAAAAACAAAACCTGGTGGCCTAAAGGGCACCCCACCTCCTCCCGCCCCCTGCCCCACATGGCACGTAAAAAGGGGAAGAAAAACTCAAAAGCCCAAGTAGTCAGCAGTCTCTGCCAATGGCAGATCAAAACAGCAGTAAAAGATCTGCAACCAAACGAGATTTGATTTACATAAGTCTCATTTTGATCATATTTTCTCCAGCGTCTTACCCCACCCTGGACTCCCCCGGCAGGTGTCCCAAGCCCCTCCCCTCCAGTTTACTCCTAACCCATCTTGAGGGCCTGGGCTCCCAGTTCCCTCCCTCAAAGGATCCGTCGTCTTTCAGACCCTCCCTGAGAGCAGAGACTGGTTTACACCGCCTGGAATCCAGTCCAGCAGGTGGTGTCAGGAACTGTAACCGACGGCATGTTCGCCAACACTGGGGTCCTGCAGGCAGAGCTGGAACTGGCCACTGGGACCCAAGCCCTCTGTGCGCTGCCCAGACCCACGCTCAGAGCCTGTGACTTCAGGACCCTCATCTAGAAGCTCCTGGAAGTTGGCCCAGAAGGGTCTGCCCAGCACCCACCCACCCACCCACCCCAGCCATGTCCAGTGGGAGCACAGGAAATGTCCCAGGGTCTGCAGAGGGATCCTACAGACCATTCTCTCTCCCATCTGCCTTCTTTTTTTGTTTGTTTGTTTTGTTTTGTTTTTTGAGACGGAGTCTCGCTCTTGTTGCCCAGGCTGGAGTGCAATGGCGCGATCTCAGCTCACTGCCACCTCCGCCTCCCGGATTGCAGCGATTCTCCTGCCTCAGCTCCCGAGTAGCTGAGATTACAGGCATGTGCCACCACACCCGGCTAATTTTTTGGTACTTTTAGTAGAGATGGGGTTTCACCATGTTGGCCAGGCTGAGCTCCTAACCTCAGGTGATCCACTTGCCTGGGCCTCCCAAAGTGCTGGGATTACAGGCGTGAGCCACCGCCCCGGCCTCCATGTGCCTTCTTTGTCATTGTAATTAACTGCTGGGGATACCTTTTGTTAACGGTAGAAAGTTATGCAAATGACCGAAACTGGTATTGTTATTACTAAGAGGCGCTGGGTTTCAAAATCACTTTGAATATTCTAGCACCGAATCTTGTCTGTCCTGTGCCTGGGGGCCTGCACACACTGTCTTTTTCCTCCTTTGTGAACGGCAGGGTTGAGGCCTTCCTGTTCGAGAAGTGGGTGGTTTGCCAAGCTACCTGGGGTGTACATAGAACTTGAACTTTGGAGTCAGACTGGCAAAGGCTGGCTGCTTCCCCTTGCGCCTTGGTTACCGTTTGCCCTTACACAAGTCACTTGGCTTCTTGGAGTCTCAGTTTTGTCATTTGTGGAAGAGGAGTGAACACCCTCCTTAGAGACAGCTGCCACGGTGACCATCTGCGAGCTGATGGAGGTAGAGTTCCTGGTGCCCTTTAGGGTGGCAGTTGTGTCGGTGCTCCCAAGGACCAGGACCAGGTGGCCGTGGCTGTCTGGAACTGCTACGGAAGAACGGGCAAGGCTGCCAGATTTCACAAATAAAAATACATGCACACGGTTAAATTTGAATTTCAAATAAGCAGCTAAATTTTGTTGTATAATTATATCCCATGCAGTATTTGGAATATACTTATACTGAAAAATTAGTCGGGCGTGATGGCTCACGCCTGTAATTCCAGCACTTTGGGAGCCCAAGGCGGGCAGATCACCTGAGGCCAGGAGTTCGAGACCAGCCTGGCAAACATGGCAAAATCCTATCTCTACTAAAAATACCAAAATTGACCGGTGCGGTGCTGCACATCTGTACTGCCACCTACTTGGGAGGCTGAGGAACGAGAATTGCTTGAACCCGGGAGGCAGAGGTTGCAGTGAGCCTCAATCGTGCCACTGCACTCCAGCCTGGGCAACAGAGTGAGACTCTGTTTCTAATAACAATAATAATAATAATAATTCCTTATCTGAAATTAAATTTAACTAAGTGTCCTTTTTTTCTTTCTTTCTTTTTTTTTTTTGAGACAGGGTTTTACCCTGTCACCCAGGCTAGAGTGCAGTGGTGTAATCATGGTTCACTGCAGCCTCGACCTCCTGGGGTCAGGTGATCCTCCCACCTCAGCCTCCCAAGTAGGTAGGACTACAGGTGCAAGCCACCATTCCCAGCTATTTATTTATTTTTTTTTAATTTTTGGTACAGATGGGGTTTCGCCGTGTTGTCCAGGCTGGTAACTGAGTGTTACTGTATTTTATCTGGCTATCCTAAGAAAAGAGGTTAAAGTGCTTAGAATGGGGGTTCTTGCTGCCCCTGAGAGATATCTTCATTTGGGATTGGGAACTGTGGGAGAGAGAGGGCAAGAGCCACTGGAATAAACATGGGCCAGGGAGGCTGAGGCAGGAGAATCCTTTGAACCTGAGAGGCGGAGGTTACAGTGAGCTGAGATTGCGCTACTGCACTCCAGCCTGGGTGTCAGAGTGAGACTCTGTCTCAAAGAAAGAAAGAAAGAAAGAGAAAGAGAGAGAGAGAGAGAAAGAAAGAAAGAAAAAAGGAAGGAAGGAAGGCAGGAAGGAAGGAAGGAAGGAAGGAAAGAAGGAAGGAAGGAAGGAAGATGGGCCAAAGGAGGAGAAGGATCTAGAATACCAAGGCCTGGAGAGGGCAATGACCTCCTGGCCTGGTTCACTACCTGCTGATCTCAAGCCAGCAGCAAACACACTCTGGAAGCCTGGATGGGGACTAGGCTTAGCTGGACCCAGCTCTCCAGCCTCCAGCCTACATACTACCCCCTCCATCAGTCAGGAGCCCGCTCCCCAACCCATCCATCCCCGAGCCAAGAGACAGCATGGAAGGAGCTACACCAAGGTGGGAAACCTGGAGCAAAGCTAGCTCTGTGTTAATTAGCCTCCAAGGAACCAGATTACAGGAAGCCAGGAGCAGGACACACCCCAGAGGTAGTTTAACTTGCTGTGGCCAGACTGGCCACATTCACATCCTGGGTTGGACATGTGACTACCCCATTCCTTTAGCCTCTGGGAGGACATTCATCCAAGAAACATTTCTTCATGTCCTTTGTCCATCCCACAAACAACCTCCAACTCACCCACCGTCCAACTCTCCCCCCTCCCGGGAGTCACCTGTCTGGTTCTCTCCCTCGGTTCTACCTCACCCCATTGTCCCCAGTGGGGCCACCTCTGAGGATCTCTGGGTCCATCCGGCTGCTCGGCTCACTCATTTTCACTCTCCCCACCTGCTGCAGCCTCCTCCCCACTCTCCATCGGTTCCAGCTCAGTTCCAATAAAAGCAGGTCTCATCTTGCCATTCCCCTGCTGCAAATCTGCCCGTTTTGCATTGGAGGGTAAGTCCCAGCCCTCGGGGAGAGAAAAGCAGGACAAACCAGGATGTCTGAGTGAAACATGCCTCTTCCAGTCTCCCCAGATAAATGTTACTCATCCCAGGTGAGGGGCTGCAGGAGACAGCTCCTGGGAGGGCCGAGGGTCCCAGCTGCCAAGCCATCTTATCTGCAAGGTGGGGAGTAGAGACACAGTGCCTCAGCCTGGGGCCAGGGCCGAAGCCCACTCCACTTACAGACGGGCCTCTGGGTTTCTATTGCAGAGGCTCAATCTTTTTTTTGGAGGGGGGGGACGGAGTTTCACTCTTGTTGCCCAGGCTAAAGTGCAGTGACTCGATCTCAGCTCACTGCAACCTTCACCTCCCCAGTTCAAGCGATTCTCCTGCCTCAGCCTCCTGAGTAGCTGGGATTATAGGTGTGTACCATCACGGCCGGCTAATTTTGTATTTTTAGTAGAGATGGGGTTTCACCGTGTTGGTCAGGCTGGTTTCAAACCCCTGAAGTCAGGTGATGCACCTGCCTCCGCCTTCCAAAGTGCTGGGATTACAGGTGTGAGCCACTGCACCTGGCCAATCTTATTCATAATATGAAAAATGTATATTAAGGGGGAGGGGGATGTTTTATTTATTATTATTATTATTATTATTTGAGACAGAGTTTTGCCTTTGTTGCCCAGGCTGGAGTGCAATGCAATGGTGCGATCTTGGCTCACCGCAGCCTCCACCTCCCAGGTTCTTCAAGCGATTCTCCTGCCTCAGCCTCCCGAGTAGCTGGTACAGGAATGCGCCACCACGCCTGGCTAATTTTGTATTTTTAGTAGAGACGGGATTTCTCCATATCGGTCAGACTGGTCTCAAATTCCGGACCTCAGGTGATCTGCCCGCCTTGGCCTCCCAAAGTGCTAGGATTACAGGTGTAAGCCACTGTGCCCGGCCTCTTATTTATTTATTTATTTATTTTGAGACGGAGTCTTGCTCTGTAGCCCAGCCTGGAGTGCAGTGGCATGATCTCAGCTCACTGCAACCTCCGCCTCCCGGGTTCAAGCAATTTTTGCCTCAGCCTCCCAGTAGCTGGGATTACAGGCGCCCACCACCATGCCCGGCTAATTTTTGTATTTTTAGCAGAGATGGGGTTTCACCATCTTGGCCAGGTTGGTCTTGAAGTCCTGACCTCATGATCCACCCTCCTAATTTTTGTATTTTTAGTAGAGATGGGTTTCACCAACTTGCCCAGGCTCGTCTTGAACTCCTGACCTCAGGTGATCCGCCCGCCTCAGCCTCCTGAAGTTCTGGGATTACAGGGGTGAGCCACTGCTCCCACCTGGGGGATGTTTTAAAAATGTACATTAAAACTATGAGAAAGAACATTCCACTTATCAGATTGGCAAAACAAACAAAACAAAATCACTCAAGTGGGTGAAGGTGTCTGTTCTTTGCTTTTTGTTTGTTTGTTTGTTTGCTTGAGACAGGTCTCCTTCTGTCACCCAGGCTGGAGCGCAGTGGCACGATCATGGCTCACTGTAGCCTGAACTTCCTGTGCTCCAGAGATCCTCCTACCTCAGCCTCCCAGGTAGCTGGGTAGCAGGGACCACAGGCGCGTGCCCACCACACCCAGCTAATTTTTATATTTTTTGTAGAGATGTGGTTGTGCCATGTTGTCCAGGCTGGGGATGAAGGTGTCTGAAACAGGCACGGCCACACCTTGTTTGTTGGTGGGAAAGTTAACTGGTACAACCCCTTTATGGGGCAAACTGGTAATATCTATCAAAAAATGAAATACACAAACTCTTTGTTCCAGTAATCCTACTTTCAGAAATTTACACTACAGGTACACAGGTAACCCAAGATATATATAATATGCACCAGGACAGTCATTGCAGCATTGTTTTCTTTCTTTTTTTTCTGTCCTTTTGAGACGGAGTTTCACTTTTGTTGCCCAGGCTGGAGTGCAATGGCGCGATGTCAGCTCACTGCAACCCCTGCCTCCCGGGTTCAAGCGATTCTCCTGCCTCAGCCTCCCAAGTAGCTGCGATTACAGGCATGCACCACCACGCCTGGCTAATATTTTTTTGTATTTTTAGTAGAGACAGGGTTTCTCCATGTTGGTCAGGCTGGTCTCGAACTCCTGACCTCAGGTGATCCGTCCACCTCAGCCTCCCTAAGTGCTGGGATTACAGGCGTGAGCCACCGCTCCCGGCTGCAGCATTGTATTTTTTTGAGACAGAGTCTTGCTGTGTCGCCCAGGCTGGAGTGCAGTGGCGCGATCTCGGCTCACTGCAAGCTCCGCCTCCCGGGTTCATGCCATTCTCCTGCAGCATTGTTTTCATAGCTAAAGTTTGGAACTACATGGCAGCTGGTTAAATAAATTATGCTACAACCATCCAATTAAATATTATGTACTATTACAAAGAATGAGGCAACTAGGTACTAAAATTAAGTCATCTTAGTTAAGATATATTATATGCAAAAGTAAAGTGCCAAACAGTAAATATAACATGTAAAGTTGGTGATTTAAAAACATGTAGGGGGCCAGGCATGGTGGTTCATGCCTGTAGTCCCAGCAGATCATGAGGTCAGGAGTTCGAGACCAGCCTGGCCAATATGGTGAAACCTCGTCTGTACTAAAAATACAAAAATATTAACCGGGCATTGTGGCATGCACCTGCAGTCCCAGCTACTCAGGAGGCTGAGGCAGAAGAATCACTTGTACCCAGGAGGCGGAGGTTGCAGTGAGCCATCATGCTACTGCACTCCAGCTTGGGCAACAGAGTAAGACTCCGTCTTAAAAAAACAAACAAACAAAAAAAAAAAGCATGTGACTGGGCACGGTGGCTCACACCTGTAATCCCACCACTTTGGGAGGCAAAAGTGGGTGGATTGCTTGGGCTTAGGAGTTTGAGACCAGCCTGGGCAACATGGTGAAACCCTGTCTCTGAAAAAAAAAAAAAAAAAAATTAGCCAGGTGTGATGGTGTGCACCTGTAGTCCCAGCCACTTGGGAGGCTGAGGTGGAGCATTGCTTGAGCTCAGGAGGTGGAGGCTGCAGTGAGCCGAGACTCCAACCTGGGTAATAGAGCAAGATTCTGTCTCAAAAAAAAAAAAAAATTTATAGGCTGGGCGTGGTGGCTTATGCCTGTAAATCTAGCACTTTGGGAGGCTGAGGCGGGTGGATCACGAGATCAAGAGATGGAGACCATCCTGGCCAACATGGTGAAACCCTGTCTCTACTAAAAATACAAAAATTAGCTGGGCATGGTGACGGGCGCCTGTAGTCCCAGCTACTGGGGAGGCTGAGGCAGGAGAATCTCCTGAACCCAGGAGGCAGAGGTTGCAGTGAGCCGAGATCGAGCCACTGCACTCCAGCCTAGTGACAGAGCGAGACTCCGTCTCAAAAAAAAAAAATTTTTTTTTTTGAGACGGAGTCTCGCTCTGCGGCCCAGGCGGGAGTGCAGTGGCGCAATCTCGGCTCACTGCAAGCTCCGCCTCCCGGGTTCACGCCATTCTCCTGCCTCAGCCTCCCGAGTAGCTGGGACTACAGGCGCCCACCATCACGCCCGGCTAATTTTTTTGTATTTTTAGTAGAGACGGGGTTTCACCGTGTTAGCCAGGATGGTCTCGATCTCCTGACCTCGTGATCCGCCCGCCTCGGCCTCCCAAAGTGCTGGGATTACAAGCGTGAGCCACCGCGCCCAGCCTAAAAAAATTTATATATATATATATACACACACACACACATACACACATGTAAATGTTACATATGTATTAAATGTCTCTAGAAAGATAAATAAGAAAGAGGTAACAACAGTGGGTGTCCTAGGGTGAAGCACTGTGAGACCAGGGATAGCAGTGGGAGGGAGACTGACTTTTTGGTGCCTTTTGACTTTTATGCATATATTTCATATATATACATGAAATATGTATTTCATATTTTATATGTTAAAAGTATATATGCATATGTAAATAATTTTAAAAGCAAGCAACTTTTCTCCCGCAGTGTTCCACTAGAGAAGATGATAAACATATTAAATAGCTGCATGGCCCTGGGCCAGGTCCTCCCTCTCCCTGGACCTCAGTTTCTCGTTTAGACAATGGGAGTTTTGGATCAGGAGACTATTCCTACACTCTTCCTAAATCTTACTTCTAATCAGCCAAATGAATACTGGTGCAGTGACCATAAGATAACATTTGGCTGGGCGCGGTGGCTCACACCTGTAATCCCAGCACTTTGGGAGGCTGAGGCGGGCAGATCACCTGAGGTCAGGAGTTTGAGACCAGCCTGGCCAACATGGTGAAACCCCGTCTCTACTAAAAATAAAAAAATTATTCGGGTATGGTGGCACGCTTGTAATCCCAGCGCCACTCAAGAGGCTGAGGCAGGAGAATCACTTGAACTCAGGAGGTGGAGGTTGCAGTGAGCCGAGACTGCGCCACTGCACTCTAGCCTAGGCGACACATCCAGACTCCACCTGCAAAAAAAAAAAAAAAAAAAAGCCAGGTGCGGTGGCTCACGCCTGTAATCCTAGCACTTTGGGAGGCCGAGGCAGGCAGATTGCCTGAGCTCAGGAGTTCAGACCAGGCTGGGCAACACGGTGAAACCCCGTTTCCACTAAAATAAAAAAAAACTAGCTGGACATGGCAGTGTGCGCCTGTAATCCCAGCTACTTGGGAGGCTGAGGCAGAATTGCTTGAACCCGGGAGGCAGAGGTTGCAGTGAGCAGAGATTGAGCCACTGCACTCCAGCCTGGCGACAGAGCGAGATTCTATCTAAAAAAAAAAAAAAAAGAAAATATTTGATGGCATGCAGGGGGGATAATATAAAATGACATTGTTGAAACCAGGATGCAGTGCCCATCACCCGAGGGACAGGGTCATTTCTCTGGCACCAAGCAGGAGCCCATAGGCAAAGCTGCATCTGCCTGGGCTGGTGGAGCCTGACGGGGCCCTGCTAGCTCCTGTGGAGGGTCGGCTCCCCAGGCCTTGGCAGCTTCTCCTGCCTCTGCCCACTGAGGCCCTAGGCTGGCCCAGGGGCGGAGCTGAAGCCTGGCCTGTCTCTGGCTTCCTCCTTACTCTATCAGGCTTTGCATAGTTTACCTGTCTGCCTGGACTCTCCTCCCCGCCTTCTTTTGCCCATTCAAAGGAGGTAGCTCTTGCACCATGCTAAAGCTGGGATCCTACCCAGCTCCTTTCCTGAGCCAGGTCTATGCAGGTGGCTGGGAGACCCGAGATGCCCGGCCACAGCAATCTGAGGCCTCAGAGTACACACAAGACCCAGCCTCAGCAGGAAGCCACCTTGTTCCAAAGTACTGGGTCTTCCTCTTAATATAGTACTGGGCCTTTCTCTTAATATTTGAAGCCAAAGGAAAAATACACGGGAATCAGAGGAGTCAAAACTGGACACATTTCCTGCTCCTCATTCCCCCTTCTTTTCGTCCTAAGTTTGGAATCAGGACTTGAGTTGCTGTCCTAAATTAGCCCTGGCTCCCTGAAGAAGTCACTCCCCTTCTTGGGGCCTCATCTGCAAGAAGAGGGGCTTGGGCCCAGACAGCTACGTATTAACAGGTGTCTCCAGGTGGTTCCAATGCAGCTCGTCAGTGACAGGCTTTTTTTTTTTTCAGACAGAGTCTCACTCTTTCGCCAGACTGGAGTGCAGTGGCATGATCTCAGCTCACTGCAACCTCCACCTCCAGGTTCAAGCAATTCTCCTGCCTCAGCCTCCTGAGTAGCTGGGATTACAGGCATGCGCCACCATGCCCAGCTAATTTTGTTTTTGTATTTTTAGTAGAGATGGGGTTTCACTGTGTTAGCCAGGATGGTCTCGATCTCCTGAACTTGTGATCCGCCCGCCTCAGCCTCCCAAAGTACTGGGATTGCAGACATGAGCCACTGCGCCCAGCCTCTAGTGACAGGCTTTAAGAAGCAGCTGCGGCCCGGCACGGTGGCTCACACCTGTAATCTCTGCACTTTGGGAGACTGAGGCAGGTGGATCCCTTAAGGTCAGGAGTTCGAGACCAGCCTGGCCGACACGGTGAAACCCTGTCTCTACTAAAAATACAAAAATTAGCCGGGCATAGTGGTGGGCACCTGTAATCCCAGCTACTGTGGAGGCTGAGGCAGGAGAATTGCTTGAACCCAGGAGGCGGAGGTTGCAGTGAGCTAAGATCATGCTATTGTGCTCCAGCCTGGGCAACAGAGAGACTCTGTCTCAAAAAAAAAAAAAAAAAAAAAAAAGATAAAGGGCAAAAGGGCAAACCCAGTGTGTTGCAACAACTGGAATGAATCTTAAAATAATTATGCCAGCTTGGGCAACGTAGTCAGACCCCTGTCTCTACAAAACATTTCAAAATTAGCCAGGAGTGGTGGTATGTGCTGGTAGTCCCAGCTACCTGGGAGGCTAAAGCAGGAGGATTGCTTGAACCCAGGAATGTGAGGCTGCAGTGAGCCATGATTTTACCACTATACTCCAGCCTGGGAGACAGCAAGACTCTGTCTCAATAATAATAATAATAATAGTAATAATTAATTAATTAATTAAAAATAAATAAATGGCCAGGCACAATGGCTCACGCCTGTAATCCCAGCACTTTTGGGAGGCCAAGGTGGGCGGATCATGAGGTCAGGAGTTTGAGACCAGCCTGGCCAACATAGTGAAACGCCCATCTCTACTAAAAATACAAAAATTAGCCGGGTGTGACGGCGGGTGCCTGTAGTCCCAGCTACTCGGGAGGCTGAGGCAGGAGAATCGCTTGAACCCGGGAGGCAGAGGTTGCAGTGAGCCAAGATTGCACCACTGCACTCCAGCCTGGCGACAGAGCGAGACTCCATCTCAAAAAAAATAAATAAATGAAATAAAAATAAATAAATAAGTACAATAATTATGCTGAGTGAAAGAAGACCAAAGAGAGTACATATGTTTGCTTTCATTTACAAAAAATTCTAGAAAGTGACAGAACGGGGATCAGAAAGTGGCTGGAGTGAAAGGAAAGAGAGAAAGATTACAGCAAGGCACAAAGAAACTTTTAGGTGTGATGGAGAGGTTTATTATCTTAATTGAGTGATGTTTTCATGAGTGCTTACATATGTCAAAACTCATAAGTTGTATGTCAATTATCAGGTCATTTTAAAAGGTGGTTATGAAGGAACACGTGTTGAGCATACCCTAAATGCAGCCAGACACTGAAGTTGCTTGTGGAAATCAACTGGATGCTTTTTTTTTTTTTTTTTTTGAGATGGAGTCTTGCTCTGTTGCCCAGGCTGGAGTGCAGTGGCATGATGGCTCACTGCAACCTCTGCCTCCTGGGTTCAAGCAATTCTCCTGCCTTAGCCTCCCGAGTAGCTGGGATTACAGGCACTCGCCACCACACCCTGATAATTTTTGTATTTTTTGGTAGGGACGAGGTTTCACCATGTGGGCCAGGCTGGTCTCAAACTCCTGACCTCAAGTGACCCACCAACCTCGGCCTCTCAAAGTGCTGGGATTACAGGCATGAGCTGCTGCGCCTGCCCGTGGATGCTTTTAAGAACAAAGAAAAGAAAACCCAACTTGAAGTGAAACAAACAATAATAAAATGTACTATCTCATCTACCTGGAAAACCAGAGGCTACAGGTACAGTTTGACTGCTCCCCTCCTAGTACCAGACGCTATATTGAGCTACATCATGGAAGCCTCATAATTGTCAGGGAACTTAGCTACAACAACAGAATCTACTCTAACTAGTTTAAGCAGCCAAGGAATGTATTTAAAGATATAAATGACTCACACAGTCTCTGAGAGAGATAGAGAATTGGGCTTGGAGGCTACTTGGCCAGGAACAATATCCAAATTTTGCTCCTGGACTGTTATCAGCACAGCCTCTGCTTTTTGCCATCAATAGCCACTGCAGCTCAAAAGTGGAAGGAGTATCTCTACTCCTGGGGCCTCCACTCCCACTGCCCTCAAAAGCTCTGTGTCAGCCAGGCACGGTGCCTCACGCCGGTAATCCCAACACTTTGGGAGGCCGGGGCAGGTGGATCACAAGATCAGGAAATTGAGACCATCCTGGCTAACACAGTGAAACTCCGTCTCTACTAAAAATACAAAAAATTAGCCAGGCGTGCTGGTGGGCACCTGTAGTCCCAGCTACTTGGGAGGCTGAGGTAGGAGAATCGCTTGGACCCAGGAGGCGGAGGTTGCAGTGAGCCGAGATCGTGCCACTGCACTCTAGCCTGGGTGATAGAGAGACTCTGTCTGAAAACAAACAAAATAAACAAACAAAAAAATCTCTGTGTCTCTACAGCATTCTCATCCTCGTACAGCTCACCTCTGAATGGATATCAGCCGCATCTGATTGGATGAGCCTACACTGTATGCCTGAGTGCTAGGGAAGCTAGGTACAGGAGTCTAGCTTCTACCTTGGGAAGGCAGAACTCATCATGTCTTGACATAGAATGGGTTTTCAAAAAGATTCTGAATGGCCGGGCGCGGTGTCTCACACCTGTAATCCCAGCACTTTGGGAGGCAGAGGCGGGCTGATCACTTGAGGCCAGGAGTTTGAGACCAGCCTGGCCAACGTGGTGAAAACCCATCTCTACTAAAAATACAAAAATTAGCTGGGCGTGGTGGCACGCACCTGTAATCCCAGTTACTCGGGAGGCTGAGGCAAGAGAATCCCTTGAACCCAGGAGGCAGAGGTTGCAGTGAGCCGAGATCGGACTACTGCACACCAGCCTGGGCAACAGACGGAGACTGTCTCAAAAAAAAAAAAAAAAAGATGCTGGGTGATGATAATATTAAAAAGGTCCACTATAAACCCTATTAGAGACTATCCCAGCCTGGGCAACATGGAGAACTCCATCTCTACAAAAAAGACAACATTTAGCCAGGTGTGGTGGCAAGTGCCTGTAGTCCCAGCTACTTGGGGGACTGAGGCTAGAGAATTGCTTGAACCCCAGGGGGTCGAGGCTGCAGTGAACTATGTTCCTGCCACAGCACTCCAGCCTGAGTAACAGAGTGAGACCCTGTCTCAAAACAAAACAGAGAAAACAAAAAAAGAAAGAAAAACTAGGAAACAAAGAAAAATCAGAATGATGTACCTCTTAATGGAAGTACCCAATACTGCATATGAAAGAGTCTAGGAACAAAATCAGCCCCAAAGGTGATCAAGCTGCTAGATCCAACTACTGCTTTACACGAAATAAAGAAAATAAGAATGTTAAATGATACCATGAGGACACAATCAGTAAAACCCAGATTTTATTTGTTTTTTTTCTATTTGTTTGTTTGTTTTCTGAGATGGAGTTTCACTCATTGCCCAGACTAGAGTGCAGTGGCGCCATCTCGGCTCACTGCAACCTCCGCCTCCCGGGTTCAAATGATTCTCTTGCCTCAGCCTCCCAAGTAGCTGGGATTACAGGCATCCACCACCAAGCCTGGCTAATTTTTTGTATTTTTAGTAGAGATGGGGTTTCACCATGTTAGCCAGGCTGGTCTGGAACCCCTGACCTCGGGTGATCCGCCCACCTCGGCCTCCCAAAGTGCTGGGATTACAGGAATGAGCCAGCGCACCCGGCCTTAAATCCAGATTTTAGGAAACTGTATAGGAACACATGACAAATATTCTTTAATAAATTGCAAGGAAAACAGAAAGATTTTAGAAGAGGGAACCTAGTGATTAAAGGAAACTTAAGAGACACATTAACCAACCAAAACTTATGGATCTTTTTTATTTTTTGAAATGGAGTTTCCCTCTTGTTGCCCAGTCTGGAGTGAAATGGCACGATCTCGGCTCACTGCAACCTCTGTCTCCCGGGTTCAAGAGATTCTCTTGCCTCAGCCTCCCAAGTAGCTGGGATTACAGGCATCCGCCACCACGCCCGGCTAATTTTGTATTTTTAGTAGAGATGGGGTTTCTCCATGTTGGTCAGGCTGGTCTCGAACTCCTGACCTCAGGTGATCCGCCCGCCTCGGCCACCCAAAGTTCTGGGATTACAGGCATCAGCCACTGCACCTGGCCTATGGATCTTTTTCAGGTCATGACTCAAACAAACTGTAAATAGAATGATGATGATGATGATGAGACAGTGGGAATATTTGAACACTGAATATTTGATGATATTAAGGAATTATTTCACACCTGTAATCCTAGCACTTTGGGAGGTCAAGGCACTTGAGCCCAGGAGTTCAAGACCAACGTGAGCAACATGGTGAAGCCCTATTTCTACAAAAAATACAAAAATTAGCCGGGTGTGGTGGCATGCACCTGTCATCCCATCTGCTTGGGAGGCTGAGGTGGGAGGATCACTCGAGTCTAGAAGGTGGAGGCTGCAGTGAATTGTGATCATGCCACTGCACCCCAGCCTGGTTAATAGGGCGAGGCCCTGTCTCCAAAAAAAGAGATAGAGACCAGGCGTGGTGGCTCATGCCTGTAATTCCAGCAATTTGGGAGGTCGAGGCAGGTGGATCATGAGGTCAGGAATTCAAGACCAGCCTGGCCAAGATGGTAAACCCTGTCTCTACTAAAAATACAAAAAAAAAAAAAAAAATTAGCCAGGTGTGGTGGCAGGTGCCTATATTCCCAGCTACTTGGGAGGCTGAGGCAGAGAACTGCTTGAACCCAGGAGGCGGAGGTTGCAGTGAGCCGAGATTGCGCCACTGCACTCCAGCTTGGGCAACAGAGCAAGACTCCGTCTAAAAAAAAAAAAAAAAAAGAAGTAGCTAGGCACGGTGTTGTGCACTCACGTTCCTAGCTATTTGAGAAGCTGAGATAGGAGGATCCCTTGAGCCTTGAGCCCAGGAGTTGGTTACAGTGAGCCATAAGCACACCACTGCATTCCAGCTTGGGTGACACAGCAAGACCCCATCT
Source organism: Pan paniscus (assembly GCF_029289425.2). Lineage (NCBI taxonomy): Eukaryota > Metazoa > Chordata > Mammalia > Primates > Hominidae > Pan > Pan paniscus. The sequence continues at coordinate 11,997,223 of NC_073268.2, read as the reverse complement.
CTAAAACAAAAACAATACACACTTCCAAAGTAGAGCTAAACAGAATAACCGGATGTACTTATCCTTTTTGGGGGGTTGGGGAAGGACACGGAGTGTTTATGGGGACTCTGTCAAAGATAAATAGTCACGGGTTTGCTGTTTTGCAATTCAACATGCACTGTTCAGAGCAACGCGCTGTTTGGGAAACACCATTCAAGACAAGCCCTGCGGAAGAACTAAAGTACAGTTTCTATCTCAATCAGAATCTCTAAGGCAGTGGGTTAAATGCCTTTGATTTTCTTCAGGAATGACAGCTGCCTCTTAAGGGCAAGACTGCAAGATTTTTATGTCTTCATGTAGGGCAGGAATTAGGTCCTGAATGCTACAAGATTGCCTGTCACTGCCAGCTTTTTCTCATTTGCACATACCTACTGAATGAATGTATGAAAAATAAGTGAATGAATGAATAAGCAAATGATTGTCTTAAGGAGCAAATAAGTGAATTTTTAACCATATCAGGAATCAAACGGGGTCATTACATATGGGCTCCTTTTGCTCCTCTGGGAAGACAGCAATTCTTTTTTTTTTGAGATGAAGTCTTGCTCTGTTGCCTGGGTTGGAGCGCAATGGCACGATCTTGGCTCACTGCAACCTCCGCCTCCCGGGTTCAAGCGATTCTCCTGCCACAGCTTCCCGAGTAGGTGGGACTATAGGTGTGCGCCACTACGCCCAGCTAATTTTTGTATTTTTAGTAGAGATGGGGTTTCACCATGTTGTTTGGCCAGGATGATCTCGATCGCTTGACCTCGTGATCTGGGATTACAGGAGTGAGCCACCGCACTGGGCAGAAAGCAAGTCTTTAAAAATTGGACCTGGCAGGGCACAGTGGCTCACGCCTGTAATCCCAGCACTTTGGGAGGCCAAGGCAGGCAGATCATGAGGTCATGAGTTCGAGACCAGCCTGGCCAAAATGGTGAAACCCGTCTCTATTAAAAATACAAAAAATTAGCTGGGCATGGTGGCACATGCCTGTAGTCCCAGCTACTTGGGAGGCTAAGGCAGGAGAATCACTTGAACCCAGGAGGTGGAGGTTGTGGTGAGCCAAGATCCTACCACTGCACTCCAGCCTGGGCAACTAAGCGAGACTCCATCTTAAAAAAAAAAAAAAAAAATTAGCCAGCTGTGGTGGCGGGAGCCTGTGATCCCAGCTACTCAGGAGGCTGAGGCAGAGAATTGCCTGAACCCAGGAGGCAGAGGTTGCAGTGAACCGAGATCGTGCCACTGCACTCCAGCCTGGGCGACAGAGCAAGACTCCACCTCAAAAAAAAAAAAAAAAACAACTGGACTCGATGGCCAGGCGTAGTTGCTCACGGCTGTAATCCCAGCACTTTGGGAGGCCGAGGTGGGCGGATCATGAAGTCAGGCGATCAAGACCATCCTGGCTACCACAGTGAAACCCCATTTCTACTAAAAATACAAAAAATTAGCCAGGCGTGGTGGTGGGCGCCTGTGGTCCCAGCTACTCAGGAGACTCAGGCAGGAGAATGGTGTGAACCCGAGAGGCAGAGCTTGCAGTGAGCCAAGATCGGGCCACTGCTCTCCAGCCTGGGTGACAGAGCGAGACTCCATCTCAAAAAAAAAAAAAGAAAAGAAAAAAGAAAAAAATCATCTGTTGCTTAGAAATGTTAAGTTTGGCCAGGTGTGGTGGCTCACACCTGTAATCCTAACACTTTGGGAGGCCGAGGCAGGCAGATCACTTTAGGTCAAGAGTTCAAGACCAGCCTGGGCAACATGGTGAAACCCTGTCTTTACTAAAAATACAAAAAATTAGCTGGGCATGATGGCTAGCACCTGTAATCCCAGCTACTTGGGAGGCTAAGGCAGGAGAATGGCTTGAACCTGGGAGGCGGAGTTTGCGGTGAGCTGAGATGGTGCCATTGCACTCCAGCCTGGGCAACAAGAGTGAGACTCTGCCTCAAAAAAAAAAAAAAAAAAGAAAGAAAGAAATGTTAAATTCAGCTCCCAGGATTTTGAACCATTAAGGAATCAGCTCACAGCCTCTTCATACTCATCAAACTGTGGGTTCCTTTATCCCTGTGTATCTGCATGGGCCCCTGTAAAGAATGGGCAAGGGTGGGTGTGGTGGCTCACGCTTGTAATCCCAGCACTCTGGGAAGCTAAGGCGGGTGGATCACCTGAGTTCAGGAGTTCGAGACCAGCCTGGCCAACATGGTGAAACCCCATCTCTACTAAAAATACAAAAATTAGCCAGGCATGGTGGCACACGCCTATAGTCCCAGCTACTCAGGAGGCTGAGGCAGGAGAGTTGCTTGAACCCGGGAGGTGGGAGTTGCAGTGAACCGAGATCTCACCACTGCACTCCATCCTGGGTGACAGAGTGATACCACCTCTCAAAACAAACAAACAAACAAACAAACAAACAAAAAATCTCCGGGCTCTGTGGCTCATGGCTGGGCACGATGGCTCACACCTGTAATCCCAGCACTTTGGGAGGCCGAGGTGGGTGGATCACCTGAGGTTGGGAGTTCGAGACCACCCTGACCAACATGGAGAAACCCCGTCTCTACTAAAAATACAAAATTAGCTGGGTATGGTGGCCTGTAATCCTAGCTGCTCGGGAGGCTGAGGCAGGAGAATTGCTTGAACCCAGGTGGCGGAGGTTGCAGTGAACCGGAGATCACACCATTGCACTCCTGCCTGGGTAACAGGAGCGAAAACAAAAACAAAAGAACAAAACAAAAAAACAAAAGAATGGGCAAAAGGTCTTGGGATTCCCGAAAAGGGCTCATTTAGGGTCTAGGTGGGGTGAGGTGTTAACGGAATTTAATGTGTCAGATGATATTTGTGAGGCCATGTCATGAACCACTGTTCATGCCTATAATCCCAAAGACTTGGGAGACTGAGGCTGAAGGATCACTTGAGGCCAGGAGTTCAAGATCAGCCTGGGCAGCATAGTGAGACCCCTGGCTCTACAAAAAAAATCTAAAAATCAGCCAGGTGTGGTGGCGAATGCCTGTAGTCCCAGCTATTCCAGAGGCTGAGGTGGGAGGATCGTTTGAGCCCAGGAGGTCAAGGCTGCAGTGAGCTATGATGGTACCACTGTACTACAGCCTAGATCACAGAGTGAGATCGTGTCTCCAAAAAAAAAAAGACAATATTTATGTTAAGCCTTGAAGGACAAAGCAAGAAGGGAATTTCTGCGCAACTACGGCATGCCAAGTATTCTGCTGAGCCTTTGTCTGCATTTTCTCATTTAATCTTCACAGTAATCCTGTGAGGTTGTATTCCTTTTTTATTACATGACAAAACTGAATTGGCAGGCAGGAAGTGAGGCTGTCAATATTTCAGAGCCAGCCTTTAGTCTCAGCACTGCCATTTGGGGAAAGGAGAGTGGTAAATTGGCAATTTCAGCACAGGTACTGTTTCTCACCAGCCAGTGCTGGGCAATTAATAAAAATCCAGAAACCTGTTAGCCCCAGCAGGGACCTACCCCCTGTGCAAAGAGGCGGAGGAAACCTTGGCTGTCATCACAGCAGCCAGAAAGGGCACCACCACTCTTCGGCTTCTGCAGTCTGGGCCAACACCAAGAGTCTGGACTTTTCTGCTCACAGCATGTCTATGAACCTGGAAGAGTGGCATCAAATGCTGATGTCCTGAGCCACAGGCTCAGGGCAGTCCCAGGCTGGGGGATGCCATTCCCACATTGTGACTGCTTTTTTTTGAGACAGAGTTTTGCTCTTGTTGCCCAGGCTAGAGTGCAATGGCATGATCTCCGCTCACCGCAGTCTCTACTTCCCGTGTTCAAGCAATTCTCCTGCCTCAGCCTCCTGAGTAGCTGGGACTACAGGCACCCACCACATGTGATTGCTTTTAATCACCCTCCCGCCTTTCAGGGTCACGGATCCCAAGCCCCTTATGAGCCATTGTCTTCAGTCACCTGCTCACTGAGGCTGTCTTTTAAGCAGAAGTTGTGTTTCCTGCCCGTGTCACCCATAGCACGCCAGGAACTTTTGTCACCCTGGCCACTCTAAAGAGCTACATCTGCTTCCTTGCAGCTGTTTCTGATGATGAAAAAGTCATAAAAAGGCTGGGTGCAGTGGCTCATGCCTGTAATCCTAGCACTTTGGGAGGCCAAGGTGGGAGGATCACTTCAGCTCAGCAGTTCAAGACCAAGCTGGGCAACATAGCGAGATCAAAAAAAAAATTTTTTTTTTTGAGACAGAGTCTCGCTCTCCCGCTCTGTTGCCCAGGCTGGAGTGCAGTGGCAGGATCTTGGCTCACTGCAAGCTCCGCCTCCTGGGTTCACGCCATTCTCCTGCCTCAGCCTGCTGAGTAGCTGGGATTACAGGCGCCCGCCACCATGCCTGGCTAATTTTTTTTTGTATTTTTTAGTAGAGACAGGGTTTCACTGTGTTAGCTAGGATGGTCTCGATCTCCTGACCTCGTGAACCACCTGCCTCGGCCTCCCAAAGTGCTGGGATTACAGTCATGAGCCACCGCGCCTGGCCTTTTTTTTTTCAATTGAAAAAGTATGGCCGGGCATAGTGGCTCACGCTTGTAATTCCAGCACTTTGGGAGGCCGAGGTGGGCGGTTCACGAGGTCAGCAGTTCAAGACCAGCCTGACCAACACAGTGAAACCCTGTCTCTACTAAAAATACAAAAATTAGATGGGCGTGGTGGGGGGGACCTGTAATCCCAGCTACTCGGGAGGCTGAGGCAGGTGAATCGCTAGAACCCGGAAGGCAGAGGTTGCAGTGAGCCGGGATTGAGCCACTGCACTCCAGCCTGGGCGACAGAGCTAGGATCTGTCTCAAAAAAAAAAAGTGTAAAGGAAGGCCAGGCGCAGTGTCTCATGCCTGTAATCCCAGCACCATGGGAGGCCGAGGCAGGCAGATCATGAGGTCAGGAATTCTGAGACCAGCCTGCCCAATATGCTGAAACCCCGTCTCTACTAAAAATACAAAAATTAGCCAGGCAGCTGGGCACAGTGGCTCACTCCTGTAATCCCAGCACTTTGGGAGGCCAAGGTAGGTGGATCACCTGATGTCAGGAGTTCGAGACCAGCCTGGCCAACATGTTGAAACCCCCCCACCTACTAAAAATAAAAAAATTAGCCAGGCATGGTGGCACATCCTTGTATTCCCAGCTACTCGGGAGGCTGAAGCAGGAGAATCGTTTGAACCCGGGAGGCAGACGTGGCAGTGAGCCCACATCATGCCATTGCACTCCAGCCTGGGCAACAAGAGTGAAACTCCATCTCAAAAAAAAAAAAAAAAAAAAAAGGCCAGGCGCAGTGGCTCACGCCTGGAATCCTAGCACTTTGGGAGGCCGAGGCGGGTGGATCAACTGAGGTCAGGAGTTTGAGACCAGCCTTACCAATATGGTGAAACCCCGTCTCTACTAAAGATACAAAAATTATGGGCCGGGCGCTGTGGCTCATGCCTGTAATCCCAGCACTTTCAGAGGACGAGGCGGGCAGATCACAAGGTCAGGAGATCAAGACCATCCTCGCTAACATGGTGAAACCCCGTATCTACTAAAAATACAAAAAATTAGCTGGGCATGGTGGTGGGCTCCTGTAGTCCCAGCTACTCGGGAGGCTGAGGCAGGAGAATGGTGTGAACCCGGGAGGCGGAGCTTGCAGTGAGCCGAGATTGCGCCACTGCACTCCAGCCTGGGCAACAGGGCGAGACTCTATCTCAAAAAAAATAAAAAATAAAAATAAAAATACCAAAACTAGCAGGGCGTGCTGGCATGCACCTGTAGTCCCAGCTACTCGGGAGGCTGAGGCAGGAGAATCACTTGACCCGAGAGTCAGAGGTTGCACTGAGCCAAGATCGCATCACTGCACTCCCGCCCGGACGGCAGAGCAAGACTCTGTCTCAAAAAAAAAAAAAAAGAATGTCTGAGCCAGCAAGACAATTAGGCTAGGAAGCTCTAAACCTGTACTGTTCAGCACCATAACCACTAGTCACATGAGCGCGCCTGAGATGTCCTTTTTTTGTTTATTTTTGACACAGATTCTGGCTCCCAGGTTCAAGCAATTCTCCTGCCTCAGCCTCCCGAGTAGCTGGGATTACAGGCGCCCGCCACCACGCCCAGCTAATTTTTTGTATTTGTAGTAGAGACGGAGTTTCACTATGTTGGCTGGGCTGGTTTCCAAGTCCTGAGCTTGGGCAATCTACCTGCCTCGGCCTCCCAAAGTGCTCGGATTACGGGTGTGAGCCACCACACCTGGCCTATTTTCCTTTTATTATTATTATTATTATTATTATTTTTAATCTACAAAAAGTTAGTAAAGTTAATAGAGGCTTATTCTGTGGTGTCAAGAACACAGAATAAGACTCTGTTAACTTTACTAACTTTACTTTAGATTAAAAAAAAAAAAGAACATGAGGCACGCTATTTGGTACCACCCTCTGCCAGGTACACAAATCCAAATACCCAAATTAAATAAGCAGAGTCCTATACTTATCTGGGAGAATTACCCTGTTATTGATTTTATAGGATTCATGAGTTCATTCAAGAGATATTTGTTAGGTGCTACTGTATAGCATCATTATATTAAACTCTGCGAACAAAGACATGAAAGACAGTCCTGCCATCACAAGCTTATACACAGAAAAGAAAAATAATCAACTGCAATCCTGCATGACAAATGCTAGGATAAGAGATGTAATACAAGCTGGAAGTAGGAAACAGGGAAGATAAGATTAGTTTAGAGATTGCCAGAGGTATTCTGGAGGAAGTTGCTTCTTTCAAGGATCTGAAAGATGGATTTGTAGGTATTAACCACATACATCTAGCAGAAATGAGTGCTATTTGCTTGTTTATTTGTTTGTTTTTGAGACGGAGTCTCGCTCTGTTGCCAGGCTGGAGTGCAATGGTGCGATCTCAGCTCACTGCAACCTCCGCCTCTTGGGTTCAAGCGATTCTCCTGCCTCAGCCTCCTGAGTAGCAGGCGTGCACCACCACGCCTGGCTAATTTTTGTATTTTTAGTAGAGACGGGGTTTCACTATGTTGGCCAGTATGGTCTCCAACTCTTGACCTCATGATCCCCCGCCCCCGTCTCGTCCTCCCAAAGTGCTGGGATTATAGGCGTGAGCCAGCACGCCTGGCCCAGAAAAGAGTGTTTTAAGCTATTGTAACACCAAATGGAAAGACCTTTTGGAGGAAGGAAAGAAGTGTAGTGTGTCAGAAGTAGAGTGTGTCAGGATGAGGCTAGAGCATCCCTGGAGACTAGATTGTGAAGGGCAGACATTTAAGCCAAAATGGGGTCAGGCGTGGTGCCTCACACCTATAATCCCAGCACTGTGGGAGGCCGAGGCAGGCGATCACTCGAGGTCAGGAATTCGAGACCAGCCTGGCTAACACGGTGAAACCCTGTCTCTACTAAAAATACAAAAAATTAGCCGGCCGTGGTGGCGGGCGCCTGTAGTCCAAGCTACTCAGGAGGCTGAGGCAGGAGAATCACTAGAACCTCGGAGGCGGAGGTTGCAGTGAGCCGAGATCCTGCCATTGCACTCCAGCCTGGGCAACTAAGTGAGACTCCTTCTCAAAAAAAAAGAAAGAAAGAAAAAAGAAACACGGTTTCAACTGGGTATGGTATGGTGGCTCACACCTATAATCCCAGCACTTTGGGAGGCCAAGGTGGGTGGATCACAAGGTCAGGAGTTTGAGACCAGCCTGGCCAACATGGCGAAACTCCATCTCTACTAACAATATAAAAATTAGCCAGGCGTGGTGGCACATGCCTGTAGTTCCAGCTACTTGGGAGGCTGAGGCAGGAGAATAGCTTGAACCCGGGAGGCGGAGGTTCTGGTGAGCCGAGATCAGGCCACTGCACCACTGCACTCCAGCCTGGGCAATAGAGGAAGACTATGTCTCAAAAAAAAAAAAAAAAAAAAATGATGGTCAGGATGGGTGGCTGGAAACCGAGAATTGGGGTGTGGTGTGGTTTTGGGTGACAAGACTGTCTCATGTGAACATAGGCCAGCTGGTGGGAAGGGGAGGAGAAGAAGTCAAGTGGTGACAGGCAGGGGTACTGGATGGGTCATCCACGTGGGTAATTAGGTCCCCAAGGAGAAGGGCTGGAGTAGAAGGAAGAGAAGGGCTGTGAGGCAGGAACCAAAGTTCGTGATGAGCGGGTCTGCCGGTCACAGCACCAAAGGGGAGTAACAAGTGCTGCAGCTGGATGGCATTAACCTCAAACGAGCTAGGGGCTGGCCGGGCGTGGTAGGTCACACCTGTAATCCCCAAAATTTGGGAGGCCAAGAATGGGCAGATCGCTTGAGGCCAGAAGTTCGACCAGCCTGGCCAACGTGGTGAAACCCCGTCTCTACTGAAAATACAAACATTAGCCATGCGTCGTGGTGGGCATCTGTAATCCCAGCTACTTGGGAGGCTGAGGCAGGAGAATCAGTTGAACCCAGGAGGCAGACAGTGAGCCAAGATCACAGCACTGCACCACTCCAGCCTCAGTGACAGAGTGAGACTCAGTCTCAAAAAAAAAAAAAAAAAAAAAAAGGTCCGGGCATGGTGGCTCACGCCTGTAATCCCAGCACTTTGGGAGGCCGAGGCGTGTGGATCACCTGGGGTCAGGTGTTCGAGACCAGCCTGGCCAACCTGGTGAAACCCCCATCTCTACTAAAAATACAAAAATTAGCTGGGCATGGTGGTGTGTGCCTGTAATCCCAGGTACTCGGGAGGCTGAGGCAGGAGACTCGCTGGAACCCGGGAGGCAGGGGCTGCAGTGAGCAGAGATCATGCCACGGTACTCCAGCCTGGGTGACAGAGCAAGACTCCGTCTCAAAAAAATAAATACATAAAAATAAAGGCTGGGCGCAGTGGCTCACGCCTGTAATCCCAGCACTTTGGGAGGCCGAGGCAGGCAGATTACCTGAGGTCAGGAGTTTGAGAGCAGCCTGGGCAACGTGGTGAAACCCCAACTTTATTAAAATACAAAAATTAGCTGGGTGTGGTGGCACACATCTGTAATCCCAGCTATTTGGGAGGCTGAGGCAGGAGAATCCCTTGAACTCAGGAGGCGGAGGTTGCAGTGAGCCGAGATCGTGCCACTACACTCCAGCCTGGGCGACAGAGCAAGACTCCATCTCAAAAAACAGAAACAAACAAACAAAAAAGCAAGGGCCCAGGTGCAGTGGCTCACAAGTGTAAACCCAACACTCTGGGAGGCTGAGAGGGAAAAGGTGGCTTGAGGCCAGGAGTTTGAGAACCTGTTTCTTTTTTATTTTATTTTTTTTTGAGACAGAGTCTCACTCTGTTGCCCAGGCTGGTGCAATTTCAGCTCACTGCAACCTCCGCCTCCCGGTTTCAAGTGATTCTCCTGCCTCAGCCTCCTGAGTAGCTGGAACTACAGGTGTGCCACCATGCCAGGCTAATGTTTGTATTTTCAGTAGAGGCGGGGTTTCACCATGTTGGCCAGGCTGGTCGAACTTCTGGCCTCAAGCGATCTGCCCATTCTTGGCCTCCCAAATTTTGGGGATTACAGGTGTGACCTACCACGCCCGGCCAGCCCCTAGCTCGTTTGAGGTTAATGCCATCCAGCTGCAGCACTTGTTACTCCCCTTTGGTGCTGTGACCGGCAGACCCGCTCATCACGAACTTTGGTTCCTGCCTCACAGCCCTTCTCTTCCTTCTACTCCAGCCCTTCTCCTTGGGGACCTAATTACCCACGTGGATGACCCATCCAGTACCCCTGCCTGTCACCACTTGACTTCCTCTTCTCCCCTTCCCACCAGCTGGCCTATGTTCACATGAGACAGTCTTGTCACCCAAAACTGCACCACCCCCTGATTCTCAGTTTCCAGCCACCCACCCTGACCACCATTTCTTATCCTTCCAGCTTACTTGATTTAGTGTTCACACCACACAACTCTTCCACCTCAACAGGACCCCGTTCTGTGTACCATTTTTCACTATCCGTCATTTCCCTTCTGTTTTGTCTTCCTTCTCTTCCAAGCTTAGAGAATAGTCCATTACTACAACCCTTCTCTGCATACACCCTCAACCAACTCAGCTGTTTGTCTCCCTCTCTCTCCATTTTACTTGCCTGGCTGATCCTCAAGCCTGAATGAACCCAACTACAAGTCATAACTGCACCTGAGCAACTGAACATTACTGGAAAAAAAAATAAGAAAAACCTCAACTGGACCTACAGGTTGCACTTTCAGTTCATGACCACAAACCTCAAATAAACTCCCAGCATGGAAACCTCCACCTCCTTGCCCTCTACTCAACCTTCAGCCCACGCTGCTCTGACAGCCCTCAACACTGCTCCATCAACATCCTCCATCAGGGTCAGCAGCAACTTCCCAGTTTCAGAATTCAAAGCACATCTCTCAGCCTTCGTCTTTCTCTACTTCTCAGCAGCATGGAGTTGTTGATCATTCCTTCTTTCTGGGAACATTTTCTCATCTTGGCTTTTGCGAAACCACACCAAGTTTCTCTCCTCTTTTGTCTTTTCTTTCTCAGCCTCCATTGCTGGCTCCTTCTCCATCTGACCTCTAAATCTTGGGGTGCTTCAGGGCTCATTTTTAGGCCTTTTTATCGTTATTTTTTATTTTATTTTTATTTATTTCTTTATTTTTTGGAGACACAGTCTCACTCTGTTGCTCAGGCTTGAGTGCAATGGCGCGATCTCAGCTCACTGCAACCTCCGCCTCCCGGGTTCCAGCGATTCTCCTGCCTCAGCCTCCTGAGTTGCTGGGATTACAGGCATGCGCCAACACGCCTGGCTAATTTTTATATTTTTAGTAGAGAAGGGGTTTCACCATGTTGGCCAGGCTGGGCTCGAACTCCTGACCTCAAGTGATCCGCCCACCTCAGCCTCCCAAAGTGCTGGGATTACAGGTGTGAGCCACAGCGCCCGGCCTATTTTTTATTTTTTATTATTTTTATTTTTTTTGAGATGGAGTCTCACTCTGTCACCCAGGCTGGAGTGCAATGGTGCGATCTTGGCTCACTGCATCCTCCATCTCCCAGGTTCAAGTGATTCTCTCACCTCAGCCTCCCGAGAAGCTGGGAGTACAGACGCCTGCCACCACACCTGGCTAATTTTGTATTTTCAGTAGAGAAGGGGTTTCACCATGCTTGCCAGGCCTGTCTCGAACTCCTGATCTCAGGTGATCCACCTGCCTCAGCCTCCCAAGGTGCTGGGATTACAGGTGTGAGCGACAGCACCCGGCCTATTGTTAATTTTTTTTTTTTTTTTACAGATATTGTCTTACTGTGTCACTCAGGCTGGAGTGTGGTGGTGCCATCATAGCTCACTGTAGCCTTAAACTCCTGGGCTCAAGCCATCCTCCTGCCCTAGTCTCCTGAGTAGCTAGGACTACAGGCATGCGCCACCATGCCTAGGTAAATTGTTTTCATTTTTTTGTAGAGAGGGAGTCTCACTATGTCACTATGTTGCCCGGGCTGCTTTTTTGTTTTGTTTTTAAACATCATTACACATTCTCCCCAGGAAACCTAACACTGACCTCTACAAATTTATGTCTGTAGCTTTGGTCTCTTTGCTGAGCTTGTCTTATTAGCATATGCTAATGTGACACCTCTGATTGGATGTCTAATAAACAAACAAAACATAACTCATCCAAAATAGATGACTTGGTATCACTCCAAACCCTATACTCTTCCCCATTTTGAAATCAAACCAGTTATTCCAGAAGTCATAAACCCAGGAATCATCCTTGATTCTTCCCTTTCCCCCCACCCACATTTATTAGCAAGACCTTTCCATTTAAATTTGAAACTGTATTTCAAATCCTTTCCCATTCCACTCTCCTGACAAATTTTATCATCCTTGCTCCTATTCTGGTTCAAACCATCAGGAACTTTGCCTTATCTTCTGTGATAGACTTCTAACTTGTCTTCTAGCAATGTTTTCTCTTTTATTTTTTTCCCTCTTTTTTTCTTTCCATTTTTTTAAGAGACGGGGTCTCACCATGTTGCCCAGGCTGGTCTAGAATTCCTGGGCTCAAGCGCTCCTCCCACTACAGCCTCCCAAAGTGCTGAGATTACAGGCGTGAGCCACTACACCCAGCTCTCTTTTCAATAAATAACAAAATGAGATTTAAAAAATGTAAATCTGGTGGCCAGGTGCGGTGGCTCACGCCTGTATTCCCAGTACTTTGGGAGGCTGAGGCGGGAGGATTACAAGGTCAGGAGATTGAGACCATCCTGGCCAACATAGTGAAACCCTGTCTCTACTAAAAATACAAAAATTAGCTGGGCGTGGTGGTGCGTGCCTGTAATCCCAGCTACTTGGGAGGCTAAGGCAGGACAATAACTTGAACCCAAGAGGTGGAGGTTGCAGTCAGCGCCACTGCATTCTGGCATGGCAATAGAGCAAGACTTTGTCTAAAAAAAAAAAAAAAAAACGGCCAGGCACAGTGGCTCACACCTGTAATCCCAGCACTTTGGGAGGATCAAGAGGTCAGGAGATCAAGACCACCTTGGCTAACACGGTGATACCCCGTCTCTACTAAAAATACAAAAAAAAAAAATTAGCCGGGCGTGGTGGCGTGCGCCTGTAGTCCCAGCTACTTGGGAGGCTGAGGCAGGAGAATGGCGTGAACCCGGGAGGTGGAGCTTGCAGTGAGCCGAGATCACGCCACTGCACTCCTGTCTGGGCGACAGAGCAAGACTCCATCTCAAAAAAAAAAAAAAAGTAACTCTGGCGGGGCACAGGGACTCACGCCTAAAATCCCAGCACTTTGGGAAGCTGAGGTGGGTGGATCACCTGAGGTCAGAAGTTCGAGACCAACCTAGCCAACATGGTGAAACCCCGTCTCTACTAAAAATACAAAAATTAGTAGGGTGCGGTTTTGCACACCTGTAATCCTAGCTACTCAGGAAGCTGAGGCAGGAGAATCACTTGAATCCAGGAGGTGGAGTATGCAGTGAGCCGAGATCACGTCATTGCACTCCAGCCTGGGCGACCAGAGTGAAACTCTGTCTCAAAGAAAGAAAGAAAAAAACAAGTAATCCAGATCACTCTCCTCCCAACGCTTTTATTTATTGCAACTAAACGAAATTCTGAACTCTTCACTGTGGTCAACAGGGTCCTCTGAGATGACACCTGCCTGCCTCTCCAACCTCCATTTACAGCCGCTTTTTCATTAGGCTGTAATGGAGCTGCCCATCCATGCTGACCTCCTTTCTGGCCTTTTTATTATTTTTTTAAATTTTAAATTTATTTTTTATTATTTAAAAAAATGAGACGGCTGGGACTTGCGGGTCATGGGGGAGAGGGTGGGGTGGGTCTCACGATGCTGCCCAGACTGGCCTCAAACTCCTGGGCTCAAGAAATCCTCCTGCCTCAGCTTCCCAAAGTGTTGGAATAACAGGCTTGAGCCACCGCATCCCACCCCACCCTTTCTAGTCTTTCTTTGTAGCAGCTGATAATTCTCAATTGAGAGTCTTTCCTACCAGTGGGCTTTAGCAGTAGCCATTTGCTCTGCCTGGAATGCTCGTCCCCAGAATCATCAAATGGCATATCCTGTTTGTAATCTCATTCCAATTAAAATCTTTTCAAAGGCCTTCCCTATTTTATCTAGAACAGACCCTATTCCTCAGTTGTTCACGCACCCTATTCATTTCCATCTTATCACTTATCATAATCCAATGCTGATTTTTTTTTTTTTTTTTTGGAAACAGGGTCTTGCTCTTTTGTCCAGGCTGGAGTGCAGTGGTGTGATCATGGCTCACTGCAGTCTCAACTTCCTGGGCTCAAGGGATCTTCCCACCTCAACCCTCCTGAATAGCTGGGACTACAGGCATGTTCTACCATGCCTGGTTAATTTTTTAATTTTTTTTTTTTTAGACGAAGTCTCGCTCTTGTCCCCCAGGCTAGAGTGCAATGGTGCAATATCGGTTTACTGCAACCTCTGCCTCCCGGGTTCAAGCGATTCTCCTGCCTCAGCCTCCTGAGTAGCTGGGATTACAGGTGCCTGCCACCATGCCTGGCTAATTTTTGTATTTTTAGTAGAGACAGGATTTCACCATGTTGGCCAGGCTGGTCTCGAACTCCTGACCTCAGGTTATCCACCCGCCTCGGCTTCCCAAAGTGCTGGGATTATAGGCATGAGCCACCGCACCCGGACAGTTTTTAAATTTTCTGTAGAGATGGGGCCTCACCTTGTTGCTTAGGTTGGTCTCGACCTCTTGGGCTCAAGAGATCTGCCTGCCTCGACCTCCCTAAGTGTTGGGACTACAGTCGTGAGCTACCAGGCCTGAACAAATGTTGACCTTAATAGTTGTTTACTTTTTTTTTTTTTTTTTTTGAGATGGAGTCTCACTCTGATCTCAGCTCACTGCAAGCTCTGCCTCCCGGGTTCAAGTGATTCTTGTGCCTCAGCCTCCCGAGTAGCTGGAATTAAAGGCATGTGCCGCCATGCTCGGCAAATTTTTATATTTTTAGTAGAGATAGGGTTTCTCCATGTTGGCCAGGTTGGTCTCGAACTCCTGACCTCAGGTGATCCACTCACCTTGGCCTTCCAAATTGCTGGGATTATAGGCGTAAGCCACCACGCCTGGCTGTTGTTTACTTTTTGACTGTTCTGTCCCATTAGATGTTACTGTCATGAGGTAGGAACCTGGTCAGTGTAGTTTACACCTAGACCTCGAGTCCTAGGATTGTGTCTAGCTCATAGCAGTTGCTCAGTAAATGTTTGTTAAATAAAGCAATAGTTAGACAGTTGGGTGTGCAAGCGGTCATTCAGGCTTGAGGATCAGCCAGGCACTAAAATGGTGAGAGAGGGAGACGAACAGCCAAGTTTGTTGAGGGCGTATGAAGAGAAGGATTGTAGTAATGGACTACTCTCTAAGCTCAGAAGAGAAGGAAGAGAGAACAGGAAGGAAATGACAGATAGTAAAAAAGTGGTAAATAGGGCCGGACGCGGTGGCTCACACTTCTAATCCCAGCACTTTGGGAGGCCGAGGTGGGCAGATCACGAGGTCAGGAGATTGAGACCATCCTTGCTAACATGGTGAAACCCCATCTCTACCAATAATACAAAAAAAATGAGCCAGGCATGGTGGCACGCGCCTATAGTCCCAGCTACTCGGGAGGCTGAGGCAGGAGAATCACTTGAACCCGGGAGGCGGAGGCTGCAGTGAGCCGAGATCGCACCACTGCACTCCAGCCTGGCTGACAGAGCGAGACTCTGTTTTAAAAAGAAAAGAAAAAAAAAGTGGTACACAGAATGGGGTCTTGTTGATGTGGAAGAGCTGTGTGGCGTGAACGCTAAAGCCAGTAAGCTGGAAGGATAAGGAATGGTGGTCAGCGTGCGTGGCTTGAAACCAAGTATTGGGGTGTGGTGGAATTTTGGGTGGCGAGACTGTCCCACGGGAACACGGAGAGGCCAGCTGGTGGGAAGGGAAGGAGAGGAAGTCAAGTGGTGAGAGACGGGTCATTCATGTGGGTAATTAGGTCCCCAAGGTGGAGGGCTGGAGTAGAATAAAGAGAAGGGCTCTGAGGCAGGAGGACAAGTCCATGATGAATGGGTCTGCAGGTCACAGCACCAAAGGGGAGTGGCAAGTGCTGCAGCTGGATGGCATTAACCTCAAAAGCAAGAGGGCCCAGGTGCAGTGGCTCATGCGTGTAATCCCAGCACTCTGGGAGGCCAAGGCGGGAGGATCGCTTGAGACCAGTTTGAGACCAGCCTAACGAACAAAGGGAGACCCACTCCTTGGACTTGGTCTGTCATACCAATGGCACCCAGTCACCCGGGTCAGGAGAGTCACCTGTGGTGCTCCCCGCTCTTTCCTATATCCCATAGATCACCAAGGCCTATATATTCTTTGTTTTTTCGTTTTTTGTTTTTTTTGAGACGGAGTTTCACTCTTGTTGCCCAGGCTGGAGTGCAATGGCACAATCTCAGCTCACAGCAACCTCCCCTTCCCGGATTCAAGCAATTCTCCTGCTTTGGCCTCCCAAGTAGCTGGGATTACAGGCATGCACCACCACGCCCGGCTAATTTCGCCTTTTTTTTTTTTTTTTTTTTTTTGAGACAGAGTCTTGCTCTGTCGCCCAGGCTGGAGTGCAGTGGTGCGATCTAGGCTCACTGCAACCTCTGCCTTCTGGGTCCAAGCGATTCTCTTGCCTCAGCCTCCCAAGCAGCTGGGACTACTATTAGCTGGCCACCACGCCCAGCTAATTTTTGTATTTTTAGTAGAGACGGGGTTTCACTATGTTGGTGAGGCTGGTCTTGACCTCCTGACCTCGTGATCCACCTGCCTTGGCCTCCCAAAGTGCTAGGATTATAGGAGTGAACCACTGCCCTAGGCCCTAATTTTGTATTTTTAATAGAGACAGGGTTTCTTCATGTTGGTCAGGCTGGCCTCGAACTCCTGACCTCAGGTGATCTGCCCGCCTCAGCCTCCCAAAGTGTGGGGATTACAGACGTGAGCCACCTCGCCTGGCCACCAAGGCCTAAATATTTTATGGACACTCCTTAATCCAAGTCTTAGTTACTGCCACAATCTCCATAAGGGTCTCCAGGCTTTAAAAATTTTTATTAAAATTTTAAAATGTTTATTAAAAAAATATTTTGGGCTGGGCATAGTGGTTCATGCCTGCAATTCCATCACTTTAGGAGGCTGAGGCGGGTGGATCACTTGAGCCCAGGAGTTCAAGACCAGCCTGGCCAACATGGTGAAACCCTGTCTCTACCGAAAATACAAAAATTATCCAGGCATGGTGGCACAGGCCTGTAATCCCTGCCACTCAGGAGGCTGAGGCACGAGAATCACTTGAACCAGGGAGGCAGAGGTGCAGTGAGCTGAGATTGTGCCACTGTACTCCAGCCTGGGCGACAGAGGGAGACTGTTTCAAAACAAAACAAACACTTTTTTGTAGCGATAGGGTCTTGCTCTGTCGCCCAGGCTAGTCTCCAGCTCCTGGCCTCAAGTGATCCTCCTGCGTGGAGTTTCCAAAGAGCTGGGATTACAGATGAGAGCCACCACAGCCTGCAGGGCACTGGTCTTGACCCTCCCTCCCTCATCAATTCTCTGCAGCCACAGCAAAACATTCAAAATGCAAGTCTGCTATTTTTCTACTCCTAGTTAAAACTTTTCAGGGGCCTCCCACTGTTTAAGGATTAGGTTCAATTTCTAAACCTTTATCCAGCTCTGATCTTTCACCAGATTTGGAAATTATTACAAAAAATAAATTTTTTTTTTTTTTTTTTTTTTTTTACAAAAAATAAATCTTAAGAAACTAGGAATAGGCCGGGCACAGTGGCTCTTGCCTATAATCCTAGCATTTTGGGAGGCTGAGGCAGGCGGATTGCCTGAGTTCAGGAGTTCGAGACCAGCCTGGGCAACATGGTAAAACCCCATCTCTACTAAAATACGAAAGAAAATTAACCTGGCCTGGAGGCGTGCGCCTGTAGTCCCAGCTACTCAGGAGTCTGAGGCAGGAGAATTGCTTTAACTCGGGAACCTGAGAGGCGGAGGTTGCAGTGGGCCAAGATCACGCCACTGCACTCCAGCCTGGGCGACAGAACAAGACTGTCTCAAAAAATAAAAAATAAATAAATAAAATAAAAAAGAAAGAAACTAGGAATAGAAGTAAATTTGCTTGATTTGGTAAAGTGAAACATCAAAATGGTCCCTTTGGTCTATTTGATAGGGGGCAGTGGTTCACACTTGTAATCCTAACACTTTGGGAGGCCGAGTTGGAAGGACTGCTTGAACCCAGGAGTTTGAGACCAGCCTGGGCAACATAGAGAGACCTCTGGCCCCCCCCTCCTTTTTTTTTTTTTTTTTTTGAGACGGAGTCTCTCTCTGTCGGCCATGCTGGAGTGCAGTGGCACCATCTCGGCTCACTGCAATCTCTGCCTCCTAGGTTCAAGCAATTCTCCTTTCTCAGCCTCCCTGGTAGCTGGGAGTACAGGCGCCTGCCACCAGGCTGGGCTAATTTTTGTATTTTTAGTAGAGACCAGGTTTCACCATGTTGGCCAGGATGGTCTCGAACTCGTGACCTCAGGTGATCTGCCCACCTCGGCCTCTCAAAGTGCTGGGATTACAAGCATGAGCCACCGCGCCCCGTCAAACCCCCCGATCTCTATAAAGCAAATAAAAAAATAGCAGGGCATGGTGGTGTGTACCTGTAATCCCAGATACTAAGGAGACTCAGATGGGAGGATCCCTTAAGCCCAGGAGTTCCAAGCTGCAGTGAGCTATGATCACTGCACTCCAGCCTGGGCGACAGAGAGAATTGCCGTCCATAAATGATAATAATAACAGGGCCGGTCTCGGTGGCTCAATAATAATAGGGCCGGATGCGGTGGCTTTTTTTGTGCACTCTTCATGTAAAGTGAGTTATCATCATATATTGCCTCTATTTTGATGTTTGGTTAAAATGGGGCACACCAGTACTAACTTCGGCTTTCTAACAATACCTACTTCGCACACCATGTGGCAGTGTTAGATGGCTTTTGGGCGCTCGCCAAGGACTAGACATCTACCACTTCTTCTGGCCTCTTCGCTCCTATATCCACTGCTTCAATCCAGAGGCTGTATTTGACCCTCTGCGACCTCTTTGTCATGGCGTCCGCGGGGCGTCTACCAGCGGAGGCTTGGGCTGGCAGCCGGGCGTCGACCTTCCCAAAATGGCGGCGGCCGGGACGACTGCGCTCAAGGGGCGGGGTTCCGCCGCCGGGGGCGGGGCGGGAGGCCGAGGGGTCGGGCTAGCGGGCGGGACACTTCCCAAGTCGGCAGTCTCAGCGCGCCTGCGCCGAGCGGCCCTGCGCGCAGTGAGGCAGTGGCGGGGGAAGGCACCGGTGGGGCCGACGGGCGGGTTGAAGGAGGGAAGCGGGCGAGCGAAGTCCCAGTGCGCGCCGCGGCAGCCCGGGCACCCTCCCCTTCCGGGCGTGAGTCGCTGTGAAAAGAGCTGAAGCGAGCGGACTCGCATCGGCAGCGAGGCGCCGCTCCCGCCGCCTCAGCCCGGCCTCCCTCGGCTCCGGCGCTCCGGTCGCGGGGCCCGGGTTCCTCGGCACACCCCGCTTCAGCCGCCCCCAGAGCCTGTCCCCAGCCCTTCGGAAGCCCCGGCGCCAGCCCGGGCCCTCGGCAGGGAGGATGACGGAGCTGCAGTCGGCACTGCTACTGCGAAGACAGCTGGCAGGTGAGCAGGCGGGCGGCGGGGCGCCGGGCCCGGCCGCGATCGCGGACAGCCGCAGCCCAGTCCCTCTTCTCCTCCCGGGCCAGCGGCCGTACTGCCGAAGGGGCCCGGGCCTGCGAGGGTGGGGACCTCGAGGCTCCGGTCCCGGCCGGGCCCAGCCGTTCTCGCCCGGCTCTTGGAGGGCACTGGGGGCGGGGACGCGACCCAGCTCCGGCCCAGGGACGGGGCCTGGCGCCCGGGGGGTCGGAGAGGAGGAGGTCCCCTCCCCCACCGTTCTGTAGGACGTTGCGGGGGAGGGGCTGTGTGCGGGTCCCCAGGCCGGGGCCGCCAGCTTGGAGGGGCGGGTCCCGGGTTCAGGTGCTGCCGGGGCCGCCGGACCTTCGGGGCCGGCTGGAACGTCCGGACCCAGTGCGGCTGCGAGTCCCCGGCTCGGTGTCTGAGGGCGGGCGGAAGGGACCGGCCCTGGCGGGATAGGTGAGGCGCACAAAACTTCTCCCCGGGCGGCGCTGGGTCCGCGGAGTTGGGGCCGACAACAAAAGCGCTGGCCTCGGCGGCCTCCACGCGGGCGCGAGGGTGCCGGAGACCCTGGCCGAGTGCGGATCGCCGCCTCGCCTGCCTCCGCCTGGCACGGGCTCCGGCTGCGCCGCCCGGCTGGGGGAGGGTAGGAGCGGGCCGCGGGGAGAGCCGCTCGCTGGCCGGCTCCGGGCTTTGTGCTCGCCGCGATTCCGGCTGCTGCGCAGGCCTGCAAACCCCGGAGCTGCGCCCGCAGGCTCTGGCCCGGGGCGGCGGCCGGGTCGGCCTCCCCGAGGAGCCTGCGGCCCCCCTCCCCCATTGTCCCGGCCTCCGGCCGTTTGCGGCTTCCAGGTTGACTTTTTAGGGGGTTGGCTCCTACTCTGCTAGGACTGTGTGCGCGGAGCATGCGCACTGGAGACGTCCGTGTGCGGAGTGGAAGGGGGGAGGCGGGTTGGTGGCTTCACAATGCAGCCCCACGTGCTGCCAGATTTAAAGAGAAATGAACCAGCACTTACCCCTGCTGTACAACACCCGGCGTGTGTCATTCTCAGTTCAAGCGAAAGAGAAATGAACCAGCACTTACCCCTGCTGTACAACACCCGGCGTGTGTCATTCTCAGTTCAAGCGATCTTCCCCCTACCCACTCTAAAACCAGTAGCCTCTAGCCCTCAGCAGAAGCCAAAGACGAGTGATGAAATCTGTTTTTGAAATACATTTACTAAGAGTTTGAGGTGTTCGTTAAATCACCTTTATGGCTTCTTAAGGAAAAGGTTGTCAGGGGTTCTTACAGATTGTATAATTGGGTTTATTATTAGACCATGAGCAAGCAGGTTTGGACAAGTATTAAAGTTCTAGATGCTCAGGGGGAGTTAGCTTGCAGTGAATGGAGAAGTTCTAATGATACTACAGGATACTCATAAAAATTATGTGCTGGAAAAGCACTGAGGCCGGGCGCGCTGGCTCACGCCTGTAATCCCAGCACTTCGGGAGGCCGAGGCTGGCGGATCACCTTAGGACAGGAGTTCAAGGCCAGCCTGGCCAAAGTGGTGAAACCCCCGTCACTACTAAAAATACAAAAAATTATTCGGGCGTGGCGGAGGGCGCCTGTAATCCCAGCTACTCGGGAGGCTGAGGCGGGAGAATTGCTTGAACGCGGGAGGCATCGTTGCAGTGAGCTGAGATCGCGCCATTGCTTTCCAGCCTGGGCAACAGAGCGAGACTCTGTTCAAAAAAAAAGAAGGGCCAGGCGCGGTGGCTCACACCTGTAATCCCAGCACTCTGGGAGGCCGAGGCGGGCGGATCACGAGGTCAGGAGATCGAGACCATCCTGGCTAACACGGGGAAACCCTTTCTCTACTGAAAATACAAAAAATTAGCCGGGCGTGGTGGCGGGCGCCTGTAATCCCAGCTAATCGGGAGGCTGAGGCAGGAGAATGGCGTGAACCCAGGAGGCGGAGCTTGCAGTGAGCCGAGATGGCGCCACTGCACTCCAGCCTGGGCGACAGAGTGAGACTGTGTCTCAAAAAAAAAAAAAAAAAAAAAAGAACTTTATTGCATTTTTTTTTTTTTGAGGCAGAGTCTCACTCTGTTGCCCAGGCTGGAGTGCAGTTGCGCGATCTCGGCTCACTGCAACCTCTGCCTCCTGGGTTCAAGTGATTCTCCTGCCTCAGCCTCCCGAGTAGCTGGGATTACAGGTGCGCGCCACCAAGCTTGGCTAATTTTTTGTATTTTTAGTAGAGACGGGATTTTACCGTGCTGGCTAGGCTGGTCTTGAACTCCTGACCTGATGATCCGCCTGCCTGGGCCTCCCAAAGTGTTGGGATTACAGGCGTGAGCCACCGTGCCCGTCTGCATCTTTTTTTTTTTTTTTTTTTTTTTTTTTGAGACGGAGTCTTACTCTGTCGCCCAGCTGGAGTGCAGTGGCGCGATCTCGGCTCACTGCAAGCTCCGCCTCCCGGGTTCACGCCATTCCCCTGCCTGAGCTTCCCGAGTAGCTGGGACTACAGGCGCCCGCCACCACGCCCGGCTAATTTTTTGTATTTTCAGTAGAGACGGGGTTTCACTGTGTTAGCCAGGATGGTCTCGATCTCCTGACCTCGTGATCCGCCCGTCTCAGCCTCCCAAAGTGCTGGGATTACAGACGTGAGCCACCAGGCCCGGCCTCTCTGAATTCTTACATAATGGAAAAGATAAACATTTAAAAGGTGTGAAAGAAGTTATGCATTACTAAGAAAGTAAAATAAGATAACAATGTCAGCAGCAGCAATGTGTGAAAGGATTTCCTATCCGTTTGTGAAACAGCTCTAGATTTTGATGGTCATCTGGTTCCGTTTTGCACTCTTTTTTTTGACAATGTATGTAGCAAATATTAATAAAACGTCCCAAAGCTCTTTCTTAATGATTGACTTTCTGATGGGGCATACTAAAATACACTTTAAGATAGAGGAGAGAACAATTTAATTTGTATTTTTTCAGGCCTCATTGTAAAGTTACTTAGCTGCAGATTTAAGTTTTCCTGCCTTCTTGATCAGAAACAATGGGATTGTTTTTAATTTTTTTAAAAATTTGAAGCATGTTAATTAACATGCTCAAAATGTACAAAGTAGTAGGGCAAGGCAAATGAATTTTAATTGAAATGTAAACATATCAAATTTATTGGAAAGATTCGATAAGTACACACAGTGAAATAAAAGCCTTGTTTTATTTTGTTTTTGAGACAGAGTTTTACTTTGTTGCCCAAACCGGGGTGCAGTGGCGACATCTTGGCTGACGACAACTTCTGCCTCTGGGTTCAAGTGATTCTCCTGCCTCAGCCTCAGAGTTGCTGGGATTACAGAAGCCCTCCACTGTGTCTGGCCAATTTTTGTATTTTTAGTAGAGACAGGGTTTCACCATGTTGGCCAGGCTGGTCTCGAACTCCTGACTTCAGGTGATCCACCCACCTTGGCCTCCCAAAGTGCTGGAATTACAAGTGTGAGCCACCAGCACCTTTCACCCAGACTGGAGCGCAGTGACATAATCTCAGTTCACTGCAACCTCCGCCTCCCAGGTTCAAGCGATTCTGCTGCCCCCTGCGGCCCCCAGTAGCTGAGATTACAGGCATGTACTACCACGCCAGGCTAATTTTTGTATAAAATTTCCAAAAACTTAAAACAACAGTGGCTACATTTATTGAACTTCTAGTCTGTCAATCCTTAAGGATTTAAATTAATTACTTGGTAGAATATATCGGGTATGTTTTGTTGATAACATAATGAAGAATCTGGTTACTTTCAGAATTGAACAAAATGGTTCCTTGGGTTGTGGAGTGTCTCAATCTTGGCGCTACTGACGTTTTGGGTTGAGTATTGTTGTAGGTCCTATTCTGTGCATTATAGAATGTTCAGCAGCATTCGTGGCCTTCACCCACTAGATGCCAGTAGCATACTCCCTTAGTTGTGACAACCATAAATGTCTCCATTGCCAAATGTCTCCTGAGGGACAGAATCATCCCAGATTGAAGATTACTGAGTTAAAATGTTTCAGAGAAGACCATTATGGCTAATTGTTAAGCAAATAAAGACACCTAACAGATTCATGAAATCAGATAGGTTGTGTATTTCTCTGTGGATATTATTAGACTATGACTTACTCCTTTGCAAATTGAGCGGTGGCAATTCAAGTTTTGCAGTGCCTTATGTTAAACACTAAAAAATCCCTCAGCACAGGAGATACTTTTAAAACATTTTATCTTTTGAAAAGGTATTATAAGCATTGGTTAAAAATGCAAAGAGTACAAAAAAACATAGTCTTTTCACCCTGGCCATAAGTTCTTTTTGTGGAAGCAACCCATCATTGACAAATATGTCTTTTTTTTTTTTTTTTTTTTTTTTTTTTTTTGAGACAGTCTTGCTCTGTCGCCCAGGCTGGATTGCAGTGGCCCAGGCTGGAATGCAGTGGCACGATCTCCGCTAATTGCAACCTCCGCCTCGCGGGTTCAAGCGATTCTTGTGCCTCAGCCTCCCAAGTAGCTGGGATTACAGGTGTGTGCCACGATGCCCAGGCTTATTTTTTGTATTTTTAGTAGAGACAGGGTTTTTGCCATGTTGGCCAGGCTGGTCTTGAACTCCTGATCTCAGGTGATTCACCCGCCTCAGCCTACGAAAGTGCTGGAATTACAGGCATGAGCCATCATGCCTGGCTGACAAATGTGTCTTTTTAGAGAGGTTCTTGTATGTATGTTTATATAGGCTAACGTTTACTGAG
This sequence comes from Pan paniscus, assembly GCF_029289425.2. Classification (NCBI taxonomy): domain Eukaryota; kingdom Metazoa; phylum Chordata; class Mammalia; order Primates; family Hominidae; genus Pan; species Pan paniscus. Next base: position 11,973,316 of record NC_073268.2, on the reverse strand, counting down.
GACTAACATGTACCAGGCACTGTGCTGAGTACTTTATATATTTATTTTATTTTATTTTTATTTTTTTGAGATGGAGTCTCACTCTGTCACCCAGGCTGGAGTGCAGTGGTATAATCTCAGCTCACTGCAATCTCTCCCTCCTGGATTCAAGAGATTATCTTGCCTCAGTCTCTGTAGTAGCTGGGCTTACAGGTGCTGGCCACCACGCCCAGCTAATTTTTGTATTTTTAGTAGAGATGGGGTTTCACCATGTTGGCCAGGCTGGTCTTGAACTCCTGACCTCAAGTGATCTGCCCACCTTGGCCTCCCAAAGTGCTGGGATTACTGGCGTGAGCCACCACGCCTGGCCTCTATTGCATTTTTTTTTTTCCCAACACAGAGTCTTGTTCTGTCGCCCAGTCTGGAGTGCAGTGGTGCGATCTTGGTTCACTGCAACCTCCGCCTCCTGAGTTCAAGTGATTCTCCTGCTTTAGCCTCCCAAGTAGCTGAGATTACAGGTGTCCACCACCACGCCCAGCTAATTTTTGTATTTTTAGTTGAGACAGGGTTTCGCCATGGTGGCCAGGCGGATCTTGAACTCCTGACCTCAGGTGATCTGCCCACCTTGGCCTTCCAAAGTGGTGGGATTTACAGGCAGGAGCCACTGCGCCCAGCCCGTCTATTGCATAGATGTATATTTTTTGAGACGGAGCTTCACTCTTGTTGCCCAGGCTGTAGTGCAATGGCATGATCTAGGCTCACCACAACCTCCGCCTCCCCAGGTTCAAGTGATTCTCCTACCTCAGCCTCCCCAGTAGCTGGGATTACAGGCATGTGCCACTACACCTGGCTAATTTTGTATTTTTAGTAGAGATGGGGTTTCTCCATGTTGGTCAGGCTGGTCTTGAACTCCCGGTCTCAGGCGATCTCCCCGCCTCAGCCTCCCAAAGTGCTGGGATTACAGGCGTGAGCCACTGCGCCGGGCCAGTTTTATTATATAGTTTGTTAATACACATTATATGTTGTGATATTTCCATATATAGTTGTGAAATTAGGTGCATTTATCATTATTTAATAGAGTGGATCTAGGGTGGAAAAATCTGATAATCCAGTGACTATCATTATATTGTTGCCTTTTGACTTCCTTTTCTCAGGTGAAGAATGTTTGATTGCACCGTCAAGATGAGTTTCAATCCTTCGCCTCTTTTGGTCTTGGGTACTTCAGTACAATTTTTTTGTTGGCAGGAGGGTACAGTGTGGGCATTCCTTTGCTTTAAGCAAGTAAAGTATTAATTAAGCACTCTTTTAATGAGATCAGTTTGATTTAGGATAAATAATTTGGCATTTCTTAATTATTGAAACCTTTTTTTTAGATTTAAATTTTTGTTAGAATTTAGATGACCTCTAAGGGTATGTCTAATGCTACCTTTCATTGGTTTGTAGGAAATAACTTTTCAGAGAAGGAAGTGTGGGCTTATGGAAACACTCTGGCAAGGTAAACATAGTGTAGTTTTATATGGTTAATAGCATTTCAGGTACAGAAAAGTACAAATCAGAAAAAGCAAACATTTTCCAAATTTTGGTAATGAATATGAATTATTGGTATAAACAGATAAATGATAAAGAATAAAATGTAATTTCAGGAAATAAGATATTGAAATGTTACAATAAAACATTCTAAACTTTTTCCCCCTAGTGCAAGATAGTATTGGGCTAATTTGAGTTAATCAGCAGTTTTTTTTTGTTTTGTTTTTTGTTTTGAGATGGAGCCTTGTTCTGTTGCCCAGGCTGGAGTATAGTGGCGAGATCTTGGCTCACTGCAGCCTCTGCCTCCCGGGTTCAAGTGATTCTCCTGCCTCAGCCTTCTGAGTAGCTGGGACTACAGGCACACGCCACCACCCCTGGATCATTTTTGTATTTTTAGTAGAGATGGAGTTTCACCATGTTGGCCAGGATGGTCTCCTTGGCCCGCCTTGGCCTCCCAAAGTGTTGGGATTACAGGCGTGAGCCTTCGCGCCCGGTCTAATCAGAAGTTTTTATCAGTGCTGTTCCATTGATAGATTCTGGCCCTCATAGAAACTTCTGGAAGAAATACTGTACTGTATTGCTGTTGCTGTAGAGATGTATACCTCTTTTTATAAAGTTATGTTCTAGATTTGCAACAAGTTAATTTTTGTAAGCGGAAATATTTTATTTTACTTTTTATTTAACCTTTATACCCATGTCCAGTGACTTAGAAAAACTGCTATTGCTGTATCTTTGCTTTTTTTCCTTTAGCTATTCTTATTTACTCTTCTATTGGCTAGGGATATGTTAAAAATACAAAAAACAAAGACCTTAAATTTTTACCTGGCAGCTGTTTGTTGTTTGTTTGCTTTAATCTTGTAAAACAAGATTGCTTTTAAGTAAGTTTATCAAATAGGAATTTTTAAAAAAGTTCTTTATGTCAGGAGACACTTTTCCTTTTATCAAATAGGAATTTTTTAAAAAGTTCTTTATGTCAGGAGACACTTTTCCTTTGCTTTTGAATGTACATGCATTTTAATTACATTATATTCTTATGTAAGGTATATATTTTCTAGGGTTTCTATGTTAAGACAGAGTAATGCTAGGCAAAGAGTTCTTTTTCCTTTTTTTTGTTTTATTTTATTTTTTTGAGATGGAGTTTCGCTCTTGTTGCCCAGGCTTAAGTGCAGTGGCACGATCTCGGCTCACCGCAACTTCTTGCCACCTGGGTTCAAGCGATTCTCCCACTGCAGCCTCCCGAGTAGCTGAGATTACAGGCATGGGCCACCACACCCAGCTAATTTTGTATTTTTAATAGAGACAGGGTTTCTCTATGTTAGTCAGGCTGGTCTTGAACTCCTGACCTCAGGTGATCCGCCTGCTTCAGCCTCCCCAAGTGCTGGGATTACAGGCGTGAGCCACGCGCCCAGCCAAGTTCTTTTTCAACTTGATGCCAAAAGCATGAGCCATAAAAGGAAATATTAGTAAACTGGACATCATGAAAATTAAGAATTTTTACCTGATTAAAGACTGTTAAGAGGATGCAAAGACAAGCTACAAACTGGAAGAACATTTGCAAATCACATATCTGGCAACTGATTGTATCTAGAATATTTAAAGAACCCTCAACAGTTTAAAAAAAAAAAAGTCAATTCAAAAAAATGGGCAAAATTAGCCAGGTGTGGTGGCTCTCATCTGTAGTTTCAGCTACTAGGGAGGCTTGAATAGGAGCATCGCTTGAGATGGGGATTTTGAGGCGGCAGTGAGCTGTGACTGCACCACCGCTACACTCCAGCCTGGGCCACAGAGCAAGGCCCTGCCTAAAAAATAAGGGCAAAAGACACCAAGAGACATTTCACTGAAGAGGACATACAAATAGCAAACAAGTGACAACATGTTCAACATTATTAGACATCAGGGAAATGCAAATTGAAATCACAGTAAGATATCACCACTTACCTGTTAGAATAGTTAAAATTAAAAAAACTGTAACACTAAATGCTGCCAGGGACTTGGAGAAACTTGAACTTTTATACATTGCTGGTGGGAATGTATAATTGTATATCCACTATAGATAGAAAACAGCTTGCTTTTTTTTTTCTTTTTTAAGAGACAGGGTCTCTCTCTCTTTGTGTCTACATATATCTTTTAAAAATTTTTTATAAAAATAGAGATGGGGTCTTACTGTGTTGCCCAGGCTGGTTTTGAACTCCTGGGCTCAAGCAGTCCTCCTGTCTTGGCCTCCCAGAATGTTGGGATTACAGGTGTGAGCCACTGCATCCAGCCTATTTTTTTTTGTTTTTTTTGAGACAGAGTTCCGCTCTTGTTGCCCAGGCTGGAGTGCAGTGGCGGGATCTTGGCTAGATTGTCCTTCTTTATGGGTGGTCTTGGCACCTTTGTATAAAATTCTTGAAATGACAAAATTACAGTGATGGAGAATAGTGGTGTTCAGGGATTTAGGGACATGAGGGATATGTGGTATACAGTAACATGAGGGATCTTTGTGGTGATGAACAGTATTGTATCTTGATAGTGATTACACACATCTGCAAATGTGATAAAATTGCATAGAGTTATACACACACCCCCCCCCCACACACACACAACCGAGTGATGACATCTGAATACAGTAGTCCTCCCTTATCTGCATGGGATAAATACTTTCCAAGACCTCCAGGGGATGCCTGAAACCACTGATAGTCCTGAACCTTGTGCTTTCTCCTATATATGCATACCTATGATAGGATTTAATTTATGTTAGTCACAGTAAGGTTAACAACAATAATAACACAGAGCAATGATAACAATATGCTGGCATTACTACTCTTGCACTCTGGGGCCATTATTAAGTAAAATAAGGGTTACTTGAAACCAGGCACTGCTAAGTGATAGGCAGGAGGGACAGTGTGAGATTTCATCAAGCTACTTAGAACAACACAAAATTTACAACTTAGGAATTGTTTATTTTTTCTGTTATTTTCCATTTAATATTTTCAGACTGGGCTTGACCACAAGTAATTGAAAATGCCGATGGGGCAGGGGTGGGGGGACTATAAAGTATATGGATTGCACCACTGTAGATTTCTTGGGTTTGATATTGTGCTAGAGTTATACAGGATGTTAGCATTTGGGAGAAACTGGGTAAAGGTTACAGGAAACCTTTCTGTACAGTTCCCCCTTGTCCTATGGGACTGTATTTCAGAATAAGAAGTTTTTTAAAAAAGTCACCTGTAACCATGCATTATTATCAATCCTTTTTCAAATAAAGAACTTAATATTTGTAGTTATAAATACAACTACATGGTTGCTCTATTAACATGTTCAAGGAACAGGAAGTTGAAATAGAGAAACCTGTAGTTTAAGACAGAAATTCCGTCTTAATTTTATTTTTTTGTTATTTATTACTTATTTTTGAGACAAAGTCTTGCTGTGTTGCTCAGGCTGGTCTTGAACTCCTGGACTCAAGCAATCCTCTTGGCTTGGCCTCCCAGAGTGCTGGGATTACAGGCATGAGCCACCACGCACAGCTACCATCATAATTTTAAATAGCAGTCTTCATTTAAACTTGTGTGGTTGCTTGGAAAATGGAATAAAGGATCAGCATAAAAGTTTATTTATTGAGCCCTTATATGCCGTTGTATTGAGATGCTGCGGGAACGCAAAGGTAATTGATGTGATATCCCTACCTTGAGGTGCTACATTTAATAGCACTATGTAAACAACGTTTTTTATTTATTTATTTATTTAATTTTTTTTTGAGACAGTTTCGCTCTTGTCGCCCAGGCTGAAGTGCAGTAGCACCATCTCGGCTCACTGCAACCTCTGCCTCCTGGGTTCAAGCGATTCTCCTGCCTCAGCCACCCGAGTAGCTGGGGTTACAGGCGTGTGCCACCATGCACAGCTAGTTTTTTGTATTTTTTAGTAGAGACGGGATTTCTCCACGTTGGTCGGGCTGTTCTCGAACTCCTGACCTCAGGTGATCTGCCCGCTTCAGCCTCCCAAAGTGCTGGGATTACAGGCGTAAGCCACCATGCCTGGCTTTTTTTTTTTTTTTTTTTAAAGTGAAACAAGTTTATTAAGAAAGTAAAGGAATAAAGACTGGCTACTCTGCCAGGTGCAGTGGCTCTCGCCTGTAATCCCAGCACTTTGGGAGGCCGAGGCGGGCGGATCACCTGAGGTTGGGAGTTTGAGACCAGCCTGACCAACATGGAGAAACCCCATCTCTACTAGAAATACAAAATTAGCTGGGTGTGGTGGTGCACACCTGTAATCCCAGCTACTCAGGAGGCTGAGGCAGGAGAATCGCTTGAACCCGCGAGGTGGAGGTTGCAGCGAGCTGAGATCATGCCACTGCACTCCAGCCTGGGGAACAAGAAATTCCGTCTCAGAAAAAAAAAAAAAGAATGGCTACTCCATAGGCAGAGCAGCCAGTAGTAAATGAATTTTTTTTTCTTTTTTTTTTTTGAGATGGAGTTTCACTCTTGTTGCCCAGGCTGGAGTGTAGTGGCACGATCTCAGCCCACCGCAACCTCGGCCTCCCAGGTTCAAGCGATTCTCCCGCCTCAGCCTCAGAAGTAGCTGGGACTACAGGCGTGTGCCACCACAACCGGCTAAGTTTTGTATTTTTAGTAGAAATGTGGTTTCACCATGCTGGCCATGGCTAGTCTTAAACTCCTGACCTCAGGTAATACACCCGCCTCGGCCTCCCAAAGTGCTGGGATTATAGGCTTGAGCCATCGCTCCCAGCCAGTAAATGAATTTCTAAGGAAATAGTCTGGCAGGCCGGGCTTAGTGACTCATGCCTGTAATCCCAGAGTGACTCACGCCTGTAATCCCAGAACTTTGGGAGGCCGAGGCAGGTGGATCACCTGAGGTCAGGAGTTTGAGATAAGCCATGGCCAGCATGGTGAAACCCCATTTCTACTAAGAATACAAAAATTAGCTGGTCGTGGTTGCACATGCCTGTAGTCCCAGTTGCTTGTGAGGCAAATCACATCAAATCTTTGTTTTGTTTTGAGACAGGGTCTTGCTCTGTTGTCCGGACTAGAGTGCAGTGGCAACATCAAGGCCCGCTGCAGCCTCCACTTCCTCGGCTCAAGCAATCCTCCTCCCTCCCTCCCTATAGCTGGGACTATAGGCATGCACCACCACACCTGGCTGATTTTTCCTTTTGATAAAGTCTTGCTCTGTCACCCAGGCTGGAGTGCAGGGATGTGATGATGGCCTACTGCAGCCTCAATCTCCCAGACCCAAGTGAACCTCCCACCTTATCTGCCTCAGTAGCTGGGACTACAGGCACGCGCCACCATGCTCAGCAAATTAAAAAAAATTTTTTTTTGGTAGAGACAGGGTTTTGCCACGTTGCCCAGGCTGGTCTTGAACTACTGGGTTCAAGCAATCCTCCCACCTTGAACCATGTGTCAAATCTTTGCCCCAGCCAAATATTTGAAGTAAATAAAGAAATTGGGTAATTTCTCCAATCTAACCCTCCTAAATGCTGATGGAGCTGGCTAGTAGAAACAGTTTTATTTTCTGATAAAACTCGAGCCCTTTCCTTCTCAGCCTTCTCAGAGTTTATTTTTTTTCTTTTGGGAGTTCTTAGTTTCCTTTGAGAATCTAGCAAGAGTTAAAAGACCTCCTGAGAAAAGCACACATGCATAATTTGGTATGTAATTTCGGAGGGTTCTTTGATCTGTGGAGTGAAGCTCATTTATGCAGATCTAATGCTGTCTCTTAAATCAGCAAGTTTGATGCCCGTTTTGTGTACTATCGGGATGCTGTTTTGGTGTTTCAGGAACTTGTAGTCTGTAGAAAAATAAAAGTTCCATAATACAGCTGCTTTAGGGTTGTTATTACAGAAAAAGTCAAGAGAAGCTGGCTTCTACCAGTCTGGTTCATGGAGGGCTTTGAGGAGGAGTTCATGACACTTGTGCTTGACCTTTAAAAGATCTGTCAAATTTGACACACAGAAAAAGGAAAATATTTAAGGCTGAGGGAAAAGAACAAGCAAGACAAAGTTTATGCTGAAAGAAGTTGTGTAGTTGGAGTATATGATAAACTGAACTAGTGGGAAAACTATCTGGAAAGGTTGACGTTTGTGGAAGACCTTAAAAATGCTGGGGGTAGGCCAGGTGCAGTGACTCACACCTGTAATCCCAGCACTTTGGGAGGCCAAGGCAGGAGAATCTCTTGAACCCAGAAGGCAGAGGTTGCAGTGAGCTGAGATCACGCCACTGCATTCCAGCCTGGGTGACTGAGTGAGACTCTGTCTCAAAAAAAAAAATTTGACCGGGCACGGTGGCTCACGCCTGTATTCCCAGCACTTTGGGAGGCCGAGGCAGGTGGATCACGAGGTCAGGAGATCGAGACCATCCTGGCCAACACAGTGAAACCCGTCTCTACTAAAAATACAAAAATTAGCCTGGTGTGGTGGCACGTGCCTGTAGTGCCAGCTACTCGGGAGGCTGAGGCAGGAGAATCACTTGAACCCAGGTGTTCAAGAACCTCTTGAACCGAGGTTGCAGTGAGCCAAGATCGCCACTACACTCCAGCCTGGTGACAGAACAAGACTCTGTCTAAAAAAAAAAAAATGCTGGGGTGTGACATTATATGTGTGTGTGTGTGTATATATATATATCAACGAAACTCTATATATATATGGGGTTTCGTTGATCGACACTAGTTTATATTAGTTGGTAATACAATATAGCTACTTCACCACAATATTATACACATTCTTCCCCCTTCTTACATTTTTTTTCTTTTCCATTTACTTGTTTAAGCAAGTGACACTTGTTGAGACACCTTCAGTGTCTCATCAAGGTCCTTATTTTTCTTTCAAAGTTTTTGTTGTTGTTGTTGTTGTTTTCGAGATGGAGTCTCACTCTGTCGCCCAGGCTGGAGTGCAGTGGCGTGATCTCGGCTCACCGCAGCCTCCGCCTCCTGGGTTCAAGCAATTCTCCTGCCTCAACCTCCTGGGTACGTGGGACTACAGGCGCCCGCCACCACACCCGGCTAATTTTTTGTATTTTTAGTAGAGACGGGGTTTCACTGTGTTGGCCAGGATGGTCTCGATCTCCTGACCTCGTGATCCGCCCGTCTCGGCCTCCCAAAGTGCTGGGATTACAGGCGTGAGCCAATGTACCTGGCCACGCCCGGCTGATTTTTGTATTTTAGAAGAGACGGGGTTTCTCCGTGTTGCCCAGGCTGATCTTGAACTCCTGAGCTCAGGCAGTCTGCCTGCCTCGGCCTCCCAAAGTGCTGGGATTACAGGGGTGAGCCACCATGCCCGGCCTCATACAAAATATTTTTGAATGAGCTGGATTCAAACATTTTCTCTGTAGGAATGGTGAAAATGTCATTATCAGGAAAATGATCTAGCTGTATTATCTATAATACAGCCACCACGCCCACCCCTGAAGTATTTTCTTTAATGAACAACTCTGTCATAACTATAGCTTTTCGGTATAATTTAAAAAATTACTACAAAAATTAACATTGTTTTCTTTTTGGCTTTTCCTCCCACATCTCTGAAGTTCCTGTCTGGTCCTCTGCCCTAGCAGCCTTAAATTTCCTACCCAGCTTTCTGACCATAGTTTCCAAAAGAGAATACTAAGTTTCACTTATTTGCAATAGCAGAACCAAGACAGCTAGACTTCATTAATCTTCAAACTTGTCATTTAACAAAGTTTAGGCCTGGTGCAGTGGCTCACGCCTGTAATCCCAGCACTTTGGGAGACTAAGACAGGAGGATCGCTTGAGCCCGGGAGTTGGAGGCTGCAGTGAGCCATGAGTGCATCACTGCCCTCCAGCCTGGTTGACCCAGCAAGACCCCCTCTTAGAAAAACAATGTTTAAATTAGATCTACATAGAGAATGAATATAAAATTAATGTTGATACGACGATCCCTTTCCTACTTAGGTCCTGGGGAGCCTGTGGGGTCATATGATCCTTTGATTTTGTCACTTTTTTTGAGGATGTGTCAAATATATTTAAAAGACGGAGTTTCACCATGTTGGCCAGGCTGGTCTCTAACTCCTCACCTCACCCGCCTCGGCCTTTCGAAGTGCTGGGATTGCAGGCGTGAGCCACTGCACCCGGCCAAGACCACCGCATTTTATACCACTGCACACTGTCTGTTAAACTCTGAAGTCTTTGTAACTTTTGGAAGGGGAACTAATAACTATTGGTGATGGCCGCATCTGGTATTTTGAGTCTGTTTGCCATCTTTTGTGCTTTAGGATTCTAAAACTAAATTACTTATTTAAGGTTTATATAGAGAGAGGAGTGTTATTCCGAGGTCTTCCTTGATACTCTTTCACCCTAGGTAAACAGAGGATTGTATTTCCCTATTTTTTTGTATTTAGCAGTGCGTAAGGTTTATATTATCCTCATTAGTACTTTAGGCTGTGCTAATTTCTTTTTTCTGTTCATTCTTTTTTCTTCTTTTACTTGGCACTGACAAAGCTCAGAATAATTTCTGATTTTCAGACCGCTGTGAACATTTATGGTATGATAGTTCCCCTAGGAAAATACTGTATTTTTGCTATCTTCTCTGGTTATTTCTACATCTCTCCCTTAGGATGACACCTTTGCTCTTCTTCTGCCCTGAGCATTTGCCAAATGGATACAACAAAATTGTCGTTATCCAGTTTGGTTTATATTTAACTCTTGCAGGTGCAGCAGTGGCACAGACGAGGGTATTGTGTTGCCTGCTACCCTCTTCAGCCTCTAAGCCATATGGCATGGCTGTTGGGGAAGCAATATGACTGTGATAGGATTTTTGTTTTTAAATAAACCTTTTTAGAAGAGTTTCAGATATACAGAAGAACTGTGAGAATAGTACAGTGAGTTCTTATATACCCTGCATTCAGTTTCTCTTATTTTTAACTCTTTCCCCCAGCCCCCATGAGACAGTCTCCCTCTGTCAGCCAGGCTCACTGCAACCTCTGCCTCCTGGGCAGAGGTGATTCTCCTGTCTCAGAGTCCTGAGTAGCTGGGATTACAGGCACGCACCACTACACCTGGCTAAATTTTTTTTTTTTTTTTTTTTTTGACGAAGTCTCGCTCTGTTGCCCAGGCTGGAGTGCAGTGGTGAGATCTCGGGTCACTGCAAGCTCTGCCTCCCGAGTTCACGCCATTCTCCTGCCTCAGCCTCCCAAGTAGCTGGGACTACAGGTGCCTGCCACCATGCCCGGCTAGTTTTTTTGTATTTTTAGTAGAGGTGGGGTTTCACCATGTTAGCCAGGATGGTCTCGACCTCCTGACCTTGTGATCTGCCCTCCTCGGCCTCCCAAAGGGCTGGGATTACAGACATGAGCCAACACGTCCAGCCTCATACTATTTTTAAATGAGCTGGATTCAAACATTTTCTCTGTAGGAATGGCGAAGACATCATTATCAGGAAAATGATATAGCTGCATTATCTAAGAGTGATTTAAATAGATAAATTATAACCTAAATAATTACGTCTAAGTTGCTGGGTGCACATTTTTACAATTAGTTTAATTTGGAGACTGACACTCTTCAGAGCCAGATGTTCTCTGAATTCTTTATTATTTATTTTGAAATGTTCAAGGTGATACTTAGTTTTAACTGCCTTGACAGTGTTCTTTTTTGTTTTTTTTGAGACAGGGTCTTGCTCTGTTGCCCAGGCTGGAGTGCAGTGGCACAATCTCAGCTTACTGCAGCCTCTGCCTCCCAGGTTCAAGCAATTCTCCCACCTCAGCCACCTGAGTAGCTGGGATTACAGGTGCACCACCATGCTCAGCTAATTTTTGTATTTTTGGTAGAGACGAGGTTTCACCATGTTGGCCAGGCTGGTCCTAAACTCCTGACCTCAGGTGATCCACCCTTCTCAGCCTCCCAAAGTGCTGGGAATACAGGTGTGAGTTACCACGCCTGGCCAACAATGTTCTAAGTTAGTTACATTAGCCATAATATGTAAGATAGAAATTTGCTCATTTGTATATAAGAAGATTCTGAAAAAGTTTTAAGCGCTGGGTGCAGTGACTTAACTTCTGTAATCCCAACATTTTGGGAGGCCGAGGCAGGAGGATTGCTTGAGTCCAGGAGTTTTGAGACCAGCCTGAGCAAGATGGTGAGGGCCCCTCTCTCCCACTTTGAATAGGTATGCTATAAGTAACAGGCCTTTGAAACTCATTTTGGGTATTGTGAAGATGTTATATTACAGTGTCCTTTTATTTATTTAATTTGAGGTTAAATGTAATTTTTTTTTTTTTTTGAGACGGAGTCTCGCTCTGTCTCCGAGACTGGAGTGTAGTGGCGCAATCTCGGCTCACTGCAAGCTCCGCCTCCCGGGTTCATGCCATTCTTCTGCCTCAGCCTCCCGAGTAGCTGGGACTACTGGTGCATGCCACCACGCCCGGCTAATTTTTTGTATTTTTAGTAGAGACGGGGTTTCACCGTGTTACCCAGGATGGTCTCAATCTCCTGACCTCGTGATCCGCCCACCTCGGCCTCCCAAGCTGCTGGGATTACAGGCGTGAGCCACAGCGCCTGGCCAATTAAATGTATTTTATTTTTAGACAACTATGTGACGTGTTTTTTTTTTAAAAACAATGCCTCCATTCCAAATCAAAATAAATGAAGAGTTCAAGATGACATCAGTTCCATTTGTTTTAAGTCCTGGTGTTGTGTGAATGACAAGCAGCAGCCAGTTATGACGGCAGGTGATCCAAAGTAATTGCCAAATTTGTTAACATTTTTCCATCTCTAAACCATCCTTAAAGAAAAACATATATGGTGTCACACCATTCTCATGGTAGTCCTAGGCTGGAGTGCAGTGGTACAAATTTGGCTCACTGCAACCTCTGCCTCCCGGGTTCAAGCAATTCTCCTGCCTCAGCATCCTGAGTAGCTGGGATTACAGGCATGTGCCACGACGTCTGGCTAATTTTTGTATTTTAGTAGAGACGGGGTTTCACCATGTTGGTCAGGCTGTTTTTGAACTCCTGACCTCGTGATCTGCCCACCTCGGCCTCCCAAAGTGCTGAGATTACAGGCGTGAGCCACCTCGCCCAGCCTAATTTTTGTATTCTTAGTAGAGACTGGGTTTCACCATGTTGGCCAGGCTGGTCTTGAACTCTTGACCTCGTGATCTGCCTGCCTTGGCCTCCCAAAGTGCTGGGATTACAGGTGTGAGCGACCGTGCCCGGCCCTATTATTATTAATTAATTAATTTTTATTTTTATTTTTATTTTTTTGAGACGGAGTCTTGTTGTGTCTCCCAGGCTGGAGTGCAGTGGCATAATCTCAGCTGACTGCAACCTCTGCCTCCCAGGTTCAAGTGATTCTTGTGCCTCAGCCTCCTGAGTACCTGGAATTATAGGCACATGCCACCATGCCTAGTTAATTTTTGTATTTTAGTAGTGGCGGGGTTTCACCATGTTGGCCAGGCTGGTCTTGAACTGCTGACCTCATGATCTACCCACTTCAGCCTCCCAAAGTGCTGGGATTACAGGCATGAGCCATTGCCCCCGGCCCGTTGTTTATTTATTTTTAATTTAATTTACTTTTAATTTAATAGATGTCCTAATGTATATTATTTTTTTCTTTACAGACAGGGTCTTGCTCTGTCACCTAGACTGGAGTGCAGTGGTGTGGTTATAGCTCACTGCAGCCTCAGCCTCCTGGGCTTAGGTGATCCTCCTGCCTCAGCCTCCCAAGTAGTTGGGACTACAGGTGCACGCCATTGCGCCTGGCTAACTTTTAAAATTTCTTGGCCAGGCGTCCACTAATCTTAATCGTTTCTAGCTTTTGATTTAAAGTGAGACCACTTGAACATTTAGAGGCCATTCTAGGGTTATTATTTGACTTAATTTCAGTATTGTTGTGTCTCAGGATAATTGGGAGTCCTGAGAATCAGGGAGACAGACAGGAACTGGCGGTTGGTGGAGCAGTCAGAACATACACAACGTTTATTAAGCTTGCTTTCTCATATGGGCACCATTCGTGGTGCCCCAAAACAATTACAATAGAAAAACCAAAGATCACTGATCACAGATCACCATAACAAATATAGTAATAATGAAAAAAACTGGCCCGGCGCGGTGGCTCACGCCTTTATCCTGTCACTTTGGGAGGCTGAGATGGGTGGATCACTTGAGGTCAGGAGTTTGAGACCAGCCTGGTCCACGTGGTGAAAACCTGTATCTACTAAAAGAATACAAAAATTAGCCAGTCATGGTGGCATTTGCCTGTAGTTGCAGCTATTTGGGAGGCTGAGGCATGAGAATCTCTCAAACCTAGGAGGTGGAGGTTGCAGTGAGCTGAGATTGTGCCACTGCACTCCAGTCTGGGTGACAGTGCGAGACTCTATGTCCAAAAAAAAAAAAAAAAAAAAAAGAAGAAGAAATACTGTGAGAATTACCGAAATATGACACAGAGACATCAAGTGAGCACATGATGTTGGAAAAATGGCACTGATAGACTTGCTTGATGAACCTTCAATTTGTTAAAAACACAGTAACTGAAGTGCATTAAAACAAGATATGCCTGTGAGTGGAACATAAATAAATTTTGTGTTTAATAGACTTGGGTTACATTTCCAGGATGTCTCATTATGTGTGTGCAAATACTCCAAAATCTGAAATCCAGAATGTTTTTGGTCCCAAGCATTTTAGATAAGGGATACTCAACCTGTGGTACATTTATTATTTTTTTGAGCTGGAGTAACTCTGTTGCCCAGGGCTGGAGTGCAGTGGCATGATCTTGGCTCACTGCAACCTCCGCCTCCTGAGTGGCTGAGATTACAAGCATACACCACCATGCCCGGCTAATTTTTGTATTTTTAGTAGAGACGGGGTTTCACTGTGTTGGCCAGGTTGGTCTCCAACTCCTGACCTCAAGTGATCCGCCCGCCTTGGTCTCCCAAAGTGCTGGGATTACAGGCATGAGCCACTGCGTCTGATCCTGTGCTACATTATATCACTAGCACATAACACAATACTGGGCATATATAGATACTCAGCAAATATATTTTGAATGAATCACAGAGTTTAAGTTTCCTCTGTCTTCCTTTCTTGACTTCTATTGAAAATGTAAGCTGGAGCTGGGCGCGGTGGCTCACACGTGTAATCCCAGCACTTTGGGAGGCCGAGGCGGGTGGATCACGAGGTCAGGAGTTCAAGACCAGCCTGGCCAACATAGTGAAACCCCGTCTCTACTAAAAATACAAAAATTAGCCGGGCATGGTGGTGCACACCTATAGTCCCAGCCACTTGGGAGGCTGAGGCAAGAAGAATCGCTTGAACCCAGGAGGCAGAGGTTGCAGTGAGCCGAGATCGCGCCACTGCACTCCAGCCTGGGCAACAGCGCGAGACTCTGTCTCAAAAAAAAAAAAAAAAAAAGAAGAAGAAAATGTAAGCTGTATAGATGAGACTGCAGTAACTCATCTACTGTGAAGGACCATACAAAACAAGTGTATTAGCTATCTAATACATATTTAGGATTATTTCGGTATAAGTCTGGATAAGGAGCAACAAAGGGTGTGGAGGAGAGTCTGTGTGGTTTTTACAGGTAAGGATTTAGGCTTTTAGTCTGAGTGAGGCATTCATGGTTATTGTTGGTTAGTACTAACATTTGATGTTTATTTAATTAGTGTAAAAGGCTTTCAGAAGGTAGAAAGTATGAGTTAAAATTGGTCTTCAGATTACTGGTTGTAAATCAGACTGTATTTTAAGGTTAGTCATTTTTATAAAGAGGAAGTTGTTTAGCAATTCTGAATCCTATATTGTTGCAATATCAATAGCAGATGCTAGAATCCTATTAGTAATCCCAAGGTAAAATGAATTCTAAAAGTGCAATCTTGAATTATTCAACACTTGGTATCCAAATTATATGAAATATAATCACCCATTTTATGATTTTGAATAGAACTGTAGGTTGTTTTCTTAAATAAGAGTTGTTCTTCCTCCGCCTTCTCATTTTGAGTCCCTGGAATCTGTTCTATTTTTACTTGGGGATCTACATACTAAAGCTGTCTCTGATTTCATGCTCTGAAGATCAACAAGAGACCTTCCCTTGTAAGATGAGAATTGTGTAGTAGGTGACTATTAGAAGAGTAAACAAGTCTTAAGTCTGTAAACATTTTTTCAGTAAATGCAGTGGAGTACCAGATATCTCTCATTACTATGACTAAAGAAAGTTCAATGGTAAATTCAGTAGCTGTTTATTTGCCTTGATAAGTAATTGCTAGAAGTAATAGTAATTGTTTTTATAGTGTTACCGAAGGTTTATTTACTGTATGTGTGATTTTTAAAGTTTTAAAGGGATCAATGAAAGTTATGTATAGGGAATATTTGTAAGTTACTGGAAATAAGCCAGGAATTGAATTTTTAAAAGTGCCTTTCAGAGTAAATTATATTTTCATTTTCTTTATAGAATGAAAGTGAAACAATATTGTTTAAAATTCAAATTGAGCATCATTTGTACTTTTCAGGCCATTAGAATCTGCTCGAGGCTTGTGTGGAAAAGATTATTTGCTTATTTATTAGATTACCTTTGGCTAAACATTGCAGAGAAAAGTTGTTGACACCTTTTCCCCTCAAACAAAGTAATAACCCCCTGAATCTGAAATAAAAGTTGGAAAAAAGTCATGAAAACTAAGTTGCTCATGAGGGGCTTGGACTTCCTTGTATTTCTGGCTGCCCATTTGGTGCTGTCACTCTGCTTGTCCCTTCTGGGCTTCTTGCTTTAATGTGACATCATATCAGACTTTTAGTTCTGAATTAATGTATTTGCAAAGCTCATTTAAAATTTTCAGTAATTCTGTTTGTAATTTGAAGTTTGATTCTTCATTTCTTAGCCACATAAACATTTTTGAATTTTGAATTGTGGGAAATTTCTGAAGGCAGGTAAAATACTTATTTTTTAATACCTTAACTCTCATCCCTTTTATTTTTTATTTATTTTTTATATATTTAGGGACAGAGTCTCTGTAGCCCAGGCTGCAACGAGGTGGCACAGTGATAGCTCACTGCAGCCTCAAACCCCTGGGCTCAAGTGATCCTCCTGTCTCAGCCTCCCATGTAGCTTAGGACTATACCACCACATGGTACACCACCACACCCAGCTAAGTTTTATGTTTATTTTTTGTAGAGATGGGGGTTTCTCACTGTGTTGCCCAGGCCGGTCTCAAACCCCTGGCCTCAGCCTCCCAAAGTGCTAGGATTACAGGTGTGAGTCACCGCACCTGGCTGAGAGCTTTTAACTTTCCTTTTTTTTTTTTTTTTTTGAGAGCTTTTTTCATATGGCGTTTCACTCTTGTCGTCCAGGCTGGAGTGCAGTGGCGCCATCTCGGCTCATTGCAGCCTCCGCCTCCCGGGTTCAAGAGATTCTCCTGCCTCAGCCTCCCGAGTAGCTGGCACTACAGGCCCCCACCACCACACCCAGCTAATTTTTTGTAGTTTTAGTAGAGACAGGGTTTCACTGTGTTAGTCAGGATGGTCTCAATGTCCTGACCTCGTGATCTGCCCGCCTCGGCCTCCCAAAGTGCTGGGATTACAGGCGCGAGCCACCGCGCCCGGCCGGGCTTCTTGATTGTAGATTCTTTGAGGTACAGACTTACTTTGTATAACACTCAGTGTTAATAGCCCTAAGTACTTAACTCTTGATTGCTTTTTTTCTTGGTATGCAATTTATTCCTCCTATGAACTTGCTTTACGATTGAGAATAACCTTGGCTCCTCCTTCAATAAATGAAGGACTTAGTGCTGTTTTAGAAGCCTGTTGGAGTACCATTGTATTTGTTTGCCTGTTTTTGTCTTTTGGCTAATAGTCATTGCTATTTTTTTCCAGAAACATCCCCAGAGCTTTAGTCTCCAGAGTTTGTATCTGTTGCAACTGAGGAGAAATCTACCAGTATAAATGTTTCTGCTCCTCTTGAAAAAAGGTTTGAGGCTGGGCACGGTGGCTCACGCCTGTAATCCCAGCACTTTGGGAGAATGAGGTGGGCGGATCATGAGGTCAGGAGATCGAGACCATCCTGGCAAACAAGTGAAACCCTGTGTCTAATTAAAATACAAAAAATTAGCCGGGCGTGGTGGTGGGCGCCAGTAGTCCCAGCTACTCAGGAGGCTGAGGCAGGAGAATGGCGTGAACCCAGGAGGCGGAGCTTGCAGTGAGCCGAGATTGCGCCACCACACTCCAGCCTGGGCAACAGAGCTAGACTCCGTCTCAAAAAAAAAAAAAAAAAAGAAAGAAAAGAAAAAAGGTTTGAAGAAGAGTATAGTGAAATGCCACCCAAACCAAACTTCATATATATGAAAAGAGGGCTTGGACATAAAATTTTTTTTTGAGATGGAGCCTCACTCTTTTCATCCAGGCTGGAGTCCAGTGTCATGATTTTGGCTCACTGCAACCTCCGCCTCCTGGGTTAAAGCAATTCTTCTGCCCCAGCCTCCCTTGTAGCTGGGACTACACCTCAGGTGACCCACCCACCTGGGCCTCCCAAAGTGCTGGGATTACAGGTGTGAGCTACCGCGCCTGGCCTGGACTTGTTATTAATATAAACTTTTAGAGCCTTTAAGCCATAGGATCATGTAAAAATTACCTTATATTGGCACTTTGAATTTAAAGTGCTGGCAGATCACACATAATCTTCAAATTGAATTCTACATTTAACAAATATTTGAGTGCCTACTTTTGTAAACATAGCAGTACATTAAAGAACAGGACATGAAAGTTTTGCTGGTACAAAGTTTTGCAGTTATTGCGGGAAGACAGATGGTAAACTAGATAATTAAATTAAAAATATGGTGTATTAGGTAGTGATAAGGGCCCTGGAGAGAAAATAAAGCGGGGAAAGGGAATGAAAAGTTGAGGGTGGAGTACTGATGTCTTGAAGAGCTTTCCAGGCCAAGAGAAGAACAGTACAGGGGCGCTGCAGTGGGAGAGAGGCCTGGCAATGTCAGAGGAGCAGCAAAGGGTGTGGAGGGGAGGATGTGTGATTTTTTTACAGGTAAGGATTTAGGCTTTTACTCAGAGTGAGGTAGCCGTGAGGTTTTTCAGCACTGGAGTGATATGACCTGATTTACATTTTAATGAGATCATTCTTGGCTTGCTATGCTGAGAATATAGACTGCACGGAGAGTCAGATGAGACATGATGCTAGCTTGGACCTGTATTGGAGCCGAGAACAAAGTGGTTTAATTCTTGGGTGTATTTCCTAAATAGAGCTGTTGGAATTTGCTGGTGGAATAGAATTCTTTTCTTTTTCTTTGAGGCAGGATCTCGATTTGTTGCCCAGCAGGAGTTCAGTGGCACAAACATGGCTCACTGCAGCCTCGAACCCCTGGGCTCAAGCCTCAGCTTCCCCAGTAGCTGGGACCATAGGCATGCACCACTGCGCCTGACTAATGTTGAACATTTTTTGTAGAAATGGGGTCTCACTTTGTTGTCCAGCCTGGCCTCCTAAAATGCTGGGATTACAGGTATGAGCTACTGCGCCTGGCCTAGAAGGAACAGAATATTTGAAGGGTAGAGTGTGTGAGAGAATGTGTCAAGGATGATTTCAGGGTTTTTGGCCTGAACATCTGAAAGGATGGAGTTGACATTAACTGAAATGGAAAAGAAAGACTGCAGGACAAGGAGAGATAACCAGGGGCTTGGTTTTGAATATGCTACTTTTGATTTGTCTATTAGACACTGAAGTAGAGAAGTCACATAGGCAGCTTACTATATTTGATCTGGAATTCAGTGAGGAGGTTTAGCTTAGAGATATAAAGTGGGAAATTGTTAGCATATGGATTGCATATAAACTATGAAGTTGGATGGGCTCAATAAGGGAGTAAATGTAGATAGGTGAAGAAGATTGAGGACTAAGTCTTGGGACACACTGGCATTAAGAAGCCAGATAAGTAACCAGAAGCTAGTGAAGGAGTGTGAGCGGCGTCAGTGAGGTGTCAGAGGAGGCAAACCAGAATGCTGTGGCCTTTAAGCCAAGTGAAGAAAGCTTCAAGGGAAGAGAGATCAGCTGTGTCAAAAAAGAGTTTGGGTAAGATAAGGACTGATGAGTGACCACTAGAGGTGAATGGTACTTTGAGAAAGGCAGTTGCACTGGACGAATTGGTATGAGCCTGAGAGAATGGAAGGAGAGCAGCAAGTGGAGATAAGGAATGAAGACAACTCTTAAAGTTGTACCGTGAAGGGGTGTTGAGAAATGGTGCAGTAACTGGAGGGCTTGTGGGCTTCATTTGTGTATGTGTCTGCATGTGTGTGTGTGTAAAGTTGGAGAATTGCTAGTGGCATGCTTGATGCTGATGGGATTGAATTTAGTAGAGAGAAGAACCGATGACACAGGAGAGGGTAGGAATTTCTGGAGCAGTGTCTTTGAGGACATCTGAGTGGGAAGAATGAGATCAGATCTAATTACTGGCCAGTTTGGAAGCCTTATTAGGAGCAAGGGCAGTTGATCCAGAGTAACATGAGAGAAGGTAGAGAAGTAAATACATCGGCAGAGATTCAGGTTAGACGATATGTCTGGGTAAAATGGGGAACATTTTCATACTTATCTCATGATTTTTGTGAGTATTAAGTTTAATACTTATAAAGGGATGATTACAGAACATAGAACCCAGTAAGTGTTGACTGAAATTGTTAAGTTTGTAATATTTATAAAGTTACAATGTGATTTGCATGACCAGCTTCTTTCAGTGTGTGACTAATACTCTGAAAATACTGGCTTTTCATTTGAGCCAGATGGCTCAGTCAGTAATTTCTAGTTATGCCATCTTTTTTTTTTTTTTTTTTTTTTTGTAAAGACACTGGGCACCAAAGGTGCTACTCACACAGAATATCAACTTAAAACTCACCCTGGAAAGACAAGATTTTCATAGTTCTAATCAGAAACATTGTAATTTTGTTATATTCATGTTATGGTTTTGAAGGTTTTTTTTTTTTTTTTTTTTAAATACGTGAATTAAGGGGCCGGGTGTGGAAGGCCGAAATGGGAGGGTCACTTGAGACCAGGAGTTCAAGACCAGCCTGGTCAACATTGTGAGACCCCATCTCTACTTAAGAAAAAAAATAAAAATAAAATAGTATGTTGGGTATTAGTTTGTTCTCATGCTACTATAAAGAACTGCCCGAGACTGGATAATTTATAAAGGAAAGAGGTTTAATTCACAGTTCTGCATGGCTGGGGAGGCCTCTGGAAACTTAGAATCATGGCAGAAAGGGAAGCAAACATCCTTCTTCAACATGGCGGCAGGAGAGAGAAGTGCAGTGCGAAGCGGGGAAAAGCACCTTATAAAACCATCAGATCTCGTGAGAACTCACTATCACGAGAACAGCATGGGTGAATGCCCCCATGATCTAATCACAGCCCATGAGGTCCCTCCCTCAACACGTAATTGTAGTTTTAGGACCAGTTGTAAAGTTAGTGCAGATAAAGTGGGAACATTAGAAGGAGAGTTGGAACCGGGAGATGCTTGGAAAATCTACTCAAACTCTCACTGGATTTAAGTATATTCCTATTTTGAAAATTCAGTAGCTATGTTCTCTAAGAACATCAGAACCTCAGTATCAGTTTAGGGCAAGACGGAGGATGCAAGGATGAAAGAGGGGATATAAATAAGTTTTATTAGGTTGGGCATGGTAGCTCATGCCTGTTACCCCAACATTTTGGGAGGCCAAGGTAGGAGGATCACTTGAGCCCAGGAATTTGAGACCAGCCTGGGAAACATAGGGGAGACCCTGTCTCTACAAACAGTTAAAAAAAGCCATATGCACCTGTGTTCCCAGCTAATCAGGAAGCTGAGGTGAGAGGATAGCTTGAGCCCACGGCCAGGGCTGCAGTGAGCTATGACTGCACCACTGCACTCCAGCCTGTGCAGCCCCAGGCTGAGAGAAGTGAGACTCCATCAAAAGAAGGAAAAGAAAAGAAAAAGGAAAAGAGAGAAGGAATGTTTTATTGTTGTTTTAGGAAAATTTGGCTTTGACTTTTTTTTTTTTTTTGGGTTGCAGTTTTGCTCTTGTTGCCCAGGCTGGAGCGCAATGGCATGATCTCGGCTCACCGCAACCTCCACCTCTCGGGTTCAAGTGATTCTGTGGCCTCAGCCTCCCGAGTAGCTGGCATTACAGGCATGCGCTACCACCTGCCTAATTTTGTATTTTTAATAGAGGCATGGTTTTTCCATGTTGGTCAGGCTGGTCTCGAACTCCCAACCTCAGGTGATCCGCCGAAAAGAGTTAAGAGCTTGAGCCAGGCGCGGTGGCTCACGCCTGTAATCCCAGCACTTTGGGAGGCCAAGGCAGGTGGATCATCTGAGGTAAGGAGTTTAAGACCAGCCTGGCCAACATGCTGAAACCCCGTCTCTACTAAATACAAAAAATTAGCCGATCGTGGTCGTGGGTGCCTGTAATCCCAGCTACTTGGGAGGCTGAGGCAGGAGAATTGCTTGAACCCGGGAGTCGAAGGTTGCAGGGAGCCAAGATCGCACCACTGCACTCCAGCCTGGGCAACAAGAGTGAAATTCCATCTCAAAAAAAAAAAAAATAGAGAAGCGCCTGGGTCTGAACCCACACATTGAGGCTCCAGCAATTAGGCACTTAACCTCTATGCTATGTGGCCTTTCTAAAATAAAATAATAGTAAATATAACCCAAGAAGAAACTTAAAAGGTGTCAATCTTCCACAAACTCAGGTTTAATCTCTTGATCTAACATGATGTTAAGGTCGAAAAGAAAAAGCGTTCGTTGTTACTGTTGTTGAAAAATTTTCATAAAATGTAATATACATTCCTGATATTAAAAGGAAAGAATACCGGTAAAATAGAGGTGGATAATACCATTACTATGGTATTGTGACTGACTGAGAACTACTCCCGAGCGGTACCAGTCCCAGACATTTCCCCCGAGCAGGGAGTAGTGCTCGGTCAGTAGGCACTAGCACCGTCATTGTACGGGTCGTTAAGATACTTGCCCCTTCCTTGGTTATCTAGCCGCTGAAGGGATAATTATGTTTGGCACAAAGAGGATGGTGCTGCAGCAGAGCCTAGCTCTGGCATTTTTTCTGATTGATCGGCATCTGTTCTATACCTGCTGTTAAATATTTTGACTCTCACTCCAGATCATCAAATTGTTTTGAGAGTAAATGAGCTGAAGCATGCATACTGCCTAGCTAGACCAGTGTCTGAGATAAATATAATACAGAGTTTGCTATTATAATTTAGAATTTTTATTGAGTATACTCTGCTGTCTATACACAGTTGGCTTAGGAAATGAATTGGGAAGCTTTTCTGTTTCATAGGATAGTTTAATAAAAGAATTACCTTTGAAATTACCTTTTACTTACTATGAAAATGTCTGGGACTGGTATTTGGAGTTGAGGGGGGAGCTAACTGTGTAACTTATGCGAATCTTCGGAAGTTATTGGAGTGTTTTCTAATTCTGTTAGATGCTTTTGACAATTTATATTTTCCCAGAAAATCATCCATTGTATCTGTGTTTAAAATTTAGCAGCTTAGGATTTACTGGAAACGTATTTTATACTTATTTTTATTTCTTCCCTATTATCTTACTTCCTTTTCAGTCCCTAATTTCATATAATTGTTTTTTTAGTCCAGCTAATAGTTTGTCTGTTTTTTTTCCCCTCCCATCAAAATATAGCGCCTAAGTTGTTTTCGTTTTTTTTTTTTTTGAGACGGAGTCTCGCTCTGTCGCCTAGGCTGCAGTGCAGTAGCGCGATCTGAGTTCACTGCAACCTCTGCCTCCCAGGTTCAAGCAGTTCTCCTGCCTCAGCCTCCCCAGTAGGTGGGACTACAGGCACGTGCCAGCATGCCTGGCTAATTTTTTGTATTTTTAGTAGAGATGGGTTTTCACCATGTTAGCCGGGATGGTCTTGATCTCCTGACCTCGTGATCCAACCGCCTCAGCCTCCCAAAGTGCTGGAATTACAGGCATGAGCCACCATTCCTGGCTGCTCCTAGGTTTTAGAATTAATTCTGCAGGATTCTGTTATCTTACTTGAGTAACTTTGAATTCCCTTGTTCTTATTTTTAAATGTTTATTTTCTAACCTTGAGTTGAATGCTCATTTAATTCTTGCTCAGTTGAAGGTGTTTAGGCTGTGGCTGTCTTCCTCTGAGTATAGCTTTATTAGTGTACCAAAGATTTTTTTCTCTTCTTTTTATTTTTTCTTTTCTTTTTTTTTTTTTGAGACCGAGTTTCGCTCTTGTTGCCCAGGCTGGAGTGCAGTGGCGTGATTTCAGCTCATTGCAACCTCCACCTCCCGGATTCAAGTGATCCTCCTGCCTCAGCCTTCCGAGTAGCTGGGATTACAGGCATGCGCCACCGCACCTGGCTAACATTTGTATTTTTAGTAGAGTCAGGGTTTCACCGTGTTGGCCAGGCTGGTTTCGAACCCCTGACCTCAGGTGATCCACCTGCCTCGACCTCCCAAAGTGCTGGGATTACAGGCGTGAGCCACTGCCCCCAGCCTTCTTTTTCCTTTTCTTTCTTTCTTTCTTTCTTTCTTTCTTTCTTTCTTTCTTTCTTTCTTTCTTTCTTTCTTTTCTTTCTTTCTTTCTTTTTTTTTTTTTACACAGATTAGAGTGTAGTGGCATGAACACGACTCATTGCATCCTTGACCTCCTGGGCTCAAGGGATCCTCCCACCTCAACCTCTCAAGTAGCTAGGACTTCAGGCACGCGCCAGGATGCCCGGCTAACTTTTTTTATTGTGTGAGCCGCTAGGCCCAGTCGTACCAGAGATTTCTATATGGGCAGTTTTTATCATTGTTATTTTCTAGGTAATCTCTATTGATTTTGATTTACATTACTCCATTCAATTACTTGAAGTAATTTAAGGAGAGAGAGTACATAAATGTCAAGTCTACTGCATTAAGGGGAGTAGCTTAATTGTTTCATTGTCAGATTGTATAGACTCTTTCTACTTCCTTGAAATTTTTGAGGTGTTAATGGCCTAAATTGATGATCAGTTTTTATAACTGTTGCATAGAGACTTGATCTCATTCTTTCATATGTTCAGCCATTTTGTCGTTTATGTATTTGATATTTCAGAAAATGATAATCTTATATTCTTACTTCTGCCTAAAAGTTTTTCTTAGATTTCTTTGAAATTTTTGTTCTGGCCGGGTGCGGTGGCTCACATGTAATCCCAGCCTGGCCAAAATGATGAAACCTCCCCTCTACTAAAAATACAAAAATTAGCTGGGTGTGGTGGTGCATGCCTGTAATCCCAGCTACTTTGGAGGCTGAGGCAGGAGAATCACTTGAACCTGGGAGGTGGAGGTTGCAGTGAGCCTTGCACCATTGTACTTGAGCCTGGGCGACAGAGCAAGACCCTGTCTCAAAAAAAAAGTTTTTGTTGTAACTATATATTATGAAAATTTTGGTATATATAGTTTTATAACATATCTTTATAGATTGTAATCTTGATCATTATAAAAAATGACCCTTTTCTGCCTCCTTTAATATTCTTTCAGTTTGAATTCAGCTGGTTTTGAAAGGGTGTTGATGCTTGCTACGTATGCTTTTATCTAACCTTTTACTTTAACTTCTCAAAGTCTCTATTTTAGATTTGTCTCTTGTAGACCCTTGTAGTTGGATCAAGGTTAGTCTTGACTCAATTTGAGATGCTTTTAATCATTTACATTAATGTTATATATTTTGCTTTGCTTATATAATATTAGTGTATTTGTTTTGTTGTCATCTATATGTTTGCTTTTGGTTTTCTTTCTTTTCTTTTCTTTTTGAGACAGAGTCTAGCTCTGTCGCCCAGGCTGGAGTGCAGTGGCATGATCTTGGGCTCACTGCAACCTCCACCTCCCGGGTTCAAGCGATTCTCCTGCCTCAGCCTCCCGAGTAGCTGGAATTACAGGTGCCTGCCACCATGCCCGGCTAATTTTTGTATTTTTAGTAGAGACGGGATTTCACCATATTGGCCAGGCTGGTCTCGAACTCCTGACCTCAAGTGATCCTCCCGCCTTGGCCTCCCAAAGTGCTGGGATTATAGGTGTGAGCTACAGTGTCTGGCTTGCTTTTCTTCTTTTAAACTACATGGTTTGTTTTCTTTATTTGCTCTCCCTTCTGTCTCATTTTGTAAGTTATATACTGTATTTCGTTATGTCTAAGATACCGTTGGTGGTTGTGTGCTTCGTTATTTTGTATACCATTAATACAGTTAAATGCTGTCAAAGAAACTATGACGTACCATTGATTGAAATATGCATGCTGATTTCAGATAGACAAAAATGTGAAAAAGGTACATCTTAGAATAGATTAAACATGGTAGTTTGTAGTTCTATGGGTATTATAAAGCTATAGCTTTAATATATTTAAATCTATTATGTTTATCAAATAGTTTTTTCAGGAGTGGTTGTTTGAGTGCTCTTATGTTCAAAAATGTCTGTTAGTGGCTTTCACAAGCAACATGATGTTTTGGCTGGTTACAGAATTTTTGGGTTACGTTTCCCTTTCTCTTAATACCCAGCAGACACTATTCCATTATCTTCTGGCATCTAGGGTTACTCTAGAGAAGTCTGGGGCCAGCCTGACTGTTTTTTTCCCTTTGTAGGTGACCTACTTCTGCCTGAGTATTGCTAGAATTCTTTCTTTATCCTTGAAGTTCAGTAACTTCATCAGGCTATAACTCGGTCTTGGTGTGATTCTCTATTACATTTTCCTGTTAAATGGTAAGCCATTCAAACTGCAGATTCAGGAATATTTTCTTATACACCTTTTAATATGCATTCATTTTTATTTTTCTTTACTCAAGAAAATTCAGTTTTATGATTGTTTATCTTCATTTCCTGTCTTCCATTTCATTACTTTTCTAAATGCTTCCTTTGTTCTTTTCTGCTGTGCTCGATGTAATTTTCTTGAGATTTTGTTTGATATCATGTTTGTTTTCATCAGTATCAGGTTGACTACTTCCTATATATGATGGGGTTTTCATTTTGCCAGTGGCTTCAGTACTTCATTCAATTTTATATATTTATGTCTGTGAGTTGCTCTTTCAACTTGTCTCATTTATTTCCTCTTTTAAAAAAAACTTTTACTTAACAGTAAAAACAGGTAAAACCACCTGTAATCCCAGCACTTAGGGATGCTGAGGCAGGTGGATCAGTTGAGGTCAGGAGTTTGAGACCAGCCTGGCCAACATGGTGAAAGCGGTCTCTACTAAAAATACAAAAATTAGCTGGGCGTGTTGGTGGGCACATGTAATCCTAGCTACTCGGGAGGCTGAGGCAGGAGAATCCGTTTGAACTGGGGAGGCAGAAGTTGCAGTGAGCTGAGATTGTGCCACTGCACTCCAGCTTGGGCGACAGAGACTCCCTCTCAAAAACAAACACACAAACAGGTAAAACCACATTGTTTTTGAGAAGATGGGTTAAAACCAGTTACACAGTGACTAATATTAAAATTTACTCTCTAAGAAGTGATGAGTAAAATGGTTTTATCAAGTCTTGTGTTTTATTAATGGCATGAAATATAGAAAAGCAGGTTTAGAGATACTGTTTTTTACAGTTGGATAAACTTTTGTACACAGTAGAAATCTGACTTTGCCATGTGTTTTTTTGTTTATGAGGGAGAAGTGTTCAATGACTTTTTCCCAAAGATTTTTTTTTTTCATTCAGTGAGTTACAAAATGTGCTAGAAAATATAATGGAAATGTACCTTGCATGGTGGCTTATGCCTGTAATCCCAGCACTTTAGAAGGCCAAAGCAGGTGGATGGCTTGAGCCTAGGCTGCAGTGAGCCATGATCATGCCATTGCACTCCAGCCTGGGCAACAGAGTGAGACCCTGTCAAAAAAAAAAAAAAAAAAAAAAAACCATGGAAATTATAACTGACATGTTCTGCCATTCATGTGCCACAATTCAAGACCTGCTATGTGATTTTCTCCTGAATGCCAGTCACCTCTTTGTTTTCTTCTGAGGAAATGAAGGTGATCAGTGATAAGCCCCCCGGTCTTCATTCAGGGTTGAAGGGAATAGTGAAAACTGTGAACGTGTACAACTTGTGGTTACTAAGAGTGAGACTTTGACTGCGAATTAGGCAAAAGGTGTAAGTCTTCTACTTTTTTTTTTTTTTTTTTTGAGACGGAGTCTCACTGTGTCACCCAGGCTGGAGTGCAGTGGTGCGATCTCGGCTTACTGCAACCTCTGCCTCCTGGGTTCGAGATTCCCCTGCCTCAGCCTCCCCAGTAGCTGGGACTACAGGTGCGTGCCACCACACCCATCTAATTTTTTGTATTTTTAGTAGAGACGGGGTTTCACTGTGTTAGACAGGATGGTCTCGATCTCCTGACCCTGTGATCCACCCGCCTCAGCCTCCCAAAGTGCTGGGATTACAGGTGTGAGCCACCACACCTGGCCAGCGCCCAGCTAATTTTTGTATTTTTAGTAGAGATGGGGTTTCTCCATGTTGGCCAGGCTGGTGTCGAATTTCTGACCTCAGGTGATCTGCCTGCCTCGACCTCCCAAGTGCTGGGATCACAGACAGAGCCACCGCGCCCGGCCCGTCTTTTACATTTTACATATTTTAGCTGTTTAGGGAACAGGTTCGCCCGTAAGTTTTTTTCTTCTCTTCTTTTAAAATGATGGCTGAGATACACACATTCTTTACATTACTTTTGATGTGAACGAAGGTCATTTCAGTAGACTTGCACATTTAGAGTATGCCAGCAACTTACTCAATATTGCGATAGGTGGAATTTACGGTCTGGCGTCTGAATTGTAGCTTATCCTCAACCATCAAAATTCCTACCCAAATTTCTTGTGTTCCAAACTTAAGAATTGTTGTGTTTCATTGCCAATAACATGGCTTTTTCCTAAAGTGATACATATTTTTAAGTAATTTATTTCTTGGGCAAATATTTACTGCCAGAGACTGTCACAGGTCCTGGGGCTATATCAGTAAATAAACAAAAACCCTTGTTCTTATAGAGCTTGCTTTGTAGTTAGGGTAGGGGAGAGAAGAATTAATAGAAAGTGTGGAGTGCTGTGTGGAAACTAGAACAGGGAAAGAGGATAAAATAAGGAGTGTGTAAGGGGGTGGGGTTTCATTAAAAATAGGGTGACAGTGGACCGAGGAACTCAGGTGAATGAGTGAATCATGCAGAGGTTAGGTGAGGCAAGCACAAGGGCCCTGAAGTGGGGCTGACCTGAATGCTGGAGGGAGGTGGCAGAGCGGTTAGCTGAAGGTTGGAGAGAGATGCTGGTTAAAGCCCCTGAACGCTGGAGGGAGGTGGCACAGCACTTAGCTGAAGGTTGGAGAGAGATGCTGGTTAAAGCCCCTGTGGTGGCAGAGCGGTTAGCTGAAGGTTGGAGAGAGATGCTGGTTAATTCTGAAGGACCCTATAGGCCATCACACAGGCCATTGCTCTGAGTGAGAATGGGAAGCTGTTGGTATAGTGACATGATGTGACTCACATTTTTCCAGGATTACTTCTGCCTGCTGGGTTGAGAGTAGATACAATAGGGAAGGTATTTTCCATAGTACCCCAGCACATGCATTTTTATTAAACATTTGTGGCTGAAATGAAAGCTTCACCAACAATAACCCTATTTTATTTTTTGTTTCTGTTAGGAAAAATGAGTGCTGGTTATGTTCCACTAGATCTATTTCATGACTGTGTGACTTACGGTTGAAAAACACTGCCAAATAGAATATAGCCTCTGACTTAGTGGACAAGAAGTAAAATTGAGTTTTGTGTATGAAAGCAAAGTGAACACAATGTAAAATAAAAAAAGAATAAAAACTTAAAAATCAACATTATGTATATGTATATATACTTAGCTTTAAAAAACCCAAATAATCAAATACCAGTGATTCAAGAGGCCTAATAGTGAACAATGCATTCAGTGAAGGATAATGAAGAATTCCCCAGAGGCAACTGCTTTTTAAAACCTTTTAGGTTCAGATCTCCTGGGGGCTTAACTCCATGCTTCTAAATAATATATTTATAGTGTTTATTTTTTGGTTTATCAACTTTAGACATTCTCTGTTGACTTCTTGCTATGACAGATGTTTTCAGTCCCACTTCTCACTACTGACCTCCCTCGTACGACGGTCACTGAACTGGCGCCTCTCTGGGGTTCTGCCCAGAAGATTAGCCTTCCTCCTTCGCTGCAGCTCCTCTGTGAGTATTCTGCTCTCTGCTCCCTCCACTCTGCTTACTCAGTTCACGTTCTTCCATCCGTTTTCATCTTTCAGAGCCATGGGCAATCCACCTGGTCTTTTTTAATATACTTTAAATTAAAAAGTTATTTTTTAATTTCTTTAGAAAAATTTATTTAACTTCTTAGGAGGGAAGAGGAGATAAGCACATGTGCCCGCACTGACACCTTGAACTAGAAGACACGATTAGGCCAAAGCTTTTTGTTGTCAAAAGTGTGTAGTGTATGTGTTTTAAGAGTTAGATATATTCAGAATATCTTATCTTTTAAAAATTGTAAATATTTCCCCATGTCCTGAAATATTCTTGTAAAGTATTTTAAATAGATGCATAGCATTCTTTCATATGCTGCTACTATCATATTCCCCACATCTTGACTTCTGGGTTTTCAAATTATAGTTGTAAACCACTTAAATTATAATTAATGCTTCTGTGGATTTTCCTTATGAAAACATTTATACATAATCCTTGATTATTTCTCTTCGGATAAATTTCTGGTCATTTCTTAGTTAAGGAAAATAAATATTTTTGAGGTTCTTCATAAATATTACTGATTGCCTTCTAGAAAGGCTTTGCTAATTTGTATTTCCACTATTAACTGTATCAAAGTGCCACTTTTTATTGTGTTCTTCATACCACCAGGAACTTTAAAAAATGTTTGATTCTGCTAGGTAAAAAGAAAATTATTTTAAAAATTCCCAAGAAAGGTGAGCACCTTGACAGTTTGGAATGTGTGTGTGTGTGTGTGTGTGTGTGTGTGTGTGTGTGTGTGTGGTTTTAAAGGTTTATAAGAGTAATTATTTGCCTTTTAATTTTTTATGGCTATTTTGGCATTTAGAAATTTTATTTTTCTGGCCAGGGCACAGTGGCTCATCATGCCTGTAATCCCAGCACTTTGGGAGGCCAAGGTGGGTAGATCTGTTGAGGTCAGGAGTTTGAAACCAGCCTGGCCAACATGGTGAAACCCCGTCTCTAATAAATAAATAAATAAATAAATAAATAAATAAATAAATAAATAAAATATATTTTATTTATTTGAGATGGAGTTTCACTCTTGTTGTCCAGGCTGGAGTGCAATGGTGCGATCTTGGCTCACTGCAACCTCTGCCTCCTGGGTTCAAGCAATTCTCCTGCCTCAGCCTCCCAAGCAGCTGGGATTACAGGCATGTGCCACCACGCCTGGCTAATTTTGTATTTTTACTAGAGACAGGGTTTCTCCATGTTGGTCAGGTTGGCCTCGAACTCCTGACCTCAGGTGATCCGCCCACCTTGGCCTCCCAAAGTGCTGGGATTACAGGCATGAGCCACCGCGACTGGCTGAAATTTTATTTTTTTAAATCATCCAGCTAAGTAGGCTTTCCCATTTATTTATTTTTTGACACTTAGAGTAATGTTTCCCATTCCTAAAATCAAATAAGAGTATGCAAAATTTGAAGATAGCTTTGAATTTGGAGTGGCGTATGGAAAAGTGCCTGGGAGAAACTTGGCGGCAGTTGATTTAGAAACAATTAGGCTTTGGTTTGTGTTAAAAATCTGCGGATCATTTAGATTTTCCATTGTTGCTGTCCCCATGTCTCCTGTTGCCCCATACTATAGATGGTGTTAAATCGTTAGACACTTCCATGAATGTACTTCATACATGTAAAACTTCGTAGATGCATGACTCATGGCTCTGGGTAATCTAGCTAAACTAGTCTCTTACGTCATACATGTAAAACTTTGTAGATGCAGTAACTCATGGCTCTGGGTAGTCTAGCTAAGCTAGTCTTTCCACTCAAAGAGCACGATACTGAAGCTTTCTCCTGGTGAGTCATGAATTGTCATCAGGGAATTTCTCACTGTTTGGCTTAATTCGATTAGGAACTGCTACTGGTGATAGTTTAGTCCTTATTTAGTTTTAGTCTAAGAGAACCTTACTGACATTACTATAAATCTAAAAAAAAAAAGCATACCTTTAAAAAAGCCTAATGGCAATGGACTAGTCAGGATAGTAAGAAAAAGTTATACTGGAAAGAGAGAGATGGTTTATGAATTGGTTACAAAAAAATACATCAGTATTATTTTGAAGACAACCCTGATTTCAGTCATGGTTGAAATCCTTAACCAACCACAAAAATGTCTTACATTTTAAATATATTAAAGTCCTTAAATTATGGAAATAGTGTCTTCTAAGAAGTTGATTAATAGTGGAAAGAAGAGTCTCAGTCTCTTTTTTTTTTTTTTTGAGACAGAGTCTCATTCACCCAGGCTGGAGTGCAGTGGTGCCATCTCAGCTCATTGCAACCTCTACCTCCCGGGGTCAAGCGATCCTCCTGCCTCAGCCTCCCCAGTAGTTGAGACCACAGACACATGCCACCATGCCCGGCTAATTTTTTTTTTTGAGACAGAATCTTGCTCTGTCACCCAGGCTGGAGTGCAATGGTGCGATCTCTGCTCACTGCAACCTCCGCCTCCCAGGTTCAAGCAATTCTCCTGCCTCAGCCTCTGGAGTAGCTGAGACTACAGGCACACGCCACCACGCCTGACTCATTTTTTGTATTTTTGTAGAGACGGGGTTTCACCATGTTGCCCAGGCTGGTCTTGAACTCCTGAGCTCAGGCAATCCGCCTGCCTCAGCCTTCCAAAGTGCTAGGATTACAGAAGTGTCTTTTTTTTTTTTTTTTCTTTTTGAGATGGAGTCTCTCTCTGTCGCCCAGGCTGGAGTGCATGGCGCAATCTCCGCTCACTGAAGCTCCACCTCCCGGGTTCACGCCATTCTCCTGCCTCAGCCTCCTGAGTAGCTGGGACTACAGGCGTCTGCCACCACGCCCGGCTAATTTTTTGTATCCCTGGCTAATTCTTTGTATTTTTAGTAGAGACGGGGTTTCACCATGTTAGCCAGGATGGTCTTGATCTCCTGACCTCGTGATCCGCCCGCCCCGGCCTCCCAAAGTGCAGGGATTACAGGCGTGAGCCACCGCTCCCCGCCCACCATTGTCATGTTTTTAGTGCAGCACAGAAGCCCATCAAGTGGCAGTCACATAATTTCCTAATTTGTTTTTGAAAAAAACTTAGCTACATTCCAATTTTCTACGTGCTTAGGTTTCTTTTATAAGTTTGAATAAATGTATAAATAACTTCAGAGTTGTTTTATGGGTTCTTGGTACCTCACACAGATAAACTTGTAAATGGAATAAGATGTAGAGGAATGCAAAAGAAGCTAAGGAGCAAGCATGACAGCATCCTCTTATTTTATCGCCTTCTCCTCTGCAGTAGTCAGGGTACAGGGCACTGAATTCAGATCAGAATCATAGACTTTACTGTATCTCTTGCTGGCGAAAATATTTAAGTTATCTGACATTTACTAGGTCTATTAAATCACCCAAGGGAAGAACTTTTTTTGTATGCATACGGTAGTAAAGGGCTTTTGCAAAACCAGTATGTTGATATTTTGGACAACATAAAACAATATATACCTTGTACATTTACTTTAAAAATTAACTTGTGAAAAGCATTTCTCATTTTGTTTACTTAGTTTTTAAATAAAGCCAGACTAGTTTAGCTTAATATATGGGTTCTCAGCTGGGAGAACCAGATTAACCATCGTTCTAGTCAAGGCTTTGAGTTTCCATTCTCTGAAATGATGACTTGCAGCTTGGTGGAATTTGATATTGCATTGTGCTTGTTGACCAGACATCTTTTTATCTTTGGAGAAATGCCTATTCAAGTCATTTGCCCATTTTTGCATTGGTTTTCTTGTTGTTATTGAGTTGTATGAGTTCTTTTTGTATTCTGGATATTAATCCTGTATCAGATAGGTGATTTACAATATTTTTCCCATATTTTTTTGGGGTTGCTTTTGATGAACTAAAGTTTTAAATTTTGATCCAGATCATTTATTTTTTCTTTTGTCTCTATTGCTCTTGGTGTCATGTCCAAGAGTTTGTTGCTAAATCCAATGTCTTGAAGATTTTCTCTTATTTTTTCGCCTGAGAGTTTTAAAGTTTTAGCTCTTATGTTTAAGTTTTCAGTTCATTTAGAGTTAATTTTTGCATATCATGTAAGGAAAGAATCCACCTTCATTCTTTTGCTTATGGATATCCAGTTTCCCTAGCGTTGTTTATTGAAAGATTTTCTTTCCTCATTGAGTGGTCTAGTCAACCTTGTTGAAAATCAGTTGGCCATATATGCAAGGGTTTTATTTCTAGGCTCTTATTTTGTTTCATTGGTGTATATATGTCTGTCTTTTTGCCAATACCACAGTGTTTTGATTATTGTCGTTTTGTAGTAAGCCTTGGAATCAGGACATGTGAGTTCTCCAACTTTGTTCTTGTTTTCAAGAATGTTTCGGCAATTTGGGGTGTGAATTTTAGGATGGGTTTTCCAAAAGTTGTTGGGATTTTGATACAGGGATTACATTGTATTTGTAAATTGCTTTGGGTGGATTTTTTTGTGTTTGAGGAAAAGATTCAGTTGTTTAGAAGTCTCTTAAGCTCTCTTTATTTTACTTTTGTCTTTCCAGCATATGTCTCTTTCATATATTCACTTATACAGAATAGTGTACATATGTGTGATACATGCAATGTAAATATGTACAATTTTAAGAGTTATTTAAAAACAAATACCATGTAACTGCTAGCAGGTGAAGAAATAGTTGGTTGAGGTTTTAGAACTACTGAAATAGAGTTATGACTGATGAACTACATTGACACGTCATCACCCACAATCCCATCATTTATATCAGGGTTCACTTTTGGTATTGTACATTCTATGGGTTTAGAGAAATATTTGACGTGTATCTTACCGTTATAGTATCATACAGAATACTTTGATGGCCCTAAGAATCCTCTTCAGATTGAATTTTTGAAGATTTTAAACTACTTTTTTTTTGTTTTTTTGTTTTTTTTTGTTTGTTTGGTTGGTTTTTTTGAGACGGAGTCTCGCTCTGTCCCCCAGGCTGGAGTGCAGTGGCGCGATCTTGGCTCACTGCAAGCTTTGCCTCCTGGGTTCACGCCGTTCCTCCTGCCTCAGCCTCCCGAGTAGCTGGGACTACAGAAGCCCGCCACCACGCCCGGCTAATTTTTTGTATTTTCGGTAGAGACGGGGTTTCACTGTGTTAGCCAGGATGGTCTCGATCTCCTGACCTCGTGATCCACCCATCTTGGCCTCCCAAAATGCTGGGATTACAGGCGTGAGCCACCGCGCCCGGCCTTAAACTAGGTGTTAAATAGAGTATCCTATTCAACATTGTGGATTTTTCTAATTATTTTCTCAAGAAATCATTTAACTGGCTGGACATGGTGGCTCATGCCTGTGATCCCAGCATTTTGGGAGGCTGAGTTGGGAGGATCACTTGAATCCAGCAGTTTGAGACCAGCCTGGACAATATAGTGAGACCCCCATCTCACTTTATAAATAAAGCAATTGTTTCACTTATTTCCACATCCCCTAGATTTCCTGCAAACTGTAGCAGTACTATCTAATAGAAACATGGGAACCACACATGAGAGCCTAATGTGTGATTTTAAAATTGTAACCACATTTAGAAATGTAAAAAGATAGGTAAAATTCATTTTAATAATTCATTTAACTCAATATACCCAAAATATAATTTCAAGACGGAATCAGCATAACTTTTTTCTCACAAAGTCTTCAAAAATCCAGTTTATATTTTACATTTGCAGCACATCTTAAGTAAGACTAGCCACTTCTTAGGTGCTCAGTAGCCACATGCGACTAGTGGCTATTATATTAGAAAGTGCAGGTCTAACCTAAGAAGCTTGATTTGATTCAGTGTAAACATTTTGGGGGAGGGGCAAGAGTATGTCATAGATGAAGCTTGTGTATACCATTTTGCATCAAATAAGAAGATACACATTCTTGGGTTAATGGTTCTAAATTCGAACAATTATTTGGTGATTGCCAGATTTCTCCGTTGCGAAGATGCATTATCTCTTTTTACTGGTGAGTAATCTGTGGGGTGATGCTTGGGCATCATATTCTGTTCTCCAGTGACCTTTTCACTTAATGGTTTTAGCATCCATTGATCATCCTTGCCTGGATTATTACATTAAGGGTTGCAAATGAAATGCTCTAAATATATCTGTGTAACAAATTTCCACCCCTTTCTTCCATTATATAAAGCATTAAAAATACTAGTTACTGGCCAGGTGCAGTGGCTCACACCTGTAATCCCAGCACTTTGGGAGGCCGAGGTGGGCAGATTGCTTGAGCCCACTTCGAGACCATGATGCCCATGGTGAAACCCTGCCTCTACAAAAAATATAAAAATGAATTGGGCATGGTGCCATGTACCTATAGACCCAGCTACTCAGGAGGCTCGGGAGGATTGCCTGAGTCCAGGAGGTCAAGGCTTTAGTGAACTGTGATTGTGCCACTGCACTCCAGCCTGGGTGACAAAGCTTTTCTCTCAGCCCAGTCTCCTTAGTAAGATCTAATAATTTTTCCTTTGGGAGATGACTTTCTCTAAACTTTGGAGGTCAGCAATAAATTGAAAGGGACTAGTTTCTTATCTGATTAATTCATTTTCATTTTGATGAATTCGTATGCCTTCTTAGGTTCTTCCTTAAAATCCTTAATTAAAGGAGTTTTGTCTTCATCATCATCCTGCATCAGAAATGGCATTAGTAATTGATATTTAATCTCATAGGTTGTGATGAGTCCTTACTTTTGTTTTACAGGTTGCTCTTAAGTATTGTTGGGTTTTCAGAGTATATCAGCAAAGGCTTTAGCTTAACATCGCTCAATTTTTTAAATATAAAAGCAATGTTAGCCTGACACGTTTTCTTTTTAAATTTCTTACCAAAGCACAAGATGGTATTCTTTAAGAAAGGTCTATTTTTGTCAGTTATAAATTTGCTTTCCAATATTTCTCCTTTATTAATAGTTTTCTGCAATTCATTGGGGGAAAGTTTGTTGCAGTCTCGCTATCAGCAGAAGCTAATTTATTTATCAATGATATTTAATGTTATGCATTTATGTACTGTTCTTAAACCTCTCAAACAATTCAGGGCTTGCTTTGCAACTGAGCTGCTCACCAAATTCTCCTGTTTCTCTCCTTTCACCTCCATCACTTCAGAGATATGAAATGCACATTGCTGTTGCCACAGTGCTCAGTGGTTCCATGCTGCTGGTGGTTATACATTTTTGTATGAAGTATTACTGTAACTGTTAGAAAAGCACCATGCTATAGCCAAGTCATCAACATTGCCTTCCATTTGTATTTCTCTTGCATAGAAACAGTCTTATGTGTGATACAGGGGATATACTTAAAGTCAGGGGCTCAGCTTTTGGTTCCCTTGCCTTTAAATAAATGCATTACTTCCAATTTTTTCTTTCAGTGTTTGTACTTTCCTAGGCCTCTTACTTAGGTTCACCTGTATTTTCCCAGGACATCCCATTTTCTTAGAAGCCATTTTTACTTAATGTGGAGAAGATCATGTACAAGATGCCTTTCAGTAGAAGTTATATTTCATGCACAACATTTCTGATCATGCAGCAGGGCTCTCTTCTTTTGCTAATGTGATTATGAGAAGAAGAACATACAAATAAATAGTTATTTGAATTAGAGAAATATAATCTCCTAATGCCATCTTAGGGAAGGGTTTGAGGAGGAGTTCAAGGCATGATAGGAAGATACAACAGAGGGTGAGTTAGTGTCAGCAGATCACAGCTACTTTGACATAATCACACCTGTTGTTCCCCTTTGGAAGAAATCTTGGATTGGACCTGGCATGGTCTGCTGCTTGCATTATTCTTTCTTTCTTATGTCAAGAAGTGGGTGGAGACTACTTAGAGGAATGAGGAATCAACACCATCTTAATATGTGTTTGTGAGTAGAACATCTTGTATTTGTATTACCTGTTCCAGTTTTTAACTTTGTGCATTTTATGTGAATCCACTTCTTATACTTCCATTAAAAGTAGTTTAATACTTGGTCATATGTTAGAAACCTGTCATTCAGATTGTTGCATTTCAAAATGTAGACAAAGCAGTCATTCTGACTTGTTTGGCTTTTGAATTTCATACCACACTTAGTCCAATCAAAATATAAAAAAGAAAAATTATGTTGCTAATTTTCTTTTTCAAATTTCAAACTTTTGCTTTAATTATAATAAACTTTATAGACACACATTTGAATCGCACACTAATAGCCTAGGAAAATTAGGGGTTTAAATGTAAATATTGCCTTCATCCCTTAGACTCTAAGTAATAGCAACAAACATTGGGCAAATTGGCTGGGCTCACCTGTAATCCTGGCACTTGGGTGGACAGGGTTGGGGGGCGAGCTCAGGAGTTCAAGACCAGTCTGGGCAACATAGGAAGACCTTGTCTCTACCAAAAATACAAAAAAAAGACAGACATGGTGGTTTGTGCCTGTGGTCCCAGCTACTCAGGAGGCTGAGGTGGGAGGATTGCTTGAGCCCAGGAGGCGGAGGTTGCAGTGAGCCATGAACACACTACTGCACTCCAGCCTGGGCCACAGAGTGAAACTCTGTCTCCAAAAAAAGAAAGAAGGCCACAATGCTTAAAAAGCCCATCCAAATAATCAGAAAAAAGAGAATCACTCAATGTAAAAAAAACGGGGTGGGGGATAAAAATATGTAAATGCACCAAAGATAAATTGCCAGTGGCAGAAGGATGCCCAGTGTTAGCCAGCAGTAAAAATACCCAGTGTTAGCAAGGCTGTAGGGAAATAGTTGCCTACAGTGTTTCTGGGATAATACATTGAAGTAAACATTTTGTGGCTTGATATATATGTTCCTTTGACTTATAGTTCAGTTTATAGTTTATATTCTAGATATACTTCCACAGATGTACAAGGAGAGTGCAAAGTATTCTTTTTAAATTAATTTTTTTTTAAAGATGGGGTCTTGCTCTATTGTTCAGGCTGGAGTGCCATGGTGCGATCATAGCTCACTGCAGCCTCAGACTCTCCTGGGCTCAAGAGATTTTCCTACTTCATCCCCCAGAACAGTTGGGGCTACAGGTTTACACCGCCTGGCAATGGCAGCATTGTTTTTTCTTTTTATTTATTTTTAAAAAGACTTTTTAATATTCATAATTTCTTTTTTTTTACTTTTTGTTTTTTTCACTCCTCTCAGCTCATACCTAGGCAGCATTATTTATATTTGAGGGGGAAAAAGAAAAGAGGTATGGTGGTGGAAACGAGTTATCTAGTGTTCAGACTATGCTAAGTGGCCATCAGTTATACAAGGATGATTCCATTTCTGTATAGTATATGGTGGTGTAGCCTGAGTCTGAAAGAATACACAGCAAATTGTTAGCAGTGGTTGTCTTTGGAGAGCAAGAAGGTAGTGTCTAATGCCTTCTATTTTATTTTCCTATGTTACTTTAGGATACATGGCCTTTTTTCATAATTTAAAAAATCAAAGTACATAAAAGAAAGTTGAAAATATTCTACTACTTAGTAATAACAACCACCACCTACAGATGTCTCCCAACGTTGGGCATCCTTGCATCCACCTTTCAGTGCATGCATGCGGGCTGAAATCTGAGGTTGTAATAGGTGTGCCATTTATATACTTTAAGTTGCAAGTTGCATATGAATGACAACCCAGCTAAGGTAATATTGAAGAAATTATTGACCTATAGATAGACATTTATCGCAAGAAGAGATTAATTTCTAAAAGAGTCCTAAAGTTGAGAGAAGAAAATCTATAAAAACCTCTAAATAGTTTTGAGACTCTTGACAGAACCCACTGACTTCCTGATGTCCAGGATGAGGGAATAAACACATATGTATTCCTTAGTACCTCTCTCCCTTTCCCTCCATTCCCTTCCCATTTTCTAATCATAAATATAGATATATTTAGTAATTGGTTATTCTTTTTTAACATAGAAATCCTGATAATGTAAAATTACGACAATACAGAAAATAACAATGTAAAATCCTGACAATGTAAATTTATATATAAATCCTGATAATGTAAAAATAGGACCAATGGCAACAAGAAAATAATACACACACACACACACACACACACGTGTGCCACTTTGCAATGACAGCATATATTATTAAATATATATGTTTATATAAAAGCTTATAGCATTCATGGTGGTTTGGTTTTATTTATGCATTTACATGGGGTTGGTAACTACACTGGTCCCTTTCACCTGCGTTTTTCTGTTACAGAATTCTTTATTTTGATTCATTTCGCAGCATTTAATTCAAAAAGTACCATTTCTTAAGTCCTTAAAGTTTACAATACATGTAAATGTGTATTACCATCTTATTTGGACTTCCTGTTTGGGCTTCTCTCTCTCTCTCTTTTTTTTTTTCGACACAGGTGCCTAGGCTGGAGTGCAGCAGCATGCTTACAGCTCACTGCAGCCTCGACCTCCTGGGCTCAAGTGATCTGCCCACCTCAGCCTCCTGAGTGGCTGGCACCACAGGCGCTTGACGCCCTCTCCAGCTAATTTTTGTATTTTTTGTAGAGGTGGTGTCTCTCTGTGTTGTCCAGGCTGGTCTTGAACTCCTGGGCTCAAGCATCTACTTGCCTGGGCCTCCCAAAGTGCTGAGATTACAGGCATGAGCCACCATGCCTGGCTGCATTTCTCATTCTTTTTATCACATTCTTCTTCAGGATTCCGTATTTCTTCGCGTCACTGTTACTTACCTACAATGAGTATTGTGGAGAAATCTGAGGCTAACCTGGTTGGTTCCACCCACCCACCTATACTGGACTTGTTTTTTCCCTTCCTGAATATCCTTGATATTATTTAACTTTAAAGTTCAGTGCCTCATTTGACAGATGTTTTATTGTTTATTCTGTACCAGTTTTTTCTGAGTTGTGGGATATGTTTTCAATCTGTATATTTATTATAATAGAAAGCTTTATAGATTTATGACATTTTAATATTCTGATCTCTTCAGGAATGCCAGTTTAACTTATGTAAATCTCCTTTGTTTATTATCTTTACTCTTTAAAAATAACTATTTATCTTTTCATTAGAAGTATGATTTCTGAAAGTTATGACCATGATTTGTTTTTAGTCTGTTTTTCACTTTCCTTTAAGGTCTCCTGTTGCTTTATAATGTTTTCTTTCTGGTCTTCTTTAAAAATATGTTTCTGTAATTTCTTTGAGACTGTTTTTCTGAAGTCTTTCTGGTTTTTTATATGTATTATTTGGTGGTTGAAATGAACTTAAAGTGAATTGGAAATTCAAGAATCTCATGACTGTGCTTGCTTCCTTCAGCAGCAGCATGCTTACGACTCACTGCAGCCTGAGAATCACTTTTTTACCCCGTATAATGTGGGGAAGGTAAAAGGACAGTTGAGAACCACTGGTGTATTCGAGGGGAAACTGATTAGGGACCAACTGGGATGTGAACTTAAAAATAGGGCTTTACACATGAAGAAGGTGGCATTCTTAGTTGGAAGTGACAGGAATTCAACTAAAATAAATTTAGACAAAAAGGAAAACTGACTTCTAACTAAGTTTATAGAAGGGCAGGAGTAGTACCAGGTATAAGAAATGAAAGATCTGTTTGGATTTCTTGTTGCTTATTCTTCATTTTGGCTTCATTCTCCTTGAGACTTGAATTGTGGCTATTGGCAGCTCTCAGGCCTTTATGGCACAGCTTCCCAACTCTGAAAAACCACTCCCTCCTGTGGCCTTGGGGTACTGGGGGCCTTGTTTGGCAGTCCTACTGGAAACATAGTTGGGCGTGAGGTTTGAAGCTGGGTAGTATTTTCCAAAAGAAATAATTCAGGTATGGGCTTGTTCTCAAGATTCTGAAGAATACAGACGTATTCCTTTTATGTCCTGTAGCCTAATTAATGAGCAATTTTAAAGGAAGAAAACGGACAACTAACATTTATTGTACCTTAAGCTGGGTCAGACTTTCGCATATGCAATATCCTCTCTGTGTTGCAACGTTACCAAGGGCTTTACCATCCTTTACTGATAAGGAAAATGAGACTCAAAAAATAGAAATGATCTGTTTAAGTTGCCCAGGCTAGTAATACATAATATCATATGCTGTGCCCAAATTTTCCATTGTGAAGTGACATTCAGAAGTCCTTAGGAATCATCTTTATCAAATTTATTTCTATAAAATAGGCGAGATCAAAGTAAGCTGTTTGTGTGACACTATAAACTAGTGTTAGGGCATAATTTCGGTATTGTGAGGAGTTCCTGCTGCAACAAATCTTGGCAGAGATGCATGCTTATGCTATTGTGTATAATTTATGCACAAGCAACAACGTACTTAGGACTTAATATTGAAGAACTCTGACACCTGTGATTGAAGAGGCTGTGATAAGCAGGGTGAAATATTGCAGGTAGCAGAATGTCAGTAAGTGTTATTTTAGGAATGTGGTCCAGAATTCTGCCAAGCAAATCCCTTTGGGAAGCGTATTGACAAATTCTTTTTAAGGGATCATCTCTGATCTGTTTGGCTTGTCTGTTTCATTTTCCTTATGTTTTTGAAGCACAGTAAAATAAATTGGGTGGAATATTTTTTGTTTTGTTGTTTTTTGAGACAGGGTCTCACTCTGTATTTCCCAGGCTGGAGTGCATTGGTGTGGTTTTGGCTCACTGCACTTTCTACTTCCCAGGCTCAAGCAGTCCTCCCACCTCAGCCTTCCGAGTAACTGGGA
Source organism: Pan paniscus (assembly GCF_029289425.2). Classification (NCBI taxonomy): domain Eukaryota; kingdom Metazoa; phylum Chordata; class Mammalia; order Primates; family Hominidae; genus Pan; species Pan paniscus. Next base: position 11,931,044 of record NC_073268.2, on the reverse strand, counting down.
CTATATAGGCACATGCCACCATGTCCGGCTAATTTTTTTTTTTCTTTTTGAGACGAAGTCTCGCTCTTGTCGCCTAGGCTGTAGTGCAGTGACACGATCTCAGCTCATTACAACCTCCTTCTCCCAGGTTCAAGCGATTCTCCTGCCTCAGCCTCCTGAATAGCTGGGATTAGAGGCACCCGCTACCACGCCTGGCTAATTTTTGTATTTTTAGTGGAGATGGGGTTTCACCATTCTGGCCAGGCTTGTCTTAAACTCCTGACCTCAGGTTATCTCCCTGCCTCAGCCTTCCAAAGTACTGGGATTACAGGCGTGAGCCACCACACCTGGACAGGGTATCACTATATTGCCAAGCCTGGTCTCAAATTTCTAGGTTCAAGCGATCCTCCTGCCTCGGCCTCCCAAAGTGTTGGGATTAGAGGCCACCGAGCCTGGCCTTGATTTATTTTTTTTTTATTCAAGAGACATGGTCTTGCTCCAAGCTGGAGTGCATTGGCACCTTCTTAGGTTACTGCAGCCTCAAACTTCTGGGCCCAAACAGTCCTCCTGACTCAGCGTCCCCAGTAGCTAGGACTGGGTCTCTCTATGTTGCTCTTGCCTAGGCTGGTCTTGAACTCCTGCCCTTAAGCGATCCTCCCACCTTGACCTCCCAAAGCACTGAGATTACAGGTATGAGCCACTGTGCCTGGCCAAAAATGTTTTTGATTAGGAAATCAGCTAGCCGGTAGCCCGTGTCGTGGTACAAATAAAAAACTCTAATTTTAAGCAAATTTTTAAAGTTTACCAGAAATTTGTAAAGTTTATTAACTTGATGCATCTTGAAATCTAAAGAGGAAATACACCTTTGTGATTGCTATGCTTGACTTTTTTCAGTATTAATTAATGGAAGGTTGAAGGACGGGAACGTTTTTGCAGTTACTTTTGGTGACTTGGTTTGTGGCATTTTTATGTTTTAAGGTAACAGCAGTTTATTCCTCTGATAATAAGGTCAAAATTATTTTGACAAATTATCTCCATAGTTAGGAGTAATTATGTACTGTTTGGGTAAAGGGGTCTGTCTATCTATGATCTCAGAAGTTCAAAGTGAAGCTGCAGTAAAAATAGTTACTTTACAGACATACACCTTGCAGCCAACTGTGTTGTATAAATAAACTTGACAGGAACTCACATTCCCGGAGCAGGAGACCACAGTCACCCAGACACAAAGGAAAATCGTTACTAGGCTGTAAACCTCAGTTTGTATTTGGCTTTGTAGAAGTTAGACTTAGCCAACAATTGGTCTTGGCAAAGTGCACTTAGGCGGTGGCTCACGCTTGTAATCCCAGCACTTTGAGAGGCCGAGGTGGGCGGATCACGAGATCAGGAGATCGAGACCACGGTGAAACCCCGTCTCTACTAAAAATATATATATATAAAAAATTAGCCGGGCGTGGTGGTGGGCGCCTGTAGTCCCAGCTACTCGGAGAGGCTGAGGCAGGAGAATGGCGTGAACCCAGGAGGTGGAGCTTGTAGTGAGCTGAGATCGCGCCACTGCACTCCAGCCTGGGCCACAGAACGAGACTCCGTCTCAGGGAGAAAAAAAAAAAAAAAAAGGAGCTTCTTTTCTTCTGTTTTTTTTTTTGTTTGTTTTTGTTTTTTGTTTTTTGTTTTTTTGAGATGGAGTCTCGCTCTGTCGCCCAGGCTGGAGAGCAGTGGCGCGATCTCGGTTCACTGCAAGCTCCGCCTCCCGGGTTCACGCCATTCTCCTGCCTGAGCCTCCCGAGTAGCTGGGACTACCGGCGCCCGCCACCACGCCCGGCTAATTTTTTGTATTTTTGGTAGAGACGGGGTTTCACGGTGTTAGCCAAGATGGTCTCCATCTCCTGACCTCGTGATCCGCCCGTCTCAGCCTCCGAAAGTGCTGGGATTACAGGCGCGAGCCACAGCGCCCGGCCAAAAGTAGCTTATTTTCTTAGTAGTCAAGTACAAAATGACGTCTAGTTGGGTCTTGGAATGTTATTCTGAGAATTTGTGTTTTGCTGAGGTGCAGTGAAGGTTTACTTTTACATAATGATCGACAATACTGAAAACATTATTTTAGGCTATATTAAACTTTTTTTTAGATTAAAAAAAATCTTTTGAGGAAAATTTTAAATGCCCAATAATACCAAAGTAGACAGATAGGTATAATGGGCCTCCATGTACTCCCCCAGCCCCTGAAGTGATTAGGTCATGATCAGCCTCGTTTCACCTATCTTAGCCCTCTCCCTAATGACTGTGAAGTACATTCTAAACATGATCATTTGTCTGTAAATATTTCAGTATGTATCTCTAAAAATGGTAGGAAAACCCCCAGCACAACACCACTGCCAAACTCAAAAAGGAAACAACAATTTCTAGATATTGTCTAATGTCTCATTACTCTTCACATTTTCATTTGTGTCATAATCGTCATAAATTTAAAAAAAGTTTGAATTCATTTCTCTCTTTTGTGCTCCTTGCAGTATATTTGCTGAAGATTCTAGGTCTTGTTCTTTAGAATATCCTGCAGAGTAGATCTTGCTAATTGTGTCCCAGGGATGTCCTTGAACATGTTTCTCTGTTTCTGTTCTTTGTGAATTAGTTATTGTACTTAGGGGCTCAAACAGGTTAGGTTTGTGAGGTGAGATTACTTCATATGTGGTGGTTTGTTCATTTTTCAGGAGACTGTAATATCTGGTTGTCTTTTAAAATGCCTGGATTAAATGATAAAATGGCCAATGTTTCAGTTATTTTTCATTTTTTAGCTGGAGTATTTTTATAGAGAGAAACCTCATTTGATCAAATAGTAATTACTATTTTGATTACTTGGCAATATAATTTGTGTAATAAAAAAGGATCACACTAAATGTTGATTCTTTTGCTTTTTAAAATTGGTTTTCAGAATAACAAAATGGTTTCCCAGCATCCTGTAGTGGTGATAAATTTGTTTTTTGTTTCACAGTTATAAACTCATGGATTTAAACTTGCATATTTCAAGCATTCGTTGTTACTAACTTTATTGACACTCAAATTGTCCCACATTTGACCAGTGGAGGCCTGTTCAAGCTGGCTCTTGAGTCCTTTCCACAATACCATAGTATTACTTGATAGCTTCCTTTTTGTCTGCTATGTGTGAGATGAACCTAACATTTCTTGCTCTAGACCTGGAGTCAGCCATTTCTCTGAAGAGCCCTGGTCCGTTTTAGTGATAAATTCATATTTAGAAACCATATTCTGGGCACTACTGGGCTGTTCATTTTTTCTAGACCTTTTCAGTGGATAGATCTGAGAACTATATATTTGAAAGCAATGTCATTTTATATTCATCCAATTCCGATTCAGAAATGCAGCGTTTTTACTTTTCATATGCTCTTTCTGTTCTTTTTTAGTCTTATTCTTGGTAATGACTCTATCTTAGCAAGTCTGCTCATGCATTATTTTCCATGACTTAACACATAGAAGACATTACTCTCAAGGACACTGCCTTGTCCCTGGGTTTCCTTTTTATTCATGGCTTGTAGACCACTCTGGCCCACAGTGATTTCCAGATTCATAGCATGCAAGCATAACTCCCATTTAACAGTCACTGGATACTCCAGGATTTACTGAGTTTTAAAAATTGAAGTATAACATTGACAGGAAAGTACGTACATATTACGGACGGCATGCCTCTACCAGTACACCAGAAGTCCGTTCCATGCCTCTTCCCAGATACTACTTTCACTTCCTGCTCCAAAAGACAGACACAGAGAGAGAAATACTATCGTCCTGATTTGTAATACTATTGGTTAGTTTTGCCTCCTTTAGAACTATAAACTTTTGTGTTTTAGCAGTCATGACTTTTGTGAGAAAGAGAGGTCTTTCTAGCCCTTTCCAACTCTTAATTTTATCTCTAGATAGCATTCAGAAAAGATGTTATCTTCATCTTTGGCATTCTCAAAACTCCTAATACCTTAGGAATATAAGTAGAAGGTCAAGCATGGTCACTTTTGGGTTTTAGTTTCCCTTTTGATTTACAGAAGCTCTGTTTGTATTAGGAATTTGAAACTTCTCCCTATTTTGCACATATTCTTTCCCAGTCATTTGTATTTAGACTTTATTGCTGTACTAACCTTAAAGTATTTGGTGTAGCATTATTTGACTGTTGAGTTTTGTGTCCTGCATAGGAGGAGCACCTCCACTCAAACTGATGTGAAAAACACTATTCTATGTTTTCTTTTAGTTAGGTTTTATACCTCTTTGTTCATATCTGTAATCTGTCTGGATTTGAATGTAGTGTGAGGTATCCGTATCAACATTTAAACACAGATAGGATGTTTTAACATCTTTCAGCCTTTTCCATTAAAATAAAACTTGCTTGAATTTCATTTACCCGTGACTACTACACTTTTCCATCTACCGTCAAACTTTTAGAAAACATTTCCACTTGGGTTTTTCCACTTCATCTTCTCTTTGTCCACTCAGCGTTGCCTGCATGGATTCCACCTTACCTTCACACTGACACTGCTTATGCCGAGGGCAACTGTGGCCTTTTTTTTTTTTTAATTGAATCCAGTGGACTGAATATAGACCCCTTCTTCCCTGAGCTGTATGTGTTTATCATCATTGGATAGTTTCTCCTTTAAATGCATCTCCTTTAGCTTTAATAAAATGTTTTCTTGGCTTTTTTTTTTTTTTTTTTTTTTTTGAGATGGAGTCTTGCTCTGTCGCCCAGGCTGGAGTGCAGTGGCGCGATCTCTGCTCATTGCAAGCTCCGCCTCCCAGGTTCACACCATTTTCCTGTCTCAGCCTCCGGAGTAGCTGGGACTACAGGCGCCCGCCACCACGCCCGGCTAATTTTTTTGTATTTTTAGTTGAGATGGGGTTTCACCGTGTTAGCCAGGATGGTCTCGATCTCTTGACCTCGTGATCCGCCTGCCTCGGCCTCCCTATTTCACTGGCTTACCTTTCTCAGTTTACCTTGTGCCGCCTCCTGTTTTTTGTTTCTCAGTTGTTAATATTTTCTAGAATTCATTCGGTTACATCCCCTGCAGTTTATATTAATGCTTATCCTTGGGTGATGCATCAACTTACAACCTCAGTGATCAGCCATATTCTGATAACCCTGAAGTCTCTATCGTCAGCTCAGATTTTTTTTTCTTTCTTTTTTTTGAGTCGGAGTTTCACTCTATTGCCCAGGCTGGAGTGCAGTGGCACGATCTCAGTGACCTCCGCCTCCTGGGTTCAAGCGATTCTCCTGCCTCCCAAGTAGCTGGGACTACAGGCGCCCACCACCACCCGGCTAATTTTTGTATTTTTAGTGGAGATGAAGTTTCACCGTGTTAGCCAGGCTGGTCTCGAACTCCTCAGCTCAGATGATCCACCCGCCTTGGGCTCCCAAAGTGTCGGGATTACAGGCGGGAGCCACCGTGCCCAGTAGATTTCTTTTTAAAGCAATGTATTTTTTGTCCCTAACAAAAGGCATTTAATACCAAGCCCATCACCATTTCATCCCCTCTCTTGACAAACCTCCTCCTATGTTTCTCATTTCAGTGAATGAACAGATTTCTACCCTTGCACAGAAATCTGGTGTCAAAAAAACGGGGGGAGGAATTGACATTATAGGTAACGGTGTTAAAGTGCACCACTCACTGGTGTTTCGTGTATTCACGATGTTGTGCAGCCAGCCACCAGCTCGATCTAGCTTTCAGACGTTCTCATCACACCATTAAATCGCCATCCCTATACCCCTTAAGTAATTACGCCCCCTTTCTCCCTTCCCTCATCGTCTAATCTACTTTCTGTCTCTCTGGATTTGCCTCTTCTGGATATATCATATAAAATAAGTCATATAACATGTGACTTTATATGTCTGCTTCTTTAACTTAGCCTGATGTTATTGAGCTTCATATATTAGTACTTCATTTCTTTCTATGGCTGAATAGTATTTCATTGTATGTATATACTGCAGTTTATTCATTTGTCGATGGACATTTGAGTTTCTGCCTTTTGATTATTACAGCAAATGCTACTACAAACATTCATGTACAACTTGCTGTGTGGACAGATGTTAGGGTATATACCTAGAAGTGGAATTGCTGGGTCATATGGTAACTCTGCTCAACTTTTTAATCATATGTCATTTTCCTTTTTTTAAAAAAAATAATTTTTTAAACTGAGACAGGGTTGGGCTCTGTTGCCCAGGCTGGAGTGCCCTGGTGTCATCTGAGGTCACTGCAACCTCCGCCTCCTGGGCTCAAGTCATCTTCCCACCTCAGCCTCCCCGAGTAGCTGGGACTGTAGGTGCACATCACCGTGCCTGGCTAATTTTTGTACTTTTTTGTTTCTTTTTTTTTTGGTAGAGACAGGGGTTTGCCATGTTGCCCAGGCTGGCATCAAACTCCTGGGCTCAAACGATCTGCCCACCTCAGCCTCCCAAAGTTTTGGGATTACAGCGGTGAGCCACCACGCCCAGCTCATGTCATTTTTGACTTACTACTTTAAGCCCCACTTCTTTAACATCACCAGGTTAGGTTGATTGATTCTCTTCTAAATAGCCTTGTTTTCTTCATTGTTTCGACTACTATATACTCGAGGTACACTTTTCAAGATTACTTGAATTGCTTGCTTTTTGTTTCTTTGTTCTCATCATGCCTTTTTAAACAATCTTCTACATACTACAAGATTGGTTTTTGCAAATGTAAATCTCATGAGGTCACTCCATTGTTTAAAAGAAAAAGAAAAAAAGAACCACCCTTCAAAGGCTTATCATTGCCCTCTGGATAAAGTCCAAGCATGCAGGGCTTACAAAGGCCCTTTGCTGTCCAGCTTTTGACATTCTGTTTAGTTTCAGCTGCTCCCCTGCCCCCCGCCGTTCCAGTCACATACTGATTGCCCTATTTCAAGTTTTTGTACATGCTCCTCTACCTAAAGTAGAGGTTCAGATTCTAAACCTTGAATTCCCTCACCCAAATCCTTTATTTCTTTTCTTTTTAGAAGCCTTTTCTTATTCTTCATGATTATGTTATGTGCCCTTCTTTTTTGTGTGCCCTCAAATTCTTGTACTGTTGTTGGAGCACATTGTAATTGCCTGTTTACTTCTCTGGGGATCAGGAGCCGATGTTGGTCAAGTGCCAGAAGATGTAGATAGACTGAAAGTACAATTAATAGGAATTTAGCAGAAGCCAAAAGATTATTTGATAAATTATTTAGGGAAGACTTCATGGAGGGGGCTAGTATTGATAGAGACCTTGAAGGAAGCATTCATGAAGGGATGGTAAGGTTCTATCACTTTAAATGGATTAAGCCTGTTAAATATTCATGCATCTAGACCTAGGAAGATTCATGCTGGGGGCTGAAGCCATGACAAAAGTGAGACATTGGACATTTTTCAACATTGCTTTTGTATTACTTACATGGAACAAGCAAAGGACACAATTATGCCTGTAGAAGAAATGCATGGAAAGAATGGGCAAAAGATTTCAAGAACTTGGGGGTTTTGACAAGAGTAAGAAGCAATGATATGCTTTATGGAAAGTGTAAGGAAATTTTCAAGGGTAATTTTGACCATGTATACTAATTTCAAAGCTTACTCACCTATGTTTATAAACCCTGGACTTCTGGTGGAAAATGCAACAACTAGGTAATTTCTGGATATATTATAGAATCTTTCACAAGACTCTTGTGTACAGTGTTGTAGAAAATGGTCCGAGTAATGTAATGGTGTTTCTCTAGAAAAAGGTTGGAAATGAGATCAGTCATGTAGAAAATAACTCCTCACAGTGCATTTGTGTGTGCTGCACTCTGTCCCTCAGTTGACAGGAAAGTGGGACTTTCTGTTTTTTAATAGAATGTCTGCAACATAGTTGGCGCTCAGTACACATATGCGTGCATAAACAAAATAACAGTGAAAATGCTGTTCCCTTCTTAATGTGTTTGCACTTTCAATATCTTTAAAAAGTATTTTAGATTAGCCACTTCAAAGTAAAAGTACATTTCTTGTGTTTTGAAATACAGAGCTGATTTTAACTATTTGTAAAAGTCTAGTTTGCCTGTTATGCAAAAATGTTAGACTTATAAAAATCTCCCCTCACATTTCAAGAAAAGAAGCACTTCATGTTTAAACATAAATTTTTTATTTTTATTTTTGAGACGGAGTCTCGCATTGTCACCCAGGCTGGAATACAGTGGCATGGTCTTGGCTCACTGCAGCCTCTGCCTTCCAGTTCAAGTGATCCTCCTGTCTCAGCCTCCTGAGTAGCTGGGATTACAGATGTCCGCCTCCATGCCCGGCCAATTTTTGTATTTTTACTAAAGACAGGGTTTCACCATGTTGGCCAGGCTGGTCTTGAACTCCTGACCTCAAGTGATCCACCCATCTTGGCCTCCTGAAAGCGTTGAGATTACAGGTGTGAGCCACCACGCCCTGCCTAAATATAAATTTTCACTATTGGCTTTCTCCTATTTTGCTGGCATGTTGTTAAATCGTAGTTGTTGAAATAATACCATCTCTTGATTTCCCCAAAAATTAATATCTCCTCAGTTACCTAAACATTGGTTCAGTCCTTTGTAGCACTCTGAGTTATATTATACTGCCTTTCATCATTAGACAAAGCTGCCTGAGAATGATGGCAGGTAGTATACGAGAATTACACACCTGTTGAGACTCCCAGCAAGTCCTTTTCAAACCACTCTACTCCTGCGTGTTCTTTGTCCACACTTTCCAATTTGAGCCAATGAGTACTCAGTTCCACTGGCCGGTAAAATGTGATAATTGTGTGGGTGATTGATACATGCATTCACTATTGTGATTGTTGTTGTGTTGGTTCCTCTGGTGTATATCAGTACTTATTAAATTGTGTGTGTGTGTTTTTTCTTTTTGAGATGGAGTCTTGCTCTGTTACCCAGGCTGGAGTGCAATGGCGTGATCTTGGCTCAATGCAACATTTGCCTCCCGGGTTCAAGCAGTTCTCCTGCCTTAGCCTTCTGAGTAACTGGGATTACAGGCACACACCACCATGCCCAGCTAATTTATTTATTTATATATTTTTTGAGACAGAGTTTTGCCCTTGTTGCCCAGGCTGGAGTGCAATGGCGCGATCTTGGCTCACCACAGCCTCTGCCTCCTGGGTTCAATCAGTTTTTCTGCCTCAGCCTCCCGAGTAACTGGGATTACAGGCATGTGCCACTACGCCCAGCTAATTTTGTATTTTTAATAGAGTCGGCGTTTCTCCATGTTGGTCAGGCTGGTCTCAAACTCTCGACCTCAGGTGGTCCACCTGCCTCGGCCTCCCAAAGTGCTGGGATTACAGGTGTGAGCCACCACGCCCGGCCAAATTGTATAATTTAAGTATGTGCAGTTCACTGAATGTCAGTTATACCTCATTAAAGTTGTTAAAAAATTTCTCACATGATCTGCTCACCATCAGGAGGCCAGTACTTTATTAAGTCTGGTGTCTCTGGAAACATTCTGGGCTCTGTACCCCTGCTCACCTGCTCCTTAGGGTCCCTGTCTTGGCCTGTGTGCCCCCACCTTGCCAGTTCCTCGCCTCTCTTGTTTCCCACCCTGTCATCCTTTCTCCATGCCACAGCACTCTCTTTAGAGGAGGAGAAGCTCACGATGCTGCAGCCATTCTGTATGCTCCAGGTGTTACTCTTAAGCTGCTCCTCTGTCCCAGAAGCTGTGGCTCTCAGAGGGTCGACATATACAGACAAGACATATGGGGCCCCTGCTCTCCTTGTGCTCAGAGATGGATGGGCACACAGGAGCACCCACTGTAGAAGCAGGTCCCCAAGACTACAGGGACAGGTCAAATAGGTGTACAAATGTTAGTATAAATGAAAGTTATTAAGCACAGTACATTCCAATGAAAAGGTATGATTAGACACTCTGAAAGTAGACCCTAAAGACAGCAGCATAAGAATTGCCAACCTGATTTGATTTCCAGGGCTCCCTCTCAATGAGAATCTCTGGGGGACGGGCCTGGATATCTGCATTTTAACAAGCTTCCTTAAAAGACCACTGTAGGGCCACTTAGAATGACAAGAGCCTGGCTGGATACCAGTAGAAGTTGATCTTCTGGATAGTTTGCTTTACCCAGGGCTTTCTTAACAGTATAGGCATGAAAATGTTTTGGCCATCAAGTAGCATTTTGCCTGGCAAGGTATATCTATTTAATGGTTTAAAACTTACATAAAACATGTACGCTCAAGTTCTGTAATTTATCTACTGGATGCAAATTATGTGCTTAAATGTATTGATTAAACTTTTCTTTTTCCACAGAACTCAACAAAAATCCAGTGGAAGGCTTTTCTGCAGGTTTAATAGATGACAATGATCTCTACCGATGGGAAGTCCTTATTATTGGCCCTCCAGATACACTTTAGTAAGTATAATGGAACTGACATCTTCAAAATGGAGCTCTTTTAATACACTGAATTAAAAACTATTTTGGCAGGCTGGGCACGGTGGCTCACGCCTGTAATCCCAGCACTTTGGGAGGCCAAGGCGGGCCGATCATGAGGTCAGGAGTTCGAGACCAGCCTGGCCAATGTAGTGAAACCCCATCTCTACTAAAAATACAAAAATTAGCCGGGTGTGGTGGCATGCACCTGTAGTCCCAGCTACTCAGGAGGCTGAGGCAGGACAATCACTTGAACTCAGGAGGCAGAGATTGCAGTGAGCTGAGACCACGCCATTGCACTCCAGCCTGGGTGACAGAGTGAGACTCCATCTCAAAACAAAACAAAGCAAAACCACAAATATTTTGGCAAACTGACATGAAATTATTTTTTAAGGAGCAGGAGAAATGGCTGTATTCAGTATCCTTTGTACTGAATTTGATCATGGAAGAGTTTTTGTGTTTTGCTTGAAGCTCTAATGTCTAAGACCTATTGCTATTAAAAATAATAGTTTCAGGCCAGGCGCGGTGGCTCATGCCTGCAATCCCAGCACTTTAGGAGGCTGAGGTGGGCGGATCACCTGAGAGGTCAGGAGTTTGATACCAGCTTGGCCAACATGGTGAAACCCCATCTCTACTAAGAATACAAAAATTAGCTGGGCATGGTGGCATGCCTGTAATCCCAGCTACCCGGGAGGCTGAGGCAGGAGAATCACTTGAACTCAGGAGGCAGAAGAGTTATATAATTTTTGGACATTTTAATTGAGAATGTATTACACACATCAGTGTTTTAAGAAGGCTAAGGAGAACTTTCAAGATCGTTTCTTTTCATGGTTCTCTACTTGAGTCCCCACCGAATACTGGTTAGAATCTAGGTGTTCTTATCCCAAACTAAACTAATGGTCACTTTCTCCTAGTTTATTGAAAGTTATTGGTATGCTCTATGATAATCTATTAACTGACTATTAATTGTTAAAACCAATGGCTTAAGGATAGACAACAATGTAGTGGTGTGAAAGAGCAGTAGAAGAAGAGAAATAGAGTTTAAAAATATTTCATGTCGTACATTTCTAGATGCAAAGACCACAGTCTTCTTTTCTGCTCTGAGTGTTTGCAGACTAACTTAAATTTACTAGTATGTATTGTTTTGTAAGATGCACCTGCTGGCGCGGTGCGTTGGCTCACGCCTGTAATCCCAGCACTTTGGGAGGCTGAGGCGTGTGGATCACCTGTGGTCAGGAGTTCAAGACCAGCCTGGCCAACATGGTGAAACCCTGTCTCTACTAAAAATACAAAAATTAGCTGGGCATGGTGGCGGGCGCCTGTAGTCCCAGCTGCTCAGGAGGCTGAGGCAGGAGAATTGCTTGAATCCGGGAGGTGGAGGTTGCAGTGAGCCAAGATCACGCTACTGCACTCCAGCCCGGTGACAGAGCGAGACTCCGTCTCAAAAAAGAAAAGAAAACCGTCTCTGGTCTTTGGTGTACATTTTTAAAAGTGTTGGCTGTTGAATTGAGATGTGAATCACAGCAATATTTCTGGCAGCTCTGCTGGAGTGTGTATATGCTGCTGAGAATACTGGTGGTCACTTCTGGACTGTGCCTTCCTGAGATCACTAGCCTTTGCTCAGGAAAGAGAGAGCATGTTCCTAGGGCAGGACCTGAGAAAGGCAAAGGAAGGTACAGGGGAATGAAGAAAGGTTTGTTAGAAGTAAGCCTTTTAGAATGCTACCAAGAACCATGTACTTCATAGAATGCTTAAAAAAGATTTGTTGTCGGCTGGGCGTAGTGGCTCACGAGGCCGAGGTGGGCAGGATCACCTGAGGTCGAGAGTTGGAGACCAGCCTGACCAACATGGAGAAACCCTGTCTCTACTAAAAATACAAAAAATTTAGCCAGGTGAGGTGGCATATGCCTGTAATCCCAGCTACTCGGGAGGCTGAGGCAGGAGAATCGCTTGAATCCGGGAGGCAGAGGTTGCATTGAGCCGGGATCGTGTCACCCACTCCAGCCTGGGCAACGAGAGCAGAACTCTATCTAAAAAAAAAAAAAAAAAAAAAAAAAAAGTTCTTAAAAAACTTCTTAGCAGAAAGTAGTGAGGTTCTTGTAATTATTTCAGTGGAATGGAGAGAGTAGAGGCCATCTTGGAATTGTTTGAAGAGCGCTATTGGAAGTGAATATATACACCTTACGTTTAAATAACTGCCTGTGAAGGGAAGTGGAGGCTTGTGCTGGGGGGAGGGGTGTTATAGGATTGAAAATAAATTAGTATAGGCTCAGATGGTACCCAGACCTAAGTGATTAATTCACCACTTTATAATTAGATAATAGAAATACTGTACCAAAATTCTGTAAAAGCTGCTGTGATTATCTCTGTGCCATCATTAGCCCTCATGTAGTCACTAGAGGGCGCTCCACTCTCTTTTCAGTCTATGTGATTGATAACTGGTACCGTTCAAGGATTACTTTGAGACTCCTATAGTTGCCACAAGTCTTAATTCAGTCATACTCATATTTATATAGCATTACATTTTTATTTTTATTAATGAGTCTTTCCAGTGCAGTAGTCTCTAAGGCCTTTCTATGAAATGTACATTCTGAAACTGGTGTGGTATACCAACTGTTTTCAGACTGATTATCAAACAGTATGGATAACCACTCATATCCACAGAAATTAAAATTTCAGGTAGAAGTGGCAATAGGTTTGTAGTACGGAAGTTTAGGGTGGATACAGTGGCTCACGTCTATAATCCCTACACTTTGGGAGGCCAAGGGTGGATCGCTTGAGCTCAGACGTTGGAGACCAGCTTCGGCTACATGGCAAAACCCTGTCTCTACAAAAAAAAATACAAAAATAAGTCAAGCATGGTGATGCATGCCTGCAGTCCGGAGGCTGAGCCCAGGAGGTGGAGGCTGCAGTGAGCCAAGATTACGCTACTGCACTCTAGCTTGGGCAACAGAGCTAGACCCTGTCTTAAACAAACAAACAAAACCAGAAAGTCTAAGAAACCTGGATATCACTGTATCATTATAACATTTTATAAATTATTAATGAATGATGACTGTATAACTTTTATCTCTCTTTTCCTTTCATCACCAGTGGCTGGTCTGTTCAAGGAGTATGTCTTATTTATTTATTTTGTTTTTAAGCACTGGCAATGATATGAAAAATCTGGAGAATCTTAAGATTATGTGTTTTGTAGTATTGCCTTGGGTAGATATAGAAAATGAAGAATCAGTTAACCAAAACTCTGAATTACATTCTTTTACAGTTGCAAAATTCTATTCCAGTTATAAATTATTTTCCAGTCCTGTGTGAGACATAGAGGCAGAAGCCATCTCTTCTGTAATGAAGTTCTGGAGGGAATGAACCTAGTGCCTACATTGCTTGGAAATGGAATGATCAGTGGTAATGCCATGCGGTTTATCACGTAGTGTTCAAGAACATGGACTTTGGGGACTGCCTTTGGTTAGCTCTCTAACTCTACCACTCTTCTTAGTTGAGTGACTTTGAACAATTACTTAAATTTGGTCTTAGCAGTTTCATTTCTAGGGTAAAAACTCTATGCTTAGGAACGTTTCAAACGTTCCATGTTCTATTGCTTATAATAGCAAAAAAAAAAAATTTATTTTTTCCCCTTTTGCGGTTTTATTTATTTTTGTAAATGTCAATTATAATTCGAAGGACACTTTGTAGTTACTAATTAGACTATATGAAAAACTGTACAGACTGTTTGTACTATAATATTGTGTCCCTAAGAGATTAGGGGCCTCAGTAACAGAAAAATCAACTCAGAAGGGTCACTGCTCAGCAGTCCACATAACCACATAGTAGAGCCCAAGCTACTGGTTGTGAGCAGAAAGAGACTTCATACAAATATCTTCACATGTCTTCTAGCATTATGCCCCTACCAGGAAAGGGAATGTCTGTCACAATTTTTTTTTTTCTGCTGTAAGATAAAGAAAAGGCTGTATCCCTTAGACACATACTTAATGAAGACAATCTCAAAAGAAGCTCCGTGTTTTTCTGTTTTCACTGTTCTTTTCTGAAGTTCACCTGGATGTTCCAGAGCAGTTTTCTAAACCTTTCATTGTTGGTTGGCCTTTTGTAGAATTCTTCAGCAACACACAATACAGAAGACACAGGCTAAAATAGTTCTCACAAATACACTTTGAAATAGGTGTATTTGGATATAAATACAACTTGCCATTCCATTATTTTTTTTCTCATGACTAAACTCTAAATTTTTAAAAATGGAGATTTTCAAACCAGTGATGTGCAAAAGCCCATTCTCATGACATAGTCATTTTAACTTACTAAGTATGGGAAAATTTTATTTCTTCCCTTTGTCTTGTGGAATAATTTAGGTTCTCACCCTGGGCATGATTCACAAAATAGAGTAAGACCACAGATAAAAGTCACATAGAATCACAGGCAATGAAGAAAACTTCTAAAAACAAATATCCCCCAGTGACCAGTATCATCCATCCCAGCAGTGATGGAAATGATGGCCACCCCAAGATTCTGAATGGAGTGCGTGAAGCCATATGCAGTTCCCAGTTGATGTTCAGGAACTACAGATGCCACTGTTGGCCATAATGCACAGGCAAGCGATGAATAGGAGATTCCCAGAAGACACAGCAACCCAAGGGCTCCACATCATAAAGGCCAGCATCATGTGGGACACAGGAGTGGCTGCGACCACACGCAGAACCCAGATGCTGTTCTTCCCCGTGTCATCCACTGGGAGCCCAAATACTGGGGTGTGGGAGCTGATAACGACATATACAACACTGTTCATTGCACTTGCTGCCTGGAAAGAAAATCCAAATTTGTGTGTAAAGAAAACTTTCCCAAGTCCAATAAAAGGGAACATGGCAACACAATAGCAGACACAGATGATAAATATGAGCCACAGGGGTAAGGAGAAATCCTTTACATCAGTTAATTTAAAAACTCCCCCCCCCCCTTTTTTTTTTGTTGTTGTTCTTTATGAAGGATTCTCTCTGCTCTCACATCTAAAGTAAGCAAGAGCCAAGGAAGGCACAGATTAGTGAAAGAATACATTTTATACCCCCAATCTTAAGTGTGACCCCAGGGGTTGTGTGACCAGCAGAACCCCATGAAGCTTCAATCTTAGAATACAGCCAACTCACGAAGTTCATGTTTACTGTACTTCCAATTCTAGCCATGCTAAATTGTTGGAGTCCAGACACCAGGTTTAATTCTTTGTGTTTAAACCAGCTGACAGCCTATGTCCTGGGCAACTGCTGAGCACTCCCCACCAATCCAAACACAAGTCTTTCAAATTCCATCAGCCAAAAAACATTAAATATTCCACCCAGAACAAAACAACCTGTCCAATGCAAATAAAACAGCTAAAAGTAATTGTGCCCCATCATATTCCAAATACTCGGTCTTTTAAAAAGCCACCAAAGAAACACAAAACTACATTGGGCCAAGAATACCAGGCATATAGCAGCATGAATTTCATGGTGTTCACCTGCCAGTTCCGTTTATCCTGAGTCTGAAGGGCAGCAGGATTATTATAGCAAAACTAGCTGCTGAAGCCAAGGAAACACATCAATAACAGCATCAAAAGTCATAGCCAGGCGACTGGAGGCCACAGAAGGGCCAGCAGCACCCATGCTTTCTCATCCTTCTCCTCCATTGCGCCCGTGGGAGGCTGAGAGGCAAAAGGGGTGACAACTCCAGGACCTGGCAGAAAAGCAGTGCCCACGGAGCACAGCCAAGTCAGTGATCACATGACTATGTGATTCTGACTATCGTAGAATAATAGTGAACTGTGGCGGATAGAATGAATGGACAAGAGACAGCTACAACAGGACTATAGATTAATAGAACAATGTTGAGCAAATTTCAGACGGCAGCATACAGCACATTATTTACATAAAATAAATATGGCAGTATGGTAGGATTTGATCCTTGTAAGATTTTTATAATTTAACTCAAAAACAGTAATGGAGGCCTCATGGAAAAAAATTGAACTAGGCCTGGGTTTTTAAACACTTTCAAATGTGAAACTGCTGGTTACATTATCTCTCTCTCTTTTTTTTTTTTGAAAACAGAGTCTGACTCTGTTGCTCACTGCAACCTCAGCCGCCTGGGTTCAAGTGATTCTCCTATCTCAGCTTCCTGAGTAGCTGGGATTATGGGCACCTGTCACCATGCCTGGCTAATTTTTGTAGTTTTTAGTAGAGACGGGATTTCACCATCTCGGCCATGCTGGTCTTGAACTCCTGACCTCATGATCTACCCGCCTCAGCCTCCCAAAGTGCTGGGATTACAGGTGTAAGCCACCGTGCCCGGCCTACATACCTCTTTTTAATATCATGGTAGTAATTATACTATAGTATCTGTGATGAAGATAATATGTAATGAAAGATATTTTGAATTAATTGGTGCCTTTTAAAATTTTATTTTATTTATTTATTTATTATTATTATTTTTGGAGACAGAGTCTTGCTTTGTGGCCCAGGCTGGAGTGCAGTGGCACAATCTTGGCTCATTGCAACCTCTGCCTCCCAGGCTCAAGCCATTCTCCTGCTTCAGCCTCCTGAGTAGATGGGATTACAGGCACCTGCCACCACGCCTGGCTAATTTTTGCATTTTTAGTAGAGACGGGGTTTCACCATATTGGTCAGGTTGTTTTCGAACTCCTGACCTCAAGTGATCCGCCCGCCTCAGCCTCCCAAAGTGCTGGGATTACAGGCGTGAGCCACCTTGCCTGGCCACAGTCACATCTTTCTATATTTGAAAAATAGTGGATATGTGACATGTTAATGTGTAGTCTACAGTGTTATTCTACTCTATGGGTTTTGGGCTTTCTCTTTGCTAACTTGGCTGCTCGGTAGAAGTTTGCACGCACAAGTTGGGTACTAGTTAGTTAAGCATCGAAAAAAAAAACAAAAACAAAAAAGCAGGTAGGCCAGGTGCGGTGGCTCAGAAGGTCAGGAGTTCAAGACCAGCCTGGCCAACATAGTGAAACCCCGTCTCTACTAAAGATACAAAAATTAGCGGGACGTGGTGGCGTGCGCTTGTAATCCTAGGTACTTGGGAGGCTGAGGCAGGAGAATCTCTTCAACCCGGGAGGCAGAGCTTGCAGTGAGCCGAGATCACGCCACTGCACTCCAGCCTGGGCGACAGAGCAAGACTCCATCTCCAAAAAAAAAAAAACTAAAAAAAGAAAAAGAGGGGAGGGGCAGGTAGAATTTCCACAGGTAAAATAGAAGAAGAGGGGTCCACAGATAGGAGAAAAACTCAGAAATGCCATGGTTGCTTCAGAGTGGGCAAGGCCATTTTCAGATAGAGTGAAAATTGTGTGCTTTAAATTTTTAGGGCTACTCTTTTAGTTGAATTTGGTTGACATTTTAGAGACTGAAAACAATTTAGAGGGTCTAAGTCGGTTTTTCATGATGAGGATTCCAGTCAGCTATTATGAAGCTTTTTAGTGAATGTAACCAATCAAAAGTAAGTGACGTGGGAAAGCTGACTTAATGTTGTCAAGGAATCAAGTGGCAAGTGGCTGCCAGTAGAATCAAGTGCAGGGGCTTTGTGGCAGTGGCTTTGATGTCCTTTTACATTGACTCTCTCTTTTTTTTTTTTTTTGTTGAGACGGAGTCTCACTCTGGCACCCACGCTGGAGTGCAGTGGCACAATCTTGGCTCACTGCACCCTCCACCTCCCAGGTTCCAACAATTCTCCTACCTCAGCCTCCCAAGTAGCTGGGATTACAGGTGCACGCCACCATGTTTGGCTGTTTTCTGTAATTGTGGCTTTCAAACCCATAATTAGAAATACTTTACATCATGACCCAGTGCATACATATGTATATATAGATTAGTGAATAAAACACATACATAGATTATATAACTGAAACTACTTGTGATAAACTCTCATGTTTTCTATTTTTGTTAACAAAAAAACTTTGATAGTGACTCATTAAATTGCTTTTGCAGCCCTGTTTGAAAAACTAGTCCATGTAATCAGTATATCCTAAGACCCATTTTGGCACTAACTTACACAGAGCAACAGGATCAGTAGATAAAGACTTAACTCTTTTTGGTGTAATGCACTCTTAACAGCTATTCCAGTCTCTATTCCCTCAAGCCCTCATGCTTCTTCCTTTCAATAGATAACCTCATCATTTGTGAAAAGTAAGGCGCTATGGTGGGCCTTACTTCATTTCTACATTTCTTCTGAATATCTCTTTTAAAGCGCTTGTTTTGTACAGTTTCCCCATGTAGTTACTATCTTCAACTGTTAAATTTTTTGTATAAATTGTCCTGTTTATTATGCTTAAGTACTTTACTACCCTGTTCTTTAACCCTTTACAGCTTTTTTTCCTATTGCTTTTTACTAAAAAAATTGTATTATCAAGGTCACTGACTTTATACTCTGAGTCCTGTGGCATTTCCTAATTATTCAGAAATGTTTGGTGTTAATGATCTGTCTCTTTTTTAAAACTTAATCTGCACCTTCCCCATGTCTTATAATCAGAAAAAGCAATAAAAATTCATACTTGCTTGTGAACAGTTCAAGCTATATTAAAATGAGCAGAGAGTAAAAGATCTCGTAACACTAACTATTGTTAGTTAACTATTGTTATGTATTGATGTCCTGTTTCTGGACATTTTTCTATGTGTATACAAACACACCCCCAATTTTTCACTTGTTCTTTCCTTTCTTTTCTTTTTTCTTTTCCCAGGCTGGAGTGCAGTGCAGTGGTGCAATCACAGCTCTCTGAAGCCTCAACTTCTTGGGCTGAAGGGATCCTTCCCCCCTCAGCCTCTCAAGTAGCTAGAATTACAGGCATGAGCCACTGTGTCCGGCCTCCCACTTTTTCTTTAAAGACAAATTAGCTTATTTTAGAAATACCTGCTTTTAAAAATGTAACAATAGATTCCTCATATCATTCCATGACAACACTTACTACTGATATTTTTCTTGGTAGATATTTTCCTTCTGCCACTAAAACGATAAGCTCCACAGTGCTCTTTAATGCTTTGTTCTCTGTTGTATCCTTTTATGTAGACCAATGGTTAGAGTAACTGGGTAATCAATGTATATTTGTTCAGTGAATGAAAACCATTTAATGAGCTGAGAATTTCATTTCTCACTGATCTGAAACAACCACAATCATGATTCTAATGGTTGGACACATTGAACAACAGAAGAATCAGATGTGCAAATGGTACTGCAATAAAGAAATTTAAAGAGGTCAATGTACTAGAAGGGACCTGGTGGCTAGTTTAGATTTTAGTCAAATAAAATCTTTCTAGAGGTAACGTTTAAGCTGAGTACCAAATGATAATCAGAAGACAAAGGGAGAAAAGTATTTCCAACAGAGGAAATATTTAGTACCAAGGCCACAAGACAGGAATTTAGTATTTTTGCTCTTTAAGGCTGACTTGATCTCTGTGGTTTTAGTTAATGTATACAACTCATTGTATTGTTCTTTTGATGATTCCTTAAGAATGATTGCTAATTAAGTGTCAGTGATCTGGAGGTGTATTGTCTAAAATAGCAGTCACAGGGCATATTTCAAGTGGCTGGTGGCTACATTATTGGACAGCACAAATACAGAACATCTCCAGCATTACAGTTTGGTTTTACAGTGCTGTTCTGGAAAGTCACTCTTGAGATTTTTTTTGCTGCTATACCCCTAGAGTTTGACACATAAATGCTGAGTAAATACTTGTTAAATGATGAAATGAATAAATGGATAGATGGAGGCAGTATATCTGTTCCTAGATAAGGAAAAAGAAAATGTCCATAAGTTTTGAGATGAGAAAGGGTTTGATGTGTTTGAGGAACAGAAAGAAGACTGGCTAGTTTCAAATCAACATAGAGAAATTGGTGATGTTAAACCTTCTGAATTTTGTTTTAAGTGTACTGGGAAGTGATGGAAGGGTTTGTAGCATAGCAGTAATATGATCTGATCTGATCTGGTGTGAATGTCTTTTTAGCAGATGATTTCATTTTACTAGCTCTCTTGAAAGTTTAATTAATGTGATAGCTATGACAGTTTATTAAACTACTTATTTGAGAAAGTAACTGCCTGTGGGAATCCAGATTATTTGTTTACTTCATTTTTGATGTTAGTGCTAGCACCCTTGTTTTATATTTGTTTTAACACTTCTATACTTAAAAGCAGGAACTTATAGGCAAGAACTTCTTTTTGTTCTTTTTTCCAGTGAAGGTGGTGTTTTTAAGGCTCATCTTACTTTCCCAAAAGATTATCCCCTCCGACCTCCTAAAATGAAATTCATTACAGAAATCTGGCACCCAAATGGTAAGTTTATCTAGTTTTACTTTTACATTTGCAGATTTGATGGCCTGTTATTGAAGTGTTCAAGGTCAATAAGAAAGATCTGTTTCTCAGTGAAATTGCTTTGGCATTTTTGTACTGTTCATTGTGCACATGGCTGTGTACTAAAACCTTTAAAAGGAGGAGAGGCCAGGCGCAGTGGCTCACACCTGTAATCCCAGCAGGCCAGGCAGGTGGATCACTTGAGGTCAAGAGTTGGAGACCAGCCTGGCAAACGTGGTGAAACCCCGTCTCTACTCAAAATACAAAAATTAGTTAGGCATGGTGGCACATACCTGTAATCCCAGCTACTTGGGAGGCTGAGGCACAAGAATCGCTTGAACCCGGGAGGTGCAGGTTGCAGTGAGCCAAGATCACACCACTGCACTCCAACCTGGGCAGCAGAGTGAGACTGTGTCCCAAAACAGAGAAGGAGAAACAGAGATCATATGGAAAAAGTTATTTTTTATTTATTTACTTAGTTTTCAGTTTGGTTTGAGACTCGTGTTTTAAACCAGAGGGTGTGGTTACTGAGGGATTAACATCAATAGAACTCCTATAATTGAGGGGATAATTATCAAGGTATTAGATGATTCACTGGCTATTACAAAGAACACAGAAATTATGAAACCTGGTTCTGTAACTTATAGTTTTTCATATTATTTTTATACCATGGACAACTCTTCTATGTATATTCGTAGGTGTAAGATTACTGGCAGTGTCATATGAAACAACATATTACATTTTTTAAGCCTGGAAAGCATCTAGTATGGCTGTGCACGTAGCGATGACATTGACTTTTTTTTACTTAAAGAAGAGCTACCACTTCAAATCCACACGGTGGCTGTTCTCCTGCCTAGCCAGCTGCCACTGGACTCTCTCCCCTGTATATAAGCCCCCAATAACTACGTCTTATTTAAAAATTAAAAAAAAAAAATTCTCTATAAAGTAAAATAAAATCCCCAAAGTTTAGGCCAGATAAGCTATATTTATAAAACAGTCTCTCTGAACTTTTGGCTTTGTTTTGTATGATAGAACTTGCAGAGATTTATTTTCTAATTATTTTGACTATGTAATCAGAGTTGTCTCTTTAGGCTATTATACTAATTTGCATTTGGCTTCGCATCATCAAGACTTCTGGGTGCAGGGAATAGAAACATATAGATTAGTATAAGCTGGAATCAGTGAGACAGGAATGAATGATTGAATGAAGTTAAACAAGGATTTATCGGAAGGATATGGAATATGTAATAGAAGCCAAGGCTTGAAAAACAGATGGGCATTATGAGAGACTGGAACTGGCAAATGGAAAACTACTGGGAGCCAAGGGACTTAGCATATTTTATTGCATCTAAGGCAGCAGTGATCGTAAAAGATAGTTATTTTTCCTACCAGTAAGAAGAGGAAAATATCTCTAACAGTTGATGGCAGAATGCATTAACTGTATTCCTGCATGATGCGGGCATGCATGAATGGGTGACACTTGCCTCTTGTGCTTTGGCTTTTCTTTTATCTCTTCCTAGGCTTTCGACAGTTTCTTCTACCTTCACTTGCATTACTTGATTATAATAGGCAATCGTTTTGCACCTATTTCGAAGATGTAACAGATTCTGAATGTTGGCTTCACCACAGACTAGCTGTGTAACTCTAGGCAAACCCTGTTGGAGCCTTAAGCTAGCTAGCTTGCCTTCCTCCCTCCCTCCGTCTCTCCTTCCCCCACTCTGCCCCTCCTTTTCCCCTTCCCTCCCTCTCTCGCTCCCTCCTCCCTCACTTCCGTTTCTCCCATTCCGTCCTTTTTTTCTGAGACAGGGTCTCACTCTGCCACCCAGGCTGCAGTGCAATGGCATGATCACAGCTCACTGCAGCCTTGACCTCCTGGGCTCAAGTGATCCTCCCAAGTAGCTGGGATGACAGGGACACGCCACCACACCCAGCTAATTTTTGTGTTTTTTTTTGTAAAGACGGGGTTTCACCATGTTGTTGGCCAGGCAGGTCCTGAACTCCTGGGCACAAGTGATCTGCCCACTTTGTCCTCCCAAAGTACTGGGATTACAGGCATGAGCTACCACACCAGGCCTATGTTTTCTATCTGTGAAAATTAAATGAAAACATACATGTAAGCAAATACATGGGAGACTTCCCTTCTGGTAAAAAGAAAGAGAGCAATCACCTAGGTAGTTTAAGAGGACAACTGATAAAATGGTGTTGTGTTTTGTTTTAAGGTTGAAGAGACTTTTTTTTTCTTTTCTTTTCGTTTCTTTCTTTCTTTTTTTTTTTTTTTTTTTTTGAGATGGAGTCTCACTGTCTCGCCCAGGCTGGAATGCAGTGGGACAATCTTGGCTCACTGCAACCTCTGCCTCCTGGGTTCAAGCGATTCTCCTGCCTCAGCCTCCTGAGTAGCTGGGATTACAGGTGTCCACTACCACGCCTGGCTAATTTTTGTATTTTTAGTAGAGTCGGGGTTTCACCATGTTGGACAGGCTGGTCTTGAACTCCTGACCTCATGTGATCTGTCTGCCTCAGCCTCCCAAAGTGCTGGGATTATAGGCGTGAGCCACGCGCCTGGTCTTAGATGGAATTTTGAATGAAGATGATGCTTGGCTTGAACTTCATTCTTTAGGCTGTGAGGACTCGTTTAATTCATGACATTTAAAGCTGTACATATTGTCATGACAAAAAGAGAAAATGACAAAAAATAAAGAAGCTATGTAATAGGTTTCTCTTATATTTTCCTTCTTGAAAGATTACACTCATAGAAGATTGGAAGGGGAAGTCAGAGAGATAGCAGGGAGGTAGAGCATTTTAGCAATAATTTGAGTAAAAAACAATAAAAACTTGAACTAAGAATAGTGTTGCAGGAAGGGTAATTTAGTTTCTTTGACTTGACTGCCAGAGGTGGATGGTAAAGGAGAAGTAAGAGTTTAGGATTGACTGGCCATTTACAAAAATAATTATAGAGTGAAAATCATAATGAAATACCACTTTTTACCCACTAGGATTCCTATAATCAAAAAGATAATAACAAATGTCAATGAGGAAGTAGAGAAATTAGAACTCCCATGCACTACTGGCAAGAAGGTAAATGGTGCGGGTGTTTGGAGAAGAGCCTGGCAGTCCTCAAAAGGTTAAGCATAGTTACCATAGGACCCTGCACTTCCATCCTAGGAACCTAACCAAGAAAACTGAAACACATGTCCAGAAAAACTCGAACACGAGTGTTCACAGCAGCATTTATTATTCATAACAGCCAAAAAGTAGAAACAGCCCAAATGTCTATCAGCTGATAAATAGAAAAACAAAATGTGGACCCATATAACGGAATATTATTTGGCAATAAAAAGAAATGAATTACATGATATTGTTTTCTAAAGAAAAGAAAGAAATGAAGTAGTGATACTTGCTACAACATAGATGAACCTTGGAAACATTATATTAAGTGAACAAAGTCAGTCGTAAAAGGTGACATAGTGTACGATTCCCTTTATATGAAATGTCAAGAATAGACAAATCCATAGAGACCGAAAGTAGGTTAGTGGTTCCCTACTGCTGGAGGGGAGGTGGGGGGATTGAGGAATGGTTGCTAACTGGTACTGCGTTTCATTGTAGGGTGAAAAAATACTCTAAAATTGATTGTGGTATTGATTGTACAACTCCGTAGACATACTAGACAGAAACCATTAAATCGTGCTTTTCAAATAGGTGAATTGTATAGTAGGTGAGTTATAGAGATGTTATAAAATTATTATAGGGGAATAGTTTTATGTGTCTGACCTTACATATATTCAGCTTTTCTTGAGGTATACTTGCTACACCCAGTTAGATAATTAGTTAAACCAGTCCAGGGTTCAGCAATGAGCTTAAGGGCCTTGGAAGTTACTGTATCAGGATGATAGATAACATGATAATGAATGGGTTAGTTTTCCTACGGAAAATATAGTTAATGTTGGAGATTAGGATAACATCAAAAGTCAAATTAAGGAAAATGAAAACTAGAAAGTGACTGAGAGAATGTTCAGGAACCAGGGGAAAACAAGAGTATCACAGATGCCAGGGGAGGAAAATGTATCCAGCAAAGTGTTGTCGTAGTATTAGTTGTCTTGGCCCAGAGGGGTGACTTCAGGTAGCTGAAAGTACCCAGGAGAATAAATATGCTATCCAGACCACTTGTGGACACAGTTGTAGCATCCTGCTAGGGAGAAGCCAGTTTCTAGGAGAATAAAGGAATACCTGAGTAGTGAGTAAATAGAGAAGATGAGGGTAAATCAGTTTTTCAGAATTTTAGGTAGAATTTAGGTAGAAAAAGGAGGTAGCTAGAAGTATATGCATTGTTTAGGCAGCTTAGTTTTGTTTGTTTGGTTTGGTTTGGGTTTTTTTTTTTTTTTGAGACAGAGTCTCACTCTGTCGCCCAGGCTGGAGTGCAGTGGCTCACTGCAACCTCCGCCTCCCAGGTTCAAGCAATTCACCTGCCTCAGCCTCCCGAGTAGCTGGGATTACAGGTGCGTGCCACCAAGCCTGGCTAATTCTTGTATTTTTATTAGAGATGGGTTCACCATGTTGGCCAGGCTGGTCTCGACCTCAGGTGATCCGCCCGCCTCAGCCTCCCAAAGTGCTGGGATTACAGGCCAGCCATACATTACAGTGAGCCGAGCCACTGTGCCCGGCCCAGGTAGGTTAGTTTCATCTCTAATGAACACTGAAATGAAAGAAAAAAGTAACAAGCAAAAATTATATGGGGAAAACTAAGAAACACTGTGGCAAGAGGAAAGTAAACATTAAGTACATAACTGGCTAAAGGATAAGAACAGACATTTCACAAAAGAGGAAGGACATACAGGTTATATCCATGGAAAGTTGTCACCCCAAAAGCATTTAGAAAAGTGAATTAAACCAGATGTTATGTATGAAATTTAAACAGCATCAATAAAGGAAAATGTTCATCCTGAGGAGGCAATGAAATGGCCATCTCAGATTGCTGATGGCAGTATAAATTGATACAATCTTTTAAAATATGGTTTGATAATAGGTATTAAGCCTAAAAATCTTCTCATTCTAAAATAAATGGTATGTTTAAAATGACATGAGGTTAAAAATGTAAAGATCCTGGATTAGTGATAACTTGATTTTTTTTAAAAAGGAAAATGGATCTTATATAGTGGTGGTAGAATTCTGTACACATATTTAATAGCATGTTTTTAAAGAAAAATGACTTGGAAAAAATCCTTATTACACAGTAAGTACAGAAAACATTGTAAAATAGTAATACTCTGTGAAATTTTTATGCTGAATTTTGTAGTGTTACAAGTTTTGATGTTATTCCTTTTTTTTTTTTTTTTTTTTTTGAGATGGAGTTTCACCCGTTGCCCAGGCTAGACTGCAGTGGTGTGATGTTGGCTCATGGCAACCTCTGCCTCCCGGCTTCAAGCAATTCTCCTGCCCCAGCCTCCCAAGTAGCTGGGATTACAGGCATGTGCCACAACAGCCAGCTAATTTTGTATTTTTAGTAGAGATGGGATTTCTCCATGTTGGCCAGGCTGGCCTCAAACTCCTGACCGCAGGTGATCAGGCCTCCTCGGCCTCCCAAACTGTTGGGATTACAGGCGTGAGCCACCACGCCCGGCCCTCGTTGTTATTCTGGCCCTGATTCTATTTTAGTAAATAGATTTTACTAGCAGATAGGGATGGGTTGGGAAGAGGAACCTTAATTATAGAAAAACTCATACATAAAACATTGAAGGCACGGGCCTTGCCTGTCATATATTCACTGCCGTACTTCTCTGTCAGATGTGTGCCTGGCATGCAGTAGGCATTGAAAAAGTATTTGTCGGCCAGCGCAGGGGCTGTTTCCTGTAATCCCAGTTTGGGACCAGCCTGGGCAATATAGTAAGACTATATCTCTACCAAAAAAAAAAAAAGCCAGGAATGGTGCCATGTGCCTATGGTCCCAACTACTTGGGAGGCTGAGGTGGGAGGATCGCTAGAGCCCAGGAGTTTGAGACCAGCCTGGGCAACATAGTGAGACCCCCCATCTCTACCAAAAAAAAAAAAAAGTCAGGTTAGCCAGGCATCATGCCATGTGCCCATGGTCCCAGCTACTTGGAGGGCTGAGGCAGGAGGATCGTTTGAGCCTGGGAGGTCAAGGCTGCATAGAGCTGTGATCATACCACTACACCCCAGCCTGGGTGACAAAGTGAGACCCTGTCTCAAAAAACCAAAACAGCAACAACAGACAACACCAAAAAATAAGAATTTGTTGAATTAAGAGAGCAGTGATATTGATTGGTAGATACAAACTTTGATTCTGATTTACCCAGAGTTCATAACAGCAGAAATACTGATGTTATGAAATGAAAAATAAGATTTAGCATTATATTTATTCACAAATTTGTTAGACTATATAGGATAAGTTAGGAATGAAATATACATAAACATTGTCACTACTCAAATTCCTTTCTAAAATTTCTTCCTCAAAGTATGATTTTTAAAAAAATTTACGGTGGGTAAATGTTACCATAAAAGATTAGTTTCACAATAGGGATTATTTATATGATGTATAAATGAATTAGTGGATTAGGACCTTTTTTTAATGAATAAGTAATATTTTACTTTTTGCTAAACTGCTTAAACAGTTATGTCAATACCTATCTCCTAAAAATAAGTATGTTTTCTTATTAAATGTGTTTATAGAAAGGAGGCCTCATGAGTGTCGTATATGTTGATGAGTTTTCATTGGCAGTATGGCATGTTTGTTTTGTGAATTTGAATATACTCCTTTCTCAGAAAATACAATTTTGCCTTTATATGATTGTAAAAATATCTTTCTCAGGAAAAGTCTCTGGGCCTTTGACTATTACCAATTTAAGTCGGTAAGTTAGTGGGGAAACTAGGAGGCCATTACATAGAAACTCAGTTGCTAGTTTTTGGAAAAATATGCTTTCTGCAAATGAAGAACACATCCAATAGTTGCTATTTATTCATTTATTATATTATACTTAAGACATGTAAATGTTAGGCACCATCTACGTGCTAGATATCTTCATGTTTTACATAAATGAAAAAGATAGCTTGTATTCCTATTGGGTTTGTCAGATGGATCCTGTGTATGTAGTACAATCTATACTATAGTCTTCTTAAAAAGTCAACACATTGCATTTTGGACATTAACTTCTGCGTATGTGTCATGTTTGATAAAGGTACTGTGTGAATCAGGATCACATTTGTAATTGATATTTCATGTATAACCAAATTAGTAATATATGAAACAAGCCTCTTCTTGAATTTTGCAGTTGATAAAAATGGTGATGTGTGCATTTCTATTCTTCATGAGCCTGGGGAAGATAAGTATGGTTATGAAAAGCCAGAGGAACGCTGGCTCCCTATCCACACTGTGGAAACCATCATGATTAGTGTCATTTCTATGCTGGCAGACCCTAATGGAGACTCACCTGCTAATGTTGATGCTGCGGTAAGGTGGTCACATGTCTTCCCTTCCCTTCACTTTCCCTTGTAATAAAACCTGAACTATATTTAGTATGTATGTAAGTATGCATGAATGTATGCATGCATGTGTGTGTGTGTGTGTGTGTATCTCTTTCCATAGTTCTTATTTTTGACAAAATAAATATATTTATTTACGTATTTATTTTATTTTTTTGAGGCAGGGTCTCTCTGTCACCTAGGCTGGAGTGCAGTGGCACAATCGTAGGTCACTGCAACCTCAAACTCCTGGGCCCAAGTGGTCCTTCAGCCTTGGCTTCCCAAATTGTTCCGATTACATGTGTTAGCCACCATGCCTGACCAAAGGTGCATATTTATTGTATACAACATGTTGTTTTGAAATATGGATATGTTGTGGAATGGCTAATTTGAGCTAATTAACATATGCATTACCTCACATACTTACTAATTTTATTGTGAGAACACTTAAATTCTCCTCTCAGCAGTTTTCAAGAATACTATACGTCGTTATTAGGATGTAAACTGTGACACCAAATTTAGAATTGGGGGTGGGATGGGCAGAGCAGAAGTGTAGTTTTTCAATGCAATCAGATTTTTATCAGCTTAAAATGGCTTGTCGTAACTGTGAAATTTTTTTGTAAGCCTCATTTTAACCACAGAGCAAAGTCCTACAGTAGTTAACACAAAAGATAAAAAGTAAGGAATCGGGGCTGGGCACGGTGGCTCACAACTGTAATCCCAGCACTGGGAGGCCGAGGCGGGTGGATCACGAGGTCAGGAGATTGAGACCATCCTGGCGTTATAACACGGTGAAACCCCGTCTCCATTAAAAATACGAAAAATTAGCCGGGCGTGGTGGCGGGCGCCTATAGTCCCAGCTACTCGGGAGGCTGAGGCAAGAGAATCACTTCAACCTGGGAGGCGGAGGTTGCGGTGAGCCGAGATCTGGACTCTAAAAACAAAAGCGATTGTCATACCTAAGACAATTTAATGCCTGGTCTGAAGTTCATATTATTATCCCCAAGTTTTCAATTTTCAAAAGTTTCACATCTATAGAAAAAAATGTATTAGTTAAATGAACACCAGCATACCTTTCATCTAGGTTCACCAGTTGTAGAAATTTTGCAACTTTTTTTCCTAAACAGTTTGAGAGTAGTTTATAGATACCATAACCCTTCACCCCAAAATGTTTCAGGATCTGTTCCCTAAGAACAAGGCTGTCTTTCCATATACACAGTACAAGTCTGTCGTTAATGTAGTACTATTATTGTTTATACATATATAATCTATATTCACATTGGATTGGATTGTCCAGTATTCTTTATAGCTGCCACGCCCCTATCCTGCAGTTTTTTTTTCTTTTTAAATCCAGAGGCTAGTCTAGGAACCTCTGTTTTATTTGTATTCAAGTTTTATTAGTTGGCTTGAATCTAGAATAGTTCCTAGTTCCTTAGCCTTCTCTCCTTCTTTGAAAAGCCTTTTTTTCTTATTCTTAGAACCTTTGTTAGTACTATATACCAAAGCCAGGGCATAAAATTTACCTTTTTTCTTAGGTTAATAACAACTTGGGTGGAATCTTATATACAGACTGAGACACTATAGATAACTCCCTTTGAAAGCTATGACTGAAATTAATAATAGAATTGAACTAAAAACTGGCAGAAAACTATCTATTTAATCAAGTATTAGTCTAAACAATGTAAGACATGATAAGGGAGAAGGGGTGATAGCTGCATTAAAAGAAATCCTAGGAAATCATTTTGAGAGAGACCTGATGAATGTTTATGTGGTTCATGCTCAACTGTCAGCAATTTTAATAATAAGATCAGAGTTGGCCAGGCGTGGTGGCTCACACCTGTAATCCCAGCCGTTTGGGAGGCCGAGGCGGGCAGATCACAAGGTCAGGAGTTCGAGACCAGCCTGGCCATAGTGAAACCCTGTCTTAACTAAAAATACAAAAAAATTAGCCAGGCATGGTGGCAGGCGCCTGTAATCCCAGCTACTTGGGAGACTGAGGCACGGAGAATTGCTTGAACCTGGGAGGCAGTGCTTGCAGTGAGCCCAGATTGCGCCACTGCACTCCAGCCAGGGTAACAGTGCGAGACTCCATCTAAAAAAAAAAAAAAAAAAAAATCAGAGCTGACAAGTTGCCCTTTTTATTTTATGTATGTATTTATTTATTTTTGAGACAGAGTCTTGCTCTGATGCCCAGGCTAGAGTGCAGTGGCGTGATCTCACCTCACTGCAACCACAACCTCTGCCCTCTGTGTTCAATCGATTCTCCTGCCTTAGCCTCCCAAGTAGCTGGTATTACAGACGTGCAGAACCACGCCCAGCAATTTTTTTTTGTGTTTTTAGTAGAGATGGGGTTTCACCATGTTGGCCAGGCTGGTCTCAAACTCCTGACCTCAAATGATCTGCCCGCCTTGGCCTCCTGAGGTGCTGGGATTACAGGCATGAGCTACTGCACCTGGCCCTTTTATCTTAAAGAAGAGTAAATTAATAGCCAATAACCAAGACCATGAATATGCAAAAATTACTTTATTAACCCTTCAAAATAGCTTAATCTAAAAAGAGCCAAATGTACTGCCAGAGTAAAGTCATTCTCTTGATGCTAAACATTTTCCTAAGTGTTGAAATAGGCCTTAATGTGAGGTTGAAATATGCAAATATGAGTTCTAGTCCAAATACCACAAATTGTGCAAAATCTATTCCTTTTTTTTCTTGAATCCCACTGGTTCTTCCTTCTGATTTAACTAGTTAGTTGTCTCATATTAAAACCAAAAACCATGACTTATAAACAGTTTACCATTCTTTTTTTTTTTTTTTTTGAGACAGAGTCTCACTCTGTTACTCAGGCTGGGGTGCAGTGGCACAATCTCAGCTCACTGCAACCTCCACCTCCCGGGTTCAAGTGATTCTCCTGCCTCAGCCTCCCGAGTAGCTGGGATTACAGGCATCTGCCACCACGCCTGGCTAATTTTTGTATTTTTAGTAGAGACAGGGTTTTGCCATGTTGGCCAGGCTGGTCTCAAACTCCTGACCTCAGGTGATCCACCCACCTCGGCTTCCCAAAGTGTTGGGATTACAGGTGTGAGCCACCCGGCCCAGTTTACTGTTCTTACTTGCTTTTTCTTCTCTCATACTACACCTTTGATCATATTTTCATAGTGTTGATTTTCTGACCTCTCAGTCTGCAGTACCTATTCCAGGAAACCCGCATTTTTCTTAGCCACTTCTCTCCTGGGTCCCTTTATTCTTTGGCTCCAATTTTTTTTTTTTTTAAAGATGTAGTCTCGCTCTGTCGCCAGGCTGGAATGCAGTGGTGCAATCTCAGCTCACTGCAACCTCCACCTCCCAAGTTCAAGCGATCCTCCTGCCTCAGCCTCCTGAATAGTTGGAACTACAGGTGCGTGCCACCATGCCCAGCTATTTTTTTTGTATTTTTAGTAGAGATGGGGTTTCACCATGTTGGCCAGGATAGTCTTGATTTCTTGATGTCTAGATCCACCTGCCTCGGCCTCCCAAAGTGCTGGGATTACAGGCATGAGCCACCTCGCCCGGCCGCTTTGGCCCCAGATTTGATTGACTCTCTCAGCTTGGGGCTTAGTTGATTTGCTCAGATTACCCCTTCACTGCTCTTCTCAATTGAATCTTTTGTTTCATGGATCCCATTTCTTCTTTTTCTTCTTGGTTGATTTCCTCCTTCATCCTAGAGTAATGTTTTAGGGTATGTGGCAATTAAATCCTTAGTCTATTTATGATGTAAGGTGCTTTTATTTTTCCCTTATACTTGATTGATACTTTGTTTCTAATATTATAGGGAGAAAATCAAATTTATATAGAATTTATATTTTACTATTTTTTATTGCTGATGCGAAAATTGATACTAGGCTGATTCTTTTCCATTTTTAGGTGACTTGTTCTTTTTTCCTTTTCTTTTTTTCCCCATTGTACTTAGGTTCTTTTCTTTATGATTGGTCTTTGGAAATTTCACAGAGTTGTGTGAACTCTTTTTAATTTGCCAAATTAAAATTTGCTTTAATTTTAAAGATACCAGCCCTGGGAAATTTTCGTTTTAAATTATTTTGAGGCTGGGCATGGTGGCTTACGCCTGTAATTCCAGCACTTTGGGAGGCCGAGGCACGTGAGTTACTTAAGGCTAGGAGTTTGAGACCAGCCTAGGCGACATGGTAAAACCCCATCTATAAAAAATACAAAAATCAGCTGGGTGTGGTGATGTGCACTTGTTGTCCTAGACGCTTCGGAGGCTGAGGTGGGGAATTGATTGCATGAGCCCAGGTGTTCAAGCCTGCAGTGAGCTATGATCACCACTGCACTTCAGCCCAGGCAACAGAGTGAGACCCTATCTCCAAAAAAAAAAAAAAAAAAAAGAAAAGAAAAAGAAATGACAGTCTCGGGGGGAAAAAAACAAATGGTATTTATGTCACTCAAAGCTATATGGCTATTTGGATGACAAAGCTACTAAACTGAAGGTAAGGGTAAGGGTTGGAGGAAGAGGGGTCATTTAAATTCCAAAATGAAGGAGTAATTGTTTTTGGCACCAATACCCACACTAGCAGTTCTTTTATTTATTTATTTATTTATTTTTTTTTTTTTGAGACAGATTCTCACTCTGTCGCCCAGGCTGGAATGCAGTGGCATGATCTCGGCTCACTGCAACCTTTGCCTCCCGAGTTCAAGCGATTCTCTCACCTCAGCCTCTTGAGTAACAGGGATTATAGGCACGTGCCACCATGCCTGGCTAAATTTTTTGTATTTTTAGTAGAGATGGGGTTTCACCATGTTGGCCAGTCTGGTCTTAAACTCTTGACCTCAGGTGATCCACCTGCCTCTGCCTCCCAAAGTGCTGAGATTACAGATGTGAGCCACCACACCCAGCCTAGTGGTTCTAATTATAGTATTCTTCAGTATATTTATATAAAGTTTATATATTATTATTTTGGGAAAGTTAAAATTTTGGATATAGGTGAGGGAAAATGTTGAGTATACAGACTTTCAATTAATCTCTATTTTCAGGCCCTCTTTTTTTTTTTTTTTTTTTTTTTTTTTTTTAGAGACGGAGTCTCGCTCTGTCGCTCAGGCTGGAGTGCAGTGTCACGATATTGGCTCACTGCAACGTCTGCCTCTCAGGTTCAAGTGATTCTCCCACCTCAGCTTCCCAAGTAGCTGGGACTACAGGCGTGCACCACCACGTCCAACTAATTTTTGTATCTTTTAGTTGAGATGGGGTTTCATCATGTTGGCCAGGCTGGTCTTGAAGTCCTGACCTCAGGTGATCCTGAGGTCCTGCCTCGGCCTCCCAAAGTGCTGAGATTATAGGCGTGAGCCACTGTGCATGGCCTCAGCCCCACTTTTTATTCAGGCTCTTCTCAGATTTGCCATTTCCAAATTTTAGCTTCTTTAGGCCTCTGTTTAATAGACCCTTTTCCCTTTGTTTCCCCTCTCCTCCAACTCCTCTCTCTCCTTCTCTTCCCTTTCCCTCCCCTCCCTTCATTACCCCACTGTTCTGTTCCATTTTTGTATGTCAGGCAGTGACAGTGATAATTGTCATATATTTTCCTCTACAGTAGAAATGGTACTTAGTATCATCTCAATATGATGCATCCCACCTATCTACCTTATGTTGCAGACACTTTTATGTTTATTTTCTGGTTGTTTCCAATAGGGAGAGTTGGTAATCCTTCAGATTACCAACTGAATGTCTTTTTTTGAGATGGAGTCTCGCTCTGTCGTCCAGGCTGCAGAGCAGTGGCACCATCTCAGGTCACAGCAAGCTCCACTTCCCCAGTTCAAGCGATTTTCCTGCCTCAGCCTCCTGAGTAGCTGGGATTACAGGCATGTGCCACCACGCCTGGCTAATTTTTGTACTTTTACTCTCACCATATTGGTCAGGCTGGTCTCAAACTCCCGACCTCGTGATCCGCCCACCTCGGCCTCCCAGCTTGCTGGGATTATGGACGTGCGCCACGGCCCCTGGCCCGAATGTCTTATTGGTATATTTTAGCTTTCTATTTCAGTGTAATACAAAACTGTAAATGTTCTTTTGTGACCTTTTTCTTTTTTAAAGATAATTTTTAATGTAGAGGTAATTTGCATAGGAGATTTCTGCCTGTATATCCTGGTAGTGTCTTGAAAAAGTATGTCTAACTGCTTTCTACCTTATCAACTCTATAATGTTTCTGAAGTGTACAAATCACCAAGGGATTACATTCAAAATTAAAATAAATATTTGAGATTATAAAGGGGAGTTTGCATGAAATCACTTGATACTGCTTTTTTAATCTACAGAAAGAATGGAGGGAAGATAGAAATGGAGAATTTAAAAGAAAAGTTGCCCGCTGTGTAAGAAAAAGCCAAGAGACTGCTTTTGAGTGACATTTATTTAGCAGCTAGTAACTTCACTTATTTCAGGGTAAGTTTATTTTAAATATCATACTTTTGTTTTTTTGTAAGTATCCTATTAGTTTTTGGAAATTGTGTGATTTGGGTATTTGAATTACATTTTTTCATTGACTTCATTTTTTAATGGTATTATCCTGTAGTCTCGTTCTCAAAACTACTGTATAATCTGCTTGCTTTTCTCCTAAGACACCCAGCTGTTTTTGACTAGATATTCTGCATTCATATGGTTAGTATGCTGGTGGTCTGTTTCTTTTCACTGGTGGTAAAGTTTCTAATGATAAGGTTGTTATTTCAGTTTAGTTTCTTTGTTTGACTTTTTGATCTAGCATCCTGATCACTTGGGCATTAATGTATCTTCATATACTGTATTATGTAGGGTATAGGCAAGACTATTAGTCATCTACCTATTCCTTTAAGGTTGGTCTTCTGGCCAGGCATGGTGGCTCACGCCTGTAATCCCAGCACTTTGGGAAGCCGAGGCGGGTGGAACACCTGAGATCAGGAGTTTGAGACTAGCCTGGACAACATGGTGAAACCTTCCCTCTACTAAAAATACAAAAATTAGCCGGGCCTGGTGGCGTGTGCCTGTAATCCCAGCTACTCAGGAGGTTGAGGGAGGAGAATCACTTGAACCTGGGAGACGGAGGTTGCAGTGAGCCAAGATTGCACCGTGGCACTACAGCCTGGACAACAGAGCAAGACTCTATCTCAGAAAAAAACAAAAAACAAACAAAAAGTTGGTCTTCTATCTCCTTGGTCTTTACAGATAGGGCCAGTAGTTAAAAACTTCCCTTTTATTGTATAACATCTGTCCACAGTTTTATGTTAGGTCTAGAAAGGAGTCAAAGATGGAAGGCACCCATCCACCTTAGAAGAGGAAATAATATAGATTAATTGCTCACATGTGGGTTATTTGGTCTCTTCTTTTAAAATTAAATATTGAAATGATAGAAACTGAAGTGAAGACTATCCTTTCAGGGATCATTTCTATAGTTTGTTACTATAGAAGTTTTCTGAAGGTGTAGAGCACCAAAGGATACAACATTGAGCTTGTTTCAAATTCAGCTGCTTTGATTCAGCAAGCTGCAACAGTTAAAAACTTAGCAGAAAATTTTTATTGAATATCTATGTCTCTGAAAAAGGAATAGTTCTGCAAGTTGGTGAATAAAGTCTAAGAGTTGTCCAGCTACAGAAACAAGATGCCAGATGATTCGTAAGACCTATTCGTGATATTTAAATTACTCAGTAAAAGACCTATTGATTTGTGGGGGTTGAGGGAGAAACTGAAATACACTGTCTGAAAAATCACAATCCATGGCACATCTTGAATCTACCTATTTTAAGAAAATGAACATTACCATTATCTTCTGTCCCCTACACTCCACTGCTTTCTTCTGTCCCTTTCTCATATTCCTAATTCTGGGTTTACTATTGCTTTTCTTCATAATTTTACCAAATTTGCATGTTTAAACAATGTATTTCATGATTTTGAACTGTTTATATGTGGAATGATAATGAATGCATTCTTCTGTTACTTTTATTGCTCAATATTCTTCAAATTGATCTGTGTTGCAAATAGGTACATTTCACCTGTGTGCTATTACACTCGGTAAATTACCGCTCTACTCCTTATTCTCATTGCAGTTATTTTCTGAATTGGTGTAGGGGTGTTTGTTCTTTTTCTGTTATAGAGGGTGGCTATCCTTGTTTCCTGATTTGCATGTACTGTAAGAGGTTCTCTAGGGTATATACTTGGGGTGGAATTCTTAAATCAAGGGTACACGTATGTCATTTTGAGTAGATAATGCCAAATTGTTTTCTAAAGTGTTCCTTCTTTTCATAGTCCCATTGGCAAGGATAAAGATTCCCTTTGTGGCCAGGTGCGGTGGCTCACACCTGTAATCCCAGCACTTTGGGAGGCCGAGGCGGGTGGATCACAAGGTCAGGAGTTCAAGACCAGCCTGGCCAATATGGTAAAACCCCATCTCTACTAAAAATATAAAAAATTAGCCAGGCACAGTGGCGTGCGCCTGTTGTCCCAGTTAGGAGGCTGAGGCAGGAGAATCGCTTGAACCCGGGAGGCGGAGGTTGCGGTGAGCCGAGATCACACCACTGCACTCCAGCCTGTGCAACAAGAACAAAACTCCGTTCCAAAAAAAAAAAAAAGATTCCCAGCCGGGCATGGTGGCTCATGCCTGTAACCGAGCATTTTGGGAGGTTGAGATGGGCAGATCACTTACAAGACCAGCCTGGTCCATGTGGCTGAAACCCCATCTCTACCAAAAAATATAAAAATTACCAAGGTGTAGTGGTGCACTCCTGTAGTCCCAGCTACTCAGGAGGCTGAGATGGGAGAATCACTTGAACCCAGGTTGCAGTGAGCTGAGATTGCATCATTGCACTCCAGCCTGGGCAACAGAGCGAGACTCCATCTCAAAAAAAAAAAAAAAAAAAAAAAAAAAGCCCAGGCGCCGCGGCTCACACTTGTAATCCTAGCACTTGTGGGAGCTGAGGCAGGTGGATTACCTGATGATGGGAGTTCAAGACCAGCCTGGCCAACATGGTGAAACCTCGTCTCTACCAGACATACAAAAAATTAGCCATGTGCAGTGGTGCACACCTGTAATCCCAGCTACTCTGGAAGCTGAGGCAGGAGAATCACTTGAACCCAGGAGGCGGAGGCTGCGATGAGCCGAGATCACGCCACTGCACTCTAGCCTGGGCTACAGAGTGAGACTTCATCTCAAAAAAAAAAAAAAAAGTCTATCTATCTAAATCTGGATATTGTGGACTTAATATGAATTGCCCTAGTTACCAGTGAAATTGCATATCGTTTCATGTGTTTGACCATTGAGGTTTTCTCTGTGAATTGCGTGTTCAGGTTTTTAGATTACTTTTTCAGTTTGTTGATTTGTGTACTTGTCCTTTTATTTTCTTTGTGGTATCCTTTGGACAAACTGAGGTTCATATATATATATATAAACTTTTTTGGGGGGGGCAGAGTTTCGCTGTGTCGCTTGGGCTGGATTGCAGTGGTGCAATCTCGGCTCACTGCAATCTCCGTCTTCTGGGTTCAAGCAGTTCTCTTGCCTCAGCGTCCCAGAGTGCTGGGATTACGGGCATGAGCCACCGCACCTGGCCTGAGGTTCTTAATTTTAATGCAGGTGAATTGATTAGTCTTTTCCTTTATGGATTTTACTTTTCGTTTCTTGGCTAGAGAGCCTGTTCTTTTTTAACCACCAAAAATCTGTTTTGTTTCGCTTTTCATATTTGTGTTGAATCCACTGAAATTGATTTTTGTGTATGGTATGAGGTAGAGGTTGAACTTCACTCACCCTACTTTCCCCTGATGTGTAACTGTTGACTGTACCATTTATTGACAAGTCCTTGCTTTCACCACTGGTACACAGTGCCTGTTATGTTCTACAATCAGATTTCCAACACATCAGCCAGTACGTGTTGATCTGTTTTGGGCATTTTTTTTTTTTTTTTTTTGAGATGGAGTTTTGCTCTCATTGCCCAGGC
Organism: Pan paniscus; assembly: GCF_029289425.2. Classification (NCBI taxonomy): domain Eukaryota; kingdom Metazoa; phylum Chordata; class Mammalia; order Primates; family Hominidae; genus Pan; species Pan paniscus. The sequence continues at coordinate 11,892,932 of NC_073268.2, read as the reverse complement.
TGGAGTGCAATGGCGTGATCTCAGCTCACTGCAACCTCCGCCTCCCAGGTTCAAGCAATTATCCTGCCTCAGCCTCCCAAGTAGCTGGCATTACAGGTGTGTGCCACCACTCCTGGCTTATTTTGTATTTTTTAGTAGAGATGGGATTTCACCATGTTGGTCAGGCTGGCCTCGAACTCCTGACCTCAAGTGATCCACCTGCCTTGGCCTCTCACAGTGCTGGGATGACAGGTGTGAGCCACTGTGGCTGGCCATGGGCTTTTGTATTTTTCAGTGGTTGGCTTGTTTATCTTAATTTTATTTTTGTGATTAAATGTATCAAATGCAAAGGTTTAACTCAGAAGTAAAGCTAAAGTCTGTCTACCATTTATCCTGTTTTCATGTTTGATATCTCTGGTTTCTAGAAAAAATTTAGATGTGCTTTCAGATCTCCTTATTATAACCAGAAGTGCTCCCCTTTACTACCAGATATACCATGCAGTCTAAAAATTATTCCTATTTTCACCATCTTTTAAAAATCTGCTTAGGAAGTAAATGCCTCAGTAAGTACCTAAACCAATCATTAGTTGAACTAAAAGTGTAATCATTTAAAAATTGAATTAAATATACATCACACCAAAATCACTAATGTGTTCTAACAATGGGTCTATATTTCACTCATCTGTCTGATATTCAGAGTATAGTATGCTAGCTTGTCCAGCCTGCAGCCTGCGGGCCACATGTATCCCAGGACAGCTTTGAATGCAGCCCAACACAAATTGGTAAAATTTCGTAAAACATCAAGATTTTTTTTTATTTTTTCTTTTTTAAGTTCATCAGCTGTGGTTAGTGTTAGTGTATTTTGTGTGGCCCAAGACAATTTGTCTTCCAGTGTGGTTCAGAGAAGCCAAAAGATTGGGCACCCCTGCTGTAGACAATCAAATGCTTAAATAAATGAGTCAGTCTTCTTTTTATTGAGATGTGCACCTAATTTTTAAATGTCATTGCCATTACACAATTTTTTTGTATTTAGGCTTTATACCATGGAAACCTGTTTCCTTAGGCCAGGCGCGGTGGTGCATGCATGTAAGCCCAGCACTTTGGGAGGCCGAGATGGGTGGATCACTTGAGGTCAGGAGTTCAAGACCAGCCTGGCCAACATGGTGAAACCCCGTCTCCACTAAAAATACAAAAAGTAGCTGGGCGTAGTGGCAGGCACCTGTAATTCCAGCTACTTGGGAGGCTGACACAGGAGAATCACTTGAATCCCGGAGGCAGAGGCTGCAGGAGGCAGAGGCAGTGAGCCAAGAGAGTGAGACTCCATCTCAAAAAAAAAAAAAAAAAAAAATGTAAAAGATACCTGTTTCCCCAAGGCCGGCTTTGTAGACTGAATAGTCAGCAGCCTCACCTCTCTCTTCTTGAAGGCTGGCTTTTCTCACGGCTTTGTCACCATGCACTTTCTGAGTATTTTTTGTGTTTTCAGTCATGATAGGACATAGACGTGAACGAAAACTCACTATAAACACTTGAAAAATGTATTGTCTGTCTGGGCTGAACTGAAAGTGAAATCAATTTAAGATTATTTGAAAATACATATTTATCTACATTCAAGTCCATGACCCACACATATTTTCTCAAAATGCACGGATTACTGTGGGTGCCACTTGGCCCAGGCTTTATCTCACATTTTGTTAGTGTTTATACCTCGTCCTATATAGAGATTATTAGTACCCTTATGTTCTAATTCAGCTGTAGGGTAGGAAGAATAGAGAGGAAAAGGAAACAAATTCTCCCCTTGCCACAGATGAGAACCATGGCTACTTTGTATACCACTGCACAGGAGGACTCATGTTCTGCACCAAGGTTAGAGGGACTGTATTGGTTCTTTATTGCTACGTAACAAATTACTAAAACTTAGTGGCTTGAAACAACATTTATTATCTCATGATTTCCATGGCCATGGGATCTGGGTGTGGCTTGGTTGACTCCGGGTCTCTCATAAGGCTGTGGTCAAGGTGTTGACTCAACTGGGGTGCATCTGGTTCCAGGCACGACTGAGTTCCTCCTCACTGCCTGTTGGCTGGAGTTCTCCCTCAGTTCTGTCTACTGAAGACCTCTCCATAAGTCAATTCACAACATGGCAGTTGGCTTCATCAGAGGCAGCAAGTGAGAGAGGGTGAGCCAGGTGTGGGTAGACTGCCTTGAGGGAGGCAGTCATTCCCAAGCTTCGGGAACCTTGTCTGCTGTAAAGCACAGCTGAGTTCCCCTGTAGGAATCGCTGGTGCTTACCTGCATTCAGTGACTAGTGGATTAGGCGGGTGGAGTTGGGTTGGTACAAAGGCTTGGTCAACTGGCTCTTTTGTCTTGTTTGGGAATTCTCGGGAAGGTCATTCTAACATAGTATTGACTGAGGCCTTTATTTCAACTGCCTTGAGTTAGTTCATCTTCTCCCTTTGTCTAAGCTTGCATCCCTCACTCTTGTTTTTGAGAGCACCTCCTGACAAACCTCAAATCTCTGCCTCAGAATCCGTTTCCTAGGGAACTTGACCCAGAATAAGTACTATGGATTGCGTAACTCAGCACAGTAAGGTAGAAGGCTGCCTGCCTTGCTTAGTTGCAGATGTGGGGCATGAATCTATAGTTATTTCTAACACATTTGCAAAGGCACTGTCCTCTTGGGGAAAGAAGGAACACATAGAATGCGATAGATACACTATACTGACCTGTAAAGAGCTGTTTGCCTAGCCAGGTAGACCAAGCATAAAACAAAGTAAGGTTAAACCACATTAAAAACTTCAGTGGAGGCCAGGGGCAGTGGCTCACGCCTGAAATCCCAGCACTTTGGGAGGCGAAGATCGGTGGGTGGGAGTTTGAGACCAACATGGCAAAACCGCTTCCTACTAAAAATACAAAAAAAAAAAATTAGCCAGTACGGTGGTGCGCGACTGTAATCCCAGCTACTCGGGAGGCTGAGGCAGGAGAATCACTTCAACCTGGGAGGCGGAGATTGCACCACTGCACTCCAGCCTGGGCGACAGAGGGTAACTCTGTCTCCAAAAAAAAGGGCGGGGGGGCTTCAGTGGGAGTAGAAGCAGACCATGACTCAATTTGAGGTGGTTAGGATAGAGGTTAGAAGTAGGGCTGCTGGTGACATTGCAAGTCTCCAGAGTAGAGATGAAGATGTGTTTGGTGTAGAGAGCAGTACTTACCAGGGCAAGGACAACTTGGAGACTGCACAATTAGGGTACAGAAGGAAGAGACAGAGACTGGCTTGGTAACATGCAGGAGAGTTAGGAGAGTGAGTTCTCACAGAGAGCTCAGAAAGGAAGTTGGTGTTAGAGCTGCTCACCAATCTCATGGTAGAAGAAGACGAGCAGCATGGTCCCAGTGTGGGGGAAAAAGTCAGCGGATTGGTGACGGAGCAGGAGTACACTGGGTGGCTGTATAGGGTGATTTGGAACTTTTGGAAGCATTTTTTTGTGAAGGGTAATGGGGAAAACTTAATTGGTATTGGCTGTTTTCACTTACAAGATCATTGAAACACTTAAGATCATTGAAATACTTCCCTATGATTGAAGAATTACTTTTATTTTTGTCATTAACATCGAAAAGTGGCTTCTATTTGGGAGCACATTGGTCTGTTTTATATTTTTTTAGATCTTTTTAAAAGATTAGGTTTTGTAGCCATATGGAAAATTAAAGACGACTCTAGTTTTAGAAATATTAATAAATGGAATAAGACACTCAGGTTCTTTGGAGGTAAATCATCTCCAGATTTTTAGGTTAAAAAGCAGGCATAATTCTGAGAAGATAATGAGGCAAATGACAGGTGCAATTGATATAATTTCAATTAATATTGAAACATAAATTCTGCAAAGTGGATATGCTTAAAATGTAAATGACTGTTGCAAGTCAGCACCATTTATTTGCAGTGTTGTGCTGGTTAATTCAGTTTCACATTTATCTTTCTGGAGAAAAGAATGACAAAACCTGCCTTTTCTGTACTGAGGCCTTGTCTCTATTTAGAATTTAGTATAACTTTTATTAAAAGGGAAGAGGGATAGATTTTCTTTTTCCTCTGCTGAAAAGGGTAATGCTGTTTAAAACTGGATCTTTGCTATTAAAAGGCTAGGTCGCCTGATTTTAGTGTTGTTTTTTTGTAAGACGGGAGTCTTGCTCTGTTGCCTAGGCTGGAGTGCAGTGGCGTCCTCCCCTGCCCTGTTCTGTTCCGTTTTTGAGACAAGGTCTCACTCTTACTGTCACTCAGGCTTCAGCGCAGTGGTACACTCATGTCTCACTGCAGCCTTGAACTCCTAGCTTCAAGTTGTCCTCCCACCTCAGCCTCTCGTAGCTGGGACTACAGGCATGTGCCACCGTGGCTGGCCAATTATATTATTTATTGTACAGACAAGGGTCTCCTGTTGCCCAGGCTGGTCTCGAACTCCTGGTGTCTAACAATCTTCCCACCTTGGCCTCCCAAAGTGCTGGGACTACAGGCAGGAGCCACTGTGCCTGGCCATCTCTTGGGTTTCAGTGTATGTCTTTTTATTTTCTAATAAAAATATGTATGTGCATACGTGTATCTGGTGAAGGTGATATATTTGTTACTTAGTACATTTCATGCTTTGCTAAGGGCCATTTACATTGATTGGTACATGTCTTTTGGAAAGACATATAGCAGTCGTTCTACCTCTCAGGATCTTGTAGGGAGGTTGTCTAAATGGCTTTCTTTCTCCCCACAACAGAGCTTTTGGTATGGTTGCATTTGAGTGATTGTAAGATAGATCAATTTGGCCAGGCGTGGTGGCTCACGCCTCTAATCCCAGCACTTTGGGAGGCCGAGGTGGGCAGATCACGAGGTCAGAAGATTGAGACCATCCTGGCTAACACAGTGAAACCCCGTCTCTACTAAAAATACAAAAAATTAGCCAGGCATGGTGGCGGGCGCCTGTATTCCCAGCTACTCGGGAGGCTGAGGCAGGAGAATGGCGCAAACCCGGGAGGTGGAGCTTGCAGTGAGCCGAGATCGCGCCACTGCACTCCAGCCTGGGCGACAGAGCAAGACTCTGTCTCAAAAAAAAAAAAAAAAAAAGACCATCCTGGCTAACAGGATGAAATCCCATCTGTACTAAAAATACAATAAATTAGCCGGGTGTGGTGGTGGGTGCCTGTAGATCCAGCTACTCGGGAGGCTGAGGCAGGAGAATGGCGTGAACCAGGGAGGCGGAGCTTGCAGTGAGCCGAGATCACACCACTGCAGCCTGGGTGACAGAGCAAGACTCCGTCTCAAAAAAAAAAATTGATAAGTTCATGTTGGGCTTTAGAAGGCATGCTGAATTTTGAACATGTCTGGTGTGAGTTAAAATTTGTCATAACTCTTTAAGTATATTTGGCTTCTCTGTGAGGAATTTAAAATTATATCCCTTGATTTCTTAGTCATCTTCTGTTTCTTTTGCCCAAAATTGCGCATGGCAATGGATTCAGAGTTTCTGAGTTCTTTGGAACACTTGACCTAAAGATGCAGTCCTAATAGGTGTTTCCTTTTCTGCTGCCCTTGGCACCCCCACCCACCCCCCTTTCAAAGCACATATTAATATAATAAAGACTCTGAAAAGTCTAATAGTCAAATGACACTTTTAAAGCTTTAACCACTGGGTGCAGTAGCACATGCCTGTAATCCCAACACTTTGGGAGGCCGAGGTGGCAGCGTTGCTTGAGCCTGTAGTTCAAGACCAGCCTGGGTGACGTGGTGAGGACCCTGTTTCTACAAAAAAAATTTTAAAATTATCTGGGCGTGGTGGTGTGTGCCTGTGGTCCCAGCTGCTTGGGAGGCTGAGGTGTGAAGATCACTTGAGCCCAGAGGCTGCAGTGAGCCATGTTCATGCCACTGCACTCCAGCATGAGGGACAGAGTGGGACCCTGTCTCAAATAAATAACAAACAAAAACTTCAACCTAGTGTTTTTCTAACTTTTTGAACAGGAAACTCAGCCATTTATTGGCTATGTGAACTTGTCTCAGCTTTAGAGGGGAGACTCCTTCATAATGATTTGTGAGCATTCAGGAAATGAGTTTGTAAAGCGCTTAGCATGCTGCTTGGCACATCAGAACTCGATGAGGCGGTGCTGCTTTTTATGTAGATGTGTTCTTGACTTACAGTCTAACTGGATGATACGAGGCCAACAGATTCGAAACACTTAGAAACTGTGGTTGGAATGGAGGGTCATTTGTGGCAGGCTTTGTGGAGAAAATGGGTTTGAAGGGAGCTATAGTGAGTTGGATAGAATTTAGCAAGTTGGAAAGTGTGGCAATCTTAAGTTGTTTCTCTGAACATCCTCAAATGTTTGTAAATTTCCAAATCACTTGGCTTTTAAATCTTCTCTTATGGATTCTAGATTTAATATAAGTTGAAAGACATTTGAAGTATTGAAAAATCTAAATTAGCGCTGTCCAGTAGAACGTTCTGTGATGATAAGGATACAGCTGTGCTGTTCAGCTTGCCGGTCACTAGCCACATGTGACTACTGAGCACGTGAAATGTGCTTAGCATGACTCAGGAACTAAATTGTAAATTGTACTTAATGGCAATTAATTTACATTTAAAATTAAATATACCCACGTGGCTGTGAGCTACCATAATAGATAGAAACAAAGTGAGCTAGAATGAAATTAAGGATTTGTTGCCAAATAAATCTAATATGGATAAAACCTACTTACAGTTAATTCTTTTGTAATTGATGAATTGACTATATAATGTTGTTTTTGTTGTTGTAGGTCTCCAATTGAGAAACATGGCACTGTTTTTCCTGCACTCTACCCACCTATTGCTGGACTTCTGTTGTTCAAGTTGGCAAACACTGGCTGGAACTGGGCTGCAATAAAACATGCCAGTTATCAATGCTGACAAGAGCCTAACAAGTGCCAACTTACAGATGATTACGCATTTTGAATTCTAATGAACTGTTTTAACCTTCAGGAAGAATTGTAAAGACCTGTACATAGCACAACATGATCCGGATAATATATATACTGTTCATGTACATCCACAAATACACCTTGTACCAAATAATGCTTTCTTGTAGTAGAATAAGAATCGTGTAAATTCTAAAAGATTTTAGCAGGTTTTCTTTCCTATTCATTGTTTCTTATCAGTTTAAAAGGATTCCTTTAAGCATGTCAGATGAAAAGCAATTAGGATTAAAAGTTTCCATTTAATTTCCCTTAAACCCTTGAGGCTTCATTAAACTCTTTTCACTTACTAAACTTTTGTATCTTCTTTGTTTTGACACACTCCCCTTTGCTTTTATCTCTTACCTGCCAGAATGTTCTCAAATGATTTAGTTCAAATACTGAAATACTTAATGAGCAATTACTTGATTTTTAATGATGACTTCGAAGGAGTCATCACTAGGTGCTTTGTCCTTTTTGTATTCTAGTTGCACCCACCTCTTGGATTGGATATAGCAATAACATTTATTGGCCGTTGTGAGCTCTTGATCCCAGTCATTACCCCTGAGAACTAAAAATAGATGGTTCTTAATTCAACTTACTGAAAATTTCCCCAAACAATAGCAAATCTGACTTTTCCCTCTTCAGTTGCCTGGTATTAAGGTTGGATAAATGAAGCATGCACAGCTACAGGCTTTCTACTTAACTTCTGGGTTTGCTATTACAAATGCTATTTCCTCTCATACCCTTCTCCTTAGTCCTTCATATTTCTCTGCCTCTATTCTTCTATACTGCAGATTTTTCTCACCTATTGTACAAAGAAATTGCGATGTATATTTTCATGTAATTTGATTTTGGAATTCTGTCACCTTATGTAGTGAGTTCTTCCAAAATATAATTTTTTTTCAATAATTGTCAAGTTGTTGGCTTTTATTGTATTGAATGAAGGCTATAATACTGAATGCCAGAGAAGTGGTTTAGGAAAATCTCAGGTTGATTCCTTATGCAAATGAACTTTTAATACTTGAAAATCACGTGGCCATGGCAGTATATGTATTTGGTTCTATCTAGATTCTTCTGTGAATCTAAAAGCATTACAGGGGTAAATGCTTTGCTATTTGACGTATAGATCCCGTCACTAACAATAGTACACTTGGATGTGATTAATGTTTGAGCTTCAATATATTTCATATCATTCAGTTTTCTAAAACAACTTCAGCAAATGGTAAAATGAACATGTGCAGTGTTAAAGGCAGGCCTTAGGCTCCTTCATGTCTGTTGTGAGGTTGTGTGTGGGAAGTAGTCTTTGGCTTATAAGGGATAGAACTTGAGACAGTAGCAGATGGGACATGGTGTTTGATTGTGAGAATCAGTGAGAATTCGTGCATCTCTGCTCTGTGGGGTTTGGAGAAATGCTTTGGCAGAAGAGTGAAAGAACTCCTGCCAAGAGCCCAGACCACTACAAACGTTGTATGTCCTTTTTAAAGCAGAAATAAAATGGTTGAGGATGTAGTCACAGTAGAGAGTGATTTTTTTCTAAGTCCCTGTCTGTTCTTTACTCTGAAGCGTTATAAAAACCTGTAAACATTATACAAACCCACAAACCTTATAGAAACTCATAAGTGTGTTGTGACTGGAAATTGATTCATTAGAACCCAGTTTTTCTTTAAGAACTTTGTGACTTGGTTTTTTTTTCCTTTTCCAAAGACTGTAAAAATAGTTGCCCCAAAATGTCAGCACTGCACACCCTCCAGGGACTTGGAATACAATCCTTTTTACTTTTTTTTTTTTTTTTTTTTTTTGAAGAAACTGGGTCTCTCTGTCACCCAGGCTGGAGTGCAGTGGCAACGATCATAGCTAACTGCAGCTTTGACCTCCTGGGCTCAAGTGATCCTCCTGCCTCAGCCTCCTGAGTAGCTAGGACTACAGGTGTATGCCACCATGCCTGGCTAATAAAAAAAAAAATTCTTTTAAGAGATGGGATCCCTCCCTTTTTAAATCAGAACTTGTTCACATGGTGGTTGCTTGTGGCAAAATGGAGTTCGAATTTTGCTCTCCTATTGCTGTTAATTCTGCTAGCAATCTGTTGAGGTGAAACTTGGGATCTGACTCTTCAGCAAGCAGCAAATGACCTAGTAACTCAGGGACAACTATTTTTGAACTTTAAGTGCCACTTTAATGCAGTTAGTTTGATAAAACCATGTGGGTTTTTTTTTAGGGCTAGCTCTACGGGAGTGGAAGTGAGAGCCAGGCATGAGTGCGTTTCTCTTCACATGCTTTTCCACCTGCCCTGAGTGTGTTACACACTGAAACAGGCCTACATAGATGTTACAACTTCCCTTCCTCTGTCAGAGATGTCATCTGTGCCTTTCTCAGTGTTCATCTGATAATGTAAATTTAAATGCCTCTACATTTGATACGAAACCCACATTCAGGTGACACTGAACCAGGTGGCTTTTGTCCCACCAGTGCCTCTTCAGTGTGAGGCGATTCCTCTCTGCTTTAGGAAAATGATTTTTGCCCCCTAAACTTGTGCCAACCATCAACAACGTCTCCATAGATCTTATGGATTGTAGAACTGTTGGCTGTTTCCTAAATTTATTCCAAGTTCTCGTAGAGGCATATAGATTTCAGTCTGTGCTCGTATGGGATAGATGATCTGAGTGGCTTTCTGGCCTCTTTTTTGAGTTTAAAATCCATATGAGGTTGACTTGTCATACTAAGGTAACATGTTTGTGAGGTTATTCCACTAGTACTGTGATCACGTGGGTGTCAGTATCTTTAACGGCCTTCATTCTTGGTTGTGAGATTTTATTTGATATGCCCACTCACCCTCGACGAATCTGCCCACTTTGGGCTGTGGTGCCTGTGTATCTTTGCCCGTCTGGTCTCCAGTTGGTGGAATTACCTTTTTTGTACTGCCACTTCTCAGCATCTTTGAAATTTGACATAATGTTGCTTCATTTCAGTTTTTTTAGTTCTGTAATTTGTTGATTGTATTTAACTATGTGAGTTCTGTTGTGATGTTTACTGTATTGTAAAGCACCTCATTCATGTGATGAGTGCTCTATAAATCAATAAATGATGACTTAGAGGCTGTATCACGAGCTATTTTGGTTTTAGGATGCAGGTCTCAAAAGCAAGTTGTGGGACTCTTTCTGTATAAACAGCACATGATACCAAAGGAACCACAGGGAAACCTTGTATTTTACAGACTTTAAAGAAGGAACCAGAGAAGTTAACTTGCCTTCCAACCTGATAATGATGCTCTTTAGATTTCCAGTACGTGGCCACGCACCGTTTTAACTCAGAGTTTGTGTGCACTGTGATTCAGAACCTTGAAGTGAGCACTTATTAGAACATTATTGGGGATTTTGTCTTTGGCCTAAACTACCATAAAGATAAGCTGAAAGGTGAGGAACCCAGACTCAAATGTGAACTGGAAGAGACTGCAGGCACCATCTCAGTCACCACCTCTGTCCTCTAAACAGACGGGAAAATGCGCCAATACCTGCCCAGGGGTCATTCAGTAAGTTACTGACAAAAGAAGCAAGACTGAGTAGAGAACCTTCTTTACAAGATACACAAGATATCAACATCCAGCTTTTTATCCTGAATCCTTACAAATAGTTCATACGGAGTTAGTGTTAGATGTTGAAAGCTTGTTTGTCCTTGATATAAATCACTAGCGACTATTAAGGGCTCTTCCTTACAAACTCGGAGAAAGGAACATGGAGTCAGACCTCTTATTCAGCTAAATTATGAACAAGAAAATCCCCCGAGAGGAGTTTTGGCAAGATTAGGGATTATTTCTAGAGTGCAAATACCCGATAAATATATTTGGAATGAACTGTTGTGGAAGGGTCTAGACAATATATATCCCCAAACTTACATCAGTTTTAGACATAATCAGCTACTCAAGGTATAGAGCCAAAACGTTTTATTTGCGTGCTGCTTCCAGTGCAGATGAACAGGTTTTCGATGGTGTGTGCAAGGCACGAGGCTCCCAGGAAAGATGTGGATCTCCCGCTCCCTCTCATGGGACAGGGCTAATAACCGCCTTTCAAATTGAACCCTTTCTGCCTTGAGGAGGCCCGGAACCCTCACAGGATTCAGTTCACAGATCAAATGATTTTCTGGGTATGGTATTTCTGGTGGTTCAATTTCAGATGTGTGTAATCTGGCTGCCAACGTAGGATTAGGCTTTTTGGCTTGTGGAGTTGACACTCCTCACTGAGCTTTAGTGAAATGATGAAAGAATTTTGAATTCTGTTCACACAGGTAAATAAACTGAAGGAAAAGCCTTTCACAAAAGGCAGCCAAACACATCTTCTAAGACATAGGAGCTGCACAGAAAGTCCTAGGCAAGAAACTTGATTTTTTTCCTCTTCTCGGCAGTATGCAATATTCACAGTGACTTCCATTTATTCCCAACAAGAGCGCTGGAAATCAAGTTTTTCCATTTGTTGAGCCTCTCTTTTGTGGCAAGGTTGTGCTATGTGTTTTTCCTAAAGGTTCTAGTCACATTGTTAGAAGCAGCTTCCAAAGTAATCATTTCTCATGAGGAAACAGGCTCAGGTTAACTTGCCATCCATCGTTGCAGAGCACACAAGTTGCATGGCTGGGATTCGGTTCCACCGCCTGCCTTGCATACTGGGTGCTATTAGCCCTTCTTCACAGGTGAGGAAACCAGAGCTCACAGAGCGTGGATGTGTTGAGACTGGTGCTTGACCCAATTCATTGGACTAGCACTGGAGGTGTCCTCCTCTTCCTGCCCTGCCATGATACCGCACTGCCTCCTGAGTCTGTTCCCCTGTGCTCTTGAAGCTACGGGAGACAGCATTTATTCCCTTCCTGTTCTTCATGTTCCTTGTCTGAGACAGCACCACACTAAGTCCCTCTGAATCTGAGTGCAAAACCTGAAGTGGGTCTAAAATGGACCATGCTCCAGTGCTCAGCTTTTTCAAGACGTCTGTATTTCTGGTTATAGCTAATGTTATAGTTCCATCCAAACCTGGTGGGTGCTGTAGTTTACTGAGTACTATGAGTGCTTTATTTCGTAGGCTTTACTACCTTCTCTGTAACTCAGGGGTTACAGGTCAGTAAGAGTCCCCTCAAAAGACAAGGGCTGGCCGGGCGTGGTGGCTCACGCCTGTAATCCCAGCACTTTGGGAGGCCGAAGTGGGTGGGTCACGAGGTCAGGAGTTCGAGACCAGCCTGGCCAATATGGTGAAATCCCCGTCTCTACTAAGAATAAAAAATTAGCTGGGCGTGGTGGCGTGTGCCTGTAATCCCAGCTACTCGGGAGGCTGAGGCAGGAGAATCGCTTGGACCCGGGAGGCGGAGGTTGCAGTGAACCAAGATCGCACCACTGCACTCCAGCCTGGGCAACAGAGCAAGAGTCCATCTCAAAAAAAAAAACAAAAAAACAAAACAACAACAACAAAAAAAAAAACCAGACAAGGGCCCAGGGATACCGTTAAGTCATTTCTAAGATGGGCACTTTAACCTCTGGTAGAGGGCTCCTTAGAGCGAGGCTGTGATGAGGAGGCAGTCAAGCCCCTGAGTTGATCAATCCCTTCAGGCGAGTTGTTCTTTGATCGTGGCCATCCAGTCCAAGCACACTCTGAAATGGCACATATTTGTGTGCTACTCAAACAGAGAGGGTCTCTGGTTTTCATCAAATTCTCAAAGGGGGTCATGGCCCTCCAAATCTTTAGGAACCATGGATTCTAGTCCAATTTCCTTGTCAAATAGGTAGAATCTGAGATGCAGCATAAGGCTTGCAAGGACTTGCCCATCATCAACACAGCAAGTAGCTGCAGAGCCAAACCTGAACTCAGGTCTCTTAATTCCCAGAATAGCACACAGTGGAAACACCTCATCAAACATTTTGAGTGCCTGCTATATTCCAGACCCTAGGCTGGTGCTGCTGAGGTAATGATAGTCATCATGCAAAATCGGGAGTCAGCTGTGACAGTACTTTACCACAACTTTCATGTCGCTTTTACGTTATGGCCCAGGCAATATTCGCAGGGTACTCCACCATAAAAAGATGAGGCTGCTTGCATCCAGAGGAGCCTGGCCTGCCTGGCCACTCTGAAGGCCCCAAAGACTCACCATTGGGCACCCCTATAAACCATTCTCAACAGACAGGGACGCTTTGAGCGATGGCCTTCCATGGTAGGGAAAGTTCTCCCCTACCATCTTCGTGCCTTTCGTCTCCTGCCACAACAAAAAGGCTTACACGTTTCAACACCGTCTCTCATCTCCCAGGTACCTGGCAGCCAGAATTCCTACTCTTCCTCAAAAATTCAGTGCTTGACTATGTTCCCACGATCTAAGCTCCAAATTCCTCCTCCACTCCACCTCACTACCCACTAATGCTTATCCTTAACAGCACCTAAAGCTTCTCCAACTTTAAATCCTCCTTTTCGTTTCTGACACTCTTATTCTGTTCTCAGATCCTTCTTTTTAAATGTCTTTTCTTTTTCTTATTTAATTTTAGAGACAGAGTCTTGCTCTGTCACCCAGGCTGCAGTGCAGCGGCAGGATAGAGCTCACTGCAGTCCCAAACTCCTGGACTCAAGCAATTCTCCAGCCTCAGCCTCCCAAGTAGCGACAACTAAAAGCCTGCACCACCAGGTATAGCTAATTCAGATCCTTCCTTCCAACCTTTTGTCTCTTACTCCTGGCTGTCCTCCAAGGCCACCACTTTCCCTGCAATCCTGAACTATTGATGCATTCTTTTGATTCTCCCTTGAGTAAAAGTCTTTTTTGAAAGGTCTCATGCTGGGCCGGGCATGGTGGCTCATGCTTGTAATTTCAGTACTTTGGGAGGGTGGGGTGGGAGGACTGCTTGAGACTAGGAGTTCAAGACCAACCTGGCCAACAGAGACTCCATCTCTGAAAAAAAAAAAAAAAAAAAAACAAGAAAGGTCTCATGTTATTCAGCTATGTTACTGTTTAGCCCTCCATTTTGCAATTGTCTTAACTAATCGTATAGTCCTCCCCACATTCACCAAAGATTTTAGCTCCTGATGCTCCTTTCCTTTCCTACCTCTAAATCCCAACATCTAATTTTCCTGGCCTCTCACTTCCACTTCAGCCACTGTATTCCGTGGCTCTGTCCTGGACTTTTTTTTTTTTTTTTTTTTGAGACAGAGTCTCACTCTGTTGCCCAGGCTGGAGTGCAGTGGCACAATCTTGGCTCACTGCAACCTCTGGCTCACTGCAACCTCTGCCTCCCGGGTTCAAGCGATTCTACTGCCTCAGCCTCCCGAGTAGCTGGGATTACAGGCATGCACCACCACGCCCGGCTAATTTCTGTATTTTTAGTAGAGACGGGGTTTCACCATGTTGGCCAGGCTGGTCTTGAGCTCTAGACTTCAGGTGATTCACCCTCCTCGGCCTCCCAAAGTGCTGGGATTACAGGCGTGAGCCACCACGCCCGGCCTGTCCTGGACTTTTCTCATCTCCTAGTGCTACTTCACTATGAACCTGTTTGCCACTTTAACCATCAAGCTCTCACAACATTGCCTGCACTGCACTGGCCTTCAATTATCAGAGACCTGCAGTTTCATGGCTCCTCCATCAGTCCCTAGCCAGTCTATATCCCACGTTTGATGGCCTGGGCTGTCGTCTCACAGCACCCTCAATTTATTTTGGGCAATGCAATCCCAAGCCCTGGACAAATGCTATAATTCAAAATATCTGCTACTGCAGCCTGGTGGCTGAGTTCTAGAAAAAAGTGATCCATCAACACATACATGAGGCACATGAAACCAGGCCTTCCAACTTCAGCGTCCTCTTCCAAAGTTTCTTCGCTCTTCTTGGTCTCCTTCCTTGTCTCATAACTTCACCCATAAAATCGATGTCATCAAACGATCTCCCTGATTTTCTTCCCCCCTATATATCTGCACGCATGTTCTTGTTTCCTACCGTTTTAGTGGAATAACAGGTGACCTGCCTCTAGGCTAAATTTAATCCGTTTTCCTGAGTTCTGCATCGCATGCAGAGCATCCTACCTCCCCAGGGACCTCTCCACTGACTCCTTTCTCCCAGCCTCTCCTTTCTTTACAAACCTAAGGACCAACAAACCCCCTCTCTCGACCCTCTCATTGCCAAGCTTCTCCAGAGTAATCTGCATTCGTTGTGTCATCCTTTTCGGTGCCCTGCCAAGGACGTGGAATATGACAGGGCTCAGTCAGTGCTTAATAAATCTCGAGCCTCAAAAATACCCGGTAAAAAGAAACCCGGCTCTCCGCTTCCCCCAGAGTCCAGCAACCCCCTCCGCTTTCATTCACCCACTTTCCCACCCTGGGCTCCGCCTTTTGCCGCGCCTCCCGCGATTCTCGCGAGACTTGGTGATTCCGTTCCGCACCGCCCCGGTTGAGCCGCGCACTTCTCGCGAGGCTGCAGGCAGTGCCGGGCCAGACATGGCGGAAGGTAGGGTTTTTTGTGGAGCCGCGCGGGAAGACACGGAGCTGTGGGGGCGCTGCTGGCCGTGCGAAGCTGCCGTGGGAGGGGAAGGCCGGGCGTGGTTGCATGGGGGCTCCGCGGGTCTCGCGAGCCTTCCTGTCTAGCCTCTCCTGAGCTTCTCGGGCCGGGGTCCGGAGCGCGGTTCCTATGACAACGCCCCTCCCGCGATGCGGACCCCGCGGGACTGCGGTCGGCTGCGGAGCCGGGCTGGCAGGTCCCGCGCCGGTGCTGCGTGCAGCCGCGGGGCCCCGAGGGCAGCACCGGAGGCTCTTGATTGCCGGCGGTGCCGGGACGCCGGGGGAAGTAAGCCTTCTCCTTAGGAAATCGAAACTGCTGTCCTGGCACGTCCTGCATCCGGAAGGGGTCCATCCCTCGCTTGCGGAAGAGCGTGGGACTCCTCGGGCTGGGTTGGGGTGAGGTGGGGTGGGGTGGGGGCGAGGCAGCAGCGAGCTGGCCCACGCTTCAGGCGGGCGCACTGGCGGCTCCGGCTCTGCTGCAACCCCAGCCTTCAGGCCAGGCGTACAGATGAAGACGGGAGGAAGGGGTTTGCGGGAAGGGAGTTGGCCAAGGTCACACTGCTCACAAGAGGGCTGCTCAAACCAGACCTCTGTGCCTTTGCCTCCCTGTCCAGTGCCTACCCTCTGGTCTCGTGCACTTTTCATGACATTGCAGCTTAAGGCACTCTGGTCTCTCAGAGTCTGCCTGTCTTAATGTAGCAGTAATTAGAAGCCTTCATTGTCAAAGCCTTATTGTACACGTAGGGGGAAAGAAGGCCCAGAGACGGGGAGTTACCTGTCAGGAATCGTGCAGCGACATTGTTGGATCTGGGCAGCGTGGTTCTCCTCTTCACCCCATTATTGGAGAACAATATTCCTTATTTGACCTTTGTTTATTGAGTGACTGCAGTGTGCTTGGCCACGACCTTTCCTGTTGGTTTTGAGCTTTGACTGAACCCATCACTTGATGGATCTCAGATTTGGGCAGCACCTGACAGTTGGTCGGCTTTTCTCATTTGCATTAGACTTCAGATAACCTCGTGAAGGAGGCCTGGCGTGTGTATTTGCCTTTATTGATAAAGGAATTTAGGCAAAGTTACAGAGATAGCTGTGACTGACACCCAGTTGGTTTTGGGGTGTGTGTGTGTGTTTTGAGACAGGGTCTCGCTCTGTCCTACCGGCTGGAGTACAGTGGCGCGGTCACGGCTCACTGTAGCTTCAGCCTCCTGGGCTCAAGCGATCCTTCTGCCTCAGCCTCCTGAGTAGCTGGGACCAGGGGCGCTCGCCACCACACCTGGCTAATTAAAAAGGGGTGTGTGTGTGTGTGTGTGTGTGTGTGTGTGTGTGTGTGTGTGTAGACAAGGTCTTGGCCCCGTGTGGTGGCTCGCGCTAGTAATTTCAGCACTTTGGGAGGCCGAGGTGGGAGGATCGCTTGAGGCCAGGAGTTCAAGAGCAGCCTGGGCAACATGGCGAAACCTCGTATCTACAAAAAATACGGAAGTTAGCCAGGTGTGGTGGCACGTGTCTGTAATTCCAGGTACTCGGGAGGATGAGGCACAAGAATCACTTGAACCCGGAAAACGGAGGTTACAGTGAGCTGAGATCGTGCTACTGCACTCCAGCCTGGAGTGAATGGAGTGATGGCGGGTGCCTGTGGTCCTCGCAGTAATACTAGGGAGGTGGGAGGATCATTTGAATCCGGGAGGCGGAGGTTGCCGTGAACTGCACCAGCCTGGGCGACAGAGCAAGATCCTGTCTTAAAAAAGAGAGAGACTAGGTCACACTATGTCACCCAGGCTGGTCTCCCAACTCTTGGGCTCAAGCAATCCATCCGCTTTGGCCTCTCTAAGTGCTGGGGTTGCAGGTATGAGCCATCGCGCCCGGCAGGCACCCAGTTTTTGTCTTTACTTTTTCTACCATATCCCTGGAGGGGGAAACTTTAGGTGAATATTGCCTGAAGGCAGAGGAGTAAGAAAAGGAGCAAAAACCCAAGGGATTCCCTGAAGTTGCTTTTTGAGTAAATCACGGAATGTTGTACACAGCAGACAGCTGTTGCTCACAGGAGTGAGGCGGGTAGAAAGGTTCAGGAAGGTCTGCTGTGAGGTAATGGGTAGTCTGGCGCTTTTGCACTTAGGAAGGTAAGTTCGGTGTTTTGGGAATACATTAGCAAGGTTGAGATTGTGGAGGGCTGCTGGTTTTTCATTCAGCAGCTTTACTGAGCACCTGCTGTGCTTTGCAGTCGGGTTCCAGCCCTGAGGAGCTCATACAGGCTGAGTCAGCATACTCATCATCCGGCAGGCGCCTTGAGAGACATCTCGCCAGTGGGGTGTCTCTCCATAAACACACGAAGAAGACTTCCTTTCAGGGTTAAATTAGCAGGGGGATAGCTAGGTAAGCAGTCATGAAGTTCTGACTTCACAGTCTTTCTTTCCTTCCCTTCCCCTTTCCTTTTGAGGGAGTCTTGCTCTGTTGCCCAGGCGGGAGTGCAATAGCGCAATCTTGGCTCACCGCAGCCTCCACCTCCTGGGTTCAAGCGATTCTCCCACCTCAGCATCCCAAGTAGCTGGGATTACAGGCACCCGCCATCATACCCGGCTAATTTTTGTAGAGATGGGGTTTCACTGTGTTGGCTAGGCTGGTCTTGAACTCCCGACCTCAGCTGATCTGCTGGCCTCGGCCTCCCAAAGTGCTGGGATTGCCGGTGTGAGCCACCACACCCGGCCGGCCATAGTTTTTCTTTTACCTCTTTTGTGTCCCAACTTTTTGTTGGGATTTAAGCTTTTTAGAAACGATGTTGCAGACTTCAACTAGGAGGCATTCTGGGTCATTTAGCTTATTAATCTGAAGGTGCTTGCTATGCAAAGGAAGGCAAGATTAGGTAGAAAATGTTTCTTGGGATATTAATACTACTGCTTGTGCTTTAATCAGATTCTCAGAGCCTGCTATGCTTGTTTGGAGACAGTTATTTAAATATAAATAAATAGCAGATATCTGTGTCATATAACTTGAATGATCTGTAAACACACTATGGGAACTTCCCTGATAATGGTTGGTTGGCCGTGTGAGAATGTGGGAGATAGTGCCTAGGAATAGTAAATAGGATCGTGAGAGACTGAGGATACAGCTTCTTATGTGACTTGTTTAGAGAACAACCTTCTTTCCTTCCATCTATCCATGGCTATTCATTTGACCATGTATATTTAGCTAAAGTCTGTCCTAAAATTAGTTTTATTCCCCAACTCTACATCTCTGTGGCTATCCTGCTTAATCTAAGCTTCATTTGTGGGTTTTTTGTTTTTTTTTTTTGTTTTTTTTTTGAGACAGGATCTCACTCCGTCACCCAGGCTGGAGTACAATGGCATGATCACAGCTCACTGCAATCTCCACCTCCCAGGCTCAAGTGATTCCCTCACTTCAGCCTCCCAAGTAGCTGGGAGTGCAGATGTGCATGCCACCACATTGGCTAATTTTTGTATTTTTTGTAGAGTTGGGGTTTTCTGATGTTGTCCAGGCTGGTCTTGAACTCCTGGGCTCAAGCCATTCACCTGCCTGGGCCTCTTGAAGTGCTGGGATTACAGGTGTGAGCCACCGCTCCCAGCCCTAAGCTTCGTTTGTAAGTGAACTACTTCAAAAGGTTCCAATTAAAAGTTTGCTTTTAACTTTTCCTCCTAGATTTTGCTTTCTCATAGCCTAATTTCACATTTTCTAGTGTTCCCTTTAAGACATCAATCAGATCATGTCTCTCCCACTCTTCTTAATACTCCTGCCCCTCAATGCCCAACTCTCACAGTTCTCCGTAATCTTAAAATATATTCCAATTCTCTGTTAAGTATTAACAGGGTATGGGCCCCACTTAACACTTCGAGCTTATTTCCTACTTTCATTCACTGTGCCCCTGCCACACTGACTTTTTTGCGTTCTTTGTGTGTGCCCAACATGCTGCTACCTCTGTGTCTTTGTCCCTGCAGTTTCCTTGGCCTGGAACAGTCCTCCGCTGTTTCTCCACACAACTGACCCACTTTATTCACTCAGTGTCTGTTCAGTTGTCATCTCATTAGAGAGCATCCCTCACTGGAATATAAACCCCATGAGGGCAGGAACTTGGTCTGTTTTGCTCACTCCTGTATCTCCCAGCTTAGAATCATGGCTGTGGTTGAAGGAATATATGAATTTATTGAGCATCACCTGCTAGCCATCAAGAAAAGTTGCCTGGATACATCCTTAGCCTCTTGTCAAGCAAACTGGCTGGTCCACCTTTTATTATGCTCTGGATAACCTAAGTCTGCTAGGAGCTACCTAACCTACTTTTCATCCAGCCCATTTTTGTTTTAGCAACTAAAATACAATGTTTAAGGCCGGGCACGGTGGCTCACGCCTGTAATCTCAGCACTTTGGGAGGCCAAGGTGGGCGGATCACTTGAGGTCAGGAGTTCCAGACCAGCCTGACCAACATGGTGGAACCCCATCTCTACTAAACATACAAAAATTAGCCAGGCATGGTGGCATGTGCCTGTAATCCCAGCTGCTCAGGAGACTGAGTCAGGAGAATCACTTGAACCCAGAAGGTGGAGGTTGCAGTGATCCGAGATCGCGCCACCGCACTCCAGCCTGAGCAACAGAGACTGTCTCAAAAAATAATAATAATAAAATAAAATGTAGTGTTTAAGAGCTCAGACTCTGCAGCTGGACATGGATTTAAATCCTAGTTTAAGCTGTGATCATAAGCAAGTCAATTAATTGCTGTCAGTCTCAGTGTCCTCAGCTTTAAAAGGGGGATCATCTGTAGCTCACAAGTAGCTGTGGGAATCCTAGGATATTTCTCAGTTGCAGGAAGAGCCTTTTTCCACAGCGCCTAATGTTTCTTCCACAGCGACTGATGCTTTTCCCACAGCGCCTGATGCTTTCACCGTGGCGCACAGTCTTTCTCTTGAGTCTCCTCTAAAATCACTCTCTGTTTCTTTTCCTCAGTAAAAGTAAAAATTGAAAAAAATGTAATTTTTTTGTAAATAGTATATTGAACAGAAAATTTATCATAAACTTTTGTTAACTTGATGGAATTTGATCAGAAAAATACTTTTGACAACAACCCAAGCAACATGGGGAAAACATTCCATGTCCTGGGTATTCATTGACCAACACAATAGTCACTAGCCACATGTGGCTACTTAAATTTGATTAAAATTAAATAAAATTTAAAATTAACTTCTCAGTTGTACTAGTCCTATTCCAAGTACTCAGTAGCCATGTGGCTAGTAGCTCCCCCTAATGGACAGCACAGATTAATAGAACACTTGCACCATTGCCAGAAGTGCTTTGGATAGTCCTGTTCCAGAAAATGCTTCATTAGTGGAGGCTGGTAGAAATAAGGAAAGAAGGAACTTTGCTGTTTCCACTTTTTTTTTTGAGTTGGAGTCTGGCTCTGTCGCCCAGGCTGGAGTGCAGTGGTGCGATCTCGGCTCACTGCAAGCTCCCCTCCCAGGTTCACACCATTCTCCTGCCTCAGCCTCCCGAGTAGCTGGGACTACAGGCGCCCGCCACCAAGCCTGGCTAATTTTTTGTATTTTTGGTATAGACGAGGTTTCACCGTGTTAGCAAGGATGGTCTTGATCTCCTGACCTCGTGATCCGCCCGCCTCGGCCTCCCAAAGTGCTGGGATTACAGGCGTGAGCCACCGCGCCCGGCCCTACTTCTGAAATTTATCTGTTTATTGTTTTACTTATTGAACAAATGTCCCAGGTCATTGATAATTATATATAGTCCAGAGACCTCTTAAGGACTGTTCCTTTTATACCATTCTTTTCTTTTCTCTCCCTTTCCTGGTGACTACTGTCACCAGCTGTAGCTGTTAGCTTTCTCCTTGTGAATTATTTTTACTGAGAAATAAAATTTATCCATTAGTGGTTATGTCAAAGTAAAGCTACTGAATTGTGCTGAGATACACAGGATTCTGTCACTGGCAAGGTGATTTGCTGTAGGCAATTTGAGATACTATCATGATTTACAGCCTTGCTGAACAAAATGAGAAATTGCTATGTCCCCAGAATCTCCTGTTGAACCTGTGGTATTTATTGAACTCCATCTGGTAAGGTACTGTCGGGAGGAGGAGATAACCATGGAATGGGTACAGAGGGAGAAGTAATTGATAGTTAAATACGAATAGCCAGAACTAAAGCTTATTCACAGGGAGTTCTGAAGTCTAGGAGGGGAGATAAAAGAAATTGTATATGAGAAACTATATTTTAAGGTGAAAGGTAAAAAATGCTTAGGAGTTACTTTGAAAACTCAGGGAGAGATTTTTTAAGGAAGTAATGGGGAATGTATTTTGGATAATCAGGGAAAGTCTTGTTGCAGGAGACATTGCTTGAACTGAGCTTTGAAAAATGGCCCTCCTTTGGACATGGGGACATGAGATTGAGGAGAGGTCACTGTTCTAGGTGGAAGGAATTAGTGGGATGTGAAGTTGGAAGAGTATGTTAAGGGCCAGATTATTAAGGGCATTGGTTCAGCATTTGGATTTTATTCTGAGACTCATGGAGCGATACTACCGAAAGGAATCAGCCACGGTAGCGAGAGAACAGGAATTGTGTGAGGCATGGCGAAATGACTGCAGTGTAGAGGATGGATTGGGAAGAAAGGAAGTCAGAGAGCAAGCTGTAGCAGTTGATGGTGAGCCATTTGGTAGGGGCTGTGGGGCTGGTGAGGACTGATCGGAGAAAGACCACAGAACATATGAAAGACAGGACTTTTGAAACCTGGTTGAATGTTGATGAGAGAGAATCAAAGATGACTCAAGTTCTAGGTCTGGATGACTCAGACAAATGGCTGAGCTGCTAAGAGGTAGAGGAGGAATAGATTGGAGAACAAGTATTTCGACCTCACTTTTGGACATGTTTGCTTTGCCCGGTATACTTCTATGTGGTGATGTCTAAGTTGGAAGTGTTTCCAGTCAGGAGTTTGGGGTGGAAATGGCTAGTTAGCTAATATTTGTTGTGCATCTCTTATGAAACCAGCCCAATTGTCACTGCTATACACGGTGAGCTTTTGAAAGATGTGTAAGTCATGCCACCGACTGTAACATGAGGCAGACGAACCTAGCAGAGTTGAATTGCATTCAGGAAAAACGTATTTCACGGTAGGTGCAAGCTACTGTGCCAGAGATGACAAAATGAGCAAGACACAACCTTAACCTTAATGGAACTTGCAGAACAGAGAGGGGAAGGCAAAGTATTTCAAATAAGCATGCATGTTGTGCTTTCTAGTTATACCAGGTTTTCTCTTCTATATTCATGATTAATGGCACTACTTTTCAGCCAGACTCTCAAGTCAGTCACCAAAAAGTTATCCCCGACTCCCCCCCAGATCTGCATCAGTCACCAAATCCCCCGGATGCTGTACACCTCTCACATCTGTGCTTTCCTCTCTCCCTCGTTCCATTAGTACATAGTTCTCAACCTGGAGAACCCTGCACAGTACAGTTAACCTGGGAGTTTTTTCTTTTTTTGAGATGGAGTCTCGCTCTATTGCCCAGGCTGGAGTGCAGTGGCGCGATCTCAGCTCACTGCAAGCTCCACCTCCCGGGTTCACGCCATTCTCCTGCCTCCGCCTCCTGAGTAGCTGGGACTACAGGCGCCCGCCACTGCGCCTGGCTAATTTTTTGTATTTTTAATAGAGACGGGGTTTCACTGTATTAGCCAGGATGGTCTCGATCTCCTCAGTTCGTAATCCGCCCGCCTTGGCCTCCCAAAGTGCTGGGATTACAGGCATGAGCCACCGCGCCTGGCCACCTGGGAGCTTTTAAACATCCAGATTTGTGGGCTGGGCGTAGTGCCTCACACCTGTAATCCCAGCACTTTGGGAGGCCGAGGCGGGCAGGTCACAAGGTCAGGAGTTTGAGACTAGCCTGAGCAACATGGTGAAACCCCGTCTCTACTAAAAATACAAAAATTAGCCAGGCCTGGTGGTGCACTCCTGTAATCCTAGCTATTCGGGAGGCTGAGGCAGGAGAATTGCTTGAACCTGGGAAGCGGAGGTTGCAGTGAGCTGAGATCGCGCCATTGCACTCCAGCTTGGGCGACAAGAGTGAGACTCCGTTTCAAAAGAAAAAAAAAAAAGAAAAGTAGTAGTGTTGGTAATTAATCACCAGTGAAGAGCTTTTCTAATCTGATGCCAAGGAAGATAGTATTTTCAGGGAAGCTGACACTTTAATGAAATTTTTTTTGTGGAAGATCCTAATATAAGCCTGGAACAAAAATTATTCTTGTAGTTCTCCAAATAGAATGTTATCACAGCCTTTACAATCATTTCTCTTTTATCTAATGGACATAGTTAAAGCAGAATAGGTATAAAGTCATTTAGTCATTAAAGAATTACATGAAGAGACTGGGCACGGTGGCTTATGCCTGTAATCCCAGCACTTTGGGAGGCCGAGGCCAGGGGATCACCTCAGGTCAGGAGTTCAAGACCAGCCTGGCCAACATGGCGAAATCCTGTCTCTGCTAAGAATACAAAAAAATTAGCTGGGCATGGTGGCAGGCGCCTGTAATCTCAGCTGCTTCAGGAGGCTGAGGCAGGAGGATTGCTTGAACCCGGGAGGCAGAGGTTGCCATGAGCCAAGATCACACCATTGCACTCCAGTCTGGGCGACAAGAGAAACTCTTGTCTCAAAAAAAAAAAAAAAAAGAATTACATGAAGAACACTAATTCATTGCTAAAGTTTTGGCTAGAATAGAAGAACTATAGGAGTGTAGAGAAAGGAAATGCCAGGGTGGTGTGAATCTAGAAAGACTGAATACAGTGTGAGTTAGAACTGGAATGGCTGGAGGGGAGTAGAGTGCATTTACTATAGGAAATGAAGGAGCTCATTTAATTCCTGGATTAGTTAATGACTAATCTTGGTGTTCTGATATTGGAGCTGAAATCTGGCATCATGGTGTTAATGGGATGCGTTCTGGCTTAAGACCACAAATCTTGAGTCTGTCTTCTGCTAATTGTGTGATTTTAGGCAACCCACTTAAGTGAATTTCACTGTTAGTATATTACTTTTTCAATATAGTTAGAATCTGAGATGATGAATGTGAAGAACTTAACTGCCATAGGAGACATAAAAAATATTAATTCCCACTTTCTGTCTTATTGCAAAATATTACAGGAAATTGTACATTTCCTTTTACTCCATAAAATGATGTTGACACTAATCTAGCAAAAAGTTACTACGGCATTAAAATCTTTTACTATACAGAATTTTTTGTTTGTAAGTATAGGTGTTTTAGTTTCATGTGGCTGCTGTAACAGATTTCCACAAGCTAGATGGCTTAAAACAACAGAAACGTGTTCTTATGATTCTGGAGGACAGAAGTCTGATTGAAATCAGTATCACTGGGCTCAAATCAAGGTCTCAGTAGGGCCCTATTCCCTCTGGAGGCTCTAGGAGAAAATCTTTTTCCTGATTCTTCCACCTGCAAGAGGCTGCTGACATTCCTTGGCTATTGGCTGCATCATTGCAGTCTTCAAGGACAGCATCTTCAAATTTCTCTCTGTTCTGTGTTCACAAGACCTACTCTGAGTGGGTCAAACTCCCTCTGTGCCTTCTGTGGTCCAGGCTGGAGTGCAGTGGTACGATCTTGGCTCATTGCAACCTCCGCCTCCCAGGTTCAGGCGATTCTCCTGCCTCAGCCTCCCGAGTAGCTGGGACTACAGGCGCCCGCCACCACACCTGGCTAATTTTTGTATTTTTAGTAGAGATGGGGTTTCACCGTGTTAGCCAGGATGGTATTGATCTCCTGACCTCGTGTTCTGCCCGCCTTGGCCTCTCAAAGTGCTGGGATTACAGGCGTGAGCCACCGCGGCCAGACCCCTGCTCCCTCTTACAAGGATACATGAACAGTTACGTGCTGCATAATGATGTTTTGGTCAATGCAGAGACACTTTTTTGTTGTTGTTGTTGTTGTCATATAAGGTAACATTCACAGGTTCCAGGGATTAGGATATTAGTATCTTATGGGGGTGACATTTTTCTGCCTACCATGGTAGGTAAAGTCGTGTAGTTTATTAAGTCAGAAGATTTCTGAAATTCCTCTGTGTGCAGTTTCTGAATGCACAAAGACCACGTGTGCCACACGGTTCAAGATACTACCAGTGAAGTGAATAAGATGGTTTCTGGGCTCAAGAAACTTCTTAAGTGAATCAGAATGCCACATTAGGAAACTGGTACTTTTGTAGACAGTGGGGAACCAGCTGAAATTGTTTGGTTAGGTGAGCTGTGTTTTAGGAAGATTAATAACGATGTGTGTGGGATAGAATAGAGAAGCAGAAGGATGAGAAGGGCAACAGGAATGATGCTAAGGCCTCAAGGAAATATTGGTGTGATCAGCAAGGAATAGAAAGATGTCACGGTACATCCCAGAGGAAGGAGTTTGTTGTTAGATTTATTGAGGTGTAATTGACAAACAATAAAATGTACCAATTTTAAACTGTCAGTTGACAAATATATACAGTCATATAACCACCAGCACAATCATGCTAGAAGATTTCTATCACCGTAAAAAGTTCCCTTGAACTCCTTTGCAGTCAGTCCCATTCCCCTGGCCTCTGGCAATCACTGATTTGCTTTCTCTTGCTATAGTTTGCCTAGTATGGTTTGTTGTTGTTGTTGTTGTTGAGATGGAGTCTGGCTCTGTCGCCCAAGCTGGAGTGCAGTGGCTTGATCTCAGCTCACTGCATCCTCTGCCTCCCGGGTTCAAGCTATTCTCCTGCCTCAGCCTCCCGAGTAGCTGGGATTACAAGTGTGTGCCACCCTGGTCCGGCTAATTTTTGTATTTTTAGTACAGACAGGGTTTCACCATGTTGGCCAGGCTGGTCTCGAACTCCTGACCTCAAGTGATCCTAGTTTGCCTACTATGAAACTACACTTTCATATGGGATCATACAGTATGTAGTCTTTTTTGCCTGGCTCCTTTCACTTAGCATATTGCTTTTGAGATACATCTGTACCTCATGTGTCTGGTATCAATCCCTTCTGTTTTATTGCTGAGTGCTCTTCCATTATATGGATGTGTGACAGTTGTGTCTGTTTACCAGCTGGACATTCCGGTTGTTTCCAGTTGTTATGAATAAAGCTTCATTGAACATTTAAATAGAATTCTTTGTGTTTATTTTGAGGAAATAACTGGGGGTGGAATTGTTGGCCATAAGGCAAGTATACGTTTAGCTTTATAAGAAACCATCAAACTGTTTTCCAGAATGGTTATGCCATTTTGCATTTCCATTAGCGGTGTATCAGGCTTCTAGCTCTAGTTCTCCAATTTTTTTGTTTGTTTGTTTGTTTTTTGTTACCCAGGCTGGGGTGCAGTGGTATGATCATAGCTCACTGCAGCCTCGAACTCCTGGGCTCAAGCAGTCCTTCCATCTCAGCCTCTCAAGTGGCTAGGACTACAGGTACACACCACCACACTTGACTAATTTTTAAAATTTTTTTGTGGAGACGGGGGTCTCACTCTGTTGCCCAGCTGTTCTCAAACTCCTAGCTTCAAGCTGTTCTCCCGCCTCAGCCTTCCAAACTTTTGGGATTATAGGTGTGAACCACTGCGCTTGGCCTAGTTCTCCAGATCTTTGCCATAACTTTTTAATTTTAGCCATACTAGTAGGTGTGTAGTGGTATTTCATTGTGATTTCAATTTGCATCTTAATTACTAATGATGCACATCTTTTCATGTGCTTATTTACTGTACATTTATCTTGTTTGGTGAACTCTCCAGTTTTTTTGTTCTTTTTTATCGGGTTGTCTTATTGAGTTGTAAGAGTTCTTAATATAATCTGTATACAAGTCTTTTTTTTTTTTTTTTTTTTTTTTAAGACAGAGTCTCATTCTGTTGCCCAGGGTGGAGTGCGGTGGTACGATCTCAGCTCACTGCAACCTCTGTCTCCCGGATTCAAGTGATTCCCCTGCCTCATCCTCCCTAGTAGCTGGGACTACAGGTGCACGCCACTGCACCCAGCTAATTTTTGTGTTTTTGTAGAGACGGGGTTTTGCCATGTTGGCCAGGCTGGTCTCAAACTCCTGACCTCAAGTGATCCATCCACCTTGGCCTCCCAAAGTGCTGGGATTACAGGCGTGAGCCATCATGCCCAGCCTTGTCTGCAAGTTTTTTGTTGGATGTTTTGCACATATTTTCTCCCAGTCTGTGGCTTGCCTTTTTATTTTTTTATGACTTTTCAAGAACAGTTTTTAAAATTTGGTAAAGTCAAATTTAGCCATGTTTCTTCTGTAATTTTTTTTAACAGTTTATCTTTGCTTAATCTGAGGTCACTAAGATTTTTGCTATGTTTTAGTCTGGAAGTTCTGTAATTTTTGTTTTTTTTTTTTAATTTTTATTTAATTTTTAAAAATTTTACCTGTCAATGATTTGAAGCTCATTTTTAAAAATTGTTTTCTTTTTGTTTTTGTTTTTAAAGAGACAGGAAGACAGGGTTTCCCAGGCTGGAGTGCAGTGGCTATTCACAGATGTGATCATAGTGCTTTATAGCCTCAAACTCCTGGGCTCAGGTGATCCTTCCTCCCCAGCCTCCTGAGTAGCTGGGACTTCATCTGGCTCTAGAAGGGCTACAGTTTTAACCCTTACATTTAGATATGTGATTTTGAGTTAGTTTTTATATGTAGTGGTGTCTAGGAATAGGGATTTGCATTTTCATATGGATCTCCAATTGTTCTGGTCCCATTGTTCTTTCCTCATTGAAATGCCTTCACACCATTGTCAGATCATTTGTATACGTCAAAGTCTATTCCTGGATTCTGTTATTTTCCATTGCTCTGGATATCTATCTTGATGCCAGTTTGATGCTGTCCTATTTACTGTAGCTTTATACACAGCCTTGAGTCAGGTAAATGCTAAACCTTTTTCTTTCCCCTGCCCAGAATTTTTTTGGCTATTCTAGGAACTTTGCATTTCCACCCAAATTTTAGAATCAGCTGTCTGTGGTTATGCATGCCTGTAATCCCAGCAGTTTAAAAGACCAAAGTGGGAGGATCCCTTGAGGCCAGGAGTTCAAGACCAGCTTGGGCGCCATACTGAGACCCTGTCTCTACAAAAAAATTGGCCAGATGTCGTGGTGCTCACCTGTAGTTCTAGCTGTTTGAGCCTAGGAGTTTGAGGCTGCAGTGAGTTATGACCAGGCCACTGCACCCCAGCCTGGGTGACAGAGGGAGACCCTGTTTCTAAGAAAAAAAAAATTAGAATCATTCTTTCAAATTCTACAAACACAGTTTGCTGGGATTTTTATTGGGAAAGTATTGGATCTATAGACCAATTTGGAGAGACCTGACATCTTAACAATATTGAGCTATTGAGCCTTCCAATCCATGAGCGTAGTATATAACTCTCTGTTTATTTAGGTTGCCTTTCATTTCTGTCAGCAGTGTTTTATAGTTTCAGTGTGCATGCATTGCACATTTTGTTAAGTTTATCTCTAAATATTTTGTATGTATTTTGTATGTAATGTATGTATACTATTAAAAATGCATTATCATAGCCCGTACATTGGTAACCTAGAGCTTTGATAACATGAAATGAAGTAGGAAGAAGACTTTGATTTGAGGAAGATACGAAGTTTGATTTTGGACTTGTCGAGTTTATAGTAGCAGTCAGTCATTCTTTCAGCAGGAGCTGTTGAAGGAAAGAGATTTGGGTCCATTTTTATAGCAGTGACAGTAAAGTATGGGTATGCATGAGACCATGTTCAGGGAAGAAAATTTAGAAAAAGTTCAGATGTAGGTCTGCACCTTGCAGCACTGTGCCGTTTTAGAAAGTGGGTAGTCAGAATAGGAGGTGAAGGGTCTGTAACAAGGTTAGGAAGAAAGCTAGAGGACAGAGTTAGGAAGCCAAAACAAGAGTTTTAAGAATGGGGTGGTTGAGAGTCGGAGGCTACAGAGAGGTTGAGGAGCTTGAAGAATAAAGAAAAGGTCATCAAAGTGGGTGATTTGATCATTGTGACTATTTAGTAGAGTGATGTGGGTTGAAGCCAAGTTTCAGAAGGTTAGGGAGGTAAGGCAGGAAGTAGTGACCAAAGAGGACTCTTAAGAAATGGGTGGAGAAGGCAAAGCGTATGATAGACTGTGCAGTCAAGAGCATAACTGTGGGGAAGAGATGTTTGTCTAGGGGTGGGAGGCATTACTGTGAGCCTGTTTCTGAGGGTGAGGAGGTAAGCTTGGAGACAGGCATATCTTGAAGATGCAGTGGCTGCTGTTGTGGCTTAGAGTTTGGTAAGAAGTGAGAGGTTACAGAATTCTAGGCGTTCCAGATAGATAAACTGCTTTCTTCCCTTTTCATTTGGCTCTGGCTGTCATTTTAACGTCCTAATTCTTTAAAATCACCAGCAGGGGGACAGGGCTTGTATGGCCTCTCAGCCAAATCTGACCTGAGACCTGTCGACTTGTTTTTGTGCAGTCCTTAAGCTAAGAATTTATTTATATGTTATAGATGTAACATATAAAAATAACTTATAAATATGAACTATATTTTAAATATTTTAACCTGGTTGAAGAAAAATCAAAACAATGTATCATGATGTGAAAATTATTTGAAATTCCATTTTCAGTGTTCATAAATAAAGTATTTTTAGGGAAACAGCCACATTCATTAATTTGTACTTTTGTGTTCCAACTGGCAGAATTGAGTAGTGCCCCAGAGACTGTATGGCTCCCAAAGCCTAAAATATTTGCTATGTGGCCCTGTACAGAAAGTATGCCAACTCCTGACCTAGAAGGAAGAGTGTTCTAAAAATCATTCTTGGTTTCTCTTCTGACTGTGCCATATAACTTCTGAAGAGGTAATTTGCTGATTAACTACTTTTTTGCAGTAGACATTGCACTCTTTATTTTAGGCTATTCGTAATAAATGAAGATTTTTTTGTCTTAAGCATGTTTTGTTAACTCAAGAGTGATGAACTATCAGAAAGGATACTTATTGAAAGTCTGATCATAGACTGCACTCATGGAGAACAGATAGGTATTATTTGGAAAGAAATATGAGAAAATTGGAAGTTCCTGGCATTCTTCACTGATACTTAGCGTAGCTTTTTTGGTGAAACTCTAGGTTTTATCTATTATTTAAATTTCTAGGTTTGCTCTCCTCTCCTCTCTCCTCTCCTTTTTTGTGACAGAGTCTTGCTCTGTCACCCAGGCTGGAATGCAGTGGCATCATCTCTGGGACTACAGGCATGCGCCACCATGCCCGGCTAATTAAATTTCTAGGCTTGCTTTTCAAATGAAAGTTGGAAGGGGACAAAGAAAAAACCACGACTGAAAACTGGCCACTTGATGAAGAATAAGTAGGCGGAGGAGTGGCAGCAGCGGTAAACCTTACTAAACCAGACACTGTTCCGAGTGATTTAACCTATCGTAATGACTTTACACATACTTCTCTGACAGTGGTCCCCAGTCTTTTTGGCACCAGAGACTGGTTTCGTGGAAGACAGTTTGTCCATAGATGGGGTAGGGAAGGGAGTAGTTTCAGGATGAAACTGTTCCACCTCAGATCATCAGGCACTGGAGTCTCATAAGGAGCATGCAACCTAGATCCCTCGCATGCGCAGTTCACAGGAGGGTTCACGCTCCTGTGAGAATCTAATGCTGCTGCTGATCTGACAGGAGGCGGAGCTCAGGTGGTCATGCTGACTCGCCCGCAGCTCACCTCCTGCTGGGTGTGGCCCAGTTCCTAACATGCCACAAACTAGTACCTGTCCACGGCCTGGAGGTTGGGGACACCTGCTCTAAGATAATATCATTAGTCTCATTTTCCATGTGAGAAGACTGAAGCACAGAGAGGAAGTAAGTAACTTGCCCAAGGTCACACAGCTAGTAAATGGGTAAGCTGGGGTCAGACCCAGTCAGTGAGGCTCTGGAATGCGAGCTCTGGGCTATCAGTGTGCAGGGAGAATCTTGCAACACAGGACTGACTACCCCGGGTTGCCTTTCTAAGAATTGTAATAATAGCTAATATATTTTGACCACCTACTGCAGAGCAGGTTGTATTCTAAGGTTATTACATGTATTAGTACTTTCAGTGTTTACAACATCCTTGCAGGTGAAGAGAATGAGTCACCTGCCTAAGGTGTATCAAAACTAGGCAGTAGTGGGGCTGGGTTTGATCCCAGTCAGTCTGGCCCTAGAACCTGCGCACTGTAAATTCTCTCTCCATTTTGCTCAGGATAATGTTGTACTTTTTCTTGTAAGAACTGTACAGCTTGGTGACACTTCAAGGACACATTTGCATTGCTGTTTGTAAGCAGACAGTATTCCCCATGGGCTGGTAATGTCTCAGCCATAAGCACTCCTCCATTATGCTGTGAAATGGTATGGCAATTGAAGTAGCTCTGGTAAGTGCTCATAAGCTGCCTGAGTGCATTTGTGATCCTTTGGGTTTCCCCCGACAAAAGCTGCCGGGTGGGGGAGCATCTGTAATTTTATGACTAAGAGCCCCAAATCATGCTAAAGCCCTGCTTTTATCTTGCTGCTTCTCTGCTCATTACCTTGGTAGTTTATATCTTGTGTCATTGTCCAGGCAGCTGCTACATATTTGAATCAGGAATTCTGTAGAGAGACTAGGGCTGTTGCTGTAGATTTTGGAATTTATGTGTATAACTGATATTTAAGGAAATGTGTATGGTTTCCTAGAGAGCAGAGAGGGGGAAGATGGCTGAAACAGAGCTTTCAGGATCTCCTCCATTTGAAGGCTTAGATAGAGGAATCAGCAACTTTCCAGTCATTTTTTTTCTTTTTCTTTTTCTCTCTCTTTTTTTTTTTTAAGACAGGGTCTCTCTCTGTCACCCAGGCTGGAGTCAGTGGTGTGATCTCAGCTCACCACAACCTCTACCTCCTACCAGGCTCAAGCGAGCCTTCTGCCTCAGCCTTCTGAGTAGCTGGGACTACAGGTGCCCACCACCACCCCTGGCTCATTTTTGTATTTTTTTGTAGAGACAGGCTTTCACCATGTTGCCCAGGCTGGTCTCAAACTCATGGGCTTTAGAGATCTTCCTGCCTGGGCCCCACAAAGTGCTGGGATTACAGGCATGAGCCACCAGACCTGGCTGGTTGGGTTTTTTTTTTTTTTTTTGAGGCAGGGTCTTGCTCTGTTGTCCAGGCTGGAGTACAGTGGCACAATCTCGGCTCTTTGCAGCCTGAACCTCCTAGGCTCAAGGGGATCCTCCTGCCTCAGCCTCCCAAGTATGCACACCTCTGGTCCTAGCTACTCTGGAGGCAGAGGCAGGTGGGTCACTTGAGCCTGGGAGTGCAAGGCAACGTAGCCCTGGCAACATAGCAAGGCCCATCTCTACAAAAAACTTACAAATTTATAGCCAGGTGTGATGGCACACACTTGTGGTCCCAGGTACTAGGGAGGCTGAGTCAGGAGGATCACTTGAGCCCAGGAGTTTGAGACCAGGCCTGGCAACATAGTGATACCCCATCTCTACAAAAAGTTTAAAATTTAGCCAGGCATGGTGGTAAGCACCTGTAGTCCTAGCTACTCTGGAGGCTGAGCTGGGAAGATCACTTGAGTTCAGGAGTTTCAGGAGTTTGAGTTCAGGAGTTTGAGGCTGTGATGAGCTAGGATTGTGCCACTGCGCTCCAGGCTGAGTGACAGAGACCCTATTTCTTTAAAAAGAAAAAGAAAAGATCGGGAAAGGATGCAGGGAAGCACGTGAAAGAGACAGAGAACCAGAATCAGAGGATGGTATTGTGGTTGCTGGAGTAAGAGAAGGGATAGACAACAGTGCAATGTGGTGTCAGAGGTCTAGGAGGAGAAGCACTGGCAGGAGTCCATTGGACTTGGCAACTAGAGGGTCATGGGTGAGAGGAGTTTCAAGGGGATGGTGGGGACAGAAGAGGGAATGGCAGGTGAGACAGTGGCGTATGGTAGCTAGAGATGGCAGGGCTGAGGATTTCAGATGTGATGTGGAAGTGGGATGCTTTAATAGATAAGAGACTTAAACTGGCTCATATGCTGACTAGAAGGACCCAGTTGAAAGAGAGACTGGAGTTCGGAGATGGGGTGGTTGATGATAAAGCAAAGGTCCTGAGGATCGAGGAGAGTGATGAGATTTAGGGAGCACATAGGGGGATTAAACTTGGGTAGAAAGGAGATACCCTTTCTGAGGAAGCAAAGGGGAGATGGGAATCATTGCTGGGACGGTGGGAGTTATTGGCAGTAGCTCAGTTTTCTCAGGGTGTTGGCATGGAATGAGGCAGGTTGGATGGGAGATGGGCTTCAGGGCAGTGTCAAGATTTGGAATGTCTGTGATGTGGAAGAGGGAGGGGTGAAGGGACCAAGGCCCGGAGGATGATTGTAGCAGCACTGTGGAGCCATAGAGACCTTGATTGATAAAGCTGCCGGTTTGCATGGTTGCGTAAACCGCCTATCTCATCCCTTCTCAAGACTCCAGAGCTTAGGCGAAGGAGAAGTTTCATGACGGCTTCCTCAGGGAAGCCTTTCCTGACCTTTTCAATTAACTTGCTTTATAGGCTCTCATAGCTGTTTTTACCTTCTAGCTCTCTAATGTAGAGTTGTAGTTTTGCATTTGACTGTTGTAATTATTTTAATTATAAATTATAACAAAAGTTATTTGACTTATGGCTGGGCATGGTAGCTCATGCCTACAGTGCCAGCACTTTGGGAGGCCAAGGTGGGTGGATCACTTGAGGCCAGGAGTCTGAGACCAGCCTGGCCAACATGGCAAAACCCTGTCTCTCCTAAAAATACAAAAATTAGCCGGGCGTGGTGGTGCCCACCTGTCATCCCAGCTGCTTGGGAGGTTGAAGGAGGAGAATCGCTTGAACCCAGGAGATGGAGGTTGCAGTAAGCCAAGATTGTGCCACTGCACTCTAGCCCAGGTGACAGAGTGAGACTCTGTCTCAAAAAAAAAAAAAAAAAAATTGTTTATCTTTGTTTTTCTCAGTAACTCAGGGCTCCAATGACAGGTATGTCAGAGTGCACTTACCATCGTGCAGCGTCCAGCACCTAGTGGACACTTGATAAATGCTTGTTGAGTTTAATTAATCAAATACAGTGGTTCTCAACCTTTTAACCTGCCCCAACGCACCTGTGGAAGATGGCGTGCCTCCATCTGAACCATTATTGACTGCCCTGATCCTCACCTGAAGGAGGATAGGTGCCAGGGTTGGAGAGCATGGTTAATATGATTACAGGCCCTGGAATAAGAATGTTGGGCTCAGATCCCAGCCCGTCCTCTCACCAGCCTTGCAACTCAGGGGAAATCTGTAACCTCCCTGTGCCCCAGTGTCCTCCTCTATAAAATGGGGCTGGTATACAGCAGTACCTACCTCATAGGCTTGTCATGAAGATGACATGAAGCTAGGCACAGTGGGATGTGCCTGTAGTCCCAGCTGTGGGAGGCTGAGGCAGGGGGAACAGTTGAGTCCAGGAGTTTGAGTCTAGCCTGGGCAACATAGTGAGACCGTCATCTCTTTAAAAAAAAAAAAAAAAAAAAGAGGCTGGGCGCGGTAGCTCACGCCTGTACTGCCGACACTTTGGGAGGCCGAGGTGGGTGGATCACAAGGTCTGGAGTTTGAGACCATCCTGGCCAACATGGTGAAACCCCATCTCTACTAAAAATACAAAAAATGAGCTGGGCATGGTGGCATGTGCCTGTAGTCCCAGCTACTCAGGAGGCTGAGGCAGGAGAATCGCTTGAACCCAGGAGGCGGAGGTTGCAGTGAGCCCAGATCGCACCACTGCACTCCAGCCTCATGACAGAGCAAGACTCCGTCTCAAAAAAACAAACAAACAAACAAAAAACAAAAAAAGAGAGAGAGATTAAATGAGGGAATTTATGTAAAGCTTTTAGAAGAACATGTGAAAATTAGGAAATTGTTGTTACTGTTAGTGGTTTCAAAAAACCTAGGTGATTTTGGTAGCCTTTTCTCCTGGAGAATTCCTGGCTTTATGGTAAAGGATTTTGTAGGGCAAGTGCCTGTCAGCATCTTTAGGTACATCTCTTCATTGTCATATACTGTATAATATTGAGCTTCTGAGAGGAGAAATCCCTGTAACCATGATGGTCTTCCTGGTTCAGTGACCAGCACCCTGAAACAAAGCCATTCTTTTTTTTTTCTTTTTAATGAATATTTAAAAACGTGGAGACAGTACGTTGCCCAGGCTGGTCTCAAGCTCCTGGGCTCAAGTGTTTCCCCCTGCTTTGGCCTCCGAAAGTTTTGGGATTACAGGAGTGAGCCACCGTACCCAGCCGTCCAAGCCATTCTCGATCCTGTAGGACTATCACTAAGAAATGGGAGAACTGTCAAGTGGCCAGTCACTTTGGGAGCTTTCCCGTCTGGGATGAGGGACTGGTGAATGCCGCCTGCTTTCCAGCAGCCACGGTGAACTTGACTCTCTGTTTTCCTTGCAGAGGAGGTGGCCAAGTTGGAGAAGCACTTGATGCTTCTGCGGCAGGAGTATGTCAAGCTGCAGAAGAAGCTGGCGGAGACAGAGAAGCGCTGCGCTCTCTTGGCTGCGCAGGCAAACAAGGAGAGCAGCAGCGAGTCCTTCATCAGCCGTCTGCTGGCCATCGTGGCAGACCTCTACGAGCAGGAGCAGTACAGGTGGGAGAGCTCCTAGACACAGAAGGCCCTTTGGCTTTATTCCTGGGCCACACTACAGCTTTTCTCATTCACTTTCTTCCAAAATTTATTTATCTCTAATGAGGATATTAGCAAATCGATTCCCTAGAATAGAAGCCCCTTAAGGCAAGAATTTTTTTTTTTTTTTTTTTTGAGTTGGAGTCCTGCTCTGTTGCCCAGGCTGGAGTGCAGTGGCGAGATCGCGGCTCATTGCAGCCTCTGCTTCCCAGGTTCAAGTGATTCTCCTGCCTCAGCCTCCCGAGTGGCTGGGACTACAGGCGCCCACCACTGTGCCCGGCTAATTTTTTATATTTTTAGTAGAGACGGGGTTTCAACATGTTAGCCAGGATGGTCTCGATCTCCTGACCTCATGGTCCTCCGCCTGCCTCGGCCTCCCAGAGCGCTGGGATTACAGGCGTGAGCCACCGTGCCGGGCCTGAGGCAAGATTTTTGTCTCTCGTTCACTGCTTATCTTCAGCAAAGAGTGCGGGAGTCATGGTGATAGCATTGCTAATCAAGCAGGAATTGACTTACGTGTCTAGGAATTCAGAGGGCAAAGGTCCGTTTCTCTTGAGATGATCAAAGCAAAACAGTCTTGGAACTAGTTGGAGAGTGCATCATGATGGTTGAGGTTGAACTCTGGAGCCATACAGCTTCTGTTAGAAGCTCAGGGCTGGGCACGGTGGCTCATGCCTATAATCCCAGCACTTTGGGAGGCCGAGGCGGGCGGATCACGAGGTCAGGAGATCATCCTGGCTAACATGGTGAAACCCCGTCTCTACAAAAAATATAAAAAATTCGCCGCGCATGGTGGTGGGCACCTGTAGTCCCAGCTACTCGGGAGGCTGAGGCAGGAGAATGGCTTAAACCCAGGAGATGGAGCTTGCAGTGAGCCGAGATTGTGCCGCTACACTCCAGCCTGGGCGACAGAGCGAGACTCCATCTCAAAAAAAAAAAAAAAAAGAAGAAGAAGCTCAGCTGGCCACTTATTAGCTATGCGACTTCAATCTATATGACATACCTCAGGTTCCTGATCTATCAAATGAAGTTACTGCTGCTACTTACCTTTGGGCTGTTGTGAGGATCAAATCAATAGATGCATGTTCAGCACTTGGAACACTGCATAGCACATAGCGCTCAGTTGTTAGCTGTCGTTTTTCTTTTTAAAACTTAAATTGTTTTCACTGGTTATAGCAGCAACAGGATGTTAGCTTTTGTTATTAAGTGAGTTTTGAGGTAGATGTTAAAGGCTGGATAGGGTTTAATAGGTAAAGACAGTGGTATTACAAGTAAGGGCAGTAACTGAGAAAAGCCTCAAAGATGAGGAAATACAGAGGATTTAGATGACATAGAGAGGGGGCCAGCTTAGGGTACTTGCCCATGTAGAGGAGCAGTGAGAGCTGGGAAAAGCAGGGTAGATTGCATGAGGATGCTCAGGTGAGGAGTTTGGACTTGGTCTTCTAGGAAGTAGAGCTGTGTGTTTTCGAGTTTGGGGACTGTCATAATCAGGGTGGTGTTTTAAGAAGATTAACATGTGGCTGGGCGCAGTGGCTCATGCCTGTAATCCCAGCAGTTTGGGAGGCCGAGGCAGGTGGATCACCTGAGGTCAGGAGTTTGAGACCAGCCTGACCAACACGGTGGCACCCTGTCTCTACTAAAACTACAAAAATTAGCTGGGTGTGGTGGTGGGTGCCTGTAATCCCAGCTACTTGGGAAGCTGAGGCAGGAGAATTGCTTGAATCTGGGAGGTGGAAGTTGCAGTGAGCTGAGATTGTGCCACTGCACTCCAGCCTGGGAGACAGAGAGAGACCCTGTCTTAAAAATAAATAAATAAATAAATAAATAAAGATTAACATGCTAATGTTGGCCAGGCATGGTGGCTTACGCCTGTAATCCCAGCACTTAGGAGGCCAAGGCGGGCGGGTCACCTGAGGTCAGGAGTTTAAGACCAGCCTGGCTAACATGGTGAAACCCCGTTTCTACTAAAAATAAAAAAAATTAGCTAGGTGTGGTGGTAGGCGCCTGTAGTCCCAGCTACTCGGGAGGCTGAGGCAGGAGAATTGCTTGAACTCGATAGGTGGAGGTTGCAGTGAGCCGAGATTGCGCCACTGCACGGCAGCCTGGGCAACAGGGCGAGACCCTGTCTCAAAAAAAAAAAAAAAGGCATGCTAATGTCATCTAGGTGAAATTGTAAAGAGAAAAGAGCAGGGTGAGCACCTGTGATGTTGCGTATAGTCCAGGACAGCAATAATGAAAGACTGAATTGGGGTGCTGGATGTGGCAAAGAAACACAGATGTGAATATACATAAGAAGGAAGGACTTGAGCCACTAGGGAGATAGAAGCTCAGTCTACATAAGACTTAGTAAAATTTTCAAATACTTACGACATTTTAAATAGATCACTCACACCTGTAATCCCAGCACTTTGGGAGGCCGAGGCAGGTGGATCACCTGAGGTCAGGAGTTTGAGACCAGACTGACCAACATGAGGAAACCCCGTCTATACTAAAAATACAAAAATTAGCCACGTGTGGTGGCACACGCCTGTAATCCCAGCTACTCAGGAGGTTGAGGCAGAAGAATTGCTTCAACCTGGGAGGTGGAGGTTGCAGTGAGCTGAGATTGTGCCACTGCACTCCAGCCTGGGTGATTGAGTGAGACTGTCTTAAAAAAAAAATCAAAATTTCGAGGATGCAAATAACAGTAAAATAACTCAGGATTCAAAACTGCTATCAACTTAGCCCTTTCTAAATAAAAGAATAATCTATTACATAAAAAAGGAAGTATATATTCTGAGTAAAGGATAGTTCCATAAATTGAATAGATGTAGCTTCTTGTAAAATATAATCCATCGTCTTTTTTTTCCTATTCTTCCATGAACAAGTGAAAACTTTGTTTCTTACTGGCCCAGGGAAGCCTAATGTTTTTCTGTTACAGACACATCTCTCCTACTCTTTGAGGCTCTTTCCCATTAGAACGCCCATCATTTAGTTTCTCAATTACTTATCAATTGATTAGTAATTTTATTTTGCATTCATTGTGTTGAAGTCCTTCTAGGAGACAATGGGAATGAGACTGGGCAGTTTTCTTCCTGTCACCTTTTAGCTAGTTATGGTATGATCTTAGGACTCCCAACAAGTCTCCCTTCAGCTTCTAAAACCTGCCCTAGGCCGGGCGTGGTGGCTCACTCCTGTAATCCCAGCACTTTGGGAGGCTGAGGCAGGTGGATTGCTTGAGGCCGGGAGTTTGAGACCAGCCTGGCCAAATGGCAAAACCCTGTCTCTACTAAAATTACAAAAAATAGCTGGGCTTAGTGGCACATGCCTGTAATCCCAGCCACTCAGGAGGCTGAGGCAGGAGAATTGCTTGAACCCGGAAGGCGGAGGTTGCAGTGAGCTGAGGTCATGCCACTGCACTCCAGCCTGGGGGATGGAGTGAGACCCTGTCTAAAAAAAAAAAACAAGGCTGGGTGTGGTGGCTCACACCTGTAATCCCAGCACTTTCTGAGAGGTTGAGTTGGGCGGATCAGGAGTTCGAGACTAGCCTGACTAACATGGTGAAACTCTGTCTCTACTAAAAATACAAAAATAGGCGGAGCGTGGTGGCGCGCACCTGTAATCCCAGCTACTCAGCAGGCCGAGGCAGGAGAATCGCTTGAACCTGGGAGGTGGAGGTTGTGGTGAGCCTGGATTGTGCCACTGTACTCCAGCCTGGGCAATAAGAGTGAACTCCATCTCAAAAAAAGAAAAAAAAAAAGCCTGCTGTTTATCTAAAGAAGATTGAAACTCTATGTTATCTACAGTTAGGAATGGAGTCTTCATAGGGGACTAAGCTGTCAAGATGTGGTAACTGAAACTGAGGAATCAGTTTCTAAAGCAGACATCTTTTACCAACGTAGGGGAAAAAATACCTTTATCCCATAACATGCATTTTGTTGAAAGATTTAAATAGTATTTTTATGTACATCTTAGTAGCCGGAATGACTGATGTGTAGGTTTTAAAATTTTTTAAGTTGAGAAATGTGGAAGAAACTGGTAGCCTTTTTTTTTTTTTTTTTTTTTTTTTTTAAATAAATAAGAGACAGAGTCTCACTCTGTTGCCCAGGCTGGTCTCAAACTCCTAGTCCTGGCCTCCCAAAGTGCTGGGATTACAGGTGTGTGCCACTGTGCCTGGCCTACATTTCAAGTTCAGGAGAACAGTTTTGTCCCATAAGGTAGTTAAAAATGATGGCTATGTGTAGTTATTTACTGTACTCATTCTTTTACCAAACAAACCTATAGTTTTTCCTATTGAAGTGTTTGAGAAACTAACAAGAAACTATTCGTCTCCTCTCCAGTTACAACATTCTGGTTTCCGTGTTTTAAAAGGAAATACTCTTTAATTGAGTGGAATTAAGTTTTTTAAAAAAATTACTAGGTCCTTAATTGTTTCAACATAGAATCCTCATGGACTGGACTTGTTTGATTTTCTGGTTTTCATTTGTGTTTTAAAAAATTATTATTGGAAATTATTGATGAAATCCTTATCTTTATTTCCCTTTGATATGTCAGATTACAAAAGATAGAATTTTGACCTGACATTCATGAATGTGGTAGAAATTTTCTAGAAACATTCATTTTTGTAATTTTGTGGCTAAAAGTTATACTCGTGGTTGAAACAGTACAGACTGAAAATCTGTTTAAGTTATTAGGATGTAATACTTCATAAATATATATAGAGTTTAAAAATTATTTGTACTTTGTAGGTAGCTTCTTGTTTTCATTAAATTGTTCACACTTTGTCACAGGTTGTGCTGATACAGTTTGATGTTCTGTTTTGCATAGAGTATTCTGTTTCTTCTTTGACCATTAATAATGTTCTACTGTGTTAACAACAGTTTGTAATAATTTGAAATAATAAATACTCTCTTAATCTTGTGATCTAATATCCATTAGTTATAGCTTGGTCTTTGATAGAACTAGAATTGCTGATACTTTCAAATGATGATTCAGTGTATTCTAGACAATACTCTTGTAGCGTAGAATGTGTCTCTGTCAAGCATTATATACAAACAATATTCTGTTTGGGTTTCCTCTTTTTTTTTGAGACAGAGTCTTGCTCTGTTGCCCAGGCTGGAGTGCAGTGGTGCGATCTGGGCTCACTGCAACCTCTGCCTCCTGGGTTCAAGCGATTCTCTTGCCTCAGCCTCCTGACCAACTGGGATTACAGGTGCCTGCTACCATGCTTGGCTAATTTTTGTATTTTTAGTAGAGACGGGGTTTCACTATGTTAGCCAGGATGGTCTCAATCTCCTAACCTCGTGATCTGCCCACCTTGGCCTCCCAAAGTGCTGAGATTTCAGGTGTGAGCCCCCACGCCTGGCTTGGGTTTCCTTTTAAATGGATGGGTTAATTCATGTAATGGTATTTTTTTTTTC
Source organism: Pan paniscus (assembly GCF_029289425.2). Taxonomy (NCBI): domain Eukaryota; kingdom Metazoa; phylum Chordata; class Mammalia; order Primates; family Hominidae; genus Pan; species Pan paniscus. Next base: position 11,851,487 of record NC_073268.2, on the reverse strand, counting down.
TTTTTCTTTTTTTCCATATAGTGGTTTTTGTGTATTTAGTTTCCAAAGACTTTCCAACCTAGTAAATAATTTTAAAGTTGAATATGAAAATAAAACATATAACTACAAGCAGGATGATGACAGTGACTTTGGATTCCTGCTAGCATAGCCATACGGCATGTGTTCGTGTCAGCCTAGTGGGTCATCTTGACGTTTTTGTTAACTGCCCAGATGCTCTCCTCCAGTAGTATCTGACATTTCAGAGTTAAACATAAATATCTATTCGGGAAGATCTTTTCATATAATGGCATGTCATAATTATGGAAACATGTTTTGAAAAGAAAGCTTTTTCCTCACCCCATTTTTTATAAGTAGTTGAGTAAAAAATGGTCAATATTAGGACTGAATGTTTCTAGTGAGAACAGGAGTCCAGATACTGGGTTTCATGTTCGTGACTGCTTGTTAGTTTGTTCACGGTTTTTCTGTTTAACCTTGCTTGAGCGTTACTGTGGAGCATAGTAGCACTGTAGTCTCAGAGTTGTCATCACCATCTTTAACCTTTCTGTCTTTCTCTCCCTGATGGTTTAGCTTGTTTTAGTCTGTATAAAATATCCTCTACTTTTTATGTGAATATTAATTATCCTACTTAACTTGTAGGTTCACCACCGTAAGAATCCCATGAGAAGATGTATTTGAAAGCAGAGCATGCCATGTGAATTAAAGCCAGAATTTATCAATAGAAAACATTTCTAGCAACATACTATAAAGATGACTCATCAGAATTCAGTGCTAGCATATAGGAATAATTCTTCGCTGTAATTTTTTTCTTTTGCAGATGTATGTTGATGAATACTCATGTGTTTATCAGCTGTGAATCCTAGCTATACCTAGTTATGATGACATTTTTCTAATATATGTGGATCTTTTTCTTCATCAGCGATCTGAAGATAAAGGTTGGGGACAGGCACATCAGTGCTCACAAGTTTGTCCTGGCAGCCCGCAGTGACAGCTGGAGTCTGGCTAACTTGTCTTCCACTAAAGAGTTGGACCTGTCAGGTGAGCCTTTGAGTGATCAGGGACACAAAACTGCTAGCGGAAGGGCTCTTGGCAGAAGGTTATGGTGTCTTATTTTGAAATATTTGTGATTTAATGAAAGTAAAATAATTTAGCAATTGATGGCGACCATGAACTAGTTAAATAATTAATGAATCAGTAGGTTGTACTTTTAGGTACTTTGTGTACCTACCTATTTAGGAGGTAATACCTGGCTAACAAATCGTAAATATTTGAGTATCTGCAATGTCCTTATGATTTATAAAATGTAAATATTTTTCCGTACACTCATTTCATGAAAAAATATGCTGTAAATAAGGATTCATGTCCAGAAAAAAATTTTCCCTCAAGTCTAATAAAAAGTCCTGCTGTCAAATTGCTTAAAACTTCATGCTAGATGCCAAAGGACTTTTTTTTTTTCTTTTCTTTTTTTTTTTGAGACAGAGTCTCACTCTGTTACCCAGGCTGGAGTGCAATAGTGATCTCGGCTCTCTGCAACCTCCGCCTCCCAGGTTCAAGTGATTCTCGTGCCTCAGCCTCCCGAGTAGCTGGGATTACAGGCACCCGTCACCACGCCCAGCTAATTTTTGTATTTTTAGTAGAGACAGGGTGTTACCATGTTGGCCAGACTGGTCTTGATCTCCTGACCTTAGGTGGTCCACCCACCTCGGCCTCCCAAAGTGCTGGGATTACAGGCGTGAGCCACCGTGTCTGACCAAAGTACTTTTTCTAGTCTATCAGAACTGAACTCAGAATAATTACTCTGAAGAATAACAATATTCTTTCTTTAACATCAAAAGATGACCATTAGCCTTCAGAATTGTAATAGGTTTGGGTTACTATGTGAGATGGTGGATATGTGAATTTGCTTCACCATAGTGCCCATTTTACTACATATGTATCCCACAGCATTGTGTCGTGTAGCTTAAATATACACAATACAATTTGTTTTTAAAAAAAGAATTTTAAGGCCGGGTATGGTGGCTCATGCCTGTAATCCTAGCACTTTGAGAGGCCAAGGTGGGAGGATCACTTGAGCCCAGGGAATTCAAGACTAGCCTGGGCAAGACCCTGTCTCTGCAGCAAATTAAAGAAAAAATTAGCTGGACAGGATGGCATGTGCTTGTAGTCCCAGCTTGTTGGGAATCTGAGGTGGATGGATTTCTTGAGCCAAGAGTTTGAGGCCACAGTGAGCTATGATGTCACCACTGCATTCACTGCATTCCAGCCTGGGCAACAGAACAAGACCCTGTCTCAAAAAAAAAAAAAAGAAAAAATTAATAGCTACATTGGCCTATTTAATGTTACTTGTTTTATGTCACATTTTTTTGTGTAGGATTGAAGCAAATAGGGTGGCAAGTAGACTTGAGTCATTTTCAAAAGTTGACCTGAAGGTTGCATTTTCATTTAGTACTTGCCTGACTGCTATTGGAAAAAAAGGGGCAAAGAGCAAAATTTTAATTTAATTCTAGTATTAATATTCATCAGAATTATATGGTGAGGAGAATAACAGGGATGTGTTCTGAGAATGTGTCATTACGTGGTTTTGTTGTGGGAGCATCATAGAATATAGTTACACAAATCTACATGGTATAGCCTACTACACACCTAGGCTATATGGTATAGTATGTTGCTTCTAGGCTACAACCCTGTACAGCATGTTACTGTGTAACTGTACAGCATGTACAGCATGTTACTGTGCTGAATGCCATAGGCAGCAGTAACACAGTGCTAAGTATCTGTATATCTAAACATAGAAAAGGTCAGTAAAAGTACAATATTATAATTTTACGGGACCATCATCGTATCTGCAGTCTGTTGTTGACCAAACATAGTTATGCTGCTTATGACTGGACTTGCCGAAGTGATTGTCTGTGTGAATTATATCTTTGTTCAGAAGGTTTGTCAGTTGAGAAGGTACTGTTTTCCATGTGCAGCGCCAGGAACACTGAGATGATTATAACACAGTCCCTGCCATACGGAGCCCATACTCTGCTGGAGGAAACAGGCCATTCACAAATCATTTCAGACCAGGGCTGTAAATACGGAAATGTAGTTAGCTTATATATAAGGTTGAGAAGAGACTAAGTTGGGGTGATAAAGGAAGGTTTCAGAGGTGGCTAATACCTGAGTAGTGTTGTAAAGGCTAAGTAGGCATTTATCTCATGGATTAAGGGGAACATATATCAGTGTTTCCCAACTGTGAGCGAACTCTGTCTCTTTATGATAATTTCTAGGATTTAACTTGAGGTCCATAACTAAAAGTTGTAGATACAAATGCACATACACACCTACACATGTGCAGATGCCTGCATGCCAGTAACTAAAAACATCTGCCTGGGAAATAGTTTTTTACTGGGAGGGTACCAGTCCACGTGATCGAAATCTCAAGGGATAGCTTTTTTTTTTTTTAAAGCATAGTGTTTTGAAGCCATGTATCTTTGACCTCATATATAACAGAATTATTAAGACCTTATCATGTAGTGTTCTTCACAAAATATGTGATAGGATCTTGATTATATGAACAGAATGTTTATGAAGACTAGAAGATAATAAATATATGGAAAATATTCGACTTTGTTAGAAAAAAGTTAAGAATAAGCTACCATCTTTTGAAATCTATATAATCAAACATTGGTGATCCTAGTAGCTGTGAGGCTCATGAAGGTGGTATTCTCGTACATTTGCCAGTGACGTTACAAATAGGTATGACAGTTCTAGAAAGCAGTTAGGCAGCTGAGCTGTGAAACATTCCTACTTTTTTTTTTTTTCTTCATTATCTGACTTCTGGGATACTGTCATAGGTCACTCAGACAGTGTTAATGTTCCTCAGTTTTATTTTAATTGTGAAATATCGACTGCCACCAAAATGAATGAGAGTGGGAAAAATGAAACATCGCTGCTCTCTGAAACAAAACGACACAACACAGAAAATTACATCAAGGAATAAAAAGCCAATTTTAACATTGAATTAAAAATTTTTGCTTTACACTGAAATTTTTTAGTACATCCCAGACGTTTAGAGCTTTAATTCAGTGCTGTCTGGCCACAGGATTGCATCACTGTGAGTCAGGAAGTTTTCTCGAGTTCAGGAAAATAGAATATTAATGTCTTTAAATGTCTCTAGACTCTCCTCCAGTTGTAAATAATAAGCGTGTTTTGATTCTACTATAAGGTTTGCTTTCAGGAGTGATCCGCTTCAAAGCAAATGGTTTTTGTGGCTTTCACAGATCAAGCACCTGTGAAGATAGCAAATAGGAGAACATGTGGCATTTTTACTTTTTATGACATTTTAATGAAATGTATCTTTGAAATGTGTTATGGGGGAGAGGTCCAAGGTGGTAGTGGCATGTGTGGGCCTGTTCCTGTTGAATTGTGTGCTTTGCCCAGCAGTCCTGCTCATTGCCTAAACCTGGGCTTGCAGTTGCTGAGACTGCCTGGGAAGCCTGTGTGTTATGTGATACTTGGAAGCACTGACACTTCATGGCAGCAATTTGAGGAAGATTGGAAATAGGTTCTTGTAAACAGGTGTATAAATAGCATAAAAGCTGTATTTTAAAGGCTCAAATGTTTTCCACACCAACAGGCTTGATAAAATCATTTAATGAATTTATTGGTGTTTTGTTTTTTCAACATTAATCCATTCATATAAAAAATATTGAGTGGTAAGCGCTTTTCAAGGTGTTAGGGATACAAAGTGTACAAAATTAAATTCTTGCTTGCATGAAACTTACATCTTAGAATGTAAGAAAAACTCCACATTTTTCTTTTTGATGTTCTTGTCTAATTGATATTTCTTTCTTTCTTTTTTTTTTTTTTTAAACAGGATTTCACTCTGTCACCCAGGCTAGAGTGCCATGGTGCAATCACGGCTCACTGCAGCCTTGACCTCCTGGCCTCAGGTGATCCTCCCACCTCAGCCTCCTGAGTATCTGGGACCACAGGTGTGTGCTACCATGCCTGTCTCATTTTTTGTAGACATGAGATTTTGCCATGTTGCCCAGGCTGGTCTTGAACTCCTGGACTCAGGGAATCCTCCTGCCTTGGTCTCCCAAAGGCCTGTTGAGATTACAGGTGTGAGGCACTGCACACAGCCTTAATTATGAGAATTTTAGCATATGTTGATGAAATACAACAGGCATTATATACACTTTAAAGGTGTTTGGATATATGAATCATACCTTGTTCAAAAAAGTGAAATGTTTGTACCTGATGTGATCCACTGATGAAGGCACAATCACTTCTGTAGGATTCTTTTTTTGTTTTTGAGATAGGGTCTCACTGTGTCGCCCAGGCTGGAATGCAGTGACACTGTCGCGGCTCACTGCAGCCTTGAACTCCTGGGCTCAAGAGATCCTCCCACCTCAGCCTCTCAAGTAGCTGGGAGTACAGGTGTGCACCACCATCCCTGGCTAATTGTTTAATAGAGATGGGCTCTTGCTGTGTTGCCAAGGCTGGTCTCAAACTCCTGGGCTCAGATGATCCTCCTGCCTTGGCTACCCAAAGTGTTGGAATTTCAGGCATGCGCCACTCTGCCTGGCTCTTGTATAGGATTTTTGCCATTAATGCATAACCTCAATCTAATCATGAGAAAACATCATACCCAAATTGAGGGACATTTCTCAAAATAATCAGCCAGAGTGTTTCTCAAACATGTCAAGGTTATGAAAAACAAGAATGGTTTAGGAAGTATTACAGATTGGGTGAGACTAACACTGAATGCAGTGTAGAATCCTCAGTTGGATTCTGGCCATAAAAAGGGTATTACTGATAAAATTGGCAAAATAGGGCCTATAATTAGTTAATGGTATTGGTATTGTATGTATTACCTAGTTACCTAATTTTGATCATTGTACTATGGTTATATAAGCTGTATTAATAATAGGGGAAGATGAGTAAAGGGCATATGGGGATGCTCTGCAGCTTTTGTCGAAGTATGAAAGTATCCGAAAATGTAAACAAAGTAGAAATTTGCTTTTTTATTTCTTACTAAGGTATCTTTAAATATATGAAGTGATATGTTAATTAGCTTATAACCATTTCATAGTGCATACATATATCAAAACATGTCATACATTAACTCTATATAATTTTTGTCTGTTAAACCCTAATAAAAAAGAATAAAAGATAAAAGTTTATAAAGATGCTGATTGACCAAGTGGGAAGAGAAAGAATATGACTGTTAGCTCAGCAAAGCATAACAAATCTGAGTCCACAAGGAAAGTATTATATTTACTTCTTGGTGAAGTAAAGCAATTTGCTTCTAGCAAAATGATCAGTTTATGGCCTCTCTGTAGCACTTTACCAGTAGCAGCTGACACGATGAGAGGTTCCAATGGATTAGAATGGCTGTTTTGAAGCTAGAGTTTGTTGCATACTTTCTCAAGCAAAGATCTTACAGTTCCTTGGCATAAGGGCTCAGGGTATGAGTCATTCAGCTCTCCTGGAATGTGTCCTGGATAGTGTCAAGCCATTCCAAACAGCAGAAAGCATCCTCCTTTATTCCTTTTCACTCTGGTTGGGAAAGCTATCCCCTGAAGCACCATCTGGAAAGCTTGCACTCTGCAGTGGAAAGGGCATAGTTTCCCAAACTGTGTACTCGGGGAGCTGTGTGCTATTTAAATTTTTAAGAGAAGCACAGCAATATTCAACATCTGTTGGCTACTGTGTGAACTACTAGGTTAAGGCTGTTCAGTTTCAGTATTAAATCATACTGTGTTCCTTCGATGACATCCACGGGAAGTTTAGGATATGCTCACAGAAAGGAGTAAAAAAGAATATGATCACAAATTCTTTGCTATTTCTCCCTGCAAAGGTGGATTCAAATTCTCCTCTTCAGTATAGGCTGATTCACCTCTAATGAATGGAGTGTGGTAGAAGTGACAGCATGTGACTTGAGAGATGGCTTCATTGAAGGCACTGTGGCTTCTTCCTAGCTCTCTCTTTTGGATTGCTCACTTTGGGGGAACGTTAGCGGCCATGTCATGAGGACACTCAAACAGCCTTGTGGCCTCCTGCCAGCAGCTGAGTCCCATGCCCAAAGATTCTCTCAGAGCTCAAAATAATCTATTTTATCTGCGGTTATATTCTTTACTTAATCCTCATACTGCTTTTGGGTTTTTCTCACCAATCTTTGGTTATGTTAAGTTTGTGTTTGTGTTGGCTTATTGCAGATTTGGTTTAGGTTCATTGTTCTTTTAATTTTTATTTATATTTAGCCAATTCAATAATTTCTTTTTATCTGTATTAAATCTTTCTTTGAAATTCCTTTGAATTATTTTTTCTTTTTGAGTGGAATAACTATCTTTTATCTCATTTTCTTTTTTTTTTTTTGAGACAGAGCCTCACTCTGTCACCCAGGCTGTAGTGCAGTGGTGTGATCTCAGCTCACTGCAACCTCCACCTCCTGGGCTCAAGTGATTCTCCTGCTTCAGCCTCCTGAGTAGCTGGGATTACAGGTGCCCGCCACCACGCCTGGCCAATTTTTGTATTTTTAGTAGAGATGGGGTTTTGCCATGTTGGCCATGCCAGTCTTGAACTCCTGACCTCAGATGATCCACCCACTTCGGCCTCCCAAAGTGCTGGGATCACAGGTGTGAGCCACCATGCCTGGCCTCATTTTCTAATAAGGTTAAGACTATGACTTTTTTTTATAGTATGAATCTGGCTACATTGCAAATATTTTGGTAGGTACTGTTTTCATTGTGATCAATTTCTAAATAGTCGATTGTAATAATAGCAAGTTTTTACATAGCAGTTACTATGTGGTGGTGGTGTTTTGAGTGCTTTATTATGTATTAACTCCACACAGTTAGCAAGGATTGGAGCTGGGATTTGAACCCTAGGCAGTTTGGCTGCAGAATTCGTGCCATTAACCACAGTGCCGTGCTGCCTGTCAGTTTGGTTTCTTTTTCCTCCAAATTGAGGTGTAATGGAAGTACAGTAAACTGCCCACATTAAAAGTGTGCAATTGGATAAGTTTTGACACGAATACACCTGTGAAGCCACTGCCACAATCAACATAAACATTTCCATCCTTGCTGGGTGTGGTGGCTCACACCTGTAATTCCAGCACTTTGGGAGGCCAAGTTGGGTGGATCACTTGAGGTCAGGAGTTTGAGATCAGCCTAGCTAACATGGCGAAACCCCATCTCTACTAAAAATACAAAAAATTAGCCGAGCATGGTGGCACATGCCTATAATCTCAGCTACTTGGGAGGCTGAGGTAGGAGATTGCTTGAACCTGGGAGTCAGAGGTTGCAGTGAGCCGAGATCGCGCCATTGCACTCCCGTCTGGATGACAGAGTGAGACTCTGTCTCAAGAAAAAAAAAAAAAACTAACAAAAAACATTTCCATCCTTAAAGCTTTCCTCATGTCTCTTTGCAATCCATCCCTTTTGCCATCCACTTCTGCAGCTAAACGCTGATCTGCTTTCAGTCATTATAGATTAGTTTGCAGTTTCTAGGCTTTTATAGAAGTGCAGTCATAGAGCATAGAGTCCCTTTTGTCTGGCTTCTTTCACTTCTTTTAGCATATAGATTTTGACATTCACCCCACACCTTAGTATGTTGCTTTGTGTTTTAATTATTCATTCCTTGTTATTATTGAATAGTATTCCATTGTATGAAAATACCACACTTTTTTTTTGCATTTACCTGTTGATGGACATTTGTGTTCTTTCTGGGTTTTATTAGAAAGAAAATTACCTGTGTTCAGTTGTGTAAGGCCTTTGTGTAGACATGTTTTTATATCTCTTGAGTAAATATCTAGGAGGGACTGTTTAATGTTAAGAAACTACCAAACTGTCTTCCAAAATGGATGTACCATTTTACATTCCCATTAGCCGTGGATATGAGAGCTCCAGGTGCTTCACATCCTGACTAACGCTTGACATAGGCAGGTTGTTTTGGTTTTTGTTTACAATTTTAGCCATTCTAATGGATACAGAGTGCATGGCGGTTTTATTTTGCATTCCCGTGATAATAATGCTGAACCTTCTTTGTGTGTTATTGACAATTTGTATATTTTCTTATAAAGTATTCACATCTTTGGCCTTTTCAAAATGTGGCATTGTATTGAGTTTTGAGTATTGAGTATTAACAGTTCTGTATATAATTTAGATACAAGTCATTTGTCTGAAAGCAAGCATCCTTACTTTGTTCTTGATCTCAGGGAGAAACAATGAGATCTTTTATCATTTTGTATAGATTAGTTGTAGGTTTTTCTTGGATACGCTTTATCAATTTGAGTATTCCTGGTTTTCTAGATAAGTTACCTGAATTGGTTTTTGAATTTTGCCAAACACTTTCTTTGACATCTATAGAAATGATTATATAATTTTTGATGAATTACAGATGTTAAACTAAGATTGCATTCCTGCTGTAAAAACCTGTTTGGTCATTATATATTACCCTTTTTTATGTATGTTGTTGGATCCTATTTGCCAATATTTTGTTAAAAATTTTACAACAGTAATCATGAGGGATATTGGTATGCAATTTTTTTAATGTCTCTATCAGATTTTACTATTAGGGTTATATAGGCCTTATATGATCCTTCATTGTCTATTTTCTGAAAATGTTTTCTAAGATTGATGTTATTGCTTATTTCTTGAATGTTTGATAGAATTCACCACTGAAGTAATCTAAGTCCAGAATTTGCTTTTTGGGAAGCTTTTTGAAAACAAATTTTTAAAATATGTATTTTGTATAGATATACGACTATTCAGATTTGTTTCTTCTGTGTCAGGTTTGGGAAGTTTTGTTTTTCAGAAATATGGCTATTTAAGTTGTTGAATTTGTTAGTATGAATTTGTTTGTAGTTTTCTCCTTTTAATGTCTGTAGCAATAACTCCTTTTTCATTCTTGGGTATTGGTGATTTATGTTCTCACTCTTTTTTTCTTGATAAGTCTATAGAAGTTTGGCATTTTTATTATCTTCTCAAAGAATGAGCTTTGGCTTTGTTAATTTTCTCTGTTGGTTGTTTTCTATTTTATTGATTTCTTTTTTTTTTTTTTTTTTTGAGATGGAGTCTCGTTGTGTCGCCCAGGCTGGAGTGCAGTGGCGCTATCTCAGCGCACTGCAACCTCTGCCTCCCGGGTTCAAGCAACTCTGCAGCCTCAGCCTCCTGAGTAGCTGGGATTGCAGGCGTGCGCCACCACGCCTGGCTATATTTTATTGATTTCTGTCCTTTTTTTCTTTCTTTGGATTACTTTGCTCTCCCGTTCTCCTTTTTTCTCCCTAGTTTCTCAAAGTTGTGGAACCTGAGATAATTTATTTCAGATCTTTTCTAATACAAGTGTTTAAAGCTTTGAATTTCCTTCTAAGCACTTCTCTAGCTGCGTCCTGTGAATTTTTTAGTAGCTGGGACTGTAAGCGCATGCCACCACACTTGACTAATTAAAAAAAATGTTTTTTTGTAGAGACAGGGTCTTACTGTGTTGCCCTGGCTGGTCTCGAACTCTTAGCCTCAAATTATCTTCCCACCTTGGCCTCCCAAAGCTCTGGATTCACAGGCGATATCCACTGTGCATAGCCTAGTTCTATCAATTCCTTAAAGGAGAGTGGTAACATCTACTATAATTTTAGAATTGTCTAGTTCTCCTTTTAATTTTTGTCAGTTTTTCTGCGTATATTTTTTAGCCTCTATTATGTACATTTACATTTATAATTATGACTTCCTAAGGAATTGTTGCTTTTATCATTTTAAAATAATTTTTGCCAAGTGCAGTGGCTCACACCTGTAATCCCACACTTGGAGAGGCTGAGGCAAGCGGATCCCTTGAGCCTAGGAGTTTGAGACCAGCCTGGGCAACATGGCAAAACCCCATCTCTTCCAAAAATGCAAAAAAATTAGCCAGGTGTGGTGGCACTCACCTGTGGTCCCAGTTACTTAGAAGGTTGAGGTGGGAGGATCACTTGAGCCTGCAAGGCAGAGGTTGCAGTGAACTGAGATCACGCCACTGCAGTCCAGCTTCGGTGACAGTGAGACCCTGTCTCAAAAAAAAATTATATAAATATGTATATAAATATACATATACACACACACCGAAGCCATAGGAGAGGAACAAAACGGGGAGACTCATCCAGTGCAGTTGCTGCTTCAAGTTTCGCCTCCCTCTCAGTTCAGCTGCTTTTGTTGACTTTTCCAAATCTTTAGGTCGTTGTTGTTTTGTACTCTGTCCAGAATTTTTAGCTATAATCAGTTAAAATGGGATGGGTTGTTCCACTGCCAAAACAGAACTAGAACCTCTGTCCTTTTATTTCATTTTGACCCAGAGATTATTTAGAAATATGGTTTGAGGTTTAATTTTATTTCCAGGAGGTTATATTTAAGGATACATCCTTAAATTGACTAAAGAGGATGTTATTTATTGATAAAAATGATACAGTCTACCAAGATTTTTTAATTCTATGAAGCAAAAACTTTTTTTTTTGAGGCAGAATCTCGCTCTGTCCCCCAGGCTGGAGTGCACTGATGTGGTCTTGGATCACTGCAACCTCCGCCTCCCGGCTTCAAGAGATTCTCCTACCTCAGCCTCCCGAGTAGCTGGGATTACAGGCGTGCACCACTACGCTTGGCTACTTTTTGTAATTTTAGTAGAGAGGGGGTTTTGCCATAATTGGCCAGGCTGGTTTCAAACTCCTGACCTCAAGTGATCCGCCCGCCTCGGCCTTCCAGAGTGCTGGGATTACAGGTGTGAGCCACCGCACCCAGCCTAAAAAGTTTTTTTTTAAAAATATAAAACAAATCCTTTAATTTTTCAAGTGTTTAAAAAAACAAGTTTATACTTAAGCCAGCCTTGAAGATAAGCACAAAATTTACCAGTTTACTTTAAAAAAAAAAAAAAAACGACAACTCAAGCACCCACTCTGTGCATAGCACTATTCTAGGTGCAATAAACGGGAATCTTAACCTTAGAAATGTGAGTCCACTTTCTGGAATTGGATTGTCTCCTTTTCCAGAGAGTAAAAATAAATAAAATCACCATTGTTTACTACATATCTGCCTCAAACCACTTCTGGTTCACAGAAAAGCTAATTTCCGCCAAATTAAAGATGCAATGAACTCAGTTCCTGCTTTCCCAAAAACACGAAAGCAGAATTCCTTTTCACTAAAAAAAAAAAAAAAAAAAAAAAGTTTTCCATGCCAGGGCAGTTTGCTTCTAATAAGTATTAAAAAAAATTTTTTTTTTCCTCTAGCTTTTCTTTAAATTTTCTTCTTCTCATATTGCCTTTTCTTGTACAAGACAAACCAGGTATCTTTTTATGCTGTTTTTCCTTTCCTAAGAAAAGTATTGCATCTTGAAGACAGGCCATTTCCAAGAGTAGTGATAAAAAATAACATTAAAAAAACTTCACCATCCTGGCTAACACAGTGAAACCCCGTCTCTACTAAAAATACAAAAAATTAGCCAGGCGTGGTGGTGTGCACCTGTAGTCCCAGCTACTCAGGAGGCTGAGGCGGGAGAATGGCGTGAACCCCGGGGGCAGAGCCTGCAGTGAGCCGAGATTGCGCCACTGCACTCCAGCCTGGGCGACAGCGAGACTCCGTCTCAAAAAAAAAAAAAAAACTTCAAAGGTGAGTCACTTACATCACCTTGATGAAGTAAAAAAAATAAAAAGCAGTTGGCACTAAGATAGCTACTTCCAAATATCTGTGTCTGAACAATTTTAAAAACTGTTCATTTTGTAACAATGTACCCCTAGTCCAAGGTAACTATGTTTTAAAAAATTTTGGCCAAAAAATTTACAAAAACCCTTTCAGTTCAACCTAATAAAAGTGATATCTAGAAAATATGCCACATTATTAAGTCTGTCTTAAAAAGTTCAGATTCTAAAGCATTCCTGAGGCACAGTGTTCTGGAAGACAAATGTGCTTCTGTTGGCGTGGTGTTAGATACAAAGCATCCATGACAGGCACCTTTCTCCTGATGCTGTGGGATTGCGAGAGAAGAGTCAGACGTAGGCCCCCAGGTCTGCATGAAACTGTGAGACACTGTACCAGCTGCTGAAACTTGGGCCTCTCCCCCGGATCTAAGGCCCAGCAACAGGCCATCACAGCAAATGGTTCATCAGGACAGTTGATTGGCTGGGCTATTCGGTAACCATCTTTCAGGTATGCAGCCATCTCGAAGGGGTCAATGTCCATGTAGGGCGTCTGGCCCGGAGTCATGAGTTCCCACAGCATCACTCCAAAGGCCCCACACATCACTAGTGCTAGAAAACTCGTTATTAACCAGACTTTCAAGAGCCATCCAACAAACTGGCCTGTTTTCATCGTCCCCCAGACAGTGATAGTCCATGAGAGGGCATTGTCTGTGATCTTAACTTGAAGTGTGTCATCAGTGATACAGTTCCTAGCAGCCAGGTCTTTGTGGATGACTTCCGTTCTGGCCAGGTAGCTCATTCCACAGGCAATCTGAATAGCCATGTGTACCAGGTCTTGTTGAGAAATTGCCGGTGGATTATTGGCCTCTACTAACTTGCACTGCCGTAAAAACAAGTGAAGATTCCCTCAGTTCATGTAAGGCAATGTCACCATGGGCTTTTCTCCTATACACCCATGAGAAATAGGAAGAAGATTTCTGTGATGAAGACTTTGCAGCTTACGACTTTCAGTGAGCATCATTGTCACCTGAATTTCAGAAGCTTGATCTTTGTTTCGACCAATGCTTGTTTTTCTTTATTTGGATCTTTTTCATCTATTAAAATCCCATTGAAAATATGCCCAAGAGTACCTTCTTGGAGTACATCTTTTATTAGAGTTATCCTCTCCCTGGATATTGCTATATCCTTCACCTTGGCTTTGGCCTCCAAAAGAGTGACAATTCTCAAGTCGTTCTTCTCTATCCGCAAGGTAGGATAACCTGAGGAGCTGGTGATAGGAGTTGGATTGTTGGGTGTGTCAGCTCTCGGATACTGAGTCGTCTGGGTGGATGGCTGAGACAGCCCTTCGGAACTACTGCTGGCACTAATGCTGTCATCCAGTTCAACCCTTTTCATACTATGAAGGTGCAAAACAGCTAATATTATTGCTACGAGAAATATTACTGCACAAGAAACCCTACCCTAATATAAAACACGCGTAGAAGTGGTTGGAGCTGCGCGTCAGGGCCATTTTTGGTGCACATTTTCCTTGGTTTAAAATTTAAGACGGTAAAATTCTTTGAAGAATTGACTGTCAAGTTGAGCTGCATTAGTATCATAACTTCAGAATCTACTTTGCCAGTACAGGGAAAGCTCTACCCGAAATACTGATAAAGTGCGTAGAACTTCTCCCTGAACAGAAATGTTGCCCTGGGGCAGGTCCATTGCCAAAACATTGTCCGCTTGGAATCCCAGCTTACATTCAACCTTGGACTTCGAATGCCAGGTGAAGTGCAGGAAATTTGTCTCACTGGGTACTAACAGATTAAAGGACAGAGCGTAGTGAATAATAAGGTCATTCACATAATAAAGTTCTGCATCAAGACCGATCAGCCGGTGCACCTCGTCCTCGCTCAGGTAGAGGCTCACGCTGGGCCCCGCGGCCGCCGACTGCAGCTCCGAGGGCCGCGGGGCGGCGGGGGCGGCGGTGCCAGGCGCGGGCAGCAGGGGTAGCAGCAGCAGCGGCGGCGGGGCCCTCTGGCCGCGGGGGGCCCCTCTGGCCGCGGGGGGCCCCAGCCACGCCTCCCGGCGCCTGGCCGCCCGCCGCACCGCCGCCTACCCCTGGCCCCAGCCGCTCACAGCCCTGAGCCTAGGGCGGCTGCCCAATTCATCAAGCCGCTAGCCTGTGGCAGCCAGCAGCGGCTTCAGACCTCCAGAGCGCGCCGCCACCTCCTTGGCGGCATCGTCCGGAATAGGGGAAGCAAAAAATTTTATGTGAAGTAGATTGAGAAAACAATAGGGCCGGGCATGGTGGCTCACACCTGTAATCCCAGCACTTTGGGAGGCCACAGTGGGCAGATCACCTGAGGTCAGGAGTTCCAGACCAGCCTGACCAACATGGCGAAACCTCATCTCTACAAAAATACAAAAATTAGCTGGGTGTGGTGACGCACTCCTGTAGTCTCAGCTACTTGGGCGTCTGAGGCAGGAGAATCGCTTGAATTGGGAGATGGAGGTTGCAGTGAGCCGAGAATGTGCCACTGCACTGCAGCCTGGGTAACAGAGTGAGACTCTGACCCAAATAAAAAGAAAAAAACAGTTGGAAACTCAGAGAATTTAATTAAACCAGAGTCATAATAGGAGATTCAAGACACCTTTCTCAGCTTTTTACAGATTAAAAATAGAGGATTTAAAAAACAAAGTCAGCCAGTTGCTGTGGTTTATGCCTGTAATACCAGCACTTTGGGAGGCCAAGGCAGGAGGATTGCTTAAGGCCAAGAGTTCAAGGCCAGCCTGGGCAACATGACGAAACTCTTTCTCTCCTAAAAATGCAAAAATTAGCCAGGCACAGTGGTATGTGTCTATAGTCCCGTTTACTCGGCAGGCTCAGGTGGGAGAATTGATTGAGCCTGGGAGGTCGAGGCTGTAGTAAGCTGTGATTGCACCATTGTACTCCAGCCTGGGCAACAGTGGCTCTGTCCCTAAATAAATAAAGTAAAAAACAAAGTCAGTTTACTCAGTATGTTTCATTTAATGGTTAATTGCATACAGATCAGTTTATTCCCATCCATTTCAGATGTCTTGGAAAACACTTATTTAAAATTCAAACCAAAACAGAAAACTAGGCCACATAGAAAATCCTAAAGTCTCCAAAGTGTATTTACATGCATCCTGGCCTGCAGTGAAACGAAGTCAGAAGTTTCAGTGTTATTTTACTTTTCATCCTTGAAGTCAGAGATTTTTCTGGCTTGCATGCAGGGCCTTCTGAGATGATTACCTCCATCACGCAGGACTCGGAGGCCAACTGCTTTCTCTTCTGAGTCTACTCCTCTTAGAGAGAACTCGTGCTTTATGCAGTCATCTGACTTTTACAGCCACTTGCTTAAGTAGATTGGAAGCAGACAGTCTGGCCGATTTACCCACAAGTACCCAGTTGCAGCACACACCGTCCTTCCTGATCCTTGTTCTCTGCCTACCCTTATACCACTGGCTGCTTCGTCTGAGTCACAAAGTGAATTTATTCTCAGTGTATTTTGTAGATGAGGGGAAGAGTCACGGCAGGAGTGGGAAAGCTTGTAAATCACTTGAACCTCATTTTGTTTGAAATATCAAGCCCTCCCAGGAAATCCCTACTGAAAGTAGTTAAAAAAAGTTTTTTAATAATCTAGGTTTTTGTTTATTACTTGTACAGGTCAAGATTAACCGGGCAAGTTTGCAAATAGTATTTAAGAAACTGCTACTGTAGGGAAGGTGTTTGAGGGTGTTGGTGCTGGGGATTCTCTCAGCAGATAGGAACGAGCTGTCTTCAAGATCAGGCCACGTGAGTCTAGTAGGATGTGTTTTGGGACTTTTGGTTGCTGTGGACAAATCACATGGCCTACTTTTTTTTTTTTTTTCATTAAGATGACTACTGAGGTATTGAACCCAATTTACAAAGCCTGCTTAGAAATTTGGCCTACTTCCAAGATCTACTATGGTGATCTTAGACAGCTTAGCTGAAGCACCTAGGTTGTTTAAATAAATCTAATTAGCTTTCTGTCTGGTGTTAAAATGTTTTCTCTTTTAAAACATTCTAAAAGTGCTATTACTGGCTGGGCAGGGTGGCTCACGCCTGTAATCCCAGCACTTTGGGAGGCCGAAGCGGGTGGATCACCTGAGGTCAGGAGTTCAAGACCAGTCTGGCTAACATGGTGAAACCCCATCTCAACTAAAAATACAAAAAAATCAGCTGGGCATGGCGGCAGGCACATGTAATCCCAGCTACGTTGGGAGTCTGAGGCAGGAGAATCTCTTGAACCCGGGAGGCAGAGGTTGCAGTGAGCTCAGATCGCGCCACTGCACTCCAGCCTGGGTGACAAGAGCAAAACTCTGTCTCAAAAAAAAAAAAAGGTGCTATTACTACATTATTCCGTGAGAGAAAAAAGAAAAACCTTAACATAGTAACTACAATATTATCATTTTAGTGTATTTCACTTTTTCTTTTTCTTTTTTTTTTTTACTTTTAATATCTGGTTGTTTTAGGAGATGGTGAATTAACCTGGTTGCAGGTAAGTCGGGGTCTTCAAGTCCACTCACTTGACATTGCCCCCTTCAAGCTGCTCCTTCCCACTCTAGTTGGAAAGGAGAGTAATCAGAGCTAATGAGCCAGTTCCTAATTATGAAGTTAATAAGGTGTTCCTGGTCCTTGTTGCACCTTTCCCAGGTACTCAAGAATCAAGTACGGTTTCTGAAACCTTAGTGAGCATCAGAATCACATAGAGGACTTGTTAGGACATGTGCTGGGCCCCATCTCTGGTTTCTCATTCAGCAGGTCTGGGGTAGGACAGAGAATCAGATTTCCAATCAGTTATCAGATGAGGCTGAATCTCCTGGCCCAGGACAACACCGTGAGAATTACTTGCGTTGACCATGATTTTAAGTATTCCTCTGACCATCACTCTTCTTATTCTGACTAATCAAGAGTTAACTCTGGTTGAAATAATAGTTTAGATATTTTATACTATGATTCTCATCCCAAGCATTTCCCCAAGTTGCTGTACAGTCTTTATTTTAACTTAAAAAGATTGCACAAATAATGCATGTTCCTTAAATAAAAATAAAGCTAAAAGTAAAATTAAGCTAAAAGAAAAATTAGTTATAAATTCCACCTGGGTTGATATTTTAGTATATATCCTTCCAATCTCTTGAGAGACAGACACAGAAAAATGTGTGTCTGCCTCTCTATGTGTGTAGTGTGTAGTGTGTGTAGGTATTATATATATATGTATGCATGCATACACACACAGGTGTATCTTAACAAAAAGCAAGACCTATTTTTTTTTTCTTTTTCTTTTTGAGACAGGGTCTTGCTCTGCCACCCATGCTGGAGTGCAGTGGTGCAGTCACGGCTCAGTACTGCCTCAACCTCCCGGCTCAATTTCTCTTCCCACATTGGCCCCTTGAGTAGCTGGGACTACAGACACATGCCGCCACTAATGGCATGTGCCCAGCTAATTTTTATATTTTTTGGTTTTATTTTGTTTAATTTTTTTCTTACTTCTGTAGTTTTTGGGGAACAGGCAGTGTTTGGTTACATGGCTAAGTTCTTTAGTGGTGATTTCTGAGATTTTGGTGTAATTTTTGAATTTTCGTAAAGACAGAGGGTTTCACCATGTTGCTCACACTGGTCTTGAATTCCTGGGCTCAAGCCGTCCGCCCACCTTGGCCTCCCAAAGCGTTGAGATTACAGGCGTGAGCCACTGCACCCAGCCAATGAGATCTTATACAAGTGTTTTTAGCCTGCTTTTCAAAAAGCCTATGTAGTAAATATCTTATGTTGAATATATATCTATCTAGTTTTCATTGCATTTTTTCAGTGTGTATGTATATTGTAATTTATTTAATTAGTTCTCCATTGTTGGACTCGTAAGATTTTTGTTCTAGTTCTTCATTAATAATATTGTGCTGAGCATCTTAGTACATTTTTCTTTATCTGTCCAGTTATTTTCTTTGGATAATGTCTACATATGTAGTTGCTGTGTGAAAGGTTATGTTCTTTAAAAAATCTTTGCTAGTCTGAGAGATAAAAAAATGTACTCTGATTTCAGTTTGTATTTGGTTATCAGTAAGGTTTACTAGCCATTATTTATCTTTGTGAATTACCTATTTGTATCCATTGCCCGTTTTTCCATTGGGTATCCATCTTTTTATTTTTATTTGTAAGGTCTTTTTATCATAAAGAATGTTAACTCAGGCTGGGTGAAGCGGCTCACGCCTGTAATCCTAATGCTTTAGGAGGCCGAGGCAGGTGGATTGTTTGAGCCCAGGATTTCGAGACCAGCCTGGGCAACATGGTGAAACCGTCTCTACAAAAAATACAAAAATTAACCTGGTATGCTAGCATGCACCTGCGGTCCCAGCTACTCGGGAGGCTGAGGTGGAAGGACCACTTGAGCCCAGGGAGTTCGAGGCTTCAGTGAGGCATGATTGTGCCACTGCATTCCAGCCTGGGTGACATAGTGAGACCCTGTCTCAAAAAGAAAAAAAAAATAATGTTAACTCTTTGTCATATGTTTCAAATATTTTCCCCAATTTATTCGACATATCTTTGGTAGGTTTATTTCCTCACTCACCGCCCACTGCGAAACTTTAGAGTCAGATGTTGCCCAGACTGCTGAGTCACCTTTTTTTTGAGACGGAGTCTCCCTCTGTCACCCAGGCAGGAGTGCAGTGGCTCAATCTCTGCTCACTGCAAGCTCCGTCTCCCGGGTTCAAGCGATTCTCCTGCCTCAGCCCGAGTAGCTGGGATTACAGGTGCACGCCACCACGCCCGGCTAATTTTTTTTTGTATTTTTAGTAGACATGGGGTTTCAGCATGTTGGTCAGGCTGGTCTCGAACTCCTGACCTCGTGATCTGCCCGCCTCAGCCTCCCAAAGTGCTGGGATTACAGGCGTGAGCCACCGCACCCGGCCGAGTCCCCATTTTTAATGACTGTGTAATATTCCTTTAAGTTGGGTATACTGTCATTTACTTTATTAGCCTCAAATTTTAGGGATCCCTTGAGAAAGTCTAAGCATGTCATTCTATGCTTTTTCGGTTGTTCTCTCTTTCTTTAACCAGATGCTAACCCTGAGGTGACGATGACAATGCTTCGCTGGATCTATACAGATGAGCTGGAGTTCAGAGAGGATGATGTGTTCCTGACGGAACTGATGAAACTAGCAAATCGGTTTCAGCTGCAGCTCCTCAGGGAGAGGCAAGTCACAGCAGATATACTCAAGCACCTCAGATGGTGGCTGGGCTTTAATTATGCCGAGCTCTGGAAAACAGCTGCTTCTGCTAATGTAAATAACTTGGCAAGGTGTTCCTTTAAAGGCGATGCTGGGGACAGAATTTGTTACCTCCCTTGCTTTGTGTTATCTTGTAGCTAAATTTTGCTGAAGCTTTTGCTCTTCTCTTTTCTTTCACTGGTCTGTTACCTGAAATTACATAATCGTATAAACTGAAAAATTAAATGTGAAATAATATAATCCAATGTCCAGACTTTCAGCTTTCCTTCCCTTTCTGTTTCCCTTGACATTTTACTCTATTTTCTGATATATCAAGTTGAATGAAATCCTTAGTCATAGTCTCTTTGTTGGAAACAATGAGTGCCTAAATGAATATGTGAAAAAATTGTCCAAATAAGTGTCATAGCCAGTGTTCCAGAGATCTCACTTCATTTAAGTTACTGCATTTTAGGTTGTCAAGGAGATAGCATGCTGTGTTTTTATATTACATTTTCTCTGTTGCTCTCCCAAGTTGGCATTTTAGAACAACAGAAAACAAAACGTTCACTAAATAATGTCAGACGAGATGTCTGGGAGCGTCTGTCTATTGGAGCTGTGGCTCTTGGTAATCAGCTTGGTGATGGAGTGGCTTTTTACAGCATTTAGTGATCTTTGTATTCCCTTGGGTGCATAAAGGAATGGGTTTTCTCCTGGGTGAGTGAAGGGATGGTTTCAGTCATCAGGAGGCACTCCACCTGTTGCTGTGTTTTCCCTAGAGAGACTTTGCTGCCTAGAGCTGCTTGCTGTTGTCACGAGCTGGTGTTTTCCCAGGAGGGCTCACTGTGCCCCATATGAAATCAGTGGACGGCTTACTCCTGTCTGTTATTGATGTGGGTTTGAGTGCATTTTAATATCTAAATCCTATAAATAAAAAACAAAAGCAGGTCCACAATCTATAGGTGCATACAGCATTAGGCTATTAGCAAAGCTGATTTGATTATTGAGGCCATTCAGTTAACTGTTTCTTTCATTTGTTTGTTAGTTTGTTTTGGTGAGGAGTTTTGGTGAGAGTGAAATGAGACTGATTTTAATTAGACTGAGTATGATTTATGTCTTTATATGTTTTCCAGACTTCCTGAGCTTTCTCCTGTTGACCTTGTCAAACTTGCTTATGTAAATTAAATTGCTTTTGTAAAAATGTCTTGGGGTTGGAGTAGTTGAGATAACTGTAATCTGTGTAATGGATTCTTTAATTAAACTGTTTGTTGTTTGTTGACCGAGTAGGCTTCATAACTGTCAACATTACCAGATGCTTAATTTTGTATTGTTAGATATGAGTATCGAGTTATTATCTGTCATGGCTTTCTTAAGAGCTGGAGTGGAAGACACCAGGAGTGGAGTCAAGGGTTGGCTTTTAAAGGGTCACAGAGTGCCCCCTGCTGTCCTTGGAAGGAATTACATGCTTGAGATAATGAAAGGGTGCTAGCGACGGGTGCGGTTCAGTGTGAAGCAGCCGTTGCTCTTTTTGTAATGTGGGGATCTCGCCGGTTTTGGGATGCTAGCACTGATTTAATGAAAAGGAAGTTTTTATAGTAAGCATCAGGAAAATCTTTTCTTTTTTTTTCTACCATGGAGGGCACACTGAAGAAAATACTCTTAATTTTTTTTTTTTTTTTTAGAAGACAGCCTCACTGTGTCACCTAGGCTGGAGTGCAATGGTGCAGTCTGGGCTCGCTGCAAATTCCGCCTCCAGGTTCAAGCGATTCTCCTGCCTCAGCCTCCTGAGTAGCTGGGATTACGGGTGCACGCCACCACGCCCGGCTAATTTTTATATTTTTAGTAGAGACGGGGTTTTGCCATGTTGGCCAGTTGAACTCCTGACCTCAAGTGATCCTTCTGCCTCGGCCTCCCAAAGTGCTGGGATTACAGGCGTGAACCACTGTACCTGGCTGTTTTAATTTTTTGTTTTTTGAGACAGAGTTTCACTCTTATCACCCTGGCTGGAGTGCAATGGCACAATCTTGGCTCACTGCAACCTCCACCTCCCGATTCAAGCTATTCTCCTGCCTCAGCCTCCTGAGTAGCTGGGATTACAGACGACTGCCACCACGCCCAGCTAATTTTTGTATTTTTAGTAGAGACGGGGTTTTGCCATGTTGGCCAGGTTAGTCTCAAACTCCTAGCCTCAGGTGATCCGCCCGCCTCAGCCTCCCAAGGTGCTGGGATTACAGGCGTGACCTACTGTGCCTGGCTAATGTTTTTAAAGAGATAATTAATGTATACTAAAAAAAGACAGTTAATCTTTTTCTCCTTACAAAAGTATAATACATGTTCGGTGTATGATATTTGGAGGATACAGAATGATATAAAGAAAAAAGTCATTTGTAACTAAATCATTGTTTACCTTCTGTCATTTTTCTTTTCAATAATTTTTTTTTTCCCACATCCACTCAAGAGTGATATGAAAACTATACAGCAGTTTGTGGGACGTTTAAATATATGCTTGATGTTATACTTTAAAAGTCACCAACATGGTGAAACCCCGTCTCTACTAAAAATACAAAAAAATTAGCCAGGCGTGGTGGCGGGCACCTGTAATCCCAGCTACTTAGGAGGCTGAGGCAGGAGAATCACTTGAACCTGGGAGGTGGAGGTTGTGGTGAGCCTGGATTGAGCCTTGTTGCTCCAGCCTGGGCAACATGAGTGAAACTCCGTCTCAAAAAAAAAAAAAAAAAAAAAGGTTTATCGTTTTTGTATCTCTGTATCCTTTCTGTACTCTAAAGTTAAAAATAATAATTAAAAAATTCCCTTCGGGTGAAAGTTTGTCTGTCTTGCTATTTTCAAAGAGAATATAGGAACCGAGAATCTTAATTTCTAAATAAGATTACGTGTTCCTTGGTTGCGTAAATCATGTCAGTTACTATTTATAATCTATCCAAATGGCAAATGGCACTCTGGAGATCCTAGAATTGGTGACAGTGAAATGCCTGCCAGCTTTAATAAAAGATCTGCTTTCGTGAAACATATTTGAGTCCCTTGGTGCAATGTCATTTGACAGTGAAAAGGAGGAGAGTGGAATTTTCAGGTTCTCGGCAAATGCTGTAAAGGTGCTTTGTAAAGTGCTCTGCAAATGTGAGTTATTACTTCCTGAGATCATACTGTGTATTAGGCTGCCTGGTGTTAGGATGTTAGGAAGGCAGATTGAATATTAGTTGTAAAAATGGTAAAAGCTTCTGAAAGCTATCTGAAAAGAGGTTTTTTTTCTGCTGGAATGCTCTGATTTCATGGCTGAGGTTAGAGTGACTTTGTCAGACATTGCTGTGCTGTGCTACAGGTTTGGAGAAACCAATGGTACAGAAAACTGAGGCTTAGAAGTATAATGCTGTTGACTGGGTGTGATGGCTCACACCTGTAATCCCAGCACTTTGGGAGGCCGAGGCGGGTGGATCCTGAAGTCAGGAGATCGAGACCGTCCTGGCTAACATGGTGAAACCTCATCTTTACTAAAAATACAAAAAATTAGCTGGGCGTGGTGGCGGGCGCTTTTAGTCCCAGCTACACAGGAGGCAGAGGCAGGAGACAGGAGAATCACATGAACCTGGGAGGCGGAGGTTGCAGTGAGCCGAGATCGTACCACTGCACTCCAGCCTGGGCGACAAAGTAAGACTTCATCTTGAAAAAAAAAAGAAGAAATATAATGCTGTTGTATGTAACTTACATTCTTATTATTGTAACTTAACTTATTAATGTAACTTACTTAGATATTGTAACAACATGATTTTTAAAGTGCCCTGGGAGAGATGCTTCCTTACATCAAGTCAGTAATGTTAATTAAAAACAAAGCACCCAGTCTGCCATGGTGAAACCCCGTCCCTACTAATAATACAAAAATTAGCCGGTCGTGGTGGCGGGCGCCTATAATCCCAGCTACTCTGGAGGCTGAGGCGGGAGAATCACTTGAACCCAGGAGGCGGAGGTTGCAGTGAGCCGAGATCATGCCACTGCACTCCAGCCTGGGCGACAGAGCAAGACTCTGTCTCAAAAAAAAACCCAAAGCTTTGACAGATCTTAATGTAAAGCAGGTGCCTGCATTTACCGCTAAACAGAGAAATGACTCCAAGATTGTATTCTTGCTCCTAGCCTCTCCTTCGTGAGGTTTTGAAAGTGTGTTGTGAGGTGGGGTGCGGTGGCTCACGCCTGTAATCCCAGCGCTTTGGGAGGCTGAGGTGGGTGGGTCATGAGGTCAGAAGATCGAGACCATCCTGGCTAACATGGGGAAACCCCGTCTCTACTAAAAAAAAAAAAAATACAAAAATTAGCTGGGTGTGGCAGCACGTGCCTGTAATCCCAGCTATTCGGGAGGCTGAGGCAGGAGAATCACTTGAACCTGGGAGGCGGAGGTTGCAGCGAGCCAAGATCATGTCACTGCACTCTAGCCTGGCGACAAAGCTAGACTCCGTCTCAAAAAAAAAAAAAAAAGTGTGTTCTGCATTCTGCCCAGGTCTTTCTCATGACCTTCCTTCTTTCTTCTGCCATCACCCATTCCCATGGTCTTTTTCTGCGTCTGTTACCTAAAGCCCATCTGTTAAGATTGGGAATTATCTGCTAGCTAGTTATGGTTAACAGTACTGAAATCCACTAATGTGGATTATTAAAATTAAGTGATTTCCTTTTGTGATTTTTCCTTAGTAAAGGAATTTCAGGTTTTAGAGACGAGAATGGCTAGGAGAGGGACCTCAAACTTCCGAGCATATTTACTACATACCTCAAGCTGTGCTGAGTGTAACTAGTTCTCCTCCATCTTGACAAACACACAAGTATTCCTCAAATATCTGAAGTAGAGTAACATCTTTATTTTACAGAGGAGGAGAGAGGGGCACAGAGAGCTCAAGTAATTTGGCCCCTAAAATTTAATGGGTCTCCACTCAGGTCTTTTTTACCTCATTGTTTATCTTGCCCTGTCCACCACATTCTGCCTTTGTGGTTAGAAAAGAGTTTTGGTGGAGGCTGCTGGCAGGGAAAACAATGGTGGATGTCAGGAAATCTCGTGAAACCATACGTGAAACCATACTAGTCGTCTGTGACTGCCCTTGGAGGTGAACCTGATTTGGAGGGAGCAGTGGAGGCGAGGGAGGTGAAGGGCTGTTCCCTGGCCACCTTTTCCCCATGGGCCTGGTCTCATGGGAGACTCCCTAAGGCTTCCAGGAATTCTGGCATAGAGGAAGTGTGGTCTTTCCAATGCCATATCTTCCAGACTACAATGTGGTCCTGCTTTTGCTACCAGAGACCTATTTGCCTGCCTTCAGCTCTCTCTTCTCTGATGTAGTTGATGTTTTTTTTGTTTGTTTGTTTTTTGTTTGTTTGTTTTTTTGAGACAGAGTCTCTGTCTGTCATCTAGGCAGGCGTACAGTGGTGTGATCACGGCTCACCGCAGCCTTGAACTCCTGGGCTCTTACCGCAGCCTTGAACTCCTGGGCTCTTACCGCAGCCTTGAACTCCTGGGCTCTTACTTCAGCCTCCTGAGTAGCTGGGACTACAGGCACATGCTACCATGCCTGCCTAATTTCTCAATTGTTTTGGTAGAGACAGGGTCTTGCTGTGTTGCCCAGGCTGGTCTTGAACTCGTGGCCACAAGTACTCCTCCTGCCTTGGCCTCCCAGAGTGCTGGGATTACAGGTGTGAGCCTTTGCACCTGGCCGTGTTTCCTTATTAATGATTCTGAAAGAGTCTTGTTTTTATTATTATGCGGCTTTATGAGGACATCCATTGTAGCCAGTTTTTCTCTATTTTGGTGTACTGTGGTTTTGTTGTTATAGTAGAAATCTGATTTTTTTGGTGTGGGGGGTGTACTATGATTTGGCTATTTTTTCTAATTTTTTTTTTTTTTTTGAGACGAGTCTTGCTCTGTCACCCAGGCTTGAGTGCAGTGGCACCGTCTCAGCTCACTGCAACCTCTGCCTCCCGGGTTCAAGTGATTCTTGTGCCTCAGCCTCCCCATTATCTGGGACTACAGGCACACCCAGCTAATTTGCTTTTGTATTTGTAGTAAAGACGGGGTTTCGCTATGTTGCCCAGGCTGGTCACGACCTCCTGAGCTCAGGCAATCTGCCCGCCTCGGCTTCTGAAAGTGCTAGGATTATAGGTGTGAGCCACCACACCTGGCTGATTTGGCTGTTTTTTTCAAAACATTATAGATATTTTAGGTGAGTTTTTTCTTTTTTCTTTTTTTCTTTTTATTTTTTTGTTGTTGTTGTTGATGGAGTCTCACTCCGCTGCCCAGGCTGGAGTGCAGTGGCGTAATCTTGGCTCACTGCAATCTCCGCCTCCTGGGTTCAAGCAATTCTCCTGTCTCAGCCTCCTGAGTAGCTGGGACTACAGGCACCTGCCACCATGCCCGGCTAATTTTTGTATTTTTAGTAGAGACAGGGTTTCACCTTGTTGGTAAGGCTGGTCTCGAGCTCCTGACCTCAGTTGATCCTAGGTGGGGCTTTTAAAATACAGCTTTATTGAGTTATAATTCACATATCATACACATTCATCTTATAGGAGAGCTTTTTTTTTTTTTTTGCGACATAGTTTTGCCTTTGTTGCCCAGGCCGGAGTGCAATGGCATGATCTCAGCTCACTGCAACCTCCGCCTCCCGGGTTCAAGCGATTCTCCTGCCTCAGCCTCCCGAGTAGCTTGGATTACAGGCATGTGCCACCACAGCCTGCTAATTTTGTATTTTTAGTAGAGATGGGGTTCCTCCATGTTGGCCAGGCTGGTCTCGAACTCCCGACCTCAGGTGATCCACCCACCTCGGCCTCCCAAAGTGCTGGGATTACAGGCGTGAGCCACTGCACCCAGCCGGGAGAGCTTTTAAGGAGGTGTTAATTATTGAGCATAGAGCCTCGTATTTGAAACTATTTCTAAGACACACTGTTTGCATCATGCAGTTGTGGGAACTAGAGTGGTGTTCCACACAGTTAAATTTTCTTTGAAGGACAGAGGTTGATCCATTTTGTGCTTGATTCGACAATTACCTGTCTGTGTGATCAGCGGGTGTCATATGCGTGCTGTTAAGGCAGTTGGGGTATTATGCTTAATCAGTTTATTTGCATGTTATTTTGATTCTGACCAGAATGGAGCAATGAAATATTATAATGAAATTCTAGTACTTTTTAAATATGGGAGACCAACTGTAATTTATTCATAACCCTTTGCTTAACCTTATCCCATAGTGTTATTAATAGGACATAGCCAGCCAGTACAAAGATGATCGCTTTGGTTTGTTCGTTTGTGAATTATTTGTCCAGTAATACTCCTCATGATGAATACTCTCTTACAGATGTGAGAAGGGTGTTATGTCTCTAGTGAATGTCAGGAACTGTATTCGCTTCTACCAGACGGCAGAGGAGCTGAATGCCAGCACACTGATGAACTACTGTGCAGAAATTATTGCAAGTCATTGGGTGAGTGAGGTTGAGGGTGTCGACAAAGCACTCTAGCTGGCAGTCAGGAGACCGCTGCTGGGGACGTAGTTCCATGGAAAGTGACCTCTCTGGCACCTGGTTTTCTCTTGTTACACAATTGAAGAATAAATAGTTTGATTAGATGATCTATGAGACTCTTTTCAACTCAAATTCTGGTAGTTCTGTGATTTCAGAGCCAAAGGACAAAAGATAGCTCAGGTCTGGCCAGGCGCGGTGGCTCACACCTGCAATTCCAGCACTTTGGGAGGCCCAGGCGGGCAGACCACTTGAGGTCAGGAGTTCGAGACCAACCTGGCCAACATGGTGAAACCCCATCTCTACTAAAAATACAAAAATTTGCTGGGCTCAGTGGTACGTGCCTGTAGTCCCAGCTACTCAGGAGACTGTGGCAGGAGAATCACATAAACCCGGGAGGCGGAGGTTGCGGTGAACTGAGATCGCGCCACTGCACTCCAGCCTGGGTGACAGAGCGAGACTCCGTCTCCCGCCCCCCGCCCCCCCCAAAAAAGATAGCTCAGGTCCAGAAACAGGCTTGGAAGCATCACCTGCCTTCACCCTCCATCTGCGGAAGCTGCTGCTGAGCTGCAGGAGTAGGGTGTGGCTCCACGGCCAGCAGGCCCTGCAGCTTCAGCAGCACAGTTTCAGAGCTTGCCCTTGCTCTCCTAATCAGGCGGAGAGCATCTTTCAGTTTAGATTTCCCTTTCATAGGTTGTTTCATCATAAAGAACAGTGTTTACATTTTTTTTTTTTTGAGACTGAGTTTCGCTCTTGTTGCCCAGGCTGGAGTGCAATGGCACGGTCTCGGATCCCTGCAACCTCCTCCTCCCAGGTTCAAGCGATTCTCCTGCCTTGGCCTCCTGAGTAGCTGGGATTACCGGCATGCAGCACCACGCCTGGCTAATTTTGTATTTTTAGTAGAGACGGGGGTTTCTCCACATTGGTCAGGCTGGTCTCAAACTCCCAACCTCAGGTGATCGATCCGCCCACCTCGGCCTCCCAAAGTGCTGGGAGTACAGGCGTGAGCCACTGGGCCTGGCCAGTGTTTACATTTTGTTGTTGTTGTTTGCAGTTTTAGAAAATTAGGGCTGGTGCTACGTTTTGCAAATTAGTTGCTGCGAATTGTTTGGTATTCAACAACACTGTGGGAAAAGCCTTAGAGTTTCAGAAAAGGCGGCTAGAGAACTGGATTTTAAGGCATTGAAACAGGATTGGTAACCTTTCTTTTAAAATAGGCAGAAATATAGAGATCTGCAATAATAGGGACCAGCTGCGACTCAGTGGAGTGACTTGTTTGTGGAAGTTGGAATTGATTTTGTAACTGCCATCTTTCAGGGGGTGGGAGGAGGACTCCCTGCTCTCATGTGAGGCTCCCTTGGGGCGCATTCCTGTTGGAGGTATGTGTGGCTGGTGTTTTGCCACCTCACTGGGAGGCACAGTAATGCTGGAGGAGAGTGAGGCTCGGAACGTCAGCCTTCTGGTTCCCCAGCCATTTAAGGACTGTCTGAACTTGAGCAAGTTATCTAATCTCTTCATGCCGTAATATTTTCTTCTGTAAAATGGGGATGTTCAAGTACTTACCTCATTGGGTTCTGGGGAGAAATAAATGAGTTGGGAAAGGTTAAGCCCTTAAAGAAGGGCCTGACTGATGCATTTGAAGGGCTTGCTAAATGGTGGTTGTGTTCATTGCCTTGTGTCTGTTCTGCTTTTCACTGTGTTGTGAATTCTCAGGACGACCTGAGGAAGGAGGATTTCAGCAGCATGAGCGCTCAGTTGTTATACAAAATGATCAAATCCAAGACGGAGTACCCGCTACATAAAGCCATCAAAGTGGAGAGAGAAGACGTGGTTTTCCTGTATCTGATTGAAATGGATTCCCAGGTACTGTAGCTGCCTTTTCCATTCTTCATTTCCCGAAACTCTAATGCACTTGTCTTTCTCCGTGGTACTTCTCACTTCCTTCTGAGCCATGACTGGCACAGTCTTTAACGTACGGATTTCTACTAAATAGTTTCTTCAAGGCAATCTGAGCTTTTTCTAACATGTTTCTCAAAATTCTTCCAGCCTTAGCCCATTGCCCAATTTAAAAACCTCTTAAATGCTTTTAGGTAGTTTTTTTTTTTTTTTAAACGCTTCTTAACTTTTAGGTGCCAAAATCTGTGTTAGTTTACTTTTGCTGCTATAATAAATTACCATAAACTTAATGGCTTAAAACAACACAAATGTATTGCCTTACAGTTTCATAGGTTGGAAGTCTAGGACAGGAATCACTGGCCCAAAATCAAGATGTCAGCAGGCTGTGCTTCTTTCCAGAGACTCAAGAGGAGAATCCGTTTCCTGCTTATTTGGATTTTTGGCAGAATTCAGATTCTTGCACTTACAGGATCGAGGTCCCCATTTTCTTGCTGGCTGTCAGCCGGGGGCCATTCCCACCTTCTAGAGCCCTCCACACATTCCTTAGCTCATAGCCCCCGGCTTTTGTCTTAAAAGCCAGCAGTGGTGGGTCAGGTGCTTCTCATGTCACATCTCTCTGACTTACTCTTCTGGTTCCCTTTTTCACTTTGAAGGACTTGTGTGGTTAGATAGATCGGGCCCTCTGTGGTTAGATGGGTCGGGCCCTCTGTGGTTAGATAGATCAGGCTCTCTGTGGTTAGATAGGTCGGGCCTCCTGGATAATCTGGGATACTGTCCCCATCACAAGGTCCTTAATCACATCCTCAAAGTGCCTTTTGCCATGTAACGTGGTATGTTTATAGGTTCTGGGGATTAGGACATGTCCGTCTTTGGGGGGGCGATAATTCTGCCCACCATATGACCTTGAAAGAAATGTAATGGCTCTTGACAGATGGGAGCGAAGTATGTTTTATCCCGGGTGTCCAGTGTATGGGGAGACATTAAACTGCTGAAGAATGAAATAGGAACGCCACTGCCTTTCATGAAAACATTAGCTGTTCACCGTAAAACTCTCTGAGCCTCTGCCTGGCACTCGTGCCCCACAGCACTCTGTCCACATTTTCCTGGTGGCCCTTAATCATCTCCCACATTGTTTATGTTGGCTATGTGATCCCCATTAATTCTGTACTCCCTGAAGACATGTACCCTGAGGAAGCCTGATAGAAGTTTGTGAATAAAGTTGAATTTGGGGAGTAAGCAGTGTTGGAGCACTTAAATTTGACATTTGTATAAGAGATGATATTTAAGGGTCAAGGTGGGAGAAATTAAAATAGGTCGTATTCTCTACTCACTGGGCGCTAATTTACAAACTTGTTTGTGTAGCTCCCTGGGAAGCTGAATGAAGCGGATCATAACGGAGATCTGGCATTAGATCTAGCCCTTTCACGACAACTGGAGAGTATTGCCACCACGCTGGTTACTCACAAAGCTGATGTGGACATGGTGGACAAGAGTGGCTGGAGCTTGTTACACAAAGGAATCCAAAGAGGTAGGAAGAAGTGTGTATTTTTCCCTGCAGGCAATTTTATTTTTATCCGAGTAATTTTTGAAGACTTTCTGACCTTGTTCCCAAAATTCTCAAAGGCTTCTGTAGTCTGTACTCACAGGCTACATGACCTAGAATTTGATCATTGGGTCAGAGGAAGCACTCAAGAGCTGTTGCCTATGCCGTGTTAGTTTGGCCATTCACCGTGCCAACAGGGCCCCAGGAAGAAAGGCTACAAAGATGGTACTTGTGTGAAGAAGTACCTTTTACTTGTAAGCACTTGATATGTTTGCTTGTTCAATGGATGGCTTTCTCCAGGAATTGTGCTAGGAAGGTTTTGCTTTTGTATTCTACCACAGATACAAGGATAGTAGCAAAACCATAAACCTTGAAACATGTTCTTAGCTTCAGGGTTTTCACTTTAACAGGCTAGGCCTCTATTATGATAAATTGATAGAGTTTCATTTTGTTCTAGCAGAGTTATTTGAAATTGTAGCTATATTTTGAATGCATTGTTAGTAGTTGGAAGAATACAGTAATGATAGACTTGAGAACAAAACATTTAAATCTTTTTTTTTTTTTTTTTTTTTTTTTGAGACGGAGTCTTGCTCTGTCGCCCAGGCTGGAGTGCAGTGGTGCGATCTCGGCTCACTGCAAGCTCCGCCTCCTGGGTTCATGCCATTCTCCTGCCTCAGCCTCCCCAATAGCTGGGACTACAGGTGCCCACCACCACGCCCAGCTAATTTTTTGTATTTTTAGTGGAGACGGGGTGTCACCGTGTTAGCCAGGATGGTCTCGATCTCCTGACCTGGTGATTTGCCTGCCTCGGCCTCCCAAAGTGCTGGGATTAGAGGCGTGAGCCACCGCATCCGCCCAAAACATTTTAATCTTAATGAATTAACTTGTCAAAGGAAAAAAAATACTAGGTTTTTGTTTGTTTTTTCCATAGTCTTACTAATTCATGAGTCCCAAATGGATCCGGGCTGACTGTGCTTTGCAATGGTCATCTTAGACAGAGTGAAATCTGTATAGAGGTAGAGTTCCAGCGAGAAATGAAAGCTTTCCAAAGTGTCAAAGCGTTGGTTTTGTGGAGGGATGGTTGACTTGATTGAAGTGCATTGCCATGGCCACTTTTTTTTTACTTACACGTAGACATCAAAGAGAGAATCTACTTGTTTCGTTCCATCTTAATCATCTGTATTTTCCCCTTTTGATGACGCGTTGTTATACCATTATTGTCTATGCTACATTTTTGCCGTTCACAAATTGCTCCTAGTTGGTGGAATGTAGTTACATCAAGATGTGGTCCTGTGCCAGCTTTGTCCTTTTTGGGCCAAGGTTTTAATACAAGTATCCTTATAAGCCATGTGCTGGAGTGCTGAGCTTGCTGGCTGGTAGAGAGGAAAATTTTGCTCATCACTGGGTAGGAAATCCTTCGAGTATGTCAGTGTCAAGAGCAGATGCATCTTCCTCAAGCACCGTTATGTGATGTGCAAAGCCAGCGGGTGCTTAGCACTGAGTGTGATTCAGTGGGGAAATCTCCACCACATAGGGAATGATTCTTTCCCACACTGTTTCGTGTCTGAGATGTTTATTTTGGAAACAGATACCCTGTTACTAAAAAAAAAAAAAATCTGAGAATTTTGTTTCTTTCCTCCCAGGGAGTTAATTCTTTATGTTTGATGATAAATCATCTTTGAGTTATTAAATATTTTGGTGATTGCTTAGCTACAAGAATTGCCAAGAATTAGTGATACATTTTTGATGTTTATTTTCAGATGATTTAATCTTCCACTCTGAGTTTATTAATTGCTTGCAAGTATGTGGATTACAGCGTGGGTATAATAAACTTGATTTTGCTAACTTTAGAGAGTGTTGCATATTATGGTAGACAGAGCACTGGCTTTATGAAGCTGGTATTTACCAAGGTTTGAATCTGAGCTCATCTGTTTACTCTGTGGCCTTGGACAAGTCACATTCTACGTCTTCCTTATCCATAAAGTGGGAATTACTTTTGCTTTATTGGTTTGTTCAGAGAATGCGAGGCAATGTTAGTAGTATACCCAGCAGTGATTACCAGGGGAATGGCGGGGTCAACCCTGCCATTCATCCCTTGCGCCTGCGTTGGAAATGCCATAACCAGGTCCAGTTCCTGTAGGAGTTTTTTTCACTTTAACTGTTAAGAGTGAAAGTCTTTAATATATGAGATTTCGGTTTAGTCTGAGCACACATTAGAATCTGTCAACAAAATAGTCAGTGATCATCCTAATAACCAAGTGTAGCAGTCATTTTATCTAAAGAGTGGAACAGGCAGGCAGTGTCTCGGGGGGAGTCCACAGGGGGCACATGTTTGGCCAGAGGGATGCCATCTCCTTGGATTAGCCTGATCTGAGCAAGAAGATGAGTCTTCACTTTATAAAAACAGTTCTTCCTGAACTTTTTTACCTTAATAACCAACATCAGTCGGTGGGTTTCTTTTTTCTTTCTTTCTTTCTTTTCTTTTTTTTTTTTTTTTTTTGTTGTTGTTGAGACAGAGTTTTGCTCCTGTCGCCCAGGCTGGAGTGCAATGGCTCAGTCTCGGCTCACTGCAACCTCTGCCTCCCAGGTTCAAGCGATTCTCCTGCCTCGGCCTCCTGAGTAGCTGGGACTACAGGCACCTGCCACCACGCCCGGCTAATTTTGTATTTTTAGTAGAGACTGGGTGTCTCCATGTTGGTCAGGCTGGTCTTGAACTCCCAACCTTAGGTGATCCGCCCGCCTCGGCCTCCCACAGTGCTGGGATCACAGGCGTGAGCCGCCGCGCCCGGCCGATGAGTTTCTTCAGCAGGATGTTCCTGTTATTTTTAGTAAATTTGAAAATGATGCCACCAACTGGAGCAGCATGAAATATGGTTTGTATTAATTGAATAATGAAGGTTACTGGCTGAATAAAACCATCAAGAAGCTGCATTGAAAGAAATATTGTATATGGATTTTTTTAGTGTGAAGTTTTTTGTTAGGAATATTTTTATGTGGACGGATTGTAATAGTCATGCCTCATTTACCTGGCAGTGTCAGTGAATGAGGTGATGAAGTAACTGAAACTTTTAAGCACCAGCTTTTATTTTAACTGTTTCCGATGATTTGAAATCTTTCTAAAATGTGTTAACCATTTTCTTATTGACAGAAACCTTATAAACGGTGCTTGTGACATTTTCTGTTCCCTCCCTTTGTTCTGCTCTTCTGATATCAGTTGTCCTTTTCCTTTATGTACCCTCTGGGCTGACTTTCTTTTAATGTAAAACTTTATTAATTTTCTATTTCTAGTAATTTCTAAATAGCTTCTTTGTGTGGGGTGAATATATATATATGTATATGATTATAAGTAAAAAGAACTTTATATTTGGATCTTATTAATAAAGTAAATCTGATCCAAAGTCTATAATTCTTCTAAGAGGACTTAAGGATTTAAGATATAAAATTTTTTTTTTATCATGCTATCCATCTGAATCCAGTCATTCATAGGTTTTCATATACCTGTGCAGTATTGCCCAGTTTATCTTCTGTATGTTTGGTGTATTATACATTTTTCATTAACCTATCTTTTCTTAGCTTTACTGTGTATTTACCTCTCTTTTTTTTTTTAAGACACAGTCTTGCTCTGTCACCCAGGCTGCAGTGCAGTGCTGCAATCTCGACTCACTGCAACCTCCGCCTCCTGGGTTCAAGCGATTCTCCTGCCTCAGCCTCCCTAGTAGCTGGGATTACAGGCACGTGCCACTACGCTTGGCTAATTTTTGTATTTTTGTAGCGATTGGGTTTGCCATGTTGGCCAGGCTGGTCTCAAACCCCTGGCCTCAAGTGAACTGCCCGCCTCGGCCTCCCAAAGTGCTGGGATTACAGTCAGGAGCCGCTGCGCCCGGCCACTATGTATTTGTGTCTTAGTTTGGAATATATTGTAAGCTTAAAGGTAATGAAACTACATTACCCCTTCTCCCCTGAGTATCTCATATTTTGGACTTTTCATTAAGGCCCTTTGTCCTAATAATTCTAAAGTTTCTTTCTACTCCCAGAATGTAAGTGGCCGTCTCTAGGATATTTAGTTGAATTGCTAATATATTGTTGTCTTTACGTATTTTTTCCTATACCAAATCCATGCGGAGTTTGCTCACGCTACAGAGTAGGACCCTCTGCGTATATGTATAAATGGATAGCAAAAGCCTGACCTAGCCTAGCCCCCTATATGCATGTTACCTGCTGCCTGCAGTGCTTTACTGCCTCTGTACTGTGAAGAAATCTAAGCTTTGATACTGGTAAAGATTGCAACCTTCTGCACCCCTTACCCCACCCAAAACGGGAGCAGAAGAATGAAAATATTTCAAGAGAAGGGACTTACTGGAAAATTGTTAAGTTACCTGAAGTCATGATTCATTCAAATAAGAGCCTTTCTGATAAAGTAGAACCCAATAGCCCTAACCAGTCAAATCCATTTTCTTCTCAAACATTTCCCCAGGGTCTGTTTTGTATAAGACAGTGTGAATACAAAAAAAAAAAAAAAAAAAATCAGACACAGGCCAATCTAGCATCTGAGGAGCGAGTCAGCATCTGAGGCCTCTTGTCTGCCCCAGTGCCAGAGCCCACATTCTCTAGCAAGATGGTCTCTTGGAAGAAAGCATAGAGCAGATGGGAAGTGTTGAAAAAGAGACAATCGGCCTGGGTGCAGTGGCTCACGCCTGTCATCCCAGCACTTTGGGTGGCCAAGGTGGGAGGATCACTTGCGGCCAGGAGTTTGAGTCCAGCCTGGGCAACATAGTGAGACCTCACCTCTACAAAAATCTTTTCAAATGAGCCAGGCAGGGTGGCATGCGCCTGTACCTGTACCCCTAGCTACTTGGGAGGCTGAGGCAGGAGGATTTCTTGAGGCTGGGAGGCTGAGGTTGCAGTGAGCCATGATGGTACCACTGCACTCCAGCTTGACCAACAGAGTGAGACCCTGTCTCAAAAACCAAAAACCAAAACAAAAGCAAATGATTTTCTAATTTCATACCTACTGAGAACCAGATGAAACCTGTATATTCAGATGAAAATGGGCACAGGAATACAGGCAACAGACCTGAGAGAGCTTTACCACTCCTGAAACCCCATTCTAGATATTCAGACTGTAGATATGTAGCCGAAGGAGATGAAATGGTATCGTAAGATATGAAAGGAAAACTTTGGAAGAGAGAGAAAATCATCGTCTCGAGTTGCGATTCAAAGGAGACTGCACTCAAAATTCTAACAATTAGGAACCGAAGCGTCCTGATGCAAAGACAAAAGCACATCCTATGGAAAGATCCATAAATTAAAGAAGTTCCAAGGCAGCTTCAACAATCTAGCATTCATCGCAAGGTCACCCACACATTTAAGGAATATAGTCAACTCTCATGGGACCAGCAAATCAAACTCTAGGACGTTGTTCTGCATGCTGGGGATCATCCAGCTGAAGAAGGATGTGATTTGCAAGAAATTCATCCTGTAGACCTTGGTGAAATGGAGACGGAATCTGCAGAAAGTACCTCTGAATCCCAGCTCTTGGGTTAACTTGCTATCACCCATCAGAGTCACACATGGGGACTTCAAGTTGCAAGTTGCAAATGATTTTGATTTGGAAGATGTTTAACTGAACCCTTGAAAGACTTTCCAGGCCAGGCGCCATGGCTCACGCCTGTAATCCCAACACTTTGGGAGGCTGAGGTGGGCGGATTGCTTGAGCCCAGGAGTTCAAGACCAGCTTGGGCAATGGTAGCAAAACCCACCTCTACCAAAAACACAAAAAAATTAGCCGGGTATGTTGGCGTGCACCTGTAGTCCCAGCTACTCGGGAGGCTGAGCTGGGAGGATCAACTGAGCCCTGGAAGTTGAGGCTGCAGTGAGCCGTGATGATGACACTGCACTTCAGCCTGGGTGACAGAGTGAGACCCTGTCTCAAAAAAAAAAAAAAAAAAAAAAAAAATCCCCAAAACCCAACTTTCCCGATATGAGCTCATTGGTGCCACCTGGAGGCTACTGAGAGCAATTGCTTTCACCCA
Organism: Pan paniscus; assembly: GCF_029289425.2. Classification (NCBI taxonomy): domain Eukaryota; kingdom Metazoa; phylum Chordata; class Mammalia; order Primates; family Hominidae; genus Pan; species Pan paniscus. Next base: position 11,814,658 of record NC_073268.2, on the reverse strand, counting down.
GCAAGGCGTGATGCCCCAAGCCTTTGTAACAGGTTTCTGTTCTGTGTGTTATGACGCTTTGCTATTCTTGCCTTGTTTTCTTAAGAAACAAACATTTTATATATACATGGTGTTTGCGTGTTTTAAATGTTAAATATAACTAAATCCAAGAAAGACTGAACTTTTAATCTTACAACAAATTTAATTGCTTAATCCTTGTCATCCTCCAAGTTAACTTGACAAGTAACTTTAACTGGTTTTTCAGAAGTATTTTTTAACACTAAATGGCCACTTGTCAGATTGCTTAGTTCCGAGTTTAACCATGTATTTGTAGAACCAATCTAGAGTCAATTTCTCTTTACTAGTGTCTGACAAAATATTTTCACAAATGTATACCATTAACATTTTCATCTTAATTCTTGGCCTTTTGTCAACATGTCAAGGTAGTTTTTTTCACTCCTACAGAGCATAAATAGTCAAAGATGGTAAATGAAACTATTAAAATTAATGAATTTTGGCCAGACACAGTGGCTTATGCCTGTAATCCCGGCACTTTGGGAGGCTGAGACAGGTGGATCCCTTCAGCCCAGGGGTTGGAGACCAGCCTGGGCAACATGGTGAAACCCCATCTCTACTAAAAATATAAAAAATAAGCCAGGCATGGTGGCATGCGTGCCTGTAGTCTCAGCTATTCAGGAGACTGAGGTAGGAGAATCCCCTGAGCCAAGAAGTTGAGTCTGCAATGAGCCGTGATCGTGCCAGTGCACCAGCCTGGGTGGTGGGGGTGAGACTCTGTCTCAAAAAATAAGAAGAAGAATGGATTTTCTGTAAGTTACTCAGCCTTTGTTGAGTCAGGATCTCTCTCTCTCACCCAGGCTAGAGTGCAGTGGCACAGTCATAGCCCACTGCAGTCTCGAACTCTGGGGCTCAAGTGATCCTCCCACCTCATCCTCCTGAGTAGCTGGAACCACAGCTGTTGTCACCGCTCCTTGCTAAGTTTTTTTTGTAGAGATGGGGTCTCCCCATGTTGCCAGGCTGGTCTTGAACTCTTGGGCTCAAGTGATCCTCCCACCTCGGCCTTCCAAAGCCCTGGGATGTTATTCAGTCTTAATTTGATATCTGTAAATTGTCCTAGGTAGACTCTTATCTGTAATACTCCAAGAGGTAAGTCAATGGAAGGGATTTAGAAAGAAATTTTGTTTCCACAACAAGGTTATTTACCATGTGAAATTTTTGTAAATAGTAATGTGTACAGATACTCTGTTCAAATATTTCATTGTAAACTTCTTATTAAGTCAGTTATGTGTATATAATGAGATTACAAAACTAAAAAGAGGCCGGGCACGGTGGCTCACATCTGTAATCCCAGCATTTTGGGAGGCCGAGGCAGGTGGTTTGCCTGAGCTCAGGAGTTTGAGACCAGCCTGTACATCACAGTGAAACCCCGTCCCTACTAAAATACAAAAAATTAGCCAGGTGTGGTGGCACACGCCTATAGTCCCAGCTGCTTGGGAGGCTGAGACATGAGAATTGCTTGAATTTCGGAGGCGGAAGTTGCAGTGAGCTGAGATTGCGTCACGGCACTCCAGCCTGGGTGACAGAGCAAGGCTCTGTCTGAAAAAAAAAAATCTAAAAAGAAAATAAATTTTATAATAATAAAACAGACATGGGATTACTCTGAGTAGGAACGTGTATGCAAGTACAGCAGAAACAGACATGGGATTACTCTGAGTAGGAACCTGTATGCAAGTACAGCAGAATGGGGGTAGGTGTTGCTTAGTTAGGTACAAGCTGTGGTCAGGAAATAAGAAAGAAAGAGAAAGAGAGAGAGAAATTGTGTAGGGAGGGATCCTGGAAACCCTTTTGAGAGATGACCAAAAGAGGCCTTTGAAGAATAGAAGCCTAGTATTCTTTTTTTTTTTTTTTTTGAGACGGAGTTTTGCTCTTAATCCCCAGGCCGGAGTGCAATGGTGTGGTCTCAGCTCACTGCAACCTCCACCCCCTAGGTTCAAGCGAATCTCGTGCCTCAGCCTCCCAAGTAGCTGGGATTACAGGCATGCACCACCACGCCCGGCTAGTTTTGTATTTGTAGTAGAGACGGGGTTTTTCCCTGTTGGTCAGGCTGGTCTCGAACTCCCGACCCCAGGTGATCCGCCCACCTCGGCCTCCCAAAGTGTTGGGACGACAGGCATGAGCCACTGCGCCTGGCCCAGCCTAGTATTCTTAAACAGTGAAAGGATACTGAGGTGAGGAGGCAGGACAAGTGGTAACAGGTAACCAAAAATTGAGCAAAGCCTTTTGAATTCGTCTGTAACTCCAAGATCTCAATGAGTTTCCACTTACAGATGCCCCAAGAGGTTCCTTCAGACACATCTAGTTATCGCTCTCCTTTGTCTGCAGTCATTTTCTGCTGCCTCTTGAAGAAGCACTGGCCAGAATACTTTGCCCTGACACTGTTTCTTCTATTATTTCTTTTCAAGGAGATCTCTTTGCTGCCACTTTCCTCATTAAGAATGGGGCCTTGGTCAACGCTGCTACACTGGGTGCCCAGGAGACACCACTGCACCTTGTGGCCTTGTACAGTTCAAAGAAACACTCAGCAGATGTGATGTCTGAGATGGCGCAGATTGCAGAGGCCCTTCTGCAGGCTGGTGCCAACCCCAACATGCAGGACAGCAAGGGGAGGTAAGCTGGGGAGCAGACACTGTGCCCTTAGCACTGTTCTCAGAAGATATCTTACAGTAGCATGTAATTGGCATACGGGGAGTTCATGTTCTTTAGTTTGGCATTATTCAGTCTTATTTTCATTAAAGTCACAGACATCGATGTGTAGTAGTAGTGTCACTACTAAAACCAGAGGCATTTGGGGAAAACATTTCTATCCTGGGTAACTGAAGTCTTCGAGGTTTTTTTTTTTGTGTGTTGTTTGTTTGTTTTTAATTGTGTCAGCATCTCACTCTGTCGCCCAGGCTGGAGCGCAGTGGTATGATCTTGGCTCACTGCAGCCTCTACCTCCTGGGCACAGGTGATCCTCTCACCTCAGCCTCCTGAGTAGGTGAGACTACAGGCACACGCCACCCCACTTGGCTGATTTTTGTATTTTGGTGGAGACAGGGTTTTGCCATGTTGTCCAGGCTGGCCTCGAACTCCTGAGCTCAAGCGATCTGCCCACCTCGGTCTCCCAAAGTGCTGGGATTACGGGCGTGAGGCAGTCTTCGAGCTTTTAAGCAATTTGTATCTTCATGTTTGAAGGAACCAGAGTGGTCATCTAGTCCAGTGCCTCCAAGGAAACCTTGTAGCATTTCTTAGAGTTGCTTGGATAGTTTGAAGAACTATTGAGGTCTAATTGTTAGAAAATTCTAATTGTTAGAAAATTCTCTATATTAAACCCAATTTTACCTTCTCGTAAACACTCCCACTTTATCTGCACAGCTTGCTACCTTTGTCCATAGCACGGCCCTTTGCATATTTAACAATATTTACTGTGTTCATTTTGCCCGTTTCCAGAAATAGTTGAGGATTCCTTGTGGTAGGATCTGAGAAAAGGCTACTTGTCTTGGGACAGTGGTGTGAGGGGCTGTGAAGGATAGTTAAGTCACCTGAATCACTGACCACAGTTGGGACCCGCTTGTCATTAGAACATTCTCAGTATTTTATACCTTTGAAAAACCTCTCAAAAAAAAGATTTTTTGTAAAGTTTGGTTGTCAGACAGGAGAATGTATTTATGTGATAGATAAGTACGTAAATAAGATGTAGCTTCATGAAATCTCAATATCATGTGATAATTACCTTATTTCCTAAAATAATTGCATCCATTTCCCTGCTGTTGATTCTTTTATTTTTTTCCTCTAACGGCAATAAACTCACAGTGTGTGTGTGTGTGTGTGTGTGTGTGTGTGTGTGTGTGTGTGGTAGATGCAGACTTGGGCTCTGACTCAAAGTGTGTGTTTTTGGGGGGAGGTGGGGGGCGGGGTAGGTGCAGCCTTGGGCCCTGCCTCGGGGGGTGTGTGTGTGGGTGTGGGTGTGTGTGTGTGTGTGTTAGTGGTGGCTCTGCAGTGCCAGTCTCCTGCAGGGCTCCTGAGCGTGTGTGTGTGTGTGTGTGTGTGTGTGTGTGTGTGTGTGTGTGTGTTAGTGGTGGCTCTGCAGTGCCAGTCTCCTGCAGGGCTCCCGAGTGCTAAATGAAAGCAGTGAAAGGGGTTAAATGCTGCTTTCATCAGTTCTTTCCTGTTGCTGCTCTGAGTGTGTTTGAGAAGAACAGAAGATTATGGGGGAGAGTTTCTTTTTAGAATTGATGGAGAAGAGATGAGGGAAAATCTGCACACCTGTGGCAGAAGCTGCTGTTCTCAAGAAAATCCTGTCTGTGCCTTCAGGAAGGGGTCGGGATTGAGTTGGGGAGTATTTGAGATCGCTTCCTTGAGCTGATTCTTGTCCATTTTGGCCACTGAATAATGGTCACATATAAGCAGATCCGTTTTCAGGTTTTGATACTGGGTCATGGTTTTAGAAGCCTTGTGGAAATGTGGGATTTCTTGCGGGTGGTGATTCTGCCTGGGATTCTGGTTGCGTCTTGCCGTGAGTCGTCCTGAACAGGCTTGTCCTGAACTGACCCCTCTTCTTTTGGATCCCGCAGGACTCCTTTACATGTGTCCATCATGGCCGGGAATGAATATGTGTTCAGTCAGCTGCTGCAGTGCAAACAGTACGTAGGGACACACGCACAAGTGAGAAGGCGGTTGTGAGGGGGGGATTGTGAGTGAAAAATCATTCTTTTTAAACATCTTTAGTGTTGCATATATTAAGAAGTTAAAGTGAGCTAAAAAAATGTGTATTGAAAAAGGATAAAGAGAAAGAACCAGGTTGTTGTCAGTATAGAGTGTCTCAAAAAGATTGTATGTGCTGTTGACATTGCTTCTGCTTTTCAGACTAGATTTAGAACTCAAAGACCACGAGGGCAGCACGGCTCTGTGGCTGGCAGTGCAGCATATCACAGTGTCTTCTGACCAGTCTGTGAACCCCTTCGAAGATATCCCCGTGGTAAATGGGACTTCATTTGATGAGAACAGCTTTGCAGCCAGACTCATCCAGCGCGGCAGCCACACAGACGCACCTGACACGGCGACAGGTAAAGCACATGCCTCCCGAAGGGGCGACGCTGGGGTCTGCAGGCGCCAGGAAATGGCGTGTAAATGCTTTCACCCCAAATTTAGAAACTGAACGGCATACTATGAGGATAATTATTTTGTACTTAATTTTATATACAGTAAAAGCCTGGGTTGTCATTTTAAAAAATCCTGTGCTTCAAACAATTGAGCAGACATCAAGTCCCTGAAACTGAAACTTCCATATATTTAATGCGGTGACTCGCAGACTCTTTGGACTCAAGAATTCCTTTGACCGTCTTAAAAATTGTACCCCAGAGAGCTTTTCTTTAGGTGGGTTATAACTTCAGTATTTACCATATTAGACTACACTTTGAGAACACTGTTTTAATGTATTTCCTTGATCTGACTAAATAAAATAACAGGGATATTTTAAGGAGAGGGATTTGGTGTAATTCAGTATTGAGTACTGGCAATGCATAAAACATGGGTAAGTGTCACTCACACAGGAAGACTTGACCAAAAAAAAAAAAAAGATGGATATTAAAACAGCCCTTTCCCTAAAGAAGTTAATAATTAAAGGTTGGCCAGGCGTGGTGGCTCACACCTGTAATCCCAGCATTTTGGGAGGCCGAGGTGGGTGGATCACCTGAGGTCAGGAGTTTGAAACCAGGGTGGCCCCTTTAGAGACTGAAACCTGTCGCTACTGAAAATACAAATTATCAGCTGGGCATGGTGGCGGGCTCCTGTCATCCCAGCTACTCAGGAGAGGCCGGAGAATCGCTTGAAACTGGGAGGCAGAGGTTGCAGTGAGCCAAGATCGTGCCATTGCACTCCAGCCTGGGTGAGGAGACTGAAACTCCATCTCAAAAAAAAAAAAAAAAAAAAAAGATAAGGCCAGGCGTGGTAGCTCATGCCTGTAATCCCAAAGCATGGTAGCTCACGCCTGTAATCCCAAAGCATGGTAGCTCACACCTGTAATCCTAGCACTTTGGGAGGCTGAGGCCGGTGGGTCACCTGAGGTTAGCAGTTCCAGATCAGCCAGGCCAACATGGTGAAAGCCTGTCTTTACTAAAAATGCACAAATAGCTGGGCGTGGTGGCCACGCACTGTAATCCCAGCTACTCAGGACGCTGAGGTAGGAGAATCGCTTGAACCCAGGAGACAGAGGTTGCAGCGAGCCAAGATCACGTCACTGCACTCCAGCCTGGGCAACAGAGCAAGACTCCGTCTCAAAACTAAGTAAATTAATTAATTAAAATAAAATTTAAAAAAATTAAAGGTCAGCCAGGCGCGGTGGCTCACGCCTGTAATCCCAGCACTTTGGGAGGCCGAGGCAGGCAGATCACCTGAGGTCAGGAATTCGAGACCGTCCTGGCCAACATGGTGAAACACCGTCTCTACTGAAATACAAAAATTAGCCGGGCGTGATGGCGATGCCTGTAATCCCAGCTACTTGGGGGGCTGAGGCGGAAGAATCACTTGAACCCGGGAAGCGGAAGTTGCAGTGAGCCAAGATCGTGCATTGCACTCCAGCCTGGGCAACAAGAACGAAACTCCATCTCAAAAAAAAAAAGAGTCGACTGGTGGCTCATGCCTGTACTCTGAGCTACTCAGGAGGCTGATGTGGGAGGATTGCTTGAGGCCAGGAGTTGGGAGCTGCAGTGAGCTATGATCACTCCACTGTACTCCAGCCTGGGTGACAGAGCAAGATTCTCTCTCTTAAAAAACAAACAAAAAAAAGGCTTGAATGTTAGACTCTTACAGAACTAGTTTTTATAAAAGTCTGACATGTGTTTGAAAAGAATATGCATTCTTTAATTGTAGGATGCAGCATTCTCTATGTGCATTAAATCAAGCTTGTTCATTATGCTGTTCAAATCTTACATATTCTTACTAACTTTTGGACTGCTTGATCTGTCAGTTTCTGAGAGGTATATTAAAATTTTTCATTGGTTATGGTTTTGTCCATTTTTCTTGCTGGTTCTGTCAATTTTACATTATATAGTTTTAATTGTTAAGTCTAGACAGGCTCAGGATTGTTTTTTCTATTGATAGGTTTCATTTTTCATTTTACATGTAATCTTAGTCCACTAGTTTTTTTAATTTTTTATTTTTATTTTTTAATTTTAAGGCTAGTCAGGTGAAGCAGTGGGAGTGAAGAAGGAACAAAGAAATCTGTAACTGGTTTTGATGAGTTTTAAACACCACTGCACCCGGACCAGCCAATTCGTCCACTCGCTTTTAACGGTTTAGTGATGTTTTGGCAGTCATGGGTTATCTTTGTTCTATTGGGAGATATAGAATTTAAGTCTTGTGTACAGTGGAATGACTGCAGGCATAAACATGGAATTCGGAGTCTCCAGATTAACCATCAACTAGGAGTCTCCAGATTAACCATCAACTAGGAGTCTCCAGATTAGAGCAACCATCAAGTAGGCGTCGGATTCCTGTCTCTGAGGGATAAGGAAAAACATGGTATGAAAGCAAAGTAGTACTTTGTCCCATTTCTTTTTGTTTGTTCGTTTTGAGACAGTTTCGCTCTGTCGCCCAGGCTGGAGTGCGGTGGGACTATCTCGGCTCACTGCAACCTCCGCCTCCTGGGTTCAAGTGATTCTCCTGCCTTAGCCTCCTGAGTAGCTGAGATTACAGGCATGTGCCACCAGGCCTGGCTAGTTTTTATATTTTTAGTAGAGACAGGGTTTCACCATGTTAGCCAGGCTTGTCTCGAACTCCTGAGCTCAAATTATCCACCCAATTCAGCCTCCCAAAGTGCTGGGATGACAGGCAATGAGCCACCGTGCCCGGCTGTCACACTTCTTCATCTTGTTTTCAGTCCTGGTGTTTGGTTTATTTAGAATTTCAAACAGTATAGCTGTTGACATGAGAGAGTTTGTTCATTTTTGGAAATGGATTTTAAAAGCTGAGAAACACTGTTTTAGGGCTAAAACCATTTAGAGAGAAAAAAAACCTCATTTTTTTCTTTCCAAGGTTTTTATTTAGAAAAGAGTAACAGTGCTAAGGAAAATATTTCTAAGCCAAGAACAAACATATTTAAAGCATTAGGAATAAAACTGAAGTATTTAAGGGGCATTTTCTAATAGGACTTAAAATGTTTTCAAAATGGTCATCCAGCCAAGTGGTTTTCAGCCAGGCACAATCCTGCCTTTACTGCCTGAGAACATTTGTCAGCATCTGTAGACATTTCTTTTTTTTTTTTTTTTTCTTTGAGACAGAGTCTTGTTCTGTCGCCCAGGCTGGAGTGCAGTGGCACGATCTTGGCTCACTGCAACCTCTGCCTCGTGGGTTCAAGCAATTCCTGTGTCTCAGCCTCCCGAGTAGCTGGGATTACAGGTGTGCACCACCAAGCCTGGCTAATTTTTGTATTTTTAGTAGAGACAGGTTTTCACCATGTTGGCCGGGCTGATCTCAAACTGCTGGCATCAAGTAATCCGCCTGCCTCGGCCTCCAAAAGTGCTGGGATGACAGCTGTGAGCCACCACACTGGCCAACATCTACAGACATTTCTAATTGTCTTTAAGTTCAGAGGATGCTGCCGAACATTGTACAGTGTGCAGAACAGACCCCACAACAAAGAATTTATCCTGTCCAAAATGTCAGTAGCACCACTGTTGAGAAACCTTGCTCTAACCCACCCTCAGCAAGGGGACAGAACTTCCCTCCCGTCCTGGGCAGTGGCTAGCGGGAATCCCAGGGAGGAATTGGATGTTCCAGCCTGGGGCGTTCCCTAGCCTCTGTGTCCACACACAGAGAGTACCTGTGTGGATGCTCCAGCCTGGGGCATTCCCTAGCCTCTGTGTCCACATACAGAGAGTACCTATGTGGACTTAAATGATACCTACTGTCTGGCGTGGACCTACTGTCTGGCGTGGGCCTACTGTCTGGCGTGGGCCTACTCTCTGGCGTGGGCCTACTGTCTGGCGTGGGCTTGCCAGTCATAGGGTGGCAGGGAAGAGCAGGGTGTTGTGCAGCGTGACTGCATTTTGATGCAAACAGAAGAATCAGCAATGCCCATTTTCTTTTAGGAAACTGTTTACTACAGCGGGCAGCTGGAGCAGGAAACGAGGCAGCAGCTCTTTTCCTGGCAACCAACGGTGCCCATGTCAACCACAGAAACAAGTGGGTAAGTGTGACAGGGCAGCCGGAGAAAATGGTGTTGATCTATGGAAGAAATGGCAGTGGTGGATATGTAGGAAAAGGGGGAATAGGTGGTTTTTTTCAGTTTTTAATCAGAATAATACATGCATATGGTTAAAAAGCCAGAGTGAAACAGATTATTTTGTGCTTCTTCAAATATTGGTTGATTGATTCATTCAGCAGCCATTTCCTAAGCATTTGTTTAGGAAACAGTGCTTGTTCAGGTTATCAGACCCTGAACTAGATACTATGGACTTTAATAGAGGTTAGCAAACGCGTGCACAAACCTACCGCGATAGCATTTGATTCTTGATAACACTTCACATTTGCTTGGGTTTTCCTCTGTGGATTGTCATGTATGAGTCTGTGTCGCACGCTAACAAGGTGGAATGTACGGTGTTATGAATAAAAGTGTTACCTTTGGGGTTGGACGTTACTGAGTTTACCAGCTTTCCCATTTCCTCCCTATGCAGTCTTCTTTTTTTTTTTTTTTCTTGAGACACAGTTTTGCTCTTGTTGCCCAGGGTGGAGTGCAATGGGGCAATCTCGGCTCACCACAACCTCTGCCACCCGGATTCAAGCAATTCTCCTGCCTCAGCCTCCAGAATAGCTGGCATTGCAGGGATGCACCACCACGCCCGGCTAAGTGCTTATTGGCATAATATCTGAGACATTAGGTACTATTTGATGGTTATTTTTACTTTATTATTTTCAGACCAGGAGGATGTGCTTGTCTTCAAGATCACATTTATTTTACGGTCACTTTCTGCTAGCAGCTTTAAGGCTATTATCCCTTTTAATTTTCACAGTGGACCTGGAAGCAGCATGTATCGTTAGGATTGAAGAAGCCTTTCCCACATCAATCCTCTATTTTGGAGTCAAGGACCTTGAGGTTCTGAGAGGTTAAGTGGCTTATAAATAATGAGGTGTCCACATTAAGACTCTAGCACAAGGCTGTCTAGTTGCACACTGTCTCAACAGCACTGGGCAAGGCAGTAAACAGTGAGCTTGGTATCTGAGCCAGACGAGTGTATCTTGGTACAGGACAGAGGGCAGTGCCATCCTTTCCACTGCTGACTCCACTATGTGTCTGCACACAGCCAACTCTCCAGCCAGAGTGACAGCGTGGCCCCGTGCCCACCGGCCAGAGTGACGGCATGGCCCCGTGCCCACTGGCCAGAGTGACGGCGTGGCCCCGTGCCCACCGGCCAGAGTGACGGCATGGCCCCGTGCCCACCAGAGGCTGCTGCTTATTTTCATCTCAGCATCTCGTGCCCTCTCACCTTCTCCATGCCTCTGCTCTCGCCATCGTGTGTCTCTGTCTCTTTCTTTTCCTCCTGCATCATTAGCTTTGCCCATTATTCATTTCTAATAGCATAGAGACATGCTCTACTATCTCCTAACTTAAAATCCTCTGCTGGGCACGGTGGCTCACGCCTGTAATCCCAAAACTTTGGGAGGCTGAGGTGGGCAGATCACCTGAGGTCAGGAGTTGGAGACCAGCCTGGCCAACATGGCGAAACCCTGTCCCTACTAAAAATACAAAAATTAGCTGGGCGAGGTGGCCAGTGCCTGTAATCCCAGCTACTCGGGAGCCTGAGGCAGGAGAATCGCTTGAACCTGGGAGGCAGAGGTTGCAGTGAGTGGAGATTGCGCTGCTGCACTCCAGCCTGGGGCACAGAGTGAGATTTTGTCTCGGAAAACAAAAAACAAACAAAAAAAACCTCCCTTGGGCCCACATTGTCTACCCGCTGTTGTTCCTTCTCTGAATACCCTTCATGGCAAAACTAGGTCAAACCCAAGCTGTAGAGACATGGGAGGCCTAACTTGAAAGCAGTGGAGACTAGCACTGCAGAAGGGCCTGGAACACTGGCTTCCGCTGTGTGGGCTTTATCCTGTGGGGACAGAAGAGCTGTTGGAGGGTGTTGGGCAGAGAAGTAGTGTGATTCTTCTGGAGCTGAGAAAACTGCCTGGGATGGCTGGCATGGTGGGTGTGCCGTGGAGTCCAGGCTGGAGCCAAGTGGGAGTCATCTTGACAAGCAATGACCTGTCCTGTCCTGTCCTCTCACACTGCATTTGGATCCAAAGGAACAGGTTTCACAGGAATTGCAGAATCAGTCTGTGACACGCATGCTTGAGGCTCCCAGAAGCGAGGGCAAGAGAGCGGTTAAAACTGCTTTGGTGCAAGAATGACGTAATGGAATTTGGGAACTTGGAGGGGAAGCTTGGGAGGGCGGTGGGGGAGAAAAGGGTGGTACTGGGTACAGTGTACACTGCTCAGGTGACGGGTGCACTAACATTAAGAAATCACCACCGAAGAACTTATCCGTGGAACCAGAAACCACCTGTACCCCAAAGACACTGAAATACGAATTTAAAAAAAAACAGGGCCGGGCGCGGTGGCTCACGCCTGTAATCCCAGCACTTTGGGAGGCCGAGGCGGGCGGATCACGAGGTCAGGAGATCGAGACCATCCTGGCTAACACGGTGAAACCCCGTCTCTACTAAAAATACAAAAAATTAGCCGGGCGTGGTAGCGGGCGCCTGTAGTCCCAGCTACTCGGGAGGCTGAGGCAGGAGAATGGCGTGAACCCGGGAGGCGGAGCTTGCAGTGAGCCGAGATCGCGCCACTGCACTCCAGCCTGGGCGACAGAGCGAGACTCCGTCTCAAAAAAAAAAACAAAAAAAAAACAGTTGCGGCGAACCCATGGAAAAACAGAGGAAACTGGCCAGGAGGAGGAGCCTGTGTGGGGGAATAAATTCCATTGTGATTTTTGAATTTCTACACATTTAAGGTAGGGATGTCTAACAGGCAGTGGGAAAATTAGATGCAAAAATGGGGCTGGAGACCTGGGTTTGAGAGTCTCTTCCTTGCAGATAATGGCAGAAGCCGTGGAGTAGATCAGCACACCCAATGAGAATGCTTAGGAAGAAGGTCTGGAACAGAAGACAGCCCCGAGGAGGAGGGGGAGAGGGAGGGGAAGGGGGAGGGGGGAGGGGGAGGGGGAGAGGAGGGGGAGGAGCGGGGGAGGAGGAGGAAGAGGACATACTTGGGCGGGCTCACACTGCAATTACAGTTCCCCTGTATAGGGAGGATTTGGGATGGGAAGCGCGCACTCTGGGTCAAGGCGTAAAAGCACTCAATCCTTATCTGCCACAGTGGAAGGTCCCACAGATAATGTTCAAAGCTGGAAAATCAAGAGGCAGCAAGAAAAACATGTTGGTTAGAAATATGGAGAGTTACAAAACCCAGCTGGAAGAGTTAAAAGTGATTCCTGCTGGGAAAGGATAGTTTTTTTTTTTTAGGCTAGTCAAGTGAGGCAGTGGGAGTGAAGGAACAAATGAATCTGTAACTGGTTGTGATCAATTAGTTGTAAACATCACCGCCAGGGATCTTGCTGGTTTTTACAATAAGCCTTGGAGAGTTCTTGCCTCTCTAAGTGATGATGATGTATAACTCTGATGAGGGCAGGCACCTTATGCAAACGCCGTACTGCAGGCAGAGTGGTGCATTCCGTTCATTTCCACTTGTTGGGGTGAAAACACTCCAGTGTGTGTGTTTACATACGGACGTACACATGGACACGCCCACATGCATGTGTGTGTGCATACGTGTGTTTTCCTGGGAGGGTTCTGTCAATGGAGAGAAACATGAAAGTGGTAATAATGGTTCCAAATGTGAGAGGAAACTTCGTTTTAAATGTTGCATCAGGTACCGGTAATACCAATTAAAAATATTTTTAACTTTTAAAAGTAGGAGAAGGAGGTCTTGATCAGAGTTCAAGATGAGATTGATACAAGCAGGCCACAGAGACGGAGCTAAAGAAGAAGCAACGGCCACAGCGTTAAGGCTGCTGATTGCCGGGGCTTAGCTCCGGGCGGGGGCTGCGCAGCTCTCCCATTTGTTGTACTGTTTATTTTGGTGACACTTGGAGCTTGTTATTGTTCTGTCGTGATAAGCATATATTATTTTTATAATTAGAAAAAAAGAATTATAAAACAAAGCGAAGGGTGGTTAAAGAGGACCTTGGAGGTGAAGTCAAGAAGCCAGTGCTTTCGGAAGGTGCTTCGGGAAGACACTGAAGAAACTAAGGGTGGAACCAGGCGCAGTGCCTCACGCCTGTAACCCCAGCTATTTGGGAAGCTGAGGCAAGAGGACTGCTTGAGGCTAGAAGTTTGAGTCCAGCCTGGGCAACAGAGCGAGATGCTGCTTCAAAAAAAAAAATGGGCCGGGCGTGGTGGCTCATGCTTGTAATCCCAGCACTTTGGGAGGCCCAGTTGGGTGGATCACAAGGTCAGAAGTTTGAGACCAGCCTGGCTAACATGGTGAAACCTGTCTGTACTAAAAATACAAAAATTAGCTGGGTGTGGTGGTGCGTGCCTGTAATCCCAGCTACTCAGGAGGCTGAGGGAGGAGAATCGCTTGAACCTGGGAGGCAGAGGTTGCAGGGAGCCGAGATCTTGACACTGCACTCCAGCCTGGGCGACAGAGCGGGACTCCGTCTCAAAACAAACAAACAGAAAAAGATACTGAGAGCGATGGCTCAGGAGAAAGAGAACAGAAGTCAGGAGGGGCAGCTGGCGGCAGGATGAGCCAAGGACCCAAGGTTCTGCACTTAAGCTGCCACGCTCTTTGTAAAGGGAATTCCTGTGAGTGCTCACATTCCAGCCATTTGTTTCCATTCAGGGAGAAACCCCGTTGCACACAGCGTGTCGGCACGGCCTGGCCAACCTCACGGCAGAGCTCCTGCAGCAAGGCGCCAACCCAAACCTGCAGACGGAGGAAGCTCTGCCTCTGCCAAGGGAGGCCGCACCCCTGACCAGCTTGGCGGACAGCGTCCATCTGCAGACGCCACTGCACATGGCGATCGCTTATAACCATCCGGACGTGGTGTCTGTCATCCTGGAGCAGAAAGGTAAGTACGTGGGAATACTGTCCATCCTTTTGACTTGGGGACAGCGGTTTAGGATCGTTAGTTACAGAGTTGATGTTTTTTCTGTTGGTGAGTTTCATGCGGCTAGTTTCTTACCCCCAAAAAATCCTTTCAGGTCAAACTAGAGAAGCATGTAGTCTGGCTCTTGACTGCTGCTTCCCTGTGTGTGTTTTCAGGATGGGGCCTGCCCATTTCACTTGTTAGGTTAAGCTGGTAGTAATGTCTGTCTTATTTGAGTATTTCTCTAGGCCATTTAGTGTAGGTCAAGCAAAGCTGTGCCTCGGTGTGAGCACTGTCTTTGAGAACCCTGTTGTGGCAGGCACCCCATGAGAGAGGGGCCAGAAAGAGGGGCCAAGGGCAGCCCCTGCGGGACAGAAGGGCCATTTCCCTCAGAAAGTCTCCCTCACGCCTTCTCTTGCCTGTCCTGAGGTTTATTTTGCTCTTGCCTCAATCCTTGTTAAGGACAGTGTTTTTTTAGCATTGTCCTTCTGGAGGGAGGTTGGGTTTTAGGTACTATGTGCCCTTTTTTTGGTCCTCACGGAAGTTTTAAGACTGTAGGAGGGAAAGTTTTAAGATTGTGTTCTAGGAAACATCATCAGGGCGTTGCTTTAGTCTTTTTAGTAATCAAGCGTGTTTCCGTAATGGAGTCCGTTTTTCTTATGTGAAGAGTCAGTGTTTTAAGCTTTAAAAAGATTCGTTTTCCCTGTAAGTTTTGCTCCAAAATATCCGATTTCTGGGCTTTGAGTCTTGACAAGATTTATCTACTCTCTTTTTATAGCATTGATCATATTATACCCAACAGGCAGTTTGAAACTGAGTTCTTACTCTACTGAAGCTTTAAATGTGATCCCCAGATGGTGACATCAAGTGTTCTTTTACTTTCTAAAACATTTAGCCAATGCTCTTCATGCCACCAACAACTTGCAGATCATTCCGGACTTCAGCCTCAAAGATTCCCGAGACCAGACTGTGCTGGGCCTGGCATTATGGACTGGTAAGGCTGTGCCGGGGCCGCTGATGTCTGCAGACAGACAGCTGTCCGAAGTGGGGCCGGGTGGGAGAGGGGGAGCGAGAAAGAAAGAGGAGAGCGGGCTAATCATTTGGTTGTAAAATAACATTTCTGTTTGAGTTAAGCCTGTTAGATCCAGTGGAAAACTGCTGGCTTTGAGAAGTTGAGAGGGTCTGGCTGTTGTAGTAAGATGTTGAGGAAGCGGGAAAAGCCGAGCCTGGATGAGATCGGGGCTTGTTTCCCAGGCATGCACACGATCGCAGCCCAGCTGCTGGGCTCTGGAGCCGCCATCAATGACACCATGTCGGATGGGCAGACGCTACTGCACATGGCCATACAGCGGCAGGACAGCAAGAGCGCACTCTTCCTGCTGGAGCACCAGGCAGATATAAATGTCAGGTAGGAGGAAGCCGCTCTCTCCACCTAACACCAGGTAACAATTAATTGAGATGTCAAAAGCATAGCCTCGCTTGTAGAAAAGTGTTTTTGTTTCATATTAGATAGAGGAAAGGAAACAGTAGCTCTAAAAACACACAACTGCGGTGTCGTCACTGAATATCATCAAAAGACTTGATTGTAATGGCGAAAAGGAACTGTCCTTTGCTCTTGTTTGAACCTTTCAGGACCAGTGCATAGTATTGCACAAGTCTCATTGTAAAAAACAATCTAAAATCAGGGTTTTTTTCCTTTGAGGCAGGATCTTACTCTTTTGCCCAGGCTGGAGTGCAGTGACACAATCTCGGCTCACTGCGGCCTCCACCTACTGGGTTCAAGCATTTCTCGTGCCTCAGCCTCCCAAGTAGCTGGGATTACAGGCGCCCACCACCACGCCCAGCTCATTTTTGTATTTTTAGTAGAGACGGGGTTTCACCATGTTGGCCAGGCTGGTCTCAAACTCCTGACCTCAAGTGATCTGCCTGCCTCGGCCTCCCAAAGTGCTGGGATTATAGTCATGAGCCACTGCGGCCACCCTAAAATCAGTTTTTAACAAGGAATTTCAGTTACAATGAAGAATGTTCCAACAAATGAGCCACCAACAAGGCCTGAGAGGGAAAAAGACATGGAGTCAAATTTTTATTGTGGTTATTTTCAAAAGAACTTACCTTTATCTCCAAGTGACTGAATGACTGAGTGGGGGAAGGAAGGTTTGTCAGGAGGGTTCTTGGAGTGGCATTTTATTAAGATGCTTTAAAAAGTAACTATAAGATTTCAACACGCTGGGATGTTATCTTCGAGGGCAATAAGGTGACATGGTTATGTGTTCTAAAAAGGCAGAATGGACAGACACTGTTTTCACATTTAATTTCCCTGAGAAAATATTGAATGATTGTGAGTGAATATGATTAGAGATAGAAGATTCTGGACTCTGGAATGCCCAGAAGGGCACCTTCTGTGCTTAGGGTTCAACCACAAACGTTGGTTTGGGTGTGCATGTCCTAGCAGGACTCAGGACGGGGAGACAGCCCTCCAGCTGGCCATCAGAAACCAGCTTCCACTCGTAGTTGATGCCATATGCACCCGAGGAGCTGACATGTCTGTGCCAGATGAGAAGGGGAACCCCCCGCTGTGGCTTGCATTGGCAAACAATCTGGAGGACATCGCATCCACTCTGGTGAGACAGGCACAACGTTAGCCTCTGTTTACAGATGGGGATATGTTGTGTCAGAGATGGATCTGCTGCCTGCGTAGCTGTCACAGGAGCAAGATCTGTCAAGTAACATAGTGGGACAAGGACAAGCAGTTGAAAGCATGTTAAAGAAACTTGCAGTTCAACATGGTCTTGGCCGACCTTTTGTTTTTAGGTCATCTTTACCAAGAAAACTACCAAGAAGCAAGAGAATGGCGGCGTTTCCTCAGGAGCCTTCTCCTGGGGTTGGTTGATTTGCTATGGGGTGTCCTCATTATCACCATAGTGATAATTTCCTCAATCTTAGGTTTATCTCCCTTGTTTGCAAGACAGGCCCCAAAAGTGGAGGCAAACCTGTACATTCTCATTCAGCTCTCCGAAGGGCCTGCAGTGTGATATGAAGGCATTGTGCACCTGGAGGTTTTACCTAGTTGTTGAGATTACCTGTTAATTACAGGTGTGTGTTACTGAGGACCCGTTGGTGCATGTGTACACAGACACTTTCTGTTTTCTGTCCCTTCTAGAACTCAGCTCTAAAGGACACAAATTAAACATAAATTGTTTATACTTCCCAAGTCTGTCCCACAGGACCTAGTGCACGAACTTGCACACAGCAAATTTTAATTAGTGTTTGTAAAATAATGAGTGATACAGATTAAAGTAATTATCATTTAATTATCAACTGTATCTTATCTGAAAGTGGATTTAATGCTATACATAGAGCTCAGACTTGGTAATAAAACTGTTTGCCTTTGCTCAGCAGTGTTTGTGAATAACCTATGTTTTTCTGCAGGTCAGACATGGCTGTGATTCCACATGCTGGGGTCCGGGACCTGGTGGGTGCCTTCAGACGCTCCTGCACAGAGCCATTGATGAAAACAACGAGCCCACCGCCTGCTTTCTTATTCGCAGGTCTGACAGTCCCCAGTATCTCTCCACAGCTTTTTAGTGAGCTTGTTGCAAACTGGCTCTTTCCTTTTTAAATCCGTCTATAGTCTTGGCATGCCAGTAGCCGGCTTGACTTTCACAGTTAAGGTTATCAGAGAGTCACTGTTCTGTCATGTCAAGTCAGCCAGGAGCCAGGCTCACTTGTGACGGGAGGAGCTCACAGCCCTGAATCAAAGAATCTGAAAGCTTGAGTCAGCGTCCTGCTTTGGGAGCTGCCTGAGCTCCTGTAGTCACGGCAGACCAGTTCAGACTGTGAAGCAGGAGGCTATGGCTGGGGAGACCAGATGGTCTCTGCAGGACCCCACCACGATGTGTGAGTCGCAACAGGCTCTGTGGCCCCCTTGGAGTGTGGGAAGTGTGGGAGCCAAGGTTATTCAGGAAGCCTTCACAGCAGTGGTTCTCAGACTAATGGTTTTCTGGTTTTCTTTCTCTCTTTTTTTTTTTTTTTGAGACAGAGTCTTGCTCTCTCACCCAGGCTAGAGTGCAGTGGCGCCGTCTTGGCTCACTGCAAGCTCTGCCTCCTGGGTTCACGCCATTCTCCTGCCTCAGCCCTGGGACTACAGGCGCCCGCCTCCACGCCCGGCTAATTTTTCTTTGTATTTTTAGTAGAGACGGGGTTTCACCGTGTTAGCCAGGATGGTCTCGATCTCCTGACCTCATGATCCACCCGCCTCAGCCTCCCAAAGTGTTGGGATTACAGGCGTAAGCCACCGTGCCTGGCTCAAACTTTATGGTTTTCAAACTTTCTTTTTGCATTTTCTATTTTTGAGATGGAGTCCCATTCTGTTATGCAGGCTGGAGTACAGTGGCGCCATCTCGGCTCACTGCCACCTCTGCCTCCTGGGTTCAAGTAATTCTCCTGCCTCAGCTTCCTGAGTAGCTGGGATGGGAGGTGGAATGGGCGCGCACCACCACGCCCGGTTAATTTTTGTGTTTTTAGCAGAGAGGGGGTTTCGTCACGTTGGCCAGGCTGGTCGTGGACTCCTGACCTGAGGTGATCCACCTGCCTCGGCCTCCCAAAGTGCTGGGATTAGAGGCATGAGCCACCGCATCCGGCTGGTTCTCAGACTTTAAATGTATGCATATCCCCTGGGGAGTTTCTAACAATTCTGATGCCCGGGTTGCCCACCCCCAAGACCAGTCACAGAAGAATCTATGGAAGGGGAACCCCGACTCTGGTATTTGAGGCCAGGGACCAAGGACAGCAGACCCGGCCACAGCAGACGCTGTTGGATTGGATGAGGCTCCTGCTTTACATTTGTAATCAGCATGCCTATAGGCCAGGTCCAAGCGTGGCGTTTTTTAAAATGTCCCCATTCCTTTCAGTGGCTGTGATGTGAACAGTCCCAGACAACCAGGCGCCAATGGAGAAGGAGAGGAAGAGGCTAGAGATGGGCAGACCCCTTTGCATTTGGCAGCCTCTTGGGGGCTGGAAGAGACAGTACAGTGTCTTCTGGAGTTTGGTGCCAACGTGAACGCGCAGGTGTGTCATTTCTCTTTTCCAGGGAGAGAGGTGTAGCCCCAGCATGAGGGAAGCCTCCTCCTATGGCAGAGGACCTTGCACAGTCCCCAGTTCCAGGTGCTGCTGCTTCACGAACACATGACCTCCCTAGCAGCGTTCATAATTTCAGGCTGACTGTGCTTCTCTGTGCCTTTGTCCTTACTACAACAGGAGGAAGATTTGTTTCAGCTCTTTCTCTTTGCCTCCTATTCCCCCTTAGTTACAGATTTCCTCTGAGAGTTTAGTCCCAAATCGCATACTGTATTTAGGAAAATGTCCCAGTAGCTCACTTGAGCACCCCTGAGTTACGCCCTTTGATGCTTTTCAACATTCGAGCCTGTGCAGATTTATATATAAGGCCCTATAGCCAGATAAGGAGTGGTGGCTTAGAGCGGAGACTCACTGCAGATGTGAAACACATGTGTTTGTGCTGGGCCTACGGTCACCACTGGGTCACTGGAACGTGGTGTTAACAGGAAGTGACTTTTAGTCATTTCTCTTTGGCCTCTTCAAAAGCTGAGTCAAACACAGGGGGTAGTTTTGATCGATTCTCATAACTGAAATTTGATTTAAAAGTTATACCCTTTCATATTTTTCCTGAGTTTTATCTTGCAATTGAACATTAAATTCTGTGCCTTGTTCCATAGGATGCAGAAGGAAGAACCCCCATCCACGTGGCCATCAGCAGCCAACACGGTGTCATCATTCAGCTGTTGGTTTCTCACCCCGATATCCATTTGAATGTACGAGACAGACAAGGGCTGACCCCGTTTGCCTGTGCCATGACTTTCAAGAACAACAAGTCAGCCGAGGCCATTCTCAAACGAGAGTCCGGGGCTGCTGAGCAGGTGAGTGAATAACACCTGACCTTCTCCACATGGTCCTGGGCGTCGCGGAACCTGGAGACTAGACAGATGTCACCGACTAAACAGGTCTCCTTGTGGAAAGAGCTTTGTTTTGAAATTGTACTCCTGTCCTAAACTGTGGCTGTTGAGATGTCCCATCCGTGCAGGATGAGATCCGGCTCCTCTGCCTGTGTGTCAGCGCCTGACAGTGCCCGGCTTCGATGGAAGCGGAGGCAGTGGGCTCCATCGTAGGAGTTCTGTGGCATGTACAGTTGAGCTCATTCTTTGCTTTTGCTAGGTTGGTTAACTGTCCTAGTGAGGAGTGTCTTTGAAAGAGCTTGTGTTGTGATGTTGGGGCAACTTCCTGAGTGTTTCCGAGGAGTTCAGTTGCTCAGTAGCCTCGGCTGTCCTTGTTCTTTGTGGTTCTTTACCAGCTGCTACATCGGGATGGTGAACTGTTGATCTGCAACAAGCAGTTGGGTGGGAAATGACAATCACAACTGATCTGAGTAGGAGGGGGTGGATTTATCAGGTCAGTCCTGCAGGAACTTGGCTCTCCAGCCAGCACCTAGAGTACTGGCGCATTTATCAGTGGCATTCATGAAGGTGAGATGGAACTTGGGACCCGCGTGAAGTGAGATCCTCGCATGGGTGGAGATGATTGCTTGGTGTCTTAGGCTTCTGTAACCACCGTCTTCAGCATTTTCACAAGTGTGACTGGATTGCGTAGGTGGTGACCTCACGTTTGCTCAGGGGGTGTGAAATGGCCTCTCCCATTTCTTCTCTCCAGTGTGAAACTGGACTGTGGATGAAAGCGCTTTGTGGATCCGCTGCTTATGAGACTGGCACGTGCCGTGTGTGACGTGTGGGCCTGTGAAGCGGTGTGCCATGTGTGTGGCACTGGGGTCGCCCTCGCTGCCGCCTCCACACTCATGCTAAGACGGCGCTGGGAACTACAGGAGACGGTGTGGTTTGATTTCATGGAGCTCTGTTGGCTTTCCACCAGCGGAGCAAAGCCCGGGCCCTGCTGTTGGCTCCCTCCCGCATTGTGTATAGAGCGTAGCTCAGTAAGAGGAAACTTTCTCCACGTTTCTCAACCCTTTGTTTGACTGCTCGGGTCAGGCCGGCAGTGCAGCTGGGGCATCAGGATGCTGGGTGCTTGTTTTAGCCAAAGCAAAGAGATTCCCAAGGCTTGTCTCCATTTTCCCTCTCCATGAGTTTCCTGATATCTTGGTGCTTCCGTTTCCCTGTCCTTCAGATTGTCTTTTTCTTGGTTTTCCACATCCAGTTCCTGCTACAGGAGCTACGGTGGCTCCCTTCTCCTGACCACGTCGGTGTGGCCACGCACACCTGGTTCTGTGCACAGATGTGTAGAGTGGGTCTGTGGGTGGGTTGGGGGATGGCGTTTCATGTTCATTCTTGGGAGGGGGTTTCCTAAGACTGAGGGAAGGTCTCCATCGTGACCTCTCCAGTGGTCAGTTCAGCTTGCAGATGAAGCTCAGGAGGTACTCTGAAAAGGGAACTAATATTTTGCTTTGCACTTGTTGCTGTAGGTGGATAACAAGGGCCGGAATTTCCTTCATGTGGCAGTTCAGAACTCTGATATTGAAAGTGTGCTGTTCCTGATCAGTGTCCACGCTAATGTGAATTCAAGAGTCCAGGATGCCTCCAAGTTGACCCCCCTGCACCTCGCTGTCCAAGCAGGCTCAGAAATTATTGTCCGCAATTTGGTAAGTGACACAGAAGTATTGCATGTAATAATATGTTGGCAAAGCATATTGTAGAGCTTGTGCAGAATCTCATCACAGGTGCTTTGCCCGGTGTTGTGAAAGCACCTGGGGAATTTGGGGAGCGAGGCTGGTGCACTCAGGAAACTGGTGTCAAGGGCTGCACGTCCTGAGCGCCCCACTGGGCTGCGTGGGCTGCCAGATGCTAGATGGGGCCCTTCCAGAAAGCAGGATTTCAATGGTGGAGGCAGGGCGGGAGCACAGAGGAAGGGGAGAGCTGCTTCTGTTCTCTGTCAGGCATTCAACTGGGGCTTGGAAGTGAGCTGTCTCTCTTAATTTTCAAAACCACAGAGGGGTATGAGAAATGTTTTACACAAAGGAGAAAATGTAGGCCGAGAAAGAATTTTACCCCCCAAGGCTATCTAAGCAAGTAGTGCTGGATTTTAGCCTTTTCCATTGGACTCCAAATCCTGCTTTTTCCACCCAGGCCGGGGAGGGTCTCAGTAAAGATGTGGAGATTGGGAAGTGCATGTGGTGTGTTTACGTAGGAAAGTTTGGTTGAAGTTTTAGTAGAGTTGAAAGAGCTGTGGTTAGAGGGGCAGGAAGAAAGCAGATCGTGGGGTGTCACATTTGAAACCGAGAACTGTGAGCAGCCAGTATCTTTTAGGCAGCGGAGAAACCATTGTAAGTGTTTGAGCTGAGAGAACAAGGTCCAGAGCTGAGACAGGGCCTCATCGTCTGGTCTCTGCTCCTCAGAGCTGGCTGTCGCTGGTCCCTCCTGTCAGCCCCAGACACGTGCCGCAGAACTGGCCGCTAGGGCACCTGAGCAGCCTTTGGCGCCTTGGTGTCACTGTTTCTGAAAAGTGCTTTTTAGAAAAGCCTTGTGACTTGATTGTGTTTGAGCTGAGGCAGCATTTGAAGAAGGCGCCTTGGGAGTGAGGCACACAGGTGTGGGGCGGGCTCACCAGTGGTGAGACCGAGCGGAGGCCGTGGCGGTGAGTGTGAACCGAGGGCTGAGGAGCGGTGGGTCTGGTGGTGCCAGGAACAGACTGGATGTGGGGGAAGCAGCCAAGGAGGCGGAGCCGGGTCCCAAAGTCGTAGGGAATCGGCCTCGTGTTCATCAGTCTTTATGCCTCTGTAGGGCTGGAGGAGGTTACGGTCCCTGACTAAGGTCCCCGCCTTCCTGGGGCCCGGCATGACAGATGATAGGATGGCCCAGAAACACTAGAAACAGCGGGTCTCCCAGTGTCCGTGTGCTCCTTCCTCTGAATTGATGCTGCATCATGTTTGACCCTGTTCATACTGAAACCCCTTCCCCACCTCTCCTCCCAGTTAACCAGCTGTGGGGCCAGTTATGATCCCTAACATAGCACCAGGGACCATGAATATACATCTGTGAGACGTCCCGTATGGAGAGTCCCATATCCACTCGTCTGTCTTATCGATCAGTGATTAGACTGGGCGCCCAGAGTTCTGGGGAGGCTGAGACTTAGAAGTCAGGGTCCTAACCAGAGCAGCTAAGCAGCACCTAGATTTTCCCAGAGGCAGTGCCTGTACACACGGAGGAACCAGGGGTGGCCGTACACCTCAGCAGCGGCAAATTGGGTTCTGACTACAGACTACAGGTATTTTCTGTTTACAGCGATTGTTTTTTAAACTTTGTCAGAAAGAGGATGACGAACTTCAAATACTAAACGAATAGGTATTATGTAAAGGTCCCTCCTGCTGTGTTGATTCTGTAATTCTTTGTGTCCCTTTTTTTCTTTCTTTTTTTTTTTCTTTTTCCTTTTTTGAGACATGGTCTTGCTCTGTTGCCCAGGCTGGAGTGCAGTGACCTGATCACAGCTCACTGCAGCCTCGACCTGCCAGGCTCAATCAATCCTCCCATCTCATCCTCCCGAGTAGCTGTGATTACAGGTGCACACCATTACACCCAGCTAATTTTTAAATTTTTTGTAGAGACGAGGTTTTGCCATGTTACCTGGGTTGGTCTCGAACTTCTGGGCTGAAGCAATCCACCCGCCTCAGTCTCCCAAAGTGCTGGGACTACAGGCCTGAGCCACTGCACCCGGCCTGTGTTCTTTCTTTCAAAAAACAGGCCGGGCGCAGTGGCTTATGCTGTAATCCCAGGACTTTGGGAGGCCAAGGTGGGAGGATCACTTGAGGCCTGGAGTTTGACACCAGTCTGGGCAACATAGCAAGACGTTGTCTCTACAGATTTTTTTTTTTTTTAATTAGCCAGGTATAGGGTCACATGCCTGTGGTCCTGGCTACTCAGGAGGCTGAGGTGGGCCAGTCATCTAAGCCCAGGCGTTGAAGGCTGCAGTGAGCTATGATGGTACCACTGCACTCCAGCCTGGGTGACACAGCAAGTTGCTGTCTCAAGAAATAATAAATAGAAAACAATAGTGAAATAGTACATACTCATTGTGGAAAAACTCAAAGCATGTAAGGATGTGAAACAGATAGTGTCTCCCTTTGAGTCCCAGCTCTTCCGAGTATGGCATTTATGCTTTGAAACACCTTCCAAGTGCCTGTGTGCCTGCATGCTTGTGTGTACACAGAGCTCTGTGTACATCTTCACCAGATGGAATCATACTATCTTCTAATTTGCAAGGTTTTTTAAACTTATTTGTCATCAACATCTTTCCATGTTAATCAATAAATATTTATCATCTTACTCTACTGTTTGTACCTATTACAATTTTTTACAACCAAACCCCTTTGCCCTCAGGCTTTCCTATTCCAAGCAGTAGACACCCGTAGATAGTACAGCGGCCATCACTGCAGTCCTGCACAGCTTTTATACATGAAAACCTTAGAAGTAGAGTTTCTGCATCCCAAGGAATGGCTAACATTTTGATAGGTAATTGCCAGTTTGCCCTTGGCACAGGTTTTGCTGGTTTCTGCTTCAGCAGGAGTGTGTGTGAAGCTCTTATGCTCCCAGCTCTGTCAGCAAGGCAGGCCATCAGCCTCTGTGGGTGTCAGAAGACAAGCAGGCTCGGCCCCCATAAGGGGGATCTTGATTGCGGCAGAGAGACTGACTGTTCATGTAATGAACTTCAACAGCTTCTTGCGGGAGCCAAAGTGAACGAATTAACCAAGCATCGCCAGACTGCCCTCCATCTTGCTGCCCAGCAGGACCTGCCCACCATCTGCTCAGTCCTCCTAGAGAATGGCGTGGACTTTGCTGCCGTGGATGAGAATGGAAACAATGGTAACTCTCCCAGTCATTCCTTAGTGGCTTGAACGATCCCTCCATTCTAGGGATGGGGGTGCAGCGCACCCTTGGGTCTGCTCCCCACTGGGGAGGTTGGCTTTTACAGGAGCAAAGCTGTGACAGGAAGTGCTCTGGGTAGAGCATCCAACCTGTGACTGCCCAGGCCTTGGGCAGCCTCCCCATCTGAGTGGGAGCCCTGGAAGCCTACACTGCCTCCTTGGGAAACTGTTAAATCTCACCTTTGGGTAACTGCTGAAGCAGAAGGCACAGCACAGAGCAATCATGAGATTGCATCTGTGATGCATCCTTGAGGGCGGTGAAGACCAGAAAGGATGGCTCTGTGCATGGCCAGTCGCTGCTGTGGCCAGGTCCCATTTACAGAGAGGTCTGTGAGGGTGAGGAGGAGTGGAGGTTTTTCTGCATGTGCTTCTGGGCTTGCATAGTAAGAGGATTTACTTCCCAGCTCTTCATCTTGCTGTCATGCACGGCCGGCTCAACAACATCCGGGTTCTCCTGACAGAGTGCACAGTGGACGCCGAAGCCTTTAATCTCAGGTGAGCGTGTTGGGCCCGAGTAGGCCCCACGGCGCCTGGCCTGCTACTCAGAGCTGCTGGTTGCTGGTGCCTCCCATCAGCCCCAGGGAGGAGCTGCAAAACCGGCCGCTGGGGCACCTCAGCAGCTTCGGGTACTTTATTTTGGTACTTTTGGTACCGGTATTTTTGTTTTAATAAAAAATGCTTCTTAAAAGCTTTGGCCGGGCGCGGTAGCTCACGCCTGTAATCCCAGCACTTCGGGAGGCCGAGGCGGGCGGATCACGAGGTCAGGAGATCGAGACCATCCTGACTAACACGGTGAAACCCCATCTCTACTAAAAATACAAAAAATTATCTGGGTGTGGTGGCAGACGCCTGTAGTCCCAGATACTCGGGAGGCTGAGGCAGGAGAATGGCGTGAACCCGGGAGGCGGAGCTTGCAGTGAGCCGAGACCGCGCCACTGCACTCCAGCCTGGGTGACAGAGCAAGACTCCGTCTCAAAAACGAACAAAAAAACTTTTGTTACGCATGCACTTAGGTTACAGTAAAATACAAAATAAGAAAAAGAAAAACTTTTGTGACCTGTTTTGTGTCTTTTAGATTTATCCACCATCACAGAGTTCAGAAAATTCTATTTATTTTGTGTGTGATGGCCATGGCAGATACATTCCTAACTTTTCCAACTTGTTTTATCAGAGGCCAGTCACCACTGCACATTTTGGGACAATATGGCAAGGAGAATGCAGCGGCCATCTTTGATCTCTTCCTAGAATGCATGCCGGGGTATCCTCTGGACAAGCCGGATGCAGACGGCAGCACGGGTGTGTACCAAGGGCTGGGTATGTCCTGTCTCACTTGCACACCTTGCTTCCTGGAAAAGCAAGAGCCCAGGCACACGTCGTTATCTGAGGGCGTTCAGCTCGCAGGACAGTTCTGTTGGGCCCTCCGGGTGTGAGTTACAGAGCCCTGTTGTGGAGTCTGGGGTGTCTGATTTTAGACACTGTCCCATCTCAAGTGCATGTAGCGCTCTGAAACCATCCATACCCTTCTCCAAACAGGCCTCTCCACCTGTTTTTATTTCCCTCATTTGCCTTTTGTCCAGTCAAATAGGGTCCTATGCAAGCTCCCAAATTCTAGCAGAGGAAGAAAATAGAAGCATCTCACAGGATCTTCAAAAGGAAGAAATGTGCTAGATCATGTGTCGGCATGCTCTGAGAAAGTGGCAAACCACCCAGATACACGGGGTGCCTTCTTATGCAGAGAGCTACCGGCCTCTCATGGTTGCTCTGGGTGCCCGTGATCACCGTGTCCATTTGTGTGGCCCTCCTAGCTTTTCCCGTGACTCTCGCGTTCGTTTTCTTGCCGAGGACTCACGGCAGCCCCGTAAGGGAAGCAGTGCACATAGTTGTATCCCCGTTTTTCGGGTAAGGAAAAGTAACCCCATAAAACAAAACCAGATCTCTCATCCCAGCCCAGAGCCCTCTGCGCAGCTGTGTGGCTGCTGCATTCCCATTCACTCACCTCTGTGGTCTTGGCAGAAATGGAGTCACCATGGGGTTGTCTGAACCTTAACATGGGACCACATATTTTGTCACCATTTTCTCTTGCTCTTGAGAGGAGTTTGTGGCCTTTGCTACGTGCACACTGTTTTTTAAGCTTCAGAGGAGTCCGCCCCTGGGAGGGAGTGAGCAGCACGTACTCGGTAGCACCTTGCCCAGGAGCAGGGAAACAGGAACAGGCAGCAGGGAGGGGCTCCGTGTCGAGGCCCCCGGTTTACAGAGACCTGGGTGCAGATGCCTGGCCCTGTCGCATTCTAGCAGGGTGACTGGGTGCATTCTCCCTCATAGGCCTGCTTCCTCATTCGATAGTGGGAAGAATAACCCTCATCTTATTGTATGATTTTCAGAGTTAAATGAAAGAAACCCAGGAAACCCGGCGTCTGGGAAAGGGAAGCAGAGGGAGCCACAGTTAGCTGTAATTGTTCGTAGGGAAGGCCAGCAGGTTGGCCTGGCCAGAGCATGGGTTCCCACGGGCTCCACGGGGTGGAAGAACTTTCTGGAGCATGTTCCTAATACTGATTTTTCTTCTCCATGTGTACACAACTCGTAGGTTTAGATTTAGTTACATTGGGTGAAAAGAGCTTTGTCCTTTGTGGAGAAACCAGTGTTTCATGCCAGAGGAAGGCAACTGAGACCACAGTAGATGATTCCCTCTGTGTTGAATCCCATCCCACCTGCGCGACCTCAGCTCTCTTGCAGCCCAAGCTCTACGTGGGAAAGACTGTGTCTTGGAAACAGCAGGGGCTCTAGAATTCTTTGGCTCGTGGCCACATTCTTTATTGGAAGATGCTACAGGTTGTCCACAGAGTTCTCTCCAGAGCCTCGGGGCCCCCGTGTGTCTGTGGGGACTTTGTGAACAGATGTCCTGCCAGCGGTCTGTTCTGCCCTCGGCTGTCCTCCACCCTCCGTCTGTGGCTGCCGGGCTGGGCCGGGTGGGAAGTAGCCCTGCACGTGCTTTTGTTTTCCAGTGCTGCTCCTGGCATACATGAAAGGGAACGCCAACCTGTGCCGCGCCATCGTCCGGTCGGGGGCTCGCCTCGGGGTGAATAACAACCAGGGAGTCAACATCTTCAACTACCAGGTCGCCACCAAGCAGCTCCTGTTCCGACTGCTGGGTAAGTGGCCCGCTCTCTGCTCTCACAGTGCAAGCACAGTCGCAGTGTTGGGATCGCCATGTATCGTATTGGTGATCTTTCAATCTCATGATGCCTTAGGATCGGAACCGCTCGTTTCCTGGCAGTAGCTGGGACTATTTCTCTGAATAAGGGAAGGACTTTTGAGTGTGTTGGGAAGGTCGCTGTGAACAGTCTCTTTTCAAAGCACTCTGCCTTGTGCATTTCCCACGCCCCACAACCTTCTAGAAATGCCGAAGCTCCAGGCAGGCCACCCTTCCTGTGTGTCCTGGCCACTTACCTGCACACCTGTCCTCTTGAGACTGACTCAGATCCTCTAGAACCTTCAAAATGGCCTGCTGCTCCAGCCCCTATCAGCTCTCCCTCCCCTGTGTCCCTTTTGTGGAAAGGAGTGCTTCCCTCCTGATTTCATATTTGTGAATCTTTACTCTTCCCTGCTGAGGTGACAGAAAGAATCAGAATGTCTTGAATGCCTGTGCTGTGTCATCACCCACAGTGGGGAGAGACAGGCAGGAAAACAAGCTCAGACATCCCCGGTAGCCATGGGATGGCGATGCACAGGACCTGCCCAGGGGGCACAGCTGGTCTGTGGTGGAGTCGGGTTGAAGGACAGCATTTGTGACATGTGGTCTACTGCACCTTCCTTCTGCCGTGCACTTGGCCTTTGAAAAGCTCAGCACCGGTGCCCATCACAGGGCCGGCAACACACACATCCCATTACTCAGAAGGAACTGACGGACTCACGTGCTGCTCCGTCCCCATGAGCTCAGTGGACCTCTCTGTGTAGAGCAGACAGTGCCTGGGATAGAGTGAGAGTTCAGCCAGTAAATCCAAGTGATTGTCATTCCTGTCTGCATTGGTAACTCCCAACCTAGACGTGAAAACTTAGTTCTTTCTCATAGGTCGCTCTGCCCATGGTCCCACTGCAGACCCAGGCACTCTCCGGAAGCCTGGAAATCACCCGTGTCTTCTGCCTGCTCCCGCTCACATCCCACACTTGTGTTCAGTCACCGAGTTACAGATTTTGCCTCCTCAATTTCTCTTGTCTTAGTCCCATCCTCTGTTCACCTGGCCAGTTTGTCTAGCTGTGTGGTCTCTGTTCTCTCCCTACCGTGCCTTCCATCCCAGCCATCCCTGACTACGTGTTTCCCCCACAGACATCACACTGGTTCACCTCGTTGACCACCGTTTCCTTCTCCCCAAGTCTCCCGGGCAAGGGCTGATTCTCCAGTCTCCTCTGGGAAGCTGGCCCTGAACCACTTAGAACCTATGGCTCCTTCGTCACCTGTGTCACGTGGCAGTGCTGCCTCACTTCCTTCGTCACCTATGTCACGTGGCAGCGCTGCCTCACTTACGGGTCTGTGTTCCTGCTCCCTCTAAGCCCTGGGGCTTGCGTGGCGCTGTCGCGGTTTGACGGGACCGGGCCTCCCCCCTGTGTTGCAGATATGCTGTCCAAGGAGCCTCCGTGGTGCGACGGCTCCTACTGCTATGAGTGCACTGCCAAGTTTGGAGTCACCACTCGCAAACACCACTGGTAAGACCCCAGCGTCACTGGCAAGGAGCGAGGGGACTTCCGCTGATGTCATTGCTTGCCCCCTTCTCCAGGACAGGCCATGAACTTGCCTGGGTCCTGCACATGGATGGGCAAAACTTGACGAAATGGAGGGATGAGATGAGCACACCCAAGGATCCTACTGAGGAAGAGAGATGTAGGGAAGGCAGGGAGCCTGCAGACGGGTGGCTTTCCTGCTGGAAGCTGAAGGTGCACAGGTTCCAGGCAGCCTGCCAGGCCTGTGCCATCCTTCCTGACTTCCTGCCTGCACCAGAGCTGAGATGAGCTACTGCCCTCATGGTGTGCCTCAGTATGGGCTGCTTTGCCGAGAACTAAGGGGCTGTTCCCATTAAAGTGAGATAGATAGGTCAGGTGCGGTGGCTCATGCCTGTAATCCCAGCACTTTGGGAGGCAGAGGCAGGCAGATCGCTTGAGGTCAGGAGTTCGAGACCAGCCTGGCCAACATGGCGAAACCCCGTCTCTACTAAAAATACAAAAATTAGCTGGGGGTCGTCAAAACCCCGTCTTTACTAAAAATACAAAAATTAGCTGGGGGTCGTGGCGGGCACCTGTAATCCCAGCTACTTGGGAGGCTGAGACAAGAGGTTGCAGTGAGCTGAGATCACGCCACTGCACTCCAGCGTGGCCCACAGAGCGAGACTTCATCTCAAAAAAGAAAAAAGGAAAAAAAAGATAGCGCTGAGCTGCTCTCTTTTTGTTTGTTTTTGAGACATAGTCTTGCTCTATTACCCAGGCTGAGTACAGTGACACGAGCTCGGCTTACTGCAATCTCCACTTCGCGGGTTCAAGCGATTCTTATTCCTCAGCCTCCTGAGCAGCTGGGATTCAGGCATACGCCACCACGCCCAGCTAATTTTTGTATTTTTAGTAGAGACGGGGTTTCACCACGTTGGCCAGGCTGATCTTGAAACCCGTGCCCTCAAGTGATGTGCCTGCCTCAGCCTTCCAAAGTGCTGGGATTACAGGCGTGAGCCACCATGCCTGGCCTGAGCTGCTCTTGATCTTCAAAAAAAAAAAAAAAGCCTTCTTCAGTATTGCTTTAACATAATGATTGACTAGAGTTTTGTTTTCATAGACTAAAAATTCTACATGAATTGTGGTAACCGGGCTGGCAGTTGGCAGAGTTGCCAGAGTAGCGTTGCGGGCGACTTGGCTGCCAGGCCCTGCTGCGGTTGTCCTCACGTGCCAGGAAGCAGAGTCTGTCGTTGGCGCTCCTCTCATACTTCCTTTCTTTGCTTCCACAGTCGTCACTGCGGACGTCTTCTTTGCCATAAATGCTCGACCAAGGAGATTCCTATTATAAAGTTTGATCTGAACAAGCCTGTACGGGTTTGCAACATTTGTTTTGATGTACTGACTCTGGGTGGGGTCTCTTAGTGAGCCCCCCGGAGGGTGCAGGCCACGTCCTTGGTCACCTCCCCAGCAGCTGCTCTGCTCACCAGCCTGACCCCACCCAGAGCAGGAGCTGGCAGGTGTCTTCCTGCGGCAATAGACTGGAACGATTAAGGACCATGGTGTGATAGATCCCATTTCAAACGATTCCATATGATTGTCAGTGTGTGTGTCAGACTGTGATCAATTTCACTAGATGTCTCACTAATCGACCAGGCCATTCGGCCTAAGTGGTAAATGTGATTAGGAATTAGACCTCTCCCCATTCTGCTAGCAACATACAGGGACACTTGGAAAACCATTTTCCCTTCCAGTAGCTTGGTGTCCATCCCAGAGCATTCATGAAGTCTTCCCGCCTGGGCTGACTGATGAGGCAGAGCCTCTCAGCGTAGGAAGCTGGCTGCTTAATGAGCTGGCTTTACTCTAGGGTAAGTGGCTGTGGACTTTTCTGCATAGTGTTTTCATAAAGATAATAGGATCCTCTTGCCCTGAAGTCTTTTTTTCTTTTTACGCTAAGCTGTATTTTTAGTGAGCTACCCCTTTTAAAAAGGTGAAATCTTTCTTAACAGGGTTCAAAGATGAGAGCTGAAAAATCGTGGCCTTAACAACTGAAAGCTTTACAGTGTTCATGCTACTGAGGTGTCAGGAGTGCAGCTGGGCCGCTTGACACCTCGTAGCAGCCGTCTCATTCTCTCGTCTTGCTGCGTCCTGTCTGTGGAGTCCTCAGTCACTCTGCTGTTGGAGAGTGCTGGAGGAAATGCACTTTTATTGTGCTGCACTTTTTATAGAGCTGCATTATCGGTGATTCCAATTTAAAAATCCATATTCAAAAATACCCTCACACATCCCTGCATCAGTGATTCTTATGATCAGCTTTGACTGGACCTCAGCTCACACGAATCTCCAAGGAGAAACTCTACAGAGCATCTTTTAGAGCAAGAGATTCATACAGGCCAACTGATGAGAGGGGGAGTCACCAAGGCTTCAGCCCCAAGGGCATCTCCAGCCTCAGGCCGGCAGGTCCTATGTCCTTGACACAAACGCTTCTTGCTGAAACCCTCCCTAGTGATGCTGCGAGTGCTGTTGGTCCCAGTTCTGTGTAGCTTGCCCTGCCCCATGAAGGGCCACCAGCCAAGGGCCCTGGCCACGTGTGCGCCACCTTATTTTGGAAGTCTCTGGCTTGTGTGCTGGATGAAGCTGCCAGAACTTGTTGGGCGTTCATCGCTGTTAGTACATATATTAACCGTGAGGTGTTAAACTTTTCTTTTGAAGGTTTGGCCAGTTTCTAAAAAATGCACATTTAAAGAGAAGCATCTACCACTGCTTTAAAACAAAACAACTCTGAGATGAACAATATGTGTTATACTCAGAGATTAACAATCTCAATCATACATACTGATTCTTTCAGACATTTAATAACCACTACATTTTTTGCATTAATGAAGTTTGAATATATGTGTAAAGGGACTAAATATTTTTGCAACAGCCTGTTCTTTGTTCATTCTTTTCTGGATAGTGTGTCCTCTGTATTGCGGTAGATTTATACATTCTGTTGCCTAAATATGTGTGTAAAATTAGCGATAAACTGGAGTACTACTTAAAAAAAGTCTGTGATTTATACGATGTATATGCTTTCTATGTGAATATAAGCTTGTGCACAATGTTTAAAAGAAAAACAATGAATTAGAAGAGTTCCCCCGCCCCCAGTCTGACATATTTCATACAGAATGTTTAAAAGAAAAACTCTGCTAGTCTTGGCAAACATTTGGCCATGTGAGGCATGTGGTCAGTTTCCATTTTCTATTACCTGAAAAGGGCCATAAGGAAGCAGGCAGGGCTTAGGTAGCTTGGTTACCTAAGTTAGAAAGTAAGAGAATCATGGTTCGGATATGAATTGAAGTGGTTGGTACATGGATACCTGTTCTTTAAAAGGAATGTGGGAGATGAGTCAAGGGTGAGGCCGATTGTTCTGCCCATGCCCTACCATACCAATTTCAATAACAATCTTGCCTGTCATTGCACTCAGAATCTTAAGATCATGTTTCAAATATGTTGATTCAAGCTTGCTTCTAAGCCTGAGTCCAGGGATAGCAATGGTACTGACCAGCTATGGACTGGGAGAACATTGAGTCCTGTTTTCCATTGGCTTCAGGGTGCATCCATGTGGATATAGGAAAAGCCTCTTTCCACAGACTTAGGAAGCCCCCCGACCACGCGGACGCTCGCTGGGCTGCACTCAGCAGGCTGCTTGAGTGGGAGCTGACTCCAACATGCCCTGCCCTGGCTGGGACTAGGCATGCTTCCAGCCCTTCCCGCGCTCTCCCTGCTGTCAACACTTGAGTACAAACCTGCCTAGCTGTTGTATAAGTTTTCATCAGTAGCTTAAGTACTAGTAGCAAAAACTTAAATTCATTCAGAAAGTTGCCACTTCTGAATGAGTGGAGCAGGAAAAATAAACTTTACTGAAACATAATTTGCTGCAACAGTCAACATTGTTATGCTGGATTTGCTCTCAACTGCCCTTTGCTCATCGCCAGATTTATTATCCAGTGTATTCCTAACAGTCTTTTGTTGTCCTTGTTTTTAAAACAAAGGTACGGACCATGTGCTATATATAAATCGAATGGCTTAAACTAATTTGCTATGATCCTCTAACACCGAAATTTCCCATAAACTTAAGTGCCTACACTTAGGACTTTTGAACTTTCAGTCATCTTTTTCGTGGTGTCTCACTGAACGATGTGTTAGAACATGTGTTCCATTTGGAGTTTTGGGCCTGTGCACGGTCAACCCCAATTACCAATTTAGTTGAGGCTGGATTCGATTGCTCAGTTCACCTGCCACGTTCTCTCCAAGGAGTGGGGTCCACGTGACCTTTAGTCCTCTACCTCAGAGCCCCGAGTCATTTCTGACCACCCCGTTCTGTGTCCTCACTCTTGTCCCTGAATGGGTCCCTGTGTGGATCTCAGTGTGTGTGTGGTTTCTCCACTCCTCCCCGCTCATGTCCCACACCTGCCATATTGAACCGTTTCTGCACTCATCTTGTCCACGGGCACGGAGAGGAGGGAACGTCTTGGGAAAGGGGAGAGCTTGACCTCCATCTAGGTTTCTTTTATCTGGAGAAAAAGAACACTTTTGAACTATGTAATGCTTCGCCCTGAAAGGCAAGCTAACGCTAACTTCCCAGGTGACAGTAGCAGGAACAAGGAAGGGTAATGTTTCCATGACAGACACTTGCTTCCCTTGGGACAAGTCCCAGAAGAACTACCTGAAGCACCAAAGCTCCCCACCCCAGCCTGGTGGCAGAGGAAGCAGGCGGCACCAACTCGCCAAAGGGACTTGGGAGCCACCTTCTCACTCTGTGGAAGTACTTTAGTGAGAGCTGACTGGCAAGATAAAAACCCTGAAATTCCCAGAAGTTACAGATGCCTTAAAGACTTTCTTTGGAAGATCATTGCCTGTACTATTCCTTTTTTGTGTGGCATAAATAATATATTAACCTGTTACAACTGACAACATTGGTTTTCTGCAGCTAGGGAGTCTTGAGTCGAGACTGCTCGCCTTGATGACTTGCTCTTTTTTGGCAGATGTGTGGAGTTGGCTGTTACGACATCCCTGTGTGATCCCAGAGGAGGGGCAGTAGCTGGGCAGAAACTGCAGGCACACATTTGGGTGGATCACCTGGCTTCCAGCCCCTTCGGGGTGGTGCTCAGTGTGGGGTGATGGTATCATAGAGGACCACGGCGCTTATCAGCATTGTTTCTTTGGAGTCTGTGTAACGGAATGTATTTTTCAAATACTGATATTTGCATTTTCTGTAACAATTCCTTATAATAAAATGAAGTAAAATCGTGCATTTAAAGTGGAAACTTTAATAAGACATTTGTAGTTACTTCTAATGCAGAAGTACCAAGAAGCATTAAAAACAAATTTTAGAAAACTCCTGACGTGAATAAGTTTCTTGACCAGCTGCCCTCCAGGAAAGTTTGAATTCCAACACTTTTCAGGAACATGCTGTTGACAGCAGTAAAAGTAGCTATTTTATGTATTTATTTTTAATTTTTAAAAGTTTCAGTAGGTTTTTGGGGTTCAGGTGGTGTTTGGTTACATGAAGTTCTTTAGCGGTGATTTCCGGGATTTTGGGGCACCCATCACCCAAGCAGTGTACACTGGACCCTTTTATCCCTCACCCCAACCCTTTCCCCTGAGTCCCCAAAGTCCACTGTATCATTCTTAATGCCTTTACGTCCTCATGGCTTAGCTCCCGAAAAGTAGTTATTTTAAACATACTAGCTGCCTGAACTTACTGTGCCCTTGGCCCAGATTTCAGCTCATAGCACCGGGCGTGATCACTGAGGCAGTCTCAGTCACCGTCACCTGACCCCTCTGAAGTTCTCAAGAGGATCCACTCATGATGAGCTTTCTGCTGGCCAAGGCGTGAAGGGCGACTGGCACTGTGGGCTTCAGAGAATACTAAGGACAGTTTCAGGGCTTGCAAATTAAAACCTAGTGATCCATAAAGCCCCTGTACAAATCGTTACCAATCAAGCAGCTCACGTGGCCCTCACGCTTTCCTGAGCAAATGTATTTCCTTTTTCCTGTCTTCCATTTTGCTTACCCCTAGGTCAGACTAGCTGTGGTGATAGAGCTCACAAAGCTCATTCTCCAGTGGCTTTTCTCCTAGTTAATATGCATGTGAAGTGTTTCCACAGGACAATCCCAAGTAATCCTCACAGCTGCCCTTGAGGCGAACAGTGCTAACCACACTGTCACTGGTTATGATAAGCGAAGCACAAACAGTAACCAGGCACATCAACTTCCACACATTTGCCCAGCCAGGGAGAGCACTGGGTTTTAGTTCTGCTTTTTTATTCATGAGCTGAGAGTTCTGGGCGAGTTTCCTAACTTCTTTGCCTCTGTTTCCCTGTCTACATAATGGGGGTGGACTGTAGTCCTTAACTGACAGGGTTGCCTGGAGGAAGGTGATCAGTAATGTGTCCTTCTCATCCAAGTACCCGGATTCTGGTGTGTGCATTGCAGGCTCTTCTGGCAGTATCTGCTGCCACCGGAAGAAATCTGGGGGCTCTGGCAGTAGGAAGTACTCTCAAGGCTAGGGTCCAGCCTAGGGTCGTTGCCCTTCTCTGAGGGGCACCCACAGACTTCTGAGCAGGCACAGTCCTAACCTCCCCATTGGGGCCAGCTTTCAGAGTACAGCTTTGCCTAGAGCAAAGTGAGTGTGGGGTGGGGCGGGAGTCACGCAGTGGCTGAGCTGGGGCGGGGCGAGGGTCATGCAGTGGCTCAGCTGTGACCAAAAAACGTCAGACTCTTCACTCTTAGATGTTTATAGAAAACTGTAATCTCAGAATGAAAAGGCAAATGTTGAAACTTCCTTCAAGATGACTTCTTTATTTTTGGGTTTTGTTTGTTTGTTTTGGGAGAGTCTCTCTCTGTCGCCCAGGCTGGAGTGCAGTGGTGTGATCTCGGCTCACTGCAGCCTCCACCTCCCCAGTAGCTAGGACTGCAGGTGCGCACCACCATACCCAGCTAATTTTTGTATTTTAGTAGAGATGGGGTTTCACCATGTTGGCCGGGCTGGCCTCCATCGAACTCCTGGCTTCAAGAGATCCGCCCACCTTGGGCTCCCAAAGTGCTGGGATTATAAGCGCCCGGCCTCCTTCACAATGTTGGAGTGGAGTGCAGCTGCAAAGGCTTTGCCTTGACACTGTGCTCACTGGTGTGGCAGAGATCAGACTCGCATCACAAAGCCCAGCTCTGTCACCCGACGGTTGATGTAACTATTAGAAGAGGTGGGGAGATATTTATGCCCCTTTTCTGGGCCATAAAGTGGGAACTTCTCAAGGCAGGCATAGAGATTAAATGAGAACAAGGCCTGGCCCAGCACAGTTGCCCAATATGTATGTTTTCTCCTTCCCTTC
Organism: Pan paniscus; assembly: GCF_029289425.2. Lineage (NCBI taxonomy): Eukaryota > Metazoa > Chordata > Mammalia > Primates > Hominidae > Pan > Pan paniscus. Next base: position 11,777,483 of record NC_073268.2, on the reverse strand, counting down.
CTTCTGCCAGCAAGTCTAACTGCATGCTCAGCCTAAGCTGAGCTTATCTGTGGCTTCCATCAGGGCCTTGCCCTTCCCCCCCATGGTTTTGCCCAGGGCCACCTGTACTGGAGAGAGAAAGGCCAGGCATTTCTCCAGTAATTACCAGCTTCTCATGGCTGAGCCCTTCAGGCCATTAAAATGACAACCTATTCTTGCTGAACCTAATTCTTTGCTGAATCCTTTGCCCTGACATGAGAGATGTGTTACCAGATTAAGTAGGAAGGTAAGTACCATAAGGTAAGTATCAAAAAGGAAATGAATTCTCAACTGAGCAAGGAACAGAGCAGGCTGCTGAGGCCAGCCAAGTCTGTCCTGGAGCCTGCACGCAGGGCTCTTGCATCAGTCAGAGATCAGGTACCCTCTAGGCACGGCCAGAGCCCGCAGCTGGCTGGAATGACTAATGCTCCTTTTTGTTTGTTTGTTTTTTGAAGGATCAGAACATCTTGGGACCTGGCCCTCACACTCTCCCTGCATTCCTACCGCAAGGACAGCCTCTGGCTGCTCCACTGGGTTTATTCCACCATACTATAAGCCCCCTGAGGTCAGAAGCCTTGCTTCCTCGACCACCCAACCCTAACGTGATGCCTGGCACATAGTAGGTTCTTGGTAAGTTATTTGCTGAATGACTAAGGAGGACTAAATCATGGGCAGTAACTAGTTTCCAGTTAGTATGGAGTTGGGGGCTGCTTCTGGTTAATAGAGAAGTCTCAGCACTGAGCTCAGGGACTGCCTAGAACTCAGAAGAAAATCCTAATTTCAGCTCTTCTTTCTGTCTGCTCCTGGTCCTGCCCCAGGGAGGGCAGAGACATACAGAAATATGGAGGAGTGAAAATGGCACCGAATCAGGCATCCAGAGCTTTGAGTTCTAGGCTCAGGTCCATGCTCAGTGACTTAAGTTCTATGTGCCTTTGTTGCCTTATCTCCAAAAAGTGCGGTGGCTCACGCCTGTAATCACAGCACTTTGGGAGGCCGAGGTGGGCAGATTGCTTGAGCCCAGGAGTTCGAGACCAGGCTGGGCAACAAGGTAAAACCCCATCTCTACAAAAATAAAAAACTAGCCGGGCATGCTGGTACGTGCCCATCGTCCCAGCTACTCAGGAGGCTGAAGTGGCAGAATCTTTTTGAGCCCGGGAGGTCAAGGCTGCAGTGAGCTATGATCACGCCACTGCACTCCAGTCTGGGCGACAGAGTGAGACCCTGTCTCAAAAAAAGAAACAACTCTGCACGAACTTCCCACACACTAGGCGCGGTGGATATAGGGGTACAGCGCTGAGTAAAGTGGATTATAGGGGCATGGTGCTGAGTCACGTGGATATAGGGGTACGCAGCTGAGTCACGTGGATATAGGGGTACGGAGCTGAGTCACATGGATATAGGGGTAAAGCTCTGAGTCATGTAGATATAGGGGTACAGCGCTGAGTAATGTGGATTATAGGGGTACGGCACTGAGTAATGTGGATATAGGGGTACGGCACTGAGTCATGTGGATATAGGGGTACGGAGCTGAGTCGTGGATTATAGGGGTACGGCACTGAGTCATGTGGATATGGGGGTACGGAGCTGAGTCATGTGGATATAGGGGCACAGAGCTGAGTCATGTGGATATAGGGGTACGGAGCTGAGTCATGTGGATATAGGGGTACGGAGCTGAATCACACTGGGGCTCTGTCCTCAGAATGTCTGAGGTCCAGTGTAAGAGGCTGATAGGAAGTTCATGGTAAGAGCCCACTGTGATATGAGCACAGCCATGGAGCAGGGAAAGTGCATCTATAGCTCACTGCTGACCCAACAGTTAATGAAGGCTCCCAAGAGGGGCCTGACTGAGCTGAATATTGAAGCAATACGAGGTGGATTAATTCAACGGAGGAAGAAGCGTCATTCCAGGCAAAAGAAACAGCTTGTGTGAAGGCACTGCAGACATAACGCAGTGAGAGGGAGGCTGGACAGGAGGTGCACATGGGAGGAGATGGGAAAGGTACAGGCCTAAGAGGAGAGAGGCCACAGAAGGGCCTCGCGTGGCACGCAGCAGAGGAGCTGGCACTCAGTCCTTATAGATCAGGGGAGCCCCTGAGGAGGCTTAAATGGGGGATGCCTTGATCATCTTTAAGAAAGAGCTTGGCCAGGTGCAGTGGCTCACGCATGCAATCCTGGCACTTTGGGAGGACGAGGTGGGCGGATCACAAGGTCAGGATTTCGAGACCAGCCTGACCAACATAGTGAAACCCCATCTCTACTAAGAATACAAAAATTAGCTGGGTGTAGTGGCACGTGCCTGTAATCCCCAGCTACTTGGGAGGCTGAGGCAGGAGAATCACTTGAACCCAGGAAGTGGAGGTTGCAGTGAGCCGAGATCGTGCCACGAGGTTGCAGTGAGCCGAGATCGCGCCACTGTACTCCAGCCTGGGCAAAAAGAGCAAGACTCCATCTCAAAAAAAAAAAAAAGAAAAAAGAAAAAGAAAGACGGCTCCCAGCAGTGTGGAGGAGGGATTGGAGGGAGGGAGTACAGTTAGGATCCTTCAGTAATCCAAGTGAGAAATGACAGCCTAGGCCACAGGAAGAGTACTAGGGACAGATAAGAGGGAAGGGAAGGGAGAGAATGAGGGAGGCAGAGGTCCCAGGACCTGCAGGCGGGTTAGGAGGAGGGAAGGGAGGATGGAGTGTGGGCGGCTGCTCGGATGCTGACTCTGCGTGTAGCTGGTGGTGCCGTTCCCTCGGAGAACTGGAAGCAGCATGGGAGGGGAAGGTGAAACGCTCTGCAAAGCTGCCTGGAGTAGACGTGCAGGTTTGACGGTCCAAGTAACTGTCGGATTTGGAGTGAGAGGAGCCAATGGGAAGGGGTTTGTGGAGGCAAAACGGGGTTCTCAAGGCAATTAAGAAGGAATGGGCAGAGGCAAAAAGGGAAGCAGGATAAAGCCCAGTGAGGGTTTCATGGAGGACCCCACGGTCCACAGTATCCAGAGTGACAAAGCCTAGGTAAGAACTGGATGTGACCACGGAATGTGCCAGTGCAGAATTTCTCCTGATTTTTAGAGCAAATGGAGCTGAAAAGCAAAGCTAGTGAGTATAAGCCAAAACTGGAGTTGAGGGAGTGTTTATGATGTGAGAGAAGTGAGCTGTTTGATGCATACCTGGGGGAAAATCCAGGAGACGGGGAGAGGTTAAAGGTACAAGAGGGGCAGGTGAGGAGGATGGCGGGGGCAGGCAAAAGGAGCCACGAGCCAGAGCCCAAGTGTAAGGAACAGCTGTGGCCATAGGGGCAATGAGCCCGGGTCTGCCAGTGAGGGAACAGGGGCAGTGAGCACGGGTCTGCCAGTGAAGGGGACAAGGGCAGTGAGTATGGGTCTGCCAGTGAAGGGGACAGGGGCAGTGAGCACGGCGGGTCTGCCAGTGAAGGGGACAGGGGCAGTGAGCACGGGTCTGCCAGTGAGGGGACAGGGGCAGTGAGTACAGGTGGGGCAGTGAGTACAGGTCTGCCAGTGAAGGGGAGGCAGCCTCCATTTTCTAGTCTGTGAATCTGGAAAGCGATTTAGTGAAATGAATGATGGAGAAAAAGGAGACAGTGACAGAGAGGGAGGAAGCTGGTGGATGTTGAAGGTGAGACTGGGCGGCAAAGGGAGCTAGGTGGAAGCTCTGATGAGGCTATGCACAGAGGCCGTGGCGCTGTCTGTGGTAGTGCTGGTCCCACTTCTCTGTCTGAAGTAGGAACACTCCTTGCCCCCATCTACCTTAACAAGTAGTCAAGAGGTAACAGGTATGACATTTGCCAGATGACGCTGGACATACAAACCACTGGACAAGCAGCAAGCCCAGCCACCTTAAGTTTGAAGCCTTGCCCAAGCTTTAATGTCATGCTAACCAGTTACCTTGCTAGAGCTGGGAAGCCACCTTTTGCTCAAAATGCAGACTTCTGCCTTTGAAAACACACCACACCTGATTTTAAGTGCTTAAAGGAGAGAAAATGTCGTTGCTTTAAATTGTTGCTTTGTTCAGAGACATCTGGATTTGCTGTATCCATACAAGCAAAAGCTTTTCCAATTCCAGAATCAACCCACGCTAATTTGTTATTGCCTCTTACTGTATTGGCCCAGCTGTAATCAACTCAGCAGGCTTTTGGTTGTAAATTCAAGTGGAAATTGAGTTGGTCTTATTTGTGCCCGTTGATATCTGAGGGCTGTGAGGAAGATGGCCAGTAGGTCAAAGGGAACAGTGGTGAAAAGCTGACCAGTACTGGGCAGGCGGCCGGCTGTCCCTCAGGCACCACAACGCCCAGCCACGGTAAGGGGCATGAGCCACATTTGCAGAATATAGCCAGAGTCCTTCCAGACCCTCCTGATTCGCGCCAGGTGGCATCCCAGGGCACACAAGTGTCAAGGGCCTACTCAGGTGCTTGGCAGAGCTCTCTGTGTGTTATCAACAGAAGAGGCTACGGCTTAGAGTGGAAAGGAGCATGTGATGGCTAGCGGTGGGCAGCCTGTGTACTCCGCCAAGTTTGGGTGGTCCAGGTCCCCACGATTTCTGTGTGGAGGGCTGTCCGGCATCTGGCCACTAGGGGGGCCGGTGGTTCTCACACACACGCAGCGGGGCTCCTTAGCACCTGGCTTATACAGCTTCCTGGGGACGCCAATCCAGTCTCTGCTCACACCTCCACTAAGGACAGACGGAAAGAGGACTTCTTAAATGTGAGAACTCATGAGTCTCTGGGAAGGGGAGAGCAGGAAGCAGAGAGCCAGGCCTTCTGAAAAGTAGAAGCCTACCAGAGTGTTTCCCAAGGCAGCAGGCTACAGCGCTCAGCCCCTGAGCCTTCATGCTCTCTCCTAACATCCTCCAGCTTCCCCTGCAGGGCCACCACCACCTTCCCCAGGCCAAGGGCACAGTCCATGGTTCCTTTCACTGTGCTCCCCAGCCCCTGCCCTGCCCCTTCTTAGGAGGCAGCACCACGTTCCTGCACTGGTGGCAACAGCTGTGAAATGGCTTCCCCTGCTGGCCTGTGAGCTTCTCAGAAGCAGTGTCTGGGTGCGACTGTCCTCTTCCTTCCCCACTACAACCCAGCGCAGGTCAGGGTCTTCACCTTCTTCTCTGGGGCACTTGGCTGGGGGTGGGCAATTGGGCCCTGGCCCTTGGCCACCTGGGTCGGCCTTCTCTGGGAAGCCCTTGGCATAGAGTGTAGCTGCAAGCTGTCCTGTGCCCCACAGGTCCAGTCCTTGATGGCACTAGGCTTCAGACACGGAGGATTCAGCTGTGGCCCAACAACCTGAGCACCCTCCTATCTTGGGCAGGGGCCTTGCCCACCTCAGGGCACTGGGCTCAGTCTCTGATGGACTCAGAGGCCTTGCAAGAAAGAAACTGAGGTTCTTGGAACTGACGCCTCAGACAGCTTCCGGTGCCTGCTGTCAGAGAAACTGCCCCCAGCGAGAAAACATCCTACTTCTAGCTTACCAAGAACAAGGCTGTCACCCAAACGCCTCCTCTTCCACCTAGCCTCCATCCCATCACTGGGGATCCGTACTCCACACCTTGTCCCTGCCTTCGGCACTTGTTCCTCTCAGTCTAATGGGACACACACAGGTGAACAGAAGACAACAAACTGAGCTGAGGCACAGGGATAGGGCCCCGCAGTTCACTAGGGTGGCCCTGGAAGGGTTTTGTGGGGAAGGCAGAGCCTGAACTACTCAGTCATGAAAGCAAGACGAGGTTCAGGAGACACAGGGGAAGGCTGTGGGGAGGGAAAAGGAGGCAGGGCCCAAGGAAGCAAAGTCAAGCATCTGAACGCACGCAGGCCTCCTGGAGTCTCCTCCTCCTGGAGTCTCAGAGACCAGTGCTCTCTGAGGCTACCTGCATTCAGGCCTGTGTCACAGGAAGGCCCACGCCTATCTTAGCTTCTCTCCATAAAGTGAGCAGGCCAGGTTCTCACAGTCCCCCCTTTCTTGAGATGACACTGGAGAAGCTGTCTCTTCAAAGCTAGCGGCCAGGAAAGAAGGAGCTTTCCTTCCTGCTACCTTTGCCCTTGCTCCCCTCATTTAAGGCTGAGAACTCCGAATTTGCAGTGGTTTTTTTTGTTTGTTACTGTTTTTTTGTTATGTTGCCCAGGCTGGACTCCAACTCCTGAGCTCAAGCGACCTGCCTGCCTCAGTCTCCCAAGTAGCCAGGACCACAGGTGTGGCCCACAAGCCACCATGCCCGCCTCACCTGTTTTTAAGACAGCAGTTGAAGCCATCACTGCAGGTACCCTCCCCACCTCCTCGTCCCTCTCCTATAGATAGGCATGATTTGTGCTGTCAAACAGGAAACCAAAGCCCGTGGGTGGCTGAGCAGGCCAAAGAAAGCAAGAAATCCTGCTCGTGCCTTCTCATTCCCAGGTCAAGGTTGTGTCAGCAGGATCTCTGGAGAATTCGGAAAAAATAAAAAGATGCCCAGGCCTCAAGTCCAAGTCTCAACCCATTCAGTTGAGTGGAGTGAGGTCTGACCATCTGTAATTTTGGCAATTCCCCAGAAGATCTAATATGCAGCCAAAGTTGAGAATTATTATCAGTATTTTGAAAAAGCTCCCCGGGGTTAACAATCAGTTCCTGAATTCACTGAATACTGCAGGCAGGATGGCCTAGGAGTTGGATTTGGGACAGGCAGAAAGGAGAAGAAGGGGAGCCTGCTTACCTCTTCTGGGAGCACCAGAGCCGGCTGCCCCTGGCTGAGCTCCACTCGGCGTTGCACGGCGGGAATGTCTGCTTCTCTTGCAGTTGTAGTTTGTTGGCCTCCAAGCCTCTGGTGATCGCAGCTTCTACCTGGGTCAGTGCCGGGGTGGGCAGCCCATCCTCTCCGTAGAACCGTCCTGTCACCCTCCCTGTGACGACAGGAAGGCAGATGTGAGTGAGAGTGAATACTCAGCTGCTGAAGCAGGTGTGGGAAGGCACAAGTTCCCAGGGTTTCTGACTTCAGTCCTGCTGGTGCGCCTGGTGCCTTGCACACCAACCTCTTAGCACCCTACAAGCCCCCACACAGCTGCATCCCTCTTCTAGCTGCAGAGCCCTTCAGCACAGAAACCATCAAACCTCTCTCACTTCCAGACAAGGCTTCCCCGAGGGCACAGCCATGTGTGATTCATTTCTCCATGCTTCCATGTGCTTGGAGCACACGCTGGGTATTCAATTAATGTTTGATGAATGAATGGCTTATTGGCTAACATTTTTTAAATGTTTATTATAATAGAGATGGGGTCTCACTCTGTTGACCAGGCTAGTCTTGAACTTCTGGGCTCAAGCAATCCTCCCACCTCAGCTTGTTGAGTAGATGGGGGTACAGGTGTAAGTCACACTGTGCCCGGCTTTAAAATGCCTGTCAGAATTTGTAAAAGTCTAAGCTATGGCAGCAGCCAGCAAGTGGTCCACCAGCCTACAGGCCAGAAGGAAAAACAGGTCAGTTCTCTCAGCCCAGGGTCCTAATGTAGCCCAGTCCTGAGGTGCAAATGGCCTTCAGAGGCAGCACCTGCCACAAGGCAAGAGAAGCAGAAAGGAAGCACTTGAGGGAGGTGCGACCGAAGAGGGAGCAACCCCTAAGAACTAGCTTTACCTTCGATTCTAGTGGCGCATATGTTCAGCGCATCTGAGATTCAGCTCGTCTCCCAAGTCCAACGCCCTCCCTGACTTTCCCAACTCCGTGTTGCCTCTAGCCTGTGACCTGGATTAGGAGCCTGACTCCTCCTCCTCTACATCCACATCATACTCCCTTCCTTGCTGTCTGATCAGATCCATCAGAAAACCTCCTCAGTCCTACCTCTGAACAGATCCTGATTCTGTTCACTCCTTTCCATTCCCACTGCCATCACCCTCCTCCAAACCACGGACTGTGGCAGTGGCCTCCTAACTGCTCTCTGGTCAGCTCATGCCCTCCTAGAGTTCTCTGTCCATAAAACAACTAGGGGATCTTTTAAAAACATGAATCCTACCATGGCTCTCCGACGCCTGATTAAAACCCTTCAATGGCTTCTTAAAGCAGACAAAAATGCAAATTTCTTATCAAGGCCTCTAAGGCCCTGTAACCATTTAACTGATTTGCTTCTTCAGCCTCTTACAAGCTACGTGCCCCCTCGTTCACGGGGGGCTCCAGCACACTGGCTTCCTTTCTGTGTCTCGGCTGTGCTTCCCCACTCCCCACCTTCGCACCGCTCTTCCCTGACCCAGCACACTCTCCTCAGGTCTCGGTGTGGCTGCCTCCCACTCACCTGCCGGTCTCAGCTTAACGGTCATTTTCTCCAAGAAGCCACTCCTGAGCATGTGCTCTAAAGGAGCCAAAGCTCCCAAACGTATCACATCACAGTTTGATGCATGGTCCTATGTGGAGTTGTTCAATCTCTTTACTTGTCTATGATGGCTCTCTCTACTAGTGAGGCCCAGTACTCAGAACAGCTTAGCGCCGGGCGCAGCGGCTCACACCTGTGATCCCAGCACTTTGGGAGGCTGAGGCGGGCAGATCACTTGAGGTCAGGGGTTCGAGACCAGCCTGGCCAACATGGTGAAACCCTGTCTCTACTAAAAATACAAAAATTTGCTGGGCGTGGTGGTGCATGCCTGTAATCCCAGCTACCCAGGAGGCTGAGGCAGGAGAACTGCTTGAACCTAGAAGTTGGAGGTTGCAGTGAGCTGCAGTCGTGCCACTGCACTCCAGCCTGGGTGACAAAGCAAGACTCCATCTCAAAAAATATATAAATAAATAAAACAGCTTAGCATAGAGCATTCATTTTAAATACTTATTAGATGAATAAAGAAAGGAATCAGGGCCCGAGTCACAGGCCTGCAGTCTATGAGTTGGCCTGGCACAGAACTTCCCACTACGGGGGTTGGGGTGTCTGTGTTATATGGTGACAAGCCTGTCTTTGGTGAGTTTCTGACATGAGACCCAAAGAGAGGACAGTAGTAGCAGAGGCAACAGAGGAAGAGTTCTAGAATCTGTGTCATGAGAATGGTGATCACCAGTGGCTGCATCTCCAAGCCAATCCTGTATCCACAGCATAACCAAGGCCATCTTGTTTTCCCTTGAGGCCTGGCCATGTTGGCTGCCAAGATGGCTTCCTGGCTGTCCTCACTTCAGTATGTACCGTTACAATAAACCTTCATCCACTGATGTATCCTGAGGGTTTCTGGTAACCTGAAAGAGCCTAACATGGCCCCTTCATACAGAATGAGCTGACAGGGGCAGGAACTGGACTCAATTCATCCCTGGTCCCCCTGAGATGGAACCCGTAACTTATGAGTAGTAGGTATTCAATAAGATCCTGACATCAACTAAAATCCTTCTGAGGCATTTCCCGCCACATGCCCCACCCCATCCTCAACACATTATACATCATTCAAACAAGACCAGTTCACTTGTCACACCAAACACATCCGAACACTTCCAGTGTGCTCCCAAATCTTAGTAGGAAGTATTTGGCCTGGCATTCTTTGCCCAGTTACAGGACTCTGTTCTTTTTTTTTTTTTTTTGAGACAGGGTCTCACTCCGTCGCCCAGGCTGGAATGCAGTGATGTGATCTCGGCTTATTGCAACCTCTGCCTTCCAGGTTCAAGTGATTCTCATGCTTCAGCCTCCTGAGTAGCTGGGATTACAGGTGTGTCCCACCACACCCAGCTAATTTTTTGTATTTATAGTAGAGACATGGTTTTGCCATGTTGGTCAGGCTGGTCTTGAACTCCTGACCTCAACTGATCTGACCACCTCGGCCTCCCAAAGTGCTGGGATTACAGGCATGAGCCACCGGTCTGGACTCCATTCTTATTCTTTTTCTTTTTTTTTTTTTTTTGAGATGGAGTCTCACTCAGCCACCCAGGCTGGAGTGTAGTGGTGCGATCTTGGCTCACTGCAACCTCCGTCTTCCAGGTTTAAGCAATTCTCCCGTCTCAGCCTCCTGAGTAGCTGGGATTACAGGCACCCGCCATCATGCCCGGCTAATTTTTGTATTTTAGTAGAGACAGGGTTTCACCATGTTGGCCAGGCTGGTCTTGAACTCCTGACCTCAGGTGATCCGCCCACCTCGGCCTCCCAAAGTGTTAGGATTACAGGTGTGAGCCACCACTCCTGGCTCTTATTCTTTTCTATTGGGTTTTCTTTTCTTTATTAACCCAGTAATGTTTCAACCTTGGTTTGGCAACTTCACTGGGAAAGGGAAGAACCTAGCCCTCTGAAGCGCAGGTGAGTAGAGGTCAGTGCCTTCGATGGTAGACAGGGTTGTGGTCTCAAGACTGATCTTGGGCAGACGACAGAAAATGAAAAAAGGCGTGCTGCAGAGGCCCACAATGGATGGACACAAACTTTAGATATTATGAAAAAGCCATGACTGATTGGATGTGGAGGGAGCTGAGGTGTTAATAAAAACGCCAAGGTTCTCAGAAAAGGTAACTCAAGCAGTGATGACAGAAGCAGAAATTCAGAGGCATTAAGGAAAGAATTCTTCCAAGTTAGACCTGTTTCGATGGTGAAGTGATACTGGTGTTCCTCAGGAAGTCAGTCATGTCCAAGTAGGACTCCAGTGAGAGGTGGGGGCTGCAGATAGACAGAAGAAAGGGCTACGACCATCCCAGTTGTCAGTACTTGTGAAGCAATCTAGTGTTTAGTGTCTTTCATTGAGGCTGGAGTGCAGTGGCGCCATCTCAGGTCACTGCAACCTCCACCTCCCGGGCTGAAGCGATTCTCCTGCCTCAGCCTCCTGAGTAGCTGGGACTACAGATGCGTGCCACCACGCCCAGGTAATTTTTGTATTTTTTAGTAGAGACAGGGTTTCACCATGTTGGCCAGGCTGGTCTTGAACTCCTGACCTCAAGTGATCCACCCGCCTCAGCCTCCCAAAGTGCTGGGATTACAGTCGTGAGCCACTGCGCTGGGCCTAGTGTTTAGAATCTTTAACACTGCTTTAGGACAGTTTGGTGTTGTCTCATTTGAGAAGCAAGTCCCTTATGTAGCATCAGTAAGTAGCAAGTGCAGTACCCTACACAGTGGTTTGATTAGCATAACTACCACCTGGGAGACAGCTCACTCAGGAAGTTTGTCTCCTCCTAGAGGACCAAATAAAAGGGGATTTGTCGAAACATAAATTCAGGCTTCAAGCCCTTCTGGCTGTGTGCTGAAGCCAGATGCATAGAGCACAGTGAGACAGGGAAGCTGCCCTTCTGGAGCTGGTTGTTCAAGGATGGTGCAAGCAACCACTGGCTATGGCGAAACTGAGGCCAAAGCAAGCAGCTTAGTAATCCTCTCCCAAGACTAAGAATGGGGGAAGCAGGTGCCCATCCATCTCCTTCTAGGCGGCTCATCCCTATTCTAACAACCAGAATTTAAAGTAAAACAAGTCCATGGCTGTTTTTCAGATTTTAACCTTGAACCCAATCTCTAAAAAATCTCAGCCCCCTAAAAACACTGCAGACAACCAAATGAAATGTATGACCTATGGAGGACTTACCAACACACACATAATTCTTCTCATAGAATGAAAGCCAATTGTGAAGTGTCAGCATCTCAGCGGCTGACAGGTCGGATACGTCATCCACGAGGCCTGCTTCAGAACAGTCCCCGGTCACGAATGCCCTGGATGCGTCTCGGCCTGGAACAGAGACGTTTCCATCAGACCCAGGTGTAAACCATTGACACCATCCCCACTCAAGAATCTCTTTTCTTTTTCTTTTTTTTTTTTTGAGACGGAGTCGCACTCTGTTGCCCAGGCTGGAGTGCAGTGGCATGATTTCAGCTCACTGCAACCTCTGCCTTCCACTTTCAAGCGATTCTCCTGCCTCAGCCTCCAGAGTAGCGGGGATTACAGGTGCCCGCCACCATGCCTGGCTAATTGTTGTATTTTTTTTAGTAGAGATGGGGTTTCACCATGGTGGCCAGGCTTGTCCTGACCTCAGGTGATCCGCCCACCTTGGCCTCCCAAAGTGCTGGGATTACAGGTGTGAGCCACCACGCCCGGCCAGAATCTGCTTTCTGAGAAACGTCTCTTGACAAGCCCTACTCCTTATCCCCAGGGAAATGGGGTCCCCACCACCTCCTCTGTGAAAGATGCTCCTAGACCTTGGACACACATCTCTTTGGCATTGGTCATATTCTTTCTTTTACCTTCGGCAACCTTTAACACAGCTGACCACTTCCCTTGGCCTGATTTTCCTCCTACTTCTCCAGCTCCTCACTGTCTACCAGCCTTAGGGGTCAATTACCATCCACACCCTCACACTTGACAATCTCATCCACACCTGTGGTTTCAAAACCCACCTACAGGCAAAGATAGCCACATCTGTATCCTTAGCTCAGATGTCTCCCAAGGCTCACACCTGTATATCCAACAACACTTAGACGTCTTACAGACATCACAAGATCAAAATGTTCACACTGGCTGGGCGTGGTGGCTAATGCTCATAATCCCAGCTCCTCAAGAAGCCGAATAAGGAGGACTGCTTGAGCCCAGGGGTTTGAGCTATGACCATGCCACTGCACTCCAGCCTGCGTGACAGGGTGAGACCCCATCTCTCTTAAAAAAAAAAAAGTCCACATTGAAATAATGATTATCAGCACCCTCACAGCCAGGAAACCCGTATCTACTCCAGTATTGCCTGTCTTAGTAAATGCCAACCAGTTGCTCAATCCAGGAATGCAGTTCTTTTTTTTTGTGCGTGAGACGGAATTTTGCTCGTTGCCCAGGCTGGAATGCAAAGGCACAATCTTGTCTCACTGCATCCTCTGCCTCACGGGTTCAAGCGATTTGCCTGCCTCAGCCTCCCGAGTAGCTGGGACTACAGGTCCCCAGGCACCAACATGCCTGGCTAATTTTTGTATTTTTAGTAGAGATGGGGTTTCACCATGTTGGCCAGGCTGGTGTGGAACTCCTGACCTCAGGTGATCTACCCACCTTGGCCTCCGAAAGTGCTGGGATTACAGGTGTGAGCCACCCGCATCCAGCCTGGGGAATGCAGTTCCCCCCCTTTTTTTTTTTTTTTTTGAGACTGAGTCTCGCTCTGTTGCCCAGGCTGGAGTGCAATGGCGCAATCTCAGCTCAATGCAACCTCCACCTCCCAGGTTCAAGCCATTCTCCTGCCTCAGCCTCCTGAGTAGCTGGGACTACAGGTGCCCGCCACCACATCCAGCTAATTTTTGTATTTTTAGCAGAGACGGGGTTTTGCCACGTTGGCCAGGCTGGTCTCGAACTCCTGACCTGAGGTAACGTTCCCGCCTTGCCCTCCCAAAGTGCTGGCATTAGAGGTGTGAGCCACCATGCCCAGCCTGCAGTTCCTAACACTTCCTTCATCCCTCACATCCAGTCTCCAAGTCCTGTTATTTTCTGCCTAAGCAGTGTTCTTGTGTCAGTCTGCCTGTCTCCACCCACATCTAAGCAAGCCCAGGCTGCCATCCTTTCTCACCTGAACTCCTACAGCAGACCTCAAGGGAGACCTCCCCGCATTCATTCTTGCCCCACCAATCTGCTCTTCATACCACACTCAACTGATACTTTAAACACAAACTGATCACATCATTCTCCTGCCAAAGAATCCTCAGAGGCTTCCCTCTGTTCTACGAGAATGTCCAAATTCCTTAACACGTCATTCATTGTCCTGCACCAGCTGCCACCAACGCTGGCTTGCCACATTTCTGTTTGTTTGTTTTTGAGACAGAGTTTCGCTCTTGTTGCCCAGGCTGGAGTGCAATGGCACAATCTCGGCTCACCGCAACCTCTGCCTCCCAGGTTCAAGCGATTCTCCTGCCTCAGTCTCCTGAGTAGCTGGGATTACAGGCATGCGCCACCATGCCCGGCTAATTTTGTATTTTTAGTAGAGATGGGGTTTCTCCATGTTGGTCAGGCTGGTTTTGAACTCCCGAACTCAGGTGATCCGCCCACCTTGGCCTCCCAAAGTGCTGGGATTACAGGCGTGAGCCACCACACCTGGCCACTGCCACGTTCTTTATTGTTCACTTTGCTCCCTTCCTCTCTCCTCCTCTTCGAATCGGTTACAGCCTCTGGTAACACCAGTACTTTTCCTTTTAACACTTTTCACAAAAATAATACATTAATTGTGTAATATCTATTTAATATCTATTTAATGTCTGTCTTTTCTACTAGTAAGTTTTATCAGGTAAGACAACACACCAAACTCATTTACTATGGATTCCCCAGTGTCTGGTACAGTGCCTGATCTTTAGTAAATTCCCAGTAAATATCAAATGAATTAAGTACATAGTTTTTTTCTTTTTTGAGGTAGAGTCTCGCTCTATCGCCCAGGCTGGAGTACAGTGGTGCGATCTTGGCTCACTGCAACCTCTGCCTCCTCGGTTCAAGCGATTCTTCTGTCTCCACCTCCCAAGTAGCTGAGACTACGGGCATGCACCACTGTGCCCAGCTCACACAAACATTTGTACATGAATGTACATAGCAGCATTATTTATAACAGGCAAAAAAAGTAGAAAGAAACCAAAAATCCATCAACTGATAGATAAAATGTGGTATATCCATATTATTAGAATTATAGTATCTATAGAATATTTTCAGCCATAAAGGAATAATGCACTGCTACATGCTGGTACACCATGGATGAACCCTTAAAACATGATGCTAGGCGAAAGAAGCCAGACACAAAAGGCCACACGTATGACTCCATGAAATGCCCACCACAGGCCAATTGACAGGAAAAGAAAGTAGATAGTGGTTGGCAAAGGAAGGAATGAGGAGTGACTGCTAATAGATAAGAAGTTTCTTTCTGGGGTGAGAAGAATGTTCTAGAGTTAGTGGTGACATTTTTACAAATTTCTGGCTATATTAAAAAAAACCCCACTGGGCCAGGTGCGGTGGCTCAGGCCTGTAATCCCAGCACTTTGGGAGGCTGAGGCAGGCAGATCACGAGGTCAGGAGATCGAGACCATCCTGGCTAACACAGTGAAACCCCGTCTCTACTAAAAATACAAAAACTTAGCCAGGTGTGGTGGTGGACGCCTGTAGTCCCAGCTACTCGGGAGGCTGAGGCAGGAAAATGGCATGAACCCAGGAGGCAGAGCTTGCAGTGAGCCAAGATTGTGCCACTGCACTCTAGCCTGGGCGACAGAGAGAGACTCCATCTCAAAAAAAACAAAAAAAAAACACTGCATTTTGGCTCATACCTATAATCCCAGCACTGTGGGAGACCTAGGCAGGTGGATCACATGAGGCCAGGATTTCCTGTCCAGCCTGGCCAACATGGCAAAACCCCATCTCTATTAAAAATAAAAAAAATTAGCCAGACATGGTGGCACACGCCTGTAATCCTAGCTCCTCGGGAGGCTGGGGCACAAGAATATTGAACCCGGGAAGCAGAGGTTGCAGTGAGCCAAGATTGCGCCACCACACTCCAGCCTGGGCTAAAGACCCAGTTTATCTCGAAAAATAAAAATAAATAAATAGAAAGGTTGGGGGCAGTGGCTCACACCTGTAATCCCAACACTTTCGGCGGCTGAATCACTTGAGCTCAGGAGTTCAAGACCGGCCTGGCCAACATGGCGAAAACCCATCTCTACAAAAAATACAAAAATTAGCTGCGCATGATGGTGCACACCTATGGTCCCCGCTACTTGGGAGGCTGAAGTGGAAGGATTGCTTGAGCTTGGGAGGCGGAGGTTGCAGTGAGCCAAGATCATGCCACTGCACGCCAGCCTGGGTGACAGAGGCAGACCCTGTCTCTAAACAACAAAAAACCCCACTGAATTGTATACGTTAAAAGGACTTTACATCACGTGAATTACATCTCAATGAAAAATAAAATACTGAATGAACGAATAAGTGGACATAACTGCTTCCCAACTAGACTGTGTGGGCGGTGGGGAGCATGTTGCAGACATCTTGGATTCCACAGCCCCTGACACAAGGTAGGTAGTGGTAAATAAAGATGGTCAATGAATACCAGAACACGGGAGCTCAGTAAACAGCAGAGCACACTGAAAAATAAAAAGCACTCCAGACATCGAAGGTTTTATGCCCACACTTGTGCAAACATCCAACGACAGCTCCCATAGCACGCAGCAGGGCAGCGCAACGAAAACTGCCTTCAACTAGCAGCGACAAAACACCTTGATTCCAGTCCCAGCTCTGCTTCTAACTCACTGTGTACCCGAGTAAGTCCCTTCCCCTGCTGGACTATCTCAGGGGATTTGCGAGACCAACTGGACTTCATTCCTTTTCTGTCAACTTTTGTATTTCTTTAGTACTTCCTAGACAGAGGGAAGTGGCTTGTATTTTAGGTGCTAGAGGCAGCTTCCCAATTCCCCTAAGATAATGACAAGTGGAAAATGCTTATTTAATGTCAGCCTAGTAGCTGATCTTAGGCTTGCCCTGCACTTTTTTTTTCTTTTTAAATTTTGGAGGTCAGTCCCGCTGGCTGGCAAGGCAACATCTGTAAAAAAGCACTAGGCTGGCCGGGCGTGGTGGCTCACGCCTGTAATCCCAGCACTTTGGGAGGCCAAGGCGGGCAGATCACAAGGTCAGGAGATCGAGACCATCCTGGCTAACATGGTGAAACCCCGTCTCTACTAAAAATTCAACAAATTAGCCGGGCGTGGTGGTGGGCGCCTGTAGTCCCAGCTACTCGGGAGGCTGAGACAGGAGAATGGCGTGAACCCGGGAGGCAGAGCTTGCAGTGAGCCGAGATCAGGCCACTGCACTCCAGCCTGGGCGACACAGCGAGACTCCATCTTAAAAAAAAAAAAAAAAAAAAAAAAAGCACTAGGCTGGTGGTCCGAGTCCATATTCTGTCAGTATTCAGGTGTGAGGGTTTCAGGCAAATCGCATCCTTTAACCCCCTCAGCTGTAACACAGGGACACCAGCATAAACTTAATTTGACAAATGTTTCTTGAGGCCTAACATATGCACAACTTTGGTCTACGTATCAAGGACTGTAAAGGTGACTGGACCCCTTTCCTCTGCCCTAACCTTCTAAGGAAGGCAAACAGGTGCATCTGTACTAGAAGCAGGAATGACTCAGACCAAATGTACTATATGACGGGCCATAAAGGAATAAAGTATTGATGCATGCTCATAAACCATGGATGAACCTTGAAAACACTACGCTTAGGGGTGGGGGGAAGAAAGATTATTTCGGACCAGGGCATAATGAAGAGATGGTTGGAATTATTAAGGAAACTGTGAGGGTAGGGGCGGGGCGGGATCTCATTTATCTGTGCCCTAAGAGCCCCCACAAAAGTCCGGCACACAGCCCGTATCCTAGGGCTTCCGACGCTGGGTAATCGGTAACAAGAGACAGAAGACATGTTTCTCCAATGTAAGTCACGCAGGGCGGTGGTGAACGACAGAGCTGGCCCACAGTCCCGCCAGAGCCAGAGAGCCTAGAAGGATAGTGCATGCAGCTCGTCCCGCCCACCGCACGGGTTTGATGGATGTGGGGTGGGGATGGGGGGGGGGAAATAGATGAATAATGAACGAACGAACGACGCGCAGGTGGCTACTGGCTCGCGCCAGCGGAGAGAAAGGCGTGAGCAGCCTCGCTGATACCTGCGAAGCCGCTATAGTGGGACCCAGGCTCGTAGTGCCTCCGGCCGGAGGACACATCGTAGACACGGCCGAGCAACGCCAAGTACAGGCCCGGGTCCCCTGGGCCGCCGCGGTAGCGAGACAGCTCCTCCGGTATGAAAAGGCGAAAGCCAGCGCGGGGACCCCACCAGCCCATAAGCCGTGCTGCCATTACCGCTGCTGCGGCTACAGCCAGGCCCAACAAAAGCCCACGGCCTCGGAACCTCAACATCTATATAGGCCCACCCGCTCCGCACTTCCGAGGTTGCCGCCTCTATCTACAGCTAAGATGGCCGAGACGCCGAGCGTGACGTCATCGGCGCGCGCGCTCGCGCTCCCTCCCTTAGTCTCTCTCGTTTTATCTGTATTCCTGGCACTGGCGAAAAGCTCGCTGTCTGCGACTTTTTCCAGGTACTTTTTTTTTTTTTTTTTTTTTTTTTTTTTTTGAGACAGAGTTTTAGCTCTTGTTGCCCAGGCTGGAGTGCACTGGCGGAATCTCGGCTCACTGCAACCTCCGCCTCCCGGGTTCAAGCGATTCTCCTGCCTCAGCCTCCCAAGTAGCTGGGATTACAGGCACGCGCCCCCACGTCCGGCTAATATTTTGTATTTAGTAGAGACAGGGTTTCACCACGTTGGTCAGGCTGGTCTCGAACTCCTGACCTCAGGTGATCCACCCGTCTCGGCCTCCCAAAGTGCTGGGATTACAGGCGTGAGCCACCGCGCCTGGCCCTTCTCGTACTTCTTGGCTTGCAGGTTGTCAGCCCCAACAAAGATGGCGGCAGCGGAGGCTACGGAATGACGTAGATACTGAGACAGACTCGTCCTCTGGGAAATCAAGGTTGCACCCTTTGAGGCGGCGCTCCCCGCCTAGCTGTCGTGAGTTGGTAGAGGCCGCCTATCTACGTGACGGCGCCTTTGCGACAGCGGTCGTCGCTTGACGGCCAGGAAGCCGGAAGCCGCAGAGGCCGCCGTCGTCTCCTCCGCGTCCCCGCCCGCCGGCTGCTGTCGGAGGTTGACAGGTCGAGGCGGGGAGGCGGCGGCGGCGGCGACTGCCGAGCCAGGCGCCCAAGACGGAGACCCCATGGGGAACGCTCCGAGTCACAGCAGTGAAGACGAAGCGGCAGCTGCCGGTGGCGAGGGCTGGGGCCCACACCAGGACTGGGCCGCGGTCTCGGGCACGACCCCCGGCCCGGGCGTCGCGGCTCCAGCGCTACCACCCGCCGCGGCGCTGCTGGAGCCGGCCAGGCTGCGAGAGGCTGCTGCAGCGTTGCTGCCCACACCCCCCTGCGAGTCGCTGGTGTCGAGGCATCGCGGCGCGTTGTTTCGCTGGCTGGAAGAGCGGCTGGGCCGCGGCGAAGAGTCTGTCACTCTGGAGCAGTTCCGGGAGCTGCTGGAGGCTCGCGGCGCCGGCTGCTCTAGCGAGCAGTTCGAGGAGGTCAGGGCCGGCAGGCGACTGCGGGGGTGGGGCAGGCGGTCGCCCCCAGGGGACTGAAGGAAGAGGTGGGCATTTGCTTTGGAGAGGCCAGGCGGGGACCCATATGAGGTGTTTCCAGCTTTTCACCAGGCGTTTGCTTCGTTTCTCTTTAACCTATGTTAGAGGTCTGGAAAGTCTGCATCAGGCTGTCCTTGCTCTGAAGAGCTGGACAAGCCCGTATGTCTCTGTATGTTGTAATGCAGACCTTTGTGCAGTTGATTGACGCTACTCTTTGGAGATCTTCTATCAGGTTCTCGAACAGTTTGGAGAGAAAAGAGATGTAAGGACAGGAGGAGTGGCGCTGAAAACCATTTTTTGTATTGTCCTGTCCAGGTTTTTACACAGCACCTTCCGAATTCAGTGTGGGCGCCGAATGAGTGTGGAAAGACAGTAGTAACATGCTGGAAAGGCTCACATTCTAAAACCTATCCTCCTCATGCAAAAACTAGCTTTTCTAAAATACATACTGGTTTGTAGATCCTTAAAGAACCATATATTAGACTCATTTAAACCTTCATAGGATCTGAAACTGATAGGCAAATACCAGGTTTCCTGTGAATACTTGTAATTATGCAGTTCTTCATATAATCACCAAGATCATGTCTGCTAAGTCATTAAGAGAGCAAATTGATTTGGCAACAAAATATTTTCCTTGGAAGGCATTTTGGGAGTTTATTTACTGGGCGCTTCACTTCGAGTTAAGAAGACTGATCCAGGGTTACCCAGTGAATCATTAGTAAAACAGACTATCAACTAGATCTCTTGCTTTTTTTTTTTTTTTCTTTCTTTCAACTTTTATTTTAAATTCAGGCGTACATGTGCAGGATTTGGATTTGCAGATGTATTACATAGGTAAACGTGTGCCATGGTGGTTTACTCCACACAGCATCCCATCACCCAGGTATTAAGCCCAGCATCCATTAGGTATTCTTCCTGATGCTCTCTCTCCCTCCACCCGCACCCTATTTTTTGTTTTTAATGTCTCACTACCTCCTTCCTGGGATCCTATTTCTTTTAACACCACGGTATGACCAAAAAGGTACTTATTTTGTGAAAATGAGTCAGCCAGTCATGTAGAATCTTCAGTGGCCATGAAGGGTGTGTACATAAAGCAGTAAACCAGCGGGTACTTGCAGTGCCTTTAAAAGGTTCTGTTCACCTTAAAATCAGAGGCTTTTAAAATATTTTAAGAATGTCTTCCTGTACATGGCCAGAATTCAGATAATGTAGTTTGTGTGTTTCTTATGAAAAAAGTACCTTTAAGGCATCCCAACCCTTAAAGATAATAGTCATGGCCAGGCGCAGTGGCTCACGCCTGTAATCCCAGCACTTTGGGAGGCTGAGGCGGGAGGATCATCTGAGGTCAGGAATTCAAGACCAGCCTGGCCAACGTGGTGAAACCCCACCTCTACTAAAAATACAAAAATTAGCTGGGCACGGTGGCGGGTGCCTGTAATCCCAGCTACTTGGGAGGCTGAGGTGGGACAACCGCTTGAACCCAGGAGGCGGAGGTTGCAGTGAGCTGAGATCACGCCACTGCATTCCAGCCTGGGCCTCAGAGCGATACTCTGTCTCAAAAAAAAAAAAAAAAAGTCATATTAGTTAGTGAAAGATCTCCTTTTTTTTTCCCCCAGGAATACACATAGTACCTTCTTTCTAGTATCTACGTGTATTATGAGAATATGAAGTGGTAGTGGGAAGAACCATGCAGAACTGTTGAAGGAGATGGCACTTTGCAGATTTGAGCAAAGGCAAATGGAGAGAAACACCGTTTACATTCTGAGAGTTTCTGACAGAAATAGAACTTTATGTAGAGTTCATAGGAGTCCCTTAATAGAAGGTCAAGAAATACTTGAGGTGTGGTCCAGAAATCACTCAGGGGTTGTGGCATTATTGTTCACTGAGCAAATGTTTATTGGGCGTATATCGAGTGCCACTCACTTGGATGACAGTGGACAAAGCAGATACTTGCTCTTAAAGAGTATGTAGTTGTGGTGGAAGAGACAGGTATTAACCCATTAATTATAAGATATGGTGAGTGTTAACCGAGGGGGAAGGTATAAGGAATAAATAGCAAGTGTATTTAACCTCACGTGGGGCTCAAGCAAGACTTACCTGAGAAGGTAACATTGCAGCCCACAGGTGAATGGTGAAAGCAGATAGTGTTACAGGAGGTAGTAACAGTGTTTCAGGCAGAGGAAATTGTATCCACAAAAGTCCAAAGTCCAGAGAATCTGGAAGAAGTCTGGTATGGTGTATTAGGGATACACAAAACTTTTTCAAGGGACAGAAAACCTAATGCATCAGTGGTTTAAACATAAAAAGAAGCTGCTTTCTTATGAAAATGTCCAGGTAGGCAGTCCAAGATTGATGTGGCAGTGTTGTCATCATCAGGGACCTGGCTTCGTCCATCTTGTGCTGTCATCCTCCACGGACATCTTCCACTTAGTAATTCTGTTGACTCCTGCTGTCATTTTCCACATTCCAACAAGCAAGAAAGGGAAAAGGGAAGGAGAAGGAAGAAGCCATGCCCACTCTCTTACGGGCATAGCTTACATCCCACAGGCCAAAATTCAGTCACATGGCCGCAGTTACCTGCAGGACAGGCTGGGAAAGATTCTTTTTCCGTGGCCATATATTCAGCTAAAAATCAGGGCTTAATTATTGAGGAAGGGGAGAGAAAACATTGAGTTATATTTGGCAGTCTTTGATTCACATAGCTAGGTCATACAATTCTGTGAGTGAGGCTTAGCCAAGGTTTAAAAACCTGATTGTGATAATCTCACAGTGGCCACCGTCTCTCATGATAATCTCATGATGGCTGTTCTGTCTGTAAGAACTAGTAAGTTAGGACTAGCCAAAGAAGATAAGACTTAGCCATGCATTTGATTCTGTGCTTTAAGAATGTCTATCCTTAGACTTGAATAAGTATATACTTTTGTGCATACTTACACAGTTAATTCTGCGTTGTTAATCTACGTCTAAGCTTTTGAGAATATACTGCTGTATTTTACTGCAAGATGAAGGGCTTGTGAAGTAATGTCTTTATAGTAGCAACTAAAATGACAAGTTGTTTCCGTCATTCGTTTTTATAAGAGCTAACATGGTAAAACAGATTGCCACGGGTGCGCATGGTTTATTATAATGCTGAGAGTTTCCAAGTGTTACATGTTTCTTCTTTGGCTTCCCGACTTACGCTGCCATTGGTGTCCACGCAGCTGTCTTGCTTTCACATTCCTGTGACCTCAGTTACTTGAGGAGGTGTTATAAAGAAGTTCTTGGAGTTGGACCATAGACCAAAGTCTGAAACATTATCATTTTATAGTACAACACACCTTTTCTCATGGTAGGTGTGGTCCAGGGAGAAGGGACTCTCTCAGTTTGCTCACAAGGAGCAATATTTAATTAACTGCCATGTAGAGGGGAAATAGAATTAAAATTAAGTTCTTATTTCACATCAGAGGTTATAGATTAGATATTTATGCTCTTAAAGTATGATTCTAGAAAATCTTCTATGGCAGAAAAACATGCTGAGTACAGGATAACAGATGGCCCTAAAGTGAAATTTCATATGAATAGGTTGTGTTTTATTAATTTGCCACATAGTTTTGGTGCCTACTTTGTGAAATTCGTGGGTGGTAAGCTGTAAGGGAAGGGCCTTTTTGATTCATCTCTGTTCGTCTTAGCACAGTCCTGGGTGGTTGCCAGTGCCCAGGTGCTTTGGGAGACTGTAGAAGTTGTAGTCCACACAAACTCAAACCTCATATTTTATATTCAGTCTGTAACCTTTTAATATTTCTTGACATTGAAGGAAACGGTTAAATATGATTTTTGTGAAAACTTAAAAGGTTCTTAGTCACTTTCGGGTTTACAGGAAGTTTGTAGAAAAGCCCTGTGCTCGTCTTCATATTATTATGTGAAAAGTATTAATCAACTAATTTAGAATGGCTTTGAGCCCAGGAACTGTGCCGTAGGAATCTGCAATGTGATTATCTGCCCTTTTAAGACTATTGACTGTAAGAGCTGTGTGTGTGCACCATAAAGCAACAGCAGGCTGCCAGCTTTTCTTGCCTTCAGCTGGGAGCCCTCAGCTCTCCACTACCCAAGGGACCAAATATGTATTTGTCTGAATCGGTTGAAGCCCACACACCAGCCTAACTCTCTCAGCTAATTTACCTTTCCCCCACCTGCACTAGCCCTGTGCTAGCTAGCGGGATGCCTGCTTTGTTCCTAACTCCCTTACCTAATTTATCTTCCCCCCTACCCCCGCATGAGCCCTGTGCTGGCTAGTGGGACGCCTTCTTTGTCCTGTGTATGGACCTTGCTATCAGTTCTTGAAGATTCCCCACCTTGGCACTGTCACCTGGTCAGCACCACATCTTCTGTGGCATGATTCAGATAGTGTCTCCATAATGGTGTTTTCAGCCCTACATGTGAGGCTCCTGTTACCTGTTCTGTACAGATCCTTTGGCACTTAGAGCATACTGTCTGGCCTTGCTGTGCAGCTAGGCTGTGAGGCCGCCAGCCACCTGCCTGCACTACCATTGTACACAGGAGGTCTTTGGTAAGGGATGGCTGGCTGTGGATGGTGATGAGGCAGTACAGGAAAGATCCTTGGTGAGTGGAGATTATTATTATTATTATTTTGAGACAGAGTCTCTGTTGCCCAGGCTGGAGTGCAGTGGCACAATCTTGGCTCACTGCAAGCTCCGCCTCCCGGGTTCACACCATTCTCCTGTCTCAGCCTCCTGAGTAGCTGGGACTACAGGCGCCCACCACCACACCCGGCTAATTTTTTGTGTTTTTTAGTAAGAGACGGGGTTTCACCGTGTTAGCAAGCATGGTCTCGATCTCCTGCCCTTGTGATCCGCCCACCTTGGCCTCCCAAAGTGCTGGGATTACAGGCATGAGCCATCGCACCTGGCCGAGTGGAGATTATTTTTGCTTACTTTGGCTTTGTGTGTTTTGCTATGGGGGAGTTAATGGTATTGGTTTCTTTGGAGAAATTCATGACCTAGGAGAGCTGTGGAGGAAGGGCCACAGCTCTTTTGTCTCTCCCTGATTTCCAAAATACCACCTCACCATGGTACTGCCTTGCTTTAGAAACTTCAGTGGCTCCCCATTGCCTTCAGAATCACATCTGAATGGTGGAGCAGCCTTTACACTCTTATACCTTCTACCCTTGTCTCCCAGTGCTCTTTAAGCAGCCACTTTATTGTCCCGTTTCCCATGTATGTGGGAATTTTGTCCTTTGCTCTGCTTCTCCTGTCTGCTCCCTGCTCCATCCTAAGCCCACTCCAATTTCAGGGACCACAGAGAAGCAGTTACCAGCAGCATGGAGTTTGAGAAAGGCTTCATCACAACAAGGCTTGAGAGGCTGGAAGAATTCGCCTGGCAAAGGAAGGAAGGGATTTTCCGTATGAAAGGCACAGCATATGCAGATATACTGGAGTGAGAGGGCATGGCACGTTTCGGGAATGATCCTTTAGCACCTAGCCTAGAGTCTGAACCAGCTGGGACCTTGGTACTCATTGCCTGCAAGCTGCCCCCTCTCTGCCCCCCGAAAAGGGACCCCTTTCATAGCAACCTGGACGGGTGTGTAATTAGCCTGTAATGGCATCAGCGGGTTTGCCGTGTTATGAGTCTGCTCATTCTGCTGTTCTTCAGACTGAGCTTGGGAACTGGGCTTCAAGCCAGCCTGCTTGTGAGCAGGTTCTAGTTCCACCATTCTCAAGCCAGCTGACTTTGGTCAACCTACTTGACCACAGTGTCTCAGTCGCCTCACCCATAAAACCAGCTCACCTGCTCAGTGCTCAATAAGTGTTGTAATTGGCAGTGTTACTGTTTTCTATGCTTGTAGTTCAAGATGTTTATTCTAGCCTCTGTAATGTCTTTTTTTTTTTTTTTTGAGACGGAGTCTCACTCTGTCGCCCAGGCTGGAGTGCAGTGGCACAATACCGGCTCACTGCAACCTCCGCCTCCCAGTTTTAAGGGATTCTCCTGCCTCAGTCTCCTGATTAGCTGGGATTACAGGCACCTGCCCCCATGTCTGGCTAATTTCTGTATTTTTAGTAGAGACGGGGTTTTCACCATGTTAGCTGAGTGTGGTGAAGCGCGCCTGTAGTTCCAGCTACTCGGGAGGCTGAGGCAGGAGAATCGCTTGAACCTGGGCGACAGGTTGCAGTGAGCCGAGATCGCACCACTGCACTCCAGCCTGGCAACAGCGAGACACCGTCTCAAAAAAAAAAAAAAAAAAAAGAGAAAATATCAGAGTACGTTGTAACTGATGAGAAAAAGTATTGCATTGTTTCTTGGAACTTTGATACCAATTATGTGTATGCTAGGTCATGATGCAAAATGTATTTTACTGGATCAGCCAATAAAAGTTGAGAAGCACTTGTTCTGAGGTTTATTGACAAACTAGAGGGATCCCAAAGGTGACAATCAGGATGGGAATGAGACTGAGACCATAGCAAATGGAGAGCTGGTGGAAAGAATGGAGAAGGGTTTGGCGGGAACTCCAAGGACCTGATCACTGTTATCAGTGATCTGCAGGTTGTCTCTGGGCAGAAGGAGTAGATGTGTTCTGAATGGCCCCAGGGATGGTAACTTTGGGGAGGCAGGTTTTCAGTTCACTAGAGGAAGAGAGTTACTGCTGTCAGAACTGTCCAGAGGAGATGAGCTGGGAAGCATCACTCATGTGTGTAACAGAAAGTGGCTGAGTGCTCTCAGAGACACTGGAGAATGGATTCGGGCTGTACAGAGGCACCTTTTTTTTTTTTAAGATGGAGTCTTGCTCTGTTGCCCAGGCTGCAGTGCAGTGGTGATTTCAGCTCACTGCAACCTCTGCCTCCCAGGTTCAAGGAATTCTCCTGCCTCAGCCTCCTGAGTAGCTGGGACTACAGGTGCCCCTCACTACGCCAGGCTAATTTTTTTGTTTTTAGTAGAGATGGGGTTTCATCATGTTACCCAGGCTGGTCTTGAGCTCCTGGGCTCAAGCAATCCGCCTGCCTTGGGCTCCCGAAGTGCTGGGATTACAGGCATAAGCCAACACATCTGGCACAAAGGCACATATTTTAAGAGATTTGTAGGTCCCACACATAAGAGAGCTTATGCAGATCTGGGGTGATCAGCGCCCTCCACCCTTAATAGTCTCCAGTGGCCCCATGGTGCCCTTACTGTAATATCTGAGCTCTTCATCCTGGGTCTGCCAGGCTCTTTTTATTCTGACCTCTAGCCCTGTCTTCATCACCTGCCCTGTTCCTTTCCAGCCACACCAGGCAGGTCATAGTTCTCACTATCTGCCATACAGTCTTTATGTATGCTGACACTCTGTCCCCTCTACCTGAGATTGCCTCTCCCTCGCCATATACTTTCAAACTCCTAGTTACCCATTAAAGCACAGTTTAAGGGTTGTTTTTTTCTGGGCCATTTCCCCTAACGCCCCTCCCTGTCTTGGACTTCTCATCCCTGGAGTGTCTGTTGGCCCATGGTACAGTGGTTAATTGTGGCATCTGGAATCAGTCCAGGATTCAAATTCAAGCTCCATCCTGTACTAACCATAAGCCTTAAAAAAAATAACCTCTCTGTTCGTCACCAGCAAAAAGGTAGTACCTACCTTTAGAGTTGTTGTGGAAAATATAAGTTGATCCATGTGAAGGGCTTAGAACTCTGCCTGGTGCTCACTAACATTGGCTGTTGTAAATAGTTTATATGCTTCTCGTATCGTAATTGTCACACCTATTACATTGCTGCTGTTGGTTTACAGATCTGTCTTCTAGGCTGTGAGGTTTTTGAAGGGAAAGGACTGTGTGCCCTATTCATCTTTGTATCCATAGAGCCAAACACAGGATCAGGTATTTATATATTATGAAATAATTATTATATAATATAATATAATATTATATTATATATTATTATATATTATATTATATATTATATAATATATATAATATAATATTATATATATTATATATTATATAATATATAATATAATATATAATGTATAATATAATATATAATATATAACATAATATAATATAATATATGTTATATAATATATAATATAAATTATATAATATATATTATATTATATTATATAATAGATATTATATAATATATATAATATATAATTATAAATTATTATATATTATATAATTATAAATTCTTATATAATATGTAATATATAATATATATTATATATAATGTAATATATAATATATATTATATATAATGTAATATATAATATATTATATATAATGTAATATATAATATATTATATATAATGTAATATATAATATATTATATATAATGTAATATATAATATATTATATATAATGTAATATATAATATATTATATATAATGTAATATATAATATATTATATATAATGTAATATATAATATATTATATATAATGTAATATATAATATATTATATATAATGTAATATATAATATATTATATATAATGTAATATATAATATATATTATATATAATGTAATATATAATATATATTATATATAATGTAATATATAATATAATACATAATATTATATATAATATAATGTATAATATAATATATAATATAATATAATATAATTATATAATATATACATTATATATTATATATAATATATAATATATAATTATATATAATATATAATATATTATATAATATATATATTTATTATATATTTATAAATATATAAATATAAATATCAATATATATTATATATTATATGTAATATGATAATATATAAGATATATTATATATTTTATATAATATATATTATATTGATATATATTATAATATATATCTATATATAATATATATTGATATATGATATATTATATTATATGTGATATATATAACATAATATTTTAATATATAATAAATGTAATTATATATTATATATAATAAATGTAATTATGTATTATATAAGATATAATATATGTAATTATGTATTATATAAGATATAATATATGTAATTATATATAATATATAATATAATAATACATGTAATTATATATTATATATGATATATAATAGTATATAATTACATATATAACATTAATATTAATACACTAATATAATATTTATAATATATATTATATATACTATATAATATATATTATATGTATAATATATACATATAATATATAATATATATTATATGTATAATATATACATATAATATATAATATATATTATATGTATAATATATACATATAATATATAATATATATTATATGTATAATATATACATATAATATATATAATATATATTATATGTATAATATATACATATAATATATATAATATATATTATATGTATAATATATACATATAATATATATAATATATATTATATGTATAATATATACATATAATATATATAATATATATTATATGTATAATATATACATATAATATATATAATATATATTATATGTATAATATATACATATAATATATATAATATATATTATATGTATAATATATACATATAATATATATAATATATATTATATGTATAATATATACATATAATATATATAATATATATTATATGTATAATATATACATATAATATATATAATATATATTATATGTATAATATATACATATAATATATATAATATATATTATATGTATAATATATACATATAATATATATAATATATATTATATGTATAATATATACATATAATATATATAATATATATTATATGTATAATATATACATATAATATATATAATATATATTATATGTATAATATATACATATAATATATATAATATATATTATATGTATAATATATACATATAATATATATAATATATATTATATGTATAATATATACATATAATATATATAATATATATTATATGTATAATATATACATATAATATATATAATATATATTATATGTATAATATATACATATAATATATATAATATATATTATATGTATAATATATACATATAATATATATAATATATATTATATGTATAATATATACATATAATATATATAATATATATTATATGTATAATATATACATATAATATATATAATATATATTATATGTATAATATATACATATAATATATATAATATATATTATATGTATAATATATACATATAATATATATAATATATATTATATATATTATATATACTATATATAATTATATACATAATATGTATTATATATACTATATAATATATACTATATAATATATGTTATATATACTATATAATATATGTTATATGTTATATAATATAATATATAATGTATACTATATATTATAGCATGATATATACTGTATGGTATATAATTATATAGTATATGTTATATAATTATTAGCATATATTATATATAATTATATAGCATAATATATGCTATATAATTATATAGTATATATTATATAATATATATAATGTGTGTGTGTGTGGTGTGTGTGTGTGTATAATGGCAACTTATCAGATAGTGCTGAATGAATGTATGAGTAAATGGGCTTCTGTGAAGTCTTTTGGCCAGGATTTTGAAAATACATTTAAAGTTCAAAACCGATGGCAATAGGTAACATATGGTACTCCTTAGTTTATAGAATTTGTTTGTATTATTATCCTGCTTAATCCTCACTAAACCCTGTTTCACATCTAAATCCATTTTACAGTCGAGAAAACCCAAGCTTAATGAGGAAGCTGAGGTTTAAGGAGACTATGTAAACATACTTAAAAAAAAAAACAAAAACCAGTTTTTCTCTCTGTCACCCAGGCTGGAGTAAGTGGTATGATCACAGCTCACTGCAACCTTGAACTCCCAGGCTCAAGTCATCTTCCCACCTCAGACTCCTGGGTAGCAAACCTGAACATTTCTTTTCTTAAGACAGTCAGTTTTTGAGTGTTAGGAAATTACATAATTATTTGGTGAAGCTGTTCACAAAGCTGTGGTAATTTTTTTCTTAGCCAAAATTATTTGTTTTTGTTTTATTCGAAAATCCCTTTTATTATATTCATTAACTATTGATGAATCAATAGAATCTATTAAAAATAGCAAAAATGGCCTGGCACAGTGGCTCATGCCGATAAACCCAGCAGTCTGGGAGGCCAAAGCAGGAGGATTGCTTGACCCCAGGAGTTTGAGACCAGTCTGGGTAACATAGGGAGACTTTGTTTCTACAAAAAAATAAAAAACTAGCTGAGCATGTCCCAGCCACTCAGGAGGCTGAGGTGGGAGGACCGCTTGAACCTAGGAGGTCAAGGCTGCAGTGAGCTGTGATCACGCTACTCCACTCTAGCCTGGGTGGTAGATGAAGACCCTGTCTCAAAAAGAAAAAAAAATTGCAAAAATGTCACTATTTTTATAGCCTTGGTTATATAGAATTTTTATTAGCAATACACAGCATGAGTTGTGTGGGAAGTTGGAGGTGCAGGGAGTGCTTCATTTGTGGAAGTTTTGGTGGAAGTGGGACTTGAGTGCTACCTTGAGATTTAGAGGGAGTGAGTCTCACTTCTAGAGTTGATAGGAGTTCACCTGGACAAAAGGAGCTGAAAGCAGCTTTTATAGATGGAGGAAAGTAATGAAGCTAAGAGGTTTTAAGCATTTGGTCTTCAGATGGTAAGGAACCCCAAGGGTTATCTGGTCAAAGGTAGGGGAAGGGAGTTGTGGTGAAGAACATGAACCCTGAAGCCTTGGATGCAAACACTAGCTGTGTGACCTCAGGCAAGGTACCTGACTTCTCTGTACAACTGTAAGACGGGGAGGTTAATAGTACTGTTACTGTTATGAGGAATAAATGACATTATAGTATATAAAATGCTCTGCTCAGTGCCTGGCATTTAACGAGTGCCCAAATATTGATTCATACTTTCCAAGTCTGTGTGTCGTTCCCAACTGAATGAATGATAGCTGTGCTAATCTCCTCAGACCTTGAGTCTTACAAATATCATTATTTTCTCAGTATGCTATAATGTGAACAATTTGGGAAGTAGCTATTATCTGGTAGTGTAGTGTTCCCACCGTGGGGCCTCAGGGAAGATGAGGCTGTGCTCTCTGCCACCTCCTTCTTCCCCAACCTGCTCCACTTTTTTTTTGAAATGGAGTCTCGCTCTGTCGCCCAGGCTGGACTGCAGTGGCGTGATCTCAGCCCACTGCAAACTCCACCTCCCAGGTTCATGCCATTCTCCTGCCTCAGCCTCCCAAGTAGCTGGGACTACAGGCGCCCGCCACCACACCTGGCTAATTTTTTGTATTTTTTAGTAGAGACGGGGTTTCACCGTGTTAGCCAGGATGGTCTTGATCTCCTGACTTCGTGATCCACCCGCCTCTGCCTCCCAAAGTGCTGGGATTACAGGCACCCACCACCACACCCGCTTAATTTTTTGTATTTTTAGTAGAGATGGGGTTTCACCATGTTAGCGAGGATGGTCTCGATCTCCCGACTTTGTGATCCATTCACTTTAGCCTCCCAAAGTGCTGGGATTACAGGCGCCTGCCACTAAGCCCGGCTAATTTTTTGTATTTTTAGTAGAGACGGGGTTTCACCGTGTTAGCCAGGATGGTCTTGATGCCCTGACCTCGTGAACCGCCCGCCTTGACCTCGCAAAGTGCTGGGATTACAGGCGGAGGCAGGTGGATCACTTGAGGCCAGGAGTTTGAGACTAGCCTGGCCAACATGGTGAAACCCCAGCTCTAGGAAAAATACAAAAATTAGCCACGTATGGTGGCTCACGCCTTTAATCCCAGCTACTTGGGAGGCTGAGGCATGGGAATCGCTTGAACTCTGGAGGCAGGGGTTGAAGTGAACCATGATTGCACCACTGCACTCCAGCCTGGTGTCTCAAAAAAAAAAAAAAAAAATTTAGGCTCTTATTTTTATCAGTTGTACATGCACACGGTATATAGCCGACAAGACTTGAACAAGAAACAGTGGTTTCCTGTTGTCCTGTCCCAGTGTCTCATTCCCCAAGAACAATTACTTTTCAACTCTAGCTGGTTCTTGAGTGTTTAATTCTGTATTACCAAGTAATATGTTTATGTTCTTTGTGATTGTTCTCAGTTTTAGGCTTTATCTATTTTATTTCCACCATCAGTGATGAGACTTGAGTTGTCTTTTACCTTCCCATCGTTGCCCATGCATGCACGTCCCCTGTCCTCCCGCTACAATTCTGTCCATTTTGTTTAGATCACCCTTTGACCTTTACCTTATTATGATTATGTAAGTTCTTTACATTGCTGTGCCATATAGTACCATGTTTTTGTTTTTCTTTTTTTTGAGACAGGGTCTTGCTCTGTCACCCAGGCTGGAGTACAGTGGTGCAATCTTGGCTCACTGCATCTCGACCCCCTAGGCTCAAGTGATCCTCCCACCTCAGCCCCTCGACTAGCTGGGATTACAGGTACATGCCACCACGCCTGGCTAATTTTTGTATATTTTTGTAGAGAGGAGGTTTTGCCACATCGCTCACCCTGGTCTTGAACTCCTGGACTCATGCAATCCACCCACCTTAGCCTCCCAAAGTGCTGGGATTACAGGCATGAGCCACTGCGTCTGGCCTTTTTTTTTTTTTTCTTATACATCTTTTTATTTTCTTTGGAGTTAACAATTGAATAGGTACTTTTATTTTCCTAATTTTCAGTCTTTTATCATTAATTTAGTCCCAGATTCTCTGCCAGTTGTCTAAATCTCCTCTAACAGAAACGTTCAATATGTTTAAACACATGGGCATTCTATCAACTTCATCTTCTCAAGGAAGTATTTCCTGAATCCTTCTGATCTGCTTTAATCTAGATTTGTTATTCTCTAGGTCGGCTGTGCGGGTGTCATCTGAGAAGCTCCGTCATCCTGGGGATTCATTTTCTCCTGCTTGGATCCCATTCTTCTCCTGTCTTGGCATATTTCTTCGTTCTGGTGGCTGCATCCTCTAGTAGCTTTCTGAAAAAGGGAGGATTGAGTAGTTCATCTTTTGAGAACCTTGCATGTGTAAGAATGATTTTCTTCTGCTCTCTCACAGTTGATGGGATTTGGGCTGAATAATGACTTCCGGGTTAGAAAGGGCACGCCCCAGAATGTGGCAGTCACTGCTTTCATTGCCTTCTGGCTTCCGTGTGACTGCTCATTGAGTCCCATTTGGATTCTTGACCTTTGACATAGAAACTGTTTCTTCTCCATGGAATTAGGACTTCCCTTTTTCCTCAGTCTTAAAAAATTTCACTGTGATGCACTTTTATCCTGTGTGCAGGGTAATCAGCCCCTGCAGTCACGGAACTCATGTCCTTCAGTTTGGGGAAATGATCTTGAATCGTAATGATAGTGATTTCCTCCCCTACGTTTTCTGCATTCCATCTTTCTTAAACTCTTGTTTGGATGTGGGACGTCTTGAACTGGTCCCCGGATTTCCCTTCACTTTTCTTTCCCGGTTTCCTTGAACTGGCCCGCTAACTTTCCTGGCTTTTCTCTCCCCGTTTCCTTAGTTTTGTCTGTTGGCTCTACTTTATGGGCACTTCGGTCTCTTCACCTTCCAACCTTTCCTGTGAGATTTTTGTTTTGTTGTGATATTTTCATTTTTAAGAGCTTTTTATTTTTATTTATTTATTTTTACTTTTGAGACGGAGTCTCGCTCTGTCACCCAGGCTGGAGTGCAAGGGCGAGATCTCAGCTCACTGCAAGCTCCACCTCCTGGGTTCAAGCGATTCTCCTGCCTCAGCCTCCCTAGTAGCTGGGACTACAGGTACCCACCACCACGCCCGGCTAATTTTTGTATCTTTAGTAGAGATGTGGTTTCGCATGTTGGCCAGGCTAGTTTCAAACTCCTGACCTCAGGTGATCTGCCCACCTCAGCTTCCCAAAGTGCTGGGATTATAGGCATGAGCCACCGTGCCCAACCTCATATTTTTATTTTTTAACTTTTTAGGTTCGGGGGTACATGTGCAGTTTTGTTATAGAGGTAAACTCATCTCATGGGGGTTGGTTGTACACATTACAACTAAGCCCAGCACCCAATAGTTATTTTTTCTGGTCCTCTCCCTCCTCTCACCCTCCCACCTTAGGTAGGCCCCAGGGTCTGTTGTTTCTTCTTTGTGTTCATGAGTTCTCATCATTTAGCTCCCACTTGTAAGTGAGAACATGCAGTATTTGGTTTTCTGTTCCTGCCTTAGTTTGCTAAGGATAGTGGCCTCCAGCTCCATCCATGTTCCCACAAAAGACATGATCTTGTTCTTTTTATGGCTGCATAGTATTCCATGGTGTATATGTACCATCTTTTCTTTTTTATTCTTTTCTTTTTCTCCGCCTCCTGGGTTCCAGTGATTCTCCTGCCTCAGCCTCCCGAGTAGCTGGGACTATAGGTGCCCACCACCACACCTGGCTCATTTTTGTATTTTTAGTAGAGATGGGGTTTCGCCATATTGGACAGGCTGGTCTGGAACTCCTGACCTTGTGATCCATCCGCCTCAGTCTCCCAAAGTGCTGGGATTACAGGTGTGAGCCACCGCTCCCAGCCCTCTTTTTTTTCTTTTTACTTTATTTATGTTGAAGGACTACACATTTTCTTCATCCAGTCTGTCATTGATGGGCATTTAGGTTGATTGTGTGTCTTTGCTATTGTGAATAGTGCTGCAGTGAACATTTGGGTGTATGTGTCTTTATGGTAGAATGATATTTCTTCCTCTGGGTATATACCCAGTAATGGGATTGCCGGGTCAAATGGTAGTTCTGCTTTTAGCTTTTTGAGGAATCACCACATTGCTTTCCACAGTGATCGAACTAATTTATACTCCCTTCAAGAGCTTTTAAACATTTTCTCAATATCCTGTTTTTAGTTAATAGTTATCCTGTTCTTTGATGATTGCAATATGTTTATTATAAGAGAGTGGTGGTTGCACAACTCTGAGTATTCTAAGACCTACTGAATTATACACTTTAAAAGGATGAACTTTATAGTGTGTGAATTACATACCTTAGTAAAGTTGGTATTAAAAATGTTTTTTGGGCCGGGTGCGGTGGCTCACACCTGTAATCCCAGCACTTTGGGGGGCCGAGGTGGGCAGATCACAAGGTCAAGAGATCAAGACCATCCTGGCCAACATGGTGAAACCCCATCTCTACTAAAAACGCAAAAATTAGCTGGGCATGGTGGCGCATGCTTGTAATCCCAGCTACTCGGGAGGCTGAGGAAGAATAGCTTGAACTCGGGAGGCGGAGGTTGCAGTGAGCCGAGATCGCACCACTGCACTCCAGTCTGGGCGACTGAGCAAGACTCCGTCTCAAAAAAAAAAAAAAAATGATTTTGGCCAGGCGCAGTAGCTCACGCCTTTAATCCCAGCACTTTGGGAGGCCGAGGCAGGCGGATCACTTGAGGCCAGCAGTTCAGGACCAGCCTGGCCAACATGGTGAAACTCCATCTCAACCAAAAAGTGCAAAAAATTAGCCAGGCGTGGTGGTGCATGCCTGTAGTCCCAGCTACTCGGGAGGCTGAGGCAGGAGAATCACTTGAACCTGGGAGGCGGAGGTTGCAGTGAGCCTAGATCGTGCAACTGCACTCCAGCTGGGGCGACAGAACTAAACTCTGTGTCAAATTAAAAAAAAAAAAAAAACTTTAGAAAAATATTTCTCTGAAGATATTAATCATCCTTTTGAAGTTTTATTTTCCTTGCATTGTCTGTCTTTTCTCCTAGTTGTCTTTTTTTTTTTTTTTTTTTAAAGACAGAGTCTGGCTCTGTCACCCAGGCTGGAGTGCAGTGGCGCCATCTCAGCTCACTGCAACCTCCGCCTCCTGGCTTCAAGCGATTCTTGTGCTGCAGCCTCCTGAGTAGCTGGGATTACATGCACGTGCCACCACGCCCAGCTAATTTTTTTGTATTTTTAGTAGAGACAGGGTTTCACCATGTTGAGCAGGCTGGTCTCAAATTCCTGGCCTCAAGTGATCCGCTGGCCTCAGCCTCCCGAAGTGCTGGGATTGCAGATGTGAGCCACCGCATCTGGCCTCTCCTAGTTGCTTTTTCTGAGTTTTATGTTAAGGCTTTACTCAAATGTCCAGGTGGCCTGGGCTGTCCACTCCTTAAGGAATGGGGGACTAAAAAGCTGGACGCTCTTTGTGTCTGGCATTAAGCTCACTGCCCCCCTTACTGCATTTATGCCCGTGGTTTTTGGACTCAAATACAGGAATTTGCGTTTGTTCCTCTTAAACACTGCATTGTTCAGAGGTCTATGATGGAAATAGGGGTATTTATGTTAGTCATGAAACCTCAGTAGGTTGTTTTCCTATTTCATGGAGGAGAGAAATAAGAACAAGGGGCAGGAGTTTTAAGAAAGAGAGAGGGTTACTTGGAAAGGAGGCTTAAAGACTCCTGAAGTATTGCATGGTGAGGGCGATGTGTGAGTGAGTGTATCAGCAGGAGGACAGAAGGCATTGTTGAGGAAGGGATTGAAATCTGGGGAGAGAGGGCAGTTGCTGAGTGAGGTAAGTCTTGTAGGATGTAAGGGAAGGGGGTCAGGGACACCAGAGGGTGAGGTTAGAAAGGAGAAGGGGAACACTACAGGGCCGATGTGCTTTTCACTGTACTGGGCTCTGTTCAAATGTTACTTAATCCAGGCAGCAGCCTGTGAGGTTGACAGTATTTGCTGCATCTTTCAGATCAAGAAGCTGTGGCTTATGGAGGTAAAGAAACTTAGGTAAGGTCACATAGCAGAGTAGTGATGGAGCAGATTTAAACCAAATCTCTACTGTCCCAGGTTCCCCAGATGGCCCAGCATGGGCGAGAGGCAAGCTAGATTACAATTAAAGGTTAGTGAAAACAGGGCTGTGAAACAGACAAACCAAGTTAGCTCTTGTGTCCAAAGAGTGTTTAAAAGAAAAAGCCCAGGCAGACGCGGTGGCCCACGCCTGTAATCCCAGCACTTTGGGAGGCTGAGGTGGGCGGATCACCTGAGGTCAGGAGTTCGAGACCAGCCTGGCCAACATGGAGGAACCCCATCTCTACTGAAAATACAAAAAAAAAAAAAAATTAGCTGAGCGTTGTGGCAGGCGCCTGTAGTCCCAGCTACTCAGGAGGCTGAGGCAGGAGAATCACTTGAACACGGGAGGCGGAGGTTGCAGTGAGCTGAGGTCGCGCCACTGCACTCCGGCCTGGGCGACAAGAGTGAAACTGTGTCTCAAAAAGGGAAAAGAAAAAGCCCAGCTAAAGTCGAGGTGCTATTCTAAGCCAATTCTTTATATTCTGACACTTCGCAACCAGTTGAAAAACTTTACAGTGGCTGCTTCCTTCTGAAATTATTTAGTGGGGAGGAGACTTACTACATAATTACTCTCTTGGATTACTTAATGGTTACTCTCTTGGAATATAGATTGGAATACAAATAAGATGTGTACTTGCATACATACATCCTACAAAGCACAGTGAGTTCCTGTTCTGAATTTATCTTCGGTTGATATATATGGACTCTTCTCCCTGCAACCAAAAATAAATCACCGGTCTCGAGAATTTTAAATAAAAGAAACTTGAAACAGCCCTGGTTTACTTGAAACAGCCCTGATTTTCTTGCATCTCTTATCTTGTAGGCCTTTGCCCAGTTTGATGCTGAGGGTGATGGGACAGTTGATGCCGAGAACATGTTGGAGGCCCTCAAGAATTCCAGTGGAGTTAATCTTCAGGGGGAGCTGAGCCACATCATCAGACAACTACAGGCCTGCTCTCTGGTTCCAGGTGAGGCTTCCATCTAGGTGCTGTCTTAGAACCAAAGTGAACTTTGCTATACTACTGATTGAAATTAGGCAAAATTGTGGCCACATGCAGTAAACTCCCCCAACAGTGTTCATTAGGCTCCTGATCTGAATTAGCATTTCCTTTAGTCATCTCCTTCATCCCCAGTACGGTGGTGGCTAAGCAGTTCTACCGTTTTATAACATGAACCCTTGTCACGTGGCCGCTTTCCTTATTGGATCTCTTCATTTCACTACAGGAGCCCTCCTTGGCCTTCACTGTTCATTCTCTTAGCATCCTGCATTCTTTTTTGCAACATATTACCATTGTAATTGATCAATTCATCATTCAATTATTAGTAAAGTGTTTGTCTTCACTCCTGTACTATAGTTCCATGAGGGCAGGGACCTTCTGTCTTATTTCTGCTCTGTCCTCACATTTGGGGCATTTTTTTTGGCATGTGGTAAGCACTTAGTGGTTTTTTTAGAAAGCTATTACAGTATTCCCTTCTTACCCATGCGGGAGATGTTCCAGCACCCCCAGTGGGTGCCTGAAACCAAGGATAGTACCCAACCCTATATATACTATATATTTTTCTGATATATATATATATATATAGTTATGATAAATTCTAATGTATAAATTAGGCATAATAAGAAGAGGTCAGGCCGGGCACGGTGGCTTACACCTGTAATCCCAGCACTTTGGAGGCCGAGGCGGGCGGATCACGAGGTCAGGAGATCGAGATCATTCTGGCTAACACAGTGAAACCCTGTCTCTACTGAAAATACAAAAAAATTATCCGGGCATGGTGGTAGGCGCCCGTAGTCCCAGCTACTCGGGAGGCTGAGGCAGGAGAATGGCGTTAACCCGGGAGGCGGAGCTTGCAGTGAGCCAAGATCGCGGCACTGCACTCCAGCCAGGGCAACAAAGCGAGACTCCATCTCAAAAAAAAAAAAAAAAAGGAAGAGGTCAATAACAATAGCTGACAATAAAATAGAATGATTATAACAATATACTAAAATAAAAATTAGGTGAATGTGGCCCCTCTTTCTTTCTCTTTCTGTCTCACAGTATCTGTACCATACTCACCTATTTTGGGGTCTTTATTGACCACAGGTAACTGAAATTGTGGATAAGGGAGGACTACTATATTCAGAAATTTAAGTAAGAATAAAAATAGCTTAAAATTAAGCAATGCCGGCGGGGCACAGTGGCTCACGCCTGTAATCCCAGCACTGGGGGAGGCCGAGGTGGGCGGAGTTCCCGACCTGAGGTCGGGAGTTCAAAACCAGCCTGACCAACATGGAGAAACTCCGTCTCTACTAAAAATACAAAAATTAGGTGGGCATGTTGGTGCATGCCTGTAATCCCAGCTATTCGGGAGGCTAAGGCAGGAGAATCACTTGAACCCTGGGAGGTGGTGGTTGCAGTGAGCTGAGATCACACCATTGCACTCCAGCCTGGGCAACAAGAGCGAAACTCCGTCTGGAAAAAAAAAAAAAGAAAAGACATGGCCTGTGTTTTTGTATTTTTTTGGGGGGGAGCTCAGACTTACACGTAAATACAGAATCATAATAAAATTAACATTTGTTTTTTCTAGTGAGAAGACAATTGTGTTTGAAAGAAAGAAACTTTCTACATTTTCCTTTCAGTCTTGGTTTACTTTACCTCAGCATTTTTCCTGCTCTGTGCACTTGGTGTCATAATACTTAGGGTCACTAGGGCAGCAATGGAGACAAAATAGATTTGATAGACACATAAGTGTAAATCTGATTGCTCTTGACCCCTCTGGCTTACTGACTGCTGAGTGATGTATTGAGCTAGGGAAGGATAGTTTCCATATATTAATGAAGAATGTGTATTTCCAGCCAGACATGGTGGCTCATGCCTGTAATCTCAGCACTTTGGGAAGCCGAAGTGGAAGGATTGCTTGAGGCCAGGAGTTGAGACCAGCCAGGGCAGCATAGTGAGACCCCATCTCTTACAAAAAAAATTAGCAGGTCATGGTTGTGTGCACCATTGGTCCCAGCTACTCGGGATACTGAGGCAGGAGGATTGCTTGAGACCTGGAGGTTGAGGCTGCAGTGAGCCGTGATCATGCCACTGTATTCCATCCCTGTGATAGAGCGAGACCCTGTCTCAAAAAAAAAAAAAAGTGTATTTCCATTCTCCTTCAGGTTGTCTTTAATTATGTAATGTTATACATGTTAACTTTTTCCCTAGTCTCGTGGCAATTAAAATTATTATTATTTTTCTTTTGAGACAGAGTCTTGCTCTGTCACCCAGGCTGGAGTGCAGTGGGATCTCCATTCACTGCAGCCTCCACCTCCTGGGTTCAAGTGATTGTTGTGCCTCAGCCTCCCGAGTAGCTGGGAGCACAGGCACCGGCCACCACGTCCGGCTAATTTTTATGTTTTTAGTAGAGATGGGGTTTCACCATATTGGCCAGAGGCTGGTCTTGAACTCCTGACCTCAAGTGATCCACCTGTCTTGGCCTCCCAAAGTGTTGGGATTACAGGCGTGAGCCACTGCACCCGGCCTGAATTATCTTTAGCTAGCTTTTATCTTAGCGTTTACATACTACTCCACTTTTGCCTTACCAGCATGTGGATAGCATCAGGAGCTTTATTTGGACACCTCAGACAGTTTTGGGGAGGAAAGCAAAGGGATTGAGACCAGGGAATCCACCAACAGATAATTCGTAGTGCACTGTTGTGCTGGGCAACTGCTGAAATGGGGGATGAGATTGAGAAAGCATCAGGTTCCAAATCTCAAGGCACTTACGTAGCAGGCTCATGACTTAGGACTTCATACTCAAAACTTTTCATCAGCACCCAATTCATCAGTCTTGGAATGAACCTTTGTGAGCTGAAGTTGCTTTGGTGGTGGGAATTTTTAGTTTCTAACCTTCGTCTGCACTAAAAGTAGTTCCTTTTGTATCTCACGGTGTTGGTGCTTAAGCGTTTAAGAAAAGAGAACAGTACCTTTTCCAAATTCATTAGGCTTGGAATTCATTTACTGAAGGCTAAATTAATTTACCAAATGTTTCAGCATATGAAAACACTTTTTCCATCATAGGAACAAGTTTTTGTTTTGTTTTTAACATAGATACAACGTTTTGCCATGTTGCCCAGTCTGGTCTTGAACTCCTGAGCTCGGGCATTCCACCTACCTTGGCCTCCTGAAATGTGGGGATTACAGGCATGAGCCACTGTGCCAAATCTGTTTTTTCACATAGGTTTTGAGCAAAACAGTGCAGCATCAGCAGTATCCTAAATATGAAGCTCAGGTATTACTGTGGAGTCAGCTAAGAAAAAGACTGAGCCACTCCTGGCTTCTTTCTTCCTCAGCTTTCAGACGGCCTGTCATGGGACTTTGCCTTGTGATTGTGTGAGCCAATTCTCCTTAATAAACTCCCTTTTATATATACATATATCCTAGTATTTCTGTCCCTCTGGACAACACTGACTCATATAGATTTTGATACCAGAAGGGGTTCTAAAGGAACATTTTTTTTTTTTTTTCTGAGACGGAATCTTGCTCTGTCACCCATGGTGGAGTGCAGTGGCGCAGTCTCGGCTCGCTGCAACTTCTGCCTCCCGGATTCAAGCAATTCTCCTGCCTCAGCCTCCCGAGTAGCTGGAATTACAGGCACCCGCCACCGCGCCCAGATAATTTTTGTATTTTTAGTGGAGATGGGGTTTCATCATGTTGGCCAGGCTGCTCTTCGAACTCCTGACCTCGTGATCTGCCCGCCTTGGCCTCCCAAAAGTGCTGGGATTACAGGCATGAGCTACTGCGCCCAGTCTTTGAGGAAAAGAATTTTAAGGATGGATTTCTTTAGTTGGTTTTGTAGTTTTGGGAGTTGGCTGTTTAATTTGATTAGACCCCAAAATGCTAAGGAGTCTACCTCTAATAGTATGGAGAATGCTGATAGTCCTTGGTGTGGACTGTTAAGAGAGTTGTGCAGAATAAATGCACTTGATATTCCCGATTCACCTCTCTTGAGAATCAAGGAGTTTAGTGACTCTATACATGATACCTTTGGCCATATATGGAGAACCAAGGACTGTAATGAAGTTGGTTGGTGCTCCTAAGTTTGCTGGACAAAGTGATGAAAGAAGAGGATGAGCTCAGGGTTTCTGTCTCCAGAAATGCTTACTTAGCCTCACATCTTCCAAGATTGCCCTGGGTGAGAGTCTTACCTCCTTTAGACAAAGGGCTGAAATTGTGGAAAATCAGACACAAGCTCATGTCATGTGAGTGGCTGACCTCCAATGAAAGGTGCATGCTCAGTCTCAGCAGGTGTCTACTTTTAAAATGAGGGCATTGATTGGGAAAGAATGGGACGCAGCGGATAACTGGAATAGACATACTTAGCACCTGGCAGAATCCCCATGTTGGCTTCCTGCCCAGTAGGGTGAGAGCTGTTCCGGTGGGAAAGGCCAAATGGAAGCCATCAGAGCTGGCTCTACCTAGAAAAATAGTAAATCAGAAACAATATCGCACTCCTGGAGGGATTGCAGACATTGGTGCCACCATCAAGAACTTGAAAGATGCAGAGGTGGTGATTCCCACCATGTTCCCATTCAACTCTCCTATTTGGCCTGTGCAGAAGACGGATGAATATTGGAGGATGTCAGTGGATTATCGTAAGCTTAACCAAGTGGTGACTCCAATTGTAGCTGCTGTACCAGATGCGGTTTCATTGCTTGAGCAAATTAACACATCTCCTGATACTTGGTATGCAGCCATTGATTTGGCAAATGCCCTTTTCTCCATTCCTGTCCATAAGGCCCACCAGAAGCAATTTGCTTTCTGCTGGCAAGGCCAGCAATATACCCTCACTGTCTTACCTCAGGTACATCAACTCTTCAGCTTCGCATCATAATATTGTTTGCAGAGATCTTGATCACTTTCCCTTCCACAAGATATCACACTGGTACGTTACATTGATGACATTATGCAGATTGGACTCAGTGAGTGAGAAGTAGCAAACACACTGGACTTATTGGTGAGACGTTTGTGTGCCAGGGGGTGGGAAATAAGTCTGAAATAAATTCAGGTACCTTCTACCTCAGTGAAATTTTTAGGGGTTCAGTGGTGTGGGGCTGTCAAGATATTCTTTCTAAGATAAAGGATAAGTTGCTGTATTTCGCCCCTCCTACAACCAAGAAAGAGGTACATCACCTAGTGGACCAACTTGGATTTGGAGGCAGTGCATTCCTCATTTGGGTGTGTTACTCTGGCCCATTTATGCAGTGACCCGAAAGGCTGCCAGTTTTGAGAGGGTCCAGGACAGAAGGTAGCTCTGAAACAGGTCCAGGCTGCTGTGCAAGCTGCTCTGCCGCTTGGGTCATATGACTCAGCAGATCTGATGGTGCTTGAGGTGTCAGTGGCAGACAGGGATGCTGTTGGGAGCCTTTGGCAGACCCCCATAGGTGAATCACAGCAGAGGCCTTTAAGATTTTGGAGCAAGGCCCTACCATCTTTTGCAGATAACTACTCTTCTTTTGAGAGACTGCTCTGGGCCTTGGTAGAAACTGAACATTTGACTATGGGTCAGCAATTTACCATGTGACCTGAACTGCCTGTCATGAACTGGGTGCTTTCTGACCCATCCAGCCTAAAGTTGGGTGTGCACAGCAGCATTCCATCATCAAATGGAAGTGGTATATATGTGATTGGGCTTGAGCAGGTCCTGAAGGCACAAGTAAATTACATGAGGAAGTGACTCAAATGCCCATGGTTCCCACCCCTGTCACCCTGCCTTCTCTCTCCCAGCCTGTACCGATGGCCTCATGGGGGGTTCCCTATTATCAATTGACATCTTGGTGTGTCACCTGAGCCTCATTTTCCTCAGTTGTTAAAAAGGATAGCTGTACCTTCTGTGCCTCCCCCCTCACCTTACTGCGAGGATGGAATGATATGAGGTATGTGGAAGCACCTTATTGGTTGTAAAATGCCGTTGGAAACTGTGGTAATGGTAGTGGTTGTATTGTCATTATCATTGTCTTAGTATCTTAGTATAAAAGCAGTTATGTTTTTACTCTTAATGCACTGAACTTTATTTCTACCCTGTATTCTATATGCAAGACTTCCTTAAAAACGTCTATTAGTGTTTAAGTGCTTATACATTTTTGAAGATTGGATTGAAACAAAAAATCATTATTTTAAGTCTTCTAAAATTCTTTTCAACTAAAATTAAATTAATTCTTTTTTTTTTTTTTGAGGTGGAATTTCACTGTTGTTGCCCAGGCTGGAGTGCAGTGGCGTGATCTGGGCTCACTGCAACCTCCGCCCCCTGAGTTCAAGCAATTCTCCTGTCTCAGCCTCCCAAGTAGCTGGGATTACAGGCGCCTGCCACCACCCCCAGCTAACTTTTTTGTATTTTTAGTAGAGATGGGGTTTCACCATGTTGGCCAGGCTGGTATCGAACTCTTGACCTCAGGTCATCCGTCCGCCTCGGCCTCCCAAAGTGCTGGGATTACAGGCGTGAGCCACTGCACCCAACTAAATTAATTCTTAAGTTCAGAATGCTACTGGTTCATTTCTTTAAAATTTAGATTTTTTAACAATTAAAACTGAAAATATCAATGAAGATTGTTAATGACTGCTTTTAATTTAGCCAATTCAGATAGGCCACTAGGCAGGGGATGTGGAAACTACTGTGGCTTCCCCAAAACACCAAAAATGGATTTCATCTGTTTAGGTTTCACAGACATATTTTCAGAGTCGAAGGAGGGCCTTGATATTCACTCGTCAATGATACTGCGCTTCCTGCACCGCAATCGGCTCTCCAGCGCGGTGATGCCCTACCCGATGCTGGAGCACTGCAATAACATGTGCACCATGCGGTCTTCCGTCCTGAAGGAGTCTCTGGATCAGCTGGTACAAAAGGAAAAGGGTATGTGTGTGTGGGGGTTCTGAAAATACTCTGATCAT
The DNA here is from genome assembly GCF_029289425.2 of Pan paniscus. Classification (NCBI taxonomy): domain Eukaryota; kingdom Metazoa; phylum Chordata; class Mammalia; order Primates; family Hominidae; genus Pan; species Pan paniscus. The sequence continues at coordinate 11,732,790 of NC_073268.2, read as the reverse complement.
TTCTTCTAACTGTTGTGTTGGTAAAATGAGCCAATTCTTTTCCCTGCCTGTATTTCTGAAAATAGTCATGAGTTTGTAACGTAAGAATGTGATCTTTCTCCTCATTCCCTTTCTTCCTAACACAGCTGGTTTCTCATCATTCAATTCTCTGCTCAGATGTGACTTTGAGGGATGCCTTTCCGCTTTATCTAATTAACACCTCCCCTACCCCCACCTTCTGGTCAGGGTCACCTTTGCAGGTTTAATGGTGGAAATCGCGCTTATTGTTATCTGAAGTTGTAGCATTATTGATTCACTTGTGTGTTGTCTGTCTTGTCTGCTTCCTCATTCCTGCACTGTGCCTGTTGCATGGTAGGTATTCAATGAGTATTTGCTGGATAAATGAAGGAAGCCACCACAGACTCACTTGGAGATGGCAACAGAAGTTCATGATGTGTATAGATAGGTCTGTGGAACATAACAGAGCCCAGGCATAGATGCCGATATACATGTGAGAACATAGTACCAGATAAAGTCAGTGTTATAAATCAGGATGGAAAGGTGAACTTCCAACAGATGGAGTTAGGGCACCTAGTTAGCCATTTGAAGAAAAAATAAAACTAGATTTTTTTTTGGAGACTGAGTTTCGTTCTTGTTGCCCAGGCTGAAGTGCAATGGTGTGATCTCTGCAGCCTCCACCTCCTGGGTTCGAGCGATTCTCCTACCTCAGCCTCCTGAGTAGCTGGGATTACAGGCATGTGCCACCATGCCCGGCTAATTTCTGTATTTTTAGTAGAGACGGGTTTCACCGTGTTGGTCAGACTGGTCTTAAACTCTTGACTTCAGATGATCCACCCACCTTGGCTTCCCAAAGTGCTGGGATTACAGGTGTGAGCCACCACCCAGCTGAAACTAGATTCTTAATACATTCCATTCACTAAAATAAATTTCAGATGATCAAAAAGTTCAACTAAAAATAAAATGCTAAAAATATTGGAAGAAAATAGTTCCACCTTGTAAAATACGGAACAGCCTTTCTAAGCAAGGCATGAAACCCAGAATCTATGAAAGAAAAGATTAATAAATTAGTCTGTATGAAAATTAACCTTGCTCACAGCAAAAAAAAATATAAGCAGAGTCAAAAACAAGTGACATTGTGGGTACAAAAATAAATTTTATAACATATTACAGATACAATTGACTAAATTTTTTAGTAACTCTGCCCTTGGGCAATTATTTAACCCTGTGTTCCTTAGTTTATTTATTTTATTTTATTTATTTATTTGCGACGGAGTCTTACTCTGTCTCCCAGGCCGGTGTGCAGTGGTGTGATCCCGGCTCACCGAAACCTTCGCCTCCCAGGTTTAAGCAATTCTTGTGCTTTAGCCTCCTGAGTAACTGGGATTACAGGCACGTGCCACCATGCCTGGCTGGTTTTTGTATTTTTAGTAGAGATGGGGTTTCACCATGTTGGCCAGGCTGGTCTCGACCTCCTGACCTCAAGTGATCCGCCTGCCTTGGCCTCCTAAAGTGCTGGGATTACAGGCGTGAGCCACTGAGTCTGGCCAGTTTCTTAATTTTTAAAATGAATTAATACATAAGGAAAGTATAAAAAGCACATGGCCAGGCACGGTGGTTGATGCCTATAATCCCAGTACTTTGGGAGGCCAAAGTGGGAAGATCACTTGAAGCCAGGAGTTTGACACCAGCCTGGGCAACACAGGGATGACCCCATCTCTCCAAAAAATTTTTTAAAAAATTAGCCAGGCGTGGTGGTGCACACCTGTAGTCCCGGCTACTTGGGAGAATGAGGCAGGAGGGTCACTTGAGCCTAGGAGATCGAGGCTGCGGTGAGCTGTGATCACACCACTGCACTCCAGCCTGGGAACAGAGTGAGACCCTCTCAAAAAAATCTCAACAAAAAAAAGCACGTGGGTTATAGTAAACACTCAAGTAAATGTTAGCTATTCTATATATGTTTATATATACATTTGATCATGTATAGAAAATGTATGAATTAACTCAGAAGAACATGGAAGAGGGCAGGACCAGACTGTACTCAGAAGCCAGCAGCTTAAAAAGTGTCACTCATTATTTAAAAAATGTAAATTCAAACCGTAATTTACCATTTTCTTCTCGGCATGGTTTTGCAAATACATCAGTGATTAAAGAATTGCACTGATAGAGACGATGGGGTAATCCTTGGCCACTGGGTTCTTTGGAAGGTGACATATGATCTTCACGTCAGGTAATATGCCAATGACGTAACAGTTTGAGGGAGGCATATTTGACACATGTGCGTGAAAACCCACTCATGACGCTGATGAACTACAAAAGGATCTGGAAGGAGATTTTAAGGAAGATTTGTGTTTCTAGGGCCAGAGTACCAAGCGTATTTCTGTTAGATATTTTAAATGACTCTTTTTTTTCCCTTTGTGAAAGGGATGTCATATAATCAACTCTGGTTTCCCCTACAGAAAGCCCTGGAGATCTAACTAGAAGTCCAGAGATGGATAAACTCAAGTCAGTAGCAAAGTGCTATGCTTATATAGAAACATCCTCCAACTCGGCAGACATTGACAAGATGACAAATGGAGAAACCTCATCCTACTGGCAGTCAGATGGCAGTGCCTGTTCACACTGGATTCGGTGGGTGGTATATAATACTTTTCTGTTTTTTAAAATTTTGGGATGTTTTCTTCTTAACTGCCTACTCTTTGTATTTTAAGTGGCTATGAAGATGCTTTAAGAATCAAGTAAAATCAATCATGTAAAATCATGTAACCTGGCTTATATATTCCTAACAGATAATTTCCCTGATATTTTAAAGGAGGAAATAACATTTGATTAATTTTAGATTAGTACTGATTTCATATCTTTTTTCACTAGTTTCTCAGGAAAATTAATACCACAAAGAGTAAGTACTTACATGTGATTGTATTTTGAAATATCCTTTCTCTACTTTTTTTTTTTTTTTTAAGACAGGATCTTATTTTTGTCACCCAGTCTGGAGTGCAGTGGTGCAGTCATAGCTCACTGTAACCTCAGACTCCTGGGTTCAAGCAGTCCTCCTGCCTCAGTCTCAGTCGCTGGGATTTAGGCAGGCACCACCATACCTGGCTAATTTCTTTATACTTTTTTGTAGAAATGGGGCCTCACTACGTTGCCCAGGCTTGTCTCAAACTCCTAGCCTTAATCCTCCTGTCTTGGCCTCCCAAAGTGTTGGGTTTATAGGTGTGAGCCACTGCACCCGGTCCCTTTCTATACTTCTTTTTTTTTTTTTTTTTTGAGATGGAGCCTTGCTCTGACGCCCAGGCTGGAGTGCAGTGGCATGATCTCTGTTCACTGCAACCTCCATCTCCAAGGCTCAAGCGATTCTCCTGCCTCAGCCTCCTGGGTGGCTGGGATTAAAGCTGCGCACCACCACACTCAGCTAATTTTTGTATTTTTAGTAGAGACAGGGTTTCACCATGTTGGCAGGCTGGTCTCAAGCTCCCAACTTCTCAAAGTGCTGGGATTACAGGCGTGAGCCACCGTGCCTGGCCTCTTTCTATATACATTTTTGAAATTCACTGTATGTAACTGAGTTGGTCACTTTAGAAGAAGAAATAGTGTGGTCAAGAATCCTGGAGTGGAGCTAATGATAATAAACAGTGGTATTTCTGGAAGCTCTGAAGCTGCTATTGAAATTTTCACCTCTCCCCTCAGAAAACAGGCTAATTCCAATTGGTAGAATTAAGTGCCAGAAATAATTGTATTCTTTTCTCTTAGAGGACACATTTGACCTTTAGACATCTAATTTATAGATGAGAGAATATACTCAGTTTTTTTGTATGCAGTTTAAAATTAGCTTTTTTGCCAGGTAAAGGGATTTTGTTAGAATGTTCATACTGTTCGTTCTTTCTGTACAAATAGCTTAAAAGGAATCGTAAGATTAATCTTGAACTGAAAGGTCTTTAAAAAATGTGGGAAGGTCAAGGTCAGAAGGACTTTGAAACTCATAGCCAGCATTTCAAGTTAGTTGCTGTTAGGAAAACCAGTCTTTGGATATATCAAATGTAAGCTCTTTGAGGTGGGACTTCTGGATCCTGTCAGTTCTTGACTCCTATAAACATTTGTAATTTCTGCTTTTTGTGTTTTCCAGTTTAAAAATGAAGCCAGATGTTGTGCTTAGGCACCTGTCCATTGCAGTGGCTGCCACTGACCAGAGCTACATGCCACAGCAGGTGACAGTAGCTGTAGGGAGGAATGCCAGCGATCTTCAGGAAGTCCGAGATGTGCACATCCCCAGCAATGTCACTGGCTATGTGACGCTGCTGGAAAATGCCAACGTCAGTCAGCTCTGTAAGTCCAACAGAACTGAGGGGATAGGGAAAAGCAAGGGAGTAGTATTTTTTACTTTGAAGTGAAGAGGCTGTTAGTTTTTGAGATTCGGTTTGCTTCTTAGGATGTACACAAAAGTGGTCATTATTTCATTCATTAAGTGTTGTAGAAATTATAGAAAAGCGTCGGGGCATGCTGGCTCACGCCTGTAATCCCAGCACTTTGGGAGTCCAAGGCAGGTGAATCACTTGAGATCAGGAGTTTGAAAACAGCCTGGCCAACATGGTGAAACCCTGTCTCTACTAAAAATACAAAAATTATCCAGGCGTGGGGGTGGGTACCTGTAATCCCAGCCACTTGGGGGGCTAAGGCAGAAGAATCGCTTGAACCCAGGAAGCTACGGCTGCAGTGAGCCGAGATCACACCACTGCACTCCAGCCTGGGTGACAGAGCAAGACTCCATCTCAAACCAAAAAAAAAGAAAGAAATTATAGAAGAGCAGTGAAATCATTTTTTTCATTAAAAACAAAACAAAACATATATATATATATACATATATATATATATATTTAGACAGGATCTCTTTTTGTCACCCAGGCTGGAGTGCAGTGGTACAGTCATAGCTCACTGTAACCTCAGACTCCTGGGTTCAAGCAGTCTTCCTGCCTCAGTCTCAGTAGCTGGAATGTAGACATGCACCGCGATGCCTGGCTAATTTCTTTACACTTTTTTGTAGAAATGGGGCCTCACTGTGTTGCCCAGGTTGATCTCAAACTCCTGGCCTTTATGCTCCTACCTTGGCCTCCCAAAACATTGGGATTATAAATATATATATATATAAACATATATATATAATATGTTTTTATATATGTTTATACATATATATTGTGTATGCTTACATGTGTAATATATATGTTTTTTCTATATATTTTTTTCTTTTTTTTTTTTGAGACGGAGCCTCGCATTGTCGCCTGGGCTGGAGTGCAGTGGTGCAGTCTCAGCTCACTGCAACCTCCACCTCCGGGGTTCATGCAATTCTCCTGCCTTAGTCTCCCGAGTAGCTGCGATTACAGGCGCACACCACCATACCCGCCTAATTTTCTGTATTTTTAGTAGAGACGGGGTTTCACTATGTTGGACAGACTGGTCTCGAACTACTGACCTCATGATCCGCCTGCCTCGGCCTTCCACAGTGCTGGGATTACAGGCATGAGTCACTGCGCTGGCCCATTAAAAATAATTTTATTCACATTTTCATATTGGAAAATTAGAAAAATATAAACAAAAATACTCAAATCCTACTACCCAGGGATTGTTACTATGACTGCCTTGATGTGGATCCTTGCAGACCTTTCCGTGTGTTTGTGTATTTGTGTGTGTAAGTGTGTGTATGGTTTACATACACACACATATATGCACACATATCTACACACCTTTTTTCCTAAAAAATAGAGCTGTATGTATCTGTTCACATAAATCTATACATATCTTTTTACAAAAATGTTGATAGTCTTTGCATGTTCTTTTGTAATTTTTTAGAGTGTGTTATATTCACGAATATCCTTATTTAGTGTTGTAAAAATATGCCGTAATTGGCTGGGTGCAGTGGCTCACGCCTCCAATCCCAGCACTTTGGGAGGCTGAGGCATGCAGGTCACTTGAGGTCAGGAGTTCTAGACCAGCCTGGCCAACATGGTGAAACTCCGTCTCTACCAAATACAAAAATTAGCCGGGCGTGGTGGCGCATGCCTGTAATCCCAGCTACTTGGGAGGCTGAGGCAGGAGAATCACTTGAACCCAGGAGGCGGAGGTTGCAGTGAGCTGAGATTGTGCCACTGCACTCCTCCAGCCTGGGTGAACAGAGCAAGACTCCATCTCAAAAAAAAAAAAAAAAAAAAAAAGCCGTAATTTTAACCCACCCCTCATTCTTGGACATTTAGGTTGTTTCCAATTTTATACCATTATAACCTTGCTTTACACATAGCATTTTGGAAATAATCACAATTCTGTGATTGCTTTCTGGGCTTATTTCGTTCAGGGAGCCGGAATGCTTCATTTTTTATCTCATTTCTTCTAATGCTTTCCTGGGCCAAAAGAAGTGTTCTTTGCTCAAAGGAACTGAGGCCTAGGGAGGTAGAGTCTTTGTGTCTCACCCCTAGCAAATAAGTAGTTAGGCCTGTGGGTTAGAAGCTTCCTGTCTTATATTGTGATCTTTTCTCTAAGTTGTGTCCTTTTTAAATTCTTACCTTCTCTCCTCTGACCCAAATAAGAAATTGTGACATCTCTTAAAAGTGAGTCATGTCTGTGTCATCTGTTTGGATTTGATTATTAAAAATAAATTCTCACAATTGCTTGTAAGCCAGCCACTGTTCTATAACTTAATCCAAATTTCAGAATCCTAGGAAGAATTCTAGAAATGTTCTTACCATGTATTCAGACAGGCTTGTTTTAAAATGTTCTTTGTGTAGTTTTTTCAAGACTCCTAAGTTCCTAAGAAGTTTTGTTGTAAAGACTTAAACCACCCTTAATTTTACATATTATTCTTATGATTTCTTAGATTTGTCAAAGCTTTTTGACAAATTTATTATATACTAGTTCCATTGCACATGCTATTTATTTCTGTCATCAAAGTGTACCTTCAGAATTTTCTTTTCAAAATGTCTATTACTATTTTGCTTTTAGTTGGGAGCCCAGCATTTGCCTAAAGAAGTTAATCCAATACTGAATTTTTTGTTTGTGCTCGACAGATGTCCAGATTAACATAAAGCGTTGTCTTAGCGATGGCTGCGACACTAGAATTCATGGTCTCAGGGCTGTTGGCTTTCAGAGAGTTAAGAAGTCTGGGGTCTCAGTCTCAGATGCTTCTGCAATATGGTATTGGTCTCTGCTGACATCTCTGGTGACGGCTTCTATGGAGACAAATCCTGCCTTTGTCCAGACAGTGCTGCACAATACTCAGTAAGTCATTCTCTCTGTGTTCCAGCCCCCTCAACATGCCCTCATTCCCCATCATCCTTTAGGGCGTATCACTGAGCAGCCTTCCATCATTGATCGTTGTGGCTCAGTCAGCTCGGCCTCAGGTGCCCTAGTGTTTCCTGTTCGTGCCACTCAGCTCCACAGTGTTTCTCTCTTTGATTGACGTTCTGACTTTACAGACTGAAAAAGTGCCCATTCCACCTTCCTGCTCCTCGTCACACAGTTCCTACAGTGTTCTTCATCAGCTCACTAAGTGGACCAGTCTTGTGAGGAGGTCACTTATGCTGTGCCTGTTCCTTGTCCATTGGGAAGTAATTGCTCATGTTTCTATAGGATTTGATGTTGGATAAAGCCCTTTCAGATGCAGTCTATTATTTTACCTACTGACACTGAAGTGTACCTGTGAAAATCACCCCATTTTATAGACGCAGATGTTGTGACCTTTCCTGAAGTCACAAGACCAGGCTGCAGTAATGGATCAGTTGAGGGCTCTTTCCACGAATGAGTGAAATCTTTTCAGGGTACTAAATTAATTTCTTTTGAAATGTAGAGTACTTTTGAAAAAAAATCATTAGGGCAAAAAGACCAAGTAGTAACATATAAGACAAATACAACCAGCTATAGCAGCACTGAAATATTAGTATTGTGCAGATTCAGTAACTGATAATAGGTACCTATAGTGTAGGCGGTGAGAGTATCAGCCAAAAAGAGATTGCTAATATTTTGTTCTCTAGACATCTTTTGAGATTCGTTAGCACTATTGAGTAAAACTGTTAGCAAATAACACTGCTGCTCTGAAGGTTAATAGTTGGCCATACCTTGTTCTTTCTTCCTGTTGTAGCATGTATTCTCACTAAATTATTTCATACGTAGAGAAGCATTGCAAGTTTACATTTAACAAATAATTTTTATTTCTTCCTCAGTCATTAGAGAGTAATTTGCCTGCCTGTGCCCCATCGTTCCTGCTGCTTTAGTGTGTATTTCCTGTAAACAAGAACATTTACTGACAACCATTGAAATCAGGAAATCCACATTGGTGTACATTGCTATGTTGCCACCATCTCATCCTCAGACTCCCTGCAAGTTTTGCACGTTGCCCCAGTCACGCCCCTTACAGCAAAAGGATCCAGCGAAACACTCTGCATTTCTTTGTCCTTTCTCTTTAGTTTCCTTCATTCTGAAACAATTCCTCAATATTTCCTTGACTTTCCTCAGTATTTCCTTGACCCTGATACTTTTGAAAATTACAGGTCAGTTATTTTGAAGAGTGTCCTTCAATTCTGGTTTATTTGATGTTTTATCGTGATCAGATTGAGGTTTTGTTATCTGTCTCTAGCAGGAATATCATAGAAGTGATGCTTTGTTCTCATTGCATCCCGTTGGGTTGCACACAACTTCAGATAGTCCTCATTCTAATGCAGTCTTGTTAACTTTGATCACTTGATTAAAGTGGTTTTTGCCAGACTTTTCCATTGTAAAATAAATATTTTTCACTTCATAATTAATAAATACGTTAAAGGCGGTACTTTGAGACTATGTAAATATCTTATTCCTCATCAAAACTTTATGTTAGTGGATTCCTCTTTTATGCACTAGATTATAGTCAGCCACAGTTTTGATGCTTATGTTATCCTGGAGTTGGCTGGTGGCAACCCCTGCAGTCTGGCTTGTGTGTCCTTTTGACATGTCTCGTTCTCGGAATGCTTCCATATGTTCTGACACATGATATTCCAGGCTTATCTTGAATGTTCCCTGCATTAGTCCTGGAATCAGCCATTTTTCTGAATCAGGGGCTCTTTAGGTGGAGATCCACCCACCTCGGTCTCCCAAAGTGCAGAGATTACAGGCATGAGCCACCATGCCCGGCCTATTTCTTTATTTGTGACTGCCTTCTCTGATACTAAGAAACTTGCTTCCCATGATCCTTAATACATTTTTTGTGCTTACTCAGTTCGCCTCTATGTAACCAGTGTCCCATTGCCCCTGCCCTTGCATGGACACCCTCCCTATCCCATTCCTGCTCCAGCATCTTTTGCAGAGCTGCTGCTGTGGCCATCCTTGCACAGATGCCCTTCTTATCTTCCTCGAGTTCCTATACCCTGTGCCAGGCCACCCTTCTTGCCTCACTTGGTGCCTGCATTCCGTATCAGGCCGTACCTTTGTGAAGACACCTTTCTCACCCTGCTCAGGCTCTAAAACCTCACCGTAGGCCACCATGACGACTCCCCCTTACTCCCCAGACACATACAAATGTCTGCGCTGCACAGCCCCATCTTGTGGACTGGATTTTCAGGAAAAGGAAGAGGTTTCTATATTTTTTTTGAAGATGTGGCAAGTGGTTGAAGAATGGACAGATTTTAAAGTTTGTGTCCCTGCTCAGTTTTACTAGTTCATCTGCAATGATATTTTCGTGCACTCCTGCCTTTTTAAGATTAGTGATCTAAATCTATTTTAAAATTAAAGATTTATTGAAAAAAATCAATGAGGAAAAATAGGTAAGGAAAAGAATATTTTGGGACAGAAGTGTTGCCTGTATCAGTGGAAATAAATTCAGTAAATGATTGCATGCTACTTGTGTGCATTAGACCTCACTGATCAGCTGCATCTGTGTGTAGCTGCCATGTTTGTGCAACCCCAAAACGGCTCATTGTGTAGACAGGAACAGAACTAGGGCAGAGTGCGAGCTGACGCAGTGTTTGCTTTGCTTTATTGTCTCTATTTTGAAATGTAGAAATGAAATTGTTTCAGGGATTTTCATAACCATTATCATCAAGCGACTATCAGTTGTAGAATTTTGAGTTATTTTTGATACATTCACAGAATACCTTGAAATTTTTCATGGTACATTCAGTCACCTAGCACAGTTGCTGGCACACAGTAGGGCTCAGAAGTCATTTGTTGCGTAAATTTTTGATGACTGCTAATCTAGAGTAGGTAAAGCTATTAGGGGATTCAGAAAGATAAATGTAAGCAAAGACGAGGAAAGGGAAACATTAAAACAGGCGTTAAGGTGGAAAGGCCAAGAAACATGGCAGGAATGGAGACGGTGATGTGCTAATCTGTTTAAGAGAACATAACAGTCATGGCACATCTTTAGATACCATAGATCTTCAGATCCTAGCTATAAAATTTTCTTTTGGTTTTTTTTTTCCCTGTTGCTGCTGAACAAATTGTAAAATAAATTTTCTACTGAGCCTCAAGCTGCTCTGCCTCTTGGGTCAGTTTTTCTAGTACTACTTAACATGAAAGCTGGATTCTAGAGAGTTGAATAAGTTTTATTCAACAGAGGGAGGCAGAACTCCTAAAAGAAAGAAACAAACACAAAACCCTATTAAACTACTTAGCACTGTGACTCCTGGGCAAAAAGGGATAGTTTAGGCTGGGCACGGTGGCTTACGCCTGTAATCATAGCACTGTGGGAGGACGAGGTAGGTGGATCACGAGGTCAGGAGTTCAAGCCCAGCCTGGCCAAGATGGTGAAACGCCGTCTCTACTAAAAATACAAATTAGTCAAGCGTGGTGGCGGGCTCCTGTAATCCTAGCTACTCAGGAAGCTGAGGCAGGAGAATCGCTTGAACCTGGGAGGTGGAGGTTGCAGTGAGCCGAGATCGCGCCACTGCACTCTAGCCTGGGTGATAGAGCGAGACTCTGTCTCAAAAAAAAGAAGGGCCAGTTTATATTGTGTGCCAGCTTCTCTGTGGGAACACTGTCTGTTTATAAGGGATTAGTCAAAACAAGCTTCTAACAGTTTATTTTTTGTCTAAATTTGGTCTGGTTTTGTTCTGATTACATTTTACATTTTCCTCTTCTAGGAAGGCGCTGCGGCACATGCCTCCACTCTCTCTCTCACCAGGATCTACAGATTTCTCAACTTTCCTCTCCCCTAATGTGCTGGAAGAAGTGGACAGTTTCCTCGTAAGGATAACTAGGTAAAATCAAGGCTGATGAGGGTAAACTCTGTGAGGAATGGAGTGCACGTATGCTTGTTAAGTCTTTAAAAAATATATATTAATCTTTTAACGATCACCACTAAAAATGGTTGCTTTTTAGCAGCTAAAGAGAAAGTGACATAATAGTTCACTCATCTAAACTCCATTATTTAGCAGTATCACCTGACCTGAAGAATTGGGAAGGTTGGTGAGGGGTGTTGCAGGGCCCAAGGGGAGTAGTCCTGTGATTCTGATAGAACAGATGTCTCAAAGTCCAACTGGCATAGCCTTCCCTCACTCAGAACCTGCTGACCTTCACATGCAGGTCCAGGGAGCCTGATTACCTACCGAACTGGGAAAGGGCACCTGGATAGCTTGATAGCAGTGACCACTTTGTGTAGGGACACTCACTTCTGCCTCAGTGAGCCCTGAGGACATTATTGCATTAGAGGTCAAACCAGTCCCTGAGCCATCTAGACAGTTTTTAACGTTTCAGTATAATGTGTTTAAATTAAAAGCAAGGAAGTATAATTCAGTGTGATACATTTTTAGTGCTTCAAGCATAAACCTTCCACTCTCTGGTCAAGCCAGCTCATTACCCAAGGCTTCTTAATAGCAGAGGCTTATTACAGTAGCATATTGGTATTATTTAATATTTAAAGATTAAAGATTATAGAAGTGAGGCTTTCATTCCCTGGCTCTCTGGATTGATTTAATTTTTCCTTAGGTTACCTTGAGGATTTTGAAAAATATTTCGGATAAACCTGTAGAAAGCATATGGCAGGTTAATGTTACTTGTGTTGATCACTTACATGGGGTTTGAGCTACCTGGATTTTTTCATGTTTTTAAGAAGTGAAAAGTTTTTGCTCTTTGCTTATAGCTGCTGTTCTACCCCAGAGGTAGAACTGACTCTTCTGGCTTTTGCTCTCGCAAGAGGAAGTGTTGCCAAAGTCATGAGCTCTCTATGCACCATCAGTGACCATCTGGACACGCAGTATGATGCCTCGTCCCTCATCTTGTCCATGGCGTCAGTCAGACAGAACCTGCTCCTCAAATATGGTAAATATGGTAAAACATGGGGGTGATAGAAATGTCAACAGTGGACAAATCATAAAACCATTCTTTGCCATGTGACCTCCTGGTATCTTCTCATCTTTTTGGGTTGTTATGGTTACACCATGATTCCTGGATGAACGTATCCTCTGAGTATCAGACCTTACTAGGATTGGCAGGGAGAAGGGGGATTTAGGTTCATTTATGTGATGGCAGTATCACCAGAAGAGGACACTTGATTGTCCACAAGGCTATACTCCCATGATCTGCTTGCAAAATTACTCAGGTCTGGTGGCCATTTGAACACAGCCATCTTTGGTGAAGTACCAAAGTGTCTCATTGTGTAGGCCAAGAGGGTTGGAGTAGTTCTTACCTGTTGGAGAGAGGAAGCTAGCCAAGATACGGTGCAAAGGGATCTTTGTCTTAGAATGCATCCCTCTGCATTCCCGTGATAGCTGCTCTGAAGGATTTGGACACCTGTCTGCCACTGCTTTCCCCCCTTGGGCTTAGCAGTAATTCATATGAGCACTTTTCTGCCAAACCAGGATGGGGCCTTATAATCCTTCTCAACATAGGAGCCCATAAAGTCACTCCCAAAAGACTGCAGTGCAGCACTTCCACTTGCGAGTGCAGCCTTCCTGGACTCCACAATATGTGGTGTTGGGTCTCATCCTGTTGGCAGTATTCCAGTGACATTTCTACCCTTTTATTTATTTTGAGAGAGAGTGTCTTGCTGTGTTGCACAGATTGGAGTGCAGTGGCATGATCACGGCTCACTGCAGCCTTGACCTCCCAGGCTCAAGTGATCGTCCTGTGTCACTCTCCCGAGTACCTGGGACCACAGGTGCATGCCAGCATACCTGGTTAATTTTTAAAATTTTTTTGTAGAGATTGGGTCTCACTATGTTGCCCAAGCTGGTCTTGAACTCCTAGGCTGAAGCAGTCCTCCCACCTTGGCCTCTTAAAATCCTGGGACTGCAGGCGTGAGCCACCACACCTGGCCTCTGCCGTGACGTTTCTACCTTCGTCTTAGTATGACTGACTTAATGGCTTCTTTTTATGTTTATTTTTATGTTTATTTTTATTTTTATTTATTTATTTTTTGAGACAGAGTCCTGCTCTGTCATCCAGGTTGGAGTGCACTGGCATAATCTCAGCCCACTGCAGCGTCCACCTCCCAGGTTCAAGTGATCCTCTTGCCTCAGCCTCCTGAGTAGCTGGGACTATAGGCATGGGCCACCACACCTGGCTAGTTAAAAATTTTTTTTTTTTAGAAATGAGCTCTCCCCATGTTGACCAGGCTGGTCTCAAACTCCTGGACTCAAGCAGTACTCCCACCTCAGCCTCCCAAAGTGCTGGAATTTACAGGCATGAGCCATGATGCCCAGCCTGTTTAATTTTTTTTTTCTTTTGCCTGTTTAAATTTTTAAGTTAGACAATTGGTGTCCTGTAAATCTAGTTTCCTCCCTAAATTTTGAAAGGTTATTTTCTTGGGTGGTTGGGGGTTGCACTGGTGAACAGCCCAGAGCAGCCATGGCTGGATAGAAGGGATAGCAGGTAGTGTCTGGAAGCTGAATAGAATTTAGATTAATGGTTGTTCAGGCAGGGAGCAGTGGATAGGAAGGAATGGGGTAACGTTCTAGTTCTAGGTCATATCATAGGTGAACAGGTGTACATTCTATTATTAAAACAAAAGGAAAACATTTTCAGATCATCATAGCAAAAGTTGATTTATATGTATATATAAATATATATATATTTTTTGCCAAAGCCAAGTGTTCTGAAAAAGTTGATTTTTCTAATTCTTGAAACAGAAATTTTGCCTGCAGAGATGATTTAAAGAAACGAGACCTAAAATATTTTATATTTAAATGCAATTGTAATAAAGTTAATTATTGGCTCCAAAACAGTATCTTAGGAATCACCCCCCCAAATATGTTCAATCTATGTTATCAACCTATGTCTTATAATGTCCTTTTTTCAGAACAATGATTGATCTAGAAAGCTGTCCTTGGAATCACTCAGGGCCATAGCTGTACTTTGTCTCTTTCAGGAAAGTACAAAGGGATGGTGTCAACTTTTGTCTGATATTACTGCTCTATTTCAGCTTTTAAACAGGGAGATTTTTAGTTAGCAGTCTGGGTAGCCACAGGACTCTATTTCCACAGATAGGCGTGCTAGTTTCTAGTTCTTCATATTTTAGCTTACAGCTTGGTCTTCCTTTTCTTTGGTCAGGTAAACCTCTCCAGTTGACTCTTCAGGCATGTGATGTCAAAGGAAAAGAAGATAAGTCTGGACCCGAAAACCTCCTTGTTGAACCGTGGACAAGGGATGGTGAGTGGTGGGTCTGTCTGTTTCTAGTGTGCTTGGTAGACAGGAGTCAGCTGTGTGAAAGCACACTCCAGGCTTTGAAATGTTTGAGGCGTGCAGTCTTCAATTTTAGGTTGTTTCTCAGTTGGCAGTGGTTGCTGAGCAATTTGTGTGGTGTAGTTGTAATCTGCCTAGGTGTCAATGACTATAACAACTCAGAAGTATTTGAGAGCCTGAAGTTTTGAAAAGCAAGGATTCTTTCTCTTGGAATATAAAAAGTTACTATTTTTTTTAATCGTTTTTTCAGTTCCAATTGTCTTTCTATTGTGTTATCTTCAGGTGGTAGGAAACTCAGCAGATTAGTAGCACTTTACTACTGACTGAAAACATAGTTTAAGAAGGGTATTTCCAGGCCAGGTGCAGTGGCTCACACCTGTAATCCCAGCGCTTTGGGAGGCCGAGGTGGGAGGATCACTTGAGGCCAGGAGTTCAAGACAAGCCTGGCCAACATGGTGAAACCCCATCCCTAATAAAAAAACTACAAAAATTAGCTGTTGTGGTGGCAGGGCACCTGTAATTCCAGCTACTTGGGAGGCTGAGGCATGAGAATCACTTGAACCCGGGAGGTTGAGGTTGCAGTGAACTGAGATCCCGCCACTGCCTTCCAGCCTGGGTGACAGAGCGAGACTCTGTTTCAAAAAAACAAAACAAAACAAAGAAGGGTATTTCCAGATATAGCTGATGTAGTATTTGCGTGTCTAGAGGAAGCCTCACTCTTTTCCTAGTGTCAACATAATAATTGCTGATGTGCTTTTCAACTTTGCTGGAGGCTCTTTCCTTATCTCGTGATAAGGTGTTTGTGAGTCTCTCTCTCATTCGTCTTGTTGGCCGCCTTGTTATTGTCCTCTGTGTCCCTTTTTTCCTCACTGGACTGATTTGAATCTTGCTAATTCACTAGAGGAAGTGGAATGTTCCAGCAGTGATCAGACATTGAAAGGGACTAGCCTTGCTGCTTTGCGTCTGGTTCTCCTCGGCTTTCCTCTCAGCAATGAGTCCTCGTATGTTCTCAGTGGTTGCCTCTTCTCTGTCCTGTTTCCCGTATTCATTCTCAGCACTCATGGAGTCCAGACCCTAGGAGAACATGCTTTTCCCAGCTGCACCTCCTCTCCTCAGTGCTCCTCTTCAGCAGTAGATGCTTAAACCAGATTGTTTCCCTGTGGTTTTCCCTGAGCAGCTCAGCCCGTGCAGAAACGTTTTTCTGTACCACATCCATCTCCAGCCACACTGAAGGCCATGGCCGGCTGTGAGGCTCCTGCCATCCAAAGTGGGTGGGGCTGGGAGGGGGTGGTGTTAGCTCCTTGTCCCTTTCCCTTCCCCTCACCCAAGAAAGCCAAGACCACCCTGCCAAAGGCCCTCTGCATTTTTCCTTGACTTGCTGAAGATTTGGAATTTTTGTTCCTGGAGCATGTGAGGAAGTGGATTTTTTATTTCTTTATTTTTATATTTTTTTGAGACGAAGTCTCACTCAGTTATCGCCCAGGCTGGAGTGCAGTGGTATGATCTTGGCTCACTGCAACCTCCTCCTTCCGGGTTCAAGCCATTCTTCTGCCTCAGCCTTCCGAGTATCTGAGACTACAGGTGCCCGCCACCACGCCCGGCTAATTTCTTGTATTTTTAGTAGAGACGGGGTTTCACCATGTTAGCCAGGATGGTCTCGATCTCCTGACCTCGTGAGCCACCATGCCCAGCTGGATGTGGATTTTTAACATTGTTCACGGGCATTTCTCCTGGTAATAGATTTTGCCAGCTCTTGTGCCTGGTCTGATTTGAATATTTTGTTATTTTCCCTGTGTCTTTTACCTACCCAGTTCTCCTTCCTGCTTTTTCCCCTCCTTAGATTGAGTGGATTTAAAAAATCTAGCTGTAGTTTGTGGACTTGTTATTTTTGCCATGTGCCTGAGAAACACAAGGGTGGGATGTGAATGGGTGTGGGGAGCACTGGGTTCCTCCTGCTCACTCCCTCCAGCCATCACTATCTATTGCTTGTAACTAGGGTTGATGTCGGTCTCTCTTGCTGCACTGCAAAAAGTAACCCTTAAGGGACAGACAAGAGGAAAGTACTCATGGCCAGAGCTGTTGGGTTTGGGGGTGATTTTTTCTTCCCCTTATCAGAGTAAAAGCTCTTCTCATGGGTACACGTCTGATTCTCCAACAGTGGGGAAGTACCACTTTTGGACAAGTGCCACTGCAGGGCCCACAGAATGCCCAGAGAACTCAAACGCTGATACTTCAGGGGGCTAACGTTCCTGGCAGTCACCACTGTCACTTGGTCTGGTATTTTAAAGGAATACTGGGTGCTCCTGATAGGAACAGAAGTGGTAGATTTATTAAATCCTTTAAATCTGATTGGTTATTTTTTTTTCCCTGTTATCTAAAAAGAATAAATTGGCAAGTGGAGGGCAGGGTGTCAAAACTTATAGATTTAAAATATCACAGTTCAGCTGGGTGCAGTGGCTCACACCTGTAATCCCAGCAATTTGGGAGGCCGAAGCAGGCGGATCACCTGAGGTCAGGAGTTCGAGACCAGCCTGGCCAACATGGTGAAACCCCATCTCTACTAACAGTACAAAAATTAGCCAGGCATGGTGGCAGGCACTTGTAGTCCCAGCTACTTGGGAGGCTGAGGCAGGAGAATTGCTTGAACCCGGGAGGCGGAGGTTGCAGTGAGCTGAGATTGCACCATTGCACTCCCACCTGGGTGACAAGAGCAAAACTCTGTCTCAAAAAAAAAAAAAAAAAAATCACAGTCAAACCTGTGAGCTAGGCTGGACACAGTGGCTCATGCCTGTAACCCCGACACTTTGGGAGGCAGAGGTGGGAGGATTTCCTGAGGCCAACAGTTTGAGACCAGCCTGGGTAACATAGTGAGATCCAGTCACTACAAAAAATGAAATAAAAAATTAGCTGGGCATGGTGGTGTTTGCCTGTGGGCCTACTTAGGCTGAGGCAGGAGGATTGTTTGAGCCCAGGAGTGTAAGGCCGCAGTGAGTTATGATTGTACCACTGCACTCCAGCCTGGGCAACAGAGCGAGACCCTGTGTCTAAAAAACAAAAGAGAAAAATGAAAAAAACCACGTGAGCTGATTTCTTACCAAGAAAAGGAAGCACAGAAGTTTTATTTTTTTTTTAAGGTTTTGTTTTTGTTTTGCCTTTCTGAAAAAATGTCATTGCATATTTGGTGGCAGTGTTATTTTAAAAGAGTCTATCTGATTCTGTTGACTTAAATTACTGCTTCTGCTACTACATTGAGACTAACTAAAATTGCTGATTTATCACTTAACTTTTAGACAATAGTTTAGCCTTTACATAGATTTCTTTTAAATAGAGACATCCAGGGCTCTGGGAAAAGGTGAGAGTTCAATAATTGGGATAGTTTTTAGTATTACTGTTAGTGGAGTTGTGTGAATTGTTGGTAGTATGGATTCTTAAAATTGCCTATAGAATTGCTCTTTCATAGAACTAGATCATAGAGCTTCTGTGTGAATTAGAGAAGGTTCCTTTGGATTTAATTTTCTTAGTTTTGGTGACTCATTTTGCACATTGTCTTTATAAATGTTTGTTGGCTTGAACTCCATGTAATGAAACAGGAAGCATGAAATTGGTTTTACTCTTGTCATTTTGATAGGCAGAATTGTTAAGAAAATTCAGAGTCCCAGAAAAAAAAGCTTATTTATTGCTGAGTTATATCATTTAGAGACGTTTGAAAGAGAAAGGCGACCTTGGGTCTAGCAGAAGACTTTTTCATGAGTTGTTAAAGGATAATTACCAACAATCAAAAAAGGAAAATAGTGACTGTCATACAAATATAAGTGAACACATTCATACTTTTAATTTATTTACTTTAATTTATTTATTCATTCATTCATTCATTTGAGACAGGGTCTCACTCTACTGCCCAGACTGGAGTGAAGTGTTGTGATGATAGCTCACTGCAACCTCCACCTCCCAGGCTCAAGCGATCCTCCCACCCTGGCCTCCCAAGTAGCTAGGATTGCAGGTGTGCACCACCATGCCCAGCTGATTTTTTTTTTTTTTTTTGAGTTGGAGTCTCACTCTGTCACCCAGGCTGGCTGGAGTGCAATGGTGAGATCTCAGCTTACTGCATCCTCCGCCTCCCGGGTTCAAGCGATTCTCCTGTCTCATCCTCCTAAGTAGCTGGGATTACAGGTGTGTGCCACCACGCCCAGCGAATTTTGTGTTTTTGGTAAAGATGGGGTTTTCACCATGTTGGCCAGGCTGGTCTCGAACTCCTGACCTTAAGTGAACTGCCTGCCTCAGCCTCCCAAAGTGCTGGGATTATAGGTGTGAGCCACCACACCCACCTTGATTTTTGCTTTTTTTTTTTTTTTTTTTGGTAGTAATGGGGTCTCACTATGCTGCCCAGGCTGGTTTTGAGGCTCAAGTGATCCACTGGCCTCAGCCTCCCAAAGTGCTGGGATTACAGGCATGAGCTACTGTGCCTGGCCCAGACTTTTTATTTAGCTCATTAATTAATGAGGGAACCAGTAAGATGTTACAAACAGTTCTAAGGAGAATTCATAAAATACATGTAGACTAACAAGAATGCTAAAATTAATTTACAAATAGATAGAATATTGGTCAGTATCCATAAGGAATAATCAGCAACATTTCCACAGAACACAGTGTTTAGTTCTGTGGACAAGAATCATGTGCATCACTACCAGTGTTCTACAACTTACAGAATTGTAAAATAGCTTGGAGACCATAAAAGGCAGAGACGACCGAAAGGGTATGTTGGCTAGGACACCCAGTGATTCTTTTTTTTTTTTTTTTTTTTTTTCCATTTCAAAGCCTTTCATAAACTTTCCTGACAAAGTGTTGTAGAAGCTAACTAATCCCTTTCTCAGCCACTAAGCCAGTAGGCTTTATCAGCCCAGGCAGCCATCAACCATGGTTGTAGGTGTGGCTCAGGAAGATGATTGATTGTCCAGTCTTTTGTCGCTTTGGCTTAAATGTTTTATAAACATTTCTTTTCTTTTTCTTTTTCTTTTTCTTTTTTTTTTGAGACGGAGTTTCACTCTGTTGCCCAGGCTGGAGTGCAGTGGCACAATCTCCAAGCTCCGCCTCCCGGGTTCACGCCATTCTCCTGTCTCAGCCTCCCGAGTAGGTGGGACTACAGGCGCCCGCCACCACACCTGGATAATTTTTTGTATTTTTAGTAGAGACGGGGTTTCACCGTGTTAGCCAGGATGGTCTCCATCTCCTGATCTCGTAATCCACCCGCCTCGGCCTCCCAAAGTGCTGGGATTACAGACGTGAGCCACCGTGCCTGGCCTAAACATTTATTTTCTTATTGTTACCTCAGAGCAGGGCTGCCTGTGAGGTGGAGGGGATTGTGCCCTGGGAAAGTTGAACCTGGTCAGTTCTCTGCTTACTTGGGGCTTTATCATCGGGGTTGCCTCTGTCCAAAGAGGACATTTTTCTCTAATTTTCATGAAGATATCAGACCAATTACCCCCCATGACTCAAAGGATATGGTTTGTTTTTGTTGATCTTAGTTCTTAGGGCTATAAAAATGGGTTAGTTCCCTAACTTGAGTTTTTCCTTTTTTCAGGTTTTCTTACGGAGACTGGAAAAACCAGAGCCAGCACTATTTTTTCTACCGGAACTGAATCTGCCTTCCAAGTTACACAGATAAGAATTATGGTAATTTTCGTGCTACCTTCTTTAAGCGATGTTACTACTTTTGTTTTTAATTTTTATGGGTACATAGTAGGTATATATATTTGTGGGGTACATGAGGTGTTTTGTTACAGGCATGCAATGTGAAATAATCATACGGAGGATGAGGATGAGCTATTCATCCCCTCAGGCATTTAGTCTTTGTGTTAGAAACAATCCATTACACTGTTGTAGTTACTTTTCCGTGTACAATTAGGTTATTATTGAATATAACCTTTTATTACATTTCAGAAGTCCACGTCATTGGTGTTTTGGTTTTTTTTTTTAAGTCAGACCTATGGCTGACCATGTCATTGGTTATTCATCGAACATTTAATGATGATTTACTCCGTGTCAGGCCTGTAGCAGAGGGCAGGGACACAAAGATGGATAGACTGTAAAGTCTTTGAAATGGTGAGAATATAAGGATTGAGAAAGTTAAGGAACATTTCTTGGGAAACAGCTTTCTTATTTTTTCAGGGCTTAATATATTTGAAATATTGTTCATTGGTCTCGTTTTGTTTTAACCTGTTTGAATTTAACCATGCTGGAAACAAAACGACCACAGAACTTTTGCCCCTTTGTTAGACTTCATCCTAATCTCTGTTTCCAGGTTCGACGTGGTGGCATTGGTGCCCAGTGTGGGTTGGTGTTTGCCTATAACTCATCTTCAGATAAATTTTGTGCGGAAGAACACTTCAAAAGGTTTGAAAAATATGACAAATGGAAGCTTCAGGAGCTCAGGCAATTTGTAAAAAGCAGGTAAGAAGGTAAAAAATCTTTGTAGAACAAAGATCTACAGAACAAAAATCTTTGTAGTTAATAAGAATGTATTCATGCTTATTGGTGAACTGTGCTTGCTTGTCTTTATAGAAAAGGCGCCACTAATCCGTCTCAGTGGCCATAAGCCTTCATTGCTTTCTAGTAGCATATCTGAAGATGTGTATGTTAATTTGTTCATAGCATGTTACTCAGTCCCTTTTGTGGCCAGGGACACACATCTTCACAATGGCTGGGTAATGATCTATCTATGCCTGAATTGTGGACAGCCTGCAGTCTTTAGCCATTGCCCCAACCCCCCTTCTCCCATTCCTGCTTTTAACACAAATATTTATTAAGTACCTACTGTGTGCCAGGCCTGATGCTAGGTGCTGAAGATACCGTAATGAGGAAATTGGCACAGTTCTTGCTTTATATAGCTTACTGTTTAGCTCAGAAGACAGGTAAGAAAACTTGCAGTATCAACAGTGTTATGAATGTGCTGTAGGGGAGAAAGGGCGCTGTGGGGACACAGGGCAGAGCGGCCCTCCTGATCAGAGACATCTTTCTGGAGCAAGTGTTGTTATGCTGTTTATGAAGGATGAGTTGGAGTTGATCGGCCACTGGAAGGAGAATGTCCTAAGCAGAGAGGGCAGCTTCATGGGCCCAGAGGTGAAGCATGGCACATTGAAGGAACGGGCAGGTCCCGCATTGCTGAGGGATACTCGGAGGGAGGGTGATGAGAGATGCAGCTGGAGAGCTGGGAAAGGGCAGGGCATTCAGGGCTTTGTCTCTGTTTCTGTATCCTTAAAGCATCATGTGAGGGGAAGTGGCAGGGGAATGTGTTGAGGCATTTCCAGAAAAGCAGGGGGCTCAAATGCATGTTGTAGAAGCACTGCTCAGGATCATGTTGTGTGTAGTATGGACTGGAGGAGAGCAAGTCTGGAGGCAGCTGGGCTGGGAGGAGGTTGTCACTTATTGCCTAGGAAGCCAGTGGGTGACTCCTACTAGAGCAGCAGCAGCAGTGCAGAGATGTGGACCAAGAGACCACTAGGAGGGAGAAGCGACAGGACCTGGTGATTGACTGAATGTGGAGCAGGAGAGGGAAAAAAGCCTCATCGGCAGTGAATCCTGGCTTTTGGCTTGAGCAGGTGGGGAAATTGGTAGTGCCTTTCTTACTCTGGGGAAAAACAGGTTTGTGGGGAAGATGATGAGCTCAGATTTTGTTCTGTTGAATTTGAAGTTCTGAGAAACCTTTGAGGTGTTCGGTAGCCAATGGATAAACAGGTCAGGATCCAGGAAGAGAAGTTTGTGCTGAAGGTACAGATATGAGAGGCATTTAAACGATAATTTAAAATGTAGAAATAGGCCAAGTGTGGTGGCTCATGCATGTAATCCCAGCATTTTGGTAGGCCAAGGTAGGTGGATTTTGAGCCCAGGGGATTGAGACCAGCCTGAGCAACATAGTGAGACCCCCATCTCTAAAAAAAAAAAGAAAAACATAAAAATTAGCTGGGCATGGTATCACGCGCCTGTAGTCCCCAGCTACTTGGAAGACTGAGGCGGGAGGATCCCTTGAGCCCCGGAGGTTGAGGCTGCAGTGAACTATCTTCACGCCACTGCACTCCTGCCTGGGTGACAGAGTGAGATCCTGCCTCAAAAATAAATAAATAAATAAAATGTAGAAATGGAAGAGATCATTCTGCAAGAGTGTGTGAACTGGGAAGAGAAGAGAACTTAGGTCAACATGAGACACACCAGGCTTTAAGGGGCAACAAGGAAAACTCAGCCAGACAAGCAGCAGGAAAGCCAGGGCCTCATGAAAGAAAGCTGTGTCCCATGAAGCCAAGGGAAAATAATGTTTGAGGGAATGGGCGATGGTGTCAGATGTTACCCAGAAGTCAGAAGGTAAAGTCTAAAAGTGGATCTGTCGGATGTAGCCACTGGTGCCCCCTTGGAGAAGGTTACCTCCCCTATTGCTACTAGTGAGTTAAAATTCAAGAAGCTAAGACAAGAAAAAAAAAAAAAAAACTCAAGGAGCTGAAACCCTGAACTTGCCTGCATTATTTCATGGGTAGTGGATTGCTGGTGTTAATAGAAGCCTTTCAGTACCATCCACTGCAGTACTCCTTGAGCTTCAGTGTGCATACACATCAGCCAGGGAATTTGTGAAAATGCACATTCTGATTCAGGAGCTCTGGGTGGGGTCTGAGACTGATTTCTAACAGGCTCTCGGGAGATTCTGATGCTACCTGTCTGTGGACCATACTTGAAATCGTAAGGATCTAGAATAATTCGAATAATTCGCTCTTCTTGCTGCAATTCCTTTAGCAGCATTCCTGGCAAAGGTTCGGTCAGCCTCTCTACAATACCGTTGACGGAAAACTCACCACGTATCAGGCACTTCAGTAATCAGAATTTGTTCAGTTGAAATCCACATTTGTAATGTCTCTTCAGTGGTCTTCGTTTCCGCCCTCTAATGAACTTGAGCAAATGTCTTTCACTCCTAAAATCTCCCTTCCGTTACACGTGTATGCCTTTTTAAACACTGCTTTTCTTTTTAAGTAATAGCTAGAGATGACACTGGGTTTTAGGCAGCTATGTCCTACTCTTGGGACAAATTAAAATGGGTCATTTCCCCTAAACCTGCTGTTAAACAAGGTCTTTTACGTCTTATACAGGATGATTTTTTTTGAACCTAAATACAGGCCTATTCACCACTCCCTTAATGATTTTAGCTCCTGATTCCAGCCTGAATGACTCTTAAATCGTGATTTTGTTGGCCTACATATTCACCAGTCCCTCTCCAGTTTGGAAATCAAAATATTAATGTGCATGCATTTTCTTTTTGCCTTTTTTTTTTTTTTTGGTCATGTCCTCCTGGTCAGGCGTTCGTCAGTCAGCATGCTCCAGGGTCAGCAGTTGGTGCTGTGCCTACGTCAGAGGACTAGGATTCATCTGTCTTCCATCTTGCCTACTATGTAGTGCAGTGTAGGGAACAAGATTGCTTCTCTCTGTTCTCTGATACCCTTCCAGCTTTCTGTATCTCGAAGATTTCCTTGACAACTCCCAAAGAGTAGATTAAAAAATCTTTAAGCTTATGATATCGATGAAACTCATTGACATGGTTTTGGCTTAAGAGAATACCGTTTCCCATTAGGGTTAACTGTGTCATGAAAGGTTTATGCCAAGAAAGACTTATGTTAAGAAGGGACATTTTGCCGGGCACAGTGGCTCACACCTGTAATCCTAGCGCACTTTGGAAGGCTGAGGCGGGTGGATCACTTGAGGTCAGGACTTGAGGTCAGAAACCAGCCTGGCCAAGATGGTGAAACCCCATCTATACTAAAAATACAAAAAAATTAGCCAGGTGTGGTGGCAGGCACCTGTAATCCCAGCTGCTTGGGAAGCTGAAGCAGGAGAATCTTTTGAACCTGGGAGGTGGAGGTTGCAGTGAGCCAAGATTGTGCCACTGCATTGCAGCCTGGGTGACAGAGCAAGACTCCATCTCAAAAAAAAAAAAAAAAAGGGACATGTTTTCTCTCTGTTACAGAACCTACTCGGGATTGTCTTCTTGCCATAATTCCCTCTTTTTGGTAGTTTTACCCATATAAAATACTAATGTGTCGCCAGCTTGGTGGCTATATCACAGACTGAATAGTGTAAAGTTTTAGGAATGTTACTTGAAAAAACTGCTCTTTTTCTCCTTCTTATTTATTTATATTATTATTATTATTATTATTATTATTATTATTATTATTTTGAGGTGGAGTTTCGCTCTTGTTGCCCAGGCTGGAGTGCAGTGGCACGATCTTGGCTCACCGCAACCTCCGCCTCCTGGGTTCAAGCGATTCCCCTGCCTGAGCCTCCCGAGTAGCTGGGATTACAGGCATGCACCACCACGCCTGGCTAATTTTGTATTTTTAGTAGAGACAGAGTTTCTTAATGTTGGTCAGGCTGGTCTCGAATTCCTGACCTCAGGTGCTCTGCCTGCCTCAGCCTCCCAAAGTGCTGGGATTACAGGTGTGAGACACCATGCCCGGCCTTATTTTTATATTTTTTTGAGATGGAGCCTTGCTCTGTCACCCAGGCTGGAGTGCAATGGCGTGATCTCAGTTCACTGCAACCTCCACCTCTTGGGTTCAAGTGATTCCCCTGCCTCAGCCTCCTGAGTAGCTGAGATTACAGGTGTGCACCACCACGCCTGGCTAATTTTTTGTATGTTTAGTAGAGACAGGGTTCACCATGTTTACCAGGCTGGTCTCAAACTCCTGACCTCAAGTGATCCATCCGCCTCAACCTCCTAAAGTGCTTATAGGTGTGAGCCATCGTGCCCAGCACATCTTAGTTACTTAATTCCTGAAAAGGGAGTAGCATTTAAGTGTTCAGCTTTTAAAAAGAAGTGGCATACATTCTCTTAAAAAGAAGAGAAGACATCTCTTCAGCCTCAAGGCTGGAATGTGTTTCTGAAAGAACTTCTTAAGAAACAGACAAGAATACTGAGGCCTACGAAGGCTGGGGTTTTTGTTTTTTTGGACCTCCAGGATCTGAAAGCCCTCAGATGTTTACCCATCAGCTATTGCAAGTGGCCCAAACCTCAGGTTGGTCATAAACATGTTAGCCAGACCTAGGGAAAGAAAACCAAGCCTGCCTCTTTTCTGGCACCTTCCAGAAGCACATGCCAGCTGTTGCATTGGACCTTATTCCTGAGTCATCCACAATGCCCGACTTTCTGTCTCATTCTTCAGATGAGCCAATTAGAGAAGCAAACTTTCTCCTTAGTTCCCAGATTATATTTGGGGCTGATGTAGTTCCCAGTTCATAGAGAAGGAGACTGAGCAATGGAAAGGCAATACTACCAACTGTCTCATGTGCTCACAGGGTACCAGGTACCATAGTCAGCTCTCGATTGTTCACTGACAGGCTACAGATACAAGTTACATGCCACTTAGATGATACCTTATTTGTTAGACCCTTGAGAAGTTTCAAAATAAGAAAATGTTTTGTGAATACTCTTGTCTTTACAGGATTGGTTGCTCATCTGATGACCTTGGAGAGGATGATCCTATTGGCTGGTTTGAACTGGAAGAAGAATGGGATGAAGCAGATGTGAAGCTGCAACAGTGCAGAGTTGCCAAAGTAAGCATTAGTGAGTCGTTTGCCCACTCCCCTCCTTTTATTCTGTGTTTTTTGAGTAGTGATTGTGTATCAGCCCTGTGCCAATGCTACAACCCCAGAGGCGAATCTACCTTCAGGGAGTTCATACTCTGTGGGAGAGACAGATGTGTAAGACAGTGTGATACGAGCTATGATAAAAGGAGAGACAGAGAGCTGTTGGCAACCAGGGGAAAAATATTTAACTCGAAAGCTTCTCAGGAAAGGTGGTGTGATGCCAAATGTTGAAGATTAAGTTATCATCTTTAGCCAGGCTACAATGTGTGGAGGAGGGCATCTCAGGCTGAGAGAATAGTGAGAACACAGACATCAACTCAAGAGAGATGTGTTTCCATAGAAAGGACCAATCATTATTTGGCTGCTTAATTTTTTGCTAAACCTTGGATGTAAATCTCAGGCTTAAATAAGTAATTAGGAACTCTCTTAAGGGCACGTAATAGTAGGTGCTCGGTAAATATTTACGCAGTTGAGTAGTGTATTCTGAAAGGCCCTTAACAAAGAGCTCTCACCATAAGAAGCAGGTAGTTTGCATGAAAGTTGGGTTTGGAAAATGGCCCTAGATTTGAGTAGACAGGACTGTTTTCCTGGGTTTCTAGCTTAGGGGTTGCATATATCACTTGGGGGCTTTGAGGTGGAGGGCATTGACTGTTTTCGTCTTATATCTGATTTCTGTTTCAAAATGACTGCCACAGAGCAAATGTACTTTTCTTCATCCTCTATTCCGGTTTTTGCCTCCAAGAGGGAGTAATGATGCAATTTTCCTTACTGTAATCTACCCAAACCTGACTTTATTCAACATTTGTATTGTCTTTTTTTTCTCTGTACTGTAAATGCTGGACTTATATTTTGTGTCCCTAGTGCTGAGCATAATGTTTCCTAATAAATTACGAAAATCATAGGAAGACCTTCCCGGAAAGGCCTTTTTCCGTCTTTCATCAATATTCAGGGATTCTGAGTTCTTCTATTGAAATCTCTCTTGTCCTGTCCAGTATTTGATGGTGAAGTTCCTCTGCACCCGTCAGGAGTCAGCAGAGCGCTTGGGAGTGCAAGGCTTGACCATCAGTGGGTACCTCCGGCCTGCAAGAGCAGAAGCAGAACAGAGCGTCACCTGTGCGCACTGCAGAAAGGACACAGAGGAGAGTGTCTGTGGGGCCACGCTGCTCCTCAGGACCCTTCAGTTTATCCAGCAGCTCGCCCATGACCTGGTAGGGCTTCCTCAGTTGTTAGACGGCATTCCTTTAGGAAAAGTGAATGACAGTATTCAGAGAAATGAACACCAACTGATAAAACCTGCCCCTGCGGAAGCCAATAGGATGGGCATTGTACTGCTGCAGGGACATGAAAAGCTGAGGAAAGTGAGCTGTTGGGCATTCATGGCATGAGTCAGGGAAGTGGCCTGTGAGTCAGTGAGTGGCCTGTGGCCATCATTGTGGCTTCTCCCGGAGTAGACCTACAGACACATCTTCAAGAGCCCTGGCCGTGGCTGCCATGGGGAAACAAACAGAACAGAGTTCATGGGATTTGCATCTTCTTTAAGTCCTAGAAGAATTATAACTGAGGTCTAGGTGAATTTTCATTATTTACTGAAAATACAAAAATAATGGCAGGATTTCGAATCAAAAATGATTTTTTGATTTCTAACTTTTTTGATACTGACTCTTACAGTC
This sequence comes from Pan paniscus, assembly GCF_029289425.2. Classification (NCBI taxonomy): domain Eukaryota; kingdom Metazoa; phylum Chordata; class Mammalia; order Primates; family Hominidae; genus Pan; species Pan paniscus. The sequence continues at coordinate 11,704,876 of NC_073268.2, read as the reverse complement.
AGTGATATAACACAGTGACAACTCACTCAAAGGAAGATTCTTACAGCCATCACCATAGCCTCGGGAGTTCAGTGGGTGGAGCCCTCGCATGTGTAGTGTATAGCAGTGTCCACTCTTAATCCCCATTCTGCTTCAGGGCACATTCAGAGGCTGGTGACTCAGTTCATATAAGGTTTGTTTGGTCTTCGTTATTCAGACCTCCTATCACAGTAGAAAAGAGCAAATAAGAAGGAGAAGCCTGGAAATAACAGGCATGCTTACGGAAGGATTGATACCTTTCAGTCCATGCACGGGGAAGTCGTCAGTATATTGTTGTACAGTCCTGGACAGTGATCATCCAGGAAAGACTGGCTTATGTGCTGGGTTAGGAAGTCAGGAGCGTTCATGGATGTGTGTGTGCGTGCGTGTGTGTGTGTGTGTGTGTGTGTTGTGTGTATATATCTATATACACTTACATACATACATAGGTACATATAACACACACATATATTTTAGAAAGTTTCAAACCAAAAATAGTTGTTGGCAAGCCTTTTTGTAGTTAAGAGTAAGCATCAGTAATATGAAAGTCTCACTCATGTAGAGCCACCTCATCCCTTTACAATTAGAAGTAAATGAGGCATTACAGTATTTCTCTAAATGCATTTTTCAGTTTTATTTATTCTGATCTTTATAATTTTTTAGGTGCAGCAGAAGGAAAGTGGCTTAAAATATAAATCTTTTCTGGACTTCGCGGGTCTTGATTTGCAGATCTTCTGGAATTTTTACAGTAAATTAAAGCAAAAGTAGGTCAGAATTTGTTATAAGGTGATAATCACATAAACTGAAAACAATGAGTTTTACTATTCTAAGTGGATTTTTTTCCTAATTTTTTTTTTACTTCCTACCAGTGTTTATGGTTCGATTTAAAATATATGGTTATTATTGAAAATCACACCTCAGATTTCTATAAAATATTTAGGCAGTAGTAAGCAGGTCAAGCATTACAGTACTGTCCTCATTTTACAGATGAAAAAGTAGGATCAGAAATGAACTTCCTGCCTGGGCGCGGTGGCTCACGCCTGTAATCCCAGCACTTTGGGAGGCTGAGGCGGGTGGATCACAAGGTCAGGAGTTCGAGACCAGCCTGGCCAATATGGTGAAACCCCGTCTCTACTAAAAATACAAAAATTAGCTGGGTGTGGTGGTGGGCACCTGTAATCCCAGCTACTTGGGAGGCTGAGGCGGAAGAATTGCTTGAACCTGGAAGGCTGAGATGCAGTGAGCTGAGATCACACCACTGCACTCCAGCCTGGGAGACAGAGTGAGACTCGGTCTCAAAACAACAACAACAACAAAAAGAAATGAACTTCCTTCCCCACAGTGGGCAGAGTCAGATGGGATCTGTTTCCAGACATTTAGTACAGTGTTCTTTCTGGTCCACCCTTCTTCCTCTCAGTTGGCATCAGTTGGCATTATTTTCATCGAGCCTGATGCCTAGAGGAAAGTCCTTTGTAGACAGCTATATGGCTTTGGAGAGTACATGCAACTTGCCCTTTTGCTCTCTGATGTTTTTTGTCTTTCTGTAGCCCGAGGGAAGAATGCGTCTCTGCCCAAACCCTGCTTCTGCAGCTCCTCCAGAGCTGCTTCTCTGTGCTGCAGGGAGATGTACTGGCTGCTTCTGAGGAGGAAAAGGCTCCAATCCAAAGCCCTAAAGGAGTAGAGGCTGCCAAGGAGCTGTACACACACTTGTGTGATGGTAGGGATTTGGGTTTTCTCTTTAATACAACCCTGTGTAGGTAGCCTGAAGGGCCTCTTGCTATAGAGAAGAGGGCTGTCCTACGATGATGTGAGCCAGAAAGGGATTGCCGCTGTGGGAATCCCCCAGAAAGGGATTGCCACTGTGGGAAATGAGTGTTTCCTCTGATGCTCTTTTGAGTTACTAGTTTGAGTTCAGGATTTATTCCTTCCTCAGCTGACTTCTCTTCCTGCTGGTTTCAGATCTATAGCTGTGTTATGCTGAGAGTTATTACTGTCATACTGTTGAGCCTTAACTTCAACTAAGTCACTGAGATGAGGCTGATAGATTGAGGGGGAGTGAAACACGTGGGCTTCTGAAGTTTTATTTAAGGCTTTGCCAAGTTGTGTCTCAAAAGGACAGGGAAGTAATGACGTAAAAACTGATACATACGGTCTTTGTTTTAGTTAAATGAAAGCAAATAAAAAATAACTTTTTATACTGCCTGGCCTGTACAGAAATACTTCTTCACTCTGGTATTAAGTACAAAATGGAGAGTAGTGAATTTATAGGCTAGTTATAGCAGATGTATAAGCGAATAGATGGAATATATGAAAGCTGATGCCATTGTTCATTTTATCAGTGGTGGACAAGGTGGATGGAGACTCTGTGCCCATGGAGATACTAAAACAAGAAGTCAGGAATACCCTTCTCAATGGGGCTGCCATCTTCTTTCCTAATCGACAGACCCGACGGAACCATCTCTTCACCATGATGGTAATTATTACTAAAAGTCTGGATTCAATGTCTGAAGTCTGTGAGGATGAAATTTGCTAGGCTTTGTTATCTCTGAATATATTGTCTGTTGCAACGTCCCAGATGTGTATTAATATTATATGCAGAGCTTTGTGTGGGACAGATATCTAAGGACATGGCACTCCACTCAGAGTGGGATGACACGTATTCCCAATCTGTGTTTGATGATCTGATGTCTCACAAAGTGACAGTGTAGTCTCCTTCATCTTTGTGACTTGCCTACAACCATCCTTTCTTTTCCACATTTTACCTTTGTATTATAGGCAAATTCAAAACAAATACCAAAGCTAACTAAATAGTATAGTGAATGCCCCTGTCCCCCAAATGTACCTGTCACCTAGCTTCAACAGTCATAAACTCACGCTAATCTTGTTTTACCTACAGTGTACCTCACCCCGCTTTCCTCCTTTCCCCACTGACCATTATTATTTCAAGGTAACTTCCTGACATTTGATTCATAAATATTTCAGTATATATCTGTAAAACTAATACCACCAAGTTTTTTTGTTTGTTTGTTTTTAGATAGGTTCTTGTTCTGTTGCCCAGGCTGGAGTGCAGTGGTGCAATCACAACTCACTGCATTCTCTATCTCCCAGGCTCAAGCAATCCTCCCACCTCAGCCTCCCAAGTAGCTGGGACTACTGGTGCATGCCACCACGCCTGGCTAATTTTTGTATTTTTTGTAGAGATGAGTTTTGCCATATTGCCCAGGCTGGTCTCGAAGCCCAAGGCTCAAGCGATTGGCCCACCTCAGCCTCCCAAAGTGCTGGGATTACAGGCGTGAGCCACTTGCCAGGCCAGTATCACCAAGTTTTATTCCTTAAATGGTTCTTGTCACTCTCCTAGACCACTTCTTCGTGTTCCTCAGACATTAGTAGTTGGGGTGAAAAATGCTTTTAGTATCTATAAGCACTGTGTTACCAAATGGAATATTCTATACAAAGATCCAGGTTTTTATTTCTGAAGGAAGTATTTCTGTATGAAAATATGATACATGAAAAAATGTAAAACAAAACAAAACTTTTTCTCTCTAGGCCATATCAAAAACACCTAGGTAGAGGAACTTCACAGGTTCCTGTTGTTACAATGATGGTAAAACACAGGGAAGTGTAAGTATACCAAGGGGGCAAATTAGAGAAATGTGTACAAGACAGGAAAATTATAGGCCACTCTTACTTATGAACATAGTTAGAAGAACCCTAATGAAATATTAATTAACCAGTGCAACAACATATAAACAAAATTATGGCCAAGTTGGATTTATGCTGGAAATCCAGTGACGGTTCAGCAGTAGAAAATATGTAAATGGAATCAGAGAGGAAAAAACAAATCACTAAATGCAGAAAATATTTTAATAAGATTAAATTCTGATGATTAAAACAATGAAACAATATGTTTTCATTAGCAAACTCAAAATAGAAAGAAACTCCTTTAATCTGGTAGAGGGCGTGTATCGAAAACCCACAATAAGCAATGTATTTGATGGATCACTAGAAGCATTCCTCTCAAAATGCGGAATAAGACAAGGATGCTTACTGTCGTTGCTTCTCTTTGATGTTGCATTGGAGGGCCTAGCTAGTGCTGTAGGGCAAGGGAAAGAAGTGTTAAAAATAATAGAATAAAACAAATATTTATTTGTTTTGATATGATTATAGATTACTTTTTATTGTCTGTGTAGTCAAGCAACTAATAATTTAAAAGAATTTGACAAAGGAAACTAGATACAGCATTTTAAAAAGGCGTTTCTAATGCAACAGCCAATGAGCAGACATAAGAAAAGTGGTCTGTGGGATGCACAAAGGCCTATAGAAATAAGGGAGGGAAGCCGGGCGTGGTGGCACATGCCTGTAGTCCCAGCTACTCGGGAGGTCGAAGCAGGAGAATTGCTTGAACCCGAGAGGCAGAGGTTGTGGTGAGCGGAGATCACGCCACTGCACTTCACCCTGGGCAACAGAGCGAGATTCCGTCTCAAAAAAAAAAAAAAGGAACAAAAGAAGCATAAAATGTGGTCCCTGATGACAAAGGGCAGCAGCAGCAGTCTAATTGGGGACACCTGCCACAAGGAAAAACTTATTCCATATGCAAGAGGAGAATCACGTTGAGGCTAAGTGATTGAGGAAGGTTTCAGAGAAGAGGAAGGATATTTGTTTGTGTAATTCCAGCTATATATAAAATTTGCATATCAGCTTGAGGAATCACTTCTCACATTGTGAGTTACATAACCTTTGACAGCATCAGCTGACCTGACCCACTGGACTGTGGGTGGGTCTCTATCCTACTTGTTTGGTGCAAGTATTTACCAGGTAGCTGAGCAAATGATTAATTTCCTAGCATGTGTCCTACACAGAAAATAGAAACAGGACGTATGACGTTTTGAATGACACTGGTGTCTTCTCATGCTGAGAAGTTAAATAGCACTGCCAACCTTCTGTATAGTGCTGAGCGATTCTCTCTCCATCAGGTGCCTCCTCAGTATCTTCGGATACCATACCCTTAAGAGCTGTGATTGCTCTTGAGATGGCATGTCCAATGGCAAAAAGTATATTATCAGCTGGGCGCGGTGGCTCACGCCTGTAATCCCAGCACTTTGGGAGGCAGAGGTGGGTGGATCACCTGAGGTCAGGAGTTCAAGAGCAGCCTGGCCAACATGGTGAAACCCCGTCTCTACTAAAAATACAAAAATTAGCCAGGCGTGGTAGTGGGCTCCTGTAATCCTAGATGCTTGGGAGGCTGAGGCAGGAGAATTGCTTGAACGCGGAAGGCAGAAGTTGTAGTGAGCTGAGGTCGCGCCATTGCACTCCAGCCCAGGCAACAAGAGCGAAATTCCGTCTCAAAAAAAAAGTATATCTCTTTTTGAGGTCATTTCCCTAAGCAGGAAACTTGAACCTTCTGTTGACTTTGGCAGTGAACCAAGTGCACCTACCACCTTGTATTTAGACGGTTGGTTCTGCTCTATCTTAGCACTTGAGCGGGTTTTAGTGGGGTGCTGTGAGGTAGTCTGCTGGCCTGGCATTCCTCATACTTGGGAACAGTGGGGTGGTGATGTTTCATTGCTGCTCTAGGTCTCTGGAATGTCATGGACTAGATTTTCTGAATATACAATTTCTGGTTTTCTAGAAGAATGTCACTGAGCAGGAGCACAAGCAGTCCCTGCAGCTCACTTTCCGTTCACTGTGCACGTATTTTAGGTAAGCTGATCGTTCTTTTTAATTGTCGGATAACTCAAATCTTTGCAAAGTTGTTTTCTTGAGCTTGCCCTTCCTTTCATGTGCCTTCGAAGTAGTACTTCCTTCCACTCAGTTAGAAAGCCGAGTTTCTGTGGGTGACCCAAATAGTGGTAAAATAATAATCTTGTTGACAGACCGATCCAGTTCCCATCCATTTTAAGACAATTTCAGATTGAGCCCATTGAGGGTCTTTTTGAACACTTCAGTTTCCAAGTAATGTTTAACAACAAAAACTGAAGCCAAAGGAATGTAGGGTCTTGTATTCGTGTCACGTTAAAACCAGCTACAGAAGCCCAGAATGATAGTTTGTAGAAGGAAGTGTGCTGGGAGGGGAGGGCTTCGAGATTTTTGCCTGTTTCAACTACCAGAGAAGCTAAATGGGCCTACAGGCTTCATTACTAGAGGTATTGACTCTTGAAGGAGGAAGGGAACTAATATCCTTAGCGACTGCCTGCAAGTCAGACTATACCTGGTATGGATGCCAGACTTAGAGGGCTGTCTGTTTAAAATGTGCTCAGAATCAAGTAGCAAGGATGCTGAAAGGGCCTGGGGCCGTCCTGTGAAGACATGTGAAGACACAAGGAACGTTTAGCCAGGACTTTGAAGCTAGCAGTCGTGAGATGAGGTGTATTTCATATTGGTGGCCAAGGTGATTTATTCATCAGCCTTCTACCTCAGGGTCTCATCCAGGACTGGAGGATTTGTGAGTCTGTGCTAATGGAAGCACATGTGGACAGACAGCGGCACAGCCCCAGCTGGGTCCACGGCCTGTATTCCTGACCCAAACTCCTCCCGTCCCATGGAAATGACACTGAAACCTTTCTGCGCTCTGTTTTGGAATCTTTTAAAATAGTATACAAATCTTTCTCCTGAAGCCAGGTGTCATGACTAATTTGTATCCTTTCAGTGACAAGGATCCAGGCGGCCTTCTTCTTTTACCTGAGAAGAACGACCTGGCCAAGATGAACATCAGTGAAGTCCTGGCGGTCATGGACACTCTCGTCTCTGTTGCTGCTCGAGAGGTATCCAGTGGCTGCCTCCCTGTTTTCTTTGTCTCATGCTTGTGGGGGCATGTGATGTGGCAGTCTCTTGTGCCCCCCTTTGCCTCTTTGCAGTATGAATGTACTTTGTTGTGGTTTTTTCTGTTGTTGTTGTTGTTGTTGTTTTGAGATAGGGTCTTGCTCTGTCACCCGGGCTGGGGTGCAGTGGCACAATCACAGCTCACTGCAGCTTCCCCATCCCAGGCCCAAGCAGTCCTCCCACCTCAGTCTCCCAAGTAGCTGGGACACAGGCACACGCCACCACGCCCAGCTAATTTTTAAATTATTTGTAGAGATGGAGTCTCTCTATGTTGCCCAGGCTGGTCTTGAACTCCTGGAATCAAGAAATCCTCCCACTTTGGCCTCCCAAAGTGTTGGGATTATAGGTGTGAGCCACTGTGCCTGGCATGAATGCACTTTGTTACTTGACCCTTACAAATGATCACAAAGGTTTCCCAGCCAGCCCTTGCAAACGAGTGAGGGCATGTTATGGTTCTTGGTAGTCAGCAAACGATAAAAACACAGAAGTGCTCGATAATACTTCCTGTGGAAAAAGAGGAATGGATTTATATCAAGTCCCCTTGTAGTGGTTGTCAGTGAGCCCAACACACAGATATGTGTTAGTGGTGTGAATTTTCAGGAAAACTACTTGGACTTTAAAAAAGAAATTCAGGACCGGTCACAGTGGCTCATGCCTGTAATCCCAGCACTTTGGGAGGCCAAGGCGGGCGGATCACCTGAGGTCGGGAGTTGAAGACCAGCCTGACTAACATGGAGAAATACAAAAATACAAAATTAGCTGAGCTAATTTAATTTTTAATTAAAAATTAGTTCCCTTTCTACTAAAAATATAAAATTAGCTGGGCGTGGTGGCACATGCCTGTAATCTCAGCTACTCGGGAGGCTGAGGCAGGAGAATCGCTTGAACCTGGGAGGCAGAGGTTGTAGTGAGCCAAGATCGCGCCATAGCACTCCAGCCTGGGCAACGAGCGAAACTCTGTCTCAAAAAAAAAACAAAAACAAAAACAAAAAAAAAATTCAGATTTCTTAGCAAGTTCGTGGACTAATCAAATCTGAAAGTATATTATCTTTTTTCTGTGTTAATGATTTTTTAAATTTGCCTTTTTTTAAAAATATAAGGGATTTTCTTTCTTAAAATGTAGTTTATGCTCCAAGTGGATCAGTCACTTGGGATATTTGACAGAAAAAAGATTTCTAGATCCCACCCTAAGCTACTGATTCAAGATCTCTAGGGATAGGGCTTAAGAACCTGCATTTTTCTAAGCACCCCGAGAGATTCTAAAGTGATAGCACCCCTGTACTAGGAAACCAAGAACTATCTCTTTGGGCTAAATATGGGAACCAGAGAGTTGGAGGAGATTTTGTGGTAGACTAGTCCAAACCACATCTTTGAGGTATCTAATGATGTGGACTTGAAGGTAACTTTTCTTTTGTGGCTGATAACTTATCTTGTATCTTTTGACTGAACTTAGTGTCTTTAAATCTCTTACATTTTTGCGGGTGCCTTACTGTTTTGAGTTGCTGTTAGAGCCATGATTTCATTCATTCCCAGCTGCCTGGCATGATAGGCCATCAGCAGGTGTCTCCCCCAATTCACTGATGGGGACCTCAGAGCACCTGTAGGGTGCCTAGGTTATCATTTGCCAAGGTTGCTCTTAGGCTGACCACTGTTTAGATCTAGTATTAATTTAGATCTAGGGTAACGTTGACTTTATAAGCCTCAACTTTGTTTTTAATTAAAAAACTATGCTCTATTTTTTGCTGTCACATTAATTTTCTCTTACTTTCTGCTTTCTGGCTTATTTCCAGACTCTTCTGCCCATCTCTGAGTCTTCCTTAAAAAACTCACTTCAGTCTCATCAGTATGTGTTCTCGGCCCCAGTTAGCCATGGCTCATTCGAATCTCCATCTTTATTTCTGCATTTCCCATACCTTCCCTTTCTTCTGGAGCTCATCTACATTCTACCTGTTTCTCAGATCCCTGAAGCCTGAACTGAGTTCTCCCCCTCACCAGTCTTTCTTCTGTTGTTACATCATCAGTGCCATTGGGCAGAAAACTTCAGCATTCTCACCTGGTTCTCATAGGAGTCGATTCTGCCCCGCACATGAGGAGTGGGTAGGTGCTAGAGCCAGGACTGAAACCGGGGCTGTTTGACTCAGAGCCTTGTCCTCTTTCCGCTAGGTAAGATAGGCCAGATTTATTTAAGATGTACGTGGAGAAATGAGATAGCATTTTGCCCAAGAGAATTTCGCATAATTGTATATACCATTTGGAGATCAGATGTGTGTCTTTTCTTCTCTTTCACTTACCTGTGGTACAAAAGAAGTTACAGATATCATTAAACCTCCTTGCTAGAGATGCAGCTATTAATGTGTTTCCCTGAATTATCTTTCAGTAAAAGACATTTATGGTTATACTAAAGAGTTAGGGTTCAATCAGGAAAAAAAATTAAAGGTGATCAGAAATGTACCTGGTCTGAAATTTTTCTCAGGAATCTATCAAATTCAACAAATATCCACTGAATGCCTGCTGTGTGTTAGGCCCTGTGCTAGGAACAGGGGATACAGTGATTTTAAAAAAGCACAGTCTTGAGGAGCAAATATGTCATCAGGTAGTTGCAACAATGTGGCAAGTGTCAAGGACTAGACATTCCCAGTATCTTTGAGTCCATTTCCCTCCATCCACATGCCTTTTCATGGCTCACTCTCTTCCTGCCTTGCCAGGCGTAACCATCATCCCGAAGCTTGTGTTCACCGTTTCCTTGTTCTTCTTTCTACTTAATCCTACACAGCACATCTGTATTGCCTGGGTTGTACCTGTAATGGAATCATATAGTGTACAATCTTCCATATCTGGAGGTCAGATAACCCTTCAAAGAAACTTTTGAGAACAAAGGTGATGGTTAGAGAGCCATGGAGTCATGAATAATGATTTTTTTAAGGTGGGAGAGGTTTGATTAAAGGCTTGAGGGAAGGAGCCAGAGAAAGGACATTTTAAGATGTAAGAGAAAGAAGAGATACCCAGGGGGGTAAGGTTCCTGAGGTGGTAGAAGGAGATGTCATGTGGAATAAAAAACCTTTGTAAAGGTTCCGAAAAGCTGGAGGGAAAGGGGAGTTTTCGTAATACCATCTTTCTTGGTGACTGCTGGGTTGAAAGCTGTTTCATGACTGTTTTCCATGGCTATAGTTTGTTTTTGCTGGTGACAGCTGCTGCTTTAGAGGATGCCCTTGGCTATGCTCTGTGAATGGCCTTGTCATGAACACTTTCTGTTTGTCTCCTCCCTTGTAGTGCGAGCTGTTAATGCTCAGTGGGGCCCCAGGGGAGGTGGGCTCTGTGCTCTTCTCCCTGTTCTGGTCCGTCCAGGGCAGCCTGCTATCCTGGTGCTACCTGCAGCTGAAGAGCACGGACTCTGGAGCCAAAGATCTTGCCGTGGACCTTATTGAAAAATGTGAGTTTCAATATAAAATCCATGAAAACAGATGGCGTTTGGGTTTTGACTCTGAGTGTTCTCTTCTTTAGTAACTCATGCAATGAGTGTGCATATGGCTTTCTTCATTACGATTCAGATTCTTGGACTGGTTTGGTCTAATTAAAATAGAATTCAACAGCATGTCTTTTTGTCTAGAGTTTACTCTCTGAGTGTGGTGGTATGCCTAAGTATTTTTATTGTAGAATTAGATCATTTCACAGCCTAAATATTGCTTTTGCAATCATATAGCACTCTTACATGATGTCTCGCTCTTCAGGAGAGTCTATCCCTGTTTTAATCAAGTCATCTAAAAATGAAAGTCTTGAATTTTAAAAATCTAAGGTGTATGAGCATTGTGACCGTTGCTGATTACCGAGAATAATTAGATTCATGTTCTGTAAACTCACAGAAAATTATATGAAACCCAACGGGTGCTGACAAATTGTACGTGGAAAATGTAGTTCCATCAAACTTGGTCCCAGCAGCTGTGACGAAAACGCTTATATTGGGTCCTGCCACCTAGAGCTTGGCCTGTTAGATTGGTACACCTAATGCACGGGCTCATTGTAAACAGAAGGAAAAGGAGAGGCTGACAGCTGGGTTAGTCATGGAATTTCACTTCTACAAGTGCTCCTCTACTTCATCAAAAGACAAAAAAAAGCCCCTTTAAAAGTGAGTCTTGTACTGAAATTCGCACTGCTTCTTCCTCCAGGAGGAATGCATTAGGACAGCACTTGCTGGCCTTGTGGTCTTTGCTGTGGAACCCCCTCTGCAGCTTCCGGAGTCTCTTTATTCTTGTCCGTGGTGATAACCAAGCATGTGACATTTCTACTGTATAATATATTAATTATTTTCTTTGTTTCGGTAGATGTGGGGCAGTTTCTGGCAAGCATGAGAGCGATTTTGGAATCCCTTTTCTCACAGTACAGTGGAAAAACCATAGTAGAAAGATTATGTAACTCAGTGTTTTCAATGGCAGCTCGTCAACTGGTGAGAAAAACTAGCAGCTATTTGTAAAGAACCAGAAGGGGGTTGGGGGTCTGCATCCCCAGGCCCAGCCTAAGGTGGACGCTGAGTGCTTCATCCATCTTCCATTAGGTTATCTTCCTGCTGGACTTCTGCACTTTAGACATCCCACACTGCGTGCTCTTGAGAGAGTTCAGCGTCCTCACAGAACTCCTGAAGAAGCTCTGTAGTGGCCCCGAAGGAGGACTGAGGAAGGTAACTCGAGTCGGCACTTGAGCCGCCCCGTGTTCTCTCTCAGGAGTGATGGGACACACTTAGTGAAGTGGACCACGGACTGCAGATAGGCACAGCTGAGCAGCCTCTAGAAGGCTCCCTTGATTTTATCAGTGGGCTTGCCAACAAGGGTGAATGTCACTCCAAGTCGATGTGGCCTGGTCAGCATTAGAAAGGAGACGCAGAAAAAGCTGTAGAGATGAATCTCATCATTTTATAGTTGATGAAGTTATATAAAAACCATGTAAGTGAGTGACAAAATTGAAGTCTAGAAGAGAAAATGTATGTTGAAAGGCAAATTACATTTTGTCTTTAGAAGAAATTTCTCCCTTACTTAATTATACATACATAACGTTTAATCACTGTCTTGTGTGAGCTTCTTCTTGTGTGTCTTTTGTGTGCCACAGAGCACAACTCTGTGGCAGTAGAAAAGGCATTTATATTTAACAGGTAAAAACCAAAGGCCCCCCCCCAACCCCCCGCTCAAAAGAAAAGGGTAGGAGAGGAAGGGAGAGTAGATCCAGATTTGCCAGTGTCCCAGGTAGGAATGTGAGGTCTTTAAACTCCTCATTCAGTACTTTTTCCACTGGGAATTCACACTGGTAATGATTTGTAAGTAGTTCTGTCATAGCAAAAAGGTACAAGCTGGTCATGGAGTTTTTGTGTGTAATAAAAGCACATCTCCTCGGCTGCGTGGTGGATGTGCGTTGATCTGTGTGAAGATGGGAATGTCAGGTTTGTCTTCGAGCCCGCCTGCTGGTTTGTGCAGGGCTGTCAAGGCCATCTGCCTGGAGCACTGATAGAGAAATAGTCTGCTGCATGTGGCTAGGTGTCGAGTGATAGAACCTTTCTTTCCCCTGGCTCATTTGTTATCATAGCTGGATGTTGAGACCTGGCAACAGGAACAGCCTGTGGTGTTACATACGTGGACGAAGGAATCTGCCCACAACTATGAAAATAATTGCCATGAGGTATCCGTCTTTGTTAGCCCAGGGGCAACCTATTTTGAAGTGGAATTCGATGACAGGTGTGAAACTGAAAAAAGGTAAGACTTCTATATTCTTTCACCCCCAAGCGCTAATAGGTCAGCAATGAGAGAAGGAAGCTAATAGAGGTTATGCCTTCACAGGTATGATTATCTGGAATTTACCGACGCTAGAGGTCGGAAAACACGCTATGACACAAAAGTTGGCACTGATAAATGGCCCAAGGTGAGTGATAGTCCCAGAAAGAGGTACCTACTTCTGCACCAATGCTTTTCCTTTTCTCAGCCTTCAGGGGGCAGTAGAGGTAAGGTCTTTGAAGGGAGGCATTTATGTTACACGTTTGTGAAAGGAAAGATTTATATCAGAGTTTGACCAGCTATAGTCTGTCACCTGTTCTGTAAACAAATTTTTTTGGAACACAGCCATGCCTGTTTATCATTTATAGCTGCTTTGGCACTGCAGTGGCAGAGTTGAGTGGTTGCAGCAGACTGCGTTGTCTAGAGTAAATGAAGAGCCTTCATCCTTAGCAAGAAGGGCTGGTGGGCGTAGGAGGATGGCCCAGACCATGTGATGGAAGCCAAGAGTCTGCCTCACAGTTAGAGCTGCTTGAGCTCTTGGGCTGGAGGTTTAGTACTGCCTCAGACTGTTGACCTTCTCTCCATGGTCAGTGGTCTTGGCAGGAGCAGAGGCATGGAAATGTGACCACTGGCTGAGTAGGTAGTGGACAGATGGTCACCCCAGGTGTAGAAAGCTGAGCAGCAGTATTCCACCAATTCTCCTTCTTCATGGGGTGTGGCTGTGAATGGTCTGTTTCCGTCACCCCTTTGTACATTTCTCCGTTAGTCATTTTGGACATGTGGAAATAGAGATCAATTTTAAACTGAGATGTTTCTCGTCATGAAGAGCATGCTGATTTCTGAAGCACTCCTCCTCTAATCTGTCTGACCACATGATTTCTGTTTGTCTCTAGAAAGTGACCTTCAAGGCCGGTCCTCGGTTGCAGTTCCTCTTTCACTCTGACAGCAGTCACAACGAATGGGGCTACAAATTCACTGTCACTGCCTGTGGGCTGCCCGATGTTGCCGTGTCTTGGGGGCTGGATTTACAGCTCCTCGTCTCCCGGCTGATGGGACGCCTGGCTTCCCAGTGCATGGCACTCAAGTCTGTGCGCCGTAAGTGCACATCCCTGTGCTTTCCCTTCTTACAACCATGGTGAAGTGCAAGATGCGCGCTTGCCCTCTTGTAGGTCGTCTCCACGTAATGGCAGGGGGTTAATAATATGCCCTTTCAGTTTCCTTTAAACCGAAAGAATAAAGTGTCCACTCAATACCATTGTCACGAAGCTTTTTGCCTTAGACTTTAGAACGTAGCAGGAAGGCTGCCATGGGTTCTCTGTCTATGGAGGATAACAGCTTTTTTTTGGCAACATTGTCATTTTTTTGCAAGTAGGTGTAGGTATAGTCCAACCAAAAGGCAGGAGTATAGAATAAGTTGATTGCATATCCTTTAAATATGTGAATATTTATGTAAATATATGTAGATATGTGACTATGGATTTTGTTTTAAAGTGATTCATTCAGGGCTGAGCAAGGTGGCTCATGCTGGTAATCCCAGCACTTTAGGAGGCCAAGGTGGGAGGATTTCTTGATCCCAGGAGTTCGAAACCAGCCTGGGCAGCATAGTGAGATCCCTATCTTTACCAAAAAAATGTAAAAATTAGCCAGGTAGGCCGGGCGCGGTGGCTCACGCCTGTAATCCCAGCACTTTGGGAGGCCGAGGCGGGCGGATCACGAGGTCAGGAGATCGAGACCATCCTGGCTAACACAGTGAAACCCCGTCTCTACTAAAAATACAAAAAATTAGCCGGGCGTGGTAGCGGGCGCCTGTAGTCCCAGCTACTCGGGAGGCTGAGGCAGGAGAATGGCGTGAACCCGGGAGGCGGAGCTTGCAGTGAGCCGAGATCGCGCCACTGCACTCCAGCCTGGGCGACAGAGCGAGACTCCGTCTCAAAAAAAAAAAAAAAAAATTAGCCAGGTGTGATGGCACATGCCTTTTGTCTCAGCTACTTGGGAGGCTGAGGCAGGAGGATCACTTGAGCCCAGGAGTTAGAGGCTGCATGCAGTGAGCTGTGATTATACTGCTGCACTCCAGTCTGGGTAACAGAGAGAGACTCTTGTCTCTTAAAACAAAAGGAAAAAGATGTGTTCAGTATAATTGTTTATTTAATTCTTCCAGGGAACAAGAATTGCAGAATAAAACTTTCTACTGTATTTTATTTCTTGATCATTTCTTGAGTTTTTCCAATTTTAGAAGTAAAATATAGAAAAATTACATAGTGGAAAAAAACAAAGGAAAATAGAATCATCCTTAATCCTAACACTCAGAAGTAACTGATTTTTTAAATATTTCTCCAAGAAAGAAAGAAATAGCTATTAGCATTTTTATTTCCACCTATTCTTTTCTCTTTGCCTATTCTAAACACATCTATGCTGGATATTTATTATTTGCTACAGAATTAAGTTTACAAATTGTGAATGTTTTTCCATAATTAAATGTTCCTGAATGGCCTCGTGTTATATGCCAGAAATGGTTCATATCCTATTTTCAGCTTACTATAAACAGATTAGTCATTTCCAAGGTACCTTGTAACTGAAGTTGTTCCACAGAGCAGCAGTATTTCAGGACTTGCTGGTTTAGCTTAATCTGTGGTATGTGTTTACAAAGTATCACAATTACATTCTGGTATGTGGGTAAACTTTCTCTAAGTTTTAATAGTATCCATGGTTTTTTTTAACCTTTTCTTTCTCATTTCAAAGATTCTCAATATATTAAGGCAAAAATAGAACTCTCATATGTCTTCTTCTCTTTCTAGAGTTAGGAAGTAACATGGTAGTACCTCAGGCAAAAATGGCATTAGTCCTAAGCTCCCCACTGTGGAAACCTGTCTTCAGGCATCAGGTTTGTCCAGAGTTGGAATTAGAAGCAAGCTGGCCCACTCACCCACACCGGAATAGTAAGGAGGTATTTACTCTTCCGTTTTCTTTCTATTTAGACTGGAAACTGCCTGCAAGTATTTATTACTTTAAGTTATAAACACTTGTGTTTCTATCTTACTACCCGTATTAAGCAGTTAGCTCCTTGAGGCCAGAAACTAAACCTTGTTAACTTGTTAACGCCACCGTGTCCCACAGGGGCCAGTGTGCAATAGGTGTTCAGAAATACTGAATGCGTGACTTGGGTGAAATGTAGGAGGTGCTCAGTAAATCTTTGTTGATGGAGTTATCAGGCAAACAATTGAGTGTACTTCTAGTGCCTGCTGAGTCAAGCTTTAGAGCAATGATTTGTGCTATACCTTTTGTTCTCCTTAGAATTACAGCACATGATTTAGGTGTATAAGATTTTAAAAACTAAAAAGTTTGCCCTGTCTTTATTTTTCACCTCTCCTTCCCTCTATTTCTGTATTCTACTTTTCTTCCTTCCCCTCCCTGCCCTGCCCCACGTTATTCAGTAGTTAATTGCCAAATCCAGTGGCTCTTCCTCAGCTTCTGTTCTCCTTGCCTCTGTTAAATTTGGCTCCTTCAGACCCTCTCTTCTTTGGATCCATGCTAGTCCACTGTCTTCTCTTACATCTGACTGCCCACCTGCCTCCTTCATTGACTTTTCATATTCCTCCTTCCCTAAAGGGTAGGCTTTATTCAGGCTTTCTTCCCTTCCCCACAGCCCACCAAGACTTCATCCTCTCCACTTTCTTCTCCTGTCAAACATTGCGGCCCTAATTCCTAATATCAGTCTCCAGGTCTGGTTTTCTCCCCGCTCCAAGTACCTGTTTCCATCTTCCTGTGAGGCATTTCCATTTAAATGTCCTGACTCCCCTTAACTCAGAAGTGTAAAACCAAAGACCGGTCACTTCTGTGGTGGTCAGTGTTCCCCAGGCCTGAAGCCACTGCTCCCTAGCATCCCCTGTCCTCACCTGTCTCCCCATTCCTGTCCAGTCAGCTTGCAGGTCCTGTGGATTCTTCCTCATGATGTTCATCTCTGTCCTTTCCTCTGTCTGCATCTTTATCCGGGCCCTCATTCGCACCTGCCTTATGACATTGGTACCTACCAAGTTTTTTTTATAATCACTGCATTATCTTGTCATTCCACTGCCAAGCACCATTAATGGCTCCCCATTGCCCACAGGGTGAAGTCTAACTCCTCAATGTGACAGTCAAGGCTCTCTGCAGTCTCCTTTCACCTTACCTATCTGACTCTAGTTCCCATCACTCCCCAGCTGAGACTTCAGGCCAGGTCAGTCTCCCCACTGACTCGTAACCTCTGCTAATGGTTATGTTCCTCAGAGCCAAATCTGCCAATCCTTCAGGGTCCAGGCCAAAGCCCATATCCTCCAGGAGGCTTTTCTTAATTACTTTAACCTACCAGGATCTCTCTCCTTTGAATTCTCAGCACTGGGTATCCCTTCTAGGCATTTGGCACTTAATAATCTTTTGCTTTACGGGAATGCTAGTTCTAATGCTTTTAATGTTTTATTTATGTTTATCTTTTTTTAACTCATATCTCTGTCTGGTCTTCCTAAAATAGATTTAAACTTCCGGAGAGTGTTCACTGTGTTTTATACTTCTGCTTTAGCCTAATAGTTTGCTCAATAAATTATATTTTTTGAATGAATGTGTTAAATGTGATGGGTTTGTTTTTTGTTTCCAGGTTAAGAACATTCCTGACGACCCCTGCCGCCATTTTCTTCTTGATTTTGCCCAGTCAGAGCCTGCTCAGAACTTCTGTGGGCCATATTCAGAACTTTTCAAAGGATTCATACAGGCATGTAGAAAACAGGCCCCAAAGACAGATATAGTTGCTGGTTCCACTATTGATCAAGCTGTGAACGCCACCTTTGCTGCTCTGGTGTATCGCACTCCAGATTTATATGAGAAGCTGCAAAAATATGGTAACTTTATTACAGGGAATATTTTTGATCTGAAGGCTAATTGCTAAGTTTTAAGAAAGCCTATCTTAAGTGAACATTTAAAATATTTTAAAATATAAACACATTTCTATAACTGTAAACATCATCTTGTTGGTTCTACTTTGCCTATTAAAAGATTCATGGCCACTTTATGGTTAGCAGATTATAATGTGTGGCACCTAACCTTGAGTTGCAAAATTAGCAGGTAAATTATCTTTACCCAGAATTCTCATGGAAAACTGCTGAGAAATTTAATGGAAAGAAACCTTAACTTGGGTCCTGGTCCCAGTGCAAAAACTCAAAAGTTGTGCAGCTTCAGGTTAATCAGACGACCTTTCTGCACCTCAGTTTCTTTATCTGTAAAATTGGTTTAAGGGTGATTCGCTCTAACATTCTAAGAAATTCCAATTAAAACCACAGATGTTTAAGTTCTTGAATGTAGTAATAACCAAGGAGGAAGCTGTAGGTATTAACTATTACCTTTAGCTAGCTTGCAGCGCCTTCGTAGCATCACCCCACTAGGCTTCCTTTGCTGATAACCTTCTCCTCACCATCTCTTTTCCTCATGTCTCTTAGGGATGCCATCTCTGTATTTACCCTGCTTCCCTGCCGCCTAGCAGGACCCACACGGAGGGAGAGTCTCTCTCTACCTTCATACTAATTCAGGGGAAAACTGTTTCAAACCCTACCTAGAGATAAGGCATGGGTTTCCTAATCACCTGGCAGGGTATGTGTTCTCTACGCAGTGCAGGTGAAAGAAGCAAAAACAGAGCTTCCTTCCATTAGAGTGGGTAATTGACTGTTGCTCATTTTGTTTTGTTTTATTTTATTTTACTTTTTGAGACGGAGTCTCACTCTGTCACCCAGCCTGGAGTGCAGTGGCGCGATCTTGACTCACCACAACCTCCACCTCCCGGGTTCAAGCGATTCTCCTTCCTCAGCCTCCCGAGTAGCTGGGATTACAGGCGCCCATCAACACGCCCGGCTAATGTTTGTATTTTTAGTAGAGACGGGGTTTCGCCCTGTTGGCCAGGCTGGTCTTGAACTCCTGACCTCAGGTGATCCGCCCGCCTCAGCCTCCCAAAGTGCTGGGATTACAGACGTGAGTACCGCGCCCAGCCTCGTTTTGTTATTATTGATATTTTTATTCCTACCACCTTTATTGCTCATTTCTTTGGATCTCACATTGCAGAATTTATTTTCTGATTGTTAAAACATCTTGATTACATCCCCAAATCTTAATATCTCCTTTAAAAAGCTGCTCAAATAAACAAAACTGCGTTGAGACATGAGTGGTTTATGGAAACAAATGTCATATGGAAGAGTTTTTCTCTGCTGAGGAATCGAGGGGGTGATGTAACCCGTATGGTTTTGGCGGGGGGAATGTCAATATGTATTTTTGTAATCAAGTTATAGTAAGAAAGCTGGATAGTCTTTTTACTTGAAGGAATTTTCAGTAGAGGGATAAAAGCCTGTGGGTTAAAAGCTGAGAAATGGAAGGCTTCCTGCTGTGGGAAACTTCAGGCTGTGTTCAGATACCACATACCTGTTTGCAGAAGAGAAAACACACAGTCAACTGTGGGAACTCTACAACTGTGGGAAGTCGGAATGTCTTGCTGTGTGCAGGTTGTTTCTAGAATGCCTGCCATTGTTGGTTTGAAGGAGGCCAGGCTTGTCTTAGTTCTTTCTGTCTCTGCCTTTGTGATATAGATATTGATATAGATATTATATGTCTAAGGACTATTTCCGAGTTAAGACTGAACTACTTTGAGAATGGTCTTTGTCTAGTAAATTTGCTCATCTTTGTCTAAAAATTAGTCACTCTTTGGGGTTAGAAAGGGTGGGGAGGAGTTTTTCAACTTGAATATAAGCTGCTTGAGGGCAGGAACTTTGTTTTTCTCAGCGTAATATTCCCAGTGTCTGGTACAGCCCTGGCATATTCCAGGGCTTCAGGAAATACTTACTGCATCGTAACATAGATGCAAAAGAGAGCTTCATGCTGTTCTAGTATATTATCTTTTGGGTTTTAGCTGAAGAGAAGGGGCAAGCCTCATAGATCTTTCTTTAAAAATTTTTTTTGTTAGGCTGCGTGCTGTGGCTTACGCCTGTAATCCCAGCACTTTGGGAGGCCAAGGCAGGCAGATCACCAGAGGTCAGGAGTTTGAGACCAGCCTGGCCAATATGATGAAACCCCGTCACTACTAAAAATACAAAAATTTGCCAGGTGTGGTGGCAGGTGCCTGTAATTCCAGCTACTCGGGAGGCTGAGACAGGAGAATTGCTTGAATTGCTTGAACCCGGGAGGCAGAGGTTGCAGTGAGCCAAGATCGCGCCATTGCACTCTAGTCTGGGAAATGAGCAAAACTCTGTCTCAAAAAAAATTGTTATTTTTCTAATTATAAACAAAACCTGTTTATGTAGAAACCTAAGTATAGAAAAGCTTAAAATAATTATCAACTACAGTCTCACCACTTAGAACCTTTATGAACGTTTTTCTGTTTACCTGGACTTTATGTAGGTATATTCATATGTATGTATATTTGTATATATATATATGTATCCATACACATTTTATTTTTTTGTTTGTTTTTAGAGACAGGGTCTTGCTCTGTTGCCTAGGCTAGAGTGCAGGGGCACAGTTGTAGCTCACTGTAACCTTGAATTCCTCGTCTCAAGTGATCTTCCTACCTCAGCCTCCCTAGTAGCTAGGACTACAGGTGCATGCCGGTGTGCCT
This sequence comes from Pan paniscus, assembly GCF_029289425.2. Taxonomy (NCBI): domain Eukaryota; kingdom Metazoa; phylum Chordata; class Mammalia; order Primates; family Hominidae; genus Pan; species Pan paniscus. The sequence continues at coordinate 11,684,665 of NC_073268.2, read as the reverse complement.
GGACAATTTTTTATTTTTTGTAGAGACAGAGTCTTGCTATGTTGCCTAGGTTGGTCTCGAGCTCCTGGCCTCAAGCAATCTACCTTCGGTCTCCCAAAGCACTGGGATTGGAGTTTGAAGCTGCAGGGGGCTATGATGGTGCCACTGCACTCCAGCCTGGGTGATAGAGTAAGACCCTATCTCTTAAAAAAATTTAAACAATAAGAATAATAAAAATAAAAAGTGCTGGGATTATAAGCATGAGCTGCTGCACTTGGCTTCCATGTTTTAAATATATAAACTCTCTTTAAATAAGATCATTTTATTTATACTGTTTCATAACCTGCTTTTTTACTTAATATACCATGAACTTTCTTCCATATCAATAAATACTTTTTTACTCACTGTTAATATTCTAAAATTTTTACTTTTAGTATTTTTTATATCTTTTAATATTTTACTCACTTTTAAAATTATTTCCATTTTAGAAATTATTTTGAAAAAAGTTAGTTTGAAATAACACAGGAACCCACACAGGTATTTGTGGCTTAATTGAATATTTTTTCCCCTGAGTCTCTCTTACCATCCTCAATGTGTGATTGTCAGGAGGACTTTTTCTGTACTTCAGCAGATTTAGATTTTTTGTGCTTAATGTTGCAGTAGTGAATTGTGTTACCTGAATGTAATCTCCATCTCTGCTTCTCTCCCCAGTCAACAGTGGAGGCAAAATAGCCCTGAGTGAAGAGTTTGCCCAGGTTTATTCCTTGGCAGATGGGATTCGAATATGGATGGTAAGATTTTCTTTGCATGTGATTTTGCTATATTTTAGGTTTTCTACCGTGATATCATGGAATTAAGATGAATTGTTCTCTTCTCAAGAATATAGCTTTAGGATTTTTGTTAAGCTAAAGTTTAGTGACATGAATAGATATAAAATAATTTAGAACCCTTGAAATTATAGTCTGGACAGTTGAAAATAGAGGAAACAGAATTTAGTTATCCCCTCTTTACATCCCTTCGTGGAACTCCGTAGAGTTGGCGGAACAGCATCGCTTTAGATACTAGGTAACCATGGCCAGTTTTAGGTCTCAGCATCACGTAGAGATGTCCCCTCATTCAGAGTAGAATAGGATGAAATTTTGGTTCAATCTGCAGCAGACTGGGTTTATGACCCTAGTAAGACTCTTCATTTCTCTAGATCTCGGCTTCTTCTTTATCAGTACTAGATAGGCTTTAGAGAAAGCCCCCTGCAGCACCAGTGTTCTAGAAATTTTTAAGTAATAAGGTTGTGAGTATTACAAACCCCTCTAAATGATACAACTGTAAAGTACTCTGTGGTCTCAGTGCTGTGTGCTTTTGAAGTAGTTTGCCATGGCTGTCCTTGCTTCCCTGCCTGGACAGCATAATGATGTGGCTCAAATTCTCCCCTAGTTAGAGATGAAGCAGAAGTCCCTGATGAGCCTGGGGAATGAAGCAGAAGAAAAACATAGTTCAGAAGCTACTGAGGTGAACCCTGAGAGCCTGGGTGAGTGTGCTAACACCAGCTGTTGTCCCTGAGCCTTCTGTTTTCATTTTAGGGCCTGGAAAACTAATTACTCACCTTCTAGATTATCTTAATTGAGGCTGTGTTGACCTAGGGAAAGTAATACAGGTGCTAAATATAGTATCCAAGGATGTATCAGAAATAGAGAAAATCCCAAAGAGGAGTAATGTTTTATTGACCTGCTCCAAATGGAACATCTTTCTAATCACTTCTCTTAGGCGGCATCGGGTCCTTTTTGAGCTACATCTTTTTTCTTTTTTGAGATGGGGTCTTGTTCTGTCTCCCAGGCTGGAGTGCAGTGGTTCAGTCATATAGCCCACTGCAGCCTCCCACTCCTGGGCTCAAGCAATCTTCCCGCCTTAGCCTACCGGGTAGCTGGGACATCAAGCAGGTGCCACAACACCTGGCAAATTTTTTTTTTCCTCTTTGTATCGCCTGTGTTAAGCAATTAAAAACTTTTTTTAGAGAAGGGGTCTCACTGTGTTGCCCAGGCTGGTGTCAGATTCCTGGCCTCAAGTGATCCTCCCACCTCAGCCTCCCAAAGTGCTGGGATTATAGGCATGAGCCACTGCACCTGGCCTTGTTATGATTTTAAAGTGTGCTCACACTGAATATTCAGTGAAATTAAAGAATTACTATTATTTTTTAAATATTATGGTTGTTATTTTTTAAAACTCATATATTTTTAAGAGAAATATGCTAAAAATTTTTACAGATAAAATAGTGTGGTGCTGGAATGTGTGTGGAAGTAATCCGGGGAGTGAGGGGTTGATGGGGGTGAAACAAGATTGGCCGTGAGTTAATAATGACGGAAGCTGAGTGACAGGTACATGGAAGGGTCCTTATGGTATTTTCTCTATATACATGTTTGAAAACATCTACCATAAAACTTTTTCTAAAAAGTGTGCTGATAGTACTGGCGAGATTTTGATTTCTATAATGAGATAAAATTTGATTCTGTTCTTCTATTCTGTCAGTAAATATGTGTATCACTTTTTTGTTTTTTGGTTTTTTTGTTTGTTTTTTTTTGGAGACAGTGTCTCACTCTTTCGCCCAAGCTGGAATGCAGTGGCATGATCTCGGCTCACTGCAGCTTCAACTTCTCAGACTCAAGCAATCCTTCCGCCTCAGCCTCCCAAGTAGATTATAGGCGTGTGCCACCATGTCTGGTTAATTTATTGTTTTTTTATAGAGATTGGGTTTCACCATGTTACCCAAGCTGAGGTATCACCCCAAGTGATCCTCCCGCCTTGGCCTCCCAAAGTGCTGGGATTACAGGCGTGAGCCACCACACCAGGCCTATATCACTTTATTCATGAAGCTGTCTCTTGCCCTAAATTGTGACGTTTAACTTATTTTCTCTACAGAAGTAGGCAATAAATTTAAACTTTTTTTTTTTTAACTTTAAATTCTAGGGTACATGTGCACAACGTGCCGGTTTGTTACATATGTATACATGTGCCATGTTGGTGTGCTACACCCATTAACTCGTCATTTACATTAGGTATATCCTCTAATGCTATCCCTCTCCTCTCCCCCCTCCCCCATAATTTTAACTTTTTTTTTTTTCAATTATGATTCTTGTTTGCATCTAGCAAAAGAGTGTATTGAGAAGAGTCTTCTATTACTAAAATTTCTGCCCACGGGCATAAGTTCAAAAGAAAGCTGCGAAAAGTTGGAGACTGCTGATGAAACCAGTCATCTCCAGCCACTCAACAAGCGTCAGAGGACGAGCTCTGTGGTGGAAGAGCATTTCCAAGCCTCAGTATCTCCCACTGAAGCCGCACCCCCTGCCACAGGAGACCGGAGTCCTGGCCTGGACACCCAGCCAAAGCTGCCATCCAGCAGTGGCCTTCCTGCTGCAGACGTGTCCCCTGCCACAGCTGAAGAGCCCTTGTCACCTTCCACACCCACCCGCCGGCCTCCCTTCACCCGAGGGCGACTCCGGCTGCTCTCCTTTCGATCCATGGAGGAGGCCAGACTGGTGCCCACAGTGAAAGAGAAATACCCTGTGCTGAAGGACGTCATGGACTTCATTAAGGATCAGTCGCTCTCGCACAGGAGGTAAGCCCATTGTTACCTTCCTGTCGCTTTCTCTTTTTAAGCCGTAGTTACCCAGTCTAGTCAGAGGCTTGAAGTTCATGTTGAAAACGAACAAATAATATTTAGGATAGATCAAGGCTTGTTTTAGAATATTCAAAAAAAGTTTTGATTTTTTTTTTTTTCTTTAAAGAAGTAATTTTTGGGTGGGCACGGTGATTCATGCCTATAATCTCAGCAGTTTGGGAGGCCAAAGTGGGAGGATCACTTGGGATCAGGAGTTCAAGACCAACCTGGGCAACATAGTGAGACCCCCCCACCCATCTACAAAAAATTTTTTTTAAAAATTAGCTGAGGCTGGGTGCGGTGGCTCACGCCTGTAATCCCAGCAATTTGGGAGGCTGAGGCAGGTGGATCACCCGAGGTCAGGTGTTCGAGACCTGCCTGGCCAACATGGTGAAACCTCCTCTCTACTAAAAATACAAAAATTAGCTGGGCGTAGTGGTGGACGCCTATAATCCCAGCTACTCGGGAGGCTGAGGCAGGAGAATTGCTCGAAGTTGGAAGGCGGAGGTTGCAGTGAGCCGAGATCACGCCACTGTACTCCAACCTGGGTGACAGAGCAAGACTCTGTCTCAAAAAAAAAAAAAAAAAAAAATTACCTGAGTGTGGTGGCACCTGCCCGTAGTCCCAGCTACCTGGGAGCCTGAAGCAGGGGGATCACTTGAGCCAGGTAGGTTGAGGCTACAGTAAGTCAAGATTATGCCACTTAACTCCAGCCTGGGTGATAGAGCAAGACTGTCTCAAAAACAAAAAAAAGATATTTTTTCATGTAAGATTTATATATTATACTGTTTATAAAGTATATCTCAAGAACGTACCATTAGAATTTTAAAAGGAAGCATTTTTTGGGTAGCTGCCACTTATAAAACTGTCTTATTTTAACCCAGGGAGAAATTTGGATTTGGCATTTTCTAGAAACATGGCCGCCCTATGTTACCCAGGCTGGTCTCGAATGCCTGGGCTCAAGGAATCTTTCTGCATCAGAGGGTTACAGGCATGAGCCACCACACCCAGCCAGGATTTGATATTTTCCAACAAAATTATTTGTTCATAGGCCTACATCTCTGGAAGTATTGCATGTTTAAGTTAGTGAGGAATTTCCTGTCCTAAGAATTAAGGCTTTGTCTCTATGGAAAGTGAAAATATCAATGTTCCTTTTTAATTCGTTAAGTTAAATAATGGGTTGTCGGACTTCTGGACAGTTGGCATGAACTGATTTGTAGTGCTGCTGAGTGATGACTTAAAAATAGTAAAGAGGTATTGGTACTCCTCCTACATGGTGTTTCTAATACCTCACAATAATATTTCCTCTTTGATATATGGCATCAGGGCTTTGGGGGGGATATTTTCCGTCTGCCCCAGCTCAAGAGTTTTCTGGGTGTTCCTGACTTGCATTGTGTCTCCAGTGTTGTGAAGGTTCTTTCCCTGAGGAAAGCCCAGGCCCAGAGCATCCTGGAAGTCCTGAAGATAACTCAGTACTGTGCAGAATCCCTTGGGCAGCCCCACTGCTTCCATCCACCTTTCATACTTTTCCTGTTGGAACTTCTGACCTGCCAGAAAGATTTTACCAAGTAAGTACAAAGGACAGGTCCAGAAGGAAAACAGCAAAGATCATTGTAAATAAATCCTGATTATCTTCTCTGATTAATAGCAGCATCATTTCTATGTAGGATACAAATGTACATTTTTGGTTAATTCATTCTCTCGTTCCAAGGAAAGATGGGTTATATCCTTTTAATATGTAACTGCCGGGAACATGTTTATTCCTCCTGGTGAGTTGATCAGGTTTACTTTCCAGATGGTGAGAATTGCATTCCTCATATACTCATGCATCGTTTGGCTCCTGGAAGCTGTGAGCTAAATATAAGGCTTACAGAAATGATATTAATCTGAGTACCTCAAAAGGTGGTTCTTAAGATTAACTCAATAAATACCTTTTGAGCGTCTAGTGTGCTAGAATGTCTTCTGGGTGTTATGCAGCAGTAGACAAGGCAGATTTTATATTATATTGAGGAGAGAGAGACAATAAAAAACCAAATAAATGAAAAAATACCAGATAGTGATATTGTTATGTGGTGATTAATACAGTGACCTAGTTTAGATGGTCAGGGAAGGCTGGCTGAGGAGATGAAAGCCAAGAGGTGAATGACCAGCTAAGATCAGAGAGAAGAGCCTTGAAGGCAGAAGGAACAGTGCAGAGGCTTCAGAGGGGGGAGTTAGTCCGAGGAACAGAGCGAAAACCAGTGTGGCTGACAGGGAAAATGGGATGGGATAAGATCAGAAAGGCAGGACGCTTATCACTATAAAGTATTTCGATTTTATGCCAAGTTGTAGTTGGGAAACCACTGGAGATTTTTAAGCCCAGGAGGATCACACTTTGTTTTATATTTATAAAAGGTGCCCCTGGCTACTGTGTGAAAAGAGGTGGAAATAAGAAAAGCAGTTAGGAGTCTGTGGCAGTAGTCCAGGCAAGAAATGATGGTGGTTTGATCCAGAGAATAATACTGGAGATGGGGAGGAAAGGATGAGATTCAGAATGTATTTTAGAGGTAGAATTGTCAGGACTTATGGTTGGATAAGATGGAGAGGGTAAATGAAGGAAAGGAATCGTGGGAAACTCCTAGGATTTGGGAGTGAGCAGCTGGTGGATAGTGATGCGTTCTAGTGAGGGAAAGAGTATGGAAGAAACAGATGGGGGTGAAAATCAAAAGTTTTGTTTTGGCCATGTTAAGCTGGAAATCTTTTTTGTAGAGATACGAAGTAAAGATATTGAGAAAACAGAGGTCAGCGTTTTAACTAAAGTTACGGAAAGAAGTCAGGACTAGGGATAGAATTTGGATGCAGTTGGCATGTAGGTGACATTTAGAGCCATAAAACCTCCTAGAAAGGGTGCGGAGATGGACAAGAAGGGGCCTGGGACTGAGCCTTAGGGACACTTCTTTACTTAGAAGTCAAGCAGAGAAAGGAGTGTCAGCTAAGGAGATCAAGAAGCAGTGGCCAGTCAGGTAGATAAAAAACCAGGGGATGCTGTTGTCCCAGAAGTCAAGAGAAGAATGGATCTCAAAAGATAAGAATGTCAGGTGAGTGCCCTTCCCTGGAAAAAAAAAAGATAAGAATGATCAGTTGTGTCAAATACTAATGTGAGAATTCGAAAGAGATAAAAACACACTGGATTTGGCAGCAGTCTTACTGGAGCCATTGGCCAAAAGGCCAGCGAGAATGAGGGTGATAAAATGGAGAGACTACAGACATTTAGTTTAAGAAATTTGGCCTCAAAGGGAGCAGAGAAACGGGGAAGTTTTTGGAGGGCGATGTGAGGTCAACTGAGGGTTTCAAAGAGATGTAAGAGTACTTCTGTGTGTTGGTGGGAATGAATCAGTGATAAGGAAACTTGGTGCAGGAAGAGAGGGGATAATTTGCACTAGCAGTTGTATAAGTTGAGAGATTGGCCTTTGATTGAACCAGGGAGGCTCTTATCTGTAGTAGTGAGGAAATAGGACACACAGTGTCCACAAGTTGGCTGGTAGATATTTGGTGGTGCAAAGGTAAGGGAATTCATATGTGATTGTTACTTTTCTTTCTCAAGATACCTAAGTTTCTCTTTTAAAAAGTAAAATATAAGGATAGTCATCAGAGAGAATGGAAGGATGAGAAGGAGGTAGTGGTGGCATCAGGAGAAGCAGGAAGGGGTTTTTTGGTGGGGGTGGGGGGTTGAGTGTTTTTTTTGTTTGTTTTTTGTTGTTGTTGTTGTTTGTTTTTTTGTCTTGAGACAAGAGTCTCACTGTGTCACCCAGGCTGGAGTGCAGTGGCATGATCTCGGCTCACTGCGGCCTCCGTCTCCCAGGTTCAAGTGATCCTCCTGCCTTGGCCTCCTAAGTGTGTGCCACCACGCTCGGCTAATTTTTGTATTTTTACTAGACACTGGGTTTCCCCATGTTGGCCAGGCTGGTCTTGAACTCCTGACCTCAGTTGATCCGCCCGGCTCAGCCTCCCTAAGTGATGGGATTACAGATGTGAGCCACCATGCCTGGCCTATGGGAAGGTTTGATAGTAATGAAAATTGAGAAAGGAAAGCCAGTCTACTGAATTGCCTGACAATTTTGAGGGCTTATTTGATCACTATGGTTGCAAATTTAAAGTCATACTAGTCAGCTTGCTTGTGTGGTGTTTCCTCCACGACATTCAGCTGTTTTGATATAGGTATAAGATTTCTCAGGCAAGTACATGGAGGAAGGAAGGGACACAGGAGTTAGTGTTTGCTAAGGTATGATTATGGGCCATGGTATCTAAGCTGAGAAGGGGGCAGAGAGAAAGCATGGCAGGAGTAGTAGATGGTGAACATGAGGCAGCGTCCTGGGCTGACGCCCGCTGGTATTGAAGAAAAGGCTGCTGTTGGAGTCCTACCTGGGTGAGCAGGAGAGCTGGGGTCAGAGTAGGGTGCTCTGGCATCAGTGTGTCAGAGATGATGTCATCACATGATAACAAGGTCCGGGAAATGACCATCAAACTAAGATGGCTAAGGGCGTGGAAGAGAAGATCACTGGAGATGCAGATGGAAGAGAATTGAGGGAAAAAGGAATGGAGACATCATTTTCATGGATGTTGAAGTCACCAAGATGGCCAGGATCATGGTAGAAAAGACAGTGAGGTTGGTGCCAAAGTCATCAATGAAGGGAGGCAGAGGGGTGAGCGTGATTGTGTGGAGAGGATCAAATGAGGTCATTTGTGAAAAATACTTAACACAGTATCTGGCACCCAAGTAGTGGTGGGAGGGATGGGTTTATATTCACAAAGAAGATCAATAATCTCATCTCCATGCTTCTGGGTAACTCTCTTGAGCCCGTCAGAGGGATTCACTTGCTGTTTTGTGTGTTACCTTCTATAGGTATTATATTTGTATTTACTTAAGTTCCTGTGCCGCTTTGTTCAGCTGACTGCCACTTGCTCTTTTTCATGTAAGAAATCATTATTATTAAGAAAAAGATGTTCTGGCAATTAAGTGAATCAGTGATTTCCTCTGTTTCTAGTTATTTTGGACACCTGGAAGGCTGTGGTGCTGATCTACACAAAGAAATTCGAGACACTTACTATCAACTTGTTCTGTTTTTGGTCAAAGCAGTTAAAGGATTTAGTAGCCTAAATGACAGGTACTGGATAACTTTTATCATTTCTAGAGAAAAAAAATGTATTTTTTTCTGATTATAAAAGAAATATATGTGCACTGTCAAAAATACCAAAAAGCACAAAGAACAAAATAAAAATAACCTCTAATGTTACCACCTAGAGAGCTAATCACTAATGTTAACTTATTCGTATATTTTCTCCCAGTCCTTTTTCTGTCTGGTGTGTATATTTTCTTTTTAAGGGGATGAGTCTGGGTTTTTCTAAGAATTTATAGCCTATTATTTTCTGTTTTGGTATATTAGGGATTTTTTTGGTTTGTTTTGAGACGGCCTCATGCTGTCACCCAGGCTAGAGTACAGTGACTCAATTGTGGCTCACTGCAGCCTGGACCTCCCAGGCTCAATTGATCCACTCACCTCAGCTTCCTAAGTAGTTGAGACTACTGGTGCATGCCACCATGCCCGGCTAATTTTCTTTATGTTTTGTAGAAATGGGATTTTGCCATGTTGCTCAGGCTGGCCTTGAGCTCCTGGGCTCAAGCAGTCTGCCTGCCTCGGCCTCCCAAAGTGCTGGAATTACAGTCATGAGCCACCACGCCCAGCCAGTATATTATGTATTATGTACAGTTTGAAAACGAGTATAAAGCCATTTCCCAGTCCTCTTAGTAAATGGTTTAGACATAAGCCTTAAATCAAATGATTCTTCTGTAAATCTAAACTGCATAACCTTGGCTAATTTGGAGCTGGCCCTGATCTTGCAGTTTATCAGAAGGTGATTTTTACTTCTCAGTTCTTTACCATAAGATACCCCTGTGGTGGTCCTGGCAGGGTGGAAACCTTACTTTACACTTTTCAGAGTTATTTTATGTAAGCTTTGAAGGATGTTTGTGTGGAGTGTGAGGAATTTGAAAGGAACCCAAACCAGCAATGTGAAGTTCCCTTCTGCTTTCAATTGCAAACCAGGTCACCTACTTGAATTGCTTCTGTTGCCTCTGTTGGTAATAAGCAGCTCTGCTAATGGTCACTTTCACGGCCCCTTTAGGTCCTTGCTCCCTGCCTTATCCTGTGTTCAGACAGCCCTGCTTCATCTTTTGGATATGGGCTGGGAACCCAGTGATCTCGCCTTCTTTGTTGATATTCAGTTACCAGATCTCCTCATGAAAATGTCACAGGAGAATATAAGTGTCCATGACAGTGTGATCAGGTAAGAGCACGGTCCTGCGCTCTGCAGTTCCTAATGTAGGTTATGAAACGCAAGGAACATAGTGGGGGCGTTAAGAGCACAGACTCCGGAGCTAGACTGTCTGTGTCATATCTTGGCTTTGCCACATCCTAGCCGAGTGGCCTTGCGCAAGTCTTATAATCCCTCTGTGCCTCAGTTTCCTCATCTTCAGAGCTGGAGATAACAATGGTGCTGCCTCCAAGGCTTGTTGTGATGAGTACCTGAGTTATATATTTCAGTGTTTAGAACCACATCTGGCATGCAGTAGAGCTATGTACATTGATGGTGGTGAACTCGTGAGCTCTGAGGCCGAGAATCCTCTGCATTTTGGTGATCTTAGTATAGCTTGCTGAATTGGGAAATCCTTTTCCATAATTTTTGTTACATGTGTATGTTACAAGAAGTTAGCCACTCTAACTTCTTGCACATTATAAGGACCTCAGTTAGAAAAAAATCATGTATGAAGGGTTTTTTTCCTCCGATTTGGCCCATATCTCTCCACTCTACTCAAATCCACTTCCCTATTTGCGGCCATTCATGTGTAGAAAAGAGGAGAAGGGGAGGGGGAATGCACTAAGAGGAGAGAAGTGGGAAGAAGTGAATGAGTCAACACCAGGATAGTCTCCACTCTCTCAGGAGAGCTGTTCCAAGGGAAAAGGGGACAGAATTAGAGCTGTCTCTTTAGTTCACGAACCTCAGCCGTTGCCTCGCTGTTGGAGCTCCATTGGCAGAGACGGGGCAGCACTAGGGGGCATCAGCTTGTGGATCTTGGCTGTGGGCCTGCTCGCGGTTTCTCGCTTTGTCTCCCTGCACGCCACAGTCCTCAGGGAAGGAAGCACGCCCTTTACAGCAAGCCCTCGTGGCACCTAGCGCAAAGCTTAAGTATGAGTATAGGCCTAAAACCATTTTGTTGGAATGCATGAATGAATGAATGTGTATTTATAGCTTGGTAGATATTTTGTATTTGCTCCTAAGCAAATCTTTTTCTGTTTAAAGTTCTATTTGTTAAAACGAGCTATAAACTGAAATTATGGAAATTTACAATTTTGCATCCCAAAGGAACTTATAAGATTATCTACCTGAAGCGCTTTATTTGAAATGAGGAAACTATGGCCATACCACCCTGAATGCACCTGATCTCGTCTGAAATGGGGAGACTGAGGACCAGGGCTGAGTCATGTGTCAAGGTCTCACAGCAGCTGGTGGTAGAGCTGAAGTCACAGTGTCTCCTGATTCCCTTCTCATACTGATTCCACCAGGATATGCTGAGCGTGTCTAAATCAGACTAAAAAATAATAATAATAATAACTTTATTTGGCCCTAGTGCCTGGCACATAGTAGGTTCACCATAAATGATTGTCCAGTGGAATTATGCCATGTGGTACAACCTTTCAAACTCTTAATTTCTCATCCCTTATAGTCTACTCTGGAAAGGGCTTCTCCTTCTTTCTTGGCATATATCTACCAAATATTTGACAAATCCTGGGGCTTTGAAAAGCAGTTGACCTTTCCCTCTCAGAAGCTGAAAAATGCCCGATATAATAGACCTATAGACACAGGGTCTGCTAACCAGTACTTTCCTTGGTGATTGGGAGAGGCATGCTTTTCTCTCTTTATGTCCTTCTTTCAGCCAATGGAGTGAAGAAGATGAGCTTGCTGATGCCAAGCAGAATTCAGAATGGATGGATGAGTGTCAGGATGGCATGTTTGAGGCCTGGTATGAAAAAATAGCCCAGGAAGATCCAGAGAAGCAGAGGAAAGTAAGACCTCTCAACTAGAGTACTCTGAAGTGATTTGCTAGGAGTTTGGAGAGGAGAGTTTGCCTGGGGGGGTTCTGGCAGGCTCTTTCCTGAGAGGGCTGCAGGTGGCATTCAATACCCTAGTGAAGGGGTCCCCAACCGCTGAACGCGACCGAATGCAGGCTGTGAGCAGCGGGCAAGCGAGGGAGGCTGAGCTCCGCCTCCTGTCAGATCAGCTGCGGCATTGGATTTTCACGGGAGCCTGAGCCCACAAGAAACCGCGCATGCGAGGCATGTAGTTTGTGCGTGAGGGATCTAGTTTGTGCGCTCCTTATGAGAGTCTAATGACTGATGATCTGAGGTGGAACAGTTTCATCCCGAAACCATCCCCCACCCAGTCCTGTGCAGAAATTGTCTTCTACGAAATTGGTCCCTGGTGCCAAAAAGGGAGACTGCTGCCCTAGCATCTGGTGTTTAACCTTTAACCTGAGAGGCTATAAATCCTGATTTGACTACACTCAGAGTGGCTCCCTCCCGTAGAACTAGACTCATTGGAAAATTGGCTCTTAAAGCTGATGTACAATATGAGGTGCCAATTTACTAATTTACAGTGAGAAATAGAATTGCTGGAGGGCCTGGGCTCTAGTGTCCTTGGAGCAGCACATTCTCTTCCTGTAGACAAGCAGCGTGGGCAGCCACGTTTCCATCAGAAGGCTGCCTGGTGAGCATGGGAGCAGCCGTATGTATAGAGAGGGCATCAGAGCTGCATGATTCGGATGTGCAAAGGCTCAGGTTCAGATAGCCCACTGTGTCCATCTCCACGTCAGGTGTTAAATCCATCGCTACCACATGTGCCAAGCATCTGCTGCCTCAGATTCATTCATTTTCTAAGTATCGAGTGCCTACTATGTGCCAACCACTTTGTTCACATAGCACCACTGTGGTGCTTGGATGGAGCTTGCCAAGTGGGCCTTTGTGGCTTTTTCTCTCGCATATGTTAATACCTTTTGGGAGTTCTGTAGTTGTAAGGTGACTTGGCATATTTGCTCTGGTCTACTGTATGACTTACTGATTTAGATCCCTCATTTCCAGGCCCTAAAGAGAAACAATACTGTAGTCCAAGTACTTTCCAGTAAAGCAATTTGTTTGCTCATTAGACAGTTCCCAGACTATCCCTGCAGAAAGTTTGCCTGTAAGTGCCAGGGACAATACTCCTTTTGCAGTGTTTCCTGTATCTGTGAACACTACCATCGTCCAACCACGTACCCAAGCCAGAAACTTTCTTCCCTTTTACTGATCCCTATATCCAGTCGGTCACCAAGGTTTCCCACTTCTGCCTCAACACCTCAAATCTACGCACCTTTCACCATCCCGCCTACCACTCAGTCCCAGCCCTTATAATGTGCCATGGGGTTCCTTTAACACTTTGGTCATGGTCAGTCTCCCTGAGTCCAGGCTTGCCCCTTTGATCCATTCTTTCCTCAACTTCCAGAAGAGCACTCCAGTCCGATCACATTACTCTTCTCTCTAAAAACAATCTGTAACTCCTAAGACTGATATGCAAGGCCCTTTGTGGTTTAACCTTTCTCTCTTCATCTGACTATTCCCCTCTGTACTGTATTCGACACACTGAGTCATGCCAATTTCATAAACCTGTCTCTCATCCCCTTTTTGCTGTCTGTCAAATTTGCTATTCCTATCTGACATGCCCACCTCCCTTACCCCGACCCGTCTAGTACCTGTTTGTCCTTTGGGTCTCACCTGAGGAATTATCTCCTTTGGAAAACCTTCTTTGACCTTCTGAATACCCATTGGTAGCCATAGTCCTCTGTCCTCTAAGCCTCCTGCAATTTCCTGTGAAAGCACTGGTCATACTAAATGGTCATCACCTCCTTGATGGAATTCCCAACTAGACACTGAGGAGCTTATTCATTATCAAATCCTAGCACTTAGTACAATGCCTGGAACATCTTCAGTACCTAGTGAATGGAGGAATTGATTAGTGAATTGTGGCCACCTTAGAAAATCTATCAGTTAATTGTATGTGTTTGGCCTTACAGATGCACATGTTTATTGCTCGCTACTGTGACCTGTTAAATGTGGACATCTCTTGTGATGGGTGTGATGAGATTGCCCCCTGGCATCGATACCGCTGTCTGCAGTGCAGCGACATGGATCTCTGCAAAACTTGCTTCCTAGGTAAATTTCATGAACTGGGTACGCCGTATCCAAAGGCTATATCACTTCTGATTTCTATGATCTTGTCATTTTTAAAAACTCTCAGTGTACTAAATCAAAGTACTGCCCAGTGGTATTTTCTCTGACTTCTTGGCGAACGTGAGCCTTATCTCCTCTACTAAATGAAAAGCTCCACAGCCCTAATATCTGTCGTGCTTCCTTCTTCTATCATGCTGGGTGTAGCCACTTAATAAACACTCGGGACCAGTGTATGTATGTTCAGTGGAGTTTTCAGGAAATAGTGTTTGCTTCTGAATCATGCAGTGTTTACATGTAGCAAAATACACACGCACACATATACAAGCAAGCTTCAAAAACCCTCTCGCACACTTGACTTCTAGGTGCTGAGGTAAAACAGATGCACAGTAGTGCACACCTGACTGGCCTTTTTGTGCATGGCCCAGTGGTAAGAGACAGCCCTTGCCCTGGAACCATCTACAGTCCAGCAGGAGGACTGGACAGATCCACAGAATGTCTATTCCAGTACAAGAATGTGTGTGCTGAGTTATAAATGAGGGTACAGATTGTTTCTGGAAAAGTTTAGAAGCAGTAGCAGCATTGCTGCAGGGAAGGCTCGTGAAGGAGGTGGAATGAGAATTGGTTTTTGAAGAAAGTTAGAACTGGACGATGTGTAGGAAACGTTGGGGATGGTATCACCATCAAGGGCATAGCAAACCCTGGGACAGAGGAGTGTCTGTAGTGACTTTAGATGGCCATGCTGAAATGTTTGCCCAACTAAGTGATGGATTAAGACAGGTGGGGCCCCCGACTGTGGGACCCCAAGATACTAGGCTAAGGAGTTTGAATAGTCTAGAGACAGCAGGGAAGGTTTTTGAAGTAGGTATTATTAATAACATGATGAGAGCTATGCTAGAGGAAGGTGGTTCTGTCGGTGCTAAGAGTCTCCTTTAGGAAGTCAGTCACAGTATTCACACAGGCATGGGAGCCTGGACTGGGTTCATGGCAGTGAGAATGAACAGAGGTGGGCCAGGCGCGAGGAGCATTCTGCAGGGTCCATGACAGAGCTTAGAGTGAGAAGGGCCCAAGGGCCTTAGAGTGAGAAGGAGACCAGTGCAGCCCATCTCTTTCCTGACTGTTATTCTCTCTCACTCACTGGGTCTGGGTCTGGTTTTTTCTTTGTTTCCCCCTCCCCGAGACAAACTCTCACTCTGTCACTCAGGCTAGAGTGCAGTGGCACCATCTCAGCTCACTGCAACTTCTGCCTCCTGGGTTAAAGTGATTTTCCTGCTTCAGCCTCCCAAGTAGCTGGGAGTACAGGTGCCTGCCACCACATTTGGCTAATTTTTGTATTTTCAATAGAGACGAGGTTTCACCATATTGCCCGGGCTGGTCTTGAACTCTTAGACTCAAGCGATCTGCCTGCCTCGGCCTCTCAAAGTGCTGGGATTACAGGCATGAGCCACAATGCCTGGCCCTTTTTTAATTTTTTAATTTTTATTTTTTTATTTTGGAAGTCTGTTTTCATCTGTGATTCTGGAGTGAAAAAGGAAGAGCAAATATCCTGATCAGTCCTCAGTGCTTGTTAACAGGAATACATCAACAGAGGCTTACTCTTTGTTAGTGGAGGGGTCACAGGAGACGGCTCACAAATTAACCTGTGGACTTGTTTCCACCAAATAGCAGTCCTGATAATACATTTGATCTCACTGTACCATTGCCGAGAAATTCTGTGCCAAGAGTCTCATTCATATGCCTCGAGCCACCCAGGCAGAGCACCCTGTCTCCAGAGAACGCCTGTGGGCCCTGTATCCCTGAGCAGTCACTTGGGAACGGCCCTGGTGCTGGGGTTGGTTTGGGTTTGGAAACTAGCCCATCTAGGAGCCCTCTACCTCATCCCCTCACACTGCTGTGTTTCTCCTCAGGTGGGGTGAAGCCTGAGGGCCACGGAGACGACCATGAAATGGTCAACATGGAGTTTACCTGTGACCACTGCCAGGGTTTGATCATAGGCCGGAGGATGAACTGCAATGTTTGCGATGACTTTGATCTTTGCTACGGATGCTATGCAGCGAAGAAATACTCCTACGGGTATGTCTCAGTTGCCCGTCGCCACCAGGCCTTTTATTTACACGTTCCTTCACTTGAAAAGGGACTTCTTTCTTGTTTTAAAAAAGTTTTTTTTTATTTAAAAAGTTAAACATAACCAAAAGTAAAGAGACTAACACAGTGAATCTTCATGTACCCATTACCCAGGTTCAGCAGTTAGGAAGATTTTGTAATGTGTGCTTAGTTTATTGCTTTTTTTTTTTTTCCTATGTTAAAGTATTTTAAAGCCAATTCCAGGACCGGGCTCGGTGGCTCACGCCTGTAATCCCAGCACTTTCAGAGGCCGAGGCGAACTCCTGTGGTCAGGAGTTCGAGATCAGCCTGCCCAACATGGAGAAACCCCGTCTCTACTAAAAATACAAAAATTAGCTGGGTGTGGTGGCGGGTGCCTGTAATCCCAGCTACTTGGGAGGCTAAGGCATGAGAATCGCTTGAACCTGGGAGGCCGAGGTTGCAGTGAGCTGAGACTGCGCCACTGCACTCCAGCCTGGGCGACAGAACGAGACTCCATCTCAAATAAATAAATACATAAATAAAGCAAATTCCAGGCCTTAAATTATTTCCTTCCTACATACTTTATACCCCCCTTTAAAAATTATGGGTTTTATTCACATTACCAAAATGCTATTACCACACCTTCCAAAATCACAATAAGCAATTCTTCCTTAGTCCAATTTCCGCAGACAACCTCTGGGGATTGTGAAACCCTGAAAGGCGTGTTCTGTGTTTGTGTTTCTTCATTTTTCTGGAGAGAGGGCCCACACCTTTCTTTCCATTTTCAGTAAGCGCATCCTAGAGGTGACTAATGCCCAGTTGCGACCACATGCTCTCCTAAGGCCCTGTGCTCCTGTTTGGAGCCACAGAAGCTTTTGGAGGGTTGTAAGCTTTAAATGTGTCTTGCCTTTGCAGCCATTTGCCTACCCACAGCATCACGGCCCACCCAATGGTAACCATTCGGATCAGTGACCGGCAGAGGCTCATCCAGCCATATATCCATAACTACTCCTGGCTGCTCTTTGCTGCCCTGGCTCTCTATAGCGCCCACCTGGCCAGTGCAGAGGATGTGGATGGGGAGAAGCTGGACCCCCAGACCCGCAGCAGTGCCACCACCCTGCGGAGCCAGTGCATGCAGCTCGTCGGGGACTGTCTGATGAAGGCTCATCAGGGAAAAGGTGACTTCCCAATGCACAGAAACCAAAACCAGCCCTCAGTTGCTGGTGAAAAAAAGCCTTGGCAAATGTAAAATACTAAGCTTAGTTTACAGGTGGCAACATCCACTTTTCCACAAAAGGGGCTTACCCTGGTGTGAAACTTAATTTTTAAGTTCCCCGATGGATTTTAGAGAAATGTTGGCATTGAAGTTCAACATTTAATTTCTCTGAAACTAATATTAATACCTCAAACTAATTTTAAATAATAATTAAAACTCTTTATATCTGTGGATGCAGTCTAGTATTTGAATCTACCAAACTTTGCTGAAAGAATCCAGACTTCTTAACCTGGAGTGTAAATCTGCTTCCACACAAGTGTATTCTAGATGAGAGCTGTTTACGAGTAAAATAGTTTAGCAATATATCGACATGAATCTGACTTGACTAAGGAGTGGTGGGAAGAAAGCAACTTGAAAGTTAAACCTTGGAGACATCTAAGTTCCTTCAGATAATGGCATCCCCATTCTAGTCAACATTAGGGAACCAGGCCTGTATGAGATAGCACATGGGTAACGCCAGCACCTTAGAGCAATTCCCATACCAGTTTGCCAGTGAGAATTGAGCAGTCTGATTGTGTGGGGCTACTATAAAAGTATAATGTTGACTATTTTCTAAATAGACAATCCTGTTATATGTTTTATCTTCTGTTGTTAATAAAGTGCAGGTATCCCTTGCTATTCAGCCTCTCACCATCTGAGATGAGGAGCTGAGTAGATTTAGACAGCAAGGGATGTTCACGTTGAGTCCTCTAGGATTTGGTTTGTGCAGAACTCATTTATTTATTTCTATATAATGGCAAAGTAACTTATGGCACTTGCTGAAAAGAACTCTCATTATAAAACTTCTAACCATTCTCTGATTTGCTTGCCACATAGGCCTTAAAGCTCTAGCTTTGCTGGGTGTATTGCCAGATGGGGACTCAAGCCCAGAAGATCAGGCCCTACCAGTCACTGTGCCCACCGGAGCGTCAGAGGAGCAGCTAGAGAAGAAAGCTGTCCAGGGTGCTGAGCTGTCAGAAGCAGGCAATGTAAATGACGATTCTTTACTACACAGAATCACAGGTTGAACTCTAGAGAGAGGCATTCACTCAGTGTAGCATAGCAGAGAGGTTAAGAGCACAGACTCCTAACCTAGACTGCTGGATTCACATGCCTGCTCCATCAAACCTTGGGCATGTTGTTATCATCTCTTCAGTGTTTGTTTTATTTTCTTTTGTTTTGTTTTGAAACAGGGTCTCGCTGTCACCCAGGCTGGAGTGCAGTGGCGTGATCTTGGCTCACTGCAGCCTTGACCTCCCCAGGTTGAAGTGATCCTCCCACTTCATCCTTCTGAGTACCTGGGGCCGCAGGCATGCGCTACCATGCCTGGCTAATTTTTGTATTTTTTGTAGAGACAGGGTTTCGCCATGTTGCCCAGGGTGGTCTTGAACTCCTGGGCTCAAGTGATCTTCTGGCCTTGGCCTCCCAAAGTGATGGGATTACAGGCATGAGCCACTGCACCCAGCCTGCCTCAGTTTTCTCATCTATAAAATGGGGATGATGATAATAATACTTGTAACATAGCCTTATTGTGAAGAGCTGTATATATGACGTACTTTGAGCTACCGTATGTCAAGTGCTTTGAAGAGTTGATAGTAAGTTCCATATCTGTGTTAACCACTCCCATTACCTGTCTCCTGGTAGTTTTTATAAGAATTAAACAAGATTGTGCACCTAAAGAAATTAATTGGCCAGGCACAGTGGCCTGTAATCCCAGCACTTTGGGAGGCCAAGGTGGGCGGATCACAAGGTCAGATGTTCAAGACCAGCCTGGCCAACAGGGTGAAACCCTGTCTCTACTAAAAATACAAAAAAAAAAAAAAATTATCCAGGCTGGTGTCACGTGCCTGTAGTCCCAGCTACTCGAGAGGCAGGGGAATCGCTTGAACCCGGGAGGCGGAGGTTGCAGTGAGCCAAGATGGCGCCACTGCACTCCAACCTGGGCGACAGCAAGACTCCATCTCAAAAAAAACAACAACAAAAAAGTCATTTCTAGCCCATGGTGTACACTGTATCTGTGTAGCTGTATTTATATTCAGTCAACAATTAGGTGTTACTGATGCTTACTGTTTACCAGGTAGACGCAGTAATTTACACATAGTTGCATAAACAGAAAAGCCATTCTGGATCCAGGTATAACCTGTGATAGTGGCACTAAAGATTGTTTTATGGAAGAGCACGCCATTGTTTCTATGATGCTGCCTCCAGAGCTTGAGTTTCTGCTGAAAAGGCCCTTGACTGCCACAGGGGTCGCTGATGTTGCTGTCCTCTGTCTGTCAGGTTGCTAGTTCAAGGATTCCCCCATCTGGTGGTTGTAGCTCACCAAGGTCCCATTCTCATGTGGAGGAATACAAAAGAAAAACTGGCCAGCAGAAACATCAACATTTTTATTATTTCCATTCAGCCAGAGAGTCAGTAGAAGACAGGCCACATAATCATCAAGCCTGTCTCTCAACCGTCCACATTTTTTCCATGAAACGTCTTCTGTAGGCGGCACTTTAACCACCCACGGATTATGATGGGAACAAAGAGAACATTGTTAGGAGAAATGGGATTAATCAGTAGTCCTCACCTTTGAGCCTGGGAATATTTGTATCTTCTTGTGAGCCCTCAGCATCTTAAAACTAACCTTCCACCCATAAGCACTGTGCTTCCCCGTTTATCCTTTTATTTATGTCAGAATGGACTTAATAGGGTTTTTTTATGGGTTTTTTTTAATTCAATGGATAAAAATCTATTACTTTTCTTATTTTTTTTGAGACAGGGTCTCACTCTGTTGCCCAGGCTGGAGTGCAGTGGTATGATCTTGGCTCACTGCAACCTCCACCTCCTGGGCTCCAATGATCCTCCTACCTCAGCCTCTCAAGTAACTGGGACTACAGGCGCCCACCACCACGCCCAGCTAATTTTTTGTATTTTTAGTAGAGACGGGTTTCACCATGTTAGCCAGGTTGGTCTCGATCTTCTGACCTCGTGATCTGCCTGCCTCGGCCTCCCAAAGTGCTGGGATTACAGGCGTGAGCCACTGCGCCCGGCCACTTTTCTTATTTTTTTTGAGACAGGGTCTCACTCTGTTGCCCAGGCTGGAGTGCAGTGGTATGATCTTGGCTCACTGCAACCTCCACCTCCTGGGCTCCAACGATCCTCCCACCTCAGCCTCTCAAGTAACTGGGACTTCAGGTGTATGCCACCATGCCAGCTAATTTTTGTAGTTTTTGTAGGGTTTTGCCATGTTACCCGGTTGGTCTCGAACTCCTGGACTCAAGCAATCCATCTGTCTCAGTCACCCAAAGTGCTAGGATTATAGGCCTGAGCCACTGTGCCTGACCCATTATTTATTTTGATGCTCAAATTGTCCCATGTTTGGGCAGTGGAAACTGCTCCTCCCTGGCTTTTGTGTTCTTTTGATATGTTGCCATTATTTTTTGAACAGTTCTTTAATTTTTGATAGAGAAAGATGTTTCAGGCTTGTTTTAGGCCTTCCCTGCTTCAGGATTGAAATGGGACTTTTTCCAAAGAGGTCCCAGGGCACTGTTTTTATTCTTGAGCCATTCCCACCTTTTGAGTCCTCTTCCCACCCACCAGCAGCCGGGTGCACCCAGGGTATCCTGCCTCTGGCTCTTCCTCTTAGTCTTCAAGTAAAGCTGCAAGCGATTTCCAGTACTGTCCCCACAACTGGACCTGAGTGTTGCCACTACAGTGGCCATAAGGACTGTATCCCATTGGGGCCCCTAGGACAGATCACTGTTTTTCAACTCTCACATGCTTCTAAGCAACCCCAGGGCCCTGGTAAGGGTATCTACCTTTTCTCCCTCCAATGACTAGAGATACTTTTTGTTTTCAACAACTGAGAAACTAACCTTAGCCAGAGGCATCATCCAGAAGATTCTGTTTACAGTGTCCTGTGATAACAGGAAAAAAGATAAGTCATTTGCCACAACTTGGGAATTATATTGTCTTCGCAAGTGCCATATGGTACAGGGAGTATGGTGTCGGGTCTTTTCAGAGGGTTCATTTAACAAAGCAAGTAGCTCTCCCAGTTTCATTCCTCTCTTAGGACAGTCTTACAGTCACATTTTTCTCAGAAAGAGATTGAAGGTAGGATTGATGTTGAGGTTACATATGCAGAGGGGAGGATGGGTTAGGTACCCCTGGGAGACGGCATGTCACCTCCTGAATGTTTGGTGTTGAATCACACTCCACCTTTGGCCCCAAAGAGTGAAAGTCAACGTTTGGCCTTCTCAGACCTGAAGCTGGGATGCCTCCACCATGCACAGAACACTTCCCATGTAGCCACAGTTCCACACATAAGCCTGTGTGACAATAGGGAAAGGCACCCTGAGGGTCCCAGGAGTGCAAACAGTCACTGGGGGGATTCTGAGTGACTTCTCAGGAAATGCAGCTGACAGCTGTCACCTTGCCCATCTGGGCAGCTCACCACTAGACTCCTGATTCCAGAAAAGTCTCCCACCTCCAGGAAGGGCCCCTTTAACAAGTCTCATTGCCAAAATGGGATTCTCAAAAGGGCATCAAAGGTATGTTTATTCTGTTTTTTAAAATAAAGAGGCCGGGCGTGGTGGCTCATGCCTGTAATCCCAGCACTTTGGGAGGCCAAGATGGGCGGATCGCAAGGTCAGGAGATCAAGACCATCCTGGCTAACACAGTGAAACCTCATCTCTACTAAAAATACAAAAAATTAGCTGGGTGTGGTGGCGGACACCTGTAGTCCCAGCTACTCGGGAGGCTGAGGCAGGAGAATCACTTGAACCTGGGAGGCGGAGCTTGCAGTGAGCCGAGATGGCGCCACTGCACTCCAGCCTGGGTGACAGAGCGAGACTCCATCTCAAAAAAAAAAAAAAAAAAAACAGCATCTAGGAAACAGCAGCTAGGAAAGAATGCTAAAACCTGGTAGAAAGGGTGTGATTAGTTAGGTTTAGGAGTAGCATCCGGTTTTGTTTGATCAAGTGACGTGTGGTTGGCTTTATGTACACCTTCCATGTTAATTAACAAAGGCAAATTCTATAGAAAACTAAGAGAGGAAATATACACAACCCACAACTCTGTCCCACAGCCCGCAGAATGCCAGTTTCTACAGCAATAAAATAGCTTCATCTGTGGCAGTGAAAACAATGTCATATTTCTAGGCTACAGAATTGATGTAGTCTTATCTTCATCATATTAAAGATAATGTTAGATACCAAGAATTTTCTAATTATTCTGTAAATAAAGGTTTGTTTGGTTTTCATACTGAAGAAAACAAAGTACATTAACGATAGTCACCAGAGTGTACTAGAAGGGAAGTCACAACTTTTTATACTCACAGAGTCAAAAGAAAAAGAAAGAAAGAATTTCATAGCTTTGTCTTTTTCCTCTGGGAACAACTTTTCCATACTTGGTTTCTGAAAGCTGAATAGAATGTATGAGAGGTTTTTAATAGAGCCATTTCTTATGGGACTGCAGGCTCTGACAGAGGGACATTTGGAAGATGGGGGATGCGATGCAATGGTTACTATCTTATTTTTTTTTTGAGACAGAGTCTTGCTCTGTCGCCCAGGCTGGAGTGCAGTGGCGCAATCTCGGCTCACTACAACCTCCTCCTCCTGGGTTGAAGCGATTCTCCTGCCTCAGCCTCCTGAGTAGCTGGGATTACAGGCTCACGCCACTACGCCCAGCTAATTTTTATATTTTTAGTAGAGATGGGGTTTCGCCATGTTGGCCATGCTGGTGTTGAACTCCTGACCTCAAGGGATCTGCCCGCCTTGGCCTCCCAAAGTGCTGGAATTACAGACATGAGCCATCACACCTAGCCCGACAGTTACTGTCTTAATTAGAATATAGATTTACCACAAGAAATGAGTGGCATAGGCGAGGCCTGGTAGCTCACGCCTGTAATCCCAGCACTTAAAGAGGACGAGGTGGGCAGATCACGAGGTCAAGAGATCGAAACCATCCTGGCCAACATGGTGAAACCCCGTCTCTACTAAAAATACAAAAATTAGCTGGGTGTGGTGGCACGCACCTGTAGTCCCAGCTACTCAGGAGGCTAAGGCAGGAGGATCGCTTGAACCTGGGAGGTGGAGGTTGCAGTGAGCCGAGATCACACCACTGCACTCTAGCCTGGTGACAGAGTGAGACTCTATCTCAAAAAAACACAAAAAAAGAAAAAAGAAATGAGTGGCATTTTCTAATGGCATTCAAAAGTTTTTTAGTCTATGAAGACTGGCTAATCATTAAAAAGTTATCATAATCATGGAGCAAACTTTGTTATAAGAAACCTTAATTCTTTTACACTTTTGTTTTTTTAGGGAAAGAGAGCTGTTCATGAGGAAGTCAGACCTGTAGATTTCAAGCAGAGAAATAAGGCAGATAAAGGTGTATCATTATCGAAGGATCCTTCATGCCAGACCCAAATTTCAGATTCACCTGCAGATGCTAGCCCACCTACAGGACTTCCAGGTAAAGACTATTTGACCATTATCTTCATCTCTTTCATCTTAAAATGCACATATACCCATCCCTGAGCTGTTTGTGGCACACAGCTTGACATTGGCTAGACGCCAGGGGTGCGTGGTTTCTCAGTTCTGTTCAGATGGTGCTGATGACACCTCGAACGTCATCTTTCTTCACTTTGACTGCTTTCCTACCTTATTTATTTCCTGTATTTACTAAGTGCTTCCTATATGCCAAACACAGTGCTAGACCTTGGGGATGAAACAGGGACTGAATCAGACAGATAGACACGTGGTTCCTGCCCTCATGGAGCTCACAGTCTAGGAGGGCTTAAGACACAGGTGCAGGTAACTGTAATTTGAGGCGGAATGAGGTGTAAGTGGGTGTTGACAGTGATTGGTGTCTCTCTGGGGCAGACTGTATCCTCATAAGGCTTTAGAGAGGGAGAGATCTAGGGGACCTTGAATGTGCTAGGATCTGCAATAGGGATGGGCGTTCGGAGAAGAAAGGACAACAGGAGCAAAGGCCCTAAAGTAGAGAAGTCCCTCTTGGCAGGTGTGTAGGGATGGAGTGGAACCCTAGAGGATGATAAAGGAGAGATGCTGCTGAAGGCCTCAGCCTGCCAGAGGATAGCAGCAGCAAGGTCAGAGCTGGCTTAGGAGGATTGAGGAGCATGCTGTGGGCTCAGGAGACTGGAGGCAAGTCCCAGCCTCCTCCTTATGGTGGCCCAGGAGTGCAGGATCTTCCCCACCTTCCTGCTCTGTGATGGCTGGGTGAGCACCTGGCCTTCTGCCCTCTGTCTGATGCTCATCTATGCAGTGTGTATCATTCTGAGTTCCAGAAAACAGTCTGACACTCCACATCAATCCAAATCATCAAAATTCACTGGAGTCTCATTCCCCTGAGGATCAGCATCCTGGTTCATAGGCAGTTTATTCATTCATCAAGTATTAAGTACCTGCCATGCTCCAGAAACACCTCTAGGTGCTTGAGATACATCACTGAAAGAAACAAAAATCTGAAAGAAGGCCGACAGTAAACAATAAATATAAATTATGTGGAATGTGAAAAGGTGATGAAATGCTGTGAGCACAGCAGAGCAGGCTCAGGGAAATGGGGAGGGCGGGGGTAAGAGAGCTCTGGGAGGACAGTCTTTCATTTAAACAGGGCTCAGGCAGGCCTCCTGGAGAAGGAAACAGCTGAGCGCAGACATGCCCAGCCATAGGCTTTTAAAATCCCAGCTTTAGGCCGGGAGCAGTGGCTCAGGCCTGTAATCCCAGCACTTTGAGAGGCTGAGGTGGGTGGATCACTTGAGGTCAAGAGTTGGAGACCAGCCTGGCCAACATGGTGAAACCCCGTCTCTACTGAAAATACAAAAATTAGCTGGGCAAGGTGGCGCGTGCCTGTAATCCCAGCTACTTGGGAGGCTGAGGTAGGAGAATTGCTTGAACCCGGGAGGTGGAGGTTGCAGTGAGCCGAGATTGTGCCATTGCACTGCAGCCTGGGCAACAGAGTAAGACTCCCTCTCAAATTTAAAAAATAAATGAATAAAATCCCAGCTTTATTCCGTAGCAGCACAGGGGACAGTGCAGTGGTTTACTTGCCCCTTCATACATGTGGAGACGCAGGCAAATTCTGAAAGTTTGTTTTACCACTTAGATGCTGAAGATTCAGAAGTGTCATCTCAGAAGCCCATAGAGGAAAAAGCAGTTACTCCAAGCCCTGAGCAAGTGTTTGCTGAGTGTTCCCAGAAGAGGACTTTGGGATTACTAGCAGCCATGTTACCTCCCTTAAAGTCGGTAAGGGCAATTTATTTTTAAAAGAGGGGGTGGTGGTATGCATAGAAAAAGGTTTTGGAAAGCCATATACTGAAACCAATGATGACAATCATTTCTGTATCCTTAAGGTAGGATTAGAAGTTATAATTATTTTCTTCTGACCCTTCCTATATTTTGTAAATATATATATATGTGTGTGTGTGTATAAAACAATATATTTATATATAATACTTATAATGATTTTTTCTACCTTATTTTGAAAAGTTTTAATCTCATAGAAAACTTCAAAGAACAATGAATGAAGATCTTCACCTAGATTCACCAGTTGTTAATATTTTGCTTTATCTCTGTTTATATTTTTTTCCTGAACTTTTGAAAATGAGTTGAAGCCATCATTGACACTTCACCCTCAATACTTCTCTCCTTAAAGTACATTCTCCTATATAACCACAATGTCATTATTATGCTTACAGTTTTTAGCATTGATAGAATAGTTTTATACATATAGCCTAAATACAGATATTCCCAATTATCCCCAAAATGTGCCTTACAGGTTTTTTTTTTTTAAATCAGGATCCTCTTAAAAATTCTGTTGTATTTAGATGTCATGCTGATTTTGTCTTTAATCTGCTTCCCTTGCCTTTTTTTAAACTTTCAAAACATTGACATTTTAAAAACTCTGAACAGTTTAGGTATGCCTTCATTATTCTTTTTCATAATTTTCTAGACTGTTCCTGTAAATATATTTTTTCCATATGAACTTTAGTGTCATATTTATCATATTAAAGAAGAGATCCTGTTAGCTTTTTCACTGAGCTGATAATGAATTTATTTATTAATTTAGGAATAGCTGACAATCTTTACAGTGGTCTCCCACTTTTTCTAGTAAACAGAGAGGAATCAGAGACAAAGCTAGCAGGCTGCTGAAACAGGATTTTCCAAGTTGGCAGGACTTTGGGGAAGGGAAGGTGCCTGCAGGACCCAAGGTTTGGTCCTCAGATTTTTGAGTCCAAGGACTTTTTTTTTTAGCAGTTTGCCTGGAGATGCTCAGACTCAGAGGAGCATTTTTACGCGAACTTTTACGTGGGAGTTGAGGCTGATTTATAAATCAGTCACAATTCACAGGGGTATGTGTCTGGCAGGAAAATCATGTGTTCCCTCTTGGTATGGAAATCCCTCCAGAAGACCACATTGTAGCTCAGAAGGTTGTATGGTGCACGTGGAACTAGAATGAGGAGAACAGGATATTTTGAAGATGTGTTTTTCTTCACCTGGATGAATTGGCCGGACCTGTCTAGGTAGCTGGTAATTCACCTCTGAAATCAGTACCCTCAGGCTTGGACAGTGCAGTCACTATCCTGGTCTTTGCCTGCCCTCCCCAACCTTTGGAGGCTGAGCAGGCACATGAGCCCGAGCCTTTGTTCTCTCTTAATAGCCATGACTGATTTCTGCTAACTTTAGCTGCCTCAGCTGCCTCTGTGTCAATTAGAGCTGCACCTTTTCCATAGCTCACTGGGTAGCACGTTGAGCAACCATCTATCTCTTGGGGTAGGGCCCTTCTGCAATTGGCTCGTAGCCTTTTTATGTTGATTTTACCAATTTCACTGTAAGAGTGACCTTTTCCTGACTGGATCTCAGCTATGTTATAACCATGTGTGTTACGGGCAGCCAGCTTACTTCTGATGGGATGACCTGGTTAACTGCTCTGTGCCAGCCGACTGTCCCCATCCCAGCCCTGCTCCAATGAACATTTTTCCCTGCCCCTTCCTAAGTTATTTTCTCCTTTCTTTGTAATCATTCATGAAGTCTGTATCATATTTCTTATAGAAACATGGTTATAGTTAAATTTTTACCCACTTTTTTCAGCCTGTATTTCTCTCTTAATTAACAGTGTAACCTTTTTACCTTCTCTTCCAAACAAAGTGAGACCTTTTATTCCTTGACAAGATGAGATGCTTTTATTTCATCATATCCCAAGTGTGCAAATTATCTGTAATTTTAGCTCTGGATCATTTGGTTGGTTGGCTGCTTTGGAGTTTTTTGTTGTATCTTTTGGATTTTGCCTCTCTCAAACTACTTTTAGAATTTTAGACCATATGGTAATTAATGATTGATAGTTACAGTGTGTTGGCTGCATGTTATTTATTAGTTACTATTTCTTCCTTCTGAATTATTTACTCTAATTCGTTTTTTGTTGTGCTAGAATACTTCCTCAAGTACTTTTTGAGGAAAGGCTACAGGTAAAGATGGGAGACAGTCTGGGTGTGGAATTACGGGGACACAGTCCTTTTCATCTGGACCCCTGTGACATTGCTGCATAGTCTTCCACCATCTAGAACAACCGATGAGAAGTCCAGTATTAACATGATATCAACTGATTTTTTTTGCCTAAATATTTTCTTTTTTTAACCCTTGGAATTCAGACGTTTCATTAGACCGTGTCAAAATAGATATTATCTCTGTGAGAAAGGTTTTGTAAAATAATTTTTAAAAAGATGTTCTCGGCCGGGCATGGTGGCTCACGCCTGTAATCCCAGCACTTTGGGAGGCCAAGGCGGGCAGATCATGAGGTCAGGAGATCGAGGCCATCCTGGCTAACACGGTGAAACCCCATCTCAACTAAAAATACAAAAAAATTAGCCGGGCGTGGTGGCGGGCGCCTGTAGTCCCAGCTACTCGGGAGGCTGAGGCAGGAGAATGGCGTGAACCCGGGAGGCGGAGGTTGCAGTGAGCCGAGATTGTGCCACTGCACTCCAGCCTGGGCGACAGAGTGAGACTCTGTCTCCAAAAAAAAAAAAAAAAAAATGTTCTCTTTCTATGTGCCTTCCCAGCATCATTTGCTTTTCTGATTAAAAACTCCATTTTTACTTCAGCTAAGGAAATGCCTTTCTGCCATTGTTTGGCTTTGCTTCTGTATCTGCCCCATTTGCATCTCCTGGATGCAGGGTGGATTTGTTTGTTTGTTTGTTTGTTTGTTTGTTTGAGATGGTGTCTCACTCTGTCCCCCAGGCTGGAGTTCAGTGGTGCGATTTCAGCTCACTGCAACCTCCACCTCCTGGGTTCAAGCAATCCTTGTGCCTCAGCCCCCTGAGTAGCTGGGATTACAGGCACATGCCACCATGCCCAGCTGATTTTTGTGTTTTTTTAGTAGAGATGGGGTTTCATTATGTTGGACAGGCTGGTCTAGAACTGCCGATCTCAAGCAGTCTGCCCACCTCGGCCTCCCAAAGTGCTGGGATTACAGACGTGAGCCACTGCGCCTGGCCAGGATGGACCCCTTGAATCTACCCTCCATCTTTTCTTCAGTTTGGTTGTATTTTTCATGTTTATCTCTTGTTCTGAGAGATTTCATTAAGTTGACTTTTTAAAATCACCACTGAGGTTATTTTCCCCTAATAATCTTTTTTTTTTGGCAGGCACTTTGGAGGGCAAATTATTAGTTTTATTTTAGTGTAAAAACTGCCTAGATAGAGTCCTATAAGGAATATATAAAGAACTCTTACAACCCAGTAATAAAAAGACCTCTGTCACCATAGGTTAGTTTTGCTTGTTTTGAAACTTTGTATAGCTGGAGTAAGTTGCTGCATTCCTCTTGCCTGGTGGTGGTGGTTTTTTTTGGTTTTTTTTTTTTGAGACAGAGTCTTGCTCTGTTGCCCAGGCTGGAGTGCAGTGGAGCAATCTTGGCTCACTGCAGCCTCTGCCTCCCGGGTTCAAGTGATTTCTCGTGCCTCAGCCTCCCAAGTAGCTGGGACTACAGGAATGTGCCACCACACCCAGCTAATTTTTATATTTTGAGTAGAGCCAGGGTTTCACCATGTTGGCTAGGCTGGTCTTGAACTCCTGGCCTCCAGTGATCCACCCACCTCGGCCTCCCAAAGTGCTGGAATGACAGGCGTGAGCCGCTGCGCCCGGCCTGTGTCTGGCTTCTTCTGCTCAACATTATGTTTGTGAGATGCATCCATGTTATTGTGATTAGTTTCCTTTATTCATTTTCACTGTTATCCAGAATTCCATTATATGAATATGCCATAATTTTAAAGTTCACGTTACTGTTGTTAAGTGTTTCTAAACTGGAAATTACTCCAGATGGTACTATGAGCACACCTCTCTGTGGCTTTTGATGAGCATCTGAATGCAGGCCGAATTTGGCCTGCCAAACAGTTTCTGCCGTTGTTTGTACCAGTTCACACTCCCTGCCAAATAGTTTCTGCAATGTTTGTACCGGTTCACACTCCCACGGCAGCACATGAAAGCTTTATTTGCTCCATATCCTCTCAAATTTAGAAATAATTACAAACTTATGTAAAAGTTAAAAGTACTATACGAATAATTTTGTGCCTGAAAGTTGCCAAGTTCATGCCATATTACTTCTAAATATGTTAGTGTGTGTTTTCTACAAACAAGGAGATTCTCCTGTGTAACCAGACAGCAGTCATCAAAGTCAGAGAAATTAACATCAGTACATTGCTGCCATCTAATGCTTACTCCCTATTCAAGTTTCACTAGTTTGCTCCAAAAGTGTCTTTCATGGCAGGAGGATCAGAATTAATGTATAGGCCAGGCACAGTGCCTTGAATCGGTAATCCCAGCACTTTGGGAGACCAAGTAGGAGGGTTGCTTGAACCCAGGAGTTCGAGACCAGCCTGGGAAACATAGCAAGACTCTATCTACAAAAAAATAGAAAAATTTACCAGGCATGGTGGCACACACCTATAGTCTCAGCTACTTGGGAGGCTGAGGCAGGAGGATCACTTGAGCCCAGGAGGTTGAAGTCATAGGGAGCCAAGGTTGCACCTCTGCATTCCAGTTTGGGCAATAGGGTAAGACTGTCTCTTAAAAAAAGAAAAAGAAAAAGAATGAACGTGTAGCAGTTTGTTGTCATGTCTTTTAATCACCTCTAGTCTTTAACAGTTATCAGTCTTTACTTTCGTGATCATGATGCTTTTGAAGATCACAGGCCACCTATTGTGTGGAATGTCCTCCTCTTTGGGGTTGGAGTTTATCAGATGTCTCCTCGTAATTAGATTCAGGCTTTGCCTCTTGGGCAGGAAGATCACAGATGAGATGCTGCATTCTCATTGCAGCCTGTCAGGTGGAACACAGTTTTGACGTATTTCATTACTGATCATGTTTACTTTGATCACTGGATTAAGTGGTGTCCATTAGCCTTTTCTACCATAATCTTTCCCCTTTTGTTATTAGTAAATATTTAGTGGGGAGAGTCTTTGAAACTATGTAAATACCCTGTTTCTCATCAAACAATTTATTTAGTTAGTTAGTTATATCAGTATGGGTTCATGATTTCCTGTTTTACTCCATGAGCTATAATCCATTATTCTGATTACTTATTTTGACCAGTGGGAACCCATTCACGCTGACTTCTGTGTCCTTTTGACATATCCCCATCATTTCAGCACTTCTTAAATTCTCCCTCCCCTAGCCCTAGAATCAGCCATTTCTGTAAGGTGACCTCATTCCTTTTGGTAGAGGATAGTATGTAGAAATGGCTTGAGCACTAGGTGGGTTCATTGCTAACAGGGTGTCACTGCTCCCCAGTCTTCCCAGTGCGGGCAGGTGGGGTGCAGGGGGAGAGAGAGAGAGAGAGAGAGAGAGAGAGAGAGAGAGAGAGAGAGTGTGTGTGTGTGTGTACACTCTATATATTTATTTAGAGCAGTGATTCTTTTTTTTTTTTTTTTTTTTTTTTTAAGACGGAGTTTCCCTCTTGTCGCCCAGGCTGGTGTGCAGTGGTGCAATCTCTGCTCACTGCAACCTCCGCCTCCCAGTTCAAGTGATTCTCCTGCCTCAGCCTTCCTAGTAGCTGGGATTACAGGCATGTGCCACCACGTCTGGCTAATTTTTGTATTAGTAGAGATGAGGTTTCACCATGTTGGTCAGGCTGGTCTTGAACTCCTGACCTCAGGTGATCCACCCACCTCGGCCTCCCAAAGTGCTGGGATTACAAGCGTGAGCCACCGCGCCCGGCCTTAGAGCAGTGATTCTCAAACTGAAGGTATCCAATATGGCTATTTGACAATGCCTTGAGACATTTTTGACTGTCACAACTCAGGGAATGCTCCTGGAATTCTAGCGGAGTCTAGATTATAGGAATTGCTGCTAAACATTTTTAAATGCACAGGTGCCACTTACCCCACACACACATGAGAATTATCAGACCTAAATTTCAGTAGCACTGAGGTTGAGAAACCCTGATTTGAAGAATCCAGTCTTTAACGGTGAGAATCCTGGATCCCATCATCCTTCGTATAATTACCTACTGGATCAGTCTCACATCTCTGCTGCTGGTTCTTCTTTTGAGGTGTCCTCCTTTCCTTGTTTCGACTCTTTTTTTTTTTTTTTTTTTTTGGACAGGCTGTAGTGCAGTGGTGCAATCTCGGCTCACTGCAACCTCTGCCTCCCCGGTTCAAGCGATTCTCCTGTCTCAGCCTCCTGAGTAGCTGGAATTAGAGGCGCCTACCACTACACCTGGCTAATTTTTATATGTTTAGTAGGGACAGGGTTTCACCATGTTGGCCAGGCTGGCCTTGAACTCCTGACCTCAGGTAATCCCCCTGCCTCGGCCTCCCAAAGTGCTGGGATTACAGTGGACTCTTGACATGGATACCTCCCCACCACACTTGGGTCTGTCTCTCTAATCCAGGTTGCCCCCTTGCAGTGAGACGACCCCTCACCCGCAACAGGCTGCTACTCAGTGGCAACACTCTCCTTATGCTGTTTGGACTCTGAACCCCTGTGTGAGGGTGAACTCCCCGCACAGATGCCCTCACCTCTCCACTTAGGTTCGGACACTCACATCAGGCTGTTCTTCTGCGTTTTTGCCCTCCTCCCCTCACTCGGAGCCCAAGCTCCAACTCCAGAGGCCTGGGCATTCCTGGGCTTGAGTGACTTCCTCAGCCACCTGTGCTCTGACTCCTCTGCCAGGCCTTCTCCATGGAAATTCCATACCCTGCTTGGGTTCTGACACCATGTGGCCTCCACCAGACCAACCCCCTGCCTAGATGCCTTCGGAGTTCTTGGACTGTGACACCCCTACCAGGCTGCTGTGTCAGAAAGACGCCTTCTTGAGAATCACTTTTTATTTCCAAGAACTTTTTGTTCTTTGATTGCTTTGTTTTCATACTATGGATATAGTGCCCTCTTGAGTCACACTGAGGATAACAACTCAGACATTGTAAAAGCTTTCTTCAGTTTTGTGCATTTTTTTCCTGTGGAAAATAACAAATGGTGTAAGTATAGAAGTGTTTGTACCAGGCCGTTTAGCTGAATGGTTTTTATAATAATGAAGAACTGGAAACAAAGTATTAATAAGTTGCAAGACACTATTTAAAGAAAGAAAAACAACTATTTAAAATTTAAAATTTATTTTACATATACATACATACACAAATATATATATACACACACAGACATGTTGTTTGTTTTTTGAGACGGTGTCTCACTCTGTCACCCAGGCAGGAGTGCAGTTGGCATGACCATGGCTCACTGCAGCCTCCACCTCCTGGGCTCAAGCAGTCCTCTCACCTCAGCCTCCCAAGTAGCTGGGACTACAGGCACGTACCACTATGCCTGGCTAATTTTTTGTATTTTTTGTAGATACAGGGTCTCACTATGTTGCCCAGGCTGGTCTTGAACTCCTGGGCTTGAGTGACTCTCCCGCCTTGGCCTCCCAGAGTGCTGGGATTACAGGTGTGAGTCACTATGCCTGGCCTGTTTTACATATATCATGTGTAAATATGCATAGAAAAAGGTTGAAAGACTATTCATCAAACTTAACAGTGGTTATCTCCTGGCCATGCTTGCAGGGAGGGGATTTAGGGGAGCTTTAACTTTTGCATGTTTCTGAATTATTTAAATTATTTTACAATGGACATTTTGAAAGGTGAGGGGGAAACCAAGTATTTTAAGTTTCTTTTTCAGGGTAAAGAAATATTAGAAGTAGGATTGTAAGATGAGAGCTGAGGATGTTTATTTTGTAAGTGATTATACATATGGCATTTATGAAAGCTACAAGCATGATTCCGTTAGCACTAGGCCACCTGTAAATAAGGTAGGAGGGAGATATAATATTTAGCAGGTTTGGTTATGTGGATTTTGTACTGAACAGATTTCTCTCCCTCTCTTGGCAGGGCCCCACAGTTCCCCTGGTAGACCTGGAGCACGTCCTTCCACTCATGTTTCAGGTTGTCATCTCAAACGCAGGCCACCTGAATGAAACCTACCATCTCACCCTGGGTCTTCTCGGCCAGTTAATTATCCGTCTTTTGCCAGCAGAGGTAGACGCCGCAGTGATCAAAGTCCTCTCAGCCAAACACAACCTGTTTGCTGCAGGGGACAGTTCCATTGTGCCAGATGGCTGGAAAACCACTCACCTGCTCTTTAGCCTGGGAGCTGTGTGTCTGGACAGGTAGCCTTGGTCCTTGCTCCTCTAACCACCTGCCCTCTATCCCACCTTGGTGTTTATTTGTTTAAGTTGAAGGTCTGGCTGTTGATTAATTTCGGTGTGCTACAGTTGTGTTGTCTGAGAGTTTTGTGGAAATAGAATTAGGTTCATGAGCAATGCTGTCAACCCACATTAAAACTGTGCTTAACACCAACGTTAAAACAGCTGAGCAGTCTCGACACTGGCTGCTGATTCAACTCTCTAATGAGGCATATTCTGTTTCTTATGAGTGGTAAGTGTGGGCCTTGAGGTTGAAGCAAATAAATCTGTTTTCGTTGTAAAAGTAACATAACCACAACACCAAATTTGGAAAACAGAAATGAAGAAATAAGCTGGGCACGGTGGCTCACATCTGTAATCCCAGCACTTTGGGAGGCTGAGGCGGGTGGATCACGAGGTCAGGAGTTCGAGACCAGCCTGGCCAACATAGTGAAACCCTGTCTCTACTAAAAATACAAAGAAAATTAGCCGGACATGGTGGCGTGTGCCTGTAATCCCAGCTACTCCGGAAGCTGAGGCAGGAGAATCACTTGAACTCAGGAGGCGGAGGTTACGGTCAGCAGAGATCGCGCCATTACACCCCAGCCTGGACGACAGAGCAAGACTCCGTCTCAAAAAAATAATAAAAGAAGGAAAAAAGTCACCCTGACTTGTACCATTTTAATACATCTGGTGCTATCTCACTACATTTTCTTCTGTGTTTGAATATGAGTGTGCATGTGCACACACACAGGTGATTTTTATAGAGATTTTTGGAAACACAGCCGTAGGGGGTGAGTAGGTAAGTAACAAGCCTTGATTTTGTTTGCTCTTTTGCTCACCATTATACGAAAAGCATTATTCTGGTAGTTTTTAAGCTAGTTAATGAATGGCTCTTTGAAGGCCTCTGGGTCTGCCTTGGAGTGTAGTGAGCTCTAATGAGTTGAGTTTGGAGCCCTGTGTACTGCCCCTAATGGAGCTCTTGCCTTCCAGCCGTGTGGGCTTGGACTGGGCGTGCTCCATGGCAGAGATCCTGCGGTCACTCAACAGTGCCCCACTGTGGCGTGATGTCATTGCCACCTTCACAGACCACTGCATCAAGCAGCTGCCATTCCAGCTGAAGCACACCAACATCTTCACCCTGCTCGTGCTGGTTGGCTTCCCCCAGGTACCACACTCTGAAGGCCTGAGGGCCTGGTCACCCCTTCCAGTCTTCACTATACACACCAAAGCCTCTGTGGCTTCTGGATATATAGGCATAGATCTCTTTGGAAGCTTTTTCCTTTGCCTGTACACCTTGCTTTCGTAGTATTGAAGTATTGTCAAGATTATGGGATGGTTTATTCAACTTGCATTTTTAACGGTTAAACATTTGACTCATTTATTAGCCAGTAGTTGGCTTTGAATAATAGGTGACTGTAATATATCAAATTACAAAGAACTTCAAAGAAAATTGTCTTTCATTTTGGCATTCATCTTGACCTTATTTCTAATTTTCATGTCCCTCAACTAATTAGGACAAAGGGGGCTGTAAAAACATGGCCTCATCCAGCAAGGACTTAAACCAATTCTGTGCCAGCCTGTGGCAGACTCTTTGGACTTAGAGATGAGAAGATCGCTATCCTTGCATGCTTGTTGAAATCAGAGGCACAAAGGGGGCTGGGCTTATGGCTAAGAATTCTTTCTTGTCTCCATGTTTGAGTTGCCTTTCTATCTCTGTCTACCACGTTTAGGTCCTCTGTGTGGGAACCCGCTGCGTTTATATGGATAATGCCAATGAACCCCATAATGTGATCATCTTGAAGCACTTTACTGAGAAGAACAGGGCTGTGATTGTTGATGTCAAAACTCGGAAGAGGAAAACAGGTACCATGCGTAATTATTTTTTTCTAAGAATGGAAGAAAAATGCCTAATCCCTGCGTACCCTAAAATCAGTGAAATTACCTTGGCTCTTGGCCTGCGTGTGATTTTTTTTAAGAGCAAGTTATAGCTCCCCGAGCTTTTTTTTCCTTATTTCTGAAATGATGTATTGAATTGGGATAATTTCAAAGGCCCCTTTCCATGCTGTCTTTTTGTGTATATGGCTCTGTGTTTTTTGGTTGGCTAGATATATAGGTTCTGAACATTTAATTTCTCCATTTGCTGGTGTCATTTACTTTCTATGGGTAATTTAAACATATTACAGAGTCAGGTGACTACATGGAGTCAGGTGGCTGCACTTAAAATAATTGTATTAGAATTCATGTAACTTTCCATTTTGTTTTATCAGTATAACATTGAAAGTATTATATCACAAATGCCCTTTTGACTTAGTTTGCCAAGGCCCAGGCAATCTGGAGTATCTACCCATTACATTCCCAGTTCTGCTCGTGAAGCCTTCTGCATTTTCACTCAGTGTCAGCACTAGGCAGTGTCTGTGCTGTTTTCGTGTATGTAAATGTCTAAGATCTTTTCTTTTGCGTGTGAACATCCATTTGATCCAGGACCATTTGTTGAACAGGCCATCCTTTCTCCATCGAATTATCTTGGAATCTTGTCGAAAATTGACACACATGTATCTGTCTATTTATGGATTCTATTATGTTTCATTAATCTATATGTCCTTACTTCAGTACTATACTTTTTTTACTATTGTAAATTTATTTATTTATTTATTTATTTATTTATTTATTTATTTATTTTTGAGACCAAGTCTCACTCTGTTGCCCAGGCTGGAGTGCGGTGACACGATCTCAGCTCACTGCAACCTCCGCCTCCTGGGTTCCAGCGATTCTTCTGCCTCAGCCTTCCAAGTAGTTGGGATTACAGGCACGTACCACCACACTTGGCTAATTTTTTGTATTTTTAGTAGAGACGAGATTTTACCCTATTGGCCAGGCTGGTCTCAAATTCCTGACCTCAGGTGATCTGCCTGCCTCAGCCTCCCAAAGTGCTGGGATTACATGCATGAGCCACTGCGCCCAGCCTAACGTTTGTATTTTTAGTAGAGATGGGGTTTCACCATGCTGGCCAGGCTGGTCTCAAACTCCCGACCTCAAGTGATCCACCTGTCTCGGCCTCCCAAAGTGCTGGGATTACAAGCATGAGCAACCGCATCTGGCCAGACTATTTTAAATTTGTATAAAATTTTGAAATCAGGTCTTTCAGCTTTGCTCTTTTTCAGAATTGTTTTGACTCTTCTAGTTTCTTTGTCTTTTTGTGTAAGTTTTAGAATCAGCTTCTATAAAAGAATTTCTATCAGTTTCTATAAAAGAGCCTGCAGGAGCCAGGCGCAGTCGCTTACATCTGAAATCCCAGCACTTTGTAGAGACCCCCATCACTACATAAAATAAAATAAGTAGCCAGGCGTGGTGGCATGCTGTAGTCCCAGCTACCTGGGAGGCTGATGTGGGAGGATCACCTGCAGTGAGCTGTGATCTCCACTATAGCCTGGGCAACAGAGCAAGACCCTGTCTCAAAAAAGTATATGGCCTTCTGGGATTTTGATTGGCATTGCATCGAATCTATAGATTAATTTGGGACAATACCTTAACCAGACAGATGTTCCTCAGTTTATAATGGGGTTATGTCCTGATAAACCCATTATAAAGGTTGAAAAATCATTACGTTGAACCATTGTAAGTCAGGGACTTCTATATTGAGTGCATGGTACATCATTCAGTTTATTTAGAGAATAAATTTAGTTTTCTTTAATTTCTCTCAGCCTGGCATATTGGGGTATGAGCCGTCTTCTCTTATTTTCTGATTGTGGCAACTTATGTCTTCTCTTTTTGTTTCCTAGATAGTCTAGCCAGAGATCTGTCAAGTTATTTGATCTTTTCAAAGGACCAACTTTGGTTTCATTCATTTTTCTTTTATTTCTGTTTGCTGTTTCTTTGATTACTGCCCAGATAAATTTCCTTATTTCTTCTGGCTTTGTGTTTAATGTGTTGTTACTGCTTTTCCGGTTTCTTTTTTTTTTTTTTTTTTTTTTTAATAGACAGGTTCTCACCATGTTGCCCAGGCTGATCTCAAACTGCTGGGCTCAGGTGATCCTCCTGCCTTAGCCTCCCAAAGTGCTGGAATAACAGGCATGAGTTACCACACCTGGCTGCTTTTCTGGTTTCTGTCTTTTTTTTTTTTTTTTTTTTTGAGATGGAGTTTTGCTCTTGTTGCCCAGGCTGGAGTGCATTGGCATGATCTCAGCTCACTGCAACCTCCACCTCCTGGGTTCAAGTGATTCTCCTGCCTCAGCCTCCTGAGTAGCTGAGATTACAGGCACATGCCACCATGCCTGGCTAATTTTTGTATTTTTAGTAGAGACAGGGTTTACCATGTTGGTCAGGCTGGTCTCGAACTCCTGACCTCAGTGATCCACCTGCCTCAGCCTTCCAAAGTGCTGGGATTACAGGTTTCTTAAGGTAGGAGCCATCACTGATTTGAGACCTTTCTTCCTTGGCAATAGAAGAATTTTAATGTTGTGCGTTTCCTTTTAAGTATGACTTTAGCCACATCTACTATTTTTTTTTCTTTTTCGGTGTCCCTTGGATTCAGTAGGAACATCTCACAATTTTTTTTATGATATATTATCATTTTCATTTAGGTCACAATATATTTTCCAATTTATCTTGTGATTTTTTTTTTCTTTGCTCTGTGGATTATGTAAAAGTTTGATGTTTAGTTTCTTAATATTTGGGGGATATTCCAGATATCGTTTGGTTGTTGATTTCAGGTTTAATTCCCTTGTGGTCATAGAGCATATTTTTAATTAGTTCAGTCCTATTATGAATATTATTACAATTTGTTTTATTGTCCAAAATTAGGTCTGTTTTCATGGAGTTTCCATGTACACTTGAAGAGAATGCATGTGTACTATGTTGTTGGTGGAGTATCCTATAGATGTTAATTAGGTCAAGTCAATGGATAATGTTATTCAAGTCTGCTGTGCCCTTACTGATGTTTTATCTACTTGTTCTAACAATTCCTGAGAGAGGACTATAGAAGTTTCTAACTGTAATTGTATGTTTCTCTTTTTCTTATGAAATGTCCCTTTTTTATCCCTAATGATATTCCTCATTCTGAAATCTAATATTTATATAGTCTCTCTTGCATTTTTAAAAATAGCATTTGCATAGAATAGTCATCCTTTAGTATCCTCAGAGGATTGGTTCCAGGACTCCCCACAGATAGCAAAATTCGTGGATTAGTCCCTTATAGTTGGCTGTTCATATCTGTGGGTTTTGCATCCAGAGGCTCAGCCAAACTCAAATCAAAAACACTCTTGGCCCTTCATATCCATGGGTTTCACATCTTTTCACTTTAACCTGCCTGTGTCTTTACATTTAAAGTGGATTTCTTGTCTTTTTTAAAAAAATCCAATCTGATAATCCCTGTCTTTTAATTGATGTGTTTAGACCATTTACATTTATTGCAGTTATCAAGATGGTTGAATTTAGGATTTTTTTTTTTTTTTTTTTTTTTTTGGAGACAGAGTCTTACTCCATCACCCAGGCTGGAGTGCAGTGGTGTGATCTCGGCTCACTGCAACCTCCACCTCGCGGGGTTCAAGCAATTCTCCTGCCTCAGCCTCCCAAGTAGCTGGGATTACAGGCACCTGCCACTACATCCAGCTAATTTTTGTATTTTTAGTAGAGATAGGGTTTTGTCATGTTGGCCAGGCTGGTCTTGAACTCCTGACTCAGGTGATCCGCCTGCCTTGGCCTCCCAAATTGCTGGGATTACAGGTGTGAACCACCATGCCTGGCCAGTATCTCACTTTTTGAAGCAAAAAAATGTAATGTATTGTGAGATTTATGTCATATAGAAGTAAAATGTGTAACAGCACAAAGAATGGAGTGGAAAATGTTGTAATGTTCTGACACTATATGTGAAATGGTATACTATTATCTGAAGGTAGACTATGATAAGTTAAAGGCGTTCAGTGTAAACCCTAGAAAAACATTTAAGAAATTATTTGAAGGTACACTACTGTAAATCCTAGAGCAACCACAACAAAACCCAAAAAGATAAAGAGCCAATAGTGGAAATAAAATGAAATCATTAACAAAAACAAAATAACCCAGCACTCTGAGAGGCTGAGTGAGGTGGGAACATGACTGGAGGATAGGAGTTTGAGATCAACCTGGGCAACATAGCAAAATTCTATCTCTACAAAAATAAATAAATAAATGATGATGAGGCCAGGAGTTTGGGGCCAGCCTGGGCAGCATAGCTAGACCCCATCTCTACTAAAAATAATTTTTTAGAAAGCCAGGTGTGGTGACACACACCTGTAATCCCAGCTGCTTTGGATGCAGAGGCAGGAGGATCACTTGAGCCCAGGAGATCAAGGCTGCAGTGAGCTATGATCATGCCACTGCACTGTAGCCTAGGTGACAGAGCAAGAGCCTGTCTCTTAAAAAAAAAAAAGGCCAGGCACAGTGGCTCATGCCTGTAATCCCAGCACTTTGGGAGGCCGAGGCGGGCTGATCACCTGAGGTCAGGAGTTTGAGACTAGCCTGGCCAACATGGTGAAACCCTGTCTCTACTAAAAATACAAAAATTAGCCACACATGGTGGTGTGTGCCTGTAATCCCAACTGCTAGGGAGGCTGAGGCAGGAGAATCACTTGAACCGGGGAGGCGGAGGTTGCAGTGAGCCAAGATCATGCCATTGCACTCTAGCCTGGGGAACAGCAGCGAGACTTCTCTCAAAAAAAAAAAAAAGTGAGATATTGCTGGGTGCATAGGGCTTATCCCTGTAATCTCAGCACTTTGGGAGGCAAGACAGGATCACAAAGCTTGAAGCCAGGAATTCAGTGCCAGCCTGGGCAACACAGCAAGACCCTGTCTTCTACCACCCCCCCAAAAACAAGAGAGAGAGAGATTTCAAGAGATTTTAAAATGAGAAAACATTAGCTTTTATATTTAGCTATCTATTTTTCATTGCTAGTGCTCTTCATTCCTTTGTAAAGATTCAGTTTTCCATCTGGGATCTTTTTTAGTTTTGGGGGGAACCTGAAAAACTGCACTGAACATTATTTGTAGTGCAGGTCTGCCGTGACATAATCTCTCAGTTTGTCTGGGGGACTTTTTTTTACTTCATCTTTGAAAGGTAATTTTGCCAGGTAAAAAATTCTAAGCTGAGTTTTATCTTAGCAAATACTGTAAAGATGTACTTAAATACTTTAAAGGCTGGGTGTGGTGGCTCACACCTGTAATCCCAGCACTTTGGGAGGCTGAGGCAGGCGGATAACCTGAGGTCAGGAGTTTGAGACCAGCCTGGCCAGCATGGTAAAACCCCATCTCTACTAAAAATACAAAAATATCTGGGCGTGTGGTGGACACCTGTAATCCCAGCTAGTTGGGAGGCCAAGGCAGGAGAATCACTTGAAGCTGGGAGGTGGAGGTTGCAGTCAGCCAAGATCACGTCATTGTACTCCAGCCTGGGTGACAAGAGCAAAAACTCTGTCTCAAAAAAAAAAAAAAGAAAAAAAAAAAGATGTTGGTCTATTGTCTTCTGGCTTGTGTAGATTCTGGGATGAAGTCTGCTGTCATTCTTCTTTTGCTACATTTTTGTAATGTCTCTTTTTCCTCTGGCTATATTTTTAGCAATTCAATTATGCATGTGCCTTGACATGATTTTCTTTATGTTTCTTCTGCTTAGGTATTTATTGAGCTCCTTAGATTTAGAGTTTTCATCAAATTTGGAAAATTTTTGACCATTATGTATTCAAATATTTTTTCTGCCCCCACCCCCATCTCCACTAGGACACTTCCACTCTCACTGTTGGAAAGACAAAGTATTCCCAGCTCTCTGTGAGCTCCAGGAATTGTTCTGTCTACTGTAGCTCTTTCTCCTGCCCCAGATAGTTTCCTTTCCCAGAAATGTGCAGCTCAGTATGCAGCCACAGACTCGTGAGTGACTCTGTGGATCTCCGGAGAGCTCTCCCCAACCCACCCCTCTCTCTCTGCATCTCCCTGCTCTGATATTCTGCCCTGTACATTCTAGCTGCCTTGACCTCCCTGAACTCTGATCTCTGTTTATTTAATTCATTGAGACTGCTGGATTCTGCCTGGATGTTTGCTTCCCACTTTGCAGCTTGGAAATCGTCTGCAGATAGCTGGTGCTATTGGAGGGCTGATCTAGTTTATATCCCTTCTCTCAGGGATCATAGTCCTATACTACCTTTTGCCCAATATCTGCAAGCTATTGTTTCATGTTTTTTCAGTGTGCTGGTTGTTTAAGGTGGGAGAGTAAATCCAGTCTCTCTTGTTCTGTCTTGTTTGGAAATGGAAATCTCATGTGTACTAATTTTTTTTTTTTTGAGACGGAGTCTGACTCTGTCACCCAGGCTGAAATGCAATGGCACGATCTTGGCTCTCCGCAACCTCCACCTCCTGGGTTCAAGTGATTCTCCTGCCTCAGCCTCCTGAGTAGCTGGGATCACAAGCATGTGCCACCACACCTAGCTAATTTTTGTATTATTAGACGGGGTTTTGCCATGTTGACCAAGCTAGCCTTGAACTCCTGACCTCAAGTGATCCACCCACCTTGGCCTCCCAAAGTGCTGGGATTACAGGCGTGAGCCACCACGTCTGGCCTCATATATGCTATCTTTAAGAACTTTTGTTAACACCTGTGGAGATGGCCTGCTTATGCACAATAGTAAGAATGCAAATTGTCCCACTCAGTTGCTTGATGGATAGGTAGCCATTACTATTTTTGTGTTTACCTGCAAGCTGGCTTTATTGGCTAAGACTGAGCCCGAGAGATTTATGTTTCTGCAGTCCCTACTTTAGTAAGGCATGTTACTATGGAAGAAATAGCTGCTGGAAGCATGAACTGTACTTCTGTGCCTTTCTTTTTCTGCCTGATGTCACCCTTCAGTGAAGGACTACCAGCTGGTCCAGAAGGGAGGAGGACAAGAGTGTGGTGACTCTCGGGCCCAGCTGAGCCAGTACTCCCAGCACTTTGCCTTTATCGCCAGTCACCTTCTGCAAAGCAGCATGGACAGCCATTGTCCCGAGGCAGTGGAAGCAACTTGGGTCCTGTCCCTGGCCCTCAAAG
This sequence comes from Pan paniscus, assembly GCF_029289425.2. Taxonomy (NCBI): domain Eukaryota; kingdom Metazoa; phylum Chordata; class Mammalia; order Primates; family Hominidae; genus Pan; species Pan paniscus. Next base: position 11,641,687 of record NC_073268.2, on the reverse strand, counting down.
GATTGTATAAAACACTAAAGGTAATGGGGAGCTTCTCCAGTTGGCGGTGGATCTGGCTATAATTTGACATCTGCGTGGGGATTAACTAGGAGGAAATGCCATCTGATTTCGATGGATGGTAAACCATAGGATCTTGATTATTTTTAGAAACGCGTGGGCCTTACGCACAGATAACTTCAAAGAGGAAATACAATTTTCCTGGTAGTTGGCTTCTCTGTCTTTCCATTGTTTCAAGGAATCTGATACTACTACTTCATGGGAACACAACTTTGTCAGATGAGAAGAAAAATGGAAAAGTTTCTTACTTTCCTCTCTAAATGACAATTCCTGTGCTTCATCATAGACGATGAAGGGAAGAATAGAGGGAGCTAGCCTCCTAGGGGATGAGCAACAGGTTTGACAGTTGGAGTGGAAGGAGGTAGACAAGTTGAAAAGCTGGGCGATGGCCAGGCACAGTGGCTCACAGCAGTAATCCTGGCACTTTGGGAGGCCAAGGCAGGTGGATTGCCTGAGCTCAGGAGTTCAAGACCAGCCTGGGCAGCATGGCAAAACTCCATCTCTACTAAAAATACAAAAAATTAGCCAGGTGTGGTGGTACGTGCCTGTAATCCCAGCTACTCGGGAGGCTGAGGCATGAGAATCACTTGAACCCGGGAGGCAGAGGTTGTAGTGAGCCTAGATCATGCCATTGCACTCCAGCCTGGGTAACAGAGTGAGACTCCATCTGTAAAAAAAAAAAAAAAAAAAAGTTGGGCAATATTTGGCATAGAGATGAGCAGCTGACTTATGAGAATTTCCCATACCTGAGAGGCAGTGATTGGGAGGAATGATCTTTCAAGGAAACATATGTCAGCTCCCTTTTAGGATCATCTTGCCAACAGAGGAGATCCATGAAAGGAGGAGCTCAGTTGAAGGCTGTTCAGTGGAAGCACTGATAGGGAGGTCATGGAGGGCACTCAACACCACAGCAGCTGGCCTCAGTGGCATTTCAGCTCTGATCCAGCCCTGGGAGTTTGTAGTTGTAGAATTGAGACCATTCATCTGCTGTTTCTTTTGTTGGTTTGTTTGTTTGTTTGTGGGTTTTCTCTGGCATTTCTTTGTTTGAGACAGACAAAGAAATCGCTCTGTTGCCCAGGCTGGAGTATAGACCTGTGATCACGGCTCACTGCAGCCTCAAATGCTTTGGTTCAAGGGGTCCTCTTGCCTCAGCCTCCCAAGTAGCTGGGACTAACCACAGGCATGCACTATCATGCCCAGTTAATTTTTTTTTTTTTTTTTTTTTGTAGAGACAGGGTCTTGCTAAGTTTCCCAGGCTGGTCTTGAACTCTTGACCTTGAGCCATCCTTCCACCTCCGCCTCTTGAAGTGCTGGGGTTACAGGCATGAGCCATGGTGCCCAGCCTGCTGTTTCTTTAGTTCATGACATTTATCACAATGTGCTACTGTTTCCATTGTTTACATCGTAGTAGGAAAGGGAAAATAAACTCCCTAAGGGCAGCAGTAATTTCTGTCTTTGAATCCTTCATTCAGCAAATATTTGTTGAGCACCAAGGGCCAGATGGAACTGAGTATGTAGTGTTGGAGCCAGAAAGAAGGTCCCTGCTCTCCTGGAGCTTGTGGTCTGACCGGCAAGAGAGACAACAGGGGGCCTGCAAGAAAAACTGCTGTGGGTCAAAAAAAGCCTTTTTCTCTAGTAAAATTTGAACCGATAGATAAGGAGTCAGCTTTGGGAAAACTGGACAGAGCATTCCATGCAGAGCGAGTAGCAAGCTCCAGGCCTCAAAATGGAACAAGCGTGGTGGTCAAGGAACAGAAAGAACACCTCCCAGGCTTTAGAATAATGCAGGAAAGGTGGGGCGCAGCCAGAGAAGCAGGCAGGGACCTTGTAGGTCTTTGTCAGCCATGATCAGAGGCTTGGATTTTAGCCTAAAGAGCCCCAGACAGCTTTTGGAAGTTAGAGCAGGGGGTGTGACATAAAATAGGCTTCATTCAAAAGTATGTGTTGAATGAACGAATGAATGAAAGAGTGAACGAACAGACTGAGTTATAGCTAAGGTTGTACCTTCTTCAGTCCAAGGCAGTCACAAATCATTCTTTTTCTGCTTGGCAGGCTCACGGTTTTGAAGAGACCCATGCTACTTTCCTTCAGACCGATTTGCTGAAGTTGCTGGTGAAAAAGTGCAGCAAAGGGACTGGCTTTAGTAAAACGTGGCTCCTCCGGGACCTGGAAGTAAGAGACGAGAGGGACTCCTGCTCCTCTTTCCTGGTGCAGATGTGCTGGCCTAGGAGTTAGAAGCATCACCGAGTTCCAGCTGCTTCTGCCCTGTGCACAGTCCTTTAGTACAGTGTTGAAAACTCCCTTGCTTCTGTATTCCCTGTTGGAAATAGGGATTATGACACCTGTCTACCCCTGTCAGGGAAAATGAATTTAATGTTTGTTCAAAGAACAGTGGAAGAGAAGCATTTTATGGAAACACATGATTAACCATTATATCATGGTAATAAAGTATACCCTTGAATTAGTATTTCCCTTTAAAGTTACTTTCAGCCAAAATCAGTCTCTAAATTTGTCCTCACTTATGTTTATTTGTATGTAGGATTTTAGTTGATTGTTATAATTTTATTACTGTTCCCCGTAGACCTTAGAGTTTTCTTAGTGGAACTACTGTGGTTCCCTGTGGACTTTCTGTGCCCAGTGCCAGCTTTCGGCCCAGGAAAGGCTACCGTTGTGTAGGAGGGAGTGAGCGGCCATTCAGGCCCAGGAAAGGCTGCCGCCACATAGGAGGGAGTGAGCGGCCATTCACAGCCCAGCAGAGGCTGGAACCTGCAGAAACAGCTCTCAATTGCCAGAAGAGGATTTGGTTAGGTTTAAGGAAAATGTGCTGCAACATATTAATGGATAATTTGGAGAGTATTTGAACTTTTATTCTTAGAGAATATTTTAAATTAAAATTTTTTATTATTAGAACCACATTGCAGAAAACTTTATAAAAGAAAAAAAAACCGCTCCAAACTCTATATTCCAAACACAGCTGCCATTAGCGTTTTGTGTATTTTCTCCTTCTCGTTTTGTTTCTATGCATTTTGCGGTGCATGTATAAATCTAGACTGCCTCATGAGCATCGTATTCAAATACATTGATGGCATGTGGGCTGCTTTCTAGGTTTTGATGTAGTTTTCATAATATTTGTTATGGCTACATATAATACATGAAGGTGGCTTTCAGTTTTTTTGGTATTAGTGCTTCACTGAGCATATTATGAAAATAACTTTGTATATTTTACATTATTCGTAACAGATGAGTTGCTGGGTGAAAGCATATGAGCATTTCCCTGGCTCTTTACATTTTGCCAAAAGAAGTTCTAAAAAGGATGATAGCAGTTGATACAATCTGTGGGGAAGTTAATAAACACAAAGGTTCCCATAGTGTTCAGTTAGTATTTCTTCGGTCACAAAGTGTAATTAAACATACATTCGTGTTTCTTTTCTAATTTCACATTCTTCAGGTAGATTCTGATGTCTTAAAAAGTTAGGCCCAGTATTTTCATGATTAAAGGACTGTACCATCTTCCCGCCCACTGAGTGCTCACATTCAGCTGGATTTTCTTTCTGTGTAGATTTTGTCCATCATGCTGTACTCCTCAAAAAAGGAGATCAATGCTTTGGCTGAGCACGGAGACCTAGAGCTGGATGAGCGAGGGGACCGAGAGGAAGAGGTGGAACGGCCAGTCAGCAGCCCTGGCGACCCAGAGCAGAAAAAGCTGGACCCCCTTGAGGGCCTGGATGAGCCCACCAGAATATGTTTCTTGGTGTGTTCTTGAGTCACCTCGTGGCTTGGGAGGGGCTTCTGAGGGATGGCTTCTCTTTGGCCTGGGCCATGTTTTAGCCTAAACATGAAAATGCTTCCGTCTGCTGTCCTGAGAATTCACTTCCTAAAGACTCAGTCTTATGTTGTGCAGAATTGATCCAGAAGAACAGAAAAGCCCCACAGCAATAGTTCTTAATATTTTGGGTTATAAACTCAAAAGCTTTAGGTCCTCTCTCCCCATAAAATACACATTCAAACATGTATGTAAAATTTTGCATGAATTTCGAGGGCTTACTAAAGCCCTAAGGCTCGTCCATGAACTCTATACGATAGTTCCTTCCTCATAGTTTCTCAGAAATACACTCTTACCTTTCCTAGGTAATCTATTCTTCCTCAGAACAATATGAAAAGGATGAGGGCTTGGACTTCAGAAGTTGTGACTAAATGAAGAGTAAACAGAATGTAGCGTAGAATGTCAGAAAAAGCAAATCCCAGCCAGGCACAGTGGCTCATACCAGTAATCCCAGCACTTTGGGAGGCTGAGGCAGGAGGATCACTTGAGGCCAGGAGTTCAAGACCACCCTGGGTAACTTAGCAAGACCCTGCCTCTACAAAAAATAAGACTAGCCAGGTGTGGTGGCATGCGCCTGTAGTCCTGGCTACCCAGGAGGCTGAGGCAGGAGGATCTCTTGAGGCCAGGAGTTCAAGTTTACAGATTTTGCAGGAGAGTTTGCATTCCCTGCCACAGAGCATACATGCATTTCTGTATCCATGAATAAGTGAAAGCTATGAATCCAGTTGGCAAAATACAGAAAATGATAATGTCATTGATACTAACAGAAAAACTACTTTGATCAACATTGCTGACAAGTTTAAGTGCAGGTTAAAACTCCTCTTGCCTTTCTACACTTTTGGGTACTCAGTGGTATGAGCTATGATCACACCACTGCACTCCAGCCTGGGCAACCAAGTGAGACCCTGTGTCAAAAAAAATCAAAAGAAAATACAGTGCCCATGTATGTGCTAGTTGTCAAACTTGAGTGTAAAACAGTTATAGAGACGCTAGCCGTGAATACGATGTGGTAAGTATCTACTATCAGCATTGTATTTTGTTGACAGGATATTTCTTTGGGGTTTTAGTGTTTTATAATTTCCTTTGAAGTTACAGTCGTAGTGTAGGTGTTATAGTCCATGTTTTAGTGCTTACAATTTTATATGCTTTTTAAACTACCCATATAATGTTCCTCAATTATAACCTGTGGCAGCTTTTGCTGCATTGTCTTCTCAGTTTTGAGTTCAGTTGATCAATACCGTATTGAAGCACTGTTAATGGTTCCTGTCTGCGTCCTCCCCTGGCCTCCAGATGGCTCATGATGCCCTCAATGCCCCTCTGCACATTCTCCGGGCCATATACGAACTGCAGATGAAAAAGACCGATTATTTCTTCCTGGAGGTTCAGAAGAGGTAAGGGACATTTCCGTGCAGCTGAAGTGTGGCCAGGGAGAGAACATGTGAGGGCAGGAGGGTGTGCGCCTCCTGGCAGCAGCTTCTGGATCGATCGACGCTCCGACAGGCCGGGAAGCAGTTGCTAGTCCTTTGTAAGGTGAGGTGGGAGGTGGCCTGTGCTACGTTACCTGGATCATCTTCACAGTGCACTGTGGTCCCTCTTTAAAACTTATGTTTGTAGTCGGCCTCTGAGAGGAAGCTCATTTTACAGACACAGAAATTGGGCAGGCACCAAGATGTCTCTCATGTGTAATCCCAGGGAGCAGATAGCACAGAGCAGGAACTTCTGCTCAAGAGATTTTTAAAACTAAGAACATTCCCTTTCTCTTGGCCAGGAAGTTCAGAGCTAGTTTTTGGGCCCAACTTTTTAGTTTGGGTAGAACTTTACATATCTGCAATCTAGTCTCCTCCATCCCCCGCATCCTAATTTTGACTTCTTACTCATTGTAAATTCTCATTTAATTTTTCTTTTATTTTGTATTTCGTGTTTCTCTTTTATTATTTTGTTATATATTGCCTAAAAGCCTTTATGAGGTGAAGCAGGGTTGCATTAGTTAGGGTACAGTCTAAGCTGCTGTAACTAAGAAACCAGAAATGTAATGGATCAGGGCAGATAGAATTTGTTTTTCTCTCACATAACAGTCCAGAGGTAGGCAGAGTCTGGGGTGGGTGACAGCTCTGCTCCACAGAGGGACCCAGCAATCCCAGGGTTCTCATCTGTGGAGCGAAAGCTCCCTCGGCCACCCCACCTCTCGGTTCTAGCCCAGAGGAAAGAGGGGAGGTGGAGAAGGGAGTGCACCATTAGTCCAGTAGACTCCAGAGGTGGCACACCACCTCGCTCACCTGCACTGCCCAGAACCCAGGGGCATCAGCACATCTAGCTGCTAACCATGTCTCTAGCTGGGTGACTGTGGCTCTTGCTAAAACTCAGGGAGCTTTAGAGAGAGAGAAGGGCCACCGAGTTTCGGCCAGAGTCGTCCACCTGTTCAGACTGCGTTCAGATAAGGCAAACACCAGGCTGTAACCATTCCAGCTGTTTCTGTACCTCACTTCTGTTTTCTGTGTGTCAGTTTCCTTTCTCTGTTCGTAAACCTCCAAACACAGCAGTGGAGTCACTCTGAACCCATTCTGATTCAGGAGCTGCCCAATTCGGGGATCACTCTTTGCTCGTTTAAACTCTGTTAAATTAAAAAAAAAAAAAAGAGAGAAGGTGAGTCCAGGCATGGTGGTGTGAGCCTGTAATCGCAGCTACTAGGGAGGCTGAGGCAGGAGGATCGCTTGAGCCCAGGAGTTCCAGGCCGGCCCGGGCAACATAGCTCCAACACGTCATCTCTAAAAAAAACAAATAAATTTTTTTAAAAAATGTTTTTTTAATGAAAATAAAACATTTAAATTAATTTTAAAAATGGAAAAGATAGACAAGGAGAATGGATTTTGCAGGAGAGTTTGCATCTCCTGCCACAGAGCATACGTGCATTCTGTATCCATGCATAAGTGAAGGCTGTGAATCCAGTTGGCAAAACATGGAATATGATAATGTCATTGATACTAACAGAAGAACAACTCTGAACAACATTGCCAACAAGTTTAAGTGCAGGTTAAAACTGGCCTCTCTACACTGTTGGTACTCAACTTTGTGCTGCCCTTCTGCAGGTTTGATGGTGATGAGCTCACCACAGATGAAAGGATACGGTCCCTGGCTCAGCGGTGGCAGCCCAGTAAGAGTCTGAGGCTGGAAGAGCAGAGCGCCAAAGCTGTGGATACAGACATGATTATCCTGCCATGCTTGGTATGTCACCCGACCTCGGACCCAAAGTATCTGCACCCCATCCCCCACCCCATACCACCACTGTAAGAAGGCTAGACCTCTGTAATGGTGGTCTTGGGTTTGCAGTCCCGGCCTGCACGCTGCGACCAAGCCACTGCTGAATCGAACCCTGTGACCCAGAAGCTGATCTCCAGCACAGAGAGCGAACTGCAGCAGAGCTATGCCAAGCAGCGCCGTAGCAAGAGCGCCGCCCTCCTGCACAAGGAGCTGAACTGCAAGAGTAAGAGGGCTGTCCGGGACTACCTCTTCCGAGTGAACGAGGCCACAGCTGTCCTGTACGCCCGCCACGTGCTTGCATCCCTGCTCGCCGAGTGGCCTAGCCACGTGCCAGTGAGCGAGGACATCCTGGAGCTCAGTGGCCCTGCCCATATGACCTACATTTTGGATATGTTCATGCAGCTGGAAGAAAAGCATGAGTGGGAGAAGGTAGTTATGCAGACTGAGCTTGTGCTCACCCACCAGGTTCTTCCTCTGCCCCACAGGCTTCCTCCAGTGAGTGCTTCCTGGAGCGAGGCTACCTGTGTGGCTGTGCAGCTCCCTGACAGGTGTGAATGCAGCAAAGGTAGGGTCACTGTATCCTCTCCCAAGGATTGGGCTAGTGAGGAACTCAGGGGCCCTGAGCGCGATTTCCAGCTGAACCAGAAAGCTTTGTCGCCATCTTCCCAGTTTCCAAGTTCCGAAATCTTGAGGCACATTCGGTAGCTCCTTTTTGATCCTGTCCCTCACCCACCTTCACACACACACACGCAGTCCATGAGGAAGTTCATTTGGCCTCTCAGCCTTGCTTTGTCCATCTGAGAACCAGGCCTCGAGGTCCTTTCCTGGCCTTGCAGCCCTGCAGGTGCTGGCAGGCTTGCTCTAGCATATCTATCTTTCGGAAGGGACAGAGGGAGCCACCCTGCCTCTACTAGGCCCTTGCATAGGCGTGTCCTCCCACAGTTCTTGCCACCTAGAGCTCCCAACTCTGCACCTCACTCCAGGCATCGATTACATTGTGTGGTCATTATTTATCCATAGGCCAATCCACCTGCTTGGCTGGGGACTCCTTCAAGGACCAGGACCCTTTATGATTAGTTCAGTTAGTTCTTTCAGACCACCTCTAAGCAGCATCATTCTGAAAGGACTGCAGTGTCCTGATTGACAGCAAGAGCCTGGTCAAGGAGAGGTGGCTGGTGGAGTTGGTTTTGGGTGGTGGAGTCACAGAGGCTCGTCCTAGGTCTAAGATGATGCCAGCACCTTTGGGTGGGGCTTGGGTTGAAGTAAACTGTCCCTTCTTCCTGATGCCACTTGCAGGCCCTGACCTTATCTGTCTGCTTCCCACCAGATCCTGCAGAAAGTGCTCCAGGGCTGCCGAGAGGACATGCTGGGGACCATGGCCCTGGCTGCGTGCCAGTTCATGGAGGAGCCAGGAATGGAGGTGCAAGTGAGGGAGTCGAAACACCCGTATAACAACAACACCAACTTCGAGGTAAGCCTGGGGCCGGCAGGCCCCATAAGAGCGACTGAGCCGCAGAGACCTCGTCAGCCCCTCCGTGCTCAGCCCCTCCGTGGCTCTCTCCCGCTGGACAGCAGAGACCTGTCCAAGAAAGTGCTTCCTTGAACAAACTGCAGTCTGCCTCCCTGAGGCCAGGGATTCTGTACGAGCAAGTCTTCTCTTCTCCGGACCTTTCTTGTTTTAATAGAAGAAAATGGGCCACCTAGCCCTGGAGGAGAGCTTTCCTTTCCCTGCGGCAGGCTCCTCAGAGTGAGTCCTTGGCTTCACAGTGAGACAGTGGGTCTGAATGTGGTCCAGGTTGGACCCTCACTCTTCAGCTGCCACCTCATGACCTGCCCCCACCATGGATACTACAGCCCCTTTTTAAAATTTCCCAGAACTGAATCAGAGTCTCATCTTTTCCATCCTTAACTTTGTGCCTGGGCGGGGAGGTAGGCATTTTGATGAGGCAGGAATGGGGCAGCCTCCGTTATTCTCATTGACTTAAGGCCATGTAGTCCCTTTAGCACTTTTTTTTGAGACGGAGTCTCACTCTGTCGCCCAGGCTGCAGTGCAGTGGTGTGATCTCGGCTCACTGCAACCTCCACCTCCCGAATTCAAGTGATTCTCATGCCTCAGCCTCCCTAGTAGCAGGAATAAAGGCACCTGCCACCATGCCCAGCTAATTTTTGTATTTTTAGTAGAGATGGGGTTTCACCATATTGGCCAGGCTGGTCTCTAACTCCTGACCTCAGGTGATCCACCCGCCTTGGCCTCCCAGAGTGCTGGGATTACAGGCGTGAGCCACCTCACCTGGCCCCCATTAGCGCTTTTTAAAATGTTGGAGAAAAAACTGAAATGTTGGAGTTGCCCAGGCATCTACTTCTGAGTGGAAGGCACCTGCAGCAGCGAAGGTGGATGATGAAAACCGACTTAGAACTGGGTTATTGGCCAGCTGAGATTTTGTTTTTCATAAGTATAACCTGTCTTTCTTCCAAGTCTCTTCTCTTGTCATGTTCCTGGGCTCCAGCCCCACTCCCTTGGTCCCATACAGGCACATGTGGTCAGCCACCAGGTTCGATCCCAAAGAGGTCTTGTCTTCTCCACTGACCCTGGACACCCGTTGCCCTTCTCTGGGGTTCCTTTTGCTGCTACTTTCTGATTTCCTCACTTTTGCCTCAGCTCAGCCTTGCCCCACACCAGCTGTCAGTGATGCTACACTGTGCAAGCCTCACCAAAGCTTTCCAGGGTTTTCCCTGTTGTCCAGAGTCTGAGTGCCTCATTTCATGCCCAGGGCCTTCAGTGTCTGCCCCTGCCAGTCTCTCTGGAGTCAGGTCTTGTCCCTGTTCCTGCTTCCCAAGCATACGTGCCCATGTAGCACACCCTTTACTCCAAACACGCCAAGCTCCTTGCCATTCCCTGAACATGCTAGACCTTCACAGGGCTGTTACCCTGTCTGAAATGCACCCCATGCACTCAGGTCCACCTTGTCTCCCACTCCCGCCTTCTCCTAACAGGGTCCTCCTGTCCTCTTCACTCTTCACAGCAGCCTGACACTCTTTCTCTGGAGCCCCGTGTTGCCTGCCCCGCTGTGCCTCCCTCGCACCATATTTGCAGTCTGTGCATGCTCCTCGCCCCAGCTGGACTCTGCACTCCTGGAGGCCAGGGCTGTGGTTCACTCATTCTCACGCACCCAGGTCCAGCCACAGGACTCGGCATGGGACAGCTGCAGTCAGTGTCTAGTGAGCAGCATCGACAGAAGTGTTCTCCATTTCCCCTCCCTAGGATAAAGTTCACATTCCTGGTGCCATCTACCTCTCAATCAAATTCGACTCTCAGTGCAACACAGAGGAGGGCTGTGACGAGTTAGCCATGTCCAGCAGCAGTGACTTCCAGCAAGACCGACACAGCTTCAGCGGGTCTCAGCAGAAGTGGAAAGATTTTGAACTTCCAGGTAGTGAAACAAATGCTCGATTAGACAGGTTCTTCACAGGCTGTGTTTAAACTTAATACTGAGAAGGGAACTTACTAGAGAATGTTGAAACCCAACACCACTGCTGCCGTTCCCTGTTGCTTCAGTTCCTGATGGGCCTCTCATCCTTGTGTGCCTAGGAGACACTCTGTATTACCGCTTCACCTCCGACATGAGCAACACCGAGTGGGGCTACAGATTCACCGTGACGGCCGGACACCTGGGGCGGTTCCAGACAGGTGTGTGCTCTGGGCTTTGCGTTCACACCATCTGCCTGCCAGGGACACTCCATGGCTGTGGGTGCCATGATGTCACTGATCTTGGTTAAAATCAAAGCAGGTACTTGTCTCTCACACTTTCCAAATTTGTCTCACAAGCCCCACACCTGTCACTCCTGAATGTGATTTCATTGGCTAGTTGCAAACTTGAATGGCCAGCTATGAGAAGCTTTCTGTCAGGACCGGAAAAAGATGCTTGTTCTCTTAGAATTTGCCAGGGCATTTTGAAAAAAGGAGGAACTGGAAATATGACCCCTGTGTTATTTTTACAAAAGCCTTAATTTCAGCCAGAATTTAAATGATCACAGTTATTAAAATTTGAGCAGTTTATAAAATAGAATTCTTAACGTACACAATTGTTATACTTTATTTAATAATAATATTACTTATTACGTATCTCTGTTTATATATTCGTGTTTTGGGGTGTTGGCCAGGATTCGAGATTTTGAAGCAGATGTTGTCAGAAGAAAGGGTCGTGCCTCATCTCCCATTGGCAAAAATTTGGGAATGGCTGGTGGGCGTGGCCTGTCGCCAGACTGGCCATCAACGATTAAAAGCCATCCACTTACTTCTGAGGATTGTGCGATGCTGCGGCCACAGGTAAGCGGTGTCCTGGATGGCAGCCCTTTGCCAGGCATATGTATCCCCACTCTGTGGCTGGCCCTTTCATGCTGTTAGTGGTGACTTTGATGAAAAGACATTTGTGGCTTTAATGTCTTCCAGTTTTTCAGTCATTTGCTTTATGCTAGCGTTCTTGGTGTCTTGTTTGAGAAATGTTTGCCTTACTCGAAGGTCATGAAGATATTCCCTATGTTATCTTGTAGAACTTGTTTTTCCTTTCACACTTAGAGGAGTATCTGCCTGGAATGCATTTGAGTGTTTGATAGAAGGGGTAAGCATCAAGTCAGTTTTGTTCCATTCGGATCTCCACTTGATTCTATAGATTTTTTTTTTTTTTTTTGAGACAGAGTCTCACTCTGTCACGCAGGCTGGAGTGCTGTGGTGCGACTATAGATCAATTTGATGAGAATCGAGATCTTTAGAACATCAAGTCCTCTAATCCACAGCCGTTATATATTCCTCTATTTATATTCCTCTATTGTTTAGGTCTTAGTAATATTTTAGAGGTTTCTATGTAGAGGACTTAATATTTTGTTAAATTTATTACTAGGTATTTAATGTTTTTGATACTATAATTGGTATTTTTTAATTTTAGCTTTGTTTTTGCTGATGTACAATTAATTTTTGTATATTGCCGTTATATCCAGTGACCTTACTAAATTTGTTCATTCGAAGACTATATATGCAGATTATTTGGTGTACAGTCGTGTCATCTGTAAACAAATGTTATTTCTTCCTCTCAGTGCTTAGACACTGTTGTTGCCTTTTGCGCTATAGGGAGGACATATAGTGTTGAATTGGGAATTGTAGACATAATTGCCTTATTCCTCATCTGTGAGAGAAGGTGGTAGTGACTGCGCCATATGTGTTGTCTGTCTGCCTGGCCCCCACCCTCCTTGCTCAGAACCCTCCCTGTCAGGAGCTCATTCTTCCTCTTTCCTGCATTTCTAAGGCACACAGACACAGACACACAGAATGCTAGCCAGAGTGCAGTGATGATATTTGAAGTAACAGGTTGTCTTGTCATGGAATATGGAACTGTCATTAAAATAACAAAGGACTCTCAAAGTCAGGGGAGAGAACAAGATGTCTTGTGTACTCAGTCCATAGGCAGCGTGGAGAGAGAGGGGAGAGCTGGGCATGCTTGCTGTTATCCCCATATCCTCATACACAGACAGGATCACTCAGCCCCACATGGGCTTAGCTCTGTTCACTTGAGCATCGAGTCCAGTAAGCACAGTCTGGTTGAGCAGTGCTTATGAAACATGGAACATCTCCATGGTCTCCTGGCTGGTGGGCCCTCCTTGCCTGCAGCAGGAAAGAAGACCTGTGCCGCTGCCTGCACAGTCTGCTGGCCATTGGCAACCTTCTTTCCAGTGGGGACAATCCCGCACCCTCTGTCCCGAGCCCGGAGGGAACTCCCAGCATGCCTTGCCACCCTAGCCTCTTTCATGCGTGCTCCTCATAGAGTGAGAGAGGGGCCTGCCTGAGGGCTTGGCCCGGAGGCCACACACAAGGGGCAGTCCTCAGGGGAGGGACCTTCTCAGCTCGCAGGTACATTGTACCTCACATGCTGATGCTTCTCTGAAAACCCAGCTGGAAAGCTATCAGAATTTTCCCGTTTGTTTTATGAAGATTTATTCCTCTGGGAGAAAGAGATTGGCTTCAAGATAACAATTAAATGTACACAATAATTTTTCAAGTCATAAGAGAAAAAGCAAATTTTTTTTAAAAAAAGCAAAATCCAATATTATATAATTATATATAGCCATATAACAAGTTCTAGAATATTATTTATTTCATAATTTTTCTTCTCCAAAGGATATTGAGTTGGAATTAAAACAGCCTTCCTCTGAGTAAAAACGCAAAAAAAAAAAACCCTCAGTTCATTCTCTCAGCAGAGGCTCTGCTTTACTTAGGGAAAAGCTTTCTGCCTGAGCAACCTTGCAAGCATCTTGTGTTTCATAAGCCCACCTGAAAATCATAACAATGGTAGTCATCATTATCTTTTTTTTTTTTGAAACATGGTCTGGCTCTTTCACCCAGGCTGGAGTGCAGTGGCACCATCTCAACTCACTGCGGCCTCCACCTCCCGAGCTGAAGTGACCCCCCTCCCCTCAGCCTCCTGAGTAGCTGGGACTACAGGTGTACGCCACCACACCCAGCTAATTTTTCTGTTTTTTTATGGAGATGGGGTTTCGCCATGTTGCCCAGGATGATCTCAAATTCCTGGGATCAAGCAATCCCCCCACCTTAGCCTCCCAAAGTGCTGAGATTGTAGGTATGAGCCACCGCTCCTGGCCATCTTTTTTTTTTTCTTCTTTAATTTTTTTTAGAGGTGGGGTCTCATTCTGTTGCCCAGGCTAGAGTGCAGTGTGGCACCATCATAGCCACTGCAGCTGTGAACTCTTGGGCTCAAGTGATCCTTCCACCTCAGCCTCTTGAGTAACTAGGACTATAAATATGAGCCACCACGCTTGTCTTAAGTGTTCTTTTCTGATTATAAAAGCAGTGAGCATTGTAGAAAACCTAGAAAGCTGATAGGGTCAACTGCTGGTGGCATCTTTTGTTGTGTCTGTTTACTGTTGTTTTTCTTATGCATAGAGAAAATGCTGTATATGCAGGTTATTTTTGAATTTTATTTTGTATATGTAGTTTTACATCTTGCTTTTTTTTTTCTTTTTTCTTTTCTTTTTTTTTTTTTTGAGACGGAATCTCACACTGTCACTCGGGCTGGAGTGCAATGATGTGATCTCAGCCCACTGCAACCTCCACCTCCAGGGTTCGAGCAATTCTTCTGCCTCAGCCTCCCTAGTAGCTGGGATTACAGGCGCCCACCACCACGCTCAGCTAATTTTTTGTATTTTTAGTAAAGACGGGGTTTCACTGTATTGGCCAGGCTGGTCTCCTGGCCACCTCCTGACCTCGTGATCCGCCTGCCTTGGCCTCCCAAGGTGCTGGGATTACAGGCGTGAGCCACCGCGCCCGGCCACATCTTGCTTTTTTTCATTTAATATTTATCTTGAGATGAGTTCCCACTGTCACTGGAAAGTCTTCATAACTTTTTTTTTTTAAGAGACAAGGTCTCACTCTGTTGCCCAGGCCAGAGTACAGTGGTGCACTCATGGCTCACTGCAACCTCCAACTCCTGGGCTCAAGCAGTCCTCCCACCTCAGCCTCTCAAGTAGCTGGGTGCTGTCACGCCCAGCTAGGGTTTTTTTTGTTTGTTTTTTGGGGTTTTGTTTGTTTGTTTGTTTTTAATTTTTTGTAGAGACAGGGTCTCGCTTTATTTCCCAGGTCGGTCTCCAACTCCTGGGCTGAAGTGATCCTCCCACCTCAGCTTCCCAAAGTGCTGGGATTACAGGTGTGAGCCACCATGTGTAGCCCGTAACATCCATTTTTCAAGATGCACAGTAATCCCCGTGAGCACACTTCCAACCTCCTGTTCCCTTGGAGCCTGGTTTTGAAGTTTAGGTTCTGCCCCTTTCCTTCTTTGCTGTTGGTGACTATTCATGGCTGCTTTGTGGGGAGCATAGGTGAGGCGACTTTATAATCATTTGTACCAGCTGTGGGAGAGGGAGGGTCTGAGCTGCGGTTCCTGCCAGCTGTAAGCCATGTGACCTTGGCATGGCTCTCAGTAAACTGACCACCTCTGGGGCTCCTCCTGCAGTGACCTGTGTGACCTTGCGCTGTTGAAGCCCCTGTGGCAGCTCTTTACCCACATGGAGTACGGCCTGTTTGAGGACGTGACGCAGCCCGGCATCCTCCTTCCCCTGCATCGTGCCCTCACTGAGCTCTTCTTCGTCACCGAGAACCGTGCCCAGGTGAGGCCTGAGGTCTGGGCAGGGAGCCCGGTGCCTCCATGTGCGTTTGCTCCCTCTGCTACCCAGGGCAGAAGCTGCTGCCTCATCCGAGCCTGAGTGGCCAGGGTCTCGACAGGCCACACAGGAGAGGCATGGCTGAGAGTCTGAGGCTCTCGCCTCTCCCAGGCCTGGGAAACCCTCAGGTCAGCTCTGAGATTGCTTATTTTGTCAGGCCTAGAGCCAATGGGGGAGAAACCGCCCGGGATCAGCCCTTGACAACAGTGAGTTTTGGAAAATAAAACGATGGGTTATTTCTGCTTCCTTCTCTTTTTTTCCTCCCCTCAGCACAATAGACTGATTGAATGTGGGAGCTGAAAGGGCCTTTCAGAGTTCTTTAGCTTCCCTCTCCTTTCACACATGAGGAAACTGGCTTGAGGAGGGGTCCTGGCCTGGTCACCCAAGGGCAGGTGGAGGCAAAGGTGACCCCGGCACCGGGCACCTGGCTCCCGCCGGGGTTCTGAGCAAGGCAGTGCCACGCGGTGCTGGGCGGCGTGAGTAGCGTCCGCCCATGAGAGGCTTCTGCTTTCGCAAGCAGGTGTCCCAGGTGGTCTGGGAGAGCTGCACTGCGCATCTGGCACTGTCGCTCACAGCCCCTGCTCTCTCTCTGCAGGAGCTTGGTGTGCTGCAGGATTACCTGCTGGCCCTAACCACGGACGACCACCTTCTCCGCTGTGCGGCACAGGTACTCTCTCCACCCCAACAGAGCTGGCCCCCAGGCTGGGGCGCCACCATCTCACCATGGCCAGGGCAGAGAAGGTCTGTGCATTGCGTCTGAGTAGGACAGAATCCACCCGGAGCTTACACAGAGCTTGTTCCAGTTTAGTCACTTCCTCCTGGTGCTCAGAGAGCACGCACGAGCCCCATTTATCAGAGTCATTCACTCTAAACTGTGGGGTCAGAAGAATTTGTGTCTTTAAAACCAAAACAACCGATGCCTTAAATTTAGTTTGGCTGATTCTTGAAGTTTCCGTGGAGTTAGATTTCACATATTTTTAGATGTGAGTTGCTTCTCTGGTAGCGGAACTCCTCTTCTGACAGCTGTTTGGTCTCAGGACGCTTCACACTTTTCACTGACTGAGGAGCTCAGAAAGCTTTTGGATATGTCTATTATGCATATATCCATATGTGCCATTAGAAACGAGATTTTCGATTTAAAAATTAAGCAAAAGTGTAAACCTTTATCAATTTATTTTTTTAAAGTTGTGAACCCATTTCATGTTAACATGAATAACACGTCTTGTGAAAAACGACTCTAACTTTTCAAAACAAAGTAATTACTGAGTGCTCTGGGACAAATAGGTGACCAAAAAAGAAAAAAGGAATGCCTGCAGAGGGTGGCGCTGTGTTCCATCCCTGCAGACCCCTCTCATGTCTGGCCTCGTAGAAGACAGCTGGATTCTCATGTCTGCTTCTGCAGTCAGTCAGATCACACGTCAGGCTCTGGAACACTCCACCATATACTCAGGAGAAGGAAAGTCAAAAATGAACCTTGCAGGCCCCAAAAGGGTCTCGGGAGTCATCTGGCCCCAGAGTACATTTTGAGAACCTTGGACTCCTTGAATATCATCGCGTGTGTGGCCCAACACCCCCACCCCCCCGGAGGACAGCTAGGGACACTGAGGCTCACAGGCTTACCCGTGGGTGGACACCCAGCCGGGACACCCAGCCAAGAGCCCTGCCTGAGCGCGGCGCTCTGTCCCTTGGAAGTATTCTCCGAACACACCGCCCTTTTGCAGGAAAAGGGTCTTCTTTCCTGCTGTAGGCTTTGACGTGTACGCTCGGAAGTGGAAATGCCCCCAGCCCATACCAAAGAGTTTGTGTGAATTCACCCGAGACCTGTAGGCAGAGTAGAAACTCCCTTACCCCCAACAGCTACGTACCAGCATTGCCGCCGCCACCCCAGGTTTCATCACATCATGTAACGAAATTTTGATATTTCCCCGTCCTGGCCCCAAAGCTCAGCATGGCGGCTTGCCTGTGGGCGGGTCCCTCTTGCTGCCCCTGTCCAGTCTCCATTTCCTCCTTACCCTCTTCTGACCCTCCCCACAGCCTGTTGAGTGTACTGCACCAGTGTCCTGACGTTTCTCCCTGACACGTCTCCCTGCCAACCCCCTCTTCCTCCCTCAGCCACCTCCACCCTCTTGCTGCCCAGACCCTGAAGGCCTGACGGGCCTGGCCTCGCCTCCAGGGCATCTCAGTGCCCTCCTGGCCCTGTTTTCTCTACTCCCTCTGGTCCCCAGCACTGGCTGTTCGTTTCCTATGAGTGCCATGCCCTTCCCCACCTGCATCTTTGCACTGTTTTCCCCAGAGAGTTTTCCCAGACCTCTGCAGACAGTCTTCTGAGCCTCCGCCCTGGGACTGCCCCTCTGGGCAGTGATGATTCCTACCTACATTTGGAGCTTTCATGTGCTCTTAATAGCATTTTTTTTCTCTCTCCACCCTGCAGGCCTGTGGGGGAGGGGAACACATCTGGTTCCCGTCCTCCGTGCTCAGTGCTCAGCTGAGGGTCTTATCAGCACTCACTGAATGAGGGAGTGGCTCCTGACATTGGCGACAACTCTTTTTCCCTCCACAGGCTCTGCAGAACATTGCTGCCATCAGCCTGGCCATCAACTACCCAAACAAGGCCACCCGCCTCTGGAATGTGGAGTGTTAGCCCTTGGTGGGGCGTGCACGGGACTAGTTCATCTGCCACAGGGATTTTAGAGCAGACATCTAACCTCATTCAGGAAAATTCCTGTAGCGCCAGTGCCCAGCTCTCCTTGAGCTGACTTCACTCCAGTTAGGATGCCAAGCAGCCACGTCTCCAAGAGCTCCCGTGCGTAGGCTGGACACAAGCACAGGCTGTAGCATGGTGAAAATAAGCCAAGCAGTGCAGAATGCCTCAGAAAGGGTGGGCAGGGGGCCCTTGAGAAGGTTCAGAGACCAGCCTTCTCCAGAGGCTGTCACTGCAGGAGCCGTGGGCCTGGGAAGACTTGGAAGCAGCCTCTCTCAACTGGTTTCTGTCTCC
Source organism: Pan paniscus (assembly GCF_029289425.2). Lineage (NCBI taxonomy): Eukaryota > Metazoa > Chordata > Mammalia > Primates > Hominidae > Pan > Pan paniscus. The sequence goes on along the minus strand of NC_073268.2, from coordinate 11,623,328 downwards.
GTGGAGCTGGAACTGCCTGCACTTGCCTTCAGAGGGAGGCACAGTCCACCCAGATCCACCTTTCCAGCAAGACCCCCAGTGGCTGCCCAGCCTGGGAGCACCTCTTTGCTTTTCACACCAAACCAAAACTGGCGAGAGCCCCTCCTAGCCACCAGTGATCCCCAAGCATCCAGTACAGAACCAGGCATCGAGCTAGCTCCCTGCACGGCCGCGCCCTCCCAGAGAACTCCTTGAGGAGAACAAGTGCCCTTGGGGACAGCCGGCAGGCGCCCCTGTACGTCTGCTCATGCACCAGGCAGCACAGCCGCAGTTCCTCAGTTGTTGTTTTGACATATTTCAGTTTCCACCTCACATTTTTAGAGCAGAACCACACTGTCTCCCTGGAGGGGCTCGAGGGCATGACCGGGGACTGACCATTCTGTGAAAGTAGCAGAATGTGAGGAGCAGGCGTGAGCTTCTGTACCGTGAAGATGATCAGAGGATATCTTATTTTAAGAGTAAAAACCCACAGAATTTTATTTCTGCTTGATAGTCATGGTAGTCTGCCATACCCACCTCTGGGACTCTGCGTGGCTGTTTGGCTGTCACTTGTAGCAATAACGACATTAGTTCTAGTCAGTGCTGTTTTACATTTTTCTTTTGATGAGTTTAGTCTTGCCCTGGAGTGCCGATGATGATTCTCCCTCCAGAGCCACGCTTGGGAACATGAAGCAAGTCTGGCGTGTGGGCTGCGTGCCGGCCTTAGTGGGACCCCTGGGGTTGGAGCATGCCTTTAGGGGCAGTGTCTGGGCCGAAGCACATCCCACCACACAGTGCCAGAGCCAGAGAAGGGGCCCCACCACCAAGGCCAAGCTTGACCAGGTCGGCATTGCCACGGCCCAGTGTGCCCCGTGGCCTCTGAAGACCCCTCTGTGCAGGGTCTGCAGGGATCTGGATTGCAAGGGCCCGAGTCTGCAGGTCTGGAAGCATCTTCCTATAAGAGCACTTTCGCCTTCTGGGTCAGGACTCCAAGGTGCAGCGGGCTTCACAGCCCTACAATTAGGTTCTCAGCTAAGCCCCAGAGTTCTGGTAGAATCATCCCGGGGCGGGTGGAGGGTGGGATTTAAGGGAGACGGGAACACGTGGGGCAGGTCCTGGAACTTGGTGGCCTGAGGACTGAGGCCATTGCCCTGGTGGAAAGGCCTGGCCTGGTTCCTGTGGCTTGGGACCTGAATAGGCAGGTGCTGCTGGCTCCGTAGAAATCCTTTTCCCATCTTTTGCTCTTTGCCAAACCTACCTTGCTTTGGGAGCTGCCCGCACCGCCCCAGAGAAGGCCCCACCTTCTTCATCCCTCAGACCCGAGGAGGTCTCCCAGTAAGGAGTTTCCCAAGAGGGGACTCACAGGAAACAAGTCTTAGTGCTTGAGAGGGAGGCCCCGCTGCGTGCTCAGACTCACAGCCAACCTGGAAGGTAGACGAGATAGCGCCACCCATGCCCCTCCACACCCCAGACTCCGAGTAAAGCGGGCGGTAGGGCCGGAGTCACCTCCCCTATGGCAGTGGCCGCCGCTGTACTCCATCCTCCCGTCAGGAAGATCAGCTGTAAATAAACGCTGGGCTCCCCAGAGCACCTGTCCGCCCACTGCCCTTGCTGTTCTGGGATCTTCGCTGCAGTTCACGAGAAACAAGCCTGAGTCCGCCCGCACCCGCGGCTGCTGTCCCGGCTCGGCCCGGCCGCCTCTGTCTCCGGCCACCGGGTGGCGCTGCCGAGCCAGAGCCGCCGCGTCCCGGCGCTTTCCAGGAGTCCCAGGCCCGGAGTAGGCGAAGCCCGCAGAGCAAAGGTGGAAACACGTGCCTACGCTGTAAAGAAATCCTGTTCCAGAGCATACCTGTTGTACAAACAGACACTGTTCCTAACGAGAGGAGTGACGTATTTTCATCACCGTTTTTAATTTGTTTTCTTACGGGTTTACGATTTCGAATTTTTCTTATTTGGTTGAAAGAATTTTGATTCTGTCAGCCTGAGTGAGTTCAGCCTGTAAAAAGGATGTTAAGCTGTGGGTAAAATATGCAAACGAAAAGAAATATATTGTACAAATTCTATATAATAAGGTACGCCTGTGTGTGGACTGGTCTCTCCCTCCTCCCTCCGCCCCGCCGTGTCTCGTGGAGCTCAGGCGTGGAGTTTACACCGCGCCCGAACGGATGCGAGGCGGAGACTCGAGGGCTCAGGGCTGAAAGAATGGAAAGCTGCTGTAGGCCTTCCTCCAGATCATCCTCCTCCCAAGCCCGAGCCCCCGCCCCTCCCCCGGCGATCCCAGGGCTTTGGTTCACCCCCCACCCCGCTGCGGCCATCCGGAGGTTTCCACACACAGGGCGCCGTGGGGGCCTCTGCTCTTCGGCCAGGCACCCCTGGCCCCACCGCCCGCCGTGGACCTCTCTGGTAGCCCGCAGGACACTGCGGAACCCGGAGGAGGAAGGCAGGGCCCCAGTCAGTGCGCCTGCTGCCTTCCGGGGACTGGCTGCCTTCCCGCCGGCCTCTGGACCCTGCCTCTGGCCCAAGTGTGGCCTGAGGTTTACCTGGGCCTCCCGCTTCCTCCTCCTCCCAGCCTCTGCTTTGCCACGCGCTGCTCTGTCCCCTTCCCAGAGGCATTCTGGGGCTGAGGACTGTCTGGCAAATTACAGAAGAGTGCCTTCTTGGCAGGGGCTGCACTTAACCAACCTTTGAGGCCCATTTGTTCCAGCCCGACAGAGTCTGACACATCCCCCAAAGCCCCAGACTGCTTTCGGGGGAGCCCCAGGCAGGGTCTGGACCCAGCCTCAGCCCTCACGATCCCTCAGCCCAGAGAGAAACCTGAGACTCAGCAGGACTGGGTGCTCCCAGGCCTGTGCCGCTCCCGAGGCGATCTCTAGGGCCTGGTGCAAATGTTGATGCCCTCCCCGCCTCACCTTGTCCGGAGCACACTGGGGCTTCACTCTGAAAAGCAGGCGCGTCCATCTGAGCCCTGCCCGGCTAGTGTGACTAAGGTCACTGCCGAGACTAAGCCAGCACCAGCGGACTAAGAAGAAGGCCACAGAGAGCCAAGCAAGTTGAGCCCAAGCTTTTAGAACTGAAGAGAAATACAGGGTTCCACCAGCTGAGCCTCATTTATCGAGAGGCAGAAGCGGTGGGAAGTCAGCCTCGAACCACGCAGGAGGCGGGTGGAGAGCCCCGGCCCCCAGCCACGGCTGCAGCACAGAGGCGCTCAGCGCGCGCTCACCCGCTCAATACATGCCCTCCACAGACCTAGCGCCGGGGCTTCATGCGGAACCACCAGTGAGCAGCCCAGGCACTCAGACGGAAGCCAAGTCAAAACACGGCCCTGGCCGGGTGTGGTGGCTCACGCCTGTAATCCCAACACTTAGGGAGGCCGAGGTGGGTGGATCACCTGAGGTCGGGGGTTCGAGACCAGCCTGACCAACATGGAGAAACCCCATCTCTCCTAAAAATACAAACTTGGCCAGGCCTGGTGGCACATGCCTGTAATCCCAGCAACTCAGGGGGCTGAGGCAGGAGAATCGCTTGAACCTGGGAGGCAGAGGTTGCGGTGAGCTGAGATGGCACCATTGCACTCCAGCCTGGGCAACGAGAGCAAAACTCTGTCTCAAAAAATAAAAATAAATAAAACACGGCCCTGTCGCTTCCCTAGCTGCCATCTCCTACCCCTCCCCTCCTTCCCTGCTGACAAAATCCAATTTTTTGCAGGTGGTGACTCTACATAGTTTAATCTCAAGAAAGGTAGGACTTTCTACTAGCTCATGAGGAAAGTCATGATTAAGTCCTCCCTGCTCCCTCCCCCTGCCCACCCCAAGTAAGCTCGCTTCTGTGTCCCAGCCCTTCTTGCAGTGAGGCCGTCAGAGGTGTCTGAACCAGAGCAACTCCATTTTGAATAGGGGCTGGGTAAAATAAGGTTGAGACCTACTGGCTGCATTTCCAGACGGTTAGACATTCTGAGTCACAGGACGAGATAGGAGGTCGGCACAAGATACACGTCATAGAGGCCCTGCTGATGAAACAGGTTGCAGTAAAGAAGCCGGCCAAAACACCAAAACCCAGATGGCCACAAGAGTGACCTCTGGTTGTCCTCATTGCTACACTCCTACCAGCGCTGTGACAGTTTACAAATGGCATGTCAATGTCAGGAAGTAACCCTATATGGTCTAAAAAGGGGAAGCATGAATAACACACCTCTATTTAGCATATAATCAAGAAATAGGCCAGGCACGGTGGCTCATGCCTGTAACTCCAGCACTTTGGGAGGCTGAGGCAGATGGATCATGAGGTCAGGAGTTTGAGACCAGCCTGGCCAACATGGTGAAACGCTGTCTCTACTAACAATACAAAAATTAGCCAGGCATGGTGGTGCGTGCCTGTAATCTCAGCTACTCGGGAGGCTGAGGCAGCAGAATCACTTGAACCCAGGAGGCGGAGGTTGCAGCGAGCCAAGATCACGCTACTGCACTCCAGCCTGGGCAACAGAGTGAGACTGTCTCAAATAAATAAAAAGAAGTAACCCTAAAAATGGGCACCTCGAGGCTGCTCTGCCTTTGGAGTAGCCATTCTTTATTTCTTTCCGAATAAACTTGTTTTCACTTTACTCTGTGGACTCACCTCAAATTCTTTCTTGCATGAGATTCAAGAACCCTCTCTGGGGTCTGGATTGGGACCCCTTTCTGGTAACAAGGCGGCTCTATGGCTGCATTCTCCAGAGGCTCTGGGGAAGGAGCCCTGCTCCTATGCGCTCCCTTTGTGCCGAGACGAGATGTCAGCTGGAGGCTGACAAGCCAACACTCTGGGGCGGTGGGAGCAGAAAGCCAGGAGTCTGACAGTCTGACTCCTTCATTCCATTGTTTGAGCCCTAGAACTACCCATCTCCAGGAGGTGGCAAGGTGTCCTCTCACCTCAGCGGAAAGCATTTCTGACCCAACTTTATGCAACAATTTGGCTCCAGTAGGTTGAAATAATGTCACAGCTCTCTTCTCATGACATTAATATGGACAGTATATGGAAAGGAAATGTAAAAATTCCAGAAATAAAAAGGTCTCCAACGGTGTCCAGTCAAGCCACAGATGGCATCCAGTGGCTCCATTACCAAATTCTCCTTCTCTCTTGGGGTTCTTGGCGTACGTAGCTTTGCTCATGCCCAACCGGCTTCTAGACTTCCTATCTGGAGGCGCTGTCCCAGGATTCGTTGGGATTTCTTCAGTTGCAAGTTAAAGACACTCCAAACTAACTTAACACGGAAATGGATTGACTTACAAAACCGAAAAGCCCGAGGGTTGCATCTAGCCCCAGGCAAAGCTAAATTCCGGGGACTCAAAGATGTCGGCTCCCTCTCTCTCCTGCCCTCCATCCTGCCTCTTCCTCCTCTTCCTCCTCTGCACATTCTCCTGCCCTGCTTCCACCTGGGCTTTCAGGCAGGTGAGGGCGAAAATTAAAGCACCAGGTGATGGCTCTCTCCTCCTTTTCCTCGCGGCCACTGACCGCCTCCGATTCCCCAGTGGAGAGGGCTTCTCACTCTCTCTTCATGTGAGGCCTCCCAAGCTGTTGGCTGGTATCTTCTAGCCGTGAGTTAATTTACTGTTTTTTGTTTGTTTGTTTGTTTTGTTTGTTTGTTTGAGACCGAGTCTCACTGTCACCCAGGGTGGAGTGCAGTGGCGCGATCTCGGCTCACTGAAACATCCACCTCCCGGGTTCAAGCGATTCTCCTGCCTCAGTCTCCCGAGTAGCTGGGATTACAGGTGCCTGCCACCACACCTGGCTAATTTTTTGTATTTTTAGTAGAGATGGGGTTTCACCATGTTAGCCAGGATGGTCTCGATCTCCTGATCTCGTGATCCACCCGCCTCGGCCTCCCAAAGTGCTGGGATTACAGGTGCAAGCCACCACACCCAGCCAATTTACTGTTTTAAAAGCTACCTGGGAGACCCATGAGTTTGTGTTGTCACCTCAGAATTGCTGAGCAACACAGCATCCATGACAATGGCAGAAGTACCCACGCAGCCACTGTGAGCCTCGTCAACACATCAGCTGGACCACTCAACCACTCGGCCAGGCAAGATGCCCCCAGATGTGGCAGGCAGCTTATCCACTAGTGAGTTTAGAAATTTGCAACAGAAGTGGAGAGACAGACATTTAAAACAACTGATCTTAAGACCAAAAAAAGGTGAAATGCAGAAGAATGAGCACATGTCTATCAAGCAGATGCAAACAGAAAATCAGAGTTATTCAGCATCAGGCAATATAATTTGAGACAAAATTAAACTGGGCAAGGCCAGGCATGGTGGCTCACGCCTGTAATCCCAGCACTTTGGGAGTCCGAGGTCGGGGGGATCACTTGAGGTAAGGAGTTCAAGACCAGCCTGGCTAACATGGTGAAACCCCATCTCCACTAAAAATACAAAAATTAGCCGGGCGTGGTGGCGGGCGCCTGTAATCCCAGCTACTTGGGAGGCTGAGTCACGAGAATTGCTTGAACCTGGGAGATGGAGTTTGCAGTGAGCCAAGATCACGCCATTGCACTCCAGCCTGGGCAACAAGAGCAAAATTGCGTCTCAAAAAAAAAAAGGTAGTTCTTCAGGCTAAAAGCAAGTTACCCCTGATGGCAATTTGAATCCACAAAAAGCACTGGTAAAAGTAATTATGCAATTATAAAAGACAGTATAAATTCATTTTTCTTCTCAACTGATTTAAAAAGCAACTGTATAAATATGAATATAACATATTGTTAGGCCTATTACATATAAAATGTAGTATATTTACCAAAAGCAAGACAAGAAAGGTGGGTGGGAGCAAAGCTGTACTGGGCTAAGGAAATGACTCCGGATGTCACTCAAATCCACGAGAAGAAATGAAGAGAACTAGAAATTATTTTATTTATTTATTTTTTGAGACAGAGTCTTGCTCTGTTGCCCAGGCTGGAGTGCAGTGGCGCGATCTCGGCTCACTACAACCTCCACCTCCCGGGTTCACGCCATTCTCCTGCCTCAGCCTCCCAAGTAGCTGGGACTACAGGCGCCACCACCACACCTGGCTATCATATTTTTAGTAGAGACGCAGTTTCACCATGTTAGCCAGGCTGGTCTGAAACTCCTGACCTCAAGTGATCCCCCCGCCTTGGCCTCCCAAGGTGCTGGGATTACAGGCATGAGCCACCGTGCCCGGCCTAGAAATTATTTTTTTTAAAAAGAGGATTAATATAATAAAAGCTGTATATACTTATTCTCCTTTTTCTCTCAGCTTCTGTAGAAAACATAACAGTATTTAAAGTAATGATTATAACAACTATTGTTGGGCTTGTAACATTTATAGATGTGATAGTTATAACAACAATGCCACAAAAAGGAGGGAAAGGGAAAAAAGCTACATAGGAGTCATGTTTCTACATCTCATTAAAATTAAAGTTAATATAAATCTTAAGCTGAGGCTGGGCGCGGTGGCACATGCCTGTAATCCCAGCACTTTGGAAGGCTGAGGCAGGTGGATCACCTGAGGTCAGGAATTTGAGACCAGCTTGACCAACATGGCAAAACCCTGTCTCTACTAAAAAAAAAAATACAAAAATCAGCCAGGCATGATGGCACACACCTGTAGTCCCAGCTACTTGGGAGGCTGAGACAGGAGAATTGCTTGAACCTGGGAGGCAGAGGTTGCAGTGAGCCGATATTACGCCACTGTACTCCAGCCTGGGTGACAGAGCGAGACTCTATTTCAAAAATAAATAAATAAATATAAATAAATAAATCTGAAGCTGATTCTAGTAAGTTAAAATGTATAGCCAGGTGCAATGGATCAGGCCTATAATCCCAGCACTTTAGGAGCCCAAGGCAAGAGGATCAATCACTTGAGCTCAGGGGTTGGAGACCAGCCTGGGAAACATAGTGAGACCTCATCTCTATAAAAAATAAACAAAATTAGCCAGGCATGGTGGTGCTTGCCTGTAGTCCCAGCTGCTCGGGCGACTGAGGTAGGAGGGTTGCTTAAGCCCAGCACATCAAGTCTGTGGTGAGCCATGATCATGCCACTGTTCTCCAGCCTGGGTGACAGAGTGAGACGCTGTCTCAAAAAAAAAAAAAAAAAAAAGGTATATAAAACCCTAGATCAACAACTAAGAAAATGCCAAAAATATACTTCAAAAAAATCATTATAGAAATGTAAATGCTACCTTAGAAAATATTCACTTAATGCAAAGGAAAGCAGTGAAGGAAGAATGAGGAACAGAAAAGACTTGAGACATAGAAAACAAAAAGTAAAATGGCGGCATAAATCCAACTATACCAATAATATTAAATGTAAATGGATTAAACAATGTAATCCAAAGGAAGATTATTGTACTGGATAAAAAACAAGATTTGACCAGGCACGGTGGCTCACGCCTGTAATCCCAGCACTTTAGGAGGCCGAGGCGGGCAGATCACGAGGTCAGGAGATCGAGACCATCCTGGCTAACATGGTGAAACCCCGTCTCTACTAAATATACAAAAAATTAGCCGGGCGTGGTGGCGAGTGCCTGTAGTCCCAGCTACTTAGGAGGCTGAGGCAGGAGAATGGCGTGAACCCGGGAGGTGGAGGTTGCAGTGAGCTGAGATTGCGCCACTGCACTCCAGCCTGGGTGACAGAGCGAGACTCCATCTCAAAAAATAAAAAATAAAAACACAAGGTTCTACTATATGCTGTCCATGGAGAAACATTTTAGATTTAAAAGCACAAATAGATGAAAAGCAAAAGAAGAAAAAAAAGATATATCATGCAAAGGGCAATCACAAGAAAGCTGAAGTGGCTATAGTTTTATCAGACAAAATAGACTTTAAAACAAAAAAAAATGCTTCTAGGGACATTTTAGAATTATAAAAGGGTCAATCCATCAGGAAAATATAACAATTATAAATATATATGCACCTAGTAACAGAGCACCAAAGCACATGAAGCAAAAACTGACGGAAATGAAGCGGGGAATAGACAACTCAGCAATGATAGCTGGAGACCTCAAGACCCCACTTTCAGTAGTGGATAGAAGTAGCCAGGAGACACTGTGGAAGGCCGCAGGGTCCTCTGCCTAGGAAAACCAGAGACCTTTGTTCACTTGTTTATCTGCTGACCTTCCCTCCACTATTGTCCTATGACCCTGCCAAATCCCCCTCTGCGAGAAACACCCAAGAATGATCAATAAAAAAAAAAAAGAAAGAAAAAAAAAAAAGAAGTAGCCAGGAGAGCAACAAGGAAATTGAACATCATTTATGTATTTATTTTAGAATAAGTCTTACTATGCTGCCCAAGCAGATCTTGAACTTATGGGCTCAAACAATCCTCCTACTTCAGTCTCACAAGTAGCATGAAAATTGAAGACTTAAACAACACTATGAACCAATTTGACTTGATGGATGTCTATAGAACACTCTACCCAACAAAAGCAGAATATACATTTTCTCAAGTGCTCATGGACTATTACCCAGAACAGACCCTATTCTAGGCGATAGCAAACCTCAATATATTTTAGTTTATTTTAATTTTTTTTGTAGAGATGGAGTCTCAATATATTGCCTGGACTGGTCTTGAACTCCTCCGCTAAAGTAATACTCCAACCTCAGCCTCCCAAAATGCTGGTATTATAGGTATGAACCATCACACCCAGCCCAATAAATTTTAAAAGAAATAATACAAAGTATGTTCTCCAACCAGAATGGAATGAAATTAGAAATCATTATTGTGTTGAAAGAAATTGGAGAGATTCACAAGTATATGGAAATTAAACAACACATTCCTAAATAACTAATGTTTCAAAGAAGGAACCAAAAGAGAAATTAGAAAATAATTTGAAATGAATGAAAATGAAGACACAAAAATATCAAAACTTACAGGATACAACTAAAGTAGTACTTATTAGGGAAGAACTTAGTAGTAGAAGGGAAATTTATAGTTGTAAAGGTTTACAATAAAATAATGATCTGAAATCAGTAACCTAACTTTCCACCTTAAGACAATGGTAAAAGAAGAGCAAAATAAGAAAGCCTAAAGGAAGCAGAACAAAGATTAGAATGGAAATTAATGAAATAGAGAATAGAAAAATAGAGAACATTAGTGAAACTAAATGCTGGTTCTATAAAAAGACCAACAAAATTGAAAACCTTTAGCTACATTGACCAAGAAAATAAGAGAGAAGACTTCAGTTACTAAAATCAGATAGGAAAGAAGGAGCATTACTACCAACATCAAAGAAATAAAAAAATTATAAAGGAATACTATGAACTATTACATGTCAACAAAATGGATAACTTAGATGATGTGGACAAATTTCCAGAAAGGTGGAAACTACAAAAACTGATGGAAGAAGAAATAAAATTTGAATAGAGATAACAAATAGAGATAATCACAACACTACCCACAAAGAAAAGCTCAGGACCAGATGACTCCAGTGGGAAATTCTAACATTTAAAGAATAATTAAAATCCCATCACTTTGGGAGCCCAAGGCGGGCAGATCACTTGAGGTCAGGAGTTTGAGACCAGCCTGGCCAACATGGTGAAACTCTGTCTCTACAAAAAATACAAAAAATCAGCCAGGCATGGTGGCAGGTGCCTGTAATCTCAGCTACTTGGGAGGTTGAGGCAGGAGAATTGCTTGAGCCCAGGAGGAGGAGGTTGCAGTGAGCTGAGATCGTGCCACTGCACTCCAGCCTGGGCAACAGAGCAAGACTCCATCTCAAAATAAATAAATAAATAAAATACATAATAATACCAATTCTTCACAAACTGTTCAAAAAATAGAAAAGAAGAAAACACTTCCCAATTCATTTTATGAGGGCAGTATTACACTGACACCAAAACCAAATGAAGACATCACAAGAAAAGGAAACTACAGATTGATGTTTCTTATGAATATGGATGCAAAAATCCTCAACAAAATACTAGCAAGCCAAATTCACATCATATGAATTCTACATCATGATGAAACAGGCTTTTTTTTTTTTTTTTTTTTTTTTAGTAGAGTCTCACTCTGTCACCCAGGCTGAAGTACAGTGGCACAATGTCAGCTCACTGCAAACTCCACCTCCCGGGTTCAAGTGATTCTCCTGCCTCAGCCTCCCAAGTAGCTGGGATTACAGGTGGCCACCATCATGCCCAGCTACCTTTTTTGTATTTTTATAGAGATGGGGTTTCACCTTGTTGGCCAGGCTGGTCTCAAACTCCTGACCTCAAGTGATCCACCCACCTCAGCCTCCCAAAGTGTTGAGATTACAGGCATGAGCCACCATGCCCAGCCCTGATGAAGTGGGATTTACCACATGAATGCAAGTTTGGCTTAACATCCAAAGATCAATTAATGTAATACACCATATCAATAGCATAAGAAAAACCATGTGACCATCTCAAACGATGCAGAAAATGCATTTGACAAGATCCCAAGCCCTTTGATCATAAAAGTACTCAACAAACTAGGAATAGAAAGAAGCTTCCTTAACCTGACAAAGGGCATTTATAAAAAACCCACTAACATCAAACTTACTAATGAAAAGCTGGATGCTTTCTTCCTAAATCAGGAACAGCACAAGGATGTGTACTCTCAGCACTTCTATTCAACATTGTAGGGGAGATTCTAGGTAGGACAATTAGGATAGAAAAAGAAGCAAAAAGCCATCCAGTTTAGAAAAGAAGTAAAACTATCTCTATTTGTAGGTAACCTGATCTTCCATATGTAAAATTTTAAGGAACTCAGTAAAAAATTACTGAATTCCAAGAGGCAGGGGGCATCTTGGAGGCTACCCTCCCCAGTGCCAATTCTTCTCTTTCTTCATGGCATTGATCACAATGTGTACATATACTGACATGGATTTTTTTGTATCAGCATCCCCCTATTAAACTGTAACACTAATAAATTCAGCAAGGTTGCAGAATACAAGATTAATACACAAAAATTGATTGTATTTCTGTACATTTTCAATAAAGAATCCAAAAATGAAATTAAGAAGATTCTATTAACAATAGCATCAAAAAGAATAAAATACTTAGACATAAATTTATCAAAAGAAGTACAAAACTTATAGCATGAAAACCATGAAACATTGTTGGAAGAAACTAAAGATCTGCCATGACTTGGATGTGGTTTGTCTCTGCCAAAACTCATATTGAGACTTAATTGCCAATATAATGATGTCGGAACCTTTAAGAAGTGGAGTCTAATGAGAGGTGTTTGGGTCATGGGGGGGTTCCACTCTCACAGGCCCCTTGGTGCCATTCTTGTGGTAGTGAGTGAGTTCTAGCTCTTGTGAGACCGGATTTGTTCTCATGGGCATTTATAAAAATGTTTGTTAGTATTTTGTTGAGGACTTTTGCAAATATTTGGCTTGCTAGTATTTTGTTGAGGACTTTTGCATCCACACTCATAAGAAACATCTCATGAGAATGTGAGAGTGGGTTGTTATAAAGCCAGGACAGCCCTCAGGTTTTGTTTCTTCACATGTGCTTGCTTCCCCTTTGACCTTCTGCCACATTTTCATGCAGCAGGAAAGCCCTCACCAGAAGCTGAGCAGATGCCAGTGCTATGCTTCTCAAACTTCCCAGCCTGCAGAACTGTGAGCTAAATAAACCTCTTTCCTTTATATATTATTCTTTCTCAAGTATTCCGTTGTAGCAACATGAAGCAAACAAAGATAATATATAAATAAACAGAAAGAAACATCCCATATCTGTGGATCAGAAGCGTTAAATTTGTTAAGATGGTAGTACTCTCCAAATTGATCTACAGAGGGAAACCCAGTGACTTACAAATTTAGTGGCCTGTAACAACAAACATTTATTATCTCAGTTTCCGTGGGCCGGGAATCCAGCCACAACTTAGCTGGGCTTCAGTGGCTCAAGGTTCTCACGAGTTGCAGTCATGTTGAGACTTGGCTGGAGCTAACAGATCTGTTCGCTCACATGGTAGTTTGCAGGCTGCAGTGTTTCGCAGGCTGTTGGACTGAGGGCCTCTCGGTTCTTTGCCATGCCACATGGGCTTCTCCATAAGTCAACTCACAACATGGCAGCTTACTTCCCCTGGCACAAGTGATCCAAGAGCAAGACCACCCAAACTGGAAGCCACAGTCATTTCTTTTGAGACAGGTTCTGTCTCTGTCACCCAGGTTGGAGTGTGGTGGCACAATCATGGCTCACTGCAGCCTCAAACTTCCAGGCTCAAGCCATCCTCCCACCTCAGACTCCTGAGTAGCTGAAACTGCAGGTACCTGCCACCACACCCGGCTAATCTTTTTATTTTTTGTAGAGTCAGGGTCTTCCTATGTTGTCCAAGCTGGTCTTGAATTCTTGGGCTCAAGCAATCCTCCTGCCTTGGCCTCCTAAAGTGCTGGGATTACAGGTGTGAGCCACTGTGCCCAGCCGGCTACAGTCTTTTTATAACCCAATCTCAGAGGTCACACTCCAACACTTTTGCTTTAGTGTCTGTGATCATCAAGTCAATGAGTCCTACCCCCATACAAGGGGAAGGTACGAAATAAGGGCTTGAATTCCAGGAGGCAGGGATCATGGGGGATCTTGGAGGCTGTCCTCCACAGCGCCCGTTATTATCTTTCTTCACAGCACTGATCACAATGTGTACATATACTGACATGGATTTTTTTTTTTGTATCAGCATCTCCCTATTAAACTGTAAGCTCCATGGTGGCAGAGACAATATCTGTTTTGTTCATCATTTTGTGCCCAAATTAGAGCACAGGGCCTGACTCGACAGGCACTTAACAAATATTAGTTGTGTCAGTTAGTTGGGAATAATAAATATCTTTTACTTTTATTTATTTATTTGTTTATTTATTGTTTTGGTGATTTGGGGTTTTTTTTTTTTTTTTCCCGAGACAAGATCTCAAAAAAAAAAAAAAAAAAAAGTTGAGATCTGTCATTCAGATGGAGGGCAGTGGTGCCATTGTGGCTTACTGCTGCCTCAACCTTCTGGGCTCAGGTGATCCTCCCAGCACAGCCTCCCACGTAGCGGGGACTACAGGTGCACGCCACCATGGCCGGCTCATTTTTGTTGTTGTTGTTGTATTTTTTATAGAGACAGAGTTTTGCCATGTTGTCTAGGCTGGTCTCAAACTCCTGGGCTCAAGCAATCCACCTGCCTCAGCCTCCCAAAGTGCTGGCATTGCAGGCATGAACCACTGTGCCTGGCAATCTTTTCCTTTTAGACAGCTTCTCCCTGTTTGTTATTTAGGTTGACAGTTGAACAAATGGATTTATAAATATTTATTTTTGAATAAACATAGAAAATGTCGACTGGGTGCAGTGGCTCACTCCTGTAATCCCAGCACTTGGTGCGGCCAAGACGGGTGGATCATCTGAGGTCAGGAGTTCGAGACCAGCCTGGCCAACATGGCGACACCCTGTCTCTACTAAAAATACAAAAAAAAAAAGAAAAAATTAGCTGGGTGTGGTGGCGCACGCCTGTAATCCCAGCTACTCGAGAGGCTGAGGCATGAGAATCGCTTGAACCTGGGAGGCGAAGGTTGCAGTGAGCTGAGATTGTGACACTGCACTCCAGCCTGGGCTACAGAGTGAGACTCTGTCTCAAGAAAGAAAGAGACAAAGAAAGAAGGAAGGAAGGAAGGAAGGAAGGAAGGAAGGAAGGAAGGAAGGAAGGAAGGAAGGAGAAGGGAAGGGAAGGAAGGAAAGGGAAGGGAAGGGAAGGAAGGAAGGAAGGAGAGAGAGAGAGAGAAAGAGAAAGAAAGAGAGAAAGAAAAGAAAAGAAACTGTCTAATAGCACAGGTGAGCAGTGTGGAGTGGTTCTGTTTGAGGAGTGGGCATGGGATGAGAGAGGAGAAAGCATTTCTACCCTCCTCTTATCCCTCTGCATTGTTGGAATCCTTAACAATGAGCAAATGTTATTTTCACAATCAAGATTTTAATAAAACAAATGATCCATAAATAATAAATAAAAATAGAAGACAAACGACAAACTGGAAAAAATTTACAACAAAAGGTTATTTTCTATAATCTACAAGGAGCCCTTGTAAATCAATAAAATAAAGATAAACCCACCGACAGAAAAATGGCCAAGAACCAGAAACTGACAATTCCCAAAAGAAAAGATACAAATGGCCAATAAGCAGATGGTAAATGTTCACCTGGAGGAGTAATCAGAGAAACGCAAGAAAAAAACAAGAGGAAGGAGGAGGAAGGGAAGAGGAAGGGGGATGGGAGCAGGAGGAGGAGGAGAAGAAGGAGAAAGAGGATACAAAAAAAGAGAAATATGAGCATGAGAAAGAGGAGGAGGAGGCCGGGTGTGGTGGTCCAAGCCTGTAATCCCAGCACTTTGGGATTACAAAGTGGGCGGGTGGATCACCTGAGGTCAGGAGTTCGAGACCAGCCTGGCCAACATGGTGAAACCCCGTCTCTACTAAAAATACAAAAATTAGGCAGGTGAGGTGGTGGGCGCCTGTAATCCCAGCTACTTGGGAGGCTGAGGCAGGAGAATCACTTGAACCTGGTAGGCGGAGGATGCAGTGAGCCAAGATCATGGCATTGCACTCCAGCCTGGGCAACAGAGTGAGACTCTGTCTCAAAAAAAAGAAAAAGAAAGAAAGAGAGAGAGAGAGGGAGAGAAAGAGAAAGAAAGAAAGATAGAAGGAAAGAAAGAAAGGAAGGAAGGAAAGAAAAGAAAGAAAGAAAAAAGAAAAAGAGAAAGAAAGAAAAAGGAGGGAGGGAGGGAGGCAGGGAGGGAAGGAGGGAGGGAGGGAAAGAAGGAAGGAAGGAAGGAGGAGAGAGGAGGAGGAGAAGGAAAATGAGAAGAAAGAAGAAGAAGGAGTAGGAGGAAGAAGAAGGAAGCAGAAGTAATTGTTCACCCACCAGATTGGCAAGAATGACAATGAATGAGAAAGCTGAGTGTGGGCGGCGTGGATCACCAGGCACCGGCTGTGCAGGTAGCGAGGGAATCTAAGCTCTTCGGTTCACTCTGTGCAGTGGCGTTGGCAACAGGGTCAGAGCCCTTGCCCTCGCTGCTCCCCTTCTAGGAATTTGAGATGACTGGAATCATTGGCCAACATGCCGAGCTACGTCTGTTCCAGCACTGCACACCCTCAAAACATGCACATTACGGAATGTATTCAATGCCTCTAAATACTATGTAGGTGGTTAAAAATTATATTGCACATGTATATTTATTGATGTGTAAAAATAGTCACCCAGTTTGGCTGGGCGCAGTGGCTCATGCCTGTAATCCCAGCACTGTGGGAGGCTGAGATGGGTGAATCACAAGGTCAGGAGTTTGAGACCAGCCTGGCCAAGATGGTGAAACCCCGTCTCTACTAAAAATACAAAAATTAGCTGGGTGTGGTGGTGGGTGCCTGTAGTCCCAGCTACCCAGGAGGCTGAGGTAGGAGAATCGTTTGAACCCAGGAGGCAGAGGTTGCAGTGAGCTGAGATCACACCACTGCACTCCAGCCTGGGTGACACAGCCAGACTCCGACTCAAAAAAAAAAAAAAATGTTCGCCCAGTATTACTGAGTGAAAAAAAAGTTATAAATAATGCCAACAATCCCATTTACGTAAGAAAGAAATATTTTTTTGCCTATAGAGAAAAAACTGTCAAAATTTGCAATAAAATATTAAATTGGTCATCACCAGTGTTGAGATTATGGGAAATTTTATCTCTTTGCTTATCTGTATTTTGAATTTTTTCTGCAATAAATATGTAGCACTCATATAATAAAAAAGGAAAATACAGGGTTTTGTTTTTTACATTCTATTGTGAGAGCTGGCATTTTCAAGTTTTGTTTTTAAATTGTCACAAGGTCTGGCTTTCTGGGCTCCAGGCTGGAGTATGTGGCGGGTTTCCTGCTCGGGGAATTGTGTTTTTCCAGGTTGCCTGAGAGGCACTGGGAGTTTGGAACAAACAGGAGCTGCCCGTTTCTCACGGAGCCCTGACCCGGGGCAGCCCACTGGGCCTGGGCCACCACACGGCCCTGCAGGCCGAGGCCCCGGCCAGGCCTCACGCCCACCCTACACGGGGCAGAGCACCCAGGCCTGTATGTTGCGTTTTACCCGTATCTACAGGAGCACTGTCATTTGAGCCTTGTTGTTCTTGCCATTTGCACCTGTCCCCTGCAAGTTTTCTTCTCCCTGTAGCTCACTCCGAGGAGCAGGCCTGTGACTGAGGCCCGGCCAGTAGGAGCCTTCCACTCCCTCGCTGCAGCGATAGGCCGTGGGTGGGCGTGTGACCCAAGTCAGCCCAGCAAGGCGCAGTCCCAGGAATTTTCTCTCCTGGGGTTGCTGGGAGAAGAGAGCCTTGACCTTCCCCAATGCCTGTGGAGAGCCAGGCAAAGAGGAAAGTCCACTGATGCTTGTCCCCTGCCACAGCCAAGCCGAGGCCAGCTACCCTGGGCTGTTCATTCCCATAAGCCAAGAGTTTCCTATTTTTGCTCAACTACTCTGAGCTGTGTTTCTGTCACTTACAACCAAAAGAGGCCTAACCGATTCCGTGAGCTAGGAACCAGGTGCAGCGGGAGGCCAGAGGTCCATGGGGTGATGGGGCAGGCCAATTTTAACCTTGCAGAGTCCTCAGCCCTGTAAGCCTCAGGTGTGCTCCTTGTGACTCACCTTGTCTGTGATCTGCCTGTGACCTTGCCTGTGACCTTGCCTGTGACCTTGCCTCTAATCTGCCTGTGACCTTGCCTGTGACCTTGCCTGTGGTCTCCACACCAGGCCCGCCCAGTAAGCCAGCCCTCTGGGTCCTTCTATCCACAGAATCTCTGAAGATTTTGGGAACTCTCCCACACAAGCCCCGTCATTGGCAGAATACCAAAAAGTTGAACTCACATTCCCCAAAGTGCTTGGCTTCAGATTCCAAACTTCCTAATGTCTCCCACTGTAGCCTACATTTTGTGTAAATTTTGCATTCTCAACCATTATGCTTTAACATGTAAAGAATGTTTTCTCAGCCTGGTGTGGAGGCACATGCCTGTAGTCCCACCTATTCAGGAGGCTGAGGCAGGAGGATTGCTTGATGCTGGGGGTTCAAAGTTGCAGTGAGCCATGATTGTATCTGTGAATAGCCACCGCACCCCAGCCTGGGCAACATAGCAAGACCCTGGTCTCAAAAAAAAGTTTTCTCCAAGAAACCTTTGAATAACATATACCATTTATCCTGTGACTTTTGGAAACCAGCCCTGCAAGGATTTTCCCCCATTCTGTGGGTTGTCTTCTCACTGTCTTCATAGTGTTCTTTGATGAACAAAAGTTTTTAATGTTGATGAAGGCCAGTTTATATTTTCTTTTGTTGCTCATGCTTTCAGTGTTTTTCTAAAAAACCATTGTCAAATTAAAGATTATTAAGATTTAACCCCATGTTTTCTCTTTCTTCTTGTTCTTGTTCTTTTTTTTTTTTTTTGAAACAGAGTCTCTCTTTGTCAACCGGGCTGGAGTGCAGTGGCACAATCTTGGCTCACTGCAACCTTCACCTCCCAGGTTCAAGCAAGTGATTCTCCTGCCTCAGCCACCTGAGTAGCTGGGACTATGGGTATGTGCCACCACACCCGGCTAATTTTTTTTTGTATTTTTTTGGTAGAGATGGGGTTTCACCATGTTGGCCATATTGGTCTCAAACTCCTGGGTATCAAGTGGTCTGCCCACCTCAGCCTCCCAAAGTGCTGGGATTACAGGTGTGAGCCACTGTACCAAGCCCCCCATGTTTTCTTCTAAGAGTTGGATAGTGTTAGCTCTTTGATCCATTTTTAGTTGATTTTTGTATATGGTGTGAGGTAAGAATCCAAACTGTTCTTTTTTTTTTTTTTTTGAGACAGAGTCTCACTCTTGTCACCCAGGCTGGAGTGCATTGGCATCATCTACAACAACCTCTGCCTCCTGGGTTCAAGTGATTCTCCTGCCTCAGCCTCCTAAGTAGCTGGGATTACAGGTGCATGCCACCATGCCTGGCTGATTTTTGTATTTTTGGTAGAGATGAGGTTTCACCATATTGACCAAGCTGGTCTTGAACTCCTGACCTCAAGTGATCCATCCGCCTTGGCCTCCCAAAGTGCTGGGATTACAGGCATGAGCCACTGCACCTGGCCAAAGTCCAACTTGTTCTTTTATGCGTGGATATTCAGTTGTCTGAGCCGAACAGATGCCTGGGGTAGGCGCCTCCCAGGTCCCCTGAGAACCCTGGGGAGAGGACACGCTCACACCATTCTGGAAAGGACAGATCCACTAAACACCAGACCCAGTTCATGGATGGTTTGTGTCTGGGAGGGTGGGGAGGGGCTGACTGGGAGAAAGAGATATCATGGGCAGAAGCTGGGCAGAAAGATGAAGCAAGAGGGGAAGAAACTGGGGAAGGTGGGAGAGAGCTGCAAACGCGGGGACCAGGGTAGGCAGGCTGGCTGGGAGGGGAGGGGTCCACCACTGGCCGAAGGGGAAGGGCCAGCTCCGCGAAGAGCCTTGAGGCTGGGTTTGGGGTGAGGCTGAGACATGAGCCAGGAGGAAGCCTGGAGCCCCTCATCACCCCTACCTTGGATGGTCCTGGGGGACACTCCCTCAGAGGGCCACGGGGCTTATGGCTAACGGTTCTCAGCTCCTGGCCCCCCATGCCTCACCTCAAAACAAAAAAAAGTTAGCATTTCCAGGCAACATAGTGTAGGGGTCAAGTTCATGAATTCAGGAATCCAACTCTCAATCAGTGTTCAAGTCCTGGATCTATTGCAAACAGCTGTGTGCTCTTGGGCACGTTGCTTCACCTCCCTGAGCCTCTGAGTCCCCGGACAGTCAAAGGAGGAACACCTCAGAGGGGGATAGAGCGGGTTCAGTCATGCAACACGCTCAGACTGGAGCTATTTTTAGCACATGCTGCATGCCAGGTGTGGGTGAGCAGCACGTGCCTGGGAACATCTGGGAGCAGGTACCCGAGATGCTGAATGACACTTTCTCACTCTTTCCAGGTTAGATTGTTCCCAATGGGGGTGTATCCCTTTGGGAGTAGAGAACCCAGTGACGGTTCGGATCTGTGACTCGCTGTTTTAAACCAGGTCTGCTCCTGGCCCAGGACAGGAGACCGAGGGCAAAGGCCACACTATTGGTTTGACCTGAGCGTGGCCAGGCTGTGCTTGGCCCAGAGCCGGCTCTGGCAGGAAATGTTCGCTGCCGGAGTCCCAGACCCTTTGTGTCTGGGGCTGCTGGGGCAGGGGCTTCGGGGCCGCCTCTTTGGGAAGAGCTGAGGCGGGCCCTTCAAGGTTGTGGGCTTTTAGAATTGCATGCGGGATGCGACCCATTTCACAGCCCTATCGTCATCTCAGAGGGAAAGCGACTTGCTCAGGGTTTCACACATGCTTCTGAGGATGGAACCCCAGGCCAGCCTGGCTTTCTGCACCCCCTTGCAGAAAGCTGAGGTCTTGGTCCAGGAGGGACCACGGGAGTCTGAGATGCCTGGTGTCAGTGTCTGCCCCGGCTGGAAAGTCACATCCGCTGTTTGGCCACAGGCGTGGGCTCTGCGGCACCTCCTTGGGGGGAAGCTGGCATTGTGTTCTCGATGGCCGGTTATGGAAAAATCACAGAGAGCTGAGTAAACAGAGAACCACGGGCCGCCGCCATGGGAACTGCTGGGTGGAGGTGGCAGTGGAGGCTGGGGTAGGGAGGCCGTGGCTTGACCCAGGCTCACCTGGGAGCCAAGAATTTGCCAACACAGAGCCAGGGGGCCCGAGGGGGCCCTGAGGGTGTCTGAAGCCCAGGGAGTTCCCCAAAGTCACCCAGCAAGTCAGGGCCAGGTCCAAGGGCTGCACCCACGCCCCCCAGCTAGAGACCCTCTGCTCCCTGCTCCCCCAGTCAGACAGGCTGTCAGAGAAATAGCAAGAATTTCTTTCTGAACTGTAATTTTGGGGAGGCTTTGGGGACAGTCCTCATCCCTCACCTTCCAGACTCTGACCTTGACAGAGGTGCAAAGCAAGGAGCCATCAATATCCAAGTGAAGGTAGAGGTAGTTCCCAATTTTGCTCTGTGCTATTTAGTGAAAGTCCTTCATAGTCCCCAGGAAGGTGTTTGCTCCTGGAAGATGTTGGCATGAGTGCATGGGAGGGATGAGCGCATGGGAGGGATGAGCGCATGGGAGGGATGAGCGCAAGGGAGGGATGAGCGCAAGGGAGGGATGAGCGCAAGGGAGGGATGAGCGCATGGGAGGGATGAGCCCAAGGGAGGGATGAGCTCATGGGAGGGATGAGCCCAAGGGAGGGATGAGCGCATGGGAGGGATGAGCCCAAGGGAGGGATGAGCCCATGGGAGGGATGAGCGCATGGGAGGGATGAGCGCAAGGGAGGGATGAGCCCAAGGGAGGGATGAGCCCAAGGGAGGGATGAGCGCATGGGAGGGATGAGCGCATGGGAGGGATGAGCGCATGGGAGGGATGAGCGCATGGGAGGGATGAGCCCAAGGGAGGGATGAGCGCATGGGAGGGATGAGCCCAAGGGAGGGATGAGCGCATGGGAGGGATGAGCCCAAGGGAGGGATGAGCCCATGGGAGGGATGAGCGCATGGGAGGGATGAGCGCATGGGAGGGATGAGCCCAAGGGAGGGATGAGCGCATGGGAGGGATGAGCCCAAGGGAGGGATGAGCCCATGGGAGGGATGAGCGCATGGGAGGGATGAGCCCAAGGGAGGGATGAGCCCATGGGAGGGATGAGCGCATGGGAGGGATGAGCCCAAGGGAGGGATGAGCCCATGGGAGGGATGAGCGCATGGGAGGGATGAGCGCATGGGAGGGATGAGCCCAAGGGAGGGATGAGCGCATGGGAGGGATGAGCGCATGGGAGGGATGAGCCCAAGGGAGGGATGAGCGCAAGGGAGGGATGAGCGCAAGGGAGGGATGAGCGCATGGGAGGGATGAGCGCATGGGAGGGATGAGCGCATGGGAGGGATGAGCGCAAGGGAGGGATGAGCACATGGGAGGGATGAGCCCAAGGGAGGGATGAGCGCATGGGAGGGATGAGCGCATGGGAGGGATGAGCCCAAGGGAGGGATGAGCGCAAGGGAGGGATGAGCGCATGGGAGGGATGAGCGCATGGGAGGGATGAGCGCAAGGGAGGGATGAGCGCATGGGAGGGATGAGCTCATGGGAGGGATGAGCGCAAGGGAGGGATGAGCGCATGGGAGGGATGAGCGCATGGGAGGGATGAGCGCATGGGAGGGATGAGCCCATGGGAGGGATGAGCCCATGGGAGGGATGAGCCCAAGGGAGGGATGAGCGCATGGGAGGGATGAGCGCATGGGAGGGATGAGCGCATGGGAGGGATGAGCCCAAGGGAGGGATGAGCGCATGGGAGGGATGAGCGCATGGGAGGGATGAGCCCAAGGGAGGGATGAGCGCAAGGGAGGGATGAGCGCATGGGAGGGATGAGCGCATGGGAGGGATGAGCGCAAGGGAGGGATGAGCGCATGGGAGGGATGAGCGCATGGGAGGGATGAGCGCATGGGAGGGATGAGCCCAAGGGAGGGATGAGCGCATGGGAGGGATGAGCGCATGGGAGGGATGAGCCCATGGGAGGGATGAGCGCTTGGGAGGGATGAGCCCATGGGAGAGATGAGCCCATGGGAGGGATGAGCGCATGGGAGGGATGAGCGCATGGGAGGGATGAGCCCATGGGAGGGATGAGCGCATGGGAGGGATGAGCGCTCGGGAGGGATGAGCGCATGGGAGGGATGAGCGCTTGGGAGGGATGAGCGCATGGGAGGGATGAGCGCTTGGGAGGGATGAGCCCATGGGAGGGATGAGCCCATGGGAGGGATGAGCGCATGGGAGGGATGAGCCCATGGGAGGGATGAGCGCATGGGAGGGATGAGCGCATGGGAGGGATGAGCGCAAGGGAGGGATGAGCGCTTGGGAGGGATGAGCCCATGGGAGGGATGAGCCCATGGGAGGGATGAGCGCATGGGAGGGATGAGCCCATGGGAGGGATGAGCGCATGGGAGGGATGAGCCCATGGGAGGGATGAGCGCATGGGAGGGATGAGCGCATGGGAGGGATGAGCCCAAGGGAGGGATGAGCGCATGGGAGGGATGAGCGCATGGGAGGGATGAGGGCATGGGAGGGATGAGCCCATGGGAGGGATGAGCGCATGGGAGGGATGAGCCCATGGGAGGGATGAGCGCATGGGAGGGATGAGCCCATGGGAGGGATGAGCGCATGGGAGGGATGAGCCCATGGGAGGGATGAGCACATGGGAGGGATGAGCGCAAGGGAGGGATGAGCCCAAGGGAGGGATGAGCGCATGGGAGGGATGAGCCCAAGGGAGGGATGAGCCCATGGGAGGGATGAGCACATGGGAGGGATGAGCGCATGGGAGGGATGAGCCCAAGGGAGGGATGAGCCCATGGGAGGGATGAGCGCATGGGAGGGATGAGCCCAAGGGAGGGATGAGCCCATGGGAGGGATGAGCGCATGGGAGGGATGAGCCCATGGGAGGGATGAGCCCAAGGGAGGGATGAGCCCATGGGAGGGATGAGCGCATGGGAGGGATGAGCCCAAGGGAGGGATGAGCACATGGGAGGGATGAGCGCATGGGAGGGATGAGCCCATGGGAGGGATGAGCGCTTGGGAGGGATGAGCCCATGGGAGGGATGAGCCCATGGGAGGGATGAGCGCATGGGAGGGATGAGCGCATGGGAGGTGTTAGCACATGGGAGGGATGAGCGCAAGGGAGGGATGAGCACAAGGGAGGGATGAGCGCATGGGAGGGATGAGCGCAAGGGAGGGATGAGCGCATGGGAGGGATGAGCGCATGGGAGGTGTTAGCACATGGGAGGGATGAGCGCAAGGGAGGGATGAGCGCAAGGGAGGGATGAGCGCATGGGAGGGATGAGCGCAAGGGAGGGATGAGGGCATGGGAGGGATGAGCCCATGGGAGGGATGAGGGCATGGGAGGGATGAGCCCATGGGAGGGATGAGCGCATGGGAGGGATGAGCCCATGGGAGGGATGAGCGCATGGGAGGGATGAGCCCATGGGAGGGATGAGCGCATGGGAGGGATGAGCCCATGGGAGGGATGAGCGCATGGGAGGGATGAGCGCAAGGGAGGGATGAGCCCAAGGGAGGGATGAGCGCATGGGAGGGATGAGCCCAAGGGAGGGATGAGCCCATGGGAGGGATGAGCGCATGGGAGGGATGAGCGCATGGGAGGGATGAGCCCAAGGGAGGGATGAGCCCATGGGAGGGATGAGCGCATGGGAGGGATGAGCCCAAGGGAGGGATGAGCGCATGGGAGGGATGAGCGCATGGGAGGGATGAGCCCATGGGAGGGATGAGCGCTTGGGAGGGATGAGCCCATGGGAGGGATGAGCCCATGGGAGGGATGAGCGCATGGGAGGGATGAGCGCATGGGAGGTGTTAGCACTTGGGAGGGATGAGCGCAAGGGAGGGATGAGCGCATGGGAGGGATGAGCGCAAGGGAGGGATGAGCGCATGGGAGGGATGAGCGCATGGGAGGTGTTAGCGCATGGGAGGGATGAGCGCAAGGGAGGGATGAGCGCAAGGGAGGGATGAGCGCATGGGAGGGATGAGCGCATGGGAGGGATGAGGGCATGGGAGGGATGAGCCCATGGGAGGGATGAGCCCATGGGAGGGATGAGCGCAAGGGAGGGATGAGCGCAAGGGAGGGATGAGCGCATGGGAGGGATGAGGGCATGGGAGGGATGAGCCCATGGGAGGGATGAGCCCATGGGAGGGATGAGCGCATGGGAGGGATGAGCGCATGGGAGGGATGAGGGCATGGGAGGGATGAGCCCATGGGAGGGATGAGCCCATGGGAGGGATGAGGGCATGGGAGGGATGAGCGCATGGGAGGTGTTAGCGCATGGGAGGGATGAGCGCAAGGGAGGGATGAGCGCAAGGGAGGGATGAGCGCATGGGAGGGATGAGCGCAAGGGAGGGATGAGCGCATGGGAGGGATGAGCGCATGGGAGGGATGAGGGCATGGGAGGGATGAGCCCATGGGAGGGATGAGCGCATGGGAGGGATGAGCGCATGGGAGGGATGAACGCATGGGAGGGATGAGCACAAGGGAGGGATGAGCGCAAGGGAGGGATGAGCGCAAGGGAGGGATGAGCGCAAGGGAGGGATGAGGGCATGGGAGGGATGAGCGCATGGGAGGGATGAGGGCATGGGAGGGATGAGCGCATGGGAGGGATGAGCCCATGGGAGGGATGAGCCCATGGGAGGGATGAGCGCATGGGAGGGATGAGCGCATGGGAGGGATGAGCGCATGGGAGGTGTTAGCACATGGGAGGGATGAGCGCAAGGGAGGGATGAGCGCAAGGGAGGGATGAGCGCATGGGAGGGATGAGCGCAAGGGAGGGATGAGCCCAAGGGAGGGATGAGCGCATGGGAGGTGTTAGCACATGGGAGGGATGAGCGCAAGGGAGGGATGAGCGCATGGGAGGGATGAGCGCATGGGAGGTGTTAGCACATGGGAGGGATGAGCGCAAGGGTGGGATGAGCGCATGGGAGGGATGAGCGCATGGGAGGGATGAGGGCATGGGAGGGATGAGCCCATGGGAGGGATGAGCCCATGGGAGGGATGAGCGCATGGGAGGGATGAGCGCTTGGGAGGGATGTGCCCATGGGAGGGATGAGCCCATGGGAGGGATGAGCGCATGGGAGGGATGAGCGCATGGGAGGTGTTAGCACATGGGAGGGATGAGCGCAAGGGAGGGATGAGCGCATGGGAGGGATGAGCGCATGGGAGGGATGAGCGCAAGGGAGGGATGAGCGCATGGGAGGGATGAGCGCATGGGAGTGATGAGCGCAAGGGAGGGATGAGCGCAAGGGAGGGATGAGCGCAAGGGAGGGGTGAGGGCATGGGAGGGATGAGCGCATGGGAGGGATGAGGGCATGGGAGGTGTTAGCACATAGGAGGCATCAGAATCAGAGAAGATTCAGTAGATAAAGCTTATGACACACAGCCAGTACTCCCTTACCAAGGACCTGTGATGAAGGACACCTTTATTTAAATGGATGATGATTCACTTTGAGAATGGAAGTGTAAACAGAGAGGCCGGGTGCGGTGGCTCACGCCTGTAATCCCAGCACTTAGGGAGGCCGAGGCGGGTGGATCACCTGAGGTCAGGAGTTGGAGACCAGCCTGGACAACATGGTGAAACCTCGTCTCTACTAAAAATACAAAAAATTAGCTGGGCATCATGGCACAAGACTGTAATCCCAGCTACTCAGGGGGCTGGGGCAGGAGAATCGCTTGAACCCAGGAGGCGGAGGTGGCAGTGAGCCGAGATCACACCACTCCACTCCAGCCTTGGCGACAGAGCGAGACTCCATATCAAATAAATAAATAAATAAATAAATAAATAAATAAATAAGTGTGGATTGGCTCATGATGCTTCCCTGAGTGAGAGGTAGCCACATCCCTTTGGAAGTGGTTGGACCCAGGGGCCATCCCAGGGCTTGGGGATGAGGTCAGTTTGCTTACAGGAAGCTGCTACTTCCTGTTTCTAAGAATACAGATCAAATGGCATTTCCCTTAAGAATCTCCCAGCCACCCAGGAGGGACTTGTCTGCTGAGGCCACGGGCCCTTTCCCAGCCCCTTCGTCGTCCGAGAGGCTGAGTCTCTGGGTTGCTGTGCACTCAGCGCACACCCTGGGCCATAAGCCGCCTCCCACAGCCGCCACAGCTGTGGATGCTACTTGGCACTTGGGGCTGGCCTGGGACCAGGCACTCGGTGACTCCTTCGCTCCTCTCTGGAATTCACCGCAGCTCATACAGAGCTGGGCTCCACTTGGTACCCCTAGAGGGAGGTCCCTGACCCAGCATGCTCCCTGCCAGCAGCGGTGGCCGTCTGCGCTCCTGCCTGCCCGGCACCTCTTCTTCCAATGTCTGCATCTTGACTGTCTTTTGGGGAGCCCTCCTCCCCCGACCTCCTGCAGTGACTTCAGACCACATGACTCCATGTAACCAACTGGAGCATTGCAGGGATTGGTCCAGAAATGGGAACAGAACCCATATCCCGTGAGAGCCCATTAGGAGGCTCAAATCAAAGGATTTTTTTGTTTGTTTGTTTTTGAGACGGAGTTTCACTCTTCAGGCTGGAGTGCAATGGCGTGATCTCGGCTCACTGCAACCTGCACCTCCCCAGTTCAAACAATTCTCCTGCCTCAGCCTCCCAAGTTGCTGAGATTACAGGCATGCACCACCACGCCTGGCTAATTTTGTATTTGTAGTAGAGACGGGGTTTCACCATGTTGGCCAGGCTGGTCTCGAACTTCTGACCTCAGGTGATCTGCCCACCTCAGCCTCCCAAAGTGTGGGGATTACAGGCATGAGCCACTGTGCCCGGCCTCAAATCAAATGCTTTTGATTAAACCATTGGCAAAGAGAATCTCCTGGTGGGGGGGAACTCAAGTGGGATGTTGGGTGTGGCCGCTGGCAGCCATGTTACCATCATGAGGAGAGAATGCTCCTGAAAACAGAGCCACCACAGAGGAAACAGATCTCAGCTCACTGCAGCCTCAACCTCCCAGGCTCAAGTGATCCTTCCACCCCAGCCTTCTGAGTAACTGGGACTACAGGCATGCGCCACCATGCCTGGCTAATTTTTGTCTTTTTTGTAGAGATGGGGGTCTTACTATGTTGCCCAAGCTGGTCTCGAACTCCTGGGCTCAAGCAATCCTCCTGCCTCAGACTCCCAAAGTGCTAGGATTACAGGCAGGAACCACTGCACCCAGCTGAGAGGTGAATTCTTAAAGATGTCACTTGTGAGCCCTTGATCCTGCCTTTCCTGAAGCCATCCATCCCCTGGACTTTTCAGTGAAATGAGCCGACGATTTTCCCCTTGTGCTTCAGCCCATTTGAATCAGGCTTCTGCCCCCTTGCAATGGAAAGAGACCCAGTCGGGTCTTTCATCCACCACGTCAAGCTCAGCCTCTGCTGGACCTGAAGGGGCTTCTTCTTCTCTGGCAGATCCCAGGAGGGTGGTCAGCTTCCTACTGGCCTCCCCGACTCACCCCTCACATAGGCCTTCAGTAAACACAAAGGGCCGAGGGTGAACCAGGAGAGCTGCTGGCGGCCTGTGGGTGGAGGCTGGGTGGAGGCATGGAGGCTGGAAGCAGGGGAGGGGCTGTGGCCCCAGGGGTCCTGGCGTTCCCAGCAGCCCTTGAGGAGGCCAGAGGTGCAGCGGGAGGGTGGGGGGGGGGATTTCTGAGGCCCTAGAGTGAGTGGACTCAAAGGGCTGGTGAGACCCTCCTTGTGCAGCCCCAGCTATATTAATAGGGTCACTAAGGCCAGAGAGGGCAAGGAATGGCCAGGGCTCCGCAGCTGGAAAGGCAGGCTCTGTCTACCCAGGAGGCTCCGTGTGCGGCTGTCTCGGCCACAGCAGCTCCCTGATTCTCTGGAGAAGGTTTCCCCTGGGCAGAAGGGTCCCTCTAAAACAGTGTGAACCACCACAGGCCTCTCGTGAGCCGCCGCGCCCGGCCTGTCTATTTCTTTTATGGAGAGGGAGATCCTTTCCTATCCCGAGCCGCAGCCCGCGGCCGGGGCATCTGGGGTCCAGGTTGCTCCTCCACTGTGGGCGCTGCTTGAACTGGTGCCAGGTCCCGGTGTCACCGTAGGTGAGCAAGGTGTGGCCGCCGCAGCAGCACCCCTGACCCGTGTGGTCCCTATGCTGTGGCTTTTCCCTGGGTGTTTACTGTAGAAAATGTCATCGCACAAGTGTGTGTTGTTTTCACTCGCCCTCACTGGCCTCCTTCCTGAAGCACTCCCTGTCTCTTCAGTGCTGAGTCTTCTCCTCTCTCCTTCTCCCCGCATGTCACCTTGGGAAGCCCCTCAGCCTCCCCGGACCTCATCTCCCACCTGCACAAGGTGGAGGTTGGAGGAGGTGACTCAGAGGCCCTTTCCAGGTCAAACACCCTGGGGTCTACCTTTGTGTCATTCACAGGGGGAGGGGCAGAGCCACACTCTCTCTCCTGACAGCTCTCCAGGGTGACGGATTGGGCGATTCCTCTCTCTGTCTCCCGAGATGTCTGATGCATTGCACACTGGGTCCATTAGCACCTCACACACAGGGCGAGACGGCTCAAGGCCCTCCCATTCCTCATCCGCGCTCTCAGGTGCCTTTCCGTGCATGAGCGCAGAGCTACATCACCGGCGCTTAGGACCCCGGAGCGATGCGTTTTTCACCAACAGGCCCTGGGCTCAGTGCTGAGCGCCTCGGCCCCGCAAAGCCACACAACACCAGGGGAGGCAGAGTCCGGCTTTATTCCCGTTGCTCAGGTAGGCAAACGCAGAGCAGGGCCTGTGCTCCTCACTTCCGCCTCTAAACAGCTCTACCTCCTTGAAACAAAACAAAACAAAACACAAGTATGGAATATTTGCAACCCAGGAAGCTAAAAAGAAAGGCTTAGGGGCCAAGAATGTGTTCCTTTCAGTGAGTTCCATCCTTGACTGTAAGTTCCATTCCTGCCCCATCTCCACTGACATTTTTTTTTTTTTAAACGACAGGTTCTCACTCTGTCACCCAGGCTGGAGTGCGGTGGCGTGATCTTGGCTCCCTGAAACCTCTGCCTCCCGGGTTCAAGCAATTCTCCTGCCTCAGACTCCTGAGTAGCTGGGATTACAGACACCCACCACCACACCCGGCTAATTTTTGTGTTTTTAGTACAGACAGGGTTTCACCATGTTGGCCAGGCTGGTCTTGAACTCCTGACCTCAGGTGATCCGCCTGCCTCGGCCTCCCAAAATGCTGGGATTCCAGGCATAAGCCACGGTACCTGACCTCCACTGACATTTCATATGAACGCTGCCAGCTCCTGAGACGTCCTCTCCCTCCCAAGCCTGTGTTAACTCTGGGCTAGAACATTGAATGAAGTCACAGGAGGGTTCCTTGTAGCAAACGGTGTTTGTTCATAAATGAAGACTAATTAATCACTGAGGCTGTAAGTGAGCTGTGTTTCTCCCTTTTCCTTTCTTTGTTCTCAGTGAGAAACCTCTGGCGTGTGGTCAGCCTCTCCATCTGCCAGCTCTCCTTCAGCTGCTCCATCCAGTGGGGGTAATGAGCATCTCTGGCAATTCTGATTCAAACACGACACCAAGCTCTGTTCCTTCCACCACTCCAGAGTCGCAGCATGAGGCCCGGGAATGCGCAGAATTACCCTTGAAAGCTCCAGGAAGAGGTAAGGGCACGATGCCGGCACCTGCCAGTTGCACCAGCCTCGCTGGGCCTGGGAGGTTTTGGTTTCCCCAGTGGATCCTACACCCAAAGCCGTCTCTACCCTCCGAGGTCCTGAGGGATGAAGGGACAGTGGAACCATGACTCCATCACACCCACCCACGGAGGGAGACGGCAGGTGGAGTCACCCACCCCTCAGACTCTTCTCTTCTCGCTTCTTCTCTACCTACTGAGCATAGAGATAAAGGCAACTATGCTGAGACCTCTCTGTGATGCCACAGCTGGCATTTAGTGAGCATTTCCCATGTGCCAAGCATGGTGCTGAGGGCCTATCGCACTCCGGTGAATTCAGCTGGAAGGAGCAGACCACCCAGAACCCAATTGCTTTGAATAGTAAAGGCTTTTTTTTTTTTTTTTGAGATGGAGTCTCACTCTGTCACCTGGGCTGGAGTACAGTGGCGCGATCTCAGCTCACTGCAACCTCCACCTCCCAGGTTCAAGCGATTCTCCTGCCTCTGCCTCCTGAGTAGCTGGGATTACAGGTGCCTGCCACTATACCCAGCTAATTTTTTGTATTTTTAGTAGAGATGGGGTTTCACCATGTTGGCCAGGCTGGTCTCGAACTCCTCACCTCATGATTCACCTGCCTCTTCCTCCCAAAGTGCTGGGATGACAGGCATGAGCCACCATGCCCAGCCAATAAAGGCTTTTAAGATCATCTCTTGGCCGGGCACAGGAGCTCATGCCTGTAATCACAGCACTTTGGGAGGCTGAGGCAGGAGGACTGCTAGAGGCCAGGAGGTGTAGGTTGCAGTGAGCCAAGATTGTGCCACTGTACTGCAGCCTGGGAGACAGAGCGAGACCCTGTATCAAAATTAGAAAAATAAATAAATAAAAATAAATAAATAAAGATAATCTCTCAGAACAAGAAGTCTGGGAGTTAGTAATCTCGGGCTATTCTGCAGCTCAGCAATGCCCCCATCTTCCTGCTCCGCCGTCCTCATTGTTGGGTTTTACATCCTCAAGATGGAGGCCTCATGGACACAAAACAGCTGCTGCAATTCCAGCATCATAAGCACATCACAGGCAGGGAGTAGGGAAAGCAAAGGCTTCCTCCTCTGTATTTTATTCAGGAAGCTCAGCAGACTTCCTCTTATAACTCATTGGCCAGAGGTGGGTCACATGACCACCCTTAGCTGCCAGGGATGCTGGGAAAGCCAGTATCCAGCAAAGAGAAGGGCATCGCTGTCAATGGCTTACCCCACTCATGATTCATGCACCGGGCCTGGCACTTTTGCTACCTAGAGCAAATTCAGGCTTCCATTAGCAAAAGGGCTGTCATCTCTGTTGGGCAGCCAGCTACCGCTGCCATGTATCTTCTCAAACTCACAAAGCCCACTGAGGTGGGGCCTATTATTCTTTCCATTTTACAGATGATGAAACTGAGACTCACAGATACTTTGTAACTTGCCCAAGATCACACAGCTCATAACTGGCAAGGATCTCATCCCAGATCTGTCCCCATAGAGAGTGCTCTTAGCTACCTACCACACATGACTAGGTACCTGCTGCTTATATACCACCCCAGACTGTGAACCTCTTGAGGGAAGAGAGGTTCTTCCCTCTCTTCATCTTCATCATTATCTTCAGCTTTGCACTTCAGCAGTGCCTTGCAATTGACAGAAGCCCTGCTGAATTGATTTAAACACATAACCATTTGGTTCTGATGCTCACTGTTTTGTAATATGCTTTAAAACCAAGAGTTTAAACTTGCCAACACTGCCTTTAAAAATACGCCTCTTTTCTTTTGCATTGTTTTCCACTTACCCATGCTGGGTTCCTGAAGTCCTGGGCATAATTCCAATGTAAATATCACCAATGATGGAAATTTGGGGAAGGAGAGGAGGGTGAAAGACCAATTGAGGCCCTGGAGTGTGTCAGTTCCTCATTAACAGTGGAACCATGGAAAAATCTTTGTTCCCGCCTGTTGGCTTCTTGCCTCCAGGATCTGGGTGGGTAGTGCCTTTGGCTAGCTTCCTGCTCAGGTCACAGACAGTCTGATCAGAGCGGGAGTGTCCTGGGGAACAGAGGCCCGAAACAGGCTGGGTCCCTGGAAGTGGATGCAAGAAAAAGGTGGGCACTGTGAGAATCAGCAGCCCAGTGGGCCCATGCTGGCCACTGTATGTCCACTTTCTTTTTTTTTTAATTGAAGACGGAGTCTTGCTCTGTCACCAGGCTGGAGTGCAGTGGCATGATCTTGTCTCACTGCAACCTCCGCCTCCTGGGTTCAAGCGATTCTCCTGCCTCAGCCTCCCGAGTAGCTGGGATTACAGGCGCCCACCACCATGACTGGCTAATATTTATTGTATTTTTTAGTAGAGACAAGGGTTCACCATGTTGGCCAGGCTGGTCTCGAACTCCTGACCTCAGGTGATCCGCCCGCCTCGGCCTCCCAAAGTGCTGGGATTACAGGTGTGAGCCACAGTACCCGGCCCCTATGTCTGCCATCTCAGGTGGCACTCATAATGACCCTGTAGGACTGGGACCACTGTGCTTCCCACTTCACAGTGAGAAAACTGAGGTTCAGAGAGGTGGAGCCGCTCCTCTAGGGTCACGCAGTAGAGCTAAGACTGAAGCCAACGGACTTCTCAGGTGGAGTCCTTAACCTAGCCGAGGGTGACTGGCAGGTACCTCGGGGACCTTGGAGAGGGTACTGAGGGCATGTTGGGGGCCAAAGAGGCTCCAGGCCCATCTTCAGGACTGTCTAACTCAGTGCTCGGGAGCAGGGGCTTTGAGTTAGAACTTGCACTGCCTGGCGACCAGGGACAAAAACTCCAGCCCTCTTTCTGTCCAGCACAGAGGTTACGAGCCTGGGCTCTGGGGCCACATGACCTGCAGGAAATCTCTGCTGTCCCATATACTGGTCGTGTGGGCCTTGTTTCATTGGGTGTAATAGCACCACTCTGAGGCTGCTTCTGAGGATGAAGCAATGCACTTAGCCCCATGCCTCCATCAGCCAGGAGGCAGTTTGTGTGAACCACGGTTACTTGACACCCTCACAGTGGAGAGGGCTGCGAGGGCCAAGGGCAGACCCTCTCCTGGTCCCATCCTTCCCTCGGCCCCAGCAGCTGCCTTTGGAAGTGCTGCTTTTGGGGTGGGCTGACCCAGGAGGGCGTGGGCTGATTTGGGTATGCAAATGAGGGGATGTGGGTCCAGGGAATTAAAGACACGTGGACGCCAACTTGCAAATTTGAACATTTTCCTGGAGTCTGGTTTATGCAAGCCAGGGGATGGAGCCTAACTGAAGCTCCCTCCCACCCTGAGCCCCCACTGTGTCCAGACAGCAGCTCGAGGCCCAGCAACTCCCAGCACCCAACAGCCACTCTGGGAATGACCATGCTCACCTGCCCTGCAAATCCCCTGGGTCCACTGGGCCTGCGCTGGGTGTGCCGTAAGTTATGGCTTCAGGGAGGCAGCGTAGAGAGGTAGAGGGCATGCCAAGGTCACCCACAGGCCCAGCTATGGATCCGAGAGCCCCACCTGTGCGTCTGCCGCAGCGGTTGGCTGCAACCCAGGCGTCAGGTGGTTTGGACATAGTGCCCAGCCCTGCCACGCTGGGGATCTGGGTGTCGCTGCCAACTTCCCCCACCTCTCTGGGCTCCCGGGCCCCATCTGAGGACCTGGAAAGAACCCAGAGCGCTTAGGCCTGACCTGGCAGACGCCGGGCCTAGGCTCTGGGCCACAATGACAGGATATCCCCAGGGAGCTGGGCTGGCTGCCCACGCAGGGAACACCAGGGCGGAGACCTGGCGCTGCTGAACGAGAAGACCCAGAAAGGCATCCAGGAGGGAAAGTCGGAACAGCTGAGCCTCAGGGGTCAAGAACAGTCCAGGGTTGTTATGGAAACCAGGACTACAGGCAGTGGGGGCAGGGAACGCTGTGCACCTACAAATAGAGCCTGAGAGCCAAGGCCAGGGCCCCGGTCTCCTGCCGCTTTATCCTCGAGGCCAGGGACCCTGCGACCTCCAGACGCTGTCCCACCCCCACTTCACAGCGACCCTGCATTCAGAGGGGAAGGGGTGTTCCCAGACTCCCACAGCTAGGGTGGTGCCCGGGAGAACCCAGCCCGGCGTGAGGACTTGCCCAGCCACCCTAACCCAGCCCCAGGCCTGGGAGCACCCCCTGAGGTGAAGCAGCAGCCCCACCCCCAAGCCCTTGCACACAGGAGTCAGGCTGGTCCTCCAGGTTCAGGGCCTGACGACTTGCCCTCAGGCACCCCCAAGCCAACAGCCTCTTCCCCATACCAGGGAGCAAGTCCCAGGTCTCAAAACGCCTTTTCCAGTTGTGCCTTAAGGCTTGCAAGCTCGGTGGGGTGTAACAGTTTACAAGGCAAATAGGGATTTTGTGTCTTATGCACTAACAACCCACTTCCAGCTGAGGCCGTGCAGGCAGACTGGTCAGGCTTGGGCTGGGACAGCTGGAGCCCTCTCCCCTGCCAGACACAGCCTCTGGCCTCACTGCCAAGGTGCTGGTAGGTGCAACACAAGACTGGCACTATGTATTTGTGCCGGACATTGTGGCAGGGAAGGAGGTAGCACAGAGCCAGGGAGAGCCTAACCCACTGTGTGGCATCGGCAAATCCCAGCCCCTCTCTGAGACTTAAACCCCTGTCCGTGGCCAGGCACAGTGGCTCACGGCTGTCAACTCAGCACTTTGGGAGGCCGAGGCGGGTGGATCACCTGAGGTCAGGAGTTCGAGACCAGCCTGGCCAACATGGTGAAACCCCATCTCTACTAAAAATACAAAAATTGGCCAGGCGCAGTGGCTCACGCCTGTAATCCCAGAACTTTGGGAGGCCGAGGCGGGTGGATCACAAGGTCAGGAGATTGAGACCATCCTGGCTAACACGGTGAAACCCCATCTCTACTAAAAATACAAAAAATTAGCCGGGCGTGGTGGCAGTCACCTATAGTCCCAGCTACTTGGGAGGCTGAGGCAGGAGAATGGCGTGAACCCGGGAGGCGGAGCTTGCAGTGAGCCGAGATCGCGCCACTGCACTCCAGCGTGGGCGACAGAGTGAGACTCTGTCTCAAAAAAAAAAAAAAAAAATACAAAAATTAGCCAAGCATGGTGGTGGGTGCCTGTAATCCCAGCTATTCAGGAGGTTGAAGCAGGAGAATTGCTTGAACCTAGGAAGCAGAGGTTGCAGTGAGCCGAAATTGCACCACTGCACTCCAGCCCAGGCAACAGAGCAAAACTCCGTCTCAAAAACAAAACAAAACAAAACAACAAAAACACACACACACACAAAAACCCCTGCCCATACAATGGGGTGCCGCCTGATGTATCTCATGAGGAGGATGGCGCACACTTATGGATGTGGGTATGTTCATCCCTTCTTTCACTTTCTAGTATTTGCACCCTGCTTCTTTTTCTTGTCTTATTGCATTGGCTAGAACCGCCTTCCTTTAACCAATCAATGTCTTTGAGAGTCCAGTAAATGCCAGACTGGGTGCCACGAACTGAGATGCAGCGGTGTGTGCCACAGACACCACGGCTTCCACCCTAGGACATCCCCACCCTAGAGAGCAACTTTACAATGACCTTCGTGCACTGGGCTGGACTGTAGAGACCTCACGATGACTCAGATACAGCGCCTATTCTGGACAGACACACAGTGTGGGTGCTGTGGATGACACTTAGGAGCACACAAGCCGATGGCTGCTCAGGAGGCACAGGCCACTGGCTCCTGAGAGATCCAGGGGGACTTCTTGGAGAAGGCAGCATTGAAGCCGGGCTTTGAAGAATGCTGAGGGTTTAGACATGTATAGATGAGAAGAAGAAGTTTCCCAGGATGGGTAACAACAGACATGGAAAAGGGCTGGGAGCAGTACAGAGCAAAACAGGTCAATGGGAGGGACTCTAAAGTGCTGGGAGTGGATGTGGGAGCAGGAGCGTGAGATGAGGCTGGCGAGATGGCCTTCAGGCCAAGCTGCGGAATTGATCTGAACTAGGTGACAGAGGGAGTCACTGAAGGCACGTGAGCAGGAGGGTAGCAGCAGGGCTGCCTGGGGAGGGGTGGGAGCAGCAGAGGGAGAAGGCAGGCCCCGAAGGAGCAGGCCAACCCTCACACGGTTGGCCCCCTCTTCCTGAGGTCCAGGGGTGTCTCCGTCTGCCACTGGGAGGGAGAGGACAGCTTCCTCTCCTTGGTCTGGTTGGGGAGATAACGGGGAGAGGACAGGAAGTTGCCTCAAGGAGCGCAGGAGTGAGCTGCCTGGCCCCGGGTCCCCAGCCCCGCTCTGTGCAGGATGTTCCTGTAGAGGTGGAGGCAAGAGGGCAGGAGGCGGATCCCCTTGGGCCAAAATGCAACAGTGCAGGTGTCCTGGGCTGGCTGGGGGCCCTGGGTGCCTGCTCGGTCCTGCTGACCACACATCCCCACTTCCCTGGGCCCCAGAAGACCAGAGTGTGCTCCACTCCCAGAAACAGGCTCCAGAGTGTTCCCACCTAACTCAGTCATTCAACAAACACCCCCGACACCTCCTGGGAGCAGCATCGAGTTTGGTGAGGTGGCTGCCAGAGAGGGGAGCAAGGCAGACAGTGAACACCCAGAGGACCAGGTGCAGGGTACTCAGCGGGTCGACCAGGAGGGAGTGGGAGGGAGCCCTATTGGCCTCAGGGATTGAGGGGCTTACAGTCCTTTAGGATGAGTAGGAATTAGCCAGCTGAGAGATGGAGAGGTGTTACGAGCAGACAGAAGGGCATGGGCAAAGACCCAGAGCTAGAAATTTCCTACTGTGTGCAGGAGCTGGATGTGTCTCAGTGTGGCCCCTACTGTGTGCAGGGGCTGGATGTGTCTCAGTGTGGACCCCCCTGCTATGTGCAGGGGCTGGATGTGTCTCAGTGTGGACCCCCTACTGTGTGCAGGAGCTGGATGTGGCTCAGTGTGGCCCCTACTGTGCGCAGGGGCTGGATGTGTCTCAGTGTGGACACCCCTACTGTGTGCAGGAGCTGGATGTGTCTCAGTGTGCCCCCTACCTACTGTGTGCAGGAGCTGGATGTGGCTCAGTGTGGCCCCTACTGTGCGCAGGGGCTGGATGTGTCTCAGTGTGGACACCCCTACTGTGTGCAGGAGCTGGATGTGTCTCAGTGTGCCCCCTACCTACTGTGTGCAGGAGCTGGATGTGTCTCAGTGTGGCCTCTACTGTGTGCAGGAGCTGGATGTGTCTCAGTGTGGCCCCTACTGTGTGCAGGGGCTGGATGTGTCTCAGTGTGGACCCCCTACTGTGTGCAGGAGCTGGATATGGCTCAGTATGGCCCCTACTGTGTGCAGGAGCAGGATATGTCTCAGTGAGGACCCCCTACTGTGTGCAGGGGCTGGATGTGTCTCAGTGAGGACCCCCTACTGTGTGCAGGGGCTGGATGTGTCTCAGTGTGCCCCCTACCTACTATGTGCAAGAGTGGGATGTGTCTCAGTGTGGACCCCCTACTGTGTGCAGGGGCTGGATGTGTCTCAGTTTGGACCCCTACTGTATGCAGGAGCTGGATATGTCTCAGTGTGGACCCCCTACTGTATGCAGGGGCTGGATGTGTCTCAGTGTACCCCCTACCTACTATGTGCAAGAGTGGGATGTGTCTCAGTGTGGACCCCCTACTGTGTGCTGGGGCTGGATGTGTCTCAGTATGGACCCCCTACTGTGTGCAGGGGCTGGATGTGTGTCAGTGTGGACCCCCTACTGTGTGCTGGGGCTGGATGTGTCTCAGTATGGACGCCCTACTGTGTGAAGGAGCTGGATGTGTCTCAGTGTGGCCCCCTACCTACTGTGTGCAGAAGCTGGATGTGGCTCAGTGTGCCCCCTACCTACTGTGTGCAGAAGCTGGATGTGTCTCAGTGTGCCCCCTACCTACTGTGTGCAGGAGCTGGATGTGGCTCAGTGTGGCCTCTACTGTGTGCAGGAGCTGGATGTGTCTCAGTGTGGCCCCTACTGTGTGCAGGGGCTGGATGTGTCTCAGTGTGGACCCCCTACTGTGTGCAGGGGCTGGATGTGTCTCAGTGTGCCCCCTACCTACTGTGTGCAGGAGCTGGATGTGGCTCAGTGTGGCCTCTACTGTGTGCAGGAGCTGGATGTGTCTCAGTGTGGCCGCTACAGTGTGCAGGAGCTGGATGTGTCTCAGTGTGGCCCCTACTGTGTGCAGGGGCTGGATGTGTCTCAGTGTGGACCCCCTGCTATGTGCAGGGGCTGGATGTGTCTCAGTGTGGACCCCCTACTCTGTGCAGGAGCTGGATGTGTCTCATTGTGGCCCCTACTGTGTGCAGGGGCTGGATGTGTCTCAGTGTGGACACCCCTACTGTGTGCAGGAGCTGGATGTGTCTCAGTGTGCCCCCTACCTACTGTGTGCAGGAGCTGGATGTGTCTCAGTGTGGCCCCCCTACTGTGTGCAGGGGCTGGATGTGTCTCAGTGTGGACCCCCTACTGTATGCAGGAGCTGGATATGTCTCAGTGTGGACCCCCTACTGTATGCAGGGGCTGGATGTGTCTCAGTGTGCCCCCTACCTACTATGTGCAAGAGCGGGATGTGTCTCAGTGTGGACCCCCTACTGTGTGCAGGGGCTGGATGTGTGTCAGTGTGGACCCCCTACTGTGTGCAGGGGCTGGATGTGTCTCAGTGTGGACCCCCTACTGTGTGCAGGAGCTGGATGTGTCTCAGTGTGGCCCCCCTACTGTGTGCAGGAGCTGGATGTGTCTCAGTGTGGCCCCCTACCTACTGTGTGCAGAAGCTGGATGTGGCTCAGTGTGCCCCCTACCTACTGTATGCAGGAGCTGGATGTGGCTCAGTGTGCCCCCTACCTACTGTGTACAGAAGCTGGATGTGGCTCAGTGTGGCCTCTACTGTGTACAGAAGCTGGATGTGGCTCAGTGTGCCCCCTACTGTGTGCAGGGGCTGGATGTGTCTCAGTGTGGCCCCCCTACTGTGTGCAGGGGCTGGATATGGCTCAGTGTGGGTCTCATGGGAGGCAGGAAGTGGTGAGGGTGGGGTCGGGACCTGGAGGGAAAGTCTTGAGGGCTGGATGGTGGCTGCGAGGGCAGAGCTGATGAGGTGGCAGGGTGGGAGTCTCGAGGCTCCTAGGAGGACCCATCATAGAGCACAGAGAGCGGCTGGAGGAGCCAGGTGTGAGGTGGCTCCAGGCCAGGGGCGTCTAGGCCCAGGAGGATGGATGGGGGTGCATCAGAGACTCACACAGGGGTCCCGAAGCCCAAAAGACGACAACAAAAGAACTTGGGGTGGGGGCAAGACAATGGGGGGTGTCGCCCAACCTGAACAGCTGGGAGCCAAGGTCCTCCCCTGCCCCTCCCCTGAGGGAAGGCTGTCAAATAGGGAGCGGGGGTGGGGGCTTAAAACAGCAGACCCGATGCTCAGATGACATCAGATAAGACGAACAAACAGGTGACTCAGCAGCAGGTCTTTAGCACACCTGGGACACCTGCTCACCAGGCCCAGGTGACCCCAAAGAAGAGGAAGGTGAGGTTCCCAAGCCTGCAAGGCTGTTTGCATTTTGACTCAAACCAATTTACAAACCAAAGTGGGGCAGCAGCAGGGCAACCCCGCCACTGTTTTCTGTTCTCTCTGCGGGAAGACGCTGCCCCCGCCACTTCCCCTTCACCACTGACATGACGGTCAGGGGGCTCAGGCCCAGAGGCGGGCAGGCACCTCCAAGACATCACAGCCAGGTCAAGCTTGCAGAGTCTGTTCCCTGAGCCTGGGACACCGTTCCCTCCCCTGTGCCTTCAGATTTCAGAAGTATCCCTTCCTCCAGAAAGCCTCCCGATCTCCCTGACTGGGTGACATCCGCCCTCCACCGCCTGTCATATTCTCAAGGCAGCTCTGACCACACTGCGATCTGTTGCTGCGTGTGGTTTTCTGGGATGAACGGCTTGCTTCTTTCTCAGGTGTGGCCATGGGGAGAACAAGGACCATCTCTCCAGGGTCTGGTGCCATGCCTGGGGCATGCTGGGTCCTTGAAATTTTTCTTTTTTCTTTTCTCTTTTTTTTTTTAGAGATGGGGTCTTGCTCTGTCACCCAGGGTGGAGTGCACTGGCACAATCATGGTTCACAGCCTTGGCCTCCTGGGCTCAAGCAGTCCTCTCACCTCAGCCTCCTGAGTAGCTGAGACCACAGGCTACCATACCCAGCTAATTTTTAAAATTGTTTTGTAGAGATGGGGGTCTCCTATGTTGCCCAGCGTGGTCTCAAACTCCTGGCCTCAAGCGATCTTCCCACCTTGGCCTCCCAAAGTGCTGGAATTACAGGTGCGGGCCACCACACCCAACTGATAATTTTGTTTTTTTTTTCTTTTGAGATGGAGTTTTGCTCTTGTCACCCAGGCTAGAGTGCAATAGGGTGATCTTGGCTCACTGCAACCTCCTCCTCCCAGGTTCCAGCGATTCTCCTCCCTCAGCCTCCCAAGTAGCTGAGATTACAGGTGCCCGCCACCAAGCCCGACTAATTTTTGTATTTTCAGTAGAGACGGGGTTTCGCCATGTTGGCCAGGATGGCGTCAAACTCCTGACCTCAGGTGATCCGCGTGCCTCGGCCTCCCGAAGTGCTGGGATTACAGGCGTGAGCTACCGTGCCCAACCAAGAAATATTTTTGAATGAATTAAGCTAGGATAACAAGGGGGCAGAGCCCAGGCCTCCTGCCCCTCCCTGCTGCCCCCCAGCCCTCCCAAACTCCAGCCTGGAACTATCTCCTGAACAGTGGCTCAAACTCTTCATTTTTCTGGAGCAAGACCCTTCCTCAGGGCAGGGTTAGAACCCCCTGAGGCCAGGCTGCCCTAAGGTCAGTCCCTGGCTTTTGAGGAGACTGTCCTGGTCCTAGCCCAGCAGAGGACCCAGCAGTCAAAGGACCCAGAGGACCCAGACTCATTTGTGTGTTGAGGAAAGCCATCAACCCACAAAGAGCAGCACATGCCTGGGCCGGGGGTTCCCGCCGAAGCTCTGCCTCAGCCTCCCTGGCTCCATGTCCCTGCTTGAGTCCTTCCCTTTCCCTGGGCCTCAGTTTCCCCTTGTGTACAAGCAGGAGTTAGGCCTTCATCTCTGGGGGCCTCCGCAGGGGTCTCATTCAGAGTCAACCAAGCGTGCAGGGAAGAGAGTGAATACACAGGGTTGGAGAAGCCAGTGAAATGAGTTTCCAAATTTTAGGGAGAGGAGCCGGAAGAGCAATCTAGGCCAGAGGAACTGCATGAACCAAGGGGTGACGCTAGGATGTGCAAGGCCAGTGGATCTGGAAGAGACAGGTTTGCCTTGGCTAGGGGCCCGTGGCTAAAGGGCTTGCTGGGCTGAAGAGTCGAGACTCGATCCTGCCAGTACTAGGGAGCTAAGGCAGGTTCTTGAGGAGAGGAATGAAGTAATGAAAGCACCATCTCGGTGAAGCAATCTTGCTGTACCAGAAGTAAGTCTGGAGACAGGAAGGCCAGGAAGCGGGCTGTTGGAAAGGTATAGCTTGAGAGAGAAGAGGGGCCTGAGTTCAGGCAGTGACAGAAAGGCAGGCTCAAGGGGATGGAGCATGTAGGACATCCTTCTCTGCCCAGCGAAAGCTGCACTGACCTAGTGTTTTGGGACAGACCCCGACAGGCAGGCTGGGGATTGCTTAGGAGCCTGTGCTTTGGAGTCAGATCAGGTTTTAATCCCAGCTGAACGCCCCTGGGCAAGTCCCCGAGGCTCTGTGAGCCTCTCAGGCTTTTATCTGTAAAATGGAAAGAGGACTGGCTACATAATTTGCGGAGCCCAGTGCAAAATGAAAATGAGGACCCTTAGTTTAAAAAACAGAGGGGCCAGGTGCAGTGGCTCCTGTCTGTAATCCCAGCACTTTCTTTGAGAGGCTGAGGTGGGAGGATCCTGGGAGCCCACGAGTTTGAGACTGGCCTAGGCAACAAAGTGAGACCCTGCCTCTACAAAAAAGTTTAAAAAATAATTAGCCAGGCACGGTGGTGCGCACCTACAGGCCCAGCTACTGTGGAGGCTGAAGCGAGAGGATGGCTTGAGCCCAGCATTTGGAAGTTGCAGTGAACCATGATTGCACCACTGCATTCCTGCTGGGCAACAGAGTGAGACCCCATCTCAAAAGAATTTAAAAAATAAAATAAAATGAAAAACAGGGGAAAGAGTCTCATTAAAGGCACTAAAATATAAAACTTTTCCTTTCTCATGCAGTCTCGCTCAACTTGTCATGGTGCTTTTGAAAAATCTACACTTTAATTTTCTTTTTCTTTTTTTTTGAGACAGAGTCTCACTTTGTCGCCCAGGCTGGAGTGCAGTGGCATGATCTCGGCTTATTGCGACCTCCACCTCCCGGATTCAAGCAATTCGCAATTCTCCTGCCTCAGCCTCCCTAGTAGCTGGGACTACAGGCATGCGCCACCACACCAGGCTAATTTTGTATATTTTTGGTAGAGATGGGGTTTCACCATGTTGGCCAGGCTGGTCTCGAACTCCTGACCTGAGGTGATCCACCTGCCTTGGCCTCCCAAAGTTCTGGGATTACAGGCGAGAGTCACGGCACCCAGCCTACAAATTCATTTTCTAAGAAAAGAAGAATTAAAAATTTTAATAATTTGCATGAAATTTTTTCATTTATCTTTACTTTGTGCAATGCCCATTTTAAATGCAAAATGAAGAGCATTTAACTCATATGTGTAATCGCTAAAATGACCAAGTTTTGGCGTGTAGCTTGTACATGCACATACATTTTGTTCTGACCAGAACAGGAAAATGCTGTACAACATGGACTCGGCTGTTTCCATTTCACTTGTCAATATGAATACACTCCTCCAACACCCTCTGCCTTTGCTTTACTGATGAGTAAAGAAGGGCTGAAAAGAAAAGGAACTGTGGGTTGCCTTATCTTTTCCTTTCCTTCTGTGTCATCATGTTGAATGCGAGTGGTTGTTGAACGCAGGGAAGTAATGTGAGTAAGAAATGATATGATAGGGACCCCTGACCTTTCGTGTTTCTCAGAACACTACTGTCCTCTTTCTGCATGAAGCAAATTCGGGTTCAAATGGAAAGCAGGGCCTCTCGGCTGTCAGCACCCCACTTACTCAGTCGCAGACATAACACATTCACCCTAGACTTGATTCGAGTCCACTCAACTCCCACCCACCATGAGTCCACCAGAATTGTGTGCTCACGAGCACAGTGAGCACTTTACGGGAAAGAGATGGCATATTAAACGGGCCTCTTTGGCTCACGGCATGCTCCGTTTTCCCAACGGGCTTCACTTACAAAGCACAAGTTCGAAGAGAAAATTACTATATTAAGAATTTCAAAGGGCCAGGCACGGTGGCTCACTCCTGTAATCCCAGCACTTTGGGAGGCTGAGACAGGCAGATCACCTGAGGTTGGGGGTTCGAAACCAGGCTCACCAACATGGAGAAACCCCGTCTCTACTAAAAATTCAAAAATTAGCCCAGTGTGGTGGCGGGCACCTGTAATCCTAGCTACTCGGGAGGCTGAGGGAGGAGAATCGCTTGAACCCAGGAGGCAGAGGTTGCAGTGAGCCGAGATCACGGCCACTGCACTCCAGCCTGGGCGACAGAGCGAGACTCTGTCTCAAAAAAAAAAAAAAAAAAAAAAAGAATTTCAAGATGGCGGTTGGAGAGCATTAAACCAAGTGGGAGGCCGGGCATGGTGGTGCATTCCCATGGTCCCAGCCACTCAGGAGGCAGAGGCAAGAGGAGCATTTGATTCCAGGAGTTGGAATCCAGCCTGGGCAACATAGCGAGACCCCCATCTCTAAAAACAGCCACAACAAAAATCAAGCAGACGGTCCTTCTGACAACTGGTGACCTGTGCATGTTGCATGTGTGACTGCGCAGGTTGCCTGCCCATGAAGCCAGCTCTGAATGGGGATAATAAAATCCTCCTCCAGGGTTACTGTGAGGGTTAAATGGGAGTAATTTGTGAAACAAGCTTAGCATATGGTGAATGTTCAAGTCAGTGGCTCTAATCACAGATATTTCCCTACATGGCTTAGAGGCCCCTCCCCTGGGGAGGCCTGAAGGAAATCAGGGTGCTGGGGCATGACCCTGACTCCCGCTCCATGGTCCTTTCAGCC
The DNA here is from genome assembly GCF_029289425.2 of Pan paniscus. Lineage (NCBI taxonomy): Eukaryota > Metazoa > Chordata > Mammalia > Primates > Hominidae > Pan > Pan paniscus. The sequence goes on along the minus strand of NC_073268.2, from coordinate 11,579,066 downwards.
ATGGCTCTCCCCTTTAATCTCTTCTCCATACCAGCTTCTATGGGGGACTTTTCTAGCAGGCAAACCTGGCCCCATCTCTCCATTGCTTAAAAACCCTTCAGTACAAAACCCGGGACATAACATAGACAATCGAGGTTCTCAGTGTCCTAGCCCTCTCTCTAATCTACCCTCCTGGTCCTTACACTCCTGCTCCTTATGATCCAGCCACACTAAGGGATCAAATCACTATCCCTGACTTATGGCTGAGATTTCTCACCTTCAACTCAGGCTGTTTTTTTCTGCGGGCAGCACCCTCTTCTCCATGTGTCTAAATATTTGCAGAAAAGCTGGGCGTGGTGGCTTACACCTGTAATCCCAGCACTTTGGGAGCCTGAGGCAGCTGGATGAGTAGAGAAGGACTGAAAATAAAAGGAACTGTGGGTTGCCTTATCTTCACCATGCCTGGCCAACACGGTGAAACCCCATCTGTACTAAAAATACAAAAATTAGTGAGACCAGCCTGGCCAACATGGTGAAACCCCGTCTCTACTAAAAATACAAAAATTAGCTGGGCATGGGGGCAGGTGCCTGTAATCCCAACTACTTGGGAGGCTGAGGCAGGAGAATCACTTGAACCCCGAAGGCAGAGGTTGCAGTGAACCAAGATCGTGCCACTGCACTCCAGCCTGGGCGACAGAGCGAGACTCAGTCTCAAAAATAATAAAAAATAAAAATAATAAATAAATAAATAATTCCAGGGAAGACCTCTGTTTCCTCATGCCCACCCGGGCCCCCTCAGGTGAGGCGGGTAGATATACTTCTGCTAGATAGGTGGTATGTTCTGCCACCTTCTGTCTGGTGGAGGAGGTGGCAAAAGCCGTGTCTAGGTGCCAGGCATGGAGTTCTTTGTTCCTGGCAGCTGGGAGGTGGAGAATGTAGACCTGCCCTTTGGACAGCCTGCTGTGACCATGTCACTCTGGCCACCAGCTGTGTGTCTGTCCAGGTACAAAAAGGGAGCATGGCGGGGAGGGACGCGAGCCTGGGGCAGGCAGCTGGAGCGTGAAATGACTGCATGTGATTCTGTGGGAGCTGGGGGGGGCACCCAGAAGTTGTGACGGGGGCAGCCGAGCAGGGGGGCATGCTGACAGGTGTGTGAGCCTGCCAGGTGAGGGCCCCGGTTGCTGGCAACTGTTTGTCCTGCCATGGCGGTTTGAAGGTAGGGTGCGGTGGGCTGGAGAAAAGGAACATAGGCCTGGCTGCCAGAGCAAACAGTCAGGCCTTCTGGCCCTACCTTCTAGCAAATACCAACTCACAGCTGAGGGTGCGGTGGAGTGGGAGAGGCTGGGGTTAAGGTCCCTGGGGCCAGCAGAGGAGAAGTCAGACCTCAAGATGTGTGTGTTGGGTGGAGCAGGGGTTTCCCAGCGGCTTGAACGCCTAGGGCTCCCGATCTCTGGGAAATAGGGCTCTAGTGGGGAGCTGTGAGGCTCTGTCCCCAGTCAAGTCCTGGCTAACATTTTTCCTGGCAACTTAGGGATACAGTTGGGATTTTGTGGACTATAGCAGTGGGGGAGAAAGGAATAGGGTGGAAATATCTGGGGATATCGGACTTGAGATCTAAAATGTCAGGCTGAGCGGGATGCAGTGGCTTATACCTGTAATCCCAACATTTTGGGAGGCCGAAGTGGGTCGATCGCTTGAGTCCAGGAGTTTCAGACCAGCCTGAGCAACACTGGGAAACCCTGTCTCTACAAAAAAAAAAAAAAAAAAAAAAAAAAAAAAAAAACCTGGGCGTGGTGGCTCACGCCTATAATCCCAGCTACTTGGGAGGCTGAGGTGGGAGGATCGCCTGAGCCCGGGAGGCAGAGGTTGCAGTGAGCCGCGATCATGCCACTGCACTCCAGCCTCGGCGACAGAGCCAGATCCTGTCTCAAAAAAATAATAATGGGGCTGGGCGTGGTGGCTCATGCCTGTAATACCAGCACTTTGGGAGGCTGAGGTGGGTGGATCACCTGAGGTCAGGAGTTCAAGACCAGCCTGGCCAACATGGCGAAACCCTGTCTCTACAAAAAAAAAACAAAAAACAAAAAATAGCTGGGTGTGGTGGCGGGCGCCTGTAATCCCAGCTACTCGGGATGCTGAGGCAGGAGAATCTCTTGGACCTGAGAGGTGGAGGTTGCAGTGAGCTGAGATGTCGCCTTGCCACTGCACTCCGCCTGGGCAACAGAGTGAGACTACGACTCCAAGAAATTTAAAAAAAAAGAAAGAAAAAAAAGGAAAATAATAATAATAATAATGAAATCAATAAATAAAATACCAGGCTGGGAGGAGCCACAACCAGAAAACCAGCATTCCTCTAGCTCCACAGCACCAGGCTGAGACGCAGCTGATATCAGGGAATCCATCTGGATCACCCATCAAAAGCCCCAAAGCACCTTTCGGTCCAGCCAGTCCTCAGGGAGTGTCTTTGCTCAGGGAGGCACCGAGAGGCGGAGAGGAGGAGGAGCCCAGTCCTGTCCCAGGAGGAAGAGCACAGAAGCTGGGGGTGTGCATGATCTGGATAGGGGTCAGCAGCTCCAGGCCAGGCTGGAAGTTGAGGCTCTCAGGAGGGGGTGAGGGGCTGTGTTGTTGGGGCAGGGCGCAGGCAGGGCGCAGCTGGAGCTATCTGGGAAAGCTTCCTGGCTGCGGAGGCACAGAAGGGGTTTGGGGTTTGAACAGCCAGCTGTGCGGGCTCAATCCTGGCATCTCTGACCCTGTGCAGCCTTGGTGGATGGCAGAGACTGAGGCTCTAGAAGGCAGAGCCCAGCTCGTGGTGGGAGGCAGATAAGGGCTGGGGTGAGGCTGTCTGGGTCTCTCAAGCTGGAGGGAGCGGCAATCAGGTTGTTCTCTTAGCTCCTCCTTTTGGCGGGGCGAGTGGTTTCTGCCTTCCTGCGACTTCCTCCTCTGACCCGCTGCCACTTCTCCTGGCCCTCCTGGGGCGGGTGGAGCTCGGGATCGCTGAGGCGGAGGCTCATCCATCTCTCCCCTCCCTGGGCCAGGGTCAGTCCCCTGGGAGCCCTGGGCAGAGACCCCCACCCCACCCTCTCGGGCCTCTCTGGAGAGCCCCACCTTTGCTCCCTGGTTACATTTCCTGCTGGGGTGACGGTGTGAGTCTAGGGTAACGAGCCTGGTTTTCTGAACTTTCTTATGCACCGGCTCCTTGTTAAAGGTTCTGGTTATGTGAGGAATAACCCCTCGCCGGTGGGCATTGGAAAAGAATAAAGAAAGCAGAAACACCAAATAAGGAGAACATCCAGCACTTTCCTCTAGAGAAGAACCGCTTATTCAGAGGCTTTCGGGTTCCCTCTGGAGTCACTTCGCAGAATTCGAGCTGGGAAGCAGGACGCCCCGGGCCCAGGAGAGCCCAGAGGAGGCGACGCGCAGCCCACAGCCGGGTGCTGCGCAGACCGCCCCAGCTCTCGGCCAGATCCCACCCCTAGCAGCTCCGCGGACCGGGACTGAGGACCCCCGGGCCACGCGCCCCCGGCTCCCGACAGGCCCAGCACGCGCCCCGCCGGCGGTCTCAGTTTCCCCTCTGCAGAATGGGCGGGGGACCCAGGCGGTGCGCCCCGGGGCGCGGAGGGCGGCCGGAAGGGGTGTGATGGGGGGCGGGCCCCGCGCCGCCCCGCCCCGGGGAGGGAGTCCCGGGCGCAGCATCCTGGCGCGGGCCGGGGCCGCCGCCGCCACTGCCGTCGGGGAAGGTCCCAGCACGGACATGGCCTCGCGCGGCGCCCGCCCGGGCCCGAGTCCCCCTCGCCCCGCTTTGTAGCCCCCCGGCGGAGAGGCGGCCTCGACGGTGCGGACGGCGCAGACGGCCGGGCGGGCGGCATGGAGGCGGCGCACCTGCTCCCGGCCGCCGACGTGCTGCGCCACTTCTCGGTGACAGCCGAGGGCGGCCTGAGCCCGGCGCAGGTGACCGGCGCGCGGGAGCGCTACGGCCCCAACGGTGAGCGCGCGGGCCGGGCCGGGGAGCGGGGGCCGCGCGCGCCGCAGTCTCAGTTTCCCCTCCTGCCTCCCCACCCGGCTCTGGGCGGGCAGGAAGCGAGGGCTCCAGAAACCTCTTCGGATGCTCCTGGGGCACCCGGCGGGGCTGCGCGGCCACCTTCGCCGGCGCGGGGGCTGGGGGCTGGGGGCTGGGAGCGGGTTCCAGCTGGGGAGACCGGACGCCTGGCACCCTCTGCGCGGTCCTCCCGGACTTCCCACCTCCACTCCGGCCCCGTCCACCCTGGAAGCGTTATTCCACCCCATCCTGGACCGTATTCCACCCCAACGCCGCGCCGCTCCCGCTGGCATCGTGCAGGTGCAGCGCAGACACCGGCGGGCGAGGGACGGCCGGAGACTCAGGCTCGGCCTCCCAGCTGGCCTCAGGGTCTCCCCTGAGGGCTCCAGAAAACGCCCAGGAAGGTGCCGCTTATCAGCTAGCAGCCTTGGGGCCCCCACCCCCACCCCAGGTCTTCCTCTTTCTGCAACCCGAAGCGGATGTGGCTGGCGGAGTCGGTGGGGGCTTTGAACTGCTGAGGCGGGAGACCCACCTTCCTGGGGTGGCGGAGTCAAGGCCTCAGGGAACTGCCAGGGAGGCCTTTCCCATCCCTGGGGAGGGAGGGAGGGAGGCTTCACGCCTTGCTGTTCGGGTGGAGGGGTATCATTTCATCCTCACCTCCTTCAAAGGAGTGTGGGATTCTTGCTCCTGCCAAAAGGCACATTGAGTGCCACCGGGTACTGTCCAGATGTGGCCTGGCACCTTGGAGGTCTCATGAGGGTGGAAAATACAGAGGTGCCCTCCCCACATCCCTTCCAGGCAGGACCTGCCACCCCCTTGCTCATGCCCGCAGCATCGGGCAGAGTGTGAGGGATCCCAGGAGAAATACCCTCACCATCTCCAGAGGGCAGCCTGGGTCTGCATCCTTTGGGGACTTGGAGCCTTGCCCTTTTGGGGTTCCCAGCCAGCCAGAGGGGAAGGTATTCTAGCCCTGGGATCCTACTACTCAGGGCTAGCTTGAAAATTAGGAAGAGGTGTCAGAAAAGGACTTTTGGGTTTTGTATTGGTTTATGAAAACCACCTCTTATATAAATATTATCTTTCTGGAGCAGAAATCCTTTTTCAAAAAAATTAGTTGCTATATTTAGTTGAGCTGTGGGAGGAACTGGGGAGATAAATATTATTTAATATCCCCCATTAGTGACTTGGCAGGGAGGTTGTGCTTTGCTGCAGGAGAGCTGGGCAGCATGGGCTGCCTCTGACCCTGGGGTGGGCTGGGGGCGAGGGCCGGCGCAGGCAGGTCTGCGGTCCCACTGCCTCTTTTGTGCTGCTATAGCCTCCAGCTTGGGAATCCTGATTCCCGAGGGAAACTGGAGACGCAGCCCTTGGCCTGTCCCTGGAATCACACAAATACTGCTTCTGTATGACCCTAGCCAAGGTCTGTCTTCATTCTGATATCATGTCTTCATTGGTCCAGCGGAGGAGGAACTGACTGGGAGGGAGGGAGCCCCAGCCTTCCCCACCTGTTATTTGGTTAGATGAGATCCTTGGGGTGCCCTGGCCACCGCACACCTGTGTGAACCAATGGGGAAGGCTGTGGGCTTGGCGTGGTGTGTAGGTCCACAGAGGGTGGATGTGTGTTGGGGTGTGATGGGAAAAGTTGGGGAGGGATATTGCTGGGCTCCCCTGGATCCTCTGGGCATTGATAGTATTAATAATAAAAGCTGATGTTCACTGAGCACTTACTATGTGCCAGGTTCTATTCTCAGCATTTTTCATCTGTTGTCTCATTTCTTCCCCAAAACAACTCCATAAGGGAAGGACTGTTGTCATCCCCATTTTATACAGCAGGAAACGGAGGCACCCAGAGGTTAAACCACTTGCCCGAGGTCACATAGTAGGTGGTGGAGCTGGCACTGGTTACCTGCTCCTCTCTGGGCCTCAGTTTCCCCATCTGTACAAGACAGTCACAGGTTCTGCAGGATGCAGAACGCTGGTGTGGACGCCTGTGCTAGGAGTTTGGGTCAGCCGGCAGTAGCTTTTTCAGCTTTGCCTCCAGCCTCCTCGGGTCCCTAGAGGGCTCTTCTCTCAGATCACTGATTGGGGCTGGGGGCATTCCAGGGCTCTAGAAGTCATTAGGTGAGCGGAGGGGAGCCAGCCGTTCCTTCCTGCCTCAGGCTTGCCATGGCTTGAGGAGGAGGTGCAGATGTCCCTAACACAGCCGCTGGGGTGGGGCTGATGAGGCTTTGAACCCTAGCCCTGCCCTTCATAGCTGTGCGATGCTGGACCAGCCTCTTTGCCTCTCTGTGCCTCGGTTTCTTCACCATAAGCGAGGCTGCCATAGAACCCATCTCCCAGGGTTGTTTGTGAGTCTTTAGTGAGGTCACAGACACCAAGTCATCCTTCCTTGTCACAGAAGAGGCTGGGGCGGGCTCCTGGCCACAAGCTGGGTGGCAGGGTGGGTCAGGCCTGAGGGCAGAAGGGACACCCCAGAGACGTGTGTTCTCCCCACCCCAGGAGTCTGTGCACCTGCAAGGTCGTTATTGTTGGAAACCACAAGGAAGTCATTTGCTTAAGTCCTGAAGCTTGCAAATTCTGCCAGGGGAGGGAGGCAGCGGCTGGGCATCCCACCCCCACCTTCCCACCCTCCTCCCTCACTGCACACAGACACTTCAGAGCTGGGGAGCCTCAGCAGCGCAGTCAGTGAGCACGCTAGCCAGGTACCCCCTCCACTCACACATAAAACCCCATCCGCCCTAACCCCCAACAGGGAGTGAGTGGGGAGGCTCCTGGCCCCAGCACCTCCTGTGAGCCCACCTTTGCAGGTGCCAGAGGTACCCAGAGTTCAGCTTCCTTGGGGGGCTTTTACTTGTACATCTTTTTTATTTTTGAATAAAAATGTGCACAGTGCAACATTCAAGGGGTTCAAAAGGTATACAGTAAATTCTCCGCCCCGTCCCCAGCCACCCATTCCCAGTCCTCCCAATATCTTGTGTCTTCTTCCCAAGACAGTCCATGCATATACACATCTGGAGCTGTGATCTTGTGATCTTTTCCCACACGGAAGCAGGAGGAGGATAAGTGCTCTTTGTCCCTGCTTTGACCTTGACGGTCATTCTTGGAGCCGGTGCCAGGAGGAGCACGGTGGGGCTTCCTAGTGGCTGCGTGGGATTTTGGCGTGCGGCTTTTCTCTGACTTCTGGTGGACGCTTGTGTTGTTGGCAGCCTCTGCTATGACACGCAGTATTGCAGAGTATCCTTGTTGCCACATCATGTCACGCACTTGTGAATATCACTGAAGGACGCATTCCTGGGGGTGGAACTGTGAGGTCTAAGTGGGTGTCTATTTTCAGTGTCGTCAGCTGTCACTAAACTTCTCTGTGCAGTGGTGCCGACTGAGCGGCTCGTTCTCCGCTGCCTCGCCAGCACAGGGTGGGATCAGACGGTTTGATCTGTGCCAGTCAGGTGGAAGAGTCCTCTCGTAGGTTTGCTTGGCATCTTTCTGTTTAAAGTCACATTGGGTGTCTTTTCATATGTTAAGGAGCCACCAAATGGGCTGCCCATCTCCTCTGCTGGACTGGAGCCAAGGCAAGAGACCTGGCTGTGTTGGGCATGTCCTTTCTGTAGCTAAAGTCCCTGGAGACCCCAGTGACCTGAGAGTCGGGCAGATCCCAGGAGGTCTTCTGGGGTGGTCTCTGTTCAAGGGAGCTGGCAGGCCGGGCAGAAGCCTGCCCTCCCGGGCCACGCGCAGCCCATGTGCAGTGAGTGCCTTGGCCCCAGGGCTGCCAGGTGGGATGAGTGGTCCAGATTTAGACTCCTGCCAGCGGCGTCTTGGCTCTGGCCCTATTTGATGCCCTCAAATAAGTTCCAGGCCGTAGCTGGTGCTGAAACTCGGGCGACCCATATGTGTAGCCCACGGAAACCAGGCCAAGAGGAACGGAGTGTGTCAGGAAGAGGGGGCCATCTGAGTGGCCCTGCTTGCTGGGTGGCATTGGGCAGACTTGGCCCTCCCTGGACCTGCTGCTCCTCAGGATAGCAGGGATGGGACCCTGGCATCCCCTAAGGGCCTTGCGGGATCTGAGAGGGTGTGGTTTGCCCGCAGCCCTTTGGAAGCTCAATGTCTTTCAGGCTTCACCCTAGTTTTCACTCCCACTGGCCCCTGCTGGGCAGCCGAAGCCCCCCAGGAGCAGCATCAGGCCTGCCCAGCTGGGCCCCCTCACCCTCTTGCACCCTAAGGCAGGGCCTGTATTTTCCCATAGCACAGTCGGACGAAGAGATGTTGAGCAAACCCTTCATCTCCAGCTCCGGATAAGCCAGGGGTGCTGCAGGCCCCTCTGCAGAGCGGAGAGCTACTTCCAAGGCCCTGCAGTAGCCCCCGCAGAGCAAGGTCAGGTGTCCACTCTAGGTGGACCCCGGAGACACAGGCAGGGCCAGGTGGGCTGGGCGGGCCTTGCCCAGCCAGGGCCTCTTCCTGACTCTGCAAGTGACGATTTAATTGCTCTGTAAATTTACCTTTGAGGAAGACCTGGGTGAGTGCTTGCCTCTCCCGGCTGGAACTGACATTTAGAAGCTGAAATACCAGTTTCCAATGAAGGAAGGAGTAGAGGGGGGATGAGGGGAGCAGGTGGTGTGGAGCCTGGGGGCAGCCCAGGGGCATCGCCTACCCCACTTCTCCCTGGCTCTGGACTGTGGGCTCAGGGCCCTGGCCCACACCACGGAGCAACAGAGTAAACAATGACTGTAAGGACTCAGCATAAACACAGGGATGACTCAGCCCCGCCCCACCCTGGAAGTGTTCCAGTGTGGTGGGGGGACCCTAATACTGACGACTGGTCAGAGAAGGGCACAGCGATGAGGTAGGGGAGGGGCTTTCAGAGAAGGCTTCCTGGAAAGGGGGTTTAGATGAGGAGATAGGATTTTGCTGCGCACAGAAGGAATGGCACAAGCAAAATGCTGGAGGAGGAAGGCCGGGCGTGGCGGCTGGCATCTTGGCATCTCGGCACCTTGGGAGGCCGAGGTGGGTGGATCACTTGAGGTCAGGAGTTCGAAACCAGCCTGGCCAACATGGCGAAACCTCATCTCTACTAAAAAATAAAAATAAAAAATTAGCCAGGCATGGTGGCAGGCGCCTGTAATCCCAGCTATTTGGGAGGCTGAGGCAGGAGAATCGCTTGAACCCAGGAGGCAGAGGTTGCAGTGAACCAAGATCGCACCACCACACTCCAGCCTGGGCAACAGAATGAGACTCCATCTGAAAAAAAAATATATATATATGTATATATTTTATATATATATTATATATATATTATATATATTTTATATATATTATATATATATTTTATATATATATATAAATGAGGAGAAGGTTTTGCAAAACGGGATTATCAACACATCACGCTGGACCCCATAATTTTGTACAATTATGATTTGTCAGTTACAAATACACTAAAAAGCAGGGGTGGCAATCCTGAGGCTTGGCTAACAGAGGGACAGATGTGCATTCGGGATACAGACATGATCCTAGAAGGGCAGGTGGGGACAGATCCAGGAAGGCCCTGAAGCCCGTGCTAAAGTTGGTCTTTATTCTGTAGGCCAAGGACAGCCACCGAAGCTCTGTGAACAGGACAGAGGCAGGGTCAGTCATCCGTCACATATGTTTACTGAGCACCTGCTATGCTCCAGGAGCTGCTCTGGGTGCTGGAGACGCTGCGCTTAACAAAGTCCTGCTGCCCTAGAGCTTATATTCTAGCAAGTGATTCTGGCTGGAGCGTGTTCACTGTGTGCTACGTATTCCAAGTGCTTTATGCATGCCGTTCAATCTTCCAGCATCCCTGTGAGGTACTTACATTTATCACCCTCTTTTTGCAGATGGAGAAACAGACACAGGGGATTAGGTAACTGGCCTGTGGCCACAGAAGTACCGTGAGATAGAGCAGGATTTGAACTTGAGCCCTCTGGACCAGATTCCTTGCTCTAAGCCACGAAGCTTCTCTGATCACCTCCCTCTTTTCCCAGGACTGCAGGCTGACTCCCAGGCCTGCACGCTGGGCCTCCGTGAACACAGGCCCTCTTAGTCTGGCAACATGAGCCTGGCAGGGGTCACCGTGGCGGAGGCTCAGATAAGAATAGTGGCCAGCCCCACTGTGGCTCTCAGAGAGAGCGGCACCTCCTGGTCCTGTCTCTGCCCCCTGCAGCCCAGAGGATGGCACTGAGAGTGGGCAGAGCCAGGGCACTCTCTCATCTAACAGATAGGACATCTGGCACTGCCAGAGGCCCAAGGCCGCCATTTCAAGGGGAACTGTCTCAGCCCCCAACATGCAACCTGGGAGAGAGCAAGGAAGGAGGCAGCATCTTCCAGGAATGCCTGGAGTGGGGGATCTCCCAGCCCTGGGCTCCCTCCATCACCCTGGGGCTCATTCACGCGAGGGGAGAGTTGGGTCCTTCAGGGTTGCCTTTAGAAGTGGACCAGGCCTGAGCAGGCACAGCCTCGTAAACCCCTAAAACACCATCAGTGAGGCCAGCAGGGCCTTTGGGACAGGAGGATTTGGGCTGTGGGCTCTCTACAGAGGGGCACACCGACTGAAGGGATGGGGACATCCAGCCCAACAGTCAGGACATGGGACACCAAGGGTTTTCAGATGAGCTTGGGTGAGCGGTAAAGAGAGTGGAGGAGGGAAGGCAGGACAGCCTAAGGGTTAGCACCGGAGGCCCACAGCAGGGGGTCGAGAACCAGACTGCCTGAGCTCAAAACCCTTCCCTGTCTCCCCCGCTGTGTGACGGTGAACTAGTCACTCAACCTCTCTGTTGTGTACTCTGTAAAATGGGCATAACAATGGCATCCTCCTTCCCAGCTTGTTTGAGGATCATGAGAATAAGGCACACAAGGAGTTAGCAGGGTGTCTGGCACACACCACCAGCTGCTGCTGCTATGACCTCCGCTAAGCACCTCACGTGCTCGGTCCCCAGCGTCTTCCCATTTGTTCTCTGGAGATAATGCGGTAAGGCACCTGGTACATTGCTTGGCAGGTGCTTGGTAAATGTGACTCTTAACAGTAATGATGATGACGATCATCACAGCAGGCCTTCAAGGTGGGTGTGGGTACCCCACCTCCCAAATGAGGCTCAAGGCCCCACAAGGAGCCGGCTGTGTGGGCAGGACCAGAGCTGTGCTCAGCGGCAGGTCAGGCCTCCCCAGGTGGGCGGGGTGAGAGGGGAGCTTTGCGGAGGAAGCCAGGTCAGGGCGGAGGGGGCTATCAGTCAGGTTCAGCTTGGATACTGCAGCAATCGCCTCCGAATCTCTCTTGGCACCTTAAAGGACCAGAGACTCATTTCTCACTCCTGCTGAGTGCTGGCAGCAGGCCGGTCCCCGGGGGCTCTGTGCCTTCCTCATTCTGTGACTCAGGTCGATGGAGCAGACACCATCTCACAGGCTGCTGGCTGCTGTAGGAGAGAGTGTCAAAGAGCTCCAGCCGCTTGGCTGTTTACATTTAAATGCATGAAAATTAAAGTAAAATTCGAAATTAGTCACAGTCCAGGGGCTCGCCAGCTGCATGTGGCTAGTGGCTGCGGTCCTGGCCAGCACAGACGGAGGATACTTCTGCTCTCACAGAACATTCTACTGGACAGTGACCTCCTAGAAAGTCCCCCACCAAAAGTCAATGCTCCAACCTGGCACAAATACACATCCTTCTTCTCAAAACTCACACGGGGGCCGGGAAGTGCCCTCCTACTATGTGCCCACAAGGTGGGGGAGAACCAGAAATATTTGGGGAACAACATAATGAGCACCAAAGACTGGATCCTGGGTCAGGGTGGGTCAGAGAGCAGAAGGGGAGATGATCCAGGTGGACAGGTAGAGAAAAGAGAACTGAGCCGGGCACGGTGGCTCACACTTCTAATCCCAGCACTTTGGGAGGCCGAGGTGGGTGGATCACCTGAGGTCAGGAGTTCGAGACCAGCCTGGCCAACATGGTGAAACCACGCCTCTACTGAAAATACAAAAATTAGCTGGGCGTGGTGGCAGGCACCAGTAATTCCAGCTACCCAGGAGGCTGAGGCAGGAGAATCGCTTGAACCTGGGAGGCGGAGGTTGAAGTGAGCCAAGATCACGCCACTGCGCTCCAGCCTGGGCGACAGAGCAAGACTCCATCTCAAAAAAAATAAAATAAAATAAAATAAGAGAAAGGAGAACTTGAGAGACCAGCCGGGGCAGGCAGGAGGCATCGTGGGGACCTTTGTGGGGAAGTCCAGGACTGGAGCTGGCACGTGTACCCCACGACACGCTTCCCAAACCCAGGCCTCGCCCTTGCCCAGAATAAAGAAAGGTGAGGGTTACAGGCACCCCCCGGGTAGAGCCCAGCACAAGCCCACCCATGCACACCATGAGGTTAGCGCTGTCCTGATTCGAGGCTGGGGCATGGCTGGGGTGACCTCGAAAGCACACTGCTCCATTGGAGAATTGGCCCAGAAACCAGGCCTGGCCCTCCCCCCGCCTTTCCTGTTCGCCTCAGCTAAATAGATCAGAAGGAAAAAGTCTGTTTGATTTTAATCTCGACGCAGGACACTGGAGATTACATTTTCCACGGAAAATGTCAGCCACTGCCGAAAATAGGACTTTGGAGAAAATGCTAGAAAGTGTATTTTTAGGCTATATATTTTCCTCCTGGATTCCTGCAGTCCAGTGGGCTGCTTGATACTCCCCAGGGTTCAGCTGCCAGGTGCAGACCCCAAAGCTTCCAAACAGGTGGTCCAGGGAGAGGGCTCCAGTAGGAAAAAAAAATGCCTGTAGGGCCAAAAACAGGTGGACCAATGCAAGGACCTGTTTCCAGTGTCAGGAAGGAGGAGGTGGAAGAGAGCCAGCCAGGGCCGGGGCCTCAGATTCCGCATGGCTAACGAGCTTCGGGGAGATGCCACAGATGTCCGGAGACTGTCCTTTGCGTGGCAAGGGACAAGAGGAGGCAGGGCTCAGTTAGACTGCGGCCTGGGAAGGGGGAGCTTCTCCAAGCCCACCCTGCAGAGCCCGGCTCCCGCCCCTCTCATCCCCACACAGACCCACTCACTCACTGTGTGGCCTTGCCCAAGCCACACAGCCACCCTGATCCTCCGTGCCCGGGTCTGTGAAGCAGGGCAGGAACTCCCCGCCGCCTGCCTGCCCTTTAGGCTGTAGGAATGATTCAACCACTTCAGGGGCCCGAGGCACCTCTGCCTGATACAAAAGGTGCTTCAGGAAATGTTGGAGATAAAAATCAGCACCTAGGCCTGGGCGGTGGCTCACGCCTGTAATCCCAGCACTTTGGGAGGCCGAGGCGGGCAGATCACAAGGTCAGGAGTTCGAGACCACCCTGGCCAACATAGTGAAACCCCATTTCTACTAAAAATACAAAAATCAGCCGGGCGTGGTGCCGCGTGCCTGTAATCCCAGCTACTCGGGAGGCTAAGGCAGGAGAATCGCTTGAACCCGGGAGGTGGAGGTTGCAGTGAGCCAAGATTGCGCCACTGCACTCTGGCCTGGGCGACAGAGCGAGACTCTCTTAAAAAAAAAAAAAAATCAGCCCCTCAAGTGAGGTGGGTGCTGTTAGAGTTTGGAAACAGTGTTCTTCACCATGTTGTGTGGGGGGCGACTGGGTATGTGGGGCGGGGCTGGGGGGTCTTCACTGAGCTCGATGGAGTGCAGGGCCTGGGGGGGACTGCACCATGGGAGGGATCCTCACTGCGGGGTGCTGGCTGCTGGGGTCCTGTCCAGGGGAGCCCCGCTGTGCGGTGGGGCCCAGCAGGCCGGCCCAGCTGCAGACCTTGTCCAGCTGGTCCCAGGGGAGCAGGGATGTTAGAGGCCGGGTGAGCGGAAGGCGCCTGAGCTGGTGTTCTCCATTTGAGGGAGGGGCTGCCTTGCTGTGGGGGTGGCAGAGACTCAACAGGACTCTGCGGCCGTCTAAGGAAGGGCTATGCGGGGAGCCGTGAGAACAGCCCACTCTCCGTGTGACCTGGGTGGGAGAAGTGTCTGTTTTCTAGGCCTCAGTTTCCCTTCTGTGAATTGGGGCAGGGAGGGGCTGGACTGGAGGGGCTGGAAGGACCCTCTTGGCTCCGTACTCATCCCACGATGAGCCAAGTCACCCTAGATCTTCCTCAGTCTGAGTGGGGGGAAGGTAGAGGGGTGGAAGCATTTGGGCTCAAACCATTTATCCTGTGGCCTCAGAGAGCCCTGGGGATACATCCAGTCCGTGGTGGGGGTCTGGGCGGGCACGGTGGGGAGGCACTGCCAGACTCCCCCGAGGCCCCTGCGTGACCCACTCCTCTCTTGTCTCCTCATGGCTCCCGTGGCTGCCTGGATCCTGCAGAGCTCCCGAGTGAGGAAGGTGAGGCTGGCACCGGCAGGGACCTCTCGGCTGTGGGCAGCATCCCTGGGTCGTTCTCTGTCAGGTCATGACTTCCTTCTCCCCGCTGAGTAAGGCCTTGCTGAGCTCCCCAGGATCACCCACCTGAGCCTCTCAGCGACCTGGGTTCTCCCTCTTCTGAGTGCAGAGAGGGAATGGGCCGGGAGGTCTCCGGGGCCATCCCAGCTCTGAGTGGGCAGGGTCAGTGGTGGGGGCCCAGCCTCACGCATGACCCCCGTTCCCAGGGAAGTCCCTGTGGGAGCTGGTGCTGGAACAGTTTGAGGACCTCCTGGTGCGCATCCTGCTGCTGGCTGCCCTTGTCTCCTTTGTAAGTAGGGCCCTGCCAGCTATCCCGTGGTAGTGGGGAGCCCTGGAGGGAGAGCCAGGCTGGGCAGTGCTCCGAGGTCCTGGAGCCTGGGCCTGTCCTCCATACCCTGGGCCTGCGCCCTGGCCTTCCCTGGCCCTGCCCTGCTCAGACTTCAGCTTCCCTTGCCTGAACCCTCATGGCCCCTACACTGGGTCCCCGGCTCCCACCTGACCCCTCCAATCCATCTTATCCTCTGGCTCTCAGCGAGTTCCCCAACTCACATCTGCCCCCCGCCCCGCCCTGCTGTAGCCTAGGGTTTCTCTGCCTCAGCCCTACTGATAGTTTAGACCAGATCATCCTTTGTCAGGGTTGGGGTGGGGGCTTTCCACTGTAGGATGTTCAGCAGCATACCTGGACTCTACCCACAAGATGCCAGTAGCACCTCCCAGGGATGACCATCAAAAATGTCTTTAGACAGCCGGGCCTGACAGCTCATGATTGAAATCCCAGCACTGTGGGAGGCCAAGGCAATAAAATCGCTTGAGCCCAGGAGTTTGAGACCAGCATGGGCAACATAGGGAGACCCTGTCTCTACAAAAAATACAAAAACATTAGCCGAGTGTGGTGGTGCAGGCCTATAGTCCCAGCCACTCTGGAGGCTGAGGCAGGAGAATTGCTTGGGCCCAGGAGGACGGAGCTGCAGTGAGCCGTGATCACACCACTGCATTCCAGCCTGGGCAACAAAGCAAGACCCTGTCTCAAAAAAATTAAAAATGTCTTCGGACATTGCCAAATGCCCCTGGGGGGCACCTTGCCCCTGGCTGAGTGCTGCTGCCGGAGCCCCTTCCGTGGATCCCATTGTCCCCCACATGGACTTTGGGGTCTGAACCTCTTGCAGCCTCCTCTTGGCTGCTGCTTCTCCTTGCTCTTCCTCCATTCCCACTGATGCTCCCCTGGCTAATGGGCTTTGGATGCGTGCATCAGAATCACCTGGGCTTGGCTGGGCACAGTGGCGCATGACTGTAATCCTAGCACTTTGGCAGGCCGAGGCGGGTGAGCTCAGGAGTTCAGCCTGGGCAACGTGGTAAAACCCCGTCTCTACTAAAATACAAAAAATTAGCCAGGCGTGGTGGTGCACGCCTGTAATCCCATCTACCCGGGAGGCTGAGGCATGAGAATTGCTTGAACCTGGGAGGCAAAGGTTGCAGTGAGCCAAGATCCAGCCACTGCACTCCAGCCTGGGCAACAGAGCAAGACTCTGTCTCAAAAGAATCCATAGGCTTGCTGACACACAGGTGACTGGGCCCCACCCCAGAATTTACGACTCAGGAGGTCTGGGAGGGACCCCAAGATCAACATTTCTTACAAGTTCCCAGCCGCTGCTGCTGCTGGTCTGGGGACCATACTGAGATGCTCTGCTCCAGGCAGACAGTAAGGCCTCGGTGGGCAGCCATCCAACTGCCCCACAGCCTTGAAGGTTGGCCTGGGTGGGGTGGTCACTCCTGTGGGGTGGGCACCCTGTGCCAAGGCCTTCTCGGAGGAGTGGCCCTCTCCAAGCCAAGAGCTCCCCAGTGCTATCTCCCCAAAGCAGGGAAGCAAGCAGGAGATCCGGGGTGCCAAGGAAAAGGAGAGCAGATCTCGGCCCGCAGCAGGGCCTGAGCTCACCAGCTGTGATCCTGCAGGTCCTGGCCTGGTTCGAGGAGGGCGAGGAGACCACGACCGCCTTCATGGAGCCCCTGGTCATCATGCTGATCCTCGTGGCCAACGCCATTGTGGGCGTGTGGCAGGTGGGAGGCACTGGGGGTGGGACCGGGCGGGGGGTTCTCCCAGCCACTAGGAGTGCCCTCCACCTGGTGCTGGCGTCCTGCAGACTCTCCTGCTTCCACCTCCATCCCAGGCCCCAGAGGAGTCACTCCAAGGGGGTGGTCTGCGGGGGGCAGCAGGGACAGACTGCCTGCCGGCCTTCTATTCTGCAGGAACGCAACGCCGAGAGTGCCATCGAGGCCCTGAAGGAGTATGAGCCTGAGATGGGCAAGGTGATCCGCTCGGACCGCAAGGGCGTGCAGAGGATCCGTGCCCGGGACATCGTCCCAGGAGACATTGTAGAAGTGGCAGGTATGCTGGGGCCTCCTCCTTTTATTTTATTTTATTTATTTATTTTATTTATTTATTTATTTATTTATTTATTTATTTATTTTTTGAGACGGAGTCCTGCTCTGTTGCCCAGACTGGAGTGCAGTGGCGCAATCTCGGCTCACTGCAACCTCCTGCCTCCCAGGTTCAAGCAATCCTCCTGTCTCAGCCTTCTGTAGGGGCCTCCTCCTTTTATTATGTGGGCCTGGGAGCCCCATCCCTCTCTGTGCCTCCGTCATTCCAGCTGTATATACAGAGGGAGTGGCTGTCGGATCCCTCCAAAGCCCTTTGGCCAAAACCCCGTTGGACAGATGAGACTGTGGGCCAGAGGGGCAGGGGTCCACCAGAGCGATCACAGCTCAGGCACCCGACGCCCAGCCCCAGCCTTGGGTCCTGGGAACCCTTCTGGCTTTTCCCAGCTGGTGGTGCCCGAAGCCACCCTCAGCCAAGCCATTCTCCCCGCACAGTGGGGGACAAAGTGCCTGCTGACCTCCGCCTCATCGAGATCAAGTCCACCACGCTGCGAGTGGACCAGTCCATCCTGACGGGTGAGGCCCCCCCAGGAGGCCGGGACCTAGTGGGCCAGGACTGAGGGATGGGCGTGTCTTCATGTGGGGCTTCTCATCTCTGATTCCCTGACCAGGTGAATCTGTGTCCGTGACCAAGCACACAGAGGCCATCCCAGACCCCAGAGCTGTGAACCAGGACAAGAAGAACATGCTGTTTTCTGTAAGTCAAATGTCTGGGGCCTTTGCCCAGACAATGATAAAAATAACAACATTAGGATTATGATCACGCCTGTAATCCCAGCACTTTGGGAGGCTGAGGTGGGTGGATCACCTGAGGTCAGGAGTTCGAGACCAGCCTGGCCAACATGGTGAAACCCCGTCTCTACTAAAAATACAAAAAGATCAGCTGGGGGTGGTGGCGTGTGCCTGTAATCCCAGCAACTTGGGAGGCTGAGGCAGGAGAGTCACTTGAACCCGGGAGGCGGAGGTTGCGGTGAGCCAAGATCGCGCCACTGCACTCCAGCCTGGGTGACGAGATCAAAACTCTGTCTCAAAAAAAAAAAAAAAAAATTATTATTTTTTCTGGCCCTGTTGCCCATGCTGGAGTGCAGTGGTACAATCTCGGGTCACTGCAACCCCCGCCCCCCAGGTTCAAGCTACTCTTGTGCCTCAGCTTCCTAAGTAGCTGGGACTACAGGCACCTGCCACCACACCCAGCTAATTTTTGTATTTTTAGTAGCAACAAGGTTTCACCATGTTCACCAGGCTGGTCTCGAACTCCTGACCTCAAGTGATCCGCCCACCTTGGCCTCCCAAAGTGCTAGGATTATAGGCATGAGCCACTGCACCTGGTCCAACATTAAGGTTAATCAGCTAAAGTCCTACGGGGAAGAACCTCATCGATTCTTGACAATACATGCAAATTTATAGTAATAATAATAGCTTGTGTTTACTGGGGACTGTGTGCCTGGCACTGTTCTAAGCTCTTTACACATACTAGTTTATTTAATCCTTAACACCAAATCTTTGAAATAAGTACTCTTGTTATGCTTGTTATCTATATTTTCCAGCAAGGAAAGAAACAAGCACAGAGAGATTAAGTAAGTTTCCCAAGGTCAAACAGCCAATGAGTGGCACAGCTGGGACGAACTCAGACATCCTGGATTTCTGCTGGGAGACCCTGCCTTCCCCTGGAGAAGGGCAGAGCCTCCCTATAATCACTTAATAGAAATGCTCTAGAGGAAGGAGGCCAAAATGGTGGAGGATGGTGGGGGATAGTCCATTCTCCGACAGGAAAACTGACCCACAAGGCATGATGCCCGGTCTACCTGGCTCTTCTCAGGGATAGCGATGGGTTCAGCTTTGGCGGGAGAGACCTGCCTCTGTGGCCTCAGAGAAAGCTAGCAAGTGATACTCACAGCTGCCCCGCAATAGCCTGAGGCCAGCAAGGAGCGTTTAGGGGCACAAGGAAGGGTCAGGCCAGTCAGACAATGGCCCAGGCCACCAAGTTATCAGGGGATAGAAAACTTCCTGGAAGGGAAGAGGGATGAAGAAAGTGAAACTCACCCAGAACTCCTTTTTTTTTTTTTTTTTTTTTTTTTTTTTTGAGACAGAGTCTCACTCTGTCGCCCAGGCTGGAGTGCAGTGGCACAATCTCAGCTCACTGCAACTTCCGCCTCCCGAGTTCAAGCGATTCTCCTGCCTCAGCCTCCCAAGCAGGTGGGATTACAAGCATACACCACCATGCCCAGCTAATTTTTGTATTTTACTAGAGACAGGGTTTCACCATGTTGGCCAGGCTGGTCCCAAACTCCTGACCTCAGGTGATCCGCCTGCCTCGGCCTCCCAAAGTGCTGGGATTACAGGCGTGAGCCACCCCGCCTGGTCCAGAACTCTTCTTGAGAGGGGCCTACCTAGCTGCATAGAAGCCTTGGACAGGATGCCTTGGGGTGGGGAGGGAAGCTCTGAGAGCCGTTGCTCCAGGATCAGCAGCTGTCGCTAAGAAGCTTTGGAGGGGCCGGGCATGGTAGCTCATGCCTGTAATCCCAGCACTTTGGGAGGCCAAAGCAGGAGGATCATTTGAGCTCAGGAGTTTGAGACCAGCCTGAGCAACATAGAGAGACCTCATTTCTACTAAAATTCAAAATTAAACAAAACAATTTTCTAAAGTAATAATAAAAAGAAGCTTTGGAGGAAGGTTGTCTGGCTGGGCCCTGCATGTTGGGGGCTGGAGCTACGTTGCTTAAGACAGAAGAGAGGCTGGGGCCTGCCTTCTCGCCAGCCCCAACAGCATATGCATTTGAAGGGGCACCAAGTTCTTAGCCTCCTCAGAAAAACTATCTTGGGCCTGTGTTGGACCACTTTACAGAAGAGGACACCAAGTCACAAGGCTAGCTGTCCCTTATGCTAGGAATTGGGGATTTTACTGGAGCCTTGGAAATGGATGAGCTGAGGCTCAGGTTTTCTGGATTTTTCAGTAAATATTAATGGACTGTTTATTGGGTTCGTAGTCAGCTATGCTCCTGTGTGGCTATAGTGATTGTTTACGAAATCACATTTTGTGGGGTTGATGGTTGTGCTGCGCTGGTTGATTATATCATCAATATCAGCCCCCGTGCCTCCTCTGTGCCCGACCCCGTGCTAGGCACTGGGGATACGGCGATGAACCCAAACCCTGCCTTCCTAGAGCTGACACTCTCATGGGAAGGCAGCAGGGACCCAGTGCATACATAGCTACAGGAGTCTGGAAGCACTAGCAACAGGGAGAAAAGGAAAGCCGGGTAGAAGGATAAGTGCCTTATTCCGGCCTGAAGGAGTCAGGGGTCCTGGGCCCCTGGTTGGCTGCTGAGCAGCTTTTTCCTTGTCCCTCCCTTGGCCAGGGCACCAATATCACATCGGGCAAAGCGGTGGGTGTGGCCGTGGCCACCGGCCTGCACACGGAGCTGGGCAAGATCCGGAGCCAGATGGCGGCAGTCGAGCCCGAGCGGACGCCGCTGCAGCGCAAGCTGGACGAGTTTGGACGGCAGCTGTCCCACGCCATCTCTGTGATCTGCGTGGCCGTGTGGGTCATCAACATCGGCCACTTCGCCGACCCGGCCCACGGTGGCTCCTGGCTGCGCGGCGCTGTCTACTACTTCAAGATCGCCGTGGCCCTGGCGGTGGCGGCCATCCCCGAGGGCCTCCCGGCTGTCATCACTACATGCCTGGCACTGGGCACGCGGCGCATGGCACGCAAGAACGCCATCGTGCGAAGCCTGCCGTCCGTGGAGACCCTGGGCTGCACCTCAGTCATCTGCTCCGACAAGACGGGCACGCTCACCACCAATCAGATGTCTGTCTGCCGGGTGAGTGACGGCCAGCTTGGTGTTGCTGTGCGTTGCAGAGCAGGCTGGGCTCCCTCTCTGGGTCTCTCCCCCACCTCCTTTTCAGTGAGGGATGGAGGAGAGAATCTGTGGGCTGTCCCTTGGCCCAGAGCAGGTCCAGGTTTTCACAAGATGACAGGGAGGCTATAGCAAAGCATGCCTGGGTAGCCACATGTCACTGAGGCCTGTGTGTCACTGTGGGGCCCTGGCCAGGTTGCTGACAGTCTGTTAACCTCAGTCTCCTCATTGGAAGCCTGGCTGTGTGAGCCCTGCTAGGTAAACGTAAAGGACACAGGAGAGGCTCAAGTTCAGCCTCGGCATAGGAGCCAAGCTGGGCCTGGATCCGTGTTCCATCCTGCCCCATCATGACTCTGTGCAGTCGACACCTGTCACCAGATAAGCCAGCTCCGGTAACCTGGGAAGGGCCAGGGCAGGAATTATTCATTCCCTGCACTTCATCCCGCATCCTGGGCTCACTGCCCACACGGCCAAGGGATTCTGGCTGAGACTTCAGCAGGCCCATGGGGCAGAAGGCTCCTCCTGACCCAGCAGATGGGTGGGTGGGGAGATGGTGAAGGCTATGGGTTCCCCACCCTTCCCAGGTCCCCAGTGCCTCTCTGTCACCCCTGCTTCCACATCTGCCCACTGGGCTTGGAAACCCAGGCTCTGTATTCTGAGACCCTAAGGCCTTCTGGGAGCCCATCAAAGGCTGCTTTAGGGGAGGGGTGCTACCGAGCTTTACTGTCCTGCTAAAAGCCCTCATAGGATTTTATTTAAACAGAGTGTTTCTTGACTAATAGCGATTTTTTTTTTTTGAGGCAGAGTCTCATTCTGTTTGTTGTCTAGGCTGAAGTGCAGTGGCATGATCTGAGCTCACTGCAACCTCTGCCTCCCAGGTTCAAGCAATTCTCCTGCCTCAGCCTCCCAGGTAGCTGGGACTACAGACAGGCATGCACCACCAAACCCAGCTAATTTTTGTATTTTAGTGGAGACGGGGTTTCACCATGTTGGCCAGGCTGGTCTATAACTCCTGACCTCAAGTGATCCACCCGCCTTGGCCTCCCAAAGTGCAGGGATTACAGCCCTCAGCCACTGTGCCCGGCCCTAATAAATTTTTTTTTTTTTTTTTTTTTTGAGATGGAGTCTCACTCTGTTGCCAGGCTGGAGTGCAGTGGCACGATCTTGGCTGCAACCTCCACCTTCTGGGTTCAAGCGATTCTCTTGCTTCAGCCACCCGAGTAGCTAGGACTACAGGCGCGTGCCACCACACCCAGCTAGTTTTTGTAGTTTTAGTAGAGATGGGGTTTCACCATGTTAGCCAGGATGGTCTCAATCAAGCTTGACCTCGTGATCCACCCGCCTCGGCCTCCCAAAGTGCTGGGATTACAGGCGTGAGCCACTGGGCCCAGCTAATAATAAAGAGTTTTAAAGTGCAGTGTGGGGAAGTTGTAGGGGCCTTACGTGCTGGATGCTGGGCTGTGCTTGCTGGGTGACTGCCCCCAGGAGTAGGGAGGAGAGCGGGAAGGAAGGGACACTTATGCGTCTACTGGGCGCTGGGCTGGCCATTTGCTTGAGAATGTGCGGTGAGGCCATGTCCACGAAGCAAGAACTGTCTCCCCAGCAGAGCTGGCTGAACAGACAAAGAAATAGGCACGCTGGGCCAGGTAAGCCTCCTGTTCCTGAGGTGCACAGGTGGGGGCTGAGTGACCCAGCAGGCCCTGTGGCAGGGGCTCACTCTCTGGGGACATCTCTGGGCTAGAGGGGTCTGTGCCCCAGAGAGGCGTGTGGGTTTCCTCCCTTGAAGGCCAGGAACTCATTTCCTTGAAGGCAAAGGAGGGGGCGGTTCCCATGTTACTAGTGGAGAAACTGAGGCTCAGCTACTTGGCCAGGGATCGCACAGTGAGATGGGCAAGGACCCAGGCTTTCTGCCTAGCTTAGGGCTCCCTCAAGCTGGCAACTGCCCCCAGAGCACTGAAGAATCTGCCATAAATCCCTCAGAAGTCCAGGACATTTGGACAAACCGGAGCCGGACACATCTGGCAGAGCAGACGGTCCCTGCCTCAGCCTGGACCCTGCGTTCTATTTCCCTCCTGGTGGGCACGGACGGCCAGGCCGGTTTGGCCCTCCGTCGGGCAGGGGGCCTGCAGGCCCCCCACCCTGGGGTCGACTGGCCGCCCAGGGAGGAGGGAGGCGACCCCGCCCGCCTAAGCACGCCCCTGCGCTCCCCAGATGTTCGTGGTAGCCGAGGCCGATGCGGGCTCCAGCCTTTTGCACGAGTTCACCATCTCGGGTACCACGTATACCCCCGAGGGCGAAGTGTGAGTGCGGGGCCAGGGGACGCGCGGGCGGGCGGCCTGGGGGCGGGGCCACGCGTGGCGGCGCCGAGGTGTGTCCGTGGGAGGCCCCTGGGGGCGGGCCAGGAGGCGGAGCCTCTCCCGGGGCGGGGCCAGGAGGCGGAGCCCCCTCCTGGGGGCGGGGCCAAGAGGCGGACCCCTCTCGGGGGCGGAGCCGAGGTCCTCCTGGTGACTGCCCTGGCTTCGCAGGCGGCAGGGGGATCAGCCTGTGCGCTGCGGCCAGTTCGACGGGCTGGTGGAGCTGGCGACCATCTGCGCCCTGTGCAACGACTCGGCGCTGGACTACAACGAGGTGGGCCCCACCCCCTTTCATGACCTCCCTAGTATCCAGGCGACCAGGACAGACCCTTTTCCCAGCCTCAAAGCTCCCAGGGTGGGCAGCCCTTGCTCCCTGGAAGTGCCACACCCAGGGAGCATGGTTACCCCTGCACACCCCTCTCTGCCGCCCCTCCCTTTCCGCAGACAGGCTTCAGAACCCTCCCCCTGGGGCTCTTGGTCTGTGGGAGACTGCCATGGAAGGGGCTGAAGGGCTGGGGAAACCTATGGGGGGAAGAGATTTGGGGAACAGGACCAAGAAAATGTTTAAAGCAGAAGACACAGCCCACAAAAGGCCCACATTCAGTTAAAGTCTCCTGCGACTTAGGCATTGACTGCCGTTCACGTGGCCGGGGCAGTGGAATGGGGCATGCAGCAGGCGTCTGCCCAAAGGGAGGTCCTTGGCCAGACCCAGTCCGAGGCCAAGCTGAGGGCAGTAGAGCACCAACGAAGAGTTTTGAGCAGGAGAGTGACATGGTCAGATGTGCATTTACAAAGATCACTGAGGCTTCCGTGTGGAGGCCAGACAGACAGTAGAGGACCGAAGCCAGGGAGGCCTATGTGGTCATTCAGGCCAGAGAGATGTGGGCCGAGCCCTGGCTGGAGCCTTGGGGAGAGGGGAGAAGGCATGGGTCAGAGACATTTAGGAGCCAAAAATCCTGGGACTTGGTGACTGGTTAGGTGAAAGAGAGAGGGAGGAAGCCAGGGTGGCTCCTGGTTGTTGTGCTGTCTGGAGCTGTCGCTGGAGTGGCAAATACAGAGAGTGGGAGAGGTGGCCTGAGGGGTCCCCGGGGAACAAGGTTCAGCAGGCAGCTGGACATCTGGGCTTGGGGCTCAGCAAAGCGCCCCAGGGAGAGCAGGTGGGAGGGTGGGATCGGGCCCAGACAGCAGAAACCGGTGAAGGAGGCTGACAGGAAGTGGACAGAGGTGGGAGGGTGTGTGGCGATCAATGCCAGTGTAGGGGGCTGAATGTCAGTGTCAGACACCACCCCGACCCCAGGGCGGCCAGGCTGGGAAGGGCTTACGGGCCGGTGCAAAGGAGGTTACACGGAACTCCAGCAAAGGCAGCTTCAGGGGCAAGGAGTGAGTGAGGCTGGGGATGCGGGCTGGAGGCTGCCTGCCCCTCACTCCCTATCCCCTGGGTTCTTGCCAGGCCAAGGGTGTGTACGAGAAGGTGGGAGAGGCCACGGAGACAGCTCTGACTTGCCTGGTGGAGAAGATGAACGTGTTCGACACCGACCTGCAGGCTCTGTCCCGGGTGGAGCGAGCTGGCGCCTGTAACACGGTGAGCAGGGCTGGGGGCTCAGGCCTCCGGCTGCATGGCTGGGGCTTCTGGGACATCTGGAGAAGGCAGACAGGACACTGAAGTTTTTGTTTTGTTTTTTTTTTTGAGACGGAGTCTCATTCTGTCGCCCAGGCTTTAGTACAATGGTGCAATCCTGGCTCACTGCAACCTCTGCCTCCCGGGTTCAAGTGGTTCTCGTGCCTCGACCTCCCGGTGCGTGCCACCACACCCGGCTAATTTTTGCATTTTTTAGTAGAGACAGGGTTTCACCATGTTGTCCGGGCTAGTCTGAAACTCCTGACCTCAGGTAATCTGCCCGCCTCGGCCTCCCAGAGTGCTGGGATTACAGGCGTGAGCCACCGCTCCTGGCTGACGGTGAAATAAGACTTGGAGAAAAGAGGGGAGAAGGCTGCGTGTGGGCAAAGGTTTGGAGTTGGGCTGCACCCAGCATGGTCAGGAAATGGCATCGTATTGCCATTTCTGGGGCTGGAGAGGGAAATGGAGGTCTTGAATGGCGGGGTCAGAGGAGTGTAGATGTCATCCCACACAGAGCAAGAGGCTCTCTTGGGGCCAAGCAGTTGGTGGGAAGGCAGGCGAGAGTCGCTGGCTCTGTCCTTCATGCCCTGACCTGCCTGGACCCCGCAGGTCATCAAGCAGCTGATGCGGAAGGAGTTCACCCTGGAGTTCTCCCGAGACCGGAAGTCCATGTCCGTGTACTGCACGCCCACCCGCCCTCACCCTACCGGCCAGGGCAGCAAGATGTTTGTGAAGGTGGGGGCCTGCCTGTCTGGCCTGGGCCCCTGCGCGCCCTGGGGAACCTGGTCATCCACGCTCCTCTGTGAGCCCCAGTCCTCCCGTGTGAATGGCAGGGTTGGGTTACAAGTTCTCAGGAGCCCCTTTTGCCTCTAACCGGTGGTGTAGGGGTGGTTGGTGCCACCCTTGGTGCTCTGTGTTTTGGAAACTGAGTCCCAGGGAGGGAAAGGAATCAACTCCCTTGCAGACCACTGTCTACAGCGTCTCCGTTGCTGCTCCCAAAACCGAAGAGAGAAATACAGCTCTAGCTTCACCCTGCAAGGGAAGTTTAAACCCCTTTTGAAATGAAAAGGCTTCTGTACTGGGAGCTCGGGCCACTTGGAAAAGTTAGTGCCTGGGTGACCTTTTAGGAGCAGGAGAAGCCATTGAAGGAGCTTTAGAGGCTGTTCCTAGGCCCGGGGTGAGGTCTGAGGTGAGACCTGAGGCCACTGAGGGGCCTGTCATCCCTGGACCCCCTTCCCAGGGCTATGCCCGCCACACCCTGTGTATGGCTCTATTTCTGGTCCCCAGGCAGGGCTCAGCCTGCCTCCCTGCTGCTGAGGCCCCTACCAAATTGGAACTCGAGTAGCACCAGGGAGGCAGGGCCTGCAGGGGATGCCATTCTCACCCCTGCCTGCAAAACGCTGCAGTGCCCGAGTCTGCTGTGGGCTGGTGGGGGAAGGGCATCGCTAGGTTGGTGGCTGCCCCCACCCCAGCACACTCCCCCCATTCTCTTTAGATTGTCTCACAGGGGGACCCACTTGGTTCTCATTCTGAACTCTCAAAGAATGGATTCTGCTCCCTGCCTTGCGTGTGTACCCTTGGGTGGCCTTTCCCCGTATCTTAGTCTCAGTTTCCTGAGTTTGGGCAGGAAGGAGAGGAGGGGTTCTGACTGATGAGTTGCCTCTTCTCCCTCTCCCCGCCTCGCAGGGGGCTCCTGAGAGTGTGATCGAGCGCTGCAGCTCAGTCCGCGTGGGGAGCCGCACAGCACCCCTGAGCCCCGCCTCCAGGGAGCAGATCCTGGCAAAGATCCGGGATTGGGGCTCAGGCTCAGACACGCTGCGCTGCCTGGCACTGGCCACCCGGGACGCGCCCCCAAGGAAGGAGGACATGGAGCTGGACGACTGCAGCAAGTTTGTGCAGTACGAGGTGGGTGCAAGAGCCGATTCTCCCTGCAGTACGAGGTGGGTGCAGGAGCCGATTCTCCCTGCAGTACGAGGTGGGTGCAGGAGCCGATTCTCCCTGCAGTACGAGGTGGGTGCAGGAGCCGATTCTCCCTGCAGTACGAGGTGGGTGCAGGAGCCGAGTCTCCCTGCAGTACGAGGTGGGTGCAGGAGCCGAGTCTCCCTGCAGTACGAGGTGGGTGCAGGAGCCGATTCTCCCTGCAGTACGAGGTGGGTGCAGGAGCCAAGTCTCCCTGCAGCAGCTGAGCAGGTGGTAGGTCAGGGATGGGCTCAGGCCCCGCTTGAATCTGCCCCCTCCCTACAGATGGACCTGACCTTCGTGGGCTGCGTAGGCATGCTGGACCCGCCGCGACCTGAGGTGGCTGCCTGCATCACACGCTGCTACCAGGCGGGCATCCGCGTGGTCATGATCACGGGGGATAACAAAGGCACTGCCGTGGCCATCTGCCGCAGGCTTGGCATCTTTGGGGACACGGAAGACGTGGCGGGCAAGGCCTACACGGGCCGCGAGTTTGATGACCTCAGCCCCGAGCAGCAGCGCCAGGCCTGCCGCACCGCCCGCTGCTTTGCCCGCGTGGAGCCCGCACACAAGTCCCGCATCGTGGAGAACCTGCAGTCCTTTAACGAGATCACTGCCATGGTGAGGCCACAGCCTGGAGCCCCAGGAGGGGGTGATGAGCGGGGCCACGGGGTGTGAAAAGAGCAAGCCGTGCAACTCTCCCCTCTGCCTCATTCTTATCTTTTCTAACATCTTATTACCAAAAAATTAAAATACAAAAAGAAATTTAAATAACGTTATTCTGGGCCAGGCGCAGTGGCTCACGCCTGTCATCTCAGCACTTTGGGAGGCTGAGGCGGGCGGATCACTTGAGGTCAGGAGTTCGAGACAAGCCTAGCCAATATGAGGAAACCCCGTCTCTACTAAAAGTACAAAAATTAGCGGGGCGTGGTGGTGCATTACTGTAATCCCAGCTACTCGGGAGGCTGAGGCAGGAGAATCACTTGAATCCGGGAGGCAGAGGTTGCAGTGAGCCGAGATCACGC
The DNA here is from genome assembly GCF_029289425.2 of Pan paniscus. Classification (NCBI taxonomy): domain Eukaryota; kingdom Metazoa; phylum Chordata; class Mammalia; order Primates; family Hominidae; genus Pan; species Pan paniscus. Next base: position 11,551,418 of record NC_073268.2, on the reverse strand, counting down.
CACTGCCCTCCAGCCTGGGTGACAGAGTGAGACTTCGTCTCAAAATAATAATAATAACAATACTAATTTTATTCTGAACACCTACATATCTATCATCTGGATTCTACAACTAACATTTTATTGTATTTGCTTTATCACATACCTGTCCATGCAGCCATTCTTTGCCCATCCCTAGCCCATCTTTTCTTAGGTGTATTTCAAAGTCAGTTGCAGACATCGGCATACTTCCCCCTCACCTACTTTAGAATACATGTTAACCAGAGAGCAATGTTGTCTGTGGTTCTGTTTTTCCTTTTTGAGGCAAAATTTGCCTTCGATGAAACACACAGATCTTTAGCGTACTATCTGATGAGTTTAGGAACATGCACACACCTGTGTAACTCACAGCCTTATCAAGATAGGAAAATGCCAGGCATGGTGGCTCACGCTTATAATTCCAGCACTTTGGGAGGCCAAGGCAGGAGGACTGCTTGAGCCCAGGAGTTTGAGACCCCATCTCTCCAAAAAAGCAAAAAAACAAAAAAAAAGATATGACACATTACCATTACCATCAACCCATGAAGTTCCCTCACACGCCTTCCCCATCTCTGTCCTTCGTCGCAAAACAGGCGATCACTGTTTTCGTTTTTTTTCCACCGTATATGAGTTTTATCTGCCCTAGATTTTCAAATGAATGGAATCATACAGTATGGACTGTTTTGGTTTGGGGCTTTTTTGAGATCTATCTGCCTTGTCGTATCAGATTATTGCTTTTTTTTTTTTTTTTTAGACAGAGTCTTGCTCTGTCACCCAGGGCTGGAGCGCAGGTGGCACGATCTCGGCTCACTGCAACCTCCGCCTCCCGGGTTCATGCCATTCTCCTGCCTCAGCCTCCTGAGTAGCTGGGACTACAGGCGCGCACCACCATGCCCAGCTAATTTTTTTATTTTTAGTAGAGACAGGGTTTCACCATGTTGGCCAGGATGGTCTCGATCTCTTGACCTTGTGATCTGCCCGCCTCAGCCTCCCAAAGTGCTGGGATTACAAGCATGAGCCACCGCGCCCGGCCTATTGCTTTTTTATTGTTGAGTAGCATTCCACTGTGTGAATATTTCAGTTTATTGAACCATTCCTCTTTGGATGGACATTTAGTTTGGGCCTAGTTTTTGTTCTTAATTGCTGACCTATTCTTCTGACCTCAGCCTCTCCCCTGACCTGGTCTCTGTTTTTAATCTTGACCTCCAGCCTAACCCAGTCCTTTACCTTGACCTTAACCCTGACCCATGGCCCAGCCTTGATCTGCACACCAACCTTGACTACCACTGCAGCCTGGTTCTTGAACTTATCTTTGACCTCTGTGCTGACTTTGTCCCTGACCTTGATGTTGACCCTCATCTTAATCTAATTCTTTTTTTGTTTGTGTGATGAGGTCTCACTCTGTTGCCCAGGCTGGAATGCAGTGGCACAGTCATGGCTCACTGAAGCCTCATCCTCTCGGGCTCAAGAGATCCTCCCACCTCAGCCTCCTGAGGAGCTGGGACTACAGGCATGCACCACCATGTCTGGCTAATTTTTTAATTTTTTGTAGAGAAGAGGTCTCCCTATGTTGCCCAGGCTAGTCTTGAACTCCTGGACTCAAGCAATCCTCCTGCCTTGGCCTCCTAAAGTGCTAGGATTACAAGTGTGGGCCACCACACCCAGCCCGACATAACTATTTACGTTGAGCTTAACCCTGATATGAATTCCAGTCTTGGCCGGGCACAGTGGCTCACGCCTGTAATCCCAGCACTTTGGGAGGTCGAGGCGGGCAGATCACCTGAGGTCAGGAGTTCGAGACCAGCCTAGCCAACATGGCGAAACCCTGTCTCCACTAAAAATACAAAAATTAGCCGGTGCATGCCTATAATCTCAGCTACTCGGGAGGCTGAGGCACAAGAATTGCTTGAACCTGGGAGGAGGAGGTTGCAGTGAGCCGAGATTGTGCCATTGCACTCCAGCCTGGGCGATAGAGTGAGACTCTGTCCCCGACCAAAAAAAAAGAATTCCAGTCTTGACCTGGACCAAGACCTTATTCTCAACGTTGACCTTGACACTGCCCCACCCCCAATGTAATGCTTTATGTTGACCTCAACTTTGATCTGGCCTTCAATTTTTTTAGATGGAGTCTCACTCTGTTGCCCAGGCTGGAGTGCAGCGGTGCAGTCTCGGCTCACTGCAACCTCCGCCTCCCGGGCTCAAGCGACTCCCCTGCCTCAGCCTCCCATGTAGCTGGGATCATAGGCACGCGCCACTGCGCCCAGCTAATTTTTGTATTTTTAGTAGAGACGGGGTTTCATCATATTGCCCAGGCTGGTCTTGAACTCCTGACCTCAGGTCATCCATCCGCCTCGGCCTCCCAAAGTGCTGGGATTACAGGCGTGAGCCACCGCTCCCGGCCTGGCCTTCAATTTGACCTTGATTGCAACTCCAGACTTCATGTCACTTGACTTCACTCCTCATGTGGACCTTGACTTGGCCTCTGCCTTTGCCTTGATCTTCAACTTGACTACAACACCTACCTGGCTCTTTACCCGGGCCATCCCCTTGACTTCATTCCTGACTTGACCTCAGCTTTCTCCCTAACCTCAGTTTCATCTTCTACCCCACATCCAACCTCAATTTCATCCCTACCCTCATTGCTGACCCACCGTCATCCCCATCCCCACCTCACCGTCTTCCCTAACCTCACGCTTGATATTCTCCCCAACTTTGTCCTTGTCTGCATCCCTTGCCTTCTCCTCAGCCTCACCCTCTGCCCAATTTCTAGTTCATTCTTGAACCTACCATTTGTTCTGTCTAACTGTCTGCTTCCTTTGGAACATCCCCTAAGATTGGGGATGGGCTGAGTTGAGAAGAGATGGGAAGGTGGAAGGGAAGTTTCTTAGGCACAGCCCTACCTGACCTGGCCCACAGACTGGCGATGGAGTGAACGACGCACCAGCCCTGAAGAAAGCAGAGATCGGCATCGCCATGGGCTCAGGCACGGCCGTGGCCAAGTCGGCGGCAGAGATGGTGCTGTCAGATGACAACTTTGCCTCCATCGTGGCTGCGGTGGAGGAGGGCCGGGCCATCTACAGCAACATGAAGCAATTCATCCGCTACCTCATCTCCTCCAATGTTGGCGAGGTCGTCTGGTGAGGCCGGGCCCTCCCTCCTCTCAGCCCTCTCAATCCGCTCTGTGCCCCTGAGACGGGGAAAACGCCTGTTCCTCGGATGGGCTGCAGGGATGGAGGGGCCTGTGCCCTGCCCTGGCTGGGGCTTTCCAGGGTCCCACCTTGGAGTGGACAGGGGAGAGCACCTCTTGTCATTCTCCAGAGGCCCTGGTGACCTATGGATCATGGTCACCCCAGCACCCACGGAGGTGCCTGAAGAGTCACCTGTCAGCCCTCCAGCCATGAACTTCCCACTGGCAGATTAGCAAGATGAGAGAAAAGCCCCACCTTTAGGCAGTCGTGTGTGTGTCCGTGTGCGAATGTGTATTTGTGTGCACATGGCCTGAGTGCCTGAGTGAGAGGTGTGTGTAATGTGTATATTTTGCATGTGTGCTCTGGTGCATTTTGAGCGTGAGTACAAGCAGAAGGATTTGTGCCGGCGTGTGACTGTGCACACACTCGTATTCACATGTGAGGATGCCTGTGGGGAATGGTGAGCGTGTGTGTTGCTGGACATGGATGGATTATGCATCTCTGCACCTCAGGGCAGATATGTAGGTGTTTGCTTGTGTTTGCCGGATGGTGTGGCATGTGCTAGGTTTTTGCACATGTCTGATTCTTGGGCATGCCCTCTTCGTGTGCGTGTGTGTGTTTGTGTGTGTGTGTACTTGGCCTCTGCTAGGCCTAAAGAGCAGGTATGTCCAGGATCCAGAGCTGGGACCGGGGAAGGCAGGACTGGCCAGGCCCGAGGCAGAGCTGTGTACACACACCCTTCACATCACAGCTGGCGGAGGGAGGAGGGGCTGCCGTGGAGACAGTGGGTGGGTGAGCTCCCAGCCTTGGGTCTGAGCAAGAGGTGGAGCCTCCATCTGCCGGGGGCTAGGCCTACCGGGGCTAGAGCTCATGACTCTGTTCCAGCATCTTCCTCACGGCAATTCTGGGCCTGCCCGAAGCCCTGATCCCTGTGCAGCTGCTCTGGGTGAACCTGGTGACAGACGGCCTACCTGCCACGGCTCTGGGCTTCAACCCGCCAGACCTGGACATCATGGAGAAGCTGCCCCGGAGCCCCCGAGAAGCCCTCATCAGTGGCTGGCTCTTCTTCCGATACCTGGCTATCGGAGGTGAGTGGGGCCTGAGCCCTCCGTGGAATTCCTAAGCTTCCTAAGAGCCTTGTATCAGGCTTGCAAGCTGCAGACAGTGTGACTCAGCCTGGCTTGTGCCAGTAGAAACTGTATGAGCTCATGTAATGGAAAAGACCAGGCATGGCGGGATCCGGGTCTCAGTATCACTGGCATATTTTGGCACTGCCTCAGCTTCATTCTCAGGCCCACGTCCCTCATGGTGGCAGAATGGCTACTGCAGCCCCAGCCCTCTGCTCACTCCATTACAACCCCAAATTCAGCAGAAGAGAGAGTCTTTTATCATGCTGCTCTCCCGGTAGTATGATAAGAATCTCAGGCCTGGGCTGGGCATGGTGGCTCACACTTGTAACCCCAGCATTGTGGGAGGCCGAGGTGGGCAGATCACTTGAGGTCTGGAGTTTGACCAGCCTGGCCAACATGTGGCTCACACCTGTAACCCCAGCACTTTGGGAGGCCGACGCAGGCAGATCACCTGAGGTCAGGAGTTTGAGACCAGCCTGGCCAACGTGGTGAAACCCCATCTCTACTAAAAATACAAAAATTAGCTGGGCATGATGGCAGGTGCCTGTAATCCCAGCTACTCTGGAGGCTGAGGCAGGAGAATTGCTTGAACCCAGGAGGCAGAGGTTGCTGTGAGCCGAGATGGCACCATTGCACTCCAGCCTGGGCGACAGAGTGAGACTCCGTCTCAAAAAAAAAAAAAAAAAAAAAAAAGTCTCAACAGGCCTGTTCTCATTGGCCCACATAGGGTTCACCTGCTCATCTCCAAGCACTGGGGCCAAGGGTATGGCAGATGCTGATTGACCAGCCAGGGCCCACCACTGGCATCGAGGGGAGGTGCCTGCAAACCACAGGGCTGACAGAGGAAAAGGGTGGCTCCCTGCTGGGAATTCAGGGAATTATTAGGCAGGGGAAACAGACGCCAGAAAACCACCGCCATTCTCTACAGCCGGTCTCCTCCCTTCCCCGCAGTGTACGTAGGCCTGGCGACAGTGGCTGCCGCCACCTGGTGGTTTGTGTATGACGCCGAGGGACCTCACATCAACTTCTACCAGCTGGTGAGCGAGGGCTGGCCAGGGAGCCTGTTGAACTTACAGCTCGAGTTGTTGGAGTTCCAGGGGAGATGGGTCCAGAGCCGCATGGGTGGCCTGCAGTGTCCTTCCCCACTCGCTATACACGAATAAACATCCCCACCTGGGGAGCCGAGCTCAGAGCCCACGGGAAACCCAGAGACACCAGCACGGCCCCCCAAGCCAAAAGGCGCCTCCCCATCCCAGTCAGTTAGCGGGGACCAAGGGGCCTCACTGCCAGATGTATCTTACCTTTGTCAGGGGACCCCTAAAACGTTGAGGCCTCAGAGGAATGAGCCCCTAAATGGTGGGACTTTAGGCAGAGGGTCAAACTGAGGAGATCAAGAATGGAGGGGAGGGCTGGGCACGGTGGCTCACGCCTGTAATCCCAGCACTTTGGGAGGCCGAGGTGGGTGGACCGCCTGAGGTCAGGAGTTCAAGACCAGCCGTCCAACGTGGTGAAACCCCGTCTCTATTAAAAATACAAACATTAGCTGGGCGTGGTGGCGCACGCCTGTAATCCCAGCTACTCAGGAGGCTGAGGCAGTTGAATCACATGAACCTGGGAGGCAGCGGTTGCAGTGTGCCAAGATCATACCACTGCACTCCAGCCTGGGTGACAGAGCAAGACTCCATCTCAAGAAAAAAAAAAAAAAAAGAATCGAGGGGAGGCTGGGCATGGTGGCTGACGCCTGTAATCCTAGTACTTTGGGAGGCCAAAGTACTTGAGCCCAGGAGTTTGAGACCAGCCTGGGCAATACAGTGAGACCCCATCTCTACCAAATAAAAATAAAAATGAACCAGGCACGGTGATGTGTGCCTGTAGCTTCTCAGGAGGCTGAGGTGGGAGGATCAGTTGAGTCCAGGAGGTCACAGCTGAACTGAGCCATGATCACACCACTGCACTTCAGCCTTGGTGACAGAGTAAGACCCTGTCTCTAGAAAAAAAAAGAACACATCCTGCCGCGGTGGCTCACGCCTGTAATCCCAGCACTTTGGGAGGCCGAGGTGGGTGGATCACTTGAGGTCAGGAGTTCAAGACCAGCCTGACCAACATGGTGAAACCCTGTCTCTACTAAAAATACAAAAATTACCCAGGTGTGGTGACGGATGCCTGTTTTCCCAGCTACTCGGGAGGCTGAGGCAGGAGAATCGCTTGAACCCGAGAGGCGGAGGTTGCAGTGAGCCGAGATCGCACCACTGCACTCGAGCCTGGGAGACAGAGCAAGACACAGTCTCAAAAAAAAAAAAAGAAAAGAAAAGAAAACCAAACCAAAGGGGGTCTTGCAGGACACAGGGAATAGGACATAGGCAGGCAGGCAAAGGGAAGGAGTGGGCACAGCAGTGGCCTCACCAGTAGAAATGGGCTCCTCCAGGGCTTCCCCATGTGCCTGTGAGGCAGAAGCTCCAGCCCGACGCACTGTCTTTTTTTGTTTGTTTGAGATGGAGTCTCGCTCTGTCGCCCAGGCTGGAGTGCAGTGGTGCAATCTCGGCTCACTGCACCCTCCACCTCCCGGGTTCAAGTGATTCCCCTGCCTCAGCCTCCCCATTAGCTGGGACTACAGGCGCCCACCACCATGCCCGGCTAATTTTTTGTATTTTAGTAGAGACAGGGTTTCACCATGTTGGCCAGGATGGTCTCGATCTCCTGACCTCATGATCTGCCCGCCTCAGCCTCCCAAAGTGCTGGGATTACAGGCATGAGCCACCGCGCCTGGACCCCAGCGCACCTTCTAATGAATAATTCCGGAGGCCACACCGACACCTATGACCGGGGGAATACTGTGTGTGTGTGGCAGGTGCTTGCTGGTGAAACCCAGAAGGTCTGCACTGGGCAGGGCATTTACAGCAACAGCAACAGACCCATTGAAACATATTTATTTATTTATTTATTTATTTGAGACAGAGTCTCGCTCTGTCACCCAGGCTGGAGTGCAGTGGCGCGATCTCAGCTCACTGCAACCTCCGCCTCCCGGGTTCAAGCGATTCTCCTGCCTCAGCCTCCCGAGTAGCTGGGATTACAGGCACCCGCCATCGTGCCTGGCTAATTTTTGTATTTTTGTAGAGATGGGGTTTCACCATGTTGGCCAGGCTGGTCTCGAACTCCTGACCTCAGGTGATCTGCCCGCCTTGGCCTCCCAAAGTGCTGGGAATACAGGCGTGAGCCACTGTGCCCGGCCGAAACATCCTGACATGATCTTGTTGGTATTTTCTTCTCTGTGTAGACGCATAAGCGTCCTAAGCATTCACATGCCCGAGTGGGAGGTGTGTGTCCCTATGTTTGTGTGTACATATATGGATAGGCCGTTAAGATCTGGCAGGGTGAGGCCCGACAACAGTGGCACAATTGGCAGGAGGATTTGGTCCTCTTGGTCACTGGGTGGGTAGAGTCAGGTTCAAAGTTCTGGAGGTTTTCCCTTCTCTATGATCAGCACCAAATAGAAACGTGTGGCTGCTCACGCCTATAATCCCAGCACTCTGGGAGGCCAAGGCGGGCAGATCACTTGAGCCCAGGAATTTGAGAGCAGCCTGGGCAACATGGCGAAACCCCGTCTCTACAAAAAAGACAAAACTTAGCCAACAGGGACGGCTCAGGCCTGGAGTCTCAGCTACTTGGGAGGCTGCGGTGGGACAATCCCCTAAGCCCAGGAAGTCAAGGCTACAGTGAGCTGAGATCGTGCCACTGCACTCCAGCCTGGGTGATGGGAGTGAGACCTTGTCTCAAAAACAAAACAAGGCCAGGCACAGTGGCTCACGCCTGTAAGCCCAGCACTTTGAGAGGCCGAGGCGGGTGGATCACTTGAGGTCAGGAGATCGAGACCAGCCTGGCCAATATGATGAAACCCCGTCTCTACTACAAATACAAAAATTAGCCAGGTGTGGTGGCGGGTGCCTGTAGTCCCAGCTACTCAGGAGGCTGAGGCAGAAGAATCGCTCAAACTTGGGAGATGGAGGTTGCAGTGAGCCGAGATCACGCCACTGCACTCCAGCCTGGGTGACAGAGTGAGACTCAGTCTCGAAAAAAAAAAAAAAAAAACAAAATAAAAAGAAAACAAGACATGTCCACTTGCCTCAAATGCTGGAGCTTGAGTTTTGGAGAAAACGTCCACTATCGATTTAAGAGATTATCAGATTCTCTATCTCTTTGTTAAAATATCTAGCCAGGCTTATTTCCCTTCCCGCACGAGAGAGGAGAAACCATACTCAGAGTGGCCTTATCTGCATTTGTGCAGTGTGGGAAAACGGATGTATTTATGCGACAGACAGTAGATCAGACAGCCGGGCATTTTACACGTTTTTCTTTGAGGATTATGTTCACAGCACATGGCCCCAATTTCTAATTTAAAAGATCTCCATGGCCGGGCGCGGTGGCTCACGCCTGTAATCCCAGCACTTTGGGAGGCCGAGGCGGGCGGATCACGAGGTCAGGAGTTCTAGACCATCCTGGCTAACACGGTGAAACCCCGTCTCTACTAAAAATACAAAAAATTAGCCGGGCGTGGTGGCGGACGCCTGTAGTCCCAGCTACTCGGGAGGCTGAGGCAGGAGAATGGCGTGAACCCGGGAGGCGGAGCTTGCAGTGAGCCGAGATCGTGCCACTGCACTCCAGCCCGGGTGACAGAGCGAGACTCTGTTTCAAAAAAAAAAAAGATCTCCATGTTCAGATTAGACTCCCAAGAGCAGGATCTATATTTTTGGTGAACTAAGCTGGTTAACGGTTGGAAACATTCACCCTCATCCCCATAATATGGAAGAGAACAAGACAAGTTCCCCCAATACCCTCCGTTCAGCCTCTTAGCAGGATTCTGTGAACAAGGTTTTTGAGCAGAAAGAAAACTCCCCTGAGGCTATAGGGGTTATCGGCCCTGGCTGGTTCATGTTAATTACAGAGAAGCTACCTGTTAAGGCTGCACCTTGGCAATTCATTAGTCTCTGTCAGAAGCACACATCAGATCTGATAGAGTTCAGTTTCAGTGGCAGAAATGGAGTGAGGTATGAGGTGTAAATGGAATTTTTTTTTTTTTTTTTTTTTTGAGACAGAGTTTTGCTCTGTCACCCAGGCTGAAGTGCAGTGACGCGATCTCTGCTCACTACAACCTCCGACCCCCGGGTTCAAGTGATTGTCCTGCCTCAGCCTCCCGAGTAGCTGGGATTACAGGCACGCACCACCACGCAGGCTAATTTTTGTATTTTTAGTAGAGACGGGGTTTCACCATGTTAGCCAGGCTGGTCCCAAACTCCTGACCTCAGGTGATCCACCCGCCTCCGCCTCCCTGGGATGACAGGCGTGAGCTACCACGCCCAGCTGTAAATGGAATCTTAATAACAGTGAACAGGGCCTGCGTAGCCTTCATCTTCTATACCGCAAAGGTGAATTCCACTCCCGCATGGTTTTGTTGGTTGATTTTCACATGCATTTCCCTATTCAGTGATCTCCAGGCTCCCGCTAGCCTCCCCAGGCTAATGCCAGCTGTTCTCCTTCTGAGCCACTGCACTCCTGCTCCAGAACAGTCTGCCTTTCCCACGCTGTGCCCTTGCTTCTCCCTGGCACGGTGCAGCTCTCCTGACCGCCGCCCCGACCCCACACCCCTCCCGGGATCCCCAGCCCACCCCACGGCAGTGTTTTGTGTGCCGGTTGTGCCCAGGCGTGGGCCAAGGGCAGGATGAGGCTTCCCTCCTCCCACCCACCAGCCCCTCGCCTGACCTGCCGCTCTCTCTGACCTGCCACGCTGCCCCCAGAGGAACTTCCTGAAGTGCTCCGAAGACAACCCGCTCTTTGCCGGCATCGACTGTGAGGTGTTCGAGTCACGCTTCCCCACCACCATGGCCTTGTCCGTGCTCGTGACCATTGAAATGTGCAATGCCCTCAACAGGTGGGCTGGGCGCAGGGCCTGGAGCTGGGGCCGAGGAGTGGGGGCTGAGGGCTGGGGGTTCCAGTATCAGTGTCTGAGGGTCAGGGGTCCAGGTGGGCTGGGCGCAGGGCCTGGAGCTGGGGCCGAGGAGTGGGGGCTGAGGGCTGGGGGTTCCAGTATCAGTGTCTGAGGGTCAGGGGTCCAGGTGGGCTGGGCGCAGGGCCTGGAGCTGGGGCTGAGGAGTGGGGGCTGAGGGCTGGGGGTTCCAGTATCAGTGTCTGAGGGTCAGGGGTCCAGGTGGGCTGGGTGCAAGGCCTGGAGCTGGGGCCGAGGAGTGGGGGCTGAGGGCTGGGGGTTCCAGTATCAGTGTCTGAGGGTCAGGGGTCCAGGATTGGGGTCTGCGGGTCAAGGGGTCCAAGATTGGGGTCTGATGTTTGGGGGGTTCAGGATTGGGATCAGAGGTTTAAGGGGGTCCAGGATTGGGGTCCAGAGGTCAAGAGCATCCCAGACTGGGGTCTAGGGGTCAAGAGAGGTCCAGGATTGGGGTCTGGGGTCAAGGGGTTCAGGTTGGGGTCTGATGTTTGGGGGGTTCGGGATTGGGATCAGAGGGTCAAGGGTCCAGGATTGGGTTCCAGGGGTCAGGGGAGTCCAGGACTGAGGTCTGGGAGTTAGAGGGGTCCAGAACAAAGGTCTGGGGCCAAGCAGGGTCCAGGATTAGGGTCTGGGGGTCAGTGGGGGTCCAAGATTGGGATCCAAAGATTTGGGGATCTGGATTGGGGCCTAAGGGTCAAAGGGGCCCAGAGAGGATTCTGAGAGTCCATGGGGACCGGAATTGGGGCCCAGGAGACAAAGAAGGCTGAAACTGGGGTCCAAAGAAATAGGCCAAGATTAGGTCTGAGGGGCAGAGAAAGGGGTCCCAGCCCGGGACAGGCCCTGGCAGGCCGAGCAGGCAACAGCGATGCACCGCTAGAGAAGTGGTGAGGCTCCTCCCATGGGGGTGGGTGCCTGGCAGGGCCTCCTTGCACCCCGGCCTAAGGGGAGCACCCTGTGCCCTGGCAGCGTCTCGGAGAACCAGTCGCTGCTGCGGATGCCGCCCTGGATGAACCCCTGGCTGCTGGCGGCTGTGGCCATGTCCATGGCCCTGCACTTCCTCATCCTGCTCGTGCCGCCCCTGCCTGTGAGTCACCCCGCCTGCCCCACTGCCCTGGTCCCTGGACATCACAGGCCCTGGGCTGGTCGCTGGGCCTCTCTGGCCCCCCTGCAATGGAAACTACCTGGAGGAGAGGGAGGTGAGAGGTCTGGCCAGCCACCACCTCCAGCTGTGGCCCCACCTTCAGGAGCTCCCAGACCTGGGGGACGGAAGAGGGGGAAACCCCTTGCTGAGGGGACTGTGCCCAGGCTGGGGTGGGAGGAAGGACGAGCTTTCCCAGGGCAGAATCCTCCCGCCTCCCAACAGGATGGATGGGACTTGACCCAGTGGGCAAGGGCAGAGGCGGGCCCTTGAGGCAGAGGAAGCTGAGCGGACAAAGATTGGGGGGTACAGCTGAACAGACAAAGATCGGGGGGTGCAGCTGAGTGGACAAAGATCGGGGGTGCATCCAGGGGGTTCTTAGGAGTGCTCATGAAGAGTCCATCAGAGCCCAGGTGGATAAGGCCAGCAGACGGCTGGGGCACGGGACAGCCAGTCCTTCTTTTAACCAAACCTCCCTTCCCCTCCCCGCCAGCTCATTTTCCAGGTGACCCCACTGAGCGGGCGCCAGTGGGTGGTGGTGCTCCAGATATCTCTGCCTGTCATCCTGCTGGATGAGGCCCTCAAGTACCTGTCCCGGAACCACACGCACGGTGAGTGGGAGGCCCCGTCCTGCCTCCAGCCTGCCTCCCCGCCTGCCTCTGCTCCTGGGCTGCAGTGGACGCTGTGGGTGTGGAGTGCAGAGCCTCTCTGTCTGCACATGGGGGAGGCGTTCTCGGATCACCAAGTGGAGGGTGTGAAGGGGCTCTGGTGGCTGGGTCCTAAGGTGTCTGCAGGGTCTTGCACTGCAGGGGACCTGGGCTCACTGGGCCAGCAACGGGAGCACCTCTTGGGCCACACTGCCTCACCGTCTTCACCTGCCACCCCCTACATGGCCAGGGCACTGTGTGCTCTTCTGGGCCTCGGCCTCTGACCCCTCTGCACCCAGCCTGTCTTTATCCAGGCCTTCTCAGGACAGTCTCACAGGCCTGGAGTAGGCAGCCGCTGACCACCTCTTGGACCCCAGACCACACCGGGTTGGCCTCTTTGGTATCACCTTGTGGGTGGGTCAAGGGGAGGGTTGTTTCTGAGCTCACAGCTCTGGGTCTGCCTTAACCCCGGAGTGGAGAGGACAGGATGGCAGGTGTCGGGCTGGAGAGAAGTGGGCTGGGACATGGGGTCCATCCACCTGCCTCTGCCAGGTGGGCTCTGAGAGTGGGTGATTCTGAACTTCCAAGGGCCAGGGACACAGCATCGTCTCGCTGTCAGAGCTGCTCAGAGAGGGAGGAAGCAGGGGTGAGCTCCGGTTCCTGGGAATTTGCGCAGAGGCAGTGGCCGTATGGCTGGACTGCTGTGCAGGGGCCTAGGTTGGGCTGGGCAGTGGCTGAGGCCTGCACTGGGGCAGCTGGGTCATTGTGGGCCACCTCTGGCAGGAATGTGCCCCAGGGGAGTGGGTGGAGGGACTATAAATAGATCACGCGTCTGTCATTCCCCAGGGGCTGAGCAAGGGAGCTGGCCTGTCCAGGGAGTGGCCAGACACATATAGGGGCTCACTCGAGGTGCAGGTGGGCACTCAGCCAAGGCAAGCCTGCTGGGGCCAATGGGTGGGGGTAGGGGGAGCTGAGCAAGGCCATTCTGCCCCTGTCTGGTTCTTTCTAGCCAATGCTCTGTGACAGCCCTGGGGAGACACTGGAAACTCCCATCCATGGGGGCCCAAGGCATCCCTGCACTGGCCGGAGCACCGGGCTGGTCCGCCAGGAAATCCTCCAGCCGCCCTTGACCACACTCACTCACCTGCAGAGCCAGGCCTCTGGGCCGCCCTTGACCACACTCACTCACCTGCAGGGTCAGGCCTCTGGGGACATGACAGCTCAGGTGGCTTGTCTTCCTCGGGAGAGTTCCCAAATGGCCACAACTGCCTAGGAGCTCAGCAGATTTTCTTGAGAAAACTTAAAAGTGAGAAAATTATGCCCATGGCTAAAATGTCTCAGCCAGCACGGAAAAGCCTGTGTCTCAGATGCCTTTCAGCATTGGCTGCTGGATGGTGGAGGATTCCCCAGGCCTAAAGAGCGGGAGGGTCCTATCAGGAGGGGACAGGCTAGGAGGGCTGGGAGGGAGAGATTCCTGCTGGGCCAGGAGTGAGGGGAGTTTCTCCAGGCTTTGAGGTTAAAGCAGTGGTTGGAAAGAACAGGACTGAACCTGGTGGAACAGGGCTGCGTGAGCACAGATGTTGACACTCAGCATGCAGGGCAGAGGGGTGAGGCCTGGCAGGGGCAAGGGCCTTGAGTGCCAAGGTAGAGACCCTGGACATTGTCCTCAGGGCAGTGGGGAAGCACGGGAGGAGTGTAAGCACGGTGCGGACTGTGTCAACCATGGAGGACAGGCAAGAGGGGGTGAGACTAACGGGCCGGGCACAGTGGCTCACACCTGTCATCCCAGCACTTTGGGAGGCCGAGGTGGGCAGATCACCTGAGTCAGGAGTTCGAGACCAGCCTGGCCAACATGGTGAAACCCCCATCTCTACTAAAGGTACAAAAATTAGCTGGGTGTGGTGGCAGGCTGAGGCAGGAGAATCACTTGAACCTGGGAGGTGGAGGTTGCAGTGAGCTGAGATTGAGCTACTGCACTCCAGCCTGGGTGGCAGAGCAAAACTCTGTTCCCCCACTCTCCCCTAAAAAGAGGGGGTGAGACTAACACCAGGAGGTGGGCGAGCGGCATTGAACAGATCTGGGGAGCTGGCCCCAGAAAGCACCTCCACCTCCTTGAGATGTTGACGGTGGTCCCTGTGAAGTTTGGCTTGGAAAGGTGCTGCCTGGCTGCTGGAGGACAGACACAGGCTGGGTACCTGCGGCTCCATCTGAGGGGTGGGGTGGAGGCACCCCGAGGAATGTGCTCGCTGGAAGCCCAGACAACCCTGCCCAGCGCTACTGCAGTCCCTGGGGCCTCCTAAAGCCAGACGGGGGGCGGGGGTGAGAGAGGGACCCTTTGCGCTCCCAAGCCAGCCGGGTGGCCTTTTAGGGAAGTTTTTCTGAAGCCTGATGCTTGTGGCTTCCCCATGATTTATGTCATTTACGAGGGATGTGTCCTGGGGAGAATTCTGGATCCTGGGTCAGCCCTGGGGGCTGGGGGCAGTCCTCTCGCCCCACCTCCTGGCTCTGCCCAGGTGTGGCTGAGCAGTTGTCAGGGGAGGCGTGGGGGCTGGGCTGTGGTGGTTGTATTGGGGACAGATCTGGAAGGTTACAGGCTGGCTTAGACTTTACTCTGAGGACAGTGAGGAACCAGGAAATGGGGTGTTGGGACTGGATTTCGGCTTTTGCTTGATGCTAGGGGCAGAAGGATGATGGGACGGTAAGACTGGGGCTGGGGGCAGGGCGGCAGGCCTTGAGGCCTTGAGGCCTGGTGGGGGAAGGCAGTGGGAGAGATGAGCTCTCGCAATTTGGGTGAAATCAGGCCTGGGTGTGTGTGATGGGCAAGAGAAGCAAGGATGAGCCTGGTGTCTGAACCTTACGATAATGGGTGGTGATTCCCCAAAATGAAAACCAGGAGAGTATGTACTGGAGGGTTTGGGGGTGCTGATGGAACAGTGGAGTGAAGGAGGCATGGGGGACGTTGCGGGGATGGATCCTGGATGCAGCTTGGGGGGTCCGGTGGGGCTGGGGTAGACTGAGGTCTGGAGTAAGGGAGGCCTTGGGAGCCTGGGGCTGTCCTGGGAGAAGTGGAGGATGGAAGGGGCTGGAAGGAAGCTGTCTGGATGTGTGCCCTTACACATACATCTTAACACGCTCTTGGGTTTTTCTTCCAGAAGAAAAGAGCCAGAAGTGAGCGCTGGGAACAGAGTGGAGTCTCCGGTGTGTACCTCAGACTGATGGTGCCCATGTGTTTGCCTCCGCCCCCCACCCCTGACACCACACTCGCCCACTTGCCCACCGGGTCCCGCCGGATAAATGACAGGCCCGAGGTCAGAATGGCCATCCCCGGGCCCCGTCCTGGGGTCTCTGTCCCCACTTCCTTCTGGCCTGGGAGATCTGTAATTCCTGTCTCCTGGACTCTCCTGGGAAGTTCCCCGCTCTGCAGCTCTGGCCCAGGAGCTGCAGGCTGGGAGGGGGCAGCCAAGAAGCCGGAGCTGGCAGCACACCCAGAGATCCGGGGCCCCCCCACCCCCAAATCACGAGTGCAGCTGGAGCTTGCTCCCCCTTGCTCGGAAGCTGGACGTTCACTTGGTGACTGGTGCCTCTGCACTGACGGAGGACTCCTGGGGGTCATTCTTACCGGCTCTGACCTCTCCCTTCATGCCTGGTCTGGGACTGGGTCAGCCCTGGGGGATCAGAAGGGGCCATCTGGGCCCAGCTGTGTACAGCGAGGGCGGGCAGCCCCCTCCACTCCACTCTGCTTCCACAAAGTCGGCTCCCGAGAGCTTGAGGCTGCTTCTGTTTATATGTGCAGGGCCCAGGGGATGAAGGGTCAGAGAGACGGACACAGGGAGCCAGGAGGAGGGCAGAGCTATGTACAGGGCCCAGGGGATGAAGGGTCAGAGAGACGGACACAAGGAGCCGGGAGGAGGGTGGAGCGAGGGTGTCCTTTCCCGGGAGACAAGTCGGGAAAGCCTGGCTGGACTGCCTCAGCCCCGCGCGCCTCCTGGACTCAGGGTTCCCCGTCCTGAGCTCGGGAGACGTTCAGAGTCACACTGCCGCCCGGTCTGCCACGCAGAGGTCCAACTTGCCACCTGCGTCCCTGGTACCTGACATCACCGACATCCTCAGGTTCCTGACCGTGGCGCCCTTCTACCCAGCCCAGTGTGCGGCCGCCGCGCTGTCTGCACAGCTGGGGGCCTCTGAGCCTGGTGGGCTTCCTGGACTCTTGGCCTCACTCCTTGCCCCCTCCCCACGACACCCATGAGCCTAAAGGATGTCACTAAGGATGGCTGATTCCCCAAGGGCACCTGCTCTCCCTCCCTCCCTGCTGGAGGAACACGTCATGTCAGATGAGAGGAAGATGGCCTCTGATGGACAGAATGTTTCTCTTAACTCAGCTTTTGCTACTTTGGCAAAAACTAGCGAGGGGTAGCGGAAACCTGCACCAAGGACTGTCCCTATGTCTTGGCCCCTCCTAGAGCGTGTGCAGACTGATGATTTTATATGTAAATCAAGACTCACATCCCTTTCCTAGTCCCCCACATGCAAAGCCCCTCAGCCTGCCTTGCAGACCAATGGGCTCCATGTTCTGTAGCCCCCTCCCCCACGCCTCCCCCCTCCTCCCTCTCACAGGTTCTGGGCGGCCAGTGAGAGAAACGCAGTGGGGGAGGCGGGGAGTCTGGTGCCTGCAGAGATTCTCTGCTTCTTTCCTGGGGGGAGGTGGGGAGGTCTTAGCAGGAGCGGGCCCTGTACCCACCAGCTGACATGCTGTTTGGTAGAGAAATAAAGGTTGTGTGACTGGGGGAACGGAGGATCCTCAGCGTCTGTTTTCCTGGGGAGTGGTCCCGCCGTCTCCACCTATGGGGCGTCTGCCTGGGGCCCTACCACCTGCCCATACCACCTGCCCACACCCAGTCCAGGAAACACTGAGCAAAGGTCTGGGGTTCACACATCACCAGGATTGCTCCCTTGGCCCCCAAGACAAGGCTCTGGAGAGCCACACTCGAGTGGCAGGTGCAGCGCCCGCAGAGCCTCCCAGCTTAGGATGCTCGCTCCTCACGGGGACAGTGTTGACAATTTGTGCACGAGTTCAAGGCCTTTTGTGCATTTTATTTTATTTTATTTTATTTGTTTATTTATGTATTTATTTGAGACAGCGTCTCGCTCTGCCGCCCAGGCTGGAGTGCAGTGGTGCGATCTAGGTTCACTGCAAGCTCCACCTCCCGAGTAGCTGCCTCAGCTTGAAGGGTAGCTGGGAGGGCATGCGCCACCACAGCCAGATAATTTTTGTATTTTTAGTGGAGATGGGGTTTCACCACGTTGGCCAGGCTGGTCTCAAACTCCTGACCTCAGGTGATCCGCCTGCCTTGCTCGGCCTTCCAAGGTGCCGGGATGACAGGTGTGAGCCACCTCGCCCAGCCCCTTTTATGTATTTTATGATCTGCATGTCACCCCCCGAGGAAACAGGCTGGGAGAGTTCCGTGATTGGGCCTGGGGCAGGGCTGGGCCTGGAGCCTGAGTCTCAGGGGCGCCTTGCATCCCACAGAGGAGCCTCAACCCCAGCTCTTCTGTAGATCCTACAGCTCTCCTGCTCTATCTCCCTCTCCTCCTCAAATCCCAGGATCCCATCCACCTCTGGCCCTTCCAAGCCCAGCTCCAATGCACCTCACACCTACCACCTCCCCAGGGCTTCCCTCAGCTCACAATACCCAGGGACCTCTGCGAGGCTGCCTGGGGTGAGTGGCTCGCACAGGTGGCCCTATCTTCCTGAAAGCCGGGGCTCAGGGAAGGGAGTCGCCATGGCCCTCGTTTCACTAAAACCCATCATGAAGGCTTAGTATCTAATCCTTCACTCAGCTATCCTGGGAAGGAGACGCAGGCCCTGCCCACAGGGCCAGAGGCAGGATTGTCTACATAATTTGCAGGGCCCATTGCAAAATGAAAACCTGGAACCCTTTGACCAAAAATGACAAGAATTACAAAGACAGAAGAACATTCAATATGATGGCCGGATGCGGTGGCTAATGCCTGTAATCCCAGCACTTTGGGAGGCCGAGGCAGGTGAATGACTTGAGGTCAGGAGTTCGAGACCAGCCTGGCCAACATGGCAAAACCCCGCCTCTACTAAAAATACACAAATTAGCCAGGCGTGGTGGCACGCACCTGTAGTCCCAGCTACTCAGAAGGCTGAGGCAGGAGAATCGCTTGAACCCAGGAGGCGGAGGTTGCAGTGAGCCGAGATCACATCATTGCACTCCAGCCTGGGTGACAGAGAGAGACTCTGTCTCAAAAAAAAGAAAAAAAAAAGAACATTAAAATTCACCAAACCGTGTGCTTAAAATGGGTGCATTTTATTGTTTGTGAATTACACTGCAGTACAGTTTGACTTAAAAGGGAAAAGAAGAGGTAGCCACAAAAGAGGTGGGTGGGCACATGGCTGGCATGTGGGTGTGGTGGTGTCAGAACCCTCAGGACTGGGGAGGAGTGCTCAGTGTTTGGGGGCAGGGCCAGCCCCCAGGAGTTCTTAATCCAGGGCAGAGAGAGGCCGGGAATGAGGGAAAATGGCCCCAGCACAGAGCGTTTTTGAGCCTGGGGCCTGGTGCAGGTACTTGGATCACACGTCCATGATGCCAGCTTGACGGTGGAGGCAGCACCCCCACCCCCAACCCAGGAACTCCCAGGTTCCTTAGCAGGGGGCCTGGGGTTGGCGCCGAGCTCACAGCAAGAGCAGGGTAGGCAGAAGGCGCCTCCCTCCACATGGCCCACCCGTAAGACCTCTCATACCACAGGACCTTCCCATACACTTCATCTCCCGGTGTCTTCAGCCAGCCCTGGGAGATGGGCCAGGCAAGGGCTAGGGCTCCATTTATGGATGAGGAGCCCGAGGCCCAGAATGGGCGGGCCATGCCTTCCCCAAGGCCCTCTGACGATCTGAGCATCTAGCTTGCATCATGGGGGCCAGGCAGGGTGTGAGGCTCAGATGGGCTGGGGGTCCTGCGGACAAGGCGGTCGGCTCCAGGCTTCCCAGCCACACTGCCTCCACCCCCGCCCAGGCCGGCCTGAGTCCAGCTCTGTCCAGCCCACAGCACGGAGCCGACAGGCCAGGATGGGGCGGCCAAGGTAAACAGAGGTCTCCTTACCTCACAGCTGGTCACCCAGGAGGGAATTCCGGGGCAAGCCCTGGCACGCTTCTAACTGGCAACTACCAAAACCCTCCTGGGGACCCTGCCCCTCCAGAGACCAGGACTCTGTGCTCCCCAGACCCCACGCTCCAGTCCTCACAGTGGTGGGAGGGGCCCCGGTGGGGCTGCGTTAGGAGAAATGGAGGCACAAAATCAGAGCAGGGAGGAGAAGGGAAGCTGGACATGCACACAAAGGTCCCCGAGTGTCCACAGCGGCTTTACCCAGCATAGGCCTCAGATATCCATGAACAGATGAAGGATAAGCAAGCTGCAGTACCTCCACGCAACCGAGAGGAACCAACCATCGATGCACGCAACTGCCACCTGAAGCCTAAACCGCTGGGCTGAGCAAAGGCGGCCAGACGCGAAGGAGCTCCTCCTGCGTGATTCCACCTGCCTGAGGCTCTGGACAAGACTGCACAAATCTGCAGTGACAGAGCGGGTCAGTGATTGCCTGGGCCTGGGGGTGCTGAGGAAAGATGGACCACAAACGGGAGGCGGCAGTGTTCTAGGCTGACGGATTTGGAGGGGGCTGGTGCATTTGTCAAAACTCATCAAACCACGTGCCTAAAATGGGTGCGTTTTATTGTATGCAAATTACACCCCAAGACAGTTGGATTTAAAGAAAAAAAAAAAGGCTGGGCTCACGCCTGTAATCCCAGCACTTTGGGAGGCCGAGGCGGGTGGATCACGAGGTCATGAGTTCGAGACCATCCTGGCCAACATGGTGAAACCTGGTCTCTACTAAAAATACAAAAATTAGCCAGGTGTGGTGGCGGGTGCCTGTAATCCCAGCTACTCGGGAGGCTGAGGCAGGAGAATCACTTGAACCCAGGAGGCAGAGGTTGCAGTGAGCCGAGATCACGCCACTGCATTCCAGCCTGGATGACAAGAGTGAGACTCCATCTCAAAAAAAAAAAAAAAGAAAGAAAGAAAGAAAAGAAAAGAAAAGAAAAAGAAACAGAAAAAAAGAGGTGAGTGCCAGAGAGGAGGTGGATGTGGCCACCATGCTGGTGTAGAGGTGTCAGCAGGATTGGGAGCTGGCGGTGGGCGGGGGGAGGTCTCCCACCTGAGTGCTCAGCACTGGGTGTTTGAGGGGCAGGGCCTAGCCCAGCCCCCAGGAGTCCTCTTTATTTTTATTTAATTAATGTATTATTTTGAGACAGGCTCTTGCTGTGTCACCCAGGCTGGAGTGCAGTAGCATGATCACGGCTTGCTGCAGCCTCCACCTTTCAGGCTCAGGAAATCCTCCCACCTCAGCCTCCCAAGTAGCTGGGACTATGGGCATACACCACCATGCCCAGCTAATTTTTTTTCTGTTTTGTTTTGTTTTGTTTTTTGAGACTGAGTTTCACTTTATCCCCCACGCTGGAATGCAGTGGCTCGATTTCGGCTCACTACAATCTCCCTGTCCTGGGTTCAAGTAATTCTCCTGCCTCAGCCTCCCTAATAGCTGGGATCACAGGCTCCCGCCACCACACCCAGCTAATTTTTGTCTTTTTAGTAGAGATGGGGTTTCACCATGTTGGCCAGGCCAGTCTTGAACTCCTGACCTCAGGTGGTCTGCCCGCCTCAGCCTCCCAGGCAGCTATGGGCTATAAGCATGCTCCACCATGCCCGCCTAATTTTTTTTTCTGTATATTTTGTAGAGACAGGATTTCACTATGTTGCCCAGGCTGGTCTCGAACTCCTGGGCTCAAGCAATCCTCCTGCCTCAGCCTCCCAAAGTGCGGAGATTACAGACACGAGCCACCAGCCCTGGCCTCCCAGGAGTTCTCTTAATCCAAGGCAGAGAGAGGCCGAGGATGAAGGGAAATGGCCCAGAGGGATGGAGGAGGACCAGGAGGGTGGGGCATTTTAAACACATGGGAGGGGGGCTTCGGCCAGGTCACACCCAGAGTTGGGGGATAGAAGAGGCCTGAGAAGCAGCCCGGGTCCAGGCAATGGGAGACGCCAAACATGGGGGCCCGTGCTGTACTCCCCAGGCCTCCCCGTAGCTGTCGGCCCTCCCCCAACCTCCCCTTGACAGCCTCTGCCAGGCTGGCCCAGGGCCCTGCTCCAGTCAGGGTCTAAGGGCCTGTGTGGCATTAGAGGAATCTCTGGCCCAGATGGCATCAGGGTTTGACTGGGGTATGGTTGCGGCATCCTCGGGCCCCTGAGTGACTAAGGAGACCTGTTGGAACCCGTGTCTGCTCCCTCGAGGGCTCCAGCCGGCCTCCAGCCTCCACACTGCACAGAGCCGCTAAATTTAGCCAGGCCGGGGAGGCTGTCCCGGGGCCGAGTGCTTGGCAGCAGGGCTGTCTCCCTACAAGGCCCGGCCCAGTACCCGAGTCGGCCACCCGGTCTTTGGGCTTATAAGGCAGGACTGGCGGCTCTCAAGTGCTGGAGGCTTCGAGTGGGCCCGGGGCCAAGCCCTCAGACTTTGGGGAGCCTCCTTCCCAGCCACCAGCAGACATGGGAACTACTTACTGTGTGACCATGGGCCAGGGACTCAATCCCCACAGCCTCAGTCTCCTGATCTGTCAGATGTGGGCTCTAGGACCTGCCTCATGGGCCTGTTGTGAGGAAAACCCTGCCAGACTCCAGAGGGTGGAGCTCTGGCCTCTGTCCTGCCCACCTCAGCCCCAAACACCCAGAACAAAGGCAGGTGTCTGTCCCTGAGGACGCTGGGGCAGGGCCCAAGGGTGAGAAATCACAGCCCTTGGATCAGAAAGATGCATTTTAGAGCCAGTGAAAGAGACATTGACCCCGACAGCTGGCTGTCTTGCTCTTGTGGAGTTATCAGCAGCAGGAAAATAAATGTAGGTCCCTGGGGTGCACTGTGGATATGATAAGATCCCCAAATGAGACGGTGCTCCAGGCCAGTCCACTTTCTCAGGGCCAGGGCCAGGGCCTAGGCTGTAACTGAAGCACGTGTGTGTGCTCTGTCGGTCCATCAATCTGTCCAAGCAAGTCTGTCAGTCCATCCGTCAATCTCTCTGTCAGCAAGTGTGGCTCCGAGGAGGAGGAGGAGGAGGAGGAGGAAGACATGGTGGTGCTGTGAGAGGAAGAACTTCCTGATCTTCCTTCCCTCCCTCCCTCTTCCTTCCTCCCTCCCTCTCTCCTTTTTTCCCTCCCTCCTTCTTCTTTCCTCCCTCCTTCCCTCCCTCCTTTCTTTTTTCCTTCCTTCCTCCCTCCCTTCTCCCTCCCTCCCACCCTCCTCCCTTCTTCCTTCCTTCCTTCCCTCCCTCCCTCCCCTTCCCTTCCTTTCTCCTCCCTCCCTTCCTTCTTTCCTCCCTTCCTTCTTTCCTTTACTCCTTCCCTCCCTCCCTTCCTCCCTTCCTTCCTTCCTCCCTCCCTTCCTCCCTTCCTTCCTTCCTCCCTCCCTCCCCTCCCTCCCTTCCCTCCCTCCCTCTCTTCCCTTCCTTCCCTTCCTTCTCCCTCCCTCTCTTCCCTTCCCTCCCTTCCTTCCCTTCCTTCTCCCTCCCTCCTTCCTCCCTCCTTCCTCCCTTCCCTTCCCTTTCCTCCTCCCTCTCTCCCTCCTTTTTTCCCTCCCTCTTCCTCCCTCCCTCCCTCCCTCCTTTTTTCCCTCCCTCCTTCTTCTTTCCTCCCTCCTTCCCTCCCTCCTTTCTTTTTTCCTTCCTTCCTCCCTCCCTCCTTCCTCCCTCCCACCCTCCTCCCTTCTTCCTTCCTTCCTTCCCTCCCTCCCTCCCCTTCCCTTCCTTTCTCCTCCCTCCCTCCCTTCCTTCTTTCCTTTACTCCTTCCCTCCCTCCCTTCCTCCCTCCCTTCCTTCCTTCCTCCCTCCCCTCCCTCCCTTCCCTCCCTCCCTCTCTTCCCTTCCTTCCCTTCCTTCTCCCTCCCTCTCTTCCCTTCCCTCCCTTCCTTCCCTTCCTTCTCCCTCCCTCCCTTCCTCCCTCCTTCCTCCCTCCTTCCTCCCTTCCCTTCCCTTTCCTCCTCCCTCTCTCCCTCCCTTCCCTTCCCTTCCTTTTCCCTCCCTCCCTCCCTTCCTCCCTCCATTCCCTCCCACCCCACCCACTCTCTAGAACACATATCAGGGAGAAGGGTGGCTGAAAAGGGACCCAGAATGGCCCACACAGTCTCAGCACCCACCCCACTCCCCATCACAAGCAGCTATGTCCTGGTGCCTCCCATTCCAATGGCCACAGGGGCAGCTGGGAAAGGAACTGTCTAGGGTCAAGATCAGGCCAAAGGGAGACGTGGCCACCACAGTTCTGGCTCCCAGCATCTCTGGATTTTCTTTAGAAAAGCCCATGACACCCACTGGATTAGCAGAAACTCTGCGAGGGGTGAGGCGGATCTACTTGACAAGGAGAGACTGACCTGGGTGCTGGAAGGGGCCATGGGCAGCCCTCTGTGGGTGACCCCCATTCAGACAGGCTGCCGGGATTCCCAGCCCCAGGGCCTGGCTCCCTGCCCAGAGCACTTCCAGCTCATGGCTCGCCAGCAAGAAGACTCCTTATCAGCCTTAAGGGTGGGGCGGCTCGGACGACAGGGCCGTGGGGGCTCGCCAGGGAGGCCCCTGCTTCCAGCTTGAACCTCCAGTACCACCCCGGGTGAGCTTGGGCAACTCATTTCTCTTCTCTGAGCTTGGTTTCCTCATCTTCAAAACGAGGGGTGGGGCAAGGGAGGCCTCCAGCTCTGAGGAGCTAACGTGGGACCCTCTGCCCACCCCAAACCCCTGTGTTCAGGGCCCGAGCTGGGGGTGGGAAGGGAAGGCAGGGACTGCAGAGGTGCTGTGCCCCAAACTCAATGGTGGCCTCCAGTTCTCTGTCCCGTGTTGCTGAGACCCGTCCCCTGTGAGCCTCGACCTAGAAGGAACAGCCCTTATTACCCCAATTTACAGACGAGGAAGCAGGCTCGGAGAGGCAAGGTGACACCCAGCCCCCACAGCCAAGAAGTGGCAGAGCCAGGGATCTCCGAGGTCAGGCTCTCTCGGCTGGTCTTGGGCCCCCCGTGGCACTGGTGACGGATGTGGTGCTGGCCTTGGCTGGGCACCTGCCACCTCTCTCCCTCTGATGGTGGCCCCGGCAGGACAGACGGTGGGAGAGGAGAGGTGGGGGATAGAGATGCCAGCTCAGCACCGAGGTTGACCGGGCACAGGCCAGGCTGGAACTCAGAGCCTCCTTCCTCTCTGCCCTGCTCACTGCAGACCCCCAGGGACGAAGCAGCCAACCCTGGTGGGGGAGGGTGGAGGGTGATGGATGGGGCTGGGGATGGAGGTCTCATTTTGGCAGTGGAGGGGAGTCGCGGGGAGTCCCCTAATCTGAGGAGACTCCAGCTTCCCCCAGGCCCTGGCCAGAGCTCCATCTTGCCAGGTTTTGGGGGGAGGATAACTTGAGGAGTCGACTGAGAGCTTTATCTTTGCCCCTGTGACGGGTGGCCTGTGGTTTCCTGCCAACAACTCCTGTTTCCGGAGGCCCAACAAGGCCCACGCAGAGCCAGGAGGGGCAGTGGGGCTGGGCCTGGGTGGCCCCACCAGCCCCGCCCCGTCTATCTTTGGGAATTTATTTGTCCATGGGCGAGGCTGGC
Source organism: Pan paniscus (assembly GCF_029289425.2). Lineage (NCBI taxonomy): Eukaryota > Metazoa > Chordata > Mammalia > Primates > Hominidae > Pan > Pan paniscus. The sequence continues at coordinate 11,526,612 of NC_073268.2, read as the reverse complement.
CTGCAGTCTGTTGCCTTCCAGGGGCCAAGAGCTGCTCTGATCACCCAGGGATTCTCTCTCCAACCCAAGTGCCTCCAGCTGACCTCTGGCTCCTGTCCTCTGGCCCCACCTGCACCGCCCTGCTCTTCCTAAGGGGCCAGGAAGCCCCCAGAAGCTCTACCATCGACGTGGGCGGTGGCACCCGGCTCACCCTGAGAGCAGAGGCCGTGCAGGGGGCTCGGTTCTGAGCCCCAGCCGGCCCACCATGGCACGGCGGTTCCAGGAGGAGCTGGCCGCCTTCCTCTTCGAGTATGACACCCCCCGCATGGTGCTGGTGCGTAACAAGAAGGTGGGCGTTATCTTCCGACTGATCCAGCTGGTGGTCCTGGTCTACGTCATCGGGTGAGTCCGGGCGCCTCCCGCTGCCTGCACCAGCCCCTACCCCGGGCCTGTCCTCCAGACTCTGAGATCCCTTGCATGACACCAGCGAGCCCCTCTTCCTCTCCATCCAGGGGAAGGCCTTCCTGGCAAGCCACTGTGCGAGAATAGAAAATCCTGCCAACTCGCTGTTGAGATGGGGACGAGGCCGGAGGGGAAGCCCTGCCCGGGGGCCTTCGGTGAACAGGAGGCAGAGTCTCTGGGTTCTGAGGAGCCGGCTCAGTGTTATGGTTCCTTTGAGTGGTTAGTGGTGTTCAGGGCCAGGGCCCCACCAACCACAGCCACTGAGTCCTCGACCTCTGACCGCCTGCCAAACCAGGCCGCCACTGACACACAGAGGCCATACCCCACACCCGTCACCCCATATGACAAGTTAGAGAGAGACAGACTCTGCTGCCAGCTTCCCTGCCTGAGCGAGGGACATCCAGGGACGTTTGAGGCCCCCGGAGCAGAGAAACCCTCACATTCTGAATACCTGGTACCTTAATGTTGGCATGTCAGGCGGAGGACAGAGATCGGTTCTGGTCCCAGGGATGACAGTTCCTTTCTGGGCATCTCTGGACCTGTCCCACCGGGCTGGGAGTGCAGAATCAGAGGCAGCGTGGGACGCTCCTGCAGTATGGTTGTCTCGGGAGCCAAGACAGGCCTGGCAGAGGCTGGCACACTTGTGAATGTGCATATGGAGCTCTGTGCCTATGTGTCTGGGTGTGTGTCCCTGGGGCTGGGTGCCCACATGTGGGTACGCTTGTGTGTACATATGGCTGTGCCCATGTCTGCCCTGTGGCCAAGTGTCTGGGTGGCCAATGTGTGTCCCCTGTGTGTGGTGCATCTTGTCCACTCACTGACTCTGCAGAGGTCTCCTGGAGGCCCCAGGGCCACTGGAGGGCGTTCAGCCCCTGCTGGGGTCCTAGGGGTGCCCAGTAGCCCCTGCCTGCCTTTGCCATGTGATTCTGAGAGCTCTGCCCTCCCCATTTTTACCATGGTTCCGAACCAGAACTGCTAAATGGAGTCCAGGGCAGGCTGACCCAGGGCCCAAACAAGGACCACGAAGTCCTAGTCCCCCGGAAACTTCTGGCATCCAAAAGAGCCCTCCTTCTGTCCCACCAGTCCCCAAAACCTCAGAGCTGGCCCGGTGGACCCAGGGCCAGACCCCAGCCTTGGCCTCTCCTCTCTCTTGTTCAGAAACTAATTTGACATCTGTGATGTCTGAGCTTGTGAGGGAAACTGAGGCCCAGAGAGGGGCAGTGGGGTTTCCAGGTCCACAGCAAGTCAGCAGCAAACCCAGGGTTGGAGCTGAGCCCTCCTGAGCCCCAGGCCTCTGCTGTGCCTTCTCCTTCCTCACCATCACAGGGGGCTGTGGATCCTTTCTACTGGGCACTGATGGTGGGATGCCAGGTACAGGACGGGCCGGAAGTCCACCCTTAGCATCACTCCTGACCCTCCCTGGGAGAGGCTGTCTGCGCAGGCCCAGCCTACCCTTGCTGGAAGAGGCTGGGGGAAGGCTGTCCTCTCTCTGCCCCTGCGGCTCCCTAGTTCTGCTTTCAGATCTGCAGGTGTGAGGGGCACCAGGTCCCTCCTCTGTGTGTGTCACAGGCTGTCAGCGTTGGAGGGACCCACCCATTCCCAGCCGTAGCCTATGCCCCAAGCTGCTGCCCAGCCGGGAACCTATATCTCCAGTGACGGGGACCTCACTACCGCCCTCCTGCCTGTCTTCCCTCCCAAGACTGTCTAATCAGTTTCCAAATGGATGTGGCCCTTCTCGGTGTCTGTGGGGCTCAGGACCACAGGGATTAGCCAGGATCTCACAGCTTAGTAAGAGACTAACCAGGATTTGAACCCACCTGCATGGCTCCAAAGTCAGCCTTGATATTCTGGAAAGGCAACCTCCTCAGAGAGAGGGCACTGGCCTGCCCACGTCACACAGCAGAGGGTGGAAGGAAGGCAGGGTCCGTCATCACCAGCAACCCCCAGGGCTGCAGGCCCAGGCTTCCAGCTCCTGCTCAGGCTGTGGCGCCTGCTGTCTCTTGCGCCCTCGTCTGGCCACTGCTCAGTACTGCACTGACCTCTCAGCCAGGAACCCACAGCGGCAAACCCAACCCCTGACCCAGCCTGGACTTGGTCTTGGCATCTCCGGACTCAGCTTCCTAACCGGCCTGTGGGGCACGGGTTGCAGGGGACCCCCCGCAAAGTGCACTCAGCTCAGCACTTTGCTGTTTCCTGAGGAGGGCTTTGCTTTCATGTCTGATCCTGTGGGCACTGCCAGGGGATGGAAAGGAGCATGAGAGAAGAGCGAGGCCCCCGTGTCCCAGACACAGGGCAAAGCCTGGGTGGGGGATGGGTGGACACAGAGACAGACCTGGACAGAGGGACAAACGCCGGAGCACAACTCAGACGAAGGGTGGGAGGTCCCGAGACTCAGAGATGGACAGAGTTACTGAGGCTGAGCAGAGAGGCTGAGAAGCCAAGAACACAGACTCAGGAGGAAAACCGAGGCCGTGGTCTCTGCAAGTCATGCTCCCCCAGGAGATCCCAGGCAACTGCAGGCAGTGAGTGGGCCTGAGACCAGAAGGCTGAGCTGAGCTGACCCTCTCCGATCCAGTTAAGATGGTCTCAGTTAAGGCTGGGTGCAGTGGCTCACGCCTGTCATCCCAACACTTTGGGAGGCCGAGGTGGGAGGATCACCTGAGGTCAGGAGTTTGAGATCAGCCTGGCCAACATGGTGAAACCCCGTCTCTACTAAAAATAGAAAAAATTAGCTGGGTGTGGTGGTGCACGCCTGTAATCCCAGCTACTTGGGAGGCTGAGGCAGCAGAATCGCTTGAACCCTGGAGGCGGAGTGGAGCTGAGATTGCCCCATTGCACTCCAGCCTGGTGACAGAGCGAGACTCTATCTCAAAAAAAAAAAAAAAAAAAAAAGATGGTCTCAGTTAGAGCTCTCCCCGAAGAGCTGATGAGCTCTCTGTCCCTGGTGGTGTACAGGCAGTGGGCTGTTATCTGTGACCCAACAGGCCATGCTGGGGCACACTGGGATGGGGTAAGGAGAGGGGTGGTTTTGCTGCAGCACAGAGGAGCTTCTCCAAGGATTTGTGAATGTTGCTTGGGGAGGAAGCCAGGGAGGCCTTCCTGGAGGAGGTGACACACTGATGGAACCAGCCATAAGCAAAGACCTGGGGGCTGTGGGCTGGGCTGGTCTGCTCTCAGCTTTCTCTCCAATCCCTCTGGGTCTCTTCTCAACTAAGTCCTCACTCATCCCCTGCGCCTCCACACAGACCTCTTGAAATCACATGTTCTGAGATCTCCAAGTGGAGATCAGAGTGCACCAATCAGGGAGAAGGATGGATAGAAGTTATTGGGGGGAGAAACACATCCGGGGACCGTTTCTGTAGCATCTTCTCCATGCCTGGTGCTGTGCCGGGGAACAGAGGTGGGACATGGAATGGAGAGAGGGAGAGGGAGGAACTGAGGGTGAATTAGCCAGACTCCTTTGGTTCCTGTGAGAAAAGTCCAATCAAACAGATTTAAAAGGAAGGGTGGGCCGGGCGCGGTGGCTCACGCCTGTAATCCCAGCACTCTGGGAGGCTAAGGCGGGTGGATCACTTGAGGTCAGGAGTTTGAGACCAGCCTGGCCAACATGGTGAAAACCCATCTCTACTAAAAATACAAAAATTAGCTGGGTGTGGTGGCGCATGCCTGTAATCCCAGCTACTCGGGAGGCTGAAGCAGGAGAATCGATTGAACCTGGGGGGCAGAGATGGCAGTGAGCCGAGATCGCACCACTGCACTCCAGCCTGGGCAACAGAGTGAGACTCCGTCTCAAAAAAAATAATAAAAAAACAAACAAATAAATGAATACATAAATAAAAGGAAGGGTGGGGGGATCCGGTGGTTTATGTAACTGAAAAACCAGTGCGGGTTTCAGGCCCGGCTGGATCCTCCAGGATGAAGACACAGGAGGAGTAAGGTTTAGAGGGGAAAGGGGATGAGGAATTCCCGCGGGTCCAGTCTTGGTTCTCAAAAGAAGCTGCCCATGACCTATCTCCCTTTCCTGGCTCTTCTTTCCTCTGTGGAGGCTTCATTCTCAGGCAAGTTCTCTGTCTTCACACTGGGGAAATGGCCACCAGCAGCTCCAAGCTGACATCTCACCAGTTTAGCCACTCCCGAGGCACAAGAGTGGCTCCTTCTCCAGAGCTCCAGCAAAAGTCTCAGGTTCAATTCTTATTGGCCGGGGTTGGGTCCCGTGCCCACCCCAGAACCAATCAATCATTGCAGTCAAGGAAACGGAATGCCCTGATTGGAGGAGCCTGGTTGCGTGCCCACCCCTTCCAGGCTCTCCTGTCGGGACACAGTGTGAACCAAGGTCTTGGGGCCGGAGAGGAATAGAGAAGGTGTCACTGGGACTAGGCTGAAGGGGCCATAAAAGGAGCCCAAGGGAGAGGCTGTGAAAGGGAGAGCAGGGGCGATGGCGAAGGCCTTTGAACACCAGGCTGTGGCGCCCGGATTTCTTCTGCAGGCAGAAGGGAGCCAAGAAAGGATGTCTAGCAGGGGAGGGCCTGGAGCAGGCAGGGGTGGGCGTGGGGGCCGGAGGCAGGACAGCTGTGAAGAGGCCGCAGGGATGGGAAGGGGGGACGGGGCTGGACCCAAGGCAGAGGCAGTGAGCACGGGTGACAGATGTCGTCACCCCGGCAGGCCTCACGCCTGGGGCGGCCCCTGCTCAGCTTCTGCCCATTGTTGCCGCAGCACGTAACACCTGGCACAGCCAGAGCTTCCGACGTCTCAAGAGAAGTGGGAAGTGAGATTTATGCATGAAAGAAACCGCTTGGTTTTTAGAGATTGGTGACGTATTCAAAAAAAAAAAAAAAGAAAGAAAGAAAGAAAAACAGACCGGGTGCCATGGTGCACGCCTGTAAACCCAGCACTTTGGGAGGCCAAAGTGAGCGGATCACTTGAGCTCAGGGGTCCAAGACCAGCCTGGCCAACACAGCGAGGCCCTGTATCTAAAAAAAAAAAAAAAAATTACCCGGGTGTGGTGGCGCGTGCCTGTAGTCAGTCCCAGCTACTCAGGAGGCTGAGGTGGGAGGATCACCTGAGCCTGGAAAGTTGAGGCTGCAGTGAGCCACGACTGCACCAGTGCACTCCAGCCTGGAGGACAGAGTGACACCCTGTCTCAAAAATAAATAAAGAACAATAAAAATAAAATAATTGAAAACACAAATGGTTGGCCTGAGATTCAATTCCACATTCAGTTAGTCATTCTACACACAGTGTTTATTGAGCTCCTATTATGTGCCAAGCACTCTTCTAGACACTAAAAATACAGAAGTGAACAAAACAAACCAAGATCCTGCACTCAAGGAACTTAACCCAGATGCCCCTCGACTTGTCTACGGGTTGCATGGGGGCCTCAGGGTGGGCCCCAGTTCTGAGCACATTCCCTCCCAGGCCTGGAGTCTGCTCATGCCCCTCCCCAAGGCTGCTGCTCCCTGACAGCACACGCCCCATCTGGTCAACTCCTGCCTGTGGCCCATGGCCATACCCTGTGTCCCACCAGCCACCTGGCCGGTCCTCCCAACCCATGCCAGAGCTGCCCCCGCACCTGTCCCAGCTCCTCCAGTGTCTCAGCCTTCCCACAACCAGCCCTTCTGGGCCCTTACATGAAAGCCGAGGGAGGACCAGAAGGACGGGGGGACCCAATGAATGTGGGGGCATGATGGGGAGGGTGGCTGTGAGGATGCTGCCTGGGTGTTGAGCCTGGGTGATAGGGTGAGGACAACACCATTCTCCATGACGAGGACACAGGGGAACAAGTTCTAAAGGGAGATGAAGAGTTCAGGTTGATCCAGTTGAATTTCTGTCTGTAGAGTGGTTAATGCTTGGCACAAAATAGATTTCGTAGGCTGGGCACAGTGGCTCACGCCTGTAATCCCAGCACTTTGGGAGGCAGAGGTGGGTGGATCACCTGAGGTCAGGGGTTCAGGACCAGCCTGGCCAACATGGTGAAGCCCCGTCTATACTAAAAATACAAAAATTAGCCAGGCGTGTTGGTGTGCGCCTGTAATCCCAGCTCCTCAGGAGGCTGAGGCAGGAAAATCGCTTGAATCCGGGAGGCAGAGGATGCAGTGAGCCTAGATCGCCTCATTGCACTCCAGTCTGGGAGACAGAGCGAGACTCCATCTCAAAAAAAAAAAAAAAAAAAGAATTTATCAGGACATCACCACGTTGTAAATTGAGGAGCATCTGGACTTAGCGTGGTTTGACTTAGGATTTTTTTACTTTATGGTGGGTTTATTGGGGGTATTAAGAGCCTTTTTGACTCAGGATGGGTTCATCAGGTTATAGCCCCATCGTCATTTGAGCAGCATCTGTGTAAGACCCTTGGGTGCGAGATTTTTGTTTGTTTTGTTCACTTTTGTGTTTGTTTTGTTCAACAGTGTTTGGCGCATGAATAGGGGCTGGATAAATACGTGTTTGTTTTTGTTTTTTAGTAGAGACAGGGTGTTACTATGTTGCCCAGGCTGGTCTCTAACTCCTGGCCTCAGGTGATCCTCCCCTCTCAGCCTCCCAAAGTGCTAGAATTGCAGGCCTGAGCCACCACACCTGGCTCATGTTTGTTGAATGATTGAATGTGTGGAATTGAATCTCAGGGGAGAGTGCAGTCTGGAGATAGAATTCTGGGGACACGGCGTGTCTGAGGCAGCTCACTCAGGGAATGGGGGCAGATCAACATTGAAAGAGGAATTTGTGAAGGAGGAACGGAGAACAGTGAAAATGGGAGGTTTTCATTATATGTGCCCACTGAGTGCCAGGCACTGTGCTAATTTCCTTAAGAAGAACTCATAGAGGCCGGGCGCGGTGGCTCCCGCCTGTAATCCCAGCACCTTGGGAGGCTGAGGCGGGCGGATCACGAGGTCAGGAGTTCCAGACCAGCCTGACCAACATGGAGAAACCCTCTCTCTACTAAAAATAAAAAAAATTAGCCGGGCATGGTGGGGCGCGCCCGTAGTCCCAGCTACTCGGGAGGTTGAGGTGGGAGAATTGCTTGAACCCGGGAGGTGGAGGTTGCAGTGAGCCAAGATCGTGCCACCGCACTCCAGCCTGGGCAACAGACTGAGACTCCATCTCAAAAAATAAAGAACTCATAGAAGCTTCCCCCAAACACTTACCTAGATGCTTCCGTCTCCTGGGGCCCAGGCTGAGTTTGTAGCAGAGCCTCACTAAACACTTAATGAATAAGCAGCGCCTTTGAGGTAGGTGGCGTCACCTCTGTTTTATTGAGAAAACCAGGGCTCAGAGAGGTGTAGTCTCTAGCCTGAAGCCACACAGCTGGGGAGCAGCAGGGCTGGCACCTGACCCTCAGCCACTCCACCCTGTGGCCTCTTCCTTGAGAAGGCCATTGGAGAGCCCCAGGATGGGGGATTGCTGATGATGAGGTAGAAAGCATGGTGAGGGTTATTTCTGGAAGGGGAGAGGCTTCTGAAGATGCCTGTGTCTGACATCAGGCCCTCTTGGTTGTCTTCCCAGGGTGGTGACAATAAGGCCAGATCAAGGCATGGCTTTGGAGGAGCGGGCCTGGCACCATAGTCATTCTATTATTATTTTTTGTTTTTTTGAGACGGAGTCTCACTCTTGTCACCTAGGCTGGGGTGCAGAGTGCAATCTTGGCTCACTGCAACCTCCGCCTCTGAGGTTCAAGTGAGTCTCTGCCTCAGCCTCCCAAATAGCGGGATTACAGGTGCCCGCCACCACCATGCCCGGCTAATTTTTGTATTTTTAGTAGAGTTGGGGTTTCACCATGTTGGCCAAGCTGGTCTTGAACTCCTGACCTCAGGTGATCCACCTGCCTTGGCCTCCCAAAGTGCTGAGATTACAGGCATGAGCCACCGCGCCCAGCCCATAGTCATTCTATTATCACCAGAGTTGAGGTCATGAATGCCAGATCTGACTGACCTTTCCCTTCGACCTCAAGACCGGCAGCTCCAAGGTGCATCAGCCCCAGCTTGTGGGCTCCAGGTGGCTCTGTTTCCCCTCTGTGCTCTGCCTCCTGGGAGACACGCCGAAGCCAGTGTTGCTCAGTGGAGGTGGGCTGAGTCCTGGGCTGGGTGCCTCAAGCGTGGGGACACTTGAGACCGCCACTCCTGCAGGCCTCAGCTTCCCTGTCTCTTGGGAAAAGGTAGAAAGTTGGTCTTGGGCAAAGATAGAAACGTTGCTAAGCTGTTGGGGCTGAAGGTGCCGAGAGGGAGGTCAGTGGCCTGTCCTGCAGAGGGGCTCAGGACAAGGAGAAACTCCTCCTCCCCCCTGCATCAGCTCCTTGTGGCTTGGACACAGAACCAGAGGCCCTCCTGGAGGAAGGGGCCCAAGGAGGCCAGTGGGGGGATGGGCGATGCTCTTGCTCTCCCTGATGGGGCTGGAGGCAGCGTGACAGACTCAGGACACTGAGGATCAGAGGCCTTTGTCATGCCTCCACCTGTTGCTATCTGGGACCTGCAGGGGACAGCAGTGACCAAGCTTAGGCTTCGGGAGCATGTGACTTGGCCCCAGTGCCAAGGTGAGAGGGGGCTTAGAGAAGAGGTGGGTGGGCCATGAGAAGAAAGAAGAGGACATTGGTGGGTGGCCTCCCTGGGGCCTGCAGCAGGGAGAGAGGTGACTCTGGGACTAAGAGGCCTGGAGAGTTCTGTTACCAGATCTGAGCCCTGGGGGAAGGAGCAGGGAGTCCATTGCTTTGAGCTCCCCTTGGACAGGTGAGCTCGGGGTAGGGTAAGGAGTGGAGGGGGATGACACATCTGGCCACAGGTGCACTCACAGATTGCCCTGCAAGTATACAGCCACACACCCCATACCCCAACACACACACACACACACACACACACACACACACACACACGTTACCCTGAATCTCCACAAAGAGTCTTTCCTCGAGGAACGGGCCACAGCCTGGAGAGGAGTGTTATCCAGGACTATTTCATTTGCAAGCAACAGAAACCAAATCCAAACTGGCTTAAACAAAGGAAGGACATTTATTGGTTTACGTAACTGAAAAGTCCAGAAGTAGATTTTTGAACTGTGCTTCAGGTATGGCTGAATCCAGGTGCTCAAACAACATTGTCAGGATTCTGCCCCTCTCTATCTCCTGGCCTGGCTTTCCTCTAGGAGAGCTTCATTGTCAGGATTGCTCTCTCCAGAAGGTCGCAAAGATGACTACCATAGTTTTCGTCTTGCAGCCACTCTGCTTTGCCACTCAATAGACAGGATGTTTCTTTCCTGGCAATTCCCAGAAAAGTCCTGGCCTCATTGCTGAAACTCCTCAGGCCATGTGCGTGTCCTTAGACCCGTCACTGTTACTAGGGGGATGGAACAGTGATTGGCAAGCCTTGGTTATCCGCCCAACTCCTGGGGCTAAGAGGGAGGTTAGCCCCATGGAACCTTCCAGACTGAAAGTGGAGAATCCAAAGGAACGGGACAGCTCAATGCTGGGAAGGCAAGGCCAGAATTTCCCAAGAAAACTGGAAGACCTCCCGACTGAGCCACTCCCACGGTGCCTCGACCGAGGGGCTGGATGCTGCAAGCCCTCCAGAGGACCACCTCCCTGCTCCGTTTTCCTCGCTGTCTCCCAGGGGGTCCCAGCATGGCTGGATCATAATAACAACGAATGTCTATACTGCATTTATTCTGTGCCATCCCCCTTCTGAGTGTTTCTACATGTATGAACTCACTCACTTGATCACTACAAGAAGTACCATCGTTGGCCGGGTGCGGTGGCTCATGCCTGTAATCCCAGCACTTTGGGAGCCCGAGGCGGGCGGATCGCTAGGTCAAGAGATCGAGAACATGCTGGCCAACATGGTGAAACCCCATCTCTACTAAAAATACAAAAAATTAGCTGGGTGTGGTGGCGCATGCCTGTAATCCCAGCTACTCAGGAGGCTGAGACAGGAGAATCGCTTGAACCCGGGTGTAGGAGGTTGCAGTGAGCCGAGCTGGCGCCGCTGTACTCCAGTCTGGGTGACAGAGCGAGACTCCGTCTCAAAAAAAAAAGAAGTACCGTTATTATTCCTATTTTATAGATGAGAAAACTGAGGCACAGGGGGATTGAATAGCTTACCCCAAATCCCACAGTAAGTATGGAGCTGGGATTTAGACCCAGGCTGTTAGGCATTGAAGACCATATTCTCAGCCTTCGTGCTCTGCTGAGACCTCTGGAAGGAGGAGCACCCTGGGAAGGATTGGGGTCCAAGAGGCTTGGCCTCCAGGCCCCAGCAAACTCTATTCTTGGAAAAGGATTGGAAAGAGTATTTGAATTAGCAGTTTCTTTCTTTCTTTCTTTCTTTCTTTTTTTTTTTTTTTTTTTTAGACAGAATTTTGCTCTTGTCGCCCAGGCTGGAGTGCAATAGCGCGATCTCGGCTCACTGCAACCTCCGGCTCCTGGGTTCAAGCGATTCTCCTGCCTCAGCCTCCCAGGTAGCTGGGATTACAGGCACCCACCACCATGCCAAGCTAATTTTTGTATTTTTAGTAGAGACAGGTTTCATCATGTTGGCCAAGCTGGTCTCAAATTCCTGACCTCAGGTGATCCACCCGCCTCGGCCTCCCAAAATGCTGGGATGACACGCCCGTCCTGAATTAGCATTTTCATAGTGAAAAGCACCGTGGAACTTCAGGCCCAGGCCAGCAGGGGGAGGCAGGGGAGGCTGTCCTGCCTCTAGCCCAAGACAGGAGCTTTAGGAGCAGATGGTGGCTCAGAAGCACATCTGGGGAGGGCGCGGGAAAGCGTGTGCCACAACCACAACTCCCCCTCTGTCCCCACCCGCACAGGTGGGTGTTTCTCTACGAGAAGGGCTACCAGACCTCGAGCGGCCTCATCAGCAGTGTCTCTGTGAAACTCAAGGGCCTGGCCGTGACCCAGCTCCCTGGCCTCGGCCCCCAGGTCTGGGACGTGGCTGACTACGTCTTCCCAGCCCAGGTGAGCTGGCTCAGGGCTGCACCTTCCCCTCACAGGGCCTGTCTCAGAGTTGGGTGGGACTCTGTCCCACGTCCCTGTGGGACCAGCCCAGCTCCTCTTTCTCTCTGGACCTCTGTGAATGCCGGGCAGAAGCAGCCTGGTGATATCACCCCATGTTGGTGGCAGGGGGTGTGGTGGCTGCTGCATGTCCTGTGGGCTCTAGGGGCCTCTGCTGGGGCAGCGGTGGGGCCCTTGGGGCTCTTCTCCCAGCTCCCAGCCCACCCCACCCTCCCCCTGCCCCTCACTTCTAGGGGGACAACTCCTTCGTGGTCATGACCAATTTCATCGTGACCCCGAAGCAGACTCAAGGCTACTGCGCAGAGGTGAGGACTTCTGCCCGCCAGCCCCCTTCTGGGACTCACAGGGGGAAATGACGTGCAGAGAAAGTCTCCAGGGGCACTGGAGAGGAAGCCAGAGAGGCTTCCTGCAGGGGCCATAGTGATGGAAATTTGGGCGCATATTCACACACAGCAACTGTCAACCCTTGCAGAGCTGAGCCTTCCCGCCCAGCACACGGTGTACCAGGCAGGGTGCCGAGACTTGGTGCCCACCCCCACCGCCCAGCTGACATTGGCAGTGGGCAGCTGGGCATGATCCCGGGGGGCGCCTCGGCAGAGCAGTGTGGGGGGAAATGGGGGAAGGAGGCTGTGAGCAGGCGTCACTCCAGAGAGGTCTGAGACTCTGCCCCACGCTCTCCCTAGGGCCCTGGGGGGTGGGGAGAAGGGCTCTTCTCAGGACCCCACCCAAGGGGCCTGGGGCCAGCAGCTTTCGCCTCCCCCAGCACCCAGAAGGGGGCATATGCAAGGAAGACAGTGGCTGTACCCCTGGGAAGGCCAAGAGGAAGGCCCAAGGTAAGGTCAGCCTCCTCCTGTCCCTCCACAGTCCCCCGGCTGCGGGCCCTGGCGTCCCGCAGGCCCAGCTTGGTGCTGACCTGCCTCTCTTCACATCCCTCCCGCCGAGGCGGCCTCCGGGAGGGACTCCCTCCTGCCGTCTCCCCTCCTCCCCCCGGGCTTGGCCTGCCCGTCCGGGACCCAGCCACGTTTCTGTCCTCGGCTCCTTTGCTTGAGTGGCCCATCACTGGGAGCTCCTAGAGAAGGGGTCTGGGGCGGCCTCCTCTGTCTAGTGCAGGCCCCCAGGGGTTTCCCTCTGGCTCCAGGCATCCGCACGGGCAAGTGTGTGGCCTTCAACGACACTGTGAAGACCTGTGAGATCTTTGGCTGGTGCCCCGTGGAGGTGGATGACGACATCCCGCGGTAACACTCTGACCTTCCAGGGAGCTAAGAACAGGGTCCCAGGCCAGACAGAGGGGGGCCTGGGTCTAGAAGAGATCTTTACCCCTTTTTCTGACCCCGCCCTCACCCCATCCGCGCAGCCCAGGCTGAAGATTCCCCTGGGTCCCGGCCACGCTACACACCCACCCCTCCGCCGGCCCAGGGCTGCAGGCGGGTCCCGGAGGCTCGGCCCACCCCCTGCTATGCCAAGCTCTGTGTGGGACACACAGGGGGCCTCCTGGGGAGGGGCGGTGAGTGCGTGTGGTGTCCTCCAGCCCTGCCCTTCTCCGAGAGGCCGAGAACTTCACTCTTTTCATCAAGAACAGCATCAGCTTTCCACGCTTCAAGGTCAACAGGTGCGTGGGAAATTCGGGCAGAAATGCAGGCAGCTGGCCGGGGCTAGTCCGGCAGCTCTCAGCTGTCTCTGTCTCCCTCCATTCCTGCTGGCGTGGAAGGAATCAAAGGGGCAATGTGGAGCCTGTGAGGGGTCCCCAGGCTTTGGGGCGTGGTGGGCACCCTCCCGGATGACACACAGCTGCTGTCAACACCTTCCACCCCCATAGGCGCAACCTGGTGGAGGAGGTGAATGCTGCCTACATGAAGACCTGCCTCTTTCACAAGACCCTGCACCCCCTGTGCCCAGTCTTCCAGCTTGGCTACGTGGTGCAAGAGTCAGGCCAGAACTTCAGCACCCTGGCTGAGAAGGTATGGGGCATGGTGCCAGGCAGGTGGGGAGGGCTGGGCGGCAGGATCCTGATAAAGGCTTTTTAGGCCCAGTTCATCTTCCCAAGTCTCCTCGGTGAGGGCTGAGTATATGTATGGGTCTGTCCCCTGATACTGGGGCCCCCTGAGTGTCAGATCCATGTCTTCAGCAGGTCCTGGCATGGAACTGGCACGAAGGAGGTGCCCAGAATGAACGGATGTGGGCAGACCTTGTCATCTGGATGTTTGTTGATGCCCTGCTTTAAAAAAAAAAAAAAAAAAAAAACTAGATAAAAGCAGCTTGGTCAGGTGCGGTGGGTCGTGCCTATAATCCCAGCACTTTGTGAGTCAGAGGCGGGTGGATCACTTGAGATCAAGAGTTTGAGATTAGTCTGGCCAACATGGTGAAATCTCCTTCTCTACTAAAAATACAAAAATTAGCCAGGCATGGTGACGCGCACCTGTAATCCCAGCTACTAGGGAGGCTGAGGCAGGAGAATCACTTGAACCCGGGAGGCAGAGGTTGCAGTGAGCTAAGATTGCGCCACTGCACTCCAGCCTGGGCAATGGAGCAAGATTCCATCTCAAAAAAAAAAACAAAAACAAAAACAAAAATTGGCCGGGCACAGTGGCTCACGCCTGTAATCCCAGCACTTTGGGAGGCCACGGTGGGCGGATCACCTGAGGTCAGGAGTTCGAGACCAGCCTGACCAGTATGGTGAAACCCCGTGTCTACTAAAAATACCAAAAAATTAGCCAGGCATCGTGGCATGCGCCTGTAATCCCAGCTACTTGGGAGGCTGAGACCGGAGAATCGCTTGAACCTGGGAGACAGAGGTTGCAGTGAGCTGAGATCACGCCACTGCACTCCAGACTGGGGGACAGAGCAAGACTCTGTCAAAAAAAAAAAAAAAATACAAAAATTATCTGGGTGTGGTGGCAGGCGCCTGTAATCCCAGCTACTCAGGAGGCTGATGCAGGAGAATCGCTTGAACCCGGGAGGCGGAGGTTGCAGTGAGCCGAGATCGCGCCACTGCACTAGTCTAGCCCAGGCGACAGAATGACTCCGTCTCAAAAAAAAAAAAAAAGGCAGCTTGAATCCTATAGCCTATGGCCCTGAGAAATCCTGTGCCCTGGGATCCTCGCAGTCACCTGGGATTCCGAAGAAGCAGTCCCTATGAGCACAGAACTAGCTGACCGGGTTCAAATCCCAGCTCTGCCCCAAACGAGCAGTATGAACTCAGACAAGTCTCTTAACTTCAGTGGGTGTGAGTTTTTGGACCCACCGAGGGGGGGCAATAATGGTGCCAGTCTCGTGGGGTCATCCCAAGGGTCAAGTGAGTTGACGCGGTGTGCCTGGCGTGCCTCGCTGCCTGGTGCGTGGGAAGCCTATACACCTGGCAGCACGTGTCCCTTATTAGTCCTGCCCTTGCAGTTGCCTGTTCAGGAACGAAATCAATCCCTTTTCTGTGATGTTACCAAAATAACCCACTCACGACACATTTGTCTGTCTACAAGGGAGGTCAGCAAACTTTTTTTTCAAGGGCCAGATAGTAACTATTTTCAGCTTTGCCAGCTATATGGGCTCCGTGCCAACTACCCAAGTCAGCTGTGGAAGGGCAAGGGCAGCCACAGACAGTATGTGAACAGTGGACCTGGCCATGATCAGGCCCATGGGCCTCAGTTTCCTGACCCCTGGAGGGGGTTGATGCCGGAGCAACACACATGCAGAATGTTAGACCTCCCTGTTCCTAAAAATCTCCCTGTCAGGGCTGGACGCGGTGGCACACACCTGTAATCCCAGCACTTTGGGAGGCCAAGGCGGGCGGATCACGAGGTCAGGAGATTGAGACCATCCTGGCTAACACGGTGAAACCCCGTCTCTACTAAAAATATAAAAAATTAGCCGGGCGTGGTGGCGGGCACCTGTAATCTCAGCTACTCAGGAGGCTGAGGCAGGAGAATCGCTTGAACCTGGGAGGCAGAGGTTGCAGTGAGCCGAGATCGTGCCACTGCACTCCAGTCTGGGTGACAGAGCAAGACTCCATCTCACAAAAAAGAAAAAAAAAAAATCTCCCTGCCATCTTCAACTGGGAACTTCTCAGTAACTAGGCTCCTGGCAAGTTTCCCAGCTCTCTGTCCCCTTCTCTGACCACCTTCCAGCTCTTCTCCTGTTGCTCAGCCTATCCCCACCTGTCCCATTACTCGCCTCGCCCAGAGGAGCTTCGCTTTCTCCAATGTTTTCTTCCCAATCCAGGTCTTCACAGATTCCTTCTTTAATTAATGCAGTAATTGTCTGCTTGCCTCCCACACTGTGACCTGTGCCAGGAACTCAGGAGTTGGTGATGAATGACACAGATAGCTTCGTCCTCCTGGAGCTTACAGTCTTGGAGGAGATGGGTTAATACATAATCACACTAAATAAACTTATGATTATAAAGCGAGAAATGCTCCCAAAGAAAACACACGAGTGAAACAGAAGGGAATAACAAGGACATATCTGGGTTACAAGAGCAGGGCGAAAATAAATAAATAAATAAATAAGAAATGGTCAGAGAGCTGGAGTGTGGAGGGTAATGGGAGGGAAGGCCAGTGAGGGTGACAGGACCTCTACCCCAAAACAGTTTCTCAGTATCTTTTCTTAAATAAAAAATGTCCAGTTTTTTTTGTTGTTGTTGATTTGTTGAGACAGAGGCTTGCTCTGTTGCCCAGGCTGGAGTGCAGTGGCGTGATCTCGGCTCACTGCTACCTCTGTCTCTCGGGTTCAAACGATTCTCCTGCCTCAGCCTCCCAAGTAGCTGGGATTAAAGGCGCCCGCCACCATGCCCAGCTAATTTTTGTATTTTTTAGTAGAGACGGGGTTTCATCACGTTGGTCAGGCTGGTCTCGAACTCCTGATCTCAAGTGATCTGCCCACCTCAGCCTCCCAAAATGCTAGGATTACAGGTGCGAGCCACCACGCCCGGCTCCAAAATGTTCTGTTCTTGAGAGAGTGCGTGTACCAGCTGTGAGATGGGCTTTGTTTGTTTGTTTGTTTGTTTGTTTTTGTTTTTGAGACAGAGTCTGGCTCTGCACCCAGGCTAGAGTGCAGTGGTGGGATCTCGGCTCACTGCAACCTCCGCCTCCCAGGTTCAAGTGATTCCCCTACCTCAGCCTCCCAAGTAGTTGGTATTACAGGCGTGCGCCACCACACCTGGCTAATTTTTGTATTTTTAGTAGAGATGGGTTTTCACCCTGTTGACCAGACTGGTCTTGAACTCCTGGCCTCAGGTGATCCACCCGCCTCTGCCTCCCAAAGTGCTGGGATTACAGGTGTGAGCCACTGCGCCCGGCTGAGACAGGGGTTTTTGATCCTGAAATCCCAGATCTTAACTACTTGTGTCCCTGGCAGGGTGGAGTGGTTGGCATCACCATCGACTGGCACTGTGACCTGGACTGGCATGTACGGCACTGCAGACCCATCTATGAGTTCCATGGGCTGTACGAAGAGAAAAATCTCTCCCCAGGCTTCAACTTCAGGTGTCTGCCAGGCCCCCAGCAGCACATTCTTCCTTGTGGTCCTGCAGGCTTTTCTACTCCCAGAACACTTCAGGCCTGAGAAAGTGTCCCCAGAGGGGAGCAGAGGGTCCTGGGCAGCTCTCATTCTGCCTGGGTGGCCATGCAGGAAGCCAGCAGGGAGAAAGATATTGAAGCCTCAAATCCCCCGTCCCTGGGTCTCAGACCCCTTCAGGCCCACCTGGCCAGGACTAGCTGGGGAAATTGCTGACATTGGGAGATGGGGCAATGGCTAAGCACAGCAGCCCACACCTGCAATCAAGGCATCTTGGGAGGCTGAGGTGGGATTGCTTTGAGACCAGGAATCTGAGGCTGCAGTGAGTTGTGATTACACTACTGCACTCCAGCCTGGGTGACAGAATGAGACCCCATCTCTTTTTTTTGTTTGTTTGTTTGCTTGAGGCAAAGTCTCTCTCTGTCCCCCAGGCTGGAGTGCAGTGGCGCAATCTCGGCTCACTGCAACCTCCGCCTCCCGGGTTCACGCCATTCTCCTGCCTCAGCCTCCCGAGTAGCTGGAACTACAGGTGCCCGCCACCGCGCCTGGCTAATTTTTTGTGTTTTTGGTAGAGACGGGGTTTCACCGTGTTAGCCAGGATGGTCTTGATCTCCTGACCTCGTGATCCGCCCGCCTCAGCCTCCCAAAGTGCTGGGATTACAGGCGTGAGCCACCGGGCCTGGCCGAGACCCCATCTCTTGCAAACAAACAAAAAAGAGTTGGGGCCAGGCACGGTGGTCACGCCTGTAATCCCAGCACTTTGGGAGGCCAAGGCGGGCAGATCATGAGGTCAAGAGATCGAGACCATCCTGGCTAACACGGTGAAACCCCATCTCTACTAAAACAAAAATTAGCTGGGCGTGGTGGCACACGCCTGTAGTCCCAGCTACTCGGGAGGCTGAGGCAGGAGAATCGCTTGAACCCGGGAGGTGGAGGTTGCAGTGAACCGAGATCGTGCCACTGCACTCCAGCCTGGCGACAGAGCGAGACTCCGTCTCACAAAAAAAAAAAAAAGAAAAAGGAGTTGGGGCAAGAGTTGAGTACAACTTTCCCAGAATGAGGCCTGGGATCCTGCCCGGTGTTGGGGATGGGGCTGTATTCAGAGACCACTAAATCTCCTGTATCCCTGATGCGCTAAGAACTCCAGACCCAAGACAGTCCCCTCCATCACCCTCCTGCCACCTCATCCCTTCCCCAAGGTTTGCCAGGCACTTTGTGGAGAACGGGACCAACTACCGTCACCTCTTCAAGGTGTTTGGGATTCGCTTTGACATCCTGGTGGACGGCAAGGTGAGTGTCCAGTGTGAGGGTGGTGGCAGCTGAGACACATTCTCAGCTCCTGTGAGTACCTTTGGGCGTCTACAGTTATAGACAACCAGAAGTTGGGTGGGTTCATTCAGCAGTTTTACTTCTAATAACAGATGGGCATGGGGCATGTCCAGGGCAGGGCTTTGCAACTTGTGGCCATGCCTCCCCACAGTCTCCTTGCGCTCAGGGAGGCAGAGCCAAGGTCAAAACCCAGGTCTACTGACCAGCAGTTGGTGGCCCATGTAGAGTCCGAGGTGGGGACAGTTCACAGCCGAGGGTGGGGAAGTCCCCTTGTCCCAGGTCCGGCCTTTTCCAGCTGGGCCCCTTCCGACGGTTAGCCCTTCTCTCCCTGGGTCCTGCCACCAGGCCGGGAAGTTTGACATCATCCCTACAATGACCACCATCGGCTCTGGAATTGGCATCTTTGGGGTGGTAAGTGCTGGGGTCACCGGCTCACTGTGCTGGGGTTGGCCCCTCCTCTTCCACAATTCAGTAGCAGCAAGACGTCCCTCACCCTAAAACTTGACCCTAACTGTCTATCATTTTTGAGCCAGCAGCTGCCCATCCCACCACCTACAGTAGATCTAAGAAAACCAAGGCCCAGAGCTGGGGCAGGACAGAGTTGGGGTGGAACCATCTTGGTCCCCTGAGAGTCCTGCAGGGCCTCATCCACCCTCCAGGAAACTGGCCTCCAGTGAGGTCAGATCCAGCCAGGGCCTCACCACCAGGGACTGAGGTGGGATGTGGAGGGCTCTGTACCCACCCCCGGATTCCCACGCTGTCTCCGTGCCCTTCCCTGACCCCAGGCCACAGTTCTCTGTGACCTGCTGCTGCTTCACATCCTGCCTAAGAGGCACTACTACAAGCAGAAGAAGTTCAAGTACGCTGAGGACATGGGGCCAGGGGCGGTAAGAGAACCCCCCGAGCCAGGCCCTTCGAAGGCCTCCGGTGCTTGTGTCTGTGTTGGGGTGGGGGGCGTGGGCAGCTGCTTCCCCAGCACTGACTTGTATCCCCCAACCCTTGCACCATGTACACAGGCTGAGCGTGACCTCGCAGCTACCAGCTCCACCCTGGGCCTGCAGGAGAACATGAGGACATCCTGATGCTCGGGCCCCAACTCCTGACTGGGTGCAGCGTGAGGCTTCAGCCTGGAGCCCTGGTGGGTCCCAGCCAGGGCAGAGGGGCCTCCCCAGGAAGTCTCCTACCCTCTCAGCCAGGCAGAGAGCAGTTTGCCAGAAGCTCAGGGTGCATAGTAGGAGAGACCTGTGCAAATCTGAGCTCTGGCTCTGACCCCACACACCCTGAGGGAGCCCTACCCTAGCCTCAGCCGCTCCTGGTGGGGAATGGCTGGGGCTGGGCAGGACCCTCCCACACACCTGCACCCTAGCTTTGTGCTTCTCTCTCCGGACTCTCATTATCCAACCCGCTGCCTCCATTTCTCTAGATCTGTGCTCTCCAATGTGGCAGTCAGTAACCATAGGTGACTAAATTAAACTAAAATAAAATAGAATGAAACACAAAATTCAATTCCTCAGCTGAACTAGCCACATTTCAACTGCTCAGTAGATACGTGTGGTTAGTGGCTGCCATACTGGACAGCTCGGGGCATTTTCACTGTCAAAGAAAGTTCTATTAGACAGCCCTGCTTGAGCCCTGTTTCTTCCTGGCCTTCGGTTTCCCTGGGGAACTTATCGACAATGCAAGCTCCTGGGCCCACCCCCAGACCTCCTGAACCAAAAGCTCCAGGGCTGGCCGTATGATCTGTGTGGATGGCAAACTCCCCAGGCCATTCTGGGACCTAAGTTTAAGAAGTGCTGTCCTCGAACTTTCTGACTCTAAGCTCCTGAGCGGGAGTCAGACTTAGCCCTGAGCCTGCACTTCCTGTTCAGGTATAGACACTGAACAGGGTCTCAAACACCTTCAGCATGTGTGTTGTGTGCTCACATGCCACACAGTGTCTCATGCACACAACCCAGTGTACACACCACCTACGTGCACACAGCATCCTTCCACACTGTGTATGTGAACAGCTTGGGCCCTGCAAACACAACCATCTACACACATCTACACCCCCAAGCACACACACACATGGTCTGTGCCATGTCACCTCCATAGGGAAAGGCTTCTCTCCAAGTGTGCCAGGCCAGGACAGCCCTCCCAGCCATGAATCCTTACTCAGCTACCTCGGGTTGGGGTGGGAGCCCCAGCCAAATCCTGGGCTCCCTGCCTGTGGCTCAGCCCCAGCTCCCAAGGCCTGCCTGGCTCTGTCTGAACAGAAGGTCTGGGGGAAGCGAGGGGTGGAGTACAATAAAGGGAATGAGGACAAACCTCTGCCGTCCGTGCTTTCTTTCCAGACCTCTCTGAAACACAGTGTGCCCGTCTGTGAAATGTGGGGCTGAGCTGGGCAATCTCTGAGATCCCTCTGGATCTGCCGGTGGGGACCAGTGAGCTGAATCATACGCCCTGAGCCCAGCAGGGTCAGCGCTGGGTGGAGAGGTCAGCTCACCTCTGTCCATGGGTTGCCATCTTGGCACAGCCCTGAACATTGGCACTCTTCCCAACCCTCCACGGCTGGGAGAGGCCTGGCAGTGGCACAAGTAGAGAACCCCGGGAGTGGCCTCGTGAAACAGTGGGGAGGAAGGGGCTGGCTGTGCCAGGAGGGAGATCTGGCGGAATCCCAAAGAGGGGAGGAGGGACTTGACTGAGGCTGTGTGGAGGGCCCTGCTGTGGGCATGACTTCAGGCCTGGATTTACAGCCAGGTAGGATCTCTGGGCAGCATCCCCCACCCAGTCACCATGCTCTGTCTAGACCAGTGCCGTCCCATAGAACCTTCTGGAATGATGGAAATATTCTCTATCTATGCTGTCCAATAGGGTACCCAAAAGCCACAGGTGGCCTCGGTGGAAATATGCAGCCAAGGAAATGAAATTCGTATTTTATTTACTTTTAATTAATTAATCAATATATTTTTTTTTGAGATGGAATTTTGCTCTGTCGCCCAGGCTGGAGTGCAGTGGCACGATCTCGGATCACTGCAGCCTCCAGCCCCTGAGCTCAAGCAATTCTCCTGCCTCAGCCTCCCAAGTAGCTAGGATTACAGGTGCCCGCCACCACGCCTTGCTAAATTTTTTTTGTATTTTTAGTAGAGATGGGGTTTCACCATGTTGGTTGGCCAGGCTGGTCTCAAACTCCTGACCTCAGGTGATCCGCCTGCCTCGGCCTTCCAAAGTGCTGGGATTACAGGCGGGAGCCACCATGACTGCCCAATTTACTTTTAATTAATTTAAATAGTTACATGTGACTAGTGGCTACCAGACTGGACAACACAGGCCAGCCCCTGCCATCTCCCTCAGGGCCTTGGCCTTCTGCCCTCTTCCCCAACCAAGACCTATCATTTAGATTTTATAAGACTGGAACTTCCCCTTCTGCCCCCCCTTCTTTCTCCAGACACACCTGCTTTTGCACTTTCTGCCCCCTTCCCTTCCAAGTGAGCAGAAAAGGGTCCCTCCTCTGTATTCAGCCTCACCACCCAGCCCAGAGGCTGCCCAGCAGAAGCCACCTCCATTCTCCTACCCCTACATCTGTCCCCCTCTTCTGCCTCCTCCTGGCCCAGGTTCCCCAGCAGCTCTGCCCCTCTCCCCTCACTGCAACCCTTCCAGAAAGACCAGTCCACACTTCCCTCTGCAATTGGCCTCCACCCCAACCACTTCTCCTAGGTGCCCTTGCCAAGGTCACTGGCAGTGTCCTGGTTGCCAAGTCTAAGCAGACACTTGGGCCCCATATCCTGCTTGGCCTGACAGCTTCTCACATTGTTGTCCAAGCCTTCCTTGTCGAAAGATTTCCTTCCAGCAGCTCCTAGGACACACCCTTTCCTGACTTCCCAGCCTGTCTGGTGTGCAAGGAAAAGACAGGTTTCAATTGCAGCTCTGCCACAGTTCACTGTGTGTCCTTGGGGGAAGTGGCTTCACTCTCCAAGCCTCCTCTGTGAGTCAAGGATAATAACAACTTTTTTTTTCTTTTAAATAGAGACAGTTTCACAATGTGGACCAGGCTGTTCTCAAACTCCTGGGCTCAAATGATACGCCCCACCTCAGCCTTCCAAAGTGCTGGGATTACCGGCATGAGCTACTGCACCCGGACAATAATAGCTTTTAGTAGGGTTGAGGAAAGACCTGTAAACAGCACCTGGCATACAGTCGAGCTCTGCCCCTCGATCTATCCACCCTCTCAATGGTGGAGTCCACTAGTTGTTCCGGATATCTGTTCTCCCAGTAGCAATTCAGTCCTTGGTTCTTGGTTGGGCATGTGGCTGCCCAGAATGGAAGCTGCATTTCCCAGCTTTCTCTTGCAGCTGGGTCTGGTCATGTTAAGTAAGCTCAAGCAGTGTATGTGAAAGTGCCATGTGGCAACTTCTGGGAACTTTCCTGAAAAGAGAGCTGGTGCAGACCCTCTGCCCTCTTCTTCATCCTTTTCTCCACTCCACTGCCTGGAATGCGTTATGTGATTGCTGGAGCTCTAGCTGCTATCCTGAACCATGAGGTCAAAAGCCACACTCAAGTTGCTGGAATTATTCATTCAACAACATCCATTGAGCACCTGTGCCATGCGACAGGCTGTGTGCTGGACGAATCAGGCACAGTGCTTGCCATCCAGGAGCTCCCAGTCCCAATGAGGAACCAGCAGGTAAACGGATGCCAGGTACAAGGAAGTACCTGGGTGGGGCCACTAACCCATGCTGGAAGTGGGGAGGTCATGGAGAAGGTTTCCAGGCAGAAGTAGGATTGAATTGAACCCTGAAAGACGAGTAGGCGTTAAACAGGCAGGTGGCTGGGAGTAAGGTTATACAGGGCTTGATTAGACCTATTCTCAGGGTGAGCCATAGAAAATGCCTCTCGGTGGACTTGTGTTCCTGAAAACTTGCTCTGGGTGCCAGGTAGAGAAAGGCTAGTAGGAGGTGAGACTGGATGGGGCTGGAGGCCAGGCAGGAGGCTGCTGCAGCAATCAGGGACAAGATGGTGGTAGCCTGAGCTAAGGGAGGGGAAGTGGGGTGGAGAGGAGTGGGCCGATTCCAGGGATAGTTAAGTGGCAGTATGGCAGGGCCTGGAGATGGACTGGTTGGAGCAGGAAACAGGGAGGCAGCAGGTGACTCCCAGGCTCCTGGCTCCACTTCGAGACAGGGACGCAGGAGGTTAGATTTGGGGGAAGGATATGGGGCAAGTGGTGGTGCCAGAGGATTCACATGCGGAGGCGTTAGGGGAAGAGGTGGGGGCAGAGTCCCCAGGAACAGCCACAGCGAAGGTCACCTCACTGTCCTGCTGAGTTCCCTCCACTCCCTCGGCCCTCGCTAGGCCATTCCTGTCGCCGGCTCACCGAGCAAGCACTTCACTCTGTGCTAAGCCCCCTCTCGGCCTCTCTGCCCCCGCCCCGCAGAAGCTACACTCCTGGGCCTGCCATTCAAGGCCTTCCTCCCCGGGCCTCGCCCCTCCCTCGCACGCACCGCGCCTCGCCCGGGAGGGAGGGGCGCTCTGGCTCCTGCAGGCCGGGATGGGGGCGCAAAGGGTTTGGCGGGGAAGCACGGTCCCCTGCAGGCCCAGGAGAAGGGCCCACGCCGCGGCCGGGAGGGACTTCGGGGACCCCAGAACGCCGGGGGCGTGGCGAGGTCGGCCCCGCCGCAGGGGAGGGAGAGCCCCTACCGCACCGCCCACCGCGGTCCCTTAGTCCAGGAGGGGGCGGGAGTCCCGGGCTCCGATTGGGCGGCGCTGGCGGGGCCGTTCGCTCCGACCAATGAGCTCCGGCCGGGCGCGGCGGTGGGCGGGGCAGCGAGCGCTGCCCGGAGCCGCGGCGCCCGCGGGCTGAGCTCGGCGATCTGGGCCCAAGCGAGGCGGTGGGGCGGGGCGGGGCGGGGCGGGGCGGGGCAGGGCGCGCAGCAGGAGCGAGCGGGGCCGCCCGCCGGGCCGCGGAGACTGTCGCCCGGCGCCCAGGTAGGGATCGGCGGGGCGGGGACGCGGGCTAGGAGCAGGAGGACGAACGCCTTAACACCTGCCCCGAGCCTGCAAGGGAGAGGCGGGGGGGTCTGCCAGGCCGCGTCTACGAGGGAGCTGGGATCTGGTCAGGGCGGGGATCCTTCCCCTTCTGTCTGCGGGGCCGGGTCTGCGGGGTGCCTCGCGGAGTCTGCTCGGGTCTGCGCCGGCCGCCGGGACCGCATCGCCGCGGGTGCCCCGCCGTTTGCGTTCTTCCCCGCTTCTGTCTGCGGACCGCATCCATCCCCGGTGCACCGTCCCCCGCGCCCGGCTCCTGGTGGAGGCCGCGTCTGTGCGGAGTGGGCCCGGCCCGGGGCACCCACGTGCGGTTCTCCGCGGAGCGCTCCTCCCACGGCCCTCCGGAGCGTCTTCCTGCAGGAGCCGGGGGCGGGGTGGGAGATGAATGGGGCGGCGGCGGCGCGCGGCTCAGGCTGCGCAGGGTCCTGCCTTGGCTGGGGCGAGAGGGGGCGGCAGAGGCGGGCGCTGCGGCTTCGGGGCCCGGGAGGCGCAGGGCTGGTGGCTGGGGGGGTGTCCACGTGCGCAGGGACCTGCGTGTGCTGTTTGGAGGCGGGTGTGCGTGTGTCACGTGGACGCGGGAGTGTGCCTGTGTCTGCGTGGGGGGTGCAGGACAGGATGGAGTGGTGTGTGAGGGCGGGTCACGCGGACACGGGCGTGTGCCTGTCAGGGGAGGGGGTGTGCTCGTCTTGGCGTTGCAGGGCTGTGCAGAGAAGGCTGTGTCACAGGCCACAGGACCGGGCCTTGGTGGTGTCCGCAGGGCGGGCACAGGAGTGTGGGAGGGGCACACAGCCTGTGCGCGCTGGAGGATCCCAGGGAAGTGGCACTGGCCTCCCCAAGCCCTGCCCTCTTTCCTCCAGTACATACAAATTGACCCCCCACTGCGTCCCAGGCGCACACACTCTGGGGACCCTTCGCCTCTTCCTCGGTCTCCCACCGTCAGTCCTCACAGCAGCCATGGGAGTCGTTTTAAACCTCACCTAACCGAGGCACTCCCCTGCTCACAACCTCCCCCTGGCTTTGGGGGCCTCCTGGGCTCTGTCCACCAAGCTCTCCCCACCCCCAACCAAGCCCGGAGTCCCAGCCAGGAAATGACTCTCCTATATGCACAGGGCAAACTTCCATCCTCGCCTCATCCTGAAATCCTGCTCAGTGCTCAGAAGAGAGCTCAGGTGCCACCTCCTCTAGGAAGCCATCCCTGAGGCCAGCACAATGAGTGAGCGGGCTTTCTCTCCAGATGTAACTCCTCTTGCTATCAGGTGCCTCTTATGTGGGGAAGACTCCACTCCAGCCACGTCAGCCTCCCTGCTGTTCTTCATACTGAGCAAGAACTGTCCCCTCATGGCGTTTGCACCTGCTGGTCCCTGCGCCTGAAATGCTCTTCCCCAGATAGCTACACTGCCTACTGCCCCTTCCTTCCTTCAGGTGTCTGCTCCAATCCTGCTCCCAAAAGGCCGTCCTCAACTACACTATCAGCAGCATCTCCCAGCCCCTTTCTCTTGATCCTTCTTACTCTGCTGTATTTTTCTTCCTAGTATGTACCACTTGACATATCATATCTGAATCACTGGCTTTCTTGTTTGTTGCTTCTTGCCCCCACAAGAAATTAAACTGTATGAGAGCAGAGACTTGATCTTTTTGGTTCACTGCTGTATCTCCCCACACAGGCTTGCACAGAGTCTGGCAGACAGCAGGTGCTCTGTGACTATTTGTGCTTGCATCCCAGGCGTCCATGTCCCTGGCTGCTCCCTAGCCTGTGACCCCCCCCCCCACCTTGCCCCCAGTCTGAGGCCACTTCTGCTCCTCTATACATGACATTCCAAGTTCCTGGAAGGCCAGGTCTGGGAGAACTATAACCACATTTGCATGTTGGAAATCCCTCCAGCAGCTGGTGTGGAGGATGGGGTAGGGTGGGGTGGAGGTGTTAGCCTGGAGTCAGGGAAGACCCACATGGTGGGAAACGAAGCAGTGGGTAGAATCTGGACTTCTAAGGGGTTTGACTTGGTGAGCTCACCCAGCCGGTAGTGGGGAGATCAGGGAGGGCTCTCAGAAGAGGTGATGTCTGAGCTGTCCTCCAGGCAGCAGAGGAGAGGGAGGTGTGTTCCTGGCAGAAGGCACAGCTTGTACTGAGGCCTGGCAGCAGAACAGTGTATGCAATTTGGGAAGCTGTGGTGTGGCTGCAGTGGAGAGTAAGTGTGGGGTTGTGGGGAGCAAGGGTGGGCAACAGGGAAAGGACGAGTGACAAGGAGGGCTCCCGGATTGCTGACCTGGGTCAGGAAAGAATGGGGAGGGTGTGGTACCCGTCTCGCAATGGAGACAGAGGAGGACGAGCAGGTTTGGGGAAGATGCTGAGTTGAATCTGGGGCCTGTTGGATCTGAGCTGCTCGGGAACATGGACGGGGAGGCGGCAGCTAGCTGGAAAGAGTGGGGCTGGAGGCACAGACCTGGTGTGGAGGATGAGGAGGGGCAGAGGATGAGGCCTGGAGACCATCAGCCTCCGTGGGTGGGCCAGGACGATGCGCTGGGGGTAGCTGTGCTGAGTCAGGCAACAGCCCGTATTGGTGCTTGGGGGCTCCCCAGGGATGGTGGGAGCGGGCGTCCTCACAGCAGGAGTCGTCAAGCATGACTTGGCACCAGACGCCTGGGCCTCCCTCAAGGGGACTGAGTCATCCCGGGTGGGGGCGGGAGCTGCGGAGGGCACCCGTTGCCAGGGCCATCCAGATACTCGTCAGGATCATAAACACGGCTCCAGTGAGGCAGCCCAGGGATGTGAGGACCACCTTATGTGTCTGGCCTGGGTGGCTGCCACCTCTGCGGCTTTCCCTTCTGTTCGGTCCTCTGCTGGTCAGGGCTGTCCATCCCCTCGCCTGGACGTAGCCGGTCCCCTGCCTTGGCTTGGCACTGGGGTTCACAGCGGCCTTCCAGGGCTCAGAATGAGGCCTGACCAGGGCCTGAAGCCCTCCCAGGTGGAGCTACTCGAACCCGCGTGGATGGCAGCGGGGTCTGCCTGCTCTGGGGCTCCTTTGAGGGATGCAGCTGGATGGGGCATGTCCTGTGGAAGAAGCCAGGCCAAGTGGGCGTCTGGAGCCAGGGGCCCACATTCCTTGGGAGTGGCCAGACGCTTGGGGGGTGGGGCACAGCCTGGGAGGAGAAACCTGGGTGGGGGATATGTGCCAGGCCATCTTGGAGCTGGGGGCAGAGGTGGGGTTGGACCTTGTACATCAAGGCTCTCTTGGACGCTTCTAGACACAGCCACATCCCAGCCCCACAGTGCCGTGGCACAAACTACTCCTGTGTCCACACCTCATTCTGTTCCTTCCATCACCCTGGGAGTTGGCAGGACGGTGGCCTTCTGCTTGATGCACGTGTTAGGAAACAGAGGCTCCAAGAGGCTCGATGACTTGTCCGAGGCAGCAGATCCCCAGTCTCGGGGGACAGGATTGCAGTAGTTTTTCCCAATGAGGGAGGGCTTGAGTCTGGCTGTTCACGGCCGCAGGACTAAGCCAGTGCCCATGCCCGCAGGAATCCTTTGCTGTACCATGGGCCTGGGTCCCAGCCTGTCTGTCCATCTTTCTGTTTGCCCACATGGCCCTAGTTATCCACCGAATTAAGTTTCTACAGAGTATCTACTAAGGCCTGAGCTTGGGAAGGGCCTTGAGACACCCCCTGTGTGAGCCTCCAGATGGGCCTGGGTTTCCGCCCGGGGCACAGAATCCAGCCCAGCAGGCAGTGCCAGGCTGGTGGGACCAGTGACTATGGGGAAAAGTCCAGATATGAGCTCTGGGATCAGGCTCCCAGGGCCCCCAGGGGCGCGGACCACCCCCCTACCCTGGGCATAGGTACACGGAGACCTGCAGGCACACACGCGCATAAACACACCTGCACACACACACATCACACCGAGGCTTTCATCTCCATGCAGTGCGCTCCTGTGTGGGGACCCACAACACACACACACACACACACACACACACACGCCACCACCCTGGTCCACAGCCTGCGCACACATATTCCCTCCTGTGGGGACACACGCCCTCACACACGCGGCCGGGACGCCAGGCCCTGTCTCCCGGACACGCGGCAGGAACCTCGGGCCTCCCCGGCCGGCCGCCTCCCTCGCAGACGCGCTTAGTCACCTGAATTTGATCCAGGCGGGAGGGAGGGATGGGGAGCCTGACGTCAGCCCTCGCAGCCGCCTTCCGCCCGCCCGCGCATCCATCTGGGCCTCAGCGTGTCCCGAGCAATCACAACAGCGGCCGCACAACAACAACTCACTTTTACGGCCTCCCTAGTGGCGGGCCCTGTTCTGAGTGCCTTACGGGCGTTCCCTCCTCAGCATCTCACCACGTGCGGTGAGGTGAGACCCACTAGAACCCCATCTTGCGGGCGAGGAAAACCCAAGGCACAGAGGCGAAGCCACCTGCTCACGGGCTCCCAGCCAGGAAAGGGTGCAGCCTGGCTGCCTGGCTTCAGAGCCTGGGCGCCAAACCGGGTAACAGGGCTCAGGCTGGAACAGGAAACCTTCTGCCCCGACTTGCTGGGTGACCCTGGGCCCATCCCCACCCGCTGGGCCTCCCTCTACCTATCTAAGAAAAGCAGGGAAAGGTGTTCAAGGGTAAAGGAGGATGGCGTCTTGCTGGAATGGCAACCTTAAGGAAATATGCAAATTTTATGGGCCCGGGCAGCCTGTGGCTTCTGCCTGTGGCGGCTCTGAGTCCCGTAGTCCCTGCCTAGGGCCGAAAAGCAGGAGCTCCTGACTCTGGAGTTCATTCTGTTATATGTGCTGGGGCCTGAGGCTTGCTGGGGTTGCCTCTCTGAGGCTGCTTTCTCATCTGTCTAATGGGGACAGGGCTGTAACGATCACTATGGCAACCACTCATTTATTCAACAAATATTTATCGAGTTCCTATCACATGCCAGGCACTGATGATCTTTTGGAGACAAGGCAGATGAGCGTCCTAATCTCATGAAACTTACATTCGGGAGGGAAAAACAAGGCATGTGGAGTGAGGGGAAGGGGCGGAGGGGTGGGCCACCTGCTGGGAGGAGCCTGGCGGGGCCTGGAGGGTGTTCCCAGCTTTGGCTTCCTCCTTCCTATGCTGTCTGGTTTCCAAGCTCTCCCCGAAGCTCCAGCCCCATTCACTGTCCCTCTCACCTCCTCCAGGGAGGCCTCCCTATGCCACAGCCTCTCACCTCCTCCGGGGAGGCGTCCTTATGCCACAGCCCCACTCCCTGTCCCCTCTCACCTCCTCCAGGGAGGCCTCCCTGTGCCACAGCCCCACTCACTGTCTCCTCTCACCTCCTCCAGGGAGGCCTCCTTGTGCCACAGCCGCACTCACTGTCTCCTGCCCTCTCTTCCAGGGAGGCCTCCCTGATACTCTAGCCTCACTCAGCCTCCTCACCTCCTTCACCTCCTCCAGGGAGGCCTCCTTGATGTTCCAGCCTCACTAACTCCCTCTCACTCCTCTGGGTCCAGCTTCCATGCCTTTTCCTGTTCCTAGTGTGGAGCCTCCTCTCTTCCTTTCTCCATGTCAGCACCAGCCCCACCGCCTCCAGGCTTCCACTCATTCAACACACTGCGTACCGGGCACAGGGGGTCTGGACCTCACCCTTACCCTCAGTCTACCTCCAAACCCTGCTGTGAGCCTGGGAAATATGGGAAGGCAGGGAATCCACAGGACAAGTCGGGAGACTGGGGCTCAGAGTCGGGAAGGAGCTGGTCTAGGGCCCCTGGTGGGTCAGCAGGCAGGACTGGAACCCAGCCCTGGCTCCTCAGTGGCCGGTGGACTCCAGCCAGCCCTGCCTCGCTGACATCTGTCAAAGCAAGGGGATGGGGAACGAGCGGTAGAGCAGGCGCTTCACCATGCGTACTCTGGGTCTCCCTGAGACCCATGTTCTCAGTTGCTGTGTGGGTTCGGAGGAAGTTACCAGCAGACAGGAAGGATGGAGGGTCAGGAGTTCACTCACTTCCTTCTCCTGAGAACATGCAGAGTCCAGCGCAAGCAGGGGGAAGGGCATCAGGTTGGGCATGGCCAGCGCTCTACAAGCCTGGGACAGAGATGGGGGTCTCAGGCTGAGTGTCAGGGTTCAGTCCGGGGTCAGGATGTAGCCCAGGGTCATGGCTGAAGGTGAGGGCTGGGGGTCACCTCCCTGATGTTTCAGCCGCCACACAGTGAGTTTGAGAACATGAGTCTCAGGGGATGTCATGCCCCTGTTTCACCCCTCATTCCCCTCATTCCCATCCCCTTGCTTTTTTTTGAAACCGAGTCTTGCTCCGTCACCCAGGCTGGAGTGTAGTGGCGTGATCTTGGCTCACTGCAACCTCCACCTCCCGAGTTCACACGATTCTCCTGCCTCAGCCTCCCGAGTAGATGGGATTTCAGGTGCACGCCACCATGCCTGGCTAATTTTTGTATTTTTAATAGAGACAGTTTTGCCATGTTAGGCAGGCTAGTCTCGAACTTCTGACCTCAGGTGATCCACCTGCCTCGGCCTCCCAAAGTGCTGGGATTACAGGTGTGAGCCACCATGTGGGGCCCATCCCCTTGTTTTGACAGACATCAATGAGGCAGGGCTGGCTGGAGTCGGGAGCCCCAGGGAAGTCTTCCTGGAAGCGGTGAGAGGGATGGGGGTAGGAGGCTGAAACATCAAGGAGGGCTCCCTGGAGGAGGCAGGTGGGTCTGAAGCATCAGCAAGGCTTCTGAGTTACTAGTGCCTAGCTCAGCTTCCAGGAGGCAGTGTTGGAGTGCTCTGCTATCAAGGGTTGGGACTCATGACTCGCAGGGCTGCATGCTGTGCTGGGGCTGAGCTGACCCTGGGCTCTGCCCCTTCCAGTGCTGCTGGGCCTCCAGGCTTCTGCCCTGTCTGTCCTGATTCCAGAATATCAGATTCTCTCTGCTTCCCTGTGAAGCCAGCAGGCAGAAGTGACTGCCTCTGTTACCG
This sequence comes from Pan paniscus, assembly GCF_029289425.2. Classification (NCBI taxonomy): domain Eukaryota; kingdom Metazoa; phylum Chordata; class Mammalia; order Primates; family Hominidae; genus Pan; species Pan paniscus. The sequence continues at coordinate 11,495,393 of NC_073268.2, read as the reverse complement.
GCAGGGATACTGAGGCCTAGAGGGCTGGCATGCAGCAGAACCGATGTGAATTCATTCAGGTCATAGGGACAGACTTGAGTTTGGGTGTTGGCAATCCTGGTAGAGGGAACAGCCAGGGCAAAGGCACGGAGGTGGGACCCACAGGGCTGTGGCTGCGTTACCTGGTAGCCAGCCTGACACCCAGGAGTGAAGCCTTCTCTGCCTTCTTTTCTCAGGTTCCCAACAAGGCTACGCAGAAGACCCCCCTTGACTGAAGCAATGGAGGGGGGTCCAGCTGTCTGCTGCCAGGATCCTCGGGCAGAGCTGGTAGAACGGGTGGCAGCCATCGATGTGACTCACTTGGAGGAGGCAGATAGTGGCCCAGAGCCTACTAGAAACGGTGTGGACCCTCCACCACGGGCCAGAGCTGCCTCTGTGATCCCTGGCAGTACTTCAAGACTGCTCCCAGCCCGGCCTAGCCTCTCAGCCAGGAAGCTTTCCCTACAGGAGCGGCCAGCAGGAAGCTATCTGGAGGCGCAGGCTGGGCCTTATGCCACGGGGCCTGCCAGCCACATCTCCCCCCGGGCCTGGCGGAGGCCCACCATCGAGTCCCACCACGTGGCCATCTCAGATGCAGAGGTTGGTGGGGCAGAACGAGGGGTTGTTCATGAGCCCCTCAGTAGTCTGCAGTGAAGACTCTTTCCTGCCCCTGTCTGTGCCACATGGCTATCTAGCTTTGGTTTGCATACCCTCAGAGCTGGGGAGATCACTACCTAACAATATAGCTTCTTCCCAACCAGGGGAGCTCCAGCTGAGCCAAAGGCTGCCTTCCCTAAGTCCTGCTATTCCCACTCCCAGCCCAGGCCTAGGAAATAGGTCTCTCCCTGGTCCCCTATGTAGTCTTCTTAGAGATGTGAAGATAGATGCTGTGTCCCCCTTCCCCCCTAACTCTTCTCCAGCTTGCACCCCTTGCCTCTAATTCTGCCTCTTAGAGTCTGCTGTGACTCAGAAGCGGCCAGCCTGCCTCCAGCCTCTGGGCTTCTGCTGGAGTTCTTGCCATTTAGGTCTGAAAGTGAACTCAGGTTCCAAGCAGTCTACAGATGTCAGGGGCTGAGCTTTCTGTGCCTGAACCCAGGCTCTCAGCCTCTGTGCCCAGGGCTCCTCATCTTGTTCTTGGAGTCTAGACCTTCTCATTCAGCTGCTTCTGGAAATAGTTGCTCATGGGTTTCTCATGGATTAGGGTCTTCCAGACTCCAGAATCCAGACAGGAATTAGCGTTTTCCCTTCACCACTGCTTCTGGGGAACAAGGCACAGCCATGGCGTCACCATCCATGTTTTCAAACATGAGCCACGTCTTCTCGTCACATACGGGGGCGATGGCACCACCAACTTCCCCATCCAAACTCAAAAGCTTGGTGAGACCTGGGGGTCCGGGAATGAGGAGCCTATGGCCAGAATTGGACCCTGAACTGGCTCTGAGGTAGGAGCAGTGCTGCCTCTGGACCCAGCTCCACCTGGTGCTCACTCTTCCCCCACAGGACTGCGTGCAGCTGAACCAGTACAAGCTGCAGAGTGAGATTGGCAAGGTAGGAGTGGGCAGGCCGAGAGCAGTGGGGCCTTCGGGATTCTCTGTTTGGCGCTGTTCCTTCTCTCCTGTGGGAGGGAACGGGAGGCAGAGCCAGGCAAGTCCTAGCCTGGAGGTGAGGACAGTTTCGTGCCCTGTGGGAAGTACCCAGGTACCCAGGGGGAGGGTGGAAGATGGCTCCTGATTCCCGACTCTCTGAGTTCTTGACAGTGGACAAGGAGGGACTGAGGGAGGCATGGAGCCATGTGGAGCCAAGCAGGGGCAGTTACCAGGGCGCAGGAGTCCCCTCCCCATCTGCTACAATATTTGCCCGTGAGCCAGCTGGTGGTGGGTAGTGCAGATGGGGTGCAGGAGAGACCAGAGCTGCTCGGCTCCCCACCTCCTGAGCTGGTCCTGGGAGGGGTTGCCCTGTCCAGGTGGGGCTGACTGATGCCTGTCTGCAGGGTGCCTACGGTGTGGTGAGGCTGGCCTACAACGAAAGTGAAGACAGACACTATGTGAGTCTGGGGATACGAGGGAGGTGTTGCCCAAGCCAGGCCCTGGAAGCCTGAGGGGTGGGGCAGGAGTTGTGCTTAGGAGATAGAGGACAGGGCTGCCTGAGAGTGAGCTCCCTGTCCCTAGGGGTATGCAAAGGAATGAGCTTCCTAACCCTGGGGATATGCAAGCAGAGACGGGAGTCCTCTGAGGGGAAAGCTCCAGAAAGGCTTGCTGGGGGAATAAGGGGAAGGGCTAGGCTCAGATATGGCCACCCCCAACCCCGCTTAACACTTACCTGGGCCACACCCTCAGGGCCAGTAGCAGATGTCCAGTGTGCCTCTCCGGACCTCAGTCCACATGTACCAGCCTGTTCTAGCCCCTGGTGGCTGCACACTAGTGACATTTCTGTCCCTCCTTCCTTAGGCAATGAAAGTCCTTTCCAAAAAGAAGTTACTGAAGCAGTATGGCTTTCCACGTATGTATCTTCTGGTCCTGTCCCTGGGAGCTCCTAGCCTGGGAGGCAGAGGAGGAGACCTCGATCCTGAGCTAGTTTTGGCTAGGAATGGGGTAGAGAGGGAGACAGCGTGAGCAGAGGCCTGGGGACAGAATGTGCCCTGTGGGTTGGGACAAGACCATGGGCATGCAAGACTCTTGCTTGAGACTGGTTTGGGGGCCACGGTGAGGCCCAGCCACCTGGAACAGGTGTTTGAGTTCTCTTCCTGGTCACAGGTCGCCCTCCCCCGAGAGGGTCCCAGGCTGCCCAGGGAGGACCAGCCAAGCAGCTGCTGCCCCTGGAGCGGGTGTACCAGGAGATTGCCATCCTGAAGAAGCTGGACCACGTGAATGTGGTCAAACTGATCGAGGTAGGGGGTGGTGGTGAGCAGGTGGGAACCAGCACCTGAGTCTCATGGGAGCCGCTTCTGGTGCTGGGGAGCCGCTAGCACAGACCCAGGGATCTTGCCCAGGGAGCAGATGTGGCTGAGGCCTCTGAGGACAGGGCCAGACTTGGGGTGGGGCTGCAGGAAGGCTTTGGGGGCCCAGCCTGGTCAGGGATGTTCCCAAGTTCCCATGGAGGGTGAGGGGCTGCCCCAGAGGCAAGAAGTGAGCCCCTCATTGCAGCTGGAGGGGAGGAAAGCTGGATGTCATGTGGCGGGCCAGGTTGGGGGTCGGTGACTTCTGAGGCCCCATCAGTCTGGCACCTGTACACTTCCTGCTTCATTGTCTGGGGTGGTTGCATGCATACTAAGGGTTCTGGGGCTGGCAAGGACCAGGAGGCCTGGGACCTCCAACCCCATGCCTCCTCAAGCCCCACCCCCATGTCTGCTCCCTCTGACCAGGTCCTGGATGACCCAGCTGAGGACAACCTCTATTTGGGTGAGTGACCTGGCTCATTCCCACAGCAGCTCACTCAGGGCTGGCCCAAGGGCTCCCTTGGGACATGTATGACCTTCAGGTGGGCGGTGTAAATGCACTGACCTCCTGGGGACAGAAGAAAAACACACGTTCTGAAGCCCCGGATTCCCTTGCCCAGCCCTGCAGAACCAGGCCCAGAATATCCAGTTAGATTCAACAAATATTGCCAAGCCCCACTCCCTGCTTCCCTCTGAGCAGCAAGACAGTGGATCCACGTGGGCTGTGTGCTCAGGTAGATGCAGGAAGCAGGCTGCATGGGTTCCCAGACACTGTAGCTCTGTGCCTCAGTTTTCCCACCTATAAAACAGGGATACTAGTGGTATCTACCTCATAGGGTTCATGTGAAGAGTAAATGAGTAATTATATGTAAAGCACATTCGTTATTATCCTTGTTAATAGTAATGTTATTATTTTAGTTCCTTGTGTCTGGTTCAGGGCTGGGCTTAGAGGAGGCCTCAGAAAATGGGGCAGAAGAAGAACTGGCTTAGGAATTAGAGGCTGAGGCTTTAGTCTCCACTCCCTACCCTACCTGCCTGTCTGCTATGACCTTTAGGAAAATTTCTGCCCCTTCTCTGTGCCTCAGTTTCCCCCTCTGTAAAAGGGCCCCATGCTGATGCTGATGGTTCTCACCTGGCACCTGAGGATCAGATGAGGCAGGTCCATAGCAGACCCCACTCTCATGCATTTATTTGCTCTCATATCCCAGGATCCCCTGTCCTGTCCCTGCCTCGAGTATGCCTGCATGCCTGCCCCCTCTCCTATCCTCCAGAACAGGGAGGGACCTTGGCATCGGCTGCTTTGCCAGCCAGCTACACCTTACCTTCTTGTCTTTTCTTTCAGTGTTTGACCTCCTGAGAAAGGGGTGAGTTCCCCGTCCTGCTCAGGCAGGTCAATTCTCATCCAGGCCTTCCTTCCTTTCCCTCCCTGTGTCCCCAGCCCAGGGGTCAGCTACTCTAGGAGAAGTCAGAGACGGAGGCCCTGCCCTTAGGGGTAAATAAGAGACCAAGAGGACCATTCTTTGAAGGCTGATGGGGGTCAGTGAGGCTGAAATAGTCAGGGAGACCTCTGGAAAAGGGGATGGATTTTGACCCAGGCCTTGAAGAACTAGGAAGATATGGATGGAGGAGGGGGAAGAAAGGAGTGTTTTTTAGGTAAAAGTATATAGAGGTGGGACTCAACTCTTACCGGTATTCAAATCACAGAGGGTTTTTCAGCTTTCCAACAAGTCTGTGAATGGAGTGGGTGGGATTCCATTTGCTCCCATTTGTGAGAGGGAAAGCTGAGGACCAGAGAAGGTACGTGGCTTGCTCAAGGTCACACAGCAAGTCACTGATGGAGCCCAGGCTTCCACATGTCTGCCCTATGCAGCTTTTCAGGGTATTTACAGAGCAGATGACTTGGAGTAACGAGCACGGGGCTGGGTGGTCCGGGACCCTCACTGCCAAGGCTTGAATGCAGGCTGTGGTTTGTCTCTTTGCCTGGGCGGCTCCCTACAGACCAATCTGGGAAGAGGGGCAGGGAGTGGTGTCCCTTTAAGACTTGGAGGCTTTCAAATGTTTTGACCTCTATCCAAAACAAGAAATATATATTTCTATTGCTATCCATATCTGTAACTGAAACCAAAATTTTACAAAGCAGCATATATCTTTACTACATGCAATATATTCTAATATATTCTACTTATTTAGGAAAAAAAAAAGCAGTTGCCACCCACTAAATTGATTTCATGATCCTCTCTTGGGTCTGGATCCACGGTTTGAAACAGTGCTCTAAATGGCATCTTTGCAATTGATTATAGACAATTAAGTACTTAGAAGAAGGAATATCAAGCCAATCAGAAATTAAGAGAAAGCTGATTTGAAATTATGATTGAAATGGGATATGTATGAGTATGTGTGCTTTAAATTTTTTATTATGTAGCAGAAAAAGCTAATATCTTGAGTTGTAGGGACTCATGTGGGCACAGGTTTCCCGGGACGTCCCGACCGCCTGAATGGCCGGGTCCCCTGATTTCGGCTGAATGCCTCTCCCCGCATCCTTCTCCATAGGCCCGTCATGGAAGTGCCCTGTGACAAGCCCTTCTCGGAGGAGCAAGCTCGCCTCTACCTGCGGGACGTCATCCTGGGCCTCGAGTACTGTGAGTGCGGGGCAGCTTGCCCACTGGGGCTGGGGCTAGGGGATCTGGCAGGCGGCAGAGCCCAGGCTGAGCAGGCTCTGAGCAGCTCCTGTCAGTCAGAGCTGGCCTGCCAATCAGCTTCAGTGGGAGGGGGGCATGCACGTGTGGGCGGGGCCAAAGGCCTCTTCGTGGGGTGGGGTGCGCGGTGGACTCCACTGGGCATGTGCCAGATCCTTCGTCGCGTCTGGTCCTGTGGGTCTGAGTCCTGGCTGTTCTGTATCTTTCTTCTGCTGAGTTCTTAGCCTAGCTTAGCGTTGCCACGGGGCTTCAAGAGATGTGGGAAGGAAGGGACTTATGTCCAGCTGCTGGGGAGAGTCTGTCCTGGCATGGGGCCGGGGCATGGTGGCAGGGTGGATTTACCTGTGAGGGGCCCTAGTCTGATAAGAGCTCAGGAGGATGATGTGAGCTTGGCCTCTGTCTCATTTCATTCATTAGCTGCATTCACTTGCCTGGGGGCATAGGGGTGAAAGACCCAGACCCGAGTTCACGGCCTAGTGGGAGGGACAGGAATCTAGGCAGGCAGATAATACAGCGTGGTGCCTGCCAAGGCTGGGGAGCCTAGAGGCTGTAGGAGTGCCGGGGGGCTGGGGAAGTCTCCCTGAAGAGGCTACTTATGATTCGGGTCCTGAGGGATGAGTAGAGTTCCCTGCTCAGGTTTTGAGGGATGGGCGTAGAAGACAATGTGCCTGGCATAGGCATGTACTCTGAGTCTGGGGAGAAGTGGAGTCTGGCTGAAGCCTCCAGTGGGCAGAGGAGGGCCGTGGTTAGTGAAAGATGGTGCTGGAAACACTGTCCGGGCCACAGCATGAGGGCTGGGAATCCCTCCCCTGAGGTCTTTGCTGACTGCATCCTGCCAGCTCTGTGAGGCCCTGAGAGCTTTAAGCATGGGGAGGGGCGTGATGGGATTTGTGCCTGAGAAAGCTCTGTCTGGCAGCTGTGTGGTGGCTGGATTGGAGTGTGTCATCGGAGGGTGAGAGGCAGCCAGCTGGCCAGGGAGGAGGCTGTTTCTGCAGCCCAAGTGACAGATGGTGAGGCCTGGATTAAGGCAGTGGCAGCAGGATGGGGATAGGAAGGAGGTGGGGTGGTCAGCATGGAGTGACTTGCCGGTCTGGGGAGAGGAGAGCCCCTAGACACCTAGGGTCCTGGCCTCGGTTGGGGACCAGGGGAGATGCCCATCTCTAAAATCTTAGCTTGGGCCAGGCGCAGTGGCTCACGCCTGTAATCCCAGCACTTTGGGAGGCCGAGGTGGGTAGATCACCTGAGGTCAGGGGTTTGAGACCAGCCCGGCCAACATGGCAAAAGCCTGTCTCTACTACAAATACAAAAATTAGCCTTGTATGGTGGTGGGCACCTGTAATCCCAGCTACTCGGGAGGCTGAGGCAGGAGAATCGCTTGAACCTGGGAGGTGGAGGTTGCAGTGAGCCGAGATCATGCCATTGCACTCCAGCCTGGGTGACAAGAGTGAAACTCCATCTCAAAATAAATAAATAAATGCATACATACATATATACATACATACATAAAAATAAAAAATAAAATCTTAGCTTGGTTTCTTGGGAGCATATTCTTTCCCTGGGGGAACAGGGTGGGGATCTGGCTGAGGTTTGACCTGCAGTGACAGAAACAGGACTGTCTTTATCCTGCTCGAGCCTCTCCTTTGCCTTCAGATTAAGACTCTCTTTGCACATATGGGGAAACTGAGGCACACAGAGGGGAGGGCTTTGCAGAAAATCCCTACCAAGGGCCTAGAGGCATGGGATGGGAAGGGGACATTTTACCCCGGTACAGTCAGTGGCAGGCACAATCCTGTACCAGCTTGGCTCCACCTCCTTCCTGTTGTGGTCCCTTCTTTCCCCTGAAGTCCTGTTGTCTGCTATCCCCTAGCCTCCACAAAGAAACGAGTTTATCTTACCTGGTTCTTGGGTAAAGCCTCATCAGGACCCAGCTAATCACAGTGAAGGGCTTCCCTGGGGCAGAACGGTTAGCGCCAGGGGCTGGACAGGTGGATGAACAGAGGCACGAGGGCGCTGAAGACCTGCCTTGTGATTCTGGCCCCAAGAAGAGAGAGTTGAGGCTGCCGTGAGAGGACTCGGTGGTCAGGGCGGCCCAGGCCTGGTTCTCAGTTGATGGGGGCAGGTGCAGCGATGCAGATGTTGAGAAGCAGTTGGATCTGGAATAGATGTGAGAAGCTGAGCTCACAGACCTTGCTGATGAGCAGGATGTGGGGTCTCAGAGGAGGAATTGAGGATGATCCTCAAGTTTTTGGCCTTTCACAGAATGGAAAAGAATGGGGAGCAGCAGGGGCATTTTGTTTTGTTTTGTTTTGATGTTGTTGGTGGTAGGCATCGCAGGCAGAGAAATCAAGTTCTGAATTAGACATGTTATTGCACTGTGTTCAGATATACAGAGACATATATCGATGCCTAGCTGCCTAGTTATCTACCAAGATGTCTATTGGAAATCTATGTGGGTAAAGAGCTGGAGTTCAAGGGAGAGGCTACGGTTTGAGATAAGAACATGAGACCACTTTCCATGGTCAAATATCCACCCCCCTGAGCTTCTGTGCCCTGATGGATGTGTCAGATTCCTCGTGTGTGCCTGGCACATAGTAGGCAATCAAGAAAGTGCCACTGATTTTATGGTTATTGTTATATGGCACCCGCTGTCTCTGCCCCCAGCCTCCCTCTCCTCCTCTCCCTTCCCCTCTCTTCTCTCGCCTTCTCTCCTCCCTCCTCTCCAGCATCCTGGGATCCGTTGGTCCAGATGAAGGTATTTGCCAAGGAGGGAGCCCACAGGTCGATGGTCGCGGGATGGGGTCAGTGGGGTCATTGTCTCTCTTGGCTGGGACCTTACCAGTCATGTCAGCTTGAGCCACCCGTCACTTCGTGGTGGTGCTGGGCCCAGAAAGCAGGGCAGGCCTCCAGCCTATTAGGTCATTTCTGATTTGGGATTCGTCCTACTACATGTGGCTGACCTTACACCCCAGCTGTGTCATCCTGCTTGTCCCAAGGCCTGGGGTGCCATCCATCTCTCTGAAACCCCATCAGCCCAGATCCCGAGGGCTGAGATGGTACCTCTGTAGGATAGCAGAGTCCCTACAATCTTACTCTCAGTCCCAGCAGCAGGGACATCTTTGCCTAGCCTGGGTGGGGGATGGAACTGGAGAAAGGTTTTGATTGGCTTTGGGCCTGCAGACGGCACTCACAGGGAAGGGGCAGAGCTAGCCTAGGAAGAACTCTGCTCCCAGCTGGGGGCGGTGGCTCATGCCTGTAATCCCAGCACTTTGGGAGGCCGAGGTGGGTGGATCACCTGAGGTCAGGAGTTCCAGACCAGCCTGACCAACATGGCGAAACCCTGTCTCTACTAAAAATACAAAAAGTAGCCAGGCGTGGTGGCAGACACCTGTAATCCCAACTACTCGGGAGGCTGAGGCAGGAGAATCTCTTGAACCTGGGAGGTGGAGGTTGCAGTGAGCCGAGATCACGCCATTACACTCCAGCCTGGGGGACAGAGTGAGACTCTGTCTCAAAAACAACAACAACAACAACAACAGCAACAACTCTCCTGCCCTAGTTTCCTCTGACCTCCCCACTCAGCAGCAGATCCCTTGTTTGTCATGGAGAGGGTGCTGGACCTGGAGTCCAAAGACTCCTAAGATTCCAGTCCTGGCTTTGCTGCTCACAGCCTGGGCTCAGCGTCTGCACCTGCGTGGAGCAGATGGCCCTGGCGTCCTCATCCCAGGTCGTCACCAGACGAAAGTGTGCATGGGCTGGGATGTCCCGGCTGGCATCCCTGGCTGGGCAAGGACGGGTGTGGGGTCCTGGCCAGCGGTGCCCAGGCCAGCGCTCGGCTCAAGCTCCCCTTCTCTGCAGTGCACTGCCAGAAGATCGTCCACAGGGACATCAAGCCATCCAACCTGCTCCTGGGGGATGATGGGCACGTGAAGATCGCCGACTTTGGCGTCAGCAACCAGTTTGAGGGGAACGACGCTCAGCTGTCCAGCACGGCGGGAACCCCAGCATTCATGGCCCCCGAGGCCATTTCTGATTCCGGCCAGAGCTTCAGTGGGAAGGTGACTCGCAGGCCCTGGGCCAGGCTGGGGTTCAAGTGGGGGGCGTAATAGCTTGCCGCAGTGGCCCAGTTTCTAACCTGAGGGTGCCAGGGTCTTTGTGTCTAGGGAGTGACATATTTGCCTCTTCCTTGGAGCCTGACAAACTCCACAACTTTGGCCTTCTCCTGTTTTCCAGCAAAGTGGTCCCAAATCTCCCTTGCAGATATTTACTGTTGGTTGCTCTCTGCTGGGTTCTGGACCAGACTGTGGAAGAGGCAGAGACAAAGAGAACCCTGTTTCCTGCCCTCTGGATGGTTTCGGGGGAAGTTGGGGGTCCCCGCAGATCTTGGGACATGGCAGGATTTGAACTGGCCCTTGAAGAATGGGGAGGATCTGAGCAGGACCTGGAACCTAGAGAATAAACCAGAGAACAGAAGGGCTCAGGGTGGGGGGCAGAGGGTAAAGGGCCTGGAAGTTTGGGCTTTCTCCTAAGTGACAGGAGCGTAGGCAAAGTTGTCTGAACAAGAGGTTACACGGTCTGGCGCAGTTCCCTGGGCACATGGCTGTTTCACCTGTGGAGTGCCAGCCACCCCACTGCCAGGGAGGCTGTGGGTGAGAGGCATTTGGACACGTGTGAGTATCCAGGAAAGAGGTCAGGAGGCCGGGCACAGTGGCTCATGCCTGTAATCCCAGTGCTTTGGGAGGCCAAGGTGGGTCTCTTAGGGCTAGGAATTTGAGATGAGCCTGGGCAACATAGCAAGACCCCATTTCTACAAAAAAAAAAATAAAAACATTAGACAGGTGTGGTAGTGCACACCTGTAGTCCCAGTTACTTGGGAGGCCGAGGTGGGAGGATCGCTTGAGTCCAGGAGTTGGGGGCTGTAGTGAGCTGTGATGGTGTCTAGCCTGAGTGACTGAGCGACACCTTGTCTCGAAGAAAGAAAGAAAGACGTTGGGGATGTTGATAAAGATTTTTTGAAATGTTTTATTCTGATATAATTCTAAATTTACAGAAAAGTTGGAAGAATAGTACAAAGAAATCCCCTATATCTTCTTACCCAGATTCACCAATTATTGACATTTTGTCCCACTGGCTTTTTCATCATCTTCCTTTTTTTTTGAGCCGGAGTCTCGCTCTGTCGCCCAGGCTGGAGTGCAGTGGCGCGATCTCAGCTCACTGCAAGCTCCACCTCCTGGGTTCACGCCATTCTCCTGCCTCAACCTCCCGAGTAGCTAGGACTACAGGCGCCCACCACCACGCCCAGCTAATTTTTTGTATTTTTTAGTAGAGACAGGGTTTCACCGTGTTAGCCAGGATGGTCTGGATCTCCTGACCTCGTGATCTGCCCACCTCGGCCTCCCAAAGTGCTGGGATTACAGGTGTGAGCCACCACGTCCAGCCAGAAATTAATCATTGATAAGACTTATATATAGGCCGGGCATGGTGGCTCATGCCTGTAATTCCAGCCCTTTGGGAGGCCAAGGTAGGTGGATCACCTGAGGTCAGGAGTTTGAGACCAGCCTGGCCAACGTGGTGAAACCCCGTCTCTACTAAAAAATACAAAAATTAGCCGGGCATGGTGGCAGGCACCTGTAATTCCAGCTACTTGGGAGGCCGAGGCAGGTGGATCACCTGAGGTCAGGAGTTTGAGACCAGCCTGGCCAATGTGGTGAAACCCTGTCTCTACTAAAAAATACAAAAATTAGCCGGGCATGGTGGCAGGCGCCAGTAATTCCAGCTACTTGGGAGGCTGAGGCAGGAGAATCGTTCGAACCCAGGAGGCAGAGGTTGCAGTGAGCTAAGATCGTGCTATTGCACTCTAGCCTGGGCGACAGAGTGAGACTCTGTCTGAAAAAAAAAAAAAAGACATACATAATCCACAGACCTTATTTAAATGTTATCAGTTGTCCTGATACTGTACTTCATAACTTCTTCTTTTTCTGGTCCCGGAATCCAATCCAGGGCCACTTGCCGCGTTCACCTTCTTGTCTGTGGTATCCTTTCATCTGGAAGAGGGCCTTGGCCTGCCGTTGTCTTTCCTGATCTTGACATTTTTGAAGACAACCAGCCTGTTATTTTGTAGAATGTTGTCAGTTTGCATTTGTCTGGTGTTCCCTGATTAGATTCAGATGATGCATCTGGGGCAGGAATATGTAGGTAGAGATCGAGAATCACTCATATAAGCGAGAAAGTGGATACCAGAAGAAGTGGCGTTCCGGAGCAGAAGGTAGAGAGAGCACACATTGGAGTCCAGGGCGCAGGGAGGCCCAGGGGTGTTTGGGAGCCCAGAGGAGTTGTTGCAGTGGCAGTGGATGAGGGCGTGAGAGGACAGGGCCTCTGTGTGGGCAGGGGCTGTTTGCAATATCAGGAAGAAGGTGGATTATGAGGAGAAGGGATGACTCCTTGAAGCCCGAGCTGGTTTAGTGAGCAGAAGTTCCATATATACCATCATTCCTGGGGTGCGTCTGTGGCACGGGAGCGGCCCGTGTGACCCTCTGGATGAAGGAGGTTTTGTACCTGTTGAGTTGGAAACGTACCTGGTTAGAGTCTTTCCCAAGGAAACCCAGAACCCCTGGAGGGTGGAGGCCTTGTTCTGGCCGCCCCTGTGTCCTCAGCACTCAGCACAGGGCCCAGCATCGGGCAAGTACCGCGGAGTGTTTGTCGAGTGAGTACATGACAGAGGAAAGAGGTTCCCTGCAGGCCTCTCCTGCAGCCCGCTGGAGCTGGGTGGGCAGAGGTGGCTGTGCCTGTTGGGGACTGATGTGAGCATGTTTCTTTCCAGGCCTTGGATGTATGGGCCACCGGGGTCACGTTGTACTGCTTTGTCTATGGGAAGGTGAGTGCCAGGGATGCCAGCAGAGCTGGGGCGGGTCCAGTGAGGTGGGCACGGGCGACGGATGCAGGCTCTTCCTTTTTGTCCTTAAGTGGCTTTTGAAAGAGCCCACTTGGCTCAGAGAAGGCTGAGAGAGAAGAGGCTTTTTCTATCTTTCTCTAGTCCCCTGCGGAGCGATTCTTGCGAAGGAGTCGCAGGACAGCAGACACCTGAGGGGAGGTGCCGACGGTGGTGTTGCCACCGCCCCAGCCAGAGTGCTCCCGTCCCTCTGTCCCTTGACGCCATTCACTTATTGAGCCATGTGTTCACTCCCTTGCTCATTTATTCGACAAATTGTCCTTCACCCCTACCCTGGCTGAGGCTGGACCCTGGGGACACCCAATGCTGACGTATCGGTGATCCCTGCCCGCAGGTGTGCCTGCTCTGGTGACCACACTAAGGGGCAGGGGGGACTTTCAGTGAACATGTTCCCAAGCTCCAGGCCCTGGGAGTGGAGGCCTGGCCACAGGTGGCAGTAATGGTGGTGGGTGCACCCAGCCTGGCCTGGCCTGGCCGCGGGTGGCGGTAACGGCGGTGGATGCACCCAGCCTCATTGTTCCCTCAGCAACTCATTCATTCAGTCAACATTTGTTGAACATTTGCAGTGTGAGTTGAGGTCCTTCTCATGTAATGGGAGCCCAGACCTGCCCCCTACCCCTGCCCCCACCAAGGGAAGGGGGTTGATCCCCTGGCACAGGTCGAGGCCCTGGACCCACATCCTTTGTCTGCCTCTCCACCCCACAGTGCCCATTCATCGACGATTTCATCCTGGCCCTCCACAGGAAGATCAAGAATGAGCCCGTGGTGTTTGCTGAGGAGTGAGTTGTCCACCCAGGGGAACAAGGGGGCTACCACCCGCTCCTGGTGTCTGAGTTTTAGCAGAGCTTTTGCCCTTTGAGGACCCCACCCCAGCCTGCAGATATGAAGGTGGCGGTGCTGTTCCCCGGGAGGGACCCCTGAATAGATGGACGGGAGGGACTGTGGAGCCAAGGGTCTCCGCAACGTCACTGTGTGGATGGGAACCCTGAGATCCAGGGTTGGCCAGGGATGACCACAGGCATCATTCACACCACTCCCTCACCGCAGGCCTGCCTGGGGTCAGTGGCGTCAGCCCCACCCAGCCCCTGGACCCAAGGGGAACTTCTCCTTCCCCCACTCGGGGTCAGGGAACTTCAAGATGCCAGTGTGTGCTCCCCATTTCACAGATGGAAAAGAGGATGCTCTGGAGGAGAGCAGTCAGGGGGCAGGGACTCAAGCCACTCTTCCTCCCCACTCTTCCCATTGTGACCGAGGTCTCTGAGCGTAGCAGGGATGTCGGGGAGGCCTCTTGCTCATGCGTGGTTCGCCTCATGACGGCCACCGTGGCAGCCACAGCCTGAGCTCCCAGGCTCCTCTTTTCAGCAGTGGATTTCAGGAGTGAAATGTAGGCCGGGTGCGGTGGCTCACGCCTGTAATCCCAGCACTTTGGGAGGCTGAGGTGGGCAGATCACCTGAGGTTAGGAGTTACAGACCAGCCTGGCCAACATGGTGAAACCCCATCTCTACTAAAAATAGAAAAAAAATTAGCCGGGCGTGGTGGTGGGCGCCTGTAGTCCCAGCTACTCGAGAGGCTGAGGCAGGAGAACGGCGTGAACCCAGGAGGCAGAGGTTGCAGTGAGCTGAGATCGTGCTACTGCACTCCAGCCTGGGCGACAGAGCGAGACTCTGTCTCAAAAAAAAAAAAAAAAAAACCAAAAAACAACAAACAAAAAAAGAAAATGAAACAGGACTTGTACTCAGCGACTCCTGCTCTCTTCTGCTTATTTCCTGTGTGGTCCCCAAGCCCTGCTGAGCCCTCGTCTTCCCTGTCTCTGGGCCTTGTTGCCACTTATACCCCTTGCCTCATTCAGGCCTCAGGCCCCTCCCCACACTTATCTAGCCACCTTCCCCCTGGTCTCGCTGCTGCTGGCCTCCCTCCAGTCCAGCCAACACATTCAGGCGGGGACAGCCCTGATAAAGCACAACAAATCTGCCTGCATCTCCTGCCTGAAGTTTGTCTGAAGCTTCTCAAAGCCACACCCTGGCGCTAGCATTCACACATCTCCGGGTTCTGCCACCCGCTCGTCTGGGGCCGCCTCACTCCCTTTCCCGAGCACCAGCCAGCTGGCTTCTGTCCATTTCCTCCTCGTCCTGTGATTGCCTTCCCTCCCGGCCTCCACAGTTGTACCCCTGGTGCCTCTCTTCCTGCTATACCCCCTGCTGAGGGGTGTCTTTCCCCTCAGCCCAGGAATTTTAAAAGGGATGAAGCATCTAAGACAACAGGGGGAACCGAAGTCAACAGTCCTGAGAGTGGGTTTCTGCTCCCCAGTCTTGGAAGGATGGGCTCCCCAAGACCACTGGTGGCAACGAAACCTGGGGTTTGGCTGGGCGTGGTGACTCACGCCTGTAATCCCAGCACTTTGGGAGGCCAAGGCAGGCGGATCACGAGGTCGGGAGATCAAGATCATCCTGGCTAACACGGTGAAACCCTGTCTCTACTAAAAATACAAAAAATTAGCTGGGCATGGTGGCGGGCACCTGTAGTCCCAGCTACTCAGGAGGCTGAGGCAGGAGAATGGCATGAACCTGGGAGGCGGAGCCTGCAGTGAGCCGAGATCGCGCCACTGCACTCCAGCCTGGGCCACAGAGCGAGACTCCATCTCAAAAAAAAAAGAACCCTGGGGTTTGGGCAGAGAGAGTTGGAGCTGATGTGGCGCTGAGGGGGCTGCTCCCTCCCATCTGAGTCTCCCATCTCTGCCTGCACTCTTCTGGCTGGCACTGTGCCAGCCTGCTAACCTCCCTGGGCCTCAGTTTCCTCCTCTGTCAAATGAGAGAGGATCTTCTCTGGGTGTAGAAAAGGACGAGGTGGTGAGTGGGTCTGAAGGCCCCTGGTGTCCCATAAAGCGACTCTCCTCACCATCTTTGCCACCCAGTGGGGTGTCCAGCACCCATGGAACTCTGTCTGTGCCTCTGTCCTGGAGGGAGACTTGACCTCCTGCTCAGGAAAGGCTCTCCAAGCCCTTGTTGTGAAATTCCCGCCTGCTGTCCGGAACTCAGTCTTCCCATCCGAGGGACGAGGGTTTCGGGAAGAGAGGTGGACAGGAAGGGGTCCTCATCAGCGGTCCCACCCTCCTCTCCTTCCTTCGCCCTCTCCAGGCCAGAAATCAGTGAGGAGCTCAAGGATCTGATCCTGAAGATGTTAGACAAGAATCCCGAGACGAGAATTGGGGTGCCAGACATCAAGGTCGGGGAACTGGGGGTCTTGGGCTGGGCTGGGACACAGAAAACAGGAGTCACTTTCCCTTTCTGGAGGGATCAACACCAGGATGCATGTGTGTTGGGTTTGAGTCTGTGGACTTTGGACCCCTCCAGGTGATTCTGGTAATGGCCTGACCTCTCCCCCCTCTCCCTGCCCTCCCGGCCCCGACAGTTGCACCCTTGGGTGACCAAGAACGGGGAGGAGCCCCTTCCTTCGGAGGAGGAGCACTGCAGCGTGGTGGAGGTGACAGAGGAGGAGGTTAAGAACTCAGTCAGGCTCATCCCCAGCTGGACCACGGTGGTAAGAGAGCTGGGGTAGACGCTCCCTTGTCCTGGAGGGCCTGGGGGACCTGAGCCTTGCTCTGTGCCTGGCTCCTTGGGGGGACAGAGGCCTGCCTGGCCAGCCAGCTGTGATCCTGGGCCACTGGAGCCGCCATTCTGCTGGAGGCCCATGGAGAAGGAGGTCTTGGGGTCGGGAGACCAGGAGGCTTGGTGAGGAGAGTGACTGATTTAAAGAAATAGCGGGCATGGGGCCGGGCGCGGTGGCTCACGCCTGTAATCCCAGCACTTTGGGAGGCCAAGGCGGGCAGATCACGAGGTCAGGAGATCGAGACCATCCTTGAAACCCCGTCTCTACTAAAAATATAGAAAATTAGCCGGGTGTGGTGGCAGGCGCGTGTAGTCCCAGCTACTCGGGAGGCTGAGGCAGGAGAATGGTGTGAACCCGGGAGGTGGAGTTTGCCGTGAGCCGAGATCGCGCCACTGCACTCCAGCCTGGGCCACAGAGTGAGACTGCGTCTCAAAAAAAAAAAAAAAAAGAAAAGAAAAGAAAGAAATACCAGGCGCAGTGGCTCACGCCTGGAATCCCAGCACTTTGGGAGGCCGAGGCGGGTGGATCACGAGGTCAGGAGATCGAGACCATCCTGGCTAATACGGCGAAACCCCATCTCTACTAAAAATACAAAAAAATTAGCCGGGCGCAGTGGTGGGCGCCTGTAGTCCCAGCTACTGGGGAGGCCGAGGCAGGAGAATTGCTTGAACCTGGGAGGTGGAGGTTGTAGTGAGCCAAGATCACGCCATTGCACTCCAGCCTGAGTGACAGAATAAGACTCCATCTCAAAAAAAAAAAAGAAAGAAATAGATGGCCCTTGCTCAGCGGCAGCAGTCACCGTGACTGGAAGAAGCATTTCATTCCATCCAGAGAGTTACTGAGCTTCCGTTCTCCAGGCACTGCACAAGGTGCCGAGGACAAGGCAGGGGAACGGCCTGGGCAGCCTTTGGATTGGAGGAGTGGCCCCAAAGCCCACGTATCAGTTAGGCGGCGCCTGCGTCTCCCCCAGAGCCCGCGTATCAATCAGGCAGTGCCTGTGTCTCCCCCAGATCCTGTGTATCAGTTAGACGGTGCCTGCATCTCCCCCAGTGCCCACGTATCAGTTAGACGGCGCCTGCTTCTCCCCCAGAGCCCACGTATCAGTTAGACGGGCCTGCGTCTCCCCCAGCGCCCGCGTATCAATCAGGCAGTGCCTGCGTCTCCCCCAGATTCTGTGTATCAGTTAGACGGTGCCTGCATCTCCCCCAGTGCCCACGTATCAGTTAGACGGCGCCTGCTTCTCCCCCAGAGCCCACGTATCAGTTAGACGGTGCCTGCATCTCCCCCAGCGCCCGCGTATCAATCAGGCAGTGCCTGCGTCTCCCCCAGATCCTGTGTATCAGTTAGACGGTGCCTGCATCTCCCCCAGTGCCCATGTATCAGTTAGACGGCGCCTGCTTCTCCCCCAGATCCTGTGTATCAGTTAGACGGCGCCTGCTTCTCCCCCAGAGCCCACGTATCAGTTAGACGGGCCTGCGTCTCCCCCAGATCCTGCGTATCCGTTAGACAGTGCCTGTGTCTCCCCCAGTGCCCGCTCACATTTCGGTTTTGCTCCTCTTCCTCTGCTCAGCTTCTGTGTTGGCACTTGGAAGTGATTCACATAGTCCCCCGTGGCCACCTGGGGCCACTGAGAGCCCTGCCCTGCCCCTGCCTGACAGTCAAGTGAGTCAGGGCAAGCACAAGGCCAGGAGGAGAGCCAGGGCCACTGCCGTTGGCGGGGCCTGGCCTTGCACTTTATCCCCCTCTGCAGGGTCCCGGCCCAGCTGGGACCAGCTGGCTCAATCCCTGCCCCCTATGCTTACTTGGCTCTGTGGGGTCCCTGGAACCAGGCAACTCCCACGGGGTCCCCATGACCACTTGCCTGGTCTTAGCCACCATTTCCTCTCTCCCAAACCACTGGAACAACCTCCCACGCTGTCCCTTGCTTCTACTCTCGCTCCCTGTCCCCCTGGTCAATGCTCAACTCAGCACACAGCCTGGTCCCAGTGGCATGAGTGTGTCACCTCCCAGCTCAGAGCCTGCTTCTCACTCGGGCTGCTGTGTCCCTCAGAATCGGGCCTCCAGCCTGTGCCCCACCACCCGCCCTGTTTTTCTGCGGGGCTCGTGCACCGTCCCGCCATCATGCACTCGGCTCTGGCCACGTGCCATGGAAGGGGCTGCCCCAGAGCCTTCAGACTTCGCTTCCCTCTGCCTGGGGAGTCCCACCCCCGATGGCCACGGGACTCGCTCCCTCACTTCCTTCGGCTTTTTACGCCAGGATCCCCTCCTAGAGAGAAGCGAGCCTTCCCTGACCCTGTAGCTTCAGCCTCCCCTGCTTCACACCTCATCGCCATTCCCTTGTTTTATTTTTTCCTTTCCACTTACTGACATACATAATTTACTGATTTTTCTTCTTTACTTATCGCCTGTCTCCCCCAACTAGAATATAAGCTGTATGATGGCTGGGCGCAGTGGCTCACGCCTGTAATCCCAGCACTTTGGGAGGCCAAGGCGGGAGGATCACTTGAGGTCAGGAGTTTGAGACCAGCCTGGCCAACATGCTGAAGCCCCGTCTCTTCTAAAAATACAAAAAATTAGCCGGGTGTGGTGGTGGATGCCTGTAATCCCAGCTATTCAGGAGACTGAGGTGGAAGGATCATTTGAAGCGGGGAGGCAGAGGTTGCTGTGAGCCGAGATTGTGCCACTGCACTCCAGCCCTGGGCAACAAGAGCAAAACTCCGTCTGAAAAAAAAAAAAGGCTATATGGCAATATGAGGGCAAGAATTCTGGCCTCAGTGTGGCCCCAGGGCCTAGAGTAGTGGCCAGTACACAGTAGGCAGCCAGTGGTGACCAGTGTTGACAGGATGGATGGAGACAAGCGAGGGAGTGAAGGGATTGGCAAGTGTGCCGCTGCCTCTCTGCATGCGTGTGAGTCGGCGTGTCTGTGGGCACGGCATGGAACCGTCCTTGTCACGGAGGAGGGACAAAGGCAGACAGCCAGGCTGCGGCAGCTGTTCCCCTCCTGGCAGCCCCACTGGCTGGGCCACCGGCTGCGGCTCAGCCGCTTCCCGGGCCGCCCTGCAGTAGCATCTTGGCATCTTCTCGGCGGCCGGAAGGCGGGAAGGATGGCACAGCATCCCTCCATGGCATTGCTGCCGTAGCGAGAAGGTATCTTCTAATGGACTCCCACTTCCAGCCCTGGCCCTCCCCACTCTTTCAGCCTGGCCTTGTGGACCCTTCATGGGCTGGTCCCGGCCCCCTCCTCATGCACCAGCGGCACCCGGCTCCTCACCATTCCAGGAATATGCCCCCAGCTGCCGGCGCCCTGTGTTCTTGCCCCTGCCATTTCATGCTGTGCTGATTGAGATGGGACCCGCACTGCGGCCCCCTTGGCAGCTGCTCTCGGAATCGGAGCAGAGGCTGCGTGTCTGGGAGCCTGGGACCTGTGCTCCTCACGCTGCCTTGTCCTCCTCAGATCCTGGTGAAGTCCATGCTGAGGAAGCGTTCCTTTGGGAACCCGTTTGAGCCCCAAGCACGGAGGGAAGAGCGATCCATGTCTGCTCCAGGAAACTTACTGGTGTAAGTACTGGTGGGCCGGGGACTGCCGGGCACTCCCTGGAGTTGGGTGGGGAGGTCTGAGGCCCATCCTCCCATTCTCACTGTCGTTGGGCCAAGGCCAGAGCCTGGGGACTTGGCCAGGTCTCGGTGTTGGCCCCATTTGCATCTCTGTCCCCAAGGTTAGTCGGGGCTAGAAGGGACCTTTTGGGCCCAGCTCTTGCTTCATTCCTGGGGCCAGCATCCCTCACACACACACTTCCAGGGATGAGGAGCTCACGCAGCCCCTCCGTGGGACAGGAAGACCCTTCTTCCATGCAGCTTGATGTCACTCTCTCACAGGGTCCAGCCCCTCTGGGGCTTCAAATCTGTGGCCCCTTGGCAGCCTGGCAGAGGTTTGCAGACAGGCTGATGTTCGCTTCCTGTAGGAGGCTGGCGGGCTGTGGAGGAGGGGTGCTGGCCCCTCTGCCTGGCCCTGGGGACTGTTGGCTGCTCTCCCAAGTGGCCCAGGCTGCCTGCAGCCATTGCTGGGGCTCTGCGCCCAGTCAGCACTTTGTGAGTGCTTGTCCAGTGAGTAAGCAGGGACAGGCTGGCCGGTGGACCACGGGAGAGGAACCCGCATTGGCCGAGGGCTCCCTATGGTGAGCCACGCCTGTGGGTTCACCACCTCCTAGGAGGGTCCAGAAAAGCAGCTCCCCAAGCCTGTGCACCTCGTCCTCAGCAGGTCCACCTTCTTCCACTATAATAAAAGCCAGTCTGGGATGCTAATAAGGCCTGTGCTGGAGTTTGTACACAAACCTGCAGAGAGAAAACCGGTGGGGTCCTGAACCACAGCGTGGTCCTGGGACAGCCACTGCCTTCCTCTGGCCCCGGAGGGAAGCTTTGGGGAAGGGGCTGGTGGGAGTTTTTTGCCCCACCCCGGCCTGCTCTGTGTGGAAGGCGCACTCCCCAGAGGGGTGAGTGCCAGGCGCTGTCCGGGTGCCTTGGCTTCACGCTGTCACCAGGCCTGTCCGGGACTACCATGTTGGTTTTCCGTGAGGCCTCCCTCTCATAAGAGGGCCCTTCAGAAGGGTCGGGACCCCTCGTAGTGGACAAGCTGACATCTGCTCCCTGCTGGAGGTCGCTTGCACCCAGGGAGAGCCTCATAATGAGGTGGGGGGCCTGGGAGAGGCCTGGAGGTCCCAACTGCAGCTTTTCTGTCATCTCTTCAGGGAGGTGGTTGCGGTTGGGGGAGGATTCTCTGAGCTCATCCAGGAATGTAGGCCCCTGATGCTGGAATTGTGCTTAGTGTAGGGGGAGAGGGGGCATATATAATTTGACGTCCAAATGGGGACATTTTTGAGAGTGAAAGGGGAAGCCATTAATAATTATGCCAGCACGGCCGGGCGCGGTGTCTCACGCCTGTAATCCCAGCACTTTGGGAGGCCGAGGCGGGTGGATCACAGGGTCAGGAGATCGAGACCATCCTGGCTAACATGGTGAAACCCCGTCTCTACTAAAAATACAAAAAATCAGCTGGGCGTGGTGGTGGGCACCTGGAGTCCCAGCTACTCAGGAGGCTGAGGCAGGAGAATGGTGTGAACCCGGGAGGCAGAGCTTGCAGTGAGCCAAGGTCACGCCACTGCACTCCAGCCTGGGCGACAGAGTGAGACTCCGTCTCAAAAAATAATTATTATTATGCCAGCACGGTGGCTCATGCCTATAATCCCAGCACTTTGGGAGGCCAAGGCAGGATTGCTTGAGGCCAGGAGTTCAAGACCAGCCTGGGCAACATAGCAAGACCCCATCTCTAAAAAAAAAAAAATTAGCTGGGCGTGGTGGTGGGTGCCTGTAGTCCCAGCTACTCAGGAGGCTGAGGTGGGAGGATTGCTTGAGTCTGGGAGGTGGAGGTTGCGGTGAGCTGAGACTGCACCACTGTACTCCAGCCTGGGTGACAGAGCCAGACCCTGTCTCAAAAAAAAAAGAAAAACAAAAAAATAATAATTATGCCAGGACAGCAGGTGGACGGACACCTGGTCCTTCTGACTCAGAGCCTGTGGTCCAGCACCCCCTAGTGGCGGAACAAGCCAGACACAGGATAAGGATACATTTAGTGCCTAGTTTGTACCTGGCAAACAGAGTGACAAGATTGGGCTTAATACTTTCCAGCTATAAAATTCTAGAATTCTGTGACCCAAGTTTAATTTGGGGTAGTGCTTTTTTTAAAAAAAATAGAGATGGAGTCTTGCCATGTTGCCCAGGCTGGACTTAAACTTCTGGCCTCAAGCCATTTGCCCACCTTGGCCTCCGAAAGTGCTAGGTGATTACAGGCATGAGCCACCACACCCAGCCTCCACGTTTAACTTTGAAAGAAGATTTTACCTCATCATCAAGTCCCAATATTTATCCTTGATAGACTGTTTTGGTTTTTTGTTTGTTTGTTTGTTTGTTTTGAGATGGAGTTTCACTCTTGTTGCCCAGGCTGGAGTACAATGGCGCAAACTCAACTCACTGCAATCTCCGCCTCTCACATTCAAGCAGTTCTCTTGCCTCAGCCTCCCAAGTAGCTGGGATTACAGGTGCATGCCACCACCACACCGGCTAATTTTTGTATTTTTATTAGAGACAGGATTTCACCATTTTGGCCAGGCTGGTCTCAAACTCCTGACCTCAGGTAATCTGCCCACCTCAGCCTCCCAAAGTGCTGGGATTACAGGCGTGAGCCACTGTGCCCGGCCATAGAGTTTTTTATACTTTGGGATAATTGTAGAAACTCAGTAGTAGAGTTAAGTGGAGTTGGTCCTTTTTAAAGATATCAAAACCCATTTACTGGTTATTTTAAAAAGAGACATTTTGGGAGGAAAATTAGATATAGAAATCTGTTGAATATGTGACAGAATCCCAAGACTGATAGATGGACTCTGCCCTGTGAACAAGGCAAAGAAAAATGCAAAATGAAAGCCTCTCTACCCAGATCTGCTGGGGGCTGACTGAGGTCAACACAGAAGGCCCTCAGGCCGGGCACGGTGGCTCACGCTTGTAATCCCAACACTTTAGGAGGCTGAGGTGGATGGATCACTTGAGCCCAGGAGTTTGAGACCAGCCTGGGCAACATGGTGAAACCCTGTTTTTATAGAGATAAAAAAATACAAAAATTAGCTGGGCGTGGTGGCATGTGCCTGTAGTCTCAGCTACTCCGGAGGCTGAGGTGGGAGGATCGCTTGAGCCTGGAAGGCAGAGGTTGCAGTGAGCTGAGATTGCACCACTGCACTGCAGCCTGCACAACAGAGCGAGACGCGGTCTCAAAACAACAACAAAACCACACACACAGAGAGAAGGCCCTTGATTAGGCTGATAGTTGGAGGATGTAGGGAAGTCAGCTGGGTCAGACCGTGAGCAGCTCCAGAGGCCGTGCTGGGAGGTTTAGACTTCATCTCTGGTCAATGGGGGGTCACGGAGGCGTTGCGGGCTGAGACTGGGGGCTGGGAGACCGGCAAGGAGCAACTGCCATGATGTAGGGAGGCCAGAGGGAGGCCAAGCTTGGGGCAGTGGGTGAAGGGGGCTTTGAGAGATTGTGGGATTCAGATTCCTGTGTGTGTGTGAGGGAGAGTGTCTCCCTGAGTGCATATGAGGGAGAGTGTCTCCCTGAGTGCATATTCTGACCCTGAGGTCCCTCTGTCCCTGGTGTCCCCTGAACAGGAAAGAAGGGTTTGGCGAAGGGGGCAAGAGCCCAGAGCTCCCCGGCGTCCAGGAAGACGAGGCTGCATCCTGAGCCCCTGCATGCACCCAGGGCCACCCGGCAGCACACTCATCCCGCGCCTCCAGAGGTCCACCGCCCTCATGCAACAGCCGCCCCCGCGGGCAGGGGGCTGGGGACTGCAGCCCCACTCCCGCCCCTCCCCCATCGTGCTGCATGACCTCCACGCACGCACGTCCAGGGACAGACTGGAATGTATGTCATTTGGGGTCTTGGGGGCAGGGCTCCCACGAAGCCATCCTCCTCTTCTTGGCCCTCCTTGGCCTGACCCATTCTGTGGGGAAACCGGGTGCCCATGGAGCCTCAGAAATGCCACCCGGCTGGTTGGCATGGCCCGGGGCAGGAGGCAGAGGCAGGAGACCAAGATGGCAGGTGGAGGCCTGGCTTACCACAACGGAAGAGACCTCCCGCTGGGGCCGGGCAGGCCTGGCTCAGCTGCCACAGGCATATGGTGGAGAGGGGGGTACCCTGCCCACCTTGGGGTGGTGGCACCAGAGCTCTTGTCTACTCAGACGCTGGTATGGGGGCTCGGACCCCTCACTGGGGACAGGGCCAGTGTTGGAGAATTCTGATTCCTTTTTTGTTGTCTTTTACTT
This sequence comes from Pan paniscus, assembly GCF_029289425.2. Taxonomy (NCBI): domain Eukaryota; kingdom Metazoa; phylum Chordata; class Mammalia; order Primates; family Hominidae; genus Pan; species Pan paniscus. The sequence continues at coordinate 11,471,325 of NC_073268.2, read as the reverse complement.
TTGTTTTTAACCTGGGGGTTCGGGGAGAGGCCCTGCTTGGGAACATCTCACGAGCTTTCCTACAGCTTCCGTGGTTCCCAGCACAGCCCACGATTATTTGGCAGCCAAGTGGATGGAACTAACTTTCCTGGACTGTGTTTCGCATTCGGCGTTATCTGGAAAGTGGACTGAACGGAATCAAGCTCTGAGCAGAGGCCTGAAGCGGAAGCACCACATCGTCCCTGCCCATCTCACTCTCTCCCTGGATGATGCCCCCAGAGCTGAGGCTGGAGAAGACACCAGGGCTGACTTTGACCGAGGGCCATGGACGCGACAGGCCTGTGGCCTTGCGCATGCTGAAATAACTGGAACCCAGCCTCTCCTCCTACACCGGCCTACCCATCTGGGCCCAAGAGCTGCACTCACACTCCTACAACGAAGGACAAACTGTCCAGGTCGGAGGGATCACAAGACACAGAACCTGGAGGGGTGTGCACGCCGGCAGGTGGCCTCTGCGGCAATTGCCTCACCCTGAGGATATCAGCAGTCAGCCTGCTCAGAGCGGGGGTGCTGGAGCGCGTGCAGACACAGCTCTTCCGGAGCAGCCTTCACCTTCTCTCTGGGATCAGTGTCCGGCTGGCCGACGTGGCATTTGCTGACCGAATGCTCATAGAGGTTGACCCCCACAGGGTCACGCAGGACTCGGACACTGCCCTGGAAACATGGATGGACAAGGGCTTTTGGCCACAGGTGTTGGTGTCCTGTTGGAGGAGGGCTTGTTTGGAGAAGGGAGGCTGGCTGGGGGAGAAACCCGGATCCCGCTGCATCTCCGCGCCTGTGGGTGCATGTCGCGTGCTCATCTGTTGCACACAGCTCACTCGTATGTCCTGCACTGGTACATGCATCTGTAATACAGTTTCTACATCTATTTAAGGCTAGGAGCCGAATATGCCCCATTGTCAGTGGGTCCACGTTTCTCCCCGGCTCCTCTGGGCTAAGGCAGTGTGGCCCGAGGCTTAAAAAGTTACTCGGTACTGTTTTTAAGAACACTTTTATAGAGTTAGTGGAAGGCAAGTTAAGAGCCAATCACTGATCCCCAAGTGTTTCTTGAGCATCTGGTTTGTGGGGACCACGTTGATCGGACCCACCCTTGGAAAGCTCAGGGGTGGGCCCAGGTGGGATTCTCACCCTGTCACTGAGGGTTTTGGTTGGCATCGTTGTTTTTGAATGTAGCACAAGCGATGAGCAAACTCTATAAGAGTGTTTTAAAAATTAACTTCCCAGGAAGTGAGTTAAAAACAATAAAAGCCCTTTCTTGAGTTAAAAAGAAAAAAAAAAAAGGCTTGTGCGTACATTTTCTGCATCTGGATATACGTTCTTTCTCAGCAGCTGGAACAGCTGGCTTTGTTGAATTTTCTGGAAGCGTCTGAGGCACCCTAAGTCCCTGAGCAGGACAGTGGTGAGAGGTGCTCTTGGCGGAGGGAGGGAGAGGGAAGGGCTGGCTCAGGAGGTGACGGGGCTGCAGTCCAGGGTACAGCTGAGGCTCCTGGGCGGGTCCGTGGCCACTCCTTGGGAAGAACTGCCTGTTTTACAGGGGCTCAGGAGGCCAAGGTCTGGTCCGTGTAGGAGCCATAGCTGCTGCTTTTGGGGCAGAGGTCCCTATGGTGTCACAGGAGTGCCTGTGACACCAGCCCAGTGACCTCCCATCCCCGCTTAGCCTTGGACACTGGTACAGACTTTTGGGACCCCACACCTCTGTTCCCATGGTACAGCCCTCCAGGGCAGCGACGAAAAGAGTCATCCTTAAGGTCACACAGCCCTGAGCTTGAATCCAAGCTTTGCTACCTAAAAATTGTGTGACCTTTGGCAGGTCATTGGAGGAGCCTCAGTTCCCTTATTGATTTAATGGGAATGTTCCCGTGGGGTTTTTTGTTTGTTTGTTTGAGATTTTTTGAGACTTGCTCTGTCACCCAGGCTGGAGTGCAATGGCAAGATCTCGGCTCATTGCAACCTCTTCCTCCTGGGTTCAAGCGATTCTCCTGCCTCAGCCTCCCAAGTAGCTGGGACTACAGGTGCCCGCCACCATGCCCCAGCTAATTTTTTGTATTTTTAGTAGAGACGGGGTTTCACTATGTTGGCCAGGCTGGTCTTGAACTCCTGACCTCAGGTGATCTGCCCACCTCGGCCTCCCAAAGTGCTGGAATTACAGGCATGAGCCACCGCACCCACCTCCCATGGAGTTTGAATGCAAAAAATGCAAACGTTTTCGTCTGCTCTCACACCACAACAGTGAACACAGAAGACTTCTGTGACCGGCTGGGCGCGGTGGCTCACGCCTGTAATCCCAGCACTTTGGGAGGCTGAGGAAGGCGGATCATGAGGTCAGGAGATCGAGACCATCCTGGCTGACACGGTGAAACCCCGTCTCTACTAAAAATACAAAAAATTAGCCGGGCACCTGTGGTCCCAGCTACTCAGGAGACTGAGGCAGGAGAATGGCGTGAACCCGGGAGGTGGAGGTTGCAGTGAGCTGAGATTGCGCCACTGCACTCCAGCCTAGGTGACAGAGCAAGACTCCATCTCAAAAAAAAAAAAAAAAGACTTCTGTGACCAACCATGTGGAGTCCCCCCCACCCCCATATCCCTTCTGCAGCAGACCCCAGCCAGGTGTCTTCTAACTCAATTCCGACACTGTCTGCTTGGAAACAGTATCGGATCCCACAGGTTGAGGACACAAGCCTACAAGACAGTCCCTCAGTCAGACACCAGTCATGAGTCCCAGCCTCTGGAGTTTCTGTCCCACCGGCTTCAAGTTGGGGTTCCCACAACCCTCTCTTTGGGTTTGATTAATTTGCTGGAGCGGCTCACAGAACTCACGGAAACACGTTTACCGGTTTATTATAAAGGATTTGGCAAAGGATACAGATGAGGGGAGATGCACAGGGCAAAGGACGGGGGAGGGGTGGAGAGCTTCCATGTCCCCCCAGGATGCCACCCTCCAGGGACCTCCATGTGTTCAGCTCTCTGGAAGCTCCTCAAACCTTGTCCTTTTGGGGTTTTTGTGGAGGTTTCAATACCTAGGTATGATTGATTAAATCATTAGCCATTGGTGATCACCTTAACCTTCAGCCTCTCTCTCCTCCCCAGAGGTAGGGGATGGGCCTGACAGTCCCAACCCCCTAATCCTGCCTGGGTCTTTCTGGTGACCAGACCCCATCCTGAAGCCACCTAGGGGCTGCCAGCCACCAGTCAATTCGTTAGCAAAGAAAAAGCTATCCCTGGCCTGGCGTGGTGGCTCACGCCTGTAATCCCAGCACTTTGGGAGGCCGAGGCGGGGTGGATCACGAGGTCAGGAGATCGAGACCATCCTGGCTAACACGGTGAAACCTTGTCTCTACTAAAAATACAAAAAATTAGCCAGGCACGGTGGCGGGCGCCCGTAGTCCCAGCTACTCGGGAGGCTGAGGCAGGAGAATGGCGTGAACCCGGGAGGCGGAGCTTGCAGTGAGCTGAGATCGTGCCACTGCACTCCGGCCTAGGCGAAAGAGTGAGACTCTGTCTCAAAAAAAAAAAAAGGGAAAAAGCTATCCCTTTGGAGATTCTCAGGATTTCAGGAGTTGCATGCCGGGAAATGGGCTCAAAACCAAATATGTTTCACAGTACTGCAGGGTTCTCGTGACGGTAAATGAAGTCCTTGTGCCAAGCACCTGGTACAGAGCTCAGCACGTGGTAAATTCTCAGCAAACGACACCCTTAAAAGGAAAGGCCTCTCTGCCTCGGGGCTGCCGGACCCAGCCTTGGGGGTCCGGTCTCAGCATGTCCTACGTGACTGGTATTTGCCCAGCTGTGGAGCTTCCCTCTGGGTGAAGCTGCCCTCTGGGTCCATCAGAGCTGCTGAAGACCAGGAGGGAGACCAGGCTACAGGCTGCCCAGTGGGGTGATCAGGTTTTCCATCTGTGAAACAGACCAGAGCTGCTCCTGCCTGCTTCCTGGTGGTCCCACAAAGCTCCCGTGAGGGGCTGTACCATGCCCTCTCCAGGAGGGGTGCTGGTGGTCAGGCTGAAGCTCCCCAGACACCAAGACCAATAAGCCCATCTTGTTCTCATTTCCTCCCCACCACCGGAGCCCCTCAAATGCAGCCTCGCCATCTCTCACCTCCTCACTGGTCTTCTAGCCTTGGTCCTTGGCCCTCTGGTCCATGCCCTCCCTGGTGCCCGAGTGATCTTTCTGAGCACCCACCTGACCATGCCCCTCTCAGAACCTTGCCATGGTCCCCACGGTGCTCAGCCTGGTGCTCAAGGCCCCGTCAGCCTCTCTGGATGCCCTCCCCACTCATGTCCCACCCTCTCACCTTGCTCCCATTCCTCTTCAGGCCCAGCCATTCCGGCGGGACACTGCCTCCCCTCAATCCCTGCCCCTGCTTGTCAAGCTTGACCCCGCCCTCCAGGGCCTGTTCAGCAGCTGGAAAAATCCGTAGGTGGGTTCATTGAAATGGTCACCAGATCGATACAGAATTACAGCACAGGAGGGCACCGGCTAAACTTCTCACTCGGTCCCCACCAGAGTCCAAGAGGGACCGTGCCTAAGGCACTGGAGCTTTCACAAGGATGAGATTCTCCATGCCCTCAGGCGCTCCCGCTCCTTTAAGGCAATCTGTGCCAATATCCATCTATCTCCCTCGGAAACCCACCCCAAAGCTGAGAAAGGGCTCCCCACTGCAGTCTGCCTGCTCCCTCCACCCCAGCCCCATTCAGTTTGAAGGGGTAGTTCTAGAATCTCCTGGGGAGCTTTTAAAAAATCCTCATGCGTGGGTTGACCTTCAGAGATTCTGGTTCAAATGGTCAAGGATGTCGTCTGGGTGTCAGGATTTTTTTAAAAATATATTTTATATTTAAAAAATTATTTTAGGCCGGGTGTGGTGGCTCACGCCTGTAATCCCAGCACTTTGGGAGGCCGAGGCGGGTGGATCACAAGGTCAGGAGATCGAGACCATCCTGGCTAACACAGTGAAACCCCGTCTCTACTAAAAATACAAAAAATTAGCTGGGCGTGGTGGCAGGTGCCTGTAGTCCCAGCTACTGGGAAGGCTGAGGCAGGAGAATGGCTTGAACCTGGGAGGCGGAGCTTGTGGTGAGCCGAGATTGCGCCACTGCACTCCAGTCTAGGCGACAAAGTGAGACTCCATCTCAAAAAAAAAAAAAATTATTTTAGCAGTTTTAGGTTTTTAGAAAAATTGAGCAGAAGATACTGACAGGGCCAGGAGTGGTGGCTCATGCCTGGAATCCCAGCACGTTGGGAGGCCGAGGCAGACGGATCACTCGAGGTCAGGAGTTCGAGACCAGCCTGGCCAAAATGGTGAAACCCTGTCTCTACTAAAAATACAAAAATTAGCGGGGCATGGTGGCAGGCACCTGTAATCCCAGCTACTCAGGAGGCTGAGGCAGGAGAATCGCTTGAACCCAGGAGGCGGAGGTTGCAGTGAGCCAAGATCATGCCATTGTACTCCAGCCTGGGTGACAGAGTGAGACCCTGTGAAAAAAAGAAGGAAGGAAGGAAGAGAGGGAGAGACAGACAGTTCCCATATATCCTCTCAACCTCCACCTCCCGCCCCCCAATTTCTCTTATTATTAACATCTTGCATTGGGGTACATTTGCTTCAATTTATGAACCAATATTGATACATTATTATTAACTAAAGTCCACGGATTACATTAGGACTCACTGAGTTGTATTATTCTATAGGTTTTAACAAATGTATAATGACATGTATTCACCATTACAGTGTCACATAGAATAGTTTTGCTGTGGCCGGGCGAGGTGGCTCACGCCTGTAATCCCAGCACTTTGGGAGGCCGAGGCGGGCAGATCACAAAGTCACAAGTTGGAGACCAGCCTGGCCAATACGGTGAAACCTTGTCTCTACTAAAAATATAAAAATTGGCTGGGCGCGGTGGCTCACACCTGTAATTCCAGCACTTTGAGAGGCCGAGGCGGGTGGATCACGAGGTCAGGAGATCAAGACCATCCTGGGTAACACAGTGAAACCCCATCTCTACTAAAAAAAACAAAAAATTAGCCGGGTGTGGTGGCGGGCGCCTGTAGTCCCAGCTACTCGGGAGGCTGAGGCAGGAGAGTGGTGTGAACCCAGGAGGCGGAGCTTGCAGTGAGCGGAGATCACCCCACTGCACTCCAACCTGGGCGAGAGAGCAAGACTCTGTCTTAAAATATGTATATTAGCTGGGCATGGTGATAGGCGCCTGTATCCCCAGCTACTCCAGAAGCTTAAGGCAGGAGAATCACTTGAACCCGGGAAGCGGAGGCTGCAGTGAGCTGAGATCACACCACTGTACTCCAGCCTGGGTGACAGAGCGAGACTCTGTCTCAAAAAAAAAAAAAAAAAAGTTTTGCTGCGCTAAAAATCCTGTCCTTTACCCATTCATCTCTCCCCCTCCTTTCTCCCTTTGATAACGACTGATCTTTTTACTGTCTCCATAGATTTGCCTTTTCCAGAATATCATATTGTTGGAATCACACAGTATGTAACCTTTTCAGCTCCCCAGGTGATTTTTTTTGTTTGTTTGTTTTTGAGACGGAGTCTCTCTCTGTTACCCAGGCTGGAGTGCAGTGGTGCAGTCTCGGCTCAGTGCAACCTCTGCCTCCCAGGTTCAAGCGATTCTCCTTCCTCAGGCTCCCAAGTAGCTGGGATTACAGGTGCCCGTCACCATGCCCGGCTAATTTTTTTGTATTTTTAGTAGAGATGGGGTTTCACCATGTTGGCCAGGCTGGTCTCGAACTCCTGACCTCGTGATCCGCCTGCCTTGGCCTCCCAAAGCTCTGGGATTACAGGTGTGAGCCACCGACAGCAGGGGTTGACATGAATAGCCCTGGTTTAGAATTTGGTAAAGGGAGGTGGTGGCTCTGGGGCTCTGTGTTACTAAATCTAGTATAGGCAAAAGTCTCATTTCCTTTTGATATGTCCATCTGTCTGTCATCCATCCATCCATCCTTCAATATTTGTCCCGGGCCTTCTGTAACCAGGCTCTGAGCTAGACACTAAGCCAAACCATCACTGTCGCTGCTCTCATGGTTCTCGCATTCTGCTGCAGGAGACAGACACGAATCAAGTTGCCATGCATGTGCTTGGATGATTTTGAAGTGACCGGCGCTTTACAGGAAAGGCCTGTGGTGAGTGGCTCTCTGAGAGTAGTCAGGAAGGCTTCCCAGAGGAAGGAAGATTCCAGCTGTGATCTGAGGTTCAGAAAGAACTCACTAGACCAAGGGAAGGAGGGGGAAGAAAGCTCTGAGCAGGGAGCCTGGCTTGTGCAAGGGCCTGTGGGAGGAGGGAGAATGGTGCTTTCCAAGAACTGAAGTGTTGATGCTGGGAGTGAGGAGAGAGTCGTGAGAGATGAAGCTGGAGAGCGGACAGGGGCTACAGCATGTGTGCTGAAAAGACAGATCACTCAGGCCAGGTGCCGTGGCTCACGCTTGTCACCCAGGCACGGTGGCTCATGCTTGTAATCCGGATGTGGTGGCTCATACTTGTCATCCCAGCACTTTGGGAGGCCAAGACAGGCGGATCACTTGAGCCCAGGAGTTCAAGACTGGCCTGGGCAACAAACTGAGACCCCATCTCTACAAAAAACAAAAATTAGCTGGATGTGGTGGTGCATGCCTGTGGTCTCAGCTACATAGGAGGCTGAGGCAGGAGGATCACTTGAGTCCAGGTGGTTGAGGCTGAGGGAGCCAAGATGGCACCATTGCACTCCAGCCTGGGCAACAGAGCAAGAACCTGTCTCAAAAAAAAAAAAAACAGCAACAAAAAACAAACAACAACAACAATGCAGATTTCTCTGGCTACAATGTAGAAGGATGGGAATAGAAGAACCAGAAAAACAGAGAGGGCAGTGAGGAGGCCGTGGCAGTGTCCACTCAAGGGATGCTAGTAGGATGTGGCCAGGATGAAAAGAAGCAGACGGACATGAGGGATATGCGGGAGACCAGAGTGACAAGACCATGCATGGGCTGGCCGTGCGGGTGGGAGAGGAAGGGGTCAGGGGGGCCCCAAGCTTCCAGCCACGCCCACCTGGATCGACTATGGTGCTGATCAGGGAGGGAGGGAACGCAGGAATGGACCCACCTTGCGACATTGCGAAGATGTCCAGGAGGCAGTTGGACATGCGGATCTGGAGCTCGAGGGAGAGGCGAGAACTGGAAATGGAGACGCGGGGGCCCTCAGCATGTGGACGGCCGTGGAGTTGGAAGCCATGCGTGTGATGAGCTAGTCGAGGGAGTGAGAAGAAAAGGGCCCAGGATTGAGCTCTGGCAGAATGCCACTGTTGCGGAAGTTGAAGAACCTGCAAAGGCCCTAGGGCAGGAGCGGTGGAGAAAAAAGAAAACCTTGAGTGGCATGATCACAGCAGAGCGTGTGTGGTCTCAGGAACTGGGAGTGGCTCTCAGCATCCATGATGCCGAGTGCTCAAGGGAGGTGAGGAGAAGATCGAGAAAGTGAGAGACATGGCCGGGCACGGTGGCCCATGCCTAGAATCCCAGCACTTTGGGAGGCAGAGGGGGGGTGGATCACGAGGTCAGGAGTTTGAGACCAGCCTGGCCAAGAGGGTGAAACCCTGCCTCTACTAAAAATACAAAAATTAGCCAGGCATGGTGGTGGCGCCTATAATCCCAGCTACTTGGGAGGCTGAGGCAGGATAATTGCTTGAACTCGGGAGGCGGAGGTTGCAGTGAGCCGAGATTGCGCCATTTCACTCCAGTCTGGGCGACAGAGCAAGACTCCGTCTTGGGGGTGGGGGGAAGAAAGTGAGGGAGATGGAGAGAGGGAGAATGGAGAAGGTGAGGGAAGATGGTCCTTGCAAGAAGTTAGCTATGGCCGGACGTGGTGGCTCATGCCTGTAATCCCAGCACTTTGGGAGGCTGAGGCGAGTGGATCATCTGTGGTCAGGAGTTCAAGACCAGCCTGGCCAACATGGTGAAACCCTGTCTCTACTAAAAATACAAAAAAATTAGCCAGGCATGGTGGCGGGCACCTGTAATCCCAGCTACTCGGGAGGCTGAGGCAGGAGAATTGCTTGAACCCAGGAGGTGGAGGTTGCAGTGAGCTGAGATCCAGCCTGGGCAACAGAGAGAGACTCCACCTCAAAACAAACAAACAAACAAACAAACAAAAACAAGAATTTAGCTAGGCAGTGGATGGGGCACATAGATACAGTGCCCCCACCAGGGTCAGCTGCCTCATGATCTCTTCTTCAACCACGGAAGCTTTTCCTGAATGACTGATGAGCGTGCGCATGTTGCAAGGACACTCATGAACCGAGGAGTGTGAGGCGTGCAGGTCGCGGGCACCCAGCTTCAAACTGCACTAAAGAACATCCCTGCTTCAATCAGCAGGGCATCAGCTCAGGCCAGTGCACCAGGTTACCAGCCCTCAGGGAGCATCTGATTTCTCCTGAGGAGCTCACATTACCTTTCCACGGCTTTTCCCTGTGCCACTCCAGGGGAAGTAGGATTCCATTATTTTTATTCCCCTCCTTGCTGGGTAAGAGAGGAAGGAATAAGCAGAGGGAGAGGGCCGGGTGTGGTGGTTCACGGCTATAATCCCAGCACTTTGGGAGGCCAAGGCGGGAAGACTTCTTGAGCCCAGGAGTTCAAGACCAGCCTGGGCAACATGGTGAAACCCTGTCTCTACTAAAAATACAAAAATTAGCCGGCCGTGGTGGCGCATGCCTGTAATCCCAGCTACTTGGGAGGCTGAGGCAGGAGAATCGCTTGAGTCCGGAAGGCGGAGCTTGCAGTGAGCTGAGATTGTGCCATTGCACTCCAGCCTAGGCGACAGAGTGAGACTCTGTCTCGATAAATAAATAAATAAATAAATAAATAAATAATGGAGAGGGAGTGACCAATTTCAATGAGAGAAATCACAGAAAAGGAACCCTTTAGAAGAGCCTGTTAATATCCTCCCTGCCCTCTAGCCTACTTCTCCTGAGAGTTGTGTACACTGGCTCAAATCTCCCCACTAATGTGCCTTCCCCTTCATGGACTCTGCTCTCCTCAAAGTCACCAATGGCCAACAAACCTCTAGACCCAAAACAAGTTACATCGTGAACTTATGGCCGAACATGACACTTGATCACTCCCTTCTTAAAACTCTCTCTCCGGTCTGTCCCAGTGTCCCATTCCCCTGATTTTCTCTATTAATTAAAAATTTTTGCCGGGCGCGGTGGCTCGCGCCTGTAATCCCAGCACTTTGGGAGGCTGAGGCAGGTGAATCACAAGGTCAGGAGTTCAAGACCAACCTGGCCAAGATGGTGAAACCCCGTCTCTACTAAAAATACAGAAAGTCGCCAGGCATAGTGGCACGTGCCTGTAATCCCAGCTACTCGGGAGGCTGAGGCAGAGAACTGCTTAAAACCCGGGAGGGGGAGGTTGCAGTGAGCCAAGCTCGTGCCACTGCACTCCAGCCTGGGCAACAGAGTGAGACTCCATCTAAAAATATATATATATCCAGACTTTGGAAATAGAAAAAGGAAAATGCCCCGTTGGTACTGTGCCAGGTGTTATCTGCCTGGGGAACCATCTGATTCTCTACAGATGTATAGCTTTGTCTGACTTCTTATGCACTATTGATTAGGGTATTTTACAACTGAGAGTAGAGGTTTATAGAAAATTCATAACAGGTGGCTGGGTGCAGTGGCTCACGCCTGTAATTCCAGCACTTTGGGAGGCTGAGGCAGGTGGATCACAAGGTCAGGAGATCGAGACCAACCTGGCTAACACGGTGAAACCCCGTCTCTACCAAAAAAAATACAAAAAATTAGCTGGGCATGGTGGCAGGCGCCTGTAGTCCCAGTTACTCGGGAGGCTGAGGCAGGAGAATGGCGTGAACCCAGGAGGCGGAGGTTGCAGTGAGCCGAGATCGTGCCACTGCACTCCAGCCTGGGTGACAGAGCGAGACTCCATCTCAAAAAAAGAAAAAGAAAAAGAAAAAAGAAAATTTGGCCGGGCGCGGTGGCTCATGCCTGTAATCCCAGCACTTTGGGAGGCCGAGGCGGGCGGATCACGAGGTCAGGAGATCGAGACCATCCTGGCTAATACGGTGAAACCCCATCTCTACTAAAAATACAAAAAAGTAGCCAGGCGTGGTGGCGGGCACCTGTAGTCCCAGCTACTTGGGAGGCTGAGGCAGGAGAATGGCGTGAACCCGGGAGGCAGAGCTTGCAGTGAGCCGAGATCACACCACTGCACCCCAGCCTGGGTGACAGAGCGAGACTCCGTCTCAAAAAAAGAAAAAAAATAAAATTTATAACAAGTAAATAATTCTTGTCCAGTAGTAATGCAAATGTTTTCTGTCTGGTGGTAAAGGGAATCCTGGAGGTTATAGTTTCTTGCCTTACAGGACATTAACTTGCCTTGTCAAATTCATCTCAGCATTCCTTTGACTGACCAACCACATATTCATTCAACTTCCCCTTCAAACTATTCTTCATATTTCTACTGGTTTCCTCATTTTCTAATGACTGGGTAACAGCTTTGACATGTGTTCATTTTACATCTGTTTGAGAGTCATGTTTTTTAACTTTTTGAAAATCAGCCCTTACCACCTTCCTAAATGCTCTGTGTCTCCAACTCAGCAGGCTGCATCGTGAACAGGAAAGGGGGTGGGAGATGGTGACGAAGGTGACCACAAAGAGCAAGGCACAGAGGGCTTTCCTGACAACGCGCCTAGGAGCCTTGGTGTTTGCCTGATGTCCCGCCTTGTCCTGGACTCCTCATGTACCTGCTGGCTGGTGTGCCAGGGCACTGGGGCTCTTCTGAATGGCACTGAACTGCAACACTGAATCCTCACCGAATTGCATCCTCAAGCAACAAGGCATCCTCCCCAGCAGGGTGAGGGGCCTGCCCAGCCTTCTCTACTGGCCTCCTGGTGTCCATAGCTGAGGAGGGATTACTTCCTCCTCTCCCATCCCCTAACCCCACAGGCCTAGTAATGGTGGGGGCTGTGACTCTTACCTATAGCTGGCCACCCCAACTACACATTTTGTTTGAAATTAAACACACACACACACACCCCCGTACATATTCTATGTATGCATTCAACCCATTTTTTTTTTTTTTTGGAGACGGAGTCTCGCTCTGTCGCCCAGGCTGGAGTGCAGTGGTATGATCTCGGCTCACTGCAACCTCCACCTCCCGGGTTCAAGTGATTCTCCTGCCTCAGCCTCCCAAGTAGTGCATGCCACCATGCCCGACTAATTTTTTTTTTTTTTAGTAGAGACACGGTTTCACCATGTTAGCCAGGATGATCTCGATCTCCTGACCTCATGATCTGCCCGCCTTGGCCTCCCAAAGTGTTGGGATTACAGGCATGAGCCACCGCGCCCGGCCTCAACCCGATTTTTAAAACTACTTTGTGTCCCATTCATCAAATAAAACTAGTCCTCTAAAGAGCTCTGTCTTGTGTTTATCCTGTGGTTTAGCCCAAATTTAAGAAAAACTGTGATGTACTGCACCCCTTCTGTTGGACCCTGTATCTACATATAAATTATCACATTTAACCCTCACAACTTCCTTTGTAGGTAGGTAATGGTCCATTTTACTGATGAAGGAACTGAGACTCCAAAGTGCTAAGCAGCTTGCCTAAGGTCACACATGGTGGATGGGGCCCGGCCAGCCAGCTTGAAACCCAGGTGTGTCTGATGCTGACCATGCTCTTCCTTGGTTTATCATTATTTGCTCCTCCATGGTCAGAGCTGGTAGGGCCTCAGGGCCTCAGAGACTGTAGGGTCTCACCTGTGCCCTCCTCAGATGGGAAAACAGACCCAAAAACCTGTCCAAGGTTACCCAGGGAGGAAGATGCAAAATCAGGACTCAGGCCGGGCGCGGTGGCTCACGCCTGTAATCCCAAGACTTTGGGAGGCCGAGGCGGGTGGATCGCTTGAGGTTAGGAGTTCGAGACCAGCTTAGTCAACATGGTGAAACCCTGTCTCTACAAAAAAAAAAGAAAGAGGAGAGGGAGGAAGGAAGGAAAAGAGAAAGAAAGAAAAGAAGAAAGAAAGGAAGGAAGAAAGGAATAAAGAAAGAAAGAAATAAGGAAAGAAAGAAAGAAAGAAAATCAGGACTCAGAACAGCAGCTGATCAGTGACACCCTCGGGACGCGTAGACAACCCCTCTCCCCCACCAGGCTCTCGTTAGAAATATCCGCTGGAAACTATGCTCACAGGTCTACAGTGGATGGCACCCTCAGGAGTCAGGAAATCGGCGTCCAAGTTCTGGCCTTTGGGCAGGTCTCTCCCTCTTGGAGTCTCAATTTTTGTGTATGTAACATGGGCCAATTTTGGGGAGACTTTTAAGAGACAAAGACTGGCAAGGCAAGTAACTTTATAAACCTACAGATTGCCCAGAGGTGATATATCAAGGCTCATTGTAAACTCTGGAAGACTTAGATCCAGCTTTTATCCCTTAAATGGCGTCACCTTGGGTCAATTTCTATGCCTCAGTTTCCTCATATATGAAATGGGGGTCATAATAGGATCTACTTCATAGAGTTGTTCTAAGGGTTCGAGCGCTTGGAAGTGTCTGGCCCATAGTGATTGCTCAGTAAAGTTGGCTTTTAGTACAGATTTAGCCTCAAGGCGTAGCTACGTTGTAACCCTTGACTACCCCGGTCTCCTCCAAGCTCCGTAGTTCCCGCAGGCCCCGCCCCCGTCCCCGCTCAGTCCCGCCTTCTCCTCCCCAAGTCCCGCCCGCGCAGCCGGCCCGGTTTTCTCCCGCCACTAGGGGGCGGCGGCGCTAAGGGCGGCCTTCTGGGCCGAAGCCGGCGACGCTCTAGGTAGCTGCGGCGGCTCCTCTGTGGCCAGTGGCAGCGGCGCTCTAGCCGGCGGCCGTGAGGGGCGGGCTCTCAGTGGTGCGGCCGGCAGGCAGCGATGGCGGCCGTACGGGGCCTGCGGGTGTCGGTGAAGGCGGAGGCCCCGGCGGGGCCGGCCCTGGGGCTCCCGTCCCCTGAGGCGGAGTCCGGTGTTGACCGTGGCGAGCCGGAGCCCATGGAGGTGGAGGAGGGCGAGCTGGAAATCGTGCCTGTGCGGCGCTCGCTCAAGGAACTGATCCCGGTACGGGCGGGGGTCGGGGGGTAAGGAAGAGGTCGCGGGGCTAGTGTCTAGCGCCGGAGGGGGCCGGAAGGGGCGGTGGCCGGAGCCCCAGCCGGGGAAGTCAAGGGAGCGGGAGAGGAGGGAGCCAGCGTCCTGGGAACGGGGACGCCGGGCTGGAGGAGGGACGCGGAGCGAGAGAAAGGACGCCGGGGCGCCGGAAATGGGTGTTGAGGGGGCTGGGGGGGGGTGGCGGAGAGCTGGGAGAGAGTTGAGGACCCCCCTCCGCTGCCCCCTCTGAGCCGCGCTGTGCAAGGAGGTGAGTGAGGAGGGGCTGGAAGGATGAGATAAAGGGGGAGCCCTGGGCGGGAACAGAACCAGGGGCAGCCCAGAAGGAGCTGTTGGGTGGCGCCAGCAACCAGGTCTCCTTGTGGGTCTTGCCCCGGAGGAATTTGTATCTGGGAAACATGGCACTCGCTCTTTGTCTTGAGAGGGCTGCACTTGTCAGCAGCAGAAACTCACTGTTTCTGTCGTGACTTCAGGGTCATCTTGCCCCCCCCCGCAGCTCCAGTGGCACCTACACCGTGGCCCCAGCATCTGACTCTTAATGAAAGCAAACTAGCAGACGACCAATAGACATCCTTGGTCCCTCCTTTACCGCGCTGGGGATGGTGAGAGGTGTTTTGCTTGTGACTTGGTGGCTGTATATCCAGTTCTCAGAGCTGGTTTCAGGCCTGGATGACTCCTCTTAATTTCTCACCTAACATGAATTACTTTTGACCACACGTCAACATATTTAGACTGAAGTTATGGAGAAAGGTTAAGGTATGATCGCTAGAGATGGCAAACGTTATGATTATGATTAACAACAGCTAATATAGTAGCATTTACCATTCACTACATTGTGTCACTTAAATATACTGGCCGTGCACGCCTTTAGTGCCAGCTATTCAGGAGTCTAAGTTCCAGACCAGCCTCAGCAATATAGCAAGACCCCTTTGAGGTCCCCCCTTTCCCCTCTCCCCATCTCAAAAACAAAACCAAAATAAATAAATATTACTGCAGTTGTGAAGCAGGTGTTATCATCCCTTTAGTCATTCAGTTCAACATGGTTTTTGTTTTGTTTTGTTTTGAGACGGAGTTCGCTCTTGTTGCCCAGGCTGGAACGCAATGGCGCGATCTCGGCTCACCGCAACTTCCGCCTCCCGGGTTCAAGCCATTCTCCTGCCTCAGCCTCCTGAGTAGCCGAGTACAATGGCCTGATCTCGGCTCACCGCAACCTCCGCCTCCTGGGTTCAAGCGACTCTTCTGCCTCAGCCTCCCAAGTAGTTGAGATTACAGGGATGTGCCACCGTGCCCGGCTGATTTTGTATTTTTAGTAGAGACGGGGTTTCTCCATGTTGGCCAGGCTGGTCTCGAACACCTGACCTCAGGTGATTCGCCCGCCTCTGCCTCCCAAAGTGCTGGGATTACAGGCCTGAGCCATCGCGTCCGGCCAACATGTATTTATTGCATCCTCCGCTATGTACCAAGGCACAGCCCTAGGTGCTTGATCAAGCTCAACCTCCCTCCTGGAGTGTATGTTCCATATAAACTCTAAATGACAAAAAGCCAGTCTTGTGAAGATTGAAAAGGAGTTCCCCCAGCAGGGCCAGTAACAAGCACAGAGGCTCTGGGATGGGTCCAGGATTGTTGGAAAGTTCTGTAGTACTAATGGAAGGGCAGTAAAAGAGGTCAGGAAGGCAGGTAGATACCACGGAGGAAACTGAGACCCAGAGAGGTCAAGAAAACTATACAGTGTCCTGTAATTAGTGACTGTCAGAGCTGAGACTTCAGTCCTCGCTTGGTTTCCAAATCCCATCCCCTTTGCATTGCACTGTGCTGTATTTGCCTCAGGAGTTCTAGGTGAGGCTGGACCTTCTGCGTTGAGGTGGAGGGTTGTGCTCCACCTGGTGGCTGGGCATGAGGAATTCGTTCAGACTGGGTTGGGGAGCTAAGTGACTGTGCCTTATCTTTTGACATTTTCCACAAAAGCCTTTAGATTTTCTTTACATGGATACTTGGAGTTGATGGAATCACTTCAGTTTTTGGACAGGCTCTGATCTTCTTATTGGAGTGGTTGATTGATACCATGGAATCACTGGGATGGGGCTTCTTAATAAAAGGTTGTCAGGGGTGGGGAAGGGTTTTGAAAAGAGTGGCTATTCAAAAAGAACCAGACTGGCCAGGTGTGGTGGCTCATGCCTGTAATCCCAGCACTTTAGGAGGGTGAGACAGACGGATCACCGAGGTCAGGAGTTTGAGACCAGTATGCCAACATGGTGAAACCTCGTCTCTACTAAAAATAAAAAAATTAGCTGGCGGTGGTGGCACATGCCTGTAATCCCAGCTACTCAGGAGGCTGAGACAGGAGAATCGCTTGAACCCAGGAGGTAGAGGTTGCAGTGAGCCGAGTTTGTGCCACTGCACTCCCGCCTAGGCGATAAGAGTGAGACTCCATCTCAAAAAACAAACAGAAAAGCAGAAAGAACCAGACTGGTTGTGATGACTCACACATGTGATCCTAACACTTTGGGAGACTGAGGCAGGAGGACTGCTTAGCCCAGGAGTTGGTGACCAGCCTGGGCAACATAGGGAGACCCTGTCTCTACAAAATAAAAAAAAAATTAGCTGGGCATGGTGGCATATGCCTGAGGGCCCAGCTGAGGGGAGGATGGCATGAGCCTGGGGAGTCGAGGCTGCGGTGAGCTGTGATCATTCTACTGCACTCCGGCCTGGGCAACAGAGCAAGACACTGTCGCCAAAAAAAAAAAAAAAAAAAAAGGAAAAAAGAACCTGCAGATATCAGGCCGACTTTTATTATAGGTTTTTCGTCAATTGCTGTCTGAATTTCTCACCCTTCCCCTTTGTGTTAGGACACGAGCAGAAGATATGAAAACAAGGCTGGCAGCTTCATCACTGGAATTGATGTCACCTCCAAGGTAAGACAGGCTATGATTTATTTATTCAGCTTGATAAGCAAGTGAACTTAATGAATTTGATCCCTAGGACATAACAGTAAATATTTCCTCTTTTATTTTGTTGCTGGATTTAAATTTTTTTTCTAAAAAAATTTGTGTTATTGGCCAGGCACACTGGCTCATGCCTGTAATCCTAGCATTTTGAGAGGCCAAGCAAGTGGATCGTTTAAGCCCAGGAGTTCGAGACCAGCCTGGGCAACATAGTGAGACCCATCTCTACGAAAGATACAAAAATTAGTCGGGTGTGGTAGCACAGGTCTGTAGTCCCAACTACTCAAGAGGCTGAGGTGGGAGGATCGCTGGAGCCTGAGAGGTTGAGGCTGCACTGAGCTGAAATCGTGCCACTGCACTCCAGTGTGGGCAACAAAAAAAAAATTTTGTGTTATACAACGATGTCTTCATGCATCCTGAAACGGTACAGGCAGCATTTGTGTGTTCTTACAGCCATGAAAGGATAAAATCACTCTACTTAGATACCTGTGTTGAACCGTTTCCAAGAAAATGTCCAAGACGGGGGATGCTTTTTTAAATGGTATGTCCATTTCTAAAAAAATGTGTACTGTTTCCACTTGAAATGAAACAAAACATGAAAAGTGCCTGGCAGATGGTAGGCCCCCCATTTTTAGGTGGAGTCTCGCTCCGTTGCCCAGGCTGGAGTGCGGTGGTGGGATCTCGGCTCACTGCAACCTCCACCTCCTGGGTTCCAGCGATTCTTCTGCCTCAGCCTCCTGAGTAGGTAGGACTACAGGCGCCCGCCACCACGCCCGGCTAATTTTTGTAATTTTAGTAGAGACGGGGTTTCATTGTATTGGTCAGGCTGGTCTTGAATTCCTGACTTCAGGTGATCCACCTGCCTCAGCCTCCCGAAGTGCTGGGATTCCAGGTGTAAGCCACCGTGTCGGCATAATAGGCCCTTAATAAGACTATTGCCTTGTATCTGATGATTGCTATTACCAGATTACCACCTTCACTGTAACACCTCATAGTGTCAAGCCTATTATTTTCCTTATATGTAGTCAATACATGTAAGTTGCTTTAATCAGTGATGTTCCATTTTAGACATTTTTTCTGATTTTAATGTTTACAGTTAAGTTTGGAACAGAATTTTGTATTACATTTCTGAATAATAGTATATATTGCTGTATTGAATACATAAAAGCAAAAATAAAAATATATTTCATGCCTTCCTTTTTATAGTGTTTTTTTTTTTTGAGACAGAGTCTCACTCTGTCACCCAGGCTGGAGTTCAGGGGTGCGATCACGGCTCACTGCAACCTCTGCCTCCTAGATTCAATTGATCCCTCTGCCTCAGCCTCCCGAGTAGCTGGGACTACAGGTGGATGCTATCATGCCCAGCTAACCTTTTTATGGTTTATCTGTGTCTCTTGTGTTTCCAATCACTTAAAGGCCCCCCATCCCCGCAAAAAAAAAAAAAAAAAAAAAAAGAGAGAGAATTGGTCATCTTTTAGACAAGAAAAGAGAATAAAGTGAAAATCTTTTCTTACTGTAATTGAAAAAGTAAACTATTCATAATATTACACTGTTTGCCATTATATGACACAGGTATATGGGAAAAGGGTGATAGTCTCAGAGTTAGTACTTTGTTTCTAAAGGAAGGTAAATTGTTGTTTGTACTAGGAAGACTTCAGTGAAGAAAATGAGCGTTAACTATTGGGAAAGAACAGAAGTGTTGCAACTTTACCAATCCCCACAAGCTCTCTGTAGTCAGACCTTCAATTAGTGTGGCAAAGTCAATATACAATTAGTGAAGGGGACTGGGCGCGGTGGCTCACATCTGTAATCCCAGCACTTTGGGAGGCCGAGGCAGGCAGATCACGAGGTCAAGAGATCGAGACCATCCTGGCCAACATGGTGAAACCCCGTCTCTACTAAAAATACAAAAATTAGCTGGGCGTGGTGGTGTGCGCCTGCAGTCCCAGCTACTCAGGAGGCTAAGGCAGGAGAATCTCTTGAACCCGGGAGGCGGAGGTTGCAGTGAGCTGAGATCGTGGCAGCCTGGCGACAGAGTGAGAGTCCATCTCAAAAACAAAAGACAAACAAACAAAACCAATTAGTGAAGGGTTCCTAAGAGCCATCAGAAACCCACAGTTGGACCTGGGTTTATTTTAGCTCTTAGAAGAAACTTACAAAGCTGATTATTTTTTCAGTAAAGTGTCAATGGTTCTTATCACTTAAAGATGAAAACTGGTGATTCCGTGGACACGAGGCTGGAAGAGGAGGGAGAGTTTCTTTGCTTCGATGTTATTTTTAAACAGACTAGCTTTAGGGAGTGGACTGCTCAGGCAGTTATAATGTGGAAGAGCGGGATAGGTGTGATTACCATTGCCCACAGACAATGTGAAATGGTTGTAGGTGGGCTCCTAGAAATAGCACTGGAATCAGATCTGCTTGCTTAATAGCTGAAGTATCTCCAGCAAATCTTTTTGCTTTTTTGTGCCTCCATTTCTGCACCTGGAAAATTGGGATGTTGAAATTGTTTAGTTGTAATTTGTTGGCATAATTGATAATAACAAATGAAGTGTCATATAACTTTATAAACTTTAAAGGACTATTCATTCAGTCAGCAGATACTCACTGACTTCCTACTATGTCCCAGGCACAGTGATAGGCTGTGTTATGTCGGAGATGGTTGCAAATTACAGCGATATTAACGTATCCCCCCAGTCATTGAGTGTGAATATCCAGGTCTCTGCCAAACTTATTCAAGGTGTAGTGTTGCTTATTTCTTCTTTTTTAGTTCAGGTTTGTCACTGATGCATCATGATGCATTTGTGATTTAACTTGCCTTCTCCATATTTTACTACTTTCACTTTTTCTGTACTTTCTAGGAAGCAATTGAAAAGAAAGAGCAGCGAGCCAAGCGCTTCCATTTTCGATCGGAAGTAAATCTTGCCCAAAGAAATGTAGCCTTGGACCGAGACATGATGAAGAAAGGTACAGGGTGTTTTGTGGGAAATTTGTCCACATTTCCCCAGAAATGTGGTGATGGACTTTTCCCTGCCATCACCTCATGCTTCTGGCCTTGCCTTGCGTGTCCACTCCTTATCCAAGCACTCTTGTGAGAAGGGACCTGTGAAGTCTCCATTTCTGAGGTCACCTGTTTAAAGTTCAGATGCTGTCAGCTGGCTCAGATGTTAGAGCTGGGAAATAAGTGATTGTCTTTTCTGAGGAGGCCCAGAAAAAGTTACCAGTTAGTGACAGAGCTGAGATTCGAACCTATGCTTCTAAGGACCCTTACTCATTTTCTGCTTTTATCGTAGAGGTGTTAACTTTTCTTTGCCTTTAAATGTAGTGAAAGTGTATCATAGTGAGACCTTCTTTTCGGGGAGTTAGAGCAATTTTGAGATTGGTGGGGAAAAGCCATTAACACTTTTGTTGATAATCTGAATCTATTGGCCAGGTGTGGTGGCTCATGCCTGTAATCCCAGCACTTTGGGAGGCCAAGGCAGGTGGATCACTTGAGGTCAGGAGTTTGAGACCAACCTGGCCAACATGGTGAAACCCCGTCTCTACTAAAACTACAAAAATCAGCTGGGAGTGATGGCTGGCGCCTGTAATCTCAGCTACTCGGGAGGCTGAGGCGTGAGAATCGCTTGAACCTGGGAGGCAGAGGTTGCCGTGATCCGAGATTGCACCACTGCACTCCAGCCTGGGCGACAGAGCGAGACTCTGTCTTAAAAAAAAAAAATTCTGAATCTATTGATAATCTGAATATCTGACATATGTAAACCACTCAGTAACATCCTGTTGTCAGAGAAAGCTAAACTAATCCTGCCCTGAGTTTTAAGCCTGCGCTTACAGTTGGACTTGTGATTTGATTTGATCTTTGTGTTTTTTTGGGGTATTTTGCTCCCTAGAACTCACCCCGAATTATTGTATATAGTAATCTGCCGCAGTTTTCTAAAGCAATTTATAAATAAAAGGAAAAATTACTACTTTTTTAGTGAGTCTATGTTCTTATTTATTATTCTACTATAATATAAATCCATGAATGCAGAAGGCTTCCCTCTGTGTTATTTGCAAATTTGGGTGTTCATAAAGGGTTTAGTAGGCAGCCTTCTGAATGCATGTTAAAGGCCTGTGCTGTATTGTATGAGCTTCTCTAGCCTTGTTTGGTTGATAAAAGCAAAAACTCTGTAAATATATTGAATGAATGAAAGAATAGCTGCTATTTGTTGTGAACTTGCTTTTTTACCAGACTCTGTTAAGCACATTACATATTTCTTTCTTTTTTGTTGCTCACAACAACTGTATGAGGAATATATTTTTATCCCTATTTTATAAAGAGGAAGCAGGCTCAAAGAAGTTTAATAAATTGCCTAGGGTCATGTAGCTAGTAAAGGTGGAGTCAGGATTCACACCCAGTTTCTTTGACTCTAGAGCCTTGCCCTTAACTCCTTTGCTCTGTTGCTGTGTAATGTAGGATGTGGTGCTATCGACTGATATTGCGTCCCTCCTCAGTCAGTCCTAATGGGCCCAGCAGTGTGGATGCAGAGCTGAACTCTGGAAGCTGCTTCACTCTTTATCCTGCATGACCAGTTCAAGTCAGAAACACACCCTTGCTTCCCTCATGGGCGGGGTTTCTGTTTGAGGAGAAGTCCTGTGAAGGCCAGGTGTGGCTTGACCTTCATGTGCCTGCACAGCCGGGCGCAAGCATCCCTGTGAGTCTCTCTCACAACTCTACCGCGAGGGCGTCATAGCTTTATCACACCTGTCGACCTCTGGTCCCGAGAGCATTCCTTGAGGCGGCTTGCCTCTGATACGGCTCATGCCTTTCATTCTGTGCATTTGCCCTTCCTTGTCCCATGCTTTATCTCTGGTCAGGTGTCACTTCCCCCGTGGAGCATCTCTGCTCACCCACTTGAAGTGTTTTCTCACGTCTGTTGGAGCTCTTTAGGGGGCAAAAGCCTCGTAGAATCTAGTCTCAGTTCCTTTGTGACTGAGGACAAGTTCTTGAGCCTTGTTAGTTTCAGTCTCCTTGTCTGTAAAATGGAAATATGATACTTACCTTAATAGGATCACTTTTGGGGTTAACTTTTAATTTAAAAATTTTTTTTTTTTACGTACAACTCCAGTCTCACGGTTCTAAAGATATTCCTAAAAAAGGCAGTAAGGTCGGCCGTGGGATGTCAGCTGGGGAAGCTTGCTTATTTCAGTCGATTCTTTGTCCAGGAGGCAGCATGGCCTAGGATAGTGTTCCTGAGCCCTGGGGAACCCTGCTGCCCATCTCAGACCACTTTATATTAGTTGGAGTTGGATAGGTCCCAGGGATAGTTACTGGTTTTCTTTTTTTTTTTTGAGACAGAGTCTTGCTCTGTCACCCAGGCTGGAGTGCAGTGGCGCAATCTCGGCTCACTGCAACCTCCACTTCCTGGGTTCAAGCGATTCTTCTGCCCCAGCCTCCCGAGTAGCTGGGACTACAGGTGCATGCCACCACACCCAGCTAATTTTTTGTATTTTTTAGTAGAGACAGGGTTTCAAGCTCCTGACCTCCTGACCTCGTGATCCACCCACCTTGGCCTCCCAAAGTGTTGGGATTACGGGTGTGAGCCACTGCCCAGCATTTTTTTTTTCCTCTCTTTCTGTAGCCCAGGCTGGAGTGCAGTGGCGTGATCTCGGCTCACTGCAACCTCTGCCGCCCGGGTTCAAGCGATTCTCCTGCTTCAGCCTCCTGAGTAGCTAGGATTACAGGCACCTGCCACCATGCCCAGCTAATTTTTGTAGTTTTAGTAGAGATGGGGTTTCACCATCTTGGCCAGGCTGGTCTTGAACTCCTGACCTTGTGATCCACCCGCCTCGGCCTCCCAAAGTGCTGGGATTACAGGCGTGAGCCACTGCGCCCGGCCAATGACAGGAATTCTTATAGGGCTGCTGGGAGACTCTAACAAAATGTTACAGTCCGTAGAGTGGCGCTTGGCACATGGCAGGTGCCCAGTTAATGTGGCTTATTATCATCATCTGGTATTCTCCATCTTCCCAGCCGTCATTTAAGTGACCTAGCTTCTTGGGCAAGTGAGGAAATTGGAATAACCATGTTGACTCCTGCATCCACACTAGGCGTCAAGTTCAAGTTATTTGTTATTAATACCAACAACAATAATAAAAGATAACCTGTGTTAAGTGCTTACTATGTGCCAGTCGCTCTGCTGTGTCATTAACTTATCCTTTCAACAGCCCTGTGAGGAGAAGGTGTTGATTATTTCCATTTCACTGGGGAGAAAATGAAGGTGCTGAGAGGTTGGGAAACTTGCTCATAGTCCCACAGCTATGTAAGTAGCAAGGCTGAGGTTCAAAGACTGATCTGACTGAAACGTGTGTTCCTAACTGCTCTGCCAGCATTCAGACAGTTTGGGCTGTGGCACACTGGACTGTCCTGCATCAAGAGTGACTCGCTACATTTGAACGATTCAGTGTCAAAAAGGTTCAGTCTCTTTATGCCCAAGATTCAAACTTTCATGGTTGGAAGAGACCTCAGAGGTCATCTAGGTTAACCTTGTGCCCAACCCTGCAGGCCTTTTGGCAAACTTCCTACTGGTCTTTTGGTGGCTGCCTGAATGTTTCTTAAGTGACAGTGTGAGAACTATTTATGAGACAGGCAACTTTATTTTTGGGTACTTACTTGTGTTGAGCATTGCCTTCTAGTAATTTGTGTCCGTCAGTTACTGTGTGACTGTGAAGTCCCTTCATACAGTAGCCCTTCGGGTGCTGGAAGCACAGGCTTGCTGCCCATTCGCTCAGCTTTGCTTCATGTGTCGCGACTTTCTGGTCTCCCTTCTCTAAACACTTTGCTGTTTCTGAATGTTCTTCCTGAGGTGAGATATGGGTTCCAGTTATGGTTGGATTCACAGAGAGAACGGCAGGACTGTTCCTCACCGTTGTCTCTGTCTCAGCCATTTCAGTGTTGCACTCATCCTATATGCAGCCAAAGCACTTAGGTCTTTTCCCCAGGAATTGTGCCCATCAGAACAGTCTTTCGCATCATGTACTTGAGGCACTTTTTTTAAAAAATTACTTTTAAATGTAGTCCTATTAAATTACATCTTGTTGATTTCAAACCTCTGCTTTCAGTCTGCTGAGTGCATTTTCATCGTAACTCTACCTTTCAGCTCCTAGCTCTACTCCTCAGCTTCTTGCTCTCCATTGTGTACACGTGGCTTCTGTTTCTTCATCCAGTGGTTGGTGAAGGGTGGGCAGTGTTTTCCAGTATCATAAGTCTTATTCTATTACCATAAGGCCCACAGTTCCTTTTACTGTCATGAGGAACTGGATTACGTGGCTTAATGAACTTGAAATAGAGCACCGTCTATGTATTCTCTGAATTTCTTGATCTGGTAATCCTATCAAAAAAGAAATGAGGTTAGTGTGGCTTTCTTCTTCTTTTTTTTGTTTCATCCACAGTCTTGGAGCTTGCTTCTTATGGAACTGTTGTCATTTCCTGTGGGAAAGATTTGGTTATTTATTTATTTATTTTTTAGAGATGGGGGTCTCACTGTGTTGCCCAGTGTGGTCTTGAACTTCTGGATTCAAGTGATCCTCCCACCTTAGCTTCCCAAAGTACTGGGATTACAGGCATGAGCCACAACGCCTGGCTAATTTTGTATTTTTAGTAGAGATGAGGTTTCTCCATGTTGGTCAGGCTGGTCTTGAACTCCCAACCTCAGGTGATCTGCCCGCCTCGGCCTTCCAAAGTGTTGGGATTACAGGCGTGAGCCACCGCGCCCAGCCTGCTGTCAGCATTTTTGATGAGCCTGTTCACTCTGGACTCTAATCTTTTCTTCATTAGCTCTTTTACAAACAGTTCATGCTCACCAAAGAAAATTTGTAACATAGAACAGGAAGAAAAGTTGCCCACGGTCTACCATCCAAACCCCGTCATTGTCAACAGTCTGTGTGTTTCCTTCTAATCTCTTATGGCAGTGAACTTTTGTTTTTCTCCTTTGTAGTCACACTGCTTTTTTCCATTCCCTGGACAGTCTATGGTCAGCATTTCCATGTTACTGTGTAGCCTGGCATTAGTCGTTCAGATTTGTGCCATTCTCATTGTAATCCATCTCTCTCCTACATGTGTGCCTTGGCCAGTTGTGCTCACCTAAAATTCGCTACCTTCTCTTTTCTAGGGAACCCCAGGAAATCCTTATTAGTGACCGGCAGTGCAATAGTGAACAGAGGCCTAAACGCGGATAAGGTTTATTGAGTCCAAGGGCCTTCTCGGTTCTTGGAATTAAAAGCCATGACTTTGGAAAAGAAACAGCCTAAGGGAAGTAAAGAGATGGTTTCCTAGAATGCAGCAGAAAGCAAGGAGAGTACTGAGTGATAGTAGAGGGAACAGACTGAGGATTAGGGAGAAAACATTAGGGAGACTTATTGATCTGACAAAAAATTTAATTTTAAATGAGACTAGCATAGAAAACAAAGACCAAAAAATGACAAAAATAATTATCAAGAGCATCATAACATTGTTCTAACATTACAACATTAAAAAAACCTATAGGTGAAGAAATACCTTAAAAGCAAACAGGAAAGAGTGTAAGGAACAAAATTTCTGGCCTCAGATGTCTTTTTTTTTTTTTTTTAAATAGAGAAGGTCTCACTGTGTCGCCCAGGCTGGTCTCAAACTCTTGGGCTCAAGCAATCCTCTCATCTCGGCCTCCCAGGGTGCTGGGATTACGGGCATGAGCCACTGCACCCAGCCTCACATGTCTATTTTAATTTAGGGAAAGTCGTACACATCAAAACTTGGGCAATGGATAATCCTGTTCAAAAGAAGCAGGTAAAGATACAAAGAACAAAAAAAGAGAGAGATGCAGGCGCTGGGTGCAGTGGTGCACACCTGTAATCCAACACTTTGGGAGACCAAGACAGACAGATCACTTGAGGTCAGGAATTCAAGACCAGCCTGGGCAACATGGTAAAACCCCATCTCTGCAAAAAATAAAAAAAGTTAGCTGAACATGGTGGTTTTTTCTTTTGAAACAAAGTCTTACTCTGTTGCCCAGGCTGGAGTGCAGTTGTGCGATCATGGCTCATTGCAGCCTCAACCTCCGGGGCTCAGGCGATCATACCACCTCAGCCTCCTGAGTACCTGGGAGTATAGCTGTACACCACCACACTCAGCTAATTTTTAAAATTTTTTGTAGAGATGGGGTCTCCCTGTGTTACCCAGGCTGGCCTCTCGAACTCCTGGACTCAAGCAGTCCTCCCACCTCAGCCTCCCAAAGTGCTGGGATTACACGCATGAGCCACCATGCCCACCTGGATTCATAAATCTTCATGGTGTCTTTATCTTTTTAAATCTGGGATGTCAGGAAAGCACTCAACTGAATTAGTCTGGCCACACTCACATGGGCTCATGTTAAACCCATCTCTTAACTCTTTGAGATTTAAAATTATTATGTGTTTAAAATTATTAAACACATTTTTTTGTTTGTAAAATTTTTTTGTTTTAAATAGAAGTAATAGCATATATCTGCAGAAGAAGGATGGGCTAAAAAATTTTTAAATTTTGTTAATAGCATGTAAAAACATGCTTGGTAGTAATAGACATTAAATCCTTTTTTTATTTTTATTTTTTATTTTATTTTATTTTTTTTTGAGATGGCGTCTCGCTCTGTCACCCAGGCTGGAGTGCAGTCGTGCGATCTCGGCTCACTGCAACCTCCGCCTCCCGGGTTCAAGTGATTCTCCTGCCTCAGCCTCCCGAGTAGCTGGGACTACAGGTGCCTGCCACCACACCTGGCTAATTTTTTTGTATTTTTAGTAGAGACGGGGTTTCACCGTGTTAGCCAGGATGGTCTCGATCTGACCTTGTGATCCGCCCACCTTGGCCTCCCAAAGTGCTGGGATTACAGGCATGAGCCACCGCACCTGGCCATTAAATTCTTTTTTACATTATTATTTTATTTATTTTAATTTTTGTGGGTACATAGTAGGTGGGTATATTTATGGGGTACATGAGATGTTTTGATACAGGCATGTGACATGAAATAAGCGCATCATGGAGAATGGGGTATCCATCCTCTTTTTTTTTTTTTTTTTGCGGCGGAGTCTTGCCCTGTCGCCCAGGCTGCAGTGCAATGGCACAATCTCGGCTCTGCCTCCCAGGTTCGAGTGATTATCCTGCCTCAGCCTCCCAAGTAGCTGGGATTACAGGCACATGCCACCACACATGGCTAATTTTTGTATTTTTAGTAGAGACAGGGTTTCATCATGTTGGCCAGGCTGGTCTCGAACTCCTGACATCAAGTGATCCACCCGCCTTGGCCTCCCAAAATGCTGGGATTACAGGTGTAAGCCACTGTGCCCAGCCCCCTCAAGCTTTTATTGAGTTACAAACAATCCAATTACACTCTTTATGTTATTTTAAAATTTACAATTAAATTATTATTGACTGTAGTCACCCTACTGTGCTGTTAAACAGTAGATCTTATTCTTTCTATTTTCTTATGGACCCATGAACCACCCCCTTGACAGAATTGCTTCAGAGAAGGAAGGGAAAGAAGGGATGTGGAGAGGCACTGTGGGCCCCAGTTTCATATGTAATGTTTTGTGTGCCTGAGATCTTATAACGAATTAAGCATAAAGGTAGGTAGTAGATATATAGATATTTTAAATTTACTTTTTCTTTCCTTTTTTTTTTTGAGACAGAGTCTTGCTCCGTCGCTAGGCTGGAGTGCAGTGGTGCGATTTTGGCTCACTGCAAGCTCCGCCTCCCGGGTTCACGCCATTCTCCTGCCTCAGCCTCCCAAGTAGCTGGGACTACAGGCACCCGCCACCACACCCAGCTAATTTTCTTGTATTTTTAGTAGAGACGGGGTTTCACCATGTTGGCCAGATGGTCTCGACCTCTTGACCTCGTGATCTGCCTGCCTCTGCCTCCCAAAGTGCTGGGATTACAGGCTTGAGCGACCGCGCCTGACCTTAAGTTTATTTATTGATACATTTACAAATTTTGCAATTAAGATTAAAGGAGATAATGTACTTAAAATATGTAGTAAAAAAAGCCGGGTGTGGTGGCTCATGCCTGTAATCCCCGCACTTTGGGAGGCCGAGGCAGGCGGATCACCTGAGGTCGGGAGTTCGAGACCAGCCTGACCACCATGGAGAAACGTCGTCTCTACTAAAAATACAAAATTAGCATGGTGTGGTGGCGCATGCCTGTAATCCCAGCTACTTGGGAGGCTTAGACGGGAGAATAGCTTGAACCTGGGAGGCGGAGGTTGCAGTGAGCCGAGATTGCACCATTGCATTCCAGCCTGGGCAACAAGAGTGAAACTCCATCTCAAAAAAAAAGAAAAAAAAAAAGGTAGTTTAAAAAAGTACGCAATTGGCTGGGCGCCATGGCTCACACCTGTAATCCCAGCACTTTAGGAGGCCAAGGCGGGTGGATCACGAGGGCAAGGGATGGAGACCATGCTGACCAACATGGTGAAACCCCATCTCTTAAAAATACAAAATTAGCCGGGTGTGGTGATGTGCTCCTATAGTCCCAGCTACTGGGGAGGCTGAGGCAGGAGAATGGCTTGAACCCAGAAGGCAGAGGTTGCAGTGAGCCGAGATCGTGCCACTGCACTCCAGCCTGGCGACAGAGCGAGACTCCATCTCAAAAAATAAAAAGTATGCAGTCCTGATAAGGCTAAGTTTCTTTTTTGACCATAGCCTTCAACCTTTCTGCCTCCTCAGAAGTAACAGCAGTTATCAGTGTGACTCATATTGGCCTTTTCTGAGTGTCTGTGTACATAAATATATACCCTTAGTAAATGTATGGTATTGTTTAATGTCATCACCTTGCATGTAATTTTTTACAACTTGTTTTTTCACTCTGTGATATATCTTAGAATCTTTCTGTGGTATATAATTATCTCATTTTTTACCACATAATATTTTATAATGTGGATAAAGCATAATTTATTACCCTGGTAACTACTGGGTTATTAGAAATAGTGCCTTAGCAAACATCTTCGTATGAGCTACTTTGTGAACCCGCATGTATGTGTTTGTTTAGGGTCAATACTGAGGACTAGAATTCCTAGATCCGTAGGGCACGTGCAAAATTACGTTTTTTATAGACCCTTCCATTTGCCCTTTGGAGTGACGATGCCCACCAGCCGGGGAAGTAAGTCTTTCCCCTACTTACTGCCAACATTTCACACTAAAAGATGTAAGATATCTCGATTCAAGTACCAGAGACGCAGGAAAAATAAGATGTAAAATCTGGTCCGTGAAAACTGGTATCTTCTTGTTTTCATGTGCATGTTAATGATTGGTAGTGAGGTCAACCCATCTCCTCATATATTTATTGGCCTTTTGTATTTCCTTTTATGTAAATTGCTTACTCATGTCCTTTGCGCATTTTTATTTTGGGTTGTCTTTTTCTTCTTAATTGACTTGTAGGATCTCTTTAGTTTCATGCTTTGACATAGTCACGGGCAGCATCTCTTCTCTTTCAGAATTGTCTCCACTACTGCGCGTTTCTCTTTAACATACATTTAAAAATTTTAGAATCAGCTGGTTAACTTCAACAAATACTCCTGTTGAGCTTGATAGTGCTCTGATTGCTACAGATTAATGTGGGGAGAGGTATCGTGTATTTTATCAACACCCTTTGTTTAATCTTTCTGAGCCTGATAGGCCTGTTCTGAATTAATGCTGTCGTTGAGTGATAAAAATTAAGATAGTTTACCTTACTGTTATGTCTCGTGCTCTTTTGAAATAATTATAGTTTCTCTCAGCATGTTTCTTTCTAAACTCGTGTTGTCTGAACTATTAGGAAGGAGTGTGGATGGGATGTGCAGTTGCGGACAGGAAAATTCTATCATCTTTTCTGTGTCTTGTCTTTCTAGCAATCCCCAAGGTGAGACTGGAGACAATCTATATTTGCGGAGTAGATGAGATGAGCACCCAAGATGTCTTTTCCTATTTTAAAGAATATCCTCCAGCTCACATCGAATGGTTGGATGATACCTCCTGTAAGTACACCCGAGTTTCCTGTGAATATGCTTTCGTTGATGATTTTTCAAGAGTTCTTGCCGTCAGAGATGGTGAATGGTTCTGGCCCATACTACTTGTTTATGCCTAACTTCTGCTGTTAGTCCAGGAGAGAAAAAATTGTCGAGCAGTGAAACGCAGCATGCCCTTGCCAGTCTGCCAGCTCATACCCCATAGTGTCCCACGTCAGCTGAGAGGTGGTGGCCAGGGCTCTAGGAGGTGGGTTACTGGCCTCTGAATCTGCCGTACTTGATTGAGGCCTCTTTAACACTCACCTTTTCCCAACAAAGGAGAGGATCCAACTGCGTAGACTTGGGGCTGCATTTTCAGAGCCTTGGACTTTGTCATTACTGCCTTCTGTACTGTTACTCAGAAGGCTGACTCTGCCTGTGTCTCTGACCTAGAGATAGACCAGAATAGACACTGGACAGAGTGTCATTCTGAATAGACAGAATGACCTAGAGCTAAACCCTCTACTAGACCTCTCATTTCTGCTTGCCTTGAACTGTGTGTTCTAGAATGTCACCTGCTTGTCCTGACCCATGAGCTTTCCAACTTGTGGGCCAACTGTAATTTTTAACTTGCCTGCTTACTGTAAGTCTGGCCTGACCTCTTGTTACTGCTTTGCTGGCTTCTTGTCTTGACTTACTTCTAGTCTGGCTTTACTTGCTGCCAGCTGGCTGACCCGCTGGGTAGCACCCTAGATGGCAGCCGGTTTTCTTAGCTGCTCTCGTAGGAAGATGTTTTCATTGAAAGACAAACATGACTGAGTGAAACATTTTTCTCCTGTTTTCTTTCTGTTTAACTTACACTATCCAAATCGGGACTTGGCAGACCTTTTTCTGTAAAGGGCTGGGATGCAGATACTTGAGGCTTTGTAGGCTTAACGGTCTCTGTCACATCTGCTCAGCTCTGCTGTGGTAGCATGAAAGCAACTATAAATAATACATAAACTATGAGTCTGGCTGTTTTCCAGTAGAACTTTATTTACAAAAACAGGCGGTAGGCCAGGCACGGTGGCTCACGCCTGTAATCCCAGCACTTTGGGAGGCCAGGGCGGGAGGATCACTTGAGATCAGGAGTTCAAGACCAGCCTGGCCAACGTGGCAAAACCCCGTCTCTACTAAAAATACAAAAATTAGCCTCATGTGGCGATGCACACCTGTAATCCCAGCTATTCAGGAGGCTGAGGCAGGAGAATTGCTTGAATCTGGGAGGCAGAGGCAGCAGTGAGCCAAGATAGTGCCACTATACTCCAGCCTGGGCAACAGAGTGAGACTCCATCTCAAAAAGAAAGAAAAAACAAAAACAAAAGCAGGTGGTAGATGTGTGTAGTTTATTGTACGTTAATTAAACCTAAATAAAGCTGGTACAAATGTAAATAAACAACAGGTGGCGGGCTAGATTTTGCTTGAGGGTTATAGTTTACTATCCCTGATTTAAGTCATTAAAACTGTGACTAAGGTATATTAGAATTGGAGGGACTCTCAGAATTACATAGTTCACCTACCTTGTATTATTTATCAGAACCTGAGAAACAGAGGAAGGAACATATTTGCCTCAGGCCACATGGCACATTAGTAACAGAAGTGAGAGCCTCAGAGCTTCATTTCCCAAACTGAGATATAGGGGACACGTAGTTTTGAGAAATACTCTTTTAAGTTTATTTTCTGTAAGATTTCTCAAAGGTCTTTTCTTGCTAAATTATCTTCCTTAAAGAGGCACATTAAATTAGTTGCTACAAAGCCAACTGGCTGTCATGCCTCCGTTCTACATATCCCAGGGATACCTTCATCATCCACGTTTTCCAATGGGAATGATGAAGGGGGAATTCGTTTAGCATGTCCTGACAAGGAGCAGCAAAGGGCTTCCCTGTAGGGGGCGGTAGTGTAAAGGATAATCCAAACTTACTTGACAGTTATCAAGAACTGCTAATACTTACATATTGAGTGTTTAACTACCTGTGTTCTGTTCCAAGTAGTTTTAATATACACAACTCTTTTTCATGGAATACTTAAGTTATTTTGTGGAACCCAGTTTGGAAACGCAGCTCTAGGCTAATTTCATCAGAGAGATTTTACTACCCTTTTCTTTCTTTTCCCTCCCCTTCCCTTCCATCTTTTCCCTTCCCCCTTCCCCTTTCCCCCTTCCCTTCCCCCTTCCCTTTTCCTTTCCGTTCTGTTCCATTCTGTTCCATTCCTTTTGTTTTTTCTTGACAGAGTCTCGCTCTGTCGCCCAGGCTGGAGTGCAGTGTGGCATCATCTCGGCTCACTGCAAGCTCTGCCTCCCAGGTTCACGCCATTCTGCCTCAGCCTCCGGAGTAGCTGGGACCACAGGTGCCCGCCACCACGCGCGGCTAATTTTTTGTATTTTTAGTAGAGACGGGGTTTCACCGTGTTAGCCAGGATGGTCTCGATCTCCTGACCTCGTGATCCGCCTGGCTCGGCCTCCCAAAGTGCTTTCTCTCTCTCTCTTTTTCTTTCTTTCATCTCTCTCTCTCCTTCCTTCCTTCCTTCTCTTTCTGTCTCTCTTTCTCTTTCTTTCTGTCTTTCTTTTTTATTTATTTTTAACTTTTCATTTCTTTTGAGACAAAGTCTCACCCTGTTACCCAGGCTGGAGTGCAGTGGTGTGACCTTGGCATACTGCAGCCTCAATATCCTAGGCTCAATCCATTCTCCCGCCTCGGCCTCCCAAGTAGCTGGGACTACCGGCTCATGCCACCATGACTTTTGTATTTTTTTGTAGAGACAGGGTGTCACTATGTTGCCCAGGATGATCTCACTCCAAGCGAGTCTCCTGCCTTGGCCTCCCAAAGTACTGGGGTTATAGGCGTGAGTCACGATGCCTGGCCTATATTTCTCTTCATTAGTTGGTTTGTATATTTACTGATGATAATCTGTTGCTAGATGAGGCTGTAGTGATGAATGCGATGCAGAATCTGCTGTCAAGAAGCTTGCCATTTCCATGCTGTGTAATGTCTTATTTTACATTTTATTTTAGGTAATGTAGTTTGGCTGGATGAAATGACAGCCACACGAGCACTTATCAATATGAGCTCCCTGCCTGCACAGGATAAGATCAGAAGCAGGGATGCCAGTGAGGACAAGTCAGCTGAGAAAAGGAAAAAAGGTAACTGAACACAAAGGAGGGAACTGGGGTCTGAAAGTCCTCTTCTTTACACAGTCCTGTTTCTGAGCAGAGCTCTATATAGCATCTCATCACCAAGTGTTTCTGAACTAATCTATGATGCTTGAGATCATCAGGAAATAGGAGAAAATACTGGACTTTTAAAATTATATGAGATAGTTCATCTTGTATCTCATTATATGAAATATTTTATCTTGTTTCATCTTGTCCTTCACATTCCGTTTTAGACAAGCAGGAAGACAGTTCAGATGATGATGAAGCTGAAGAAGGAGAGGTTGAAGATGAGAACTCAAGTGATGTAGAGGTTAGTAATAGGGGAAAGATAGATGTAAAGTTATTGTAAAAAATTGCTCACTGTCTTTTTAACTTAAGCCTTAAAGACTTAGTTAAGTTGTGTTTTTTCTCTAGCTTTCACCATTAGACCTTCTGAGGGTGCACCAGGCTCTTGTCCTTTAAGTTAGTGTGGATATAGCGATTCACCTTGAAATCTTAGAATAGTGCTCATGCTTCTACAAAAAAAGAAAATAGTTTTATTGAGAAATACTTTGAAGTGTTATCTAATTAGTAAAATGAAGAAACAGCAAGTAATGGCATACTTCCTAATGGATTATGTACTGTTGTTAAAAATATTAACATGCATTCATTTAAAAAATATTTACTGAGTACCTATTATATACCATATTCTAAGTGCTAGGGTTATAGCTTCAAGCAAAACAAAGTCCTGGCCCTCTCGGAGCCTGCATTCTAGTGGGGAGTGCAGAGGATACACTGATGCACAGATACCTCATACTGTGTCAGGTGGCAATGAGTGTTGTGAAAAGAGTAGGGGATAGAGAATGATGGAGACTGTTCTTTTAGACAAGGTGGGCAGGGGAAGTCTCTGAGTTAGAAATTCTACAGCGGAACTAGTGCTATAATGCTTGTAAGTATTAAAGGTAGAATGCTTTTCTTAATGGTAGCTTTACTACTGAAGAAATATCAAAAGGACTTTAATTTTTATATTAAAAATACTCTTCTTTCTTAAGTTGGATACGTTGTCTCAGGTAGAAGAGGAGTCTTTGTTAAGAAACGATCTTCGTCCAGCTAACAAACTTGCTAAAGGAAATAGGTTATTCATGAGATTTGCTACAAAAGGTAAATGTAATATTTGGTATTGTTTTATATTTTCAATCAAAATGATTTATTATGGAGTGACATCCTTCTTTTTTGAATAGAAGTTAGATCAAGTAATCTCAAAGTTCCCTTCAAACTATAATATTCTGCGCTTATGAAATAATTGCTTGACACCTGAGTTGGAGTTTCTGACTTTAAAAGTGAATATTAACTATTTGTATGTTTCTGTGACTTCTGGCTAAAGTTATTTTCTGTTGAAACTGGTTTGCCTCATATATTTTCAGCCAGTTACCATCTGAATTATGAAAACTTTCAAATGAAACTTTATTTATTACAGCAACGTCCTCCTGAACATTGCCAGTGTACCATTCGGTTCTAATTCCCTTCTCATAAGATTGTTTACACACGGTGACTTTTGGTGGGCATTTAAAAATGTGTGTGTATGTGTATATATGTATGTGTATGTATGTGTATATATGTATATGTATGTATGTATCGCTTGTATGTGTGTATGCATGTGTATGTATGTATATGTATGTATGTGTATATAAGTATGTGTATGTATGTATATGTGTGTGTATGTGTGTATGTGTGTATGTATGTGTATGTATGTATGCATGTGTATGTATGTATGTGTATATAAGTATGTGTATGTATGTATATGTGTGTGTATGTGTGTGTGTGTGTATCTATGTATGTATGTGTATGTATGTATACACATATACACATATTGGTTTTTTTAATCATTTGAGAGTTAGTTGAAGATAAAAACCCATCACCCCTAAATGTATTCCAAAGAATAAGAACATTGTTTTATACATAGCACACTTAACAAAATCAAGAAATTTAACATTAATACAGTACTGTTACCTAATCCGTAGTCGATATTCAAATTTTGTCAGTTGTTCCAATAATGTCCTTTATATATTCCCCGCCCAGCCCCAGGTCTAGGATCCATCCAGGACTGAGTGTGTAAGTATGTAATGTTTCCTTAGTCCCCCTTAAGCTGAAACTACTTCTATCCTCCCATGTTTTCCAAGAATATAGGTTTACTATTTTATACAATGTCCCTCAGTTTGGGTTTGTCTGATGATTCCTCCTGATCGAATTTGGGTTGTGCATTTGAGACAGGCGTGCCACAGAAGCGATGTCATATCATTTCCAGAGCATCATGTCAGGAGGCCCTGGATACTTACTCGTCCCAGTCCTAGGGACGTTCACTTTATTCACTTGGTTAAGGTAATCATCACTAGGTTTTTCCGCTGTAAAGTTGCTATTCTTCCATTTGTAATTTAAAAATTGGTGGGCTGGCTGGTTACAGTGGCTCGTGCCTGTAATTGCAACACTTTGGGATGCTGAGGCAGAAGGATCACTTGAACCCAGGAGTTCGAGACCAGGCTAGGCAACATAGGAAGACCTCATCCCTATTTTAAAAAATAAAATGATTAAAATAAAAAATTGGTGGGCAGATACTTTGAGATCACGTAAATAGCCTCTTGCTCATCAGAGCTTCATGCAGTAGGTTTAGTATCTGTTGATGCCTTTCTGACTATATCATTTCTTTACTAGTAGACAGGTGCTCTAAGGAAGAGCCTTCTGTTTTTACCTGTTTGTTTATTTACATCAGTTTAGAATCATGGATTCTTTATTCAGTGGGTTATCATCCATGGATATCAGTATTTTATTTTATTTATTTTTTTGTTTGTTTTGAGACGGAGTGTTGCTCTGTCACCAGGCTGGAGTGCAGTGGCGCGATCTTGGCTCACTGTAACCTCTGCCTCCCTGCAACCTCTGCCTCCTGGGTTCAAGCAATTCTCCTGTCTCAGCTTCCCTAGTAGCTGGGACTACAGGTGCATGCCACCATGCCCAGCTAATTTTTGTATTTTTAGTAGAGATGGGGTTCACCATGTTGGCCAGGATGGTCTCGATCTCTTGACCTTGTGATCCGCCCGCCTCAGCCTCCCAAAGTACTGGGATTACAGGCGTGAGCCATCGCGCCCAGCCTAATATCAGTATTTTAATTTACAAATTGTCTTGGATTTGGCCAGTAGAGCCCCTTCAAGCTGTTTTGACGTACTCCATGATTCTTTAAGCACTTTCTTTCTTTATGGCACAACAAAACGTCTTGCTTTTCCAGACTCATTTTGCATCTTACCTGCTCCACATCTGGAATCAGCCATTTCTCCAAGGAGCTGGTGGGCATGGTTTGAGGGGTTCGGGGGTTGGGGGCTATACATACTGGTTTGTGTTGTCACATTTACCTACAGCCCTGGATATATTTACAGTGGTGTTTGTTCTTTACAGTCAGAGTGTCCAAGAACTGTGGAAGGTCTTTGTATTACTACTTTTGACAAAAATTTATGATGACTGACCACCTTTCTTTCCTGTTAACTGACATTTCAACTTGACAAATGTGATCTTTACCACATTTACTCATTTGAGTGGCTGAGTACATTCTACATGTATAGTATTATGCTGTTTTCTTTAAGCCATTTTGAGGAGCACAATAAGCTGGAAAAATGATTTACCAAATATATGGAATTATATGTAGTCTGTTTCCTTAATCCTGATTCTGTGTTGTTGGCACGTGATCCTTCAGAAGTGAATATCATCTTTCATGGGGTGGCAAAAATGCCACTATTTTGAGAAAGTCTTTTTGATTCCTGGGTACCTGTAATGACCTAAAGCTCTTTTATGCCTTTTGGAACCTTGTATCTTGTATTGTTTATTTTTGTTTTCTCCATTAAGTCATCTGGCTCCAAACAGCAGTTTTAACCTCATTCGTCTCTGTATTTTGCTTTATCCCCTCTACACTGCATTGCTGTAGTGGGCACTCAGAGTGTGAATGTTGGTAGTGGATTTTTACTTTTTGTTGGCAAATTGCGC
Source organism: Pan paniscus (assembly GCF_029289425.2). Lineage (NCBI taxonomy): Eukaryota > Metazoa > Chordata > Mammalia > Primates > Hominidae > Pan > Pan paniscus. Next base: position 11,434,082 of record NC_073268.2, on the reverse strand, counting down.
TGATCTGATTCCAGCTATGGAAAACATTAAAAAAAAAATTCAACATTGTCTTTACACTCACAGGAAATCCTAGGTAACTATTGTCATTAATTTTTAGATGACAAAAAGGAACTTGGAGCAGCCAGAAGAAGTCAGTATTACATGAAATATGGGAATCCAAATTATGGAGGCATGAAAGGAATTCTTAGCAATTCATGGTGAGTCCAAAACCTTCAAATGCCATAGTACTTGAGTTTTTCTTAATCCTTCAGTTGGTATTCTGTGGTGAAATGTCTAAACCCTGTGTAAACTGGAAGGAAAACAAGAGGGAAGAATTCAAGGTTCTTAGATGTGGTAAATGATGGGGAATGCTGAGTTGTAGTTACATTTAAAATATCTGTGTTAGTACCCAACATTGTGTCAATGTGTAGTTGAAATGAATTAGCGAGCCCAGACACGGTGGCTCACGCCTGTAATCCCAGCACTTTGGGAGGCCGAGGCCAGCAGATCACCTGAGGTCAGGAGTTCGAGACCAGCCTGGCCAACATGGTGAAACCCCGTCTCTACTAAAAATACAAAAATTAGCCATGCATGGTGGTGGGCGCCTGTAATCCCACCTACACGGGAGGCTGAGGCAGGGGAATTGCTTGAACCCAAGAGGCAAAGGTTGCAGTGAGCTGAGATGGTGCCATTGCACTTCAGCCTGGGAGAGAGATTGAGACTCCATCACAAAAAAAAAAGAAAAGAAAAAGAAATAGTGGATTTCAAGGTCCTTCCTATCAGTTTTTGATTGTGTGCTTGTTTTGGCATTCTTGCAGGAAGCGAAGATATCATTCCCGTCGTATTCAGCGGGACGTGATCAAGAAGAGAGCCCTGATTGGGGATGACGTTGGCTTGACGTCGTATAAACATCGACATTCTGGTAGTTGCCTGCTCAGCTCTTGGGTAGACACATGTTTGGCTCCTGAAATCATATTTTTATTCTTAATGCAATCTTTTAAGGTTCCAAACTTTATCATCCTCTCTTCCTTGCCCTCACCCTCTGCCAACATATAGGAAAGTAAGTCAAGTCACAATTAATTTTAAGTTGCCCAAAGAGGTCAAATGATTTTATAAAAGCTGTTCTATCAAAAAAGGCAAAATATGACATAGGAAAAATTACAACAGAACTTTCCTTAGGATCCTAATTTTTCTACTATTAATATCAACAGCTGCATGAAAACAATTTTTTTTTTTTTTTAAGACGGAGTCTCGCTCTGTCTCTCAGGCTGGAGTGCAATTGCTTGATCTCGGCTCACTGCAACTCTGCCTCCTGGATTCAAGCAATTCTCCTGCCTTAGCCTCCCGAGTAGCTGGGACTACAGGCATGCGCCACCATGCCCAGCTAACTTTTGTATTTTTAGTAGAGATGGGGTTTCACCATGTTGGCCAGACTGGTCTCGAACTCCTGACCTTGTGTTCCACCCACTTTGGCCTCCCAGAGTGCTGGGATTACAGGTGTGAGCTACCGCGCCTAGCCAAAAACAATTTTTGAAATTATTTTATCAGATGAACTGATTGTATTGTTCTTTTTCTGTATTAAAAATAGGCTGCTGTGTTGAGTGCTTTGTGCTTGTTGGTTTGTGCATGTGAATGCCTCAGAAGAGTGGGATATCATGACTTGGGTTTCTTTCTCCTTTTTTTGGTGCTTATTGTAAAAGAACCATTTTACTTATGTTTTATAAAGAATTGTTCTTGTTTTGAGCCTAATCTATGGAATCTTCTACATGCCTAATAGAACTAGTCAAGTCAGCATACAAAATAACATATACACACATTTATCATTGTAATGGGGACAGAAAGGGATGAAGTCTAGATGTTTTATTTAATATGTATATACAAAATTGTATATTTGAGATCTACATGTTAATAATACACATAGGATGGGAACAATGGCTCACACCTATAATCCCAGCACTTTGGGAGGCCAAGGCAGGAGGATCACTTGAAACCAGGAGTTTGAGACCAGCCTGGGCAACATAGTGAGACCTTGTCGTTACAAAAAATTAAAAAATTAGCCAGACCAGGCATGATGGCACATACCTGTGGTCCCAGCTACTTGGGAGGCTGAGATTGCCTGAGCCTGGGAGGTCAAGGCTGCAGTGAGCCAAGATTGTGCCACCGTATTCCAACCTGGGCGACAGAGCAAGACTTTGTCTCAAAATAATAGTAATAATACACATACTTTACTGTTACACAGTTACACTTTTCCAATTTGAGTTACTTTAAAATATTTTCATCATATACTTTTTATATCCATATTAAGGAAATTAAAAAGCAAATTGCCCCTATTTCTAGTACCCTGTATGATGACTGAGTTCATCTTACATTTTTCCCATTTGTTTTCATAATAAATAGTATAACTCTTGGGAACATATACTTTATATTCTACTTCTTTCGTTTATTGTATTTTTCCATTTTCATTATTCATGGTGCTTATGTTCTATAAAGTCACTGTGAACACTGAAGTAGCAAATACTGAATCGTACATAGCCTCTGGCCACATCATTTTTGTCAGTTGATCAATATGTAACCTTGTTTTACATATGTTTCTCTCTTTTTTTTTTTTTGAGACAGAGTCTTGCTCTGTTGCCCAGGCTGGAGTGCAGTGGCGCGATCTCGGCTCACTGCAACCTCCGCCTCCCGGGTTCACGCCATTCTCCTACCTCAGCCTCCCGAGTAGCTGGGACTACAAGCGCACACCACCACACCCGGCTAATTTTTGTTGTATTTTTTAGTAGAGACAGGGTATTACCATGTTAGCCAGGATGGTCTCGATTTCCTGACCTCGTGATCTGCCCACCTCGGCCTCCCAAAGTGCTGGGATTACAGGCGTGAGCCACCGCGCTGGGCCCATATGTTTCTCTTTAAGACACCTTATTTAAGACACATTGTTGATTCGTTAACATTGAGTTCACAGCCAGTAGCCCTATAACTCATGCCTGAATGCCTTACCTGATATGGTATTTTTCCACAAGGCACATCACAGCCCCCTTGCATCTAGGAACACTAGGCAGCACTTCGGCACGACACTCAGGGCCATTTTAAGCAGTGAAATCACTAGCAGCAGGGACAGAAGTGTGAAAAATGTGCCACTCGGTGGACTGAAACAGACGCTTGTTTACAGCATGAGATGAAACAGGAAGGCGGAGTGTTGCTTTGTTTGACCTCCGCTGGGAGTGTGTGTGCCTGGTGACTCAGATTTTTTTGCCACTCTGTGCGTGCCAGCAAATGACCATGGAAGCATTGCATGTGTTCATTTTGGAGTTACAAATAAATTTGGTAAATTTGCAAATAGAAAATCTGTGAATAATAAAGGTCAGTTGTATTTTAAATGACTTTATGGTGTTTGGTTAGGCTGCTACATCTTACTTTACCTAGCCATCCTCCTGTTGCAGTATCAGAGTAATGTCCATTTGGCACTATTATAGATAGTGCTCCAATAAAATGTCAGGGATGGGAACCCCACCTTTTAAAAAGGTCACCGATGTAGAGTAGAAAATCATACTTGTTAATTTTAGTGCTTTTCCTAATGTTTTCTGGTTAAATTTCTTCAGGGCTAGTGAATGTTCCCGAGGAACCCATTGAAGAGGAGGAAGAGGAGGAGGAGGAGGAAGAGGAAGAGGAAGAAGAAGCCCAGGACATGGATGCAGATGACAGAGTGGTGGTAGAGTACCACGAGGAGCTCCCGGCTCTCAAGCAGCCCCGGGAGCGGAGCGCGTCTAGACGGTCCAGTGCCAGCAGCTCAGACTCAGATGAAATGGACTATGATCTAGAACTGAAAATGATTTCCACGCCTTCACCAAAGAAAAGCATGAAAATGACTATGTATGCTGACGAAGTGGAATCTCAGTTGAAAAATATTAGGTAAAAATTTGTTTTATCAAAGCTAGCTTTTAATTTGATTTTAAATACGAATATAACTTCTTAATTCCTCCTAATTTTATAATATCTTTTATCTATTCTGATTTCAGTCCCTTGTAGGAGTTTAATAAACGCATCCAGTATTTCCTCTATACAAGCAGTGATTCTTGTTATAAAAACAAAAGACAACATAGAAAGTGAAAATCATCTGTATTCCCATTCTTTCTCAACAATAACTACTGTTAGCAATTTGGCGAATAACCTTTCAGCTATTTGTGTGTGTGTGTGTGTGTGTGTGTGTGTGTGTATGTGTGTGTATGGCACAGGGAAAAACTGTAGATATATTTGTATAAAAGTATACTTTTTATAAAGATGAGGTTATGCTATTTATAGTTTTGCATTGTGCATTTTTCACTTAATATATTGTAGACATTATTTTTTCAACTGTATATAGTCTGTTGTTTGAAAGTATCATGATTTATTTAACGAATTCCTTTTTGATGGACTTTAGGTTTCTATTTTCTTACAATTGCACTAACTCAATAAATTCCTCAAAGTCCAGTTATTACACAAAACAATATGTGTTTAAAAAGATGGTAAGTATTGCTTTATTTTTTTCCAGAAGGGTTTTTTGTGTGTTTTTATTTTTTTTTGAGACGGAGTCTCGCTCTGTCACCCAGGCTGGAGTGCAGTGGCGCGATCTCGGCTTACTGCAAACTCCGCCTCCCAGGTTCACGCCATTCTCCTGCCTCAGCCTCCCGAGTAGCTGGGACTACAGGCGCCCGCCACTACTCCTGGCTAATTTTTTGTAATTTTAGTAGAGACGGGTTTCAGCACGTTGGCCAGGATGGTCTCAATCTCCTGACCTCGTGATCCACCTGCCTCAGCCTCCCAAAGTGCTGGGATTACAGGCATGAGCCACCATGCCCGGGCTCAAAAGGGTTTTAATCCCAGAAGGGTTTTAATCACTCACATTACCACCTGTTACCTACAAGCTCAGCAGCCTTAGCTATTACCATTCTTTCTAATGTTAGCTAGTTTCATGAACAAAAAAAAAATAGTTATTTTAATGTGCATGTCTTTGATTACTACTAGGGGTGAGCAGATTCTGTGCAGGCAGAATCCACAGTTCTAAGGGTTAGAGTCTAGGGATGCTCTGTGTAACATAGTATGTTTGTGGGGAGGGGAAAAGACCATTCAAGCTGATTGTTTGTATGGCCTTGTTCACCACGTTCTTTTTTTTTTTTTTGAGACGGAGTCTCGCTCTGTCGCCCAGCCTGGAGTGCAGTGGAGCGATAACACGATCTCGGCTCACTGCAAGCTCCGCCTTCTGGGTTCACAGCATTCTCCTGCCTCAGCCTCCCGGGGAGCTGGGAGTACAGGCCACCACGCCCGGCTAATTTTTTGTATTTTTAGTAGAGACGGGGTTTCACTGTGTTAGCCAGGATGGTCTCGATCTCCTGACCGCGTGATCCGCCCGCCTCGGCTTCCCAAAGTGCTGGGATTACAGGCATGAGCCTGTTCACATTCTTATTTTTAGTTTTCAGAGAGCTTTCTGGTAGAGAATGCTGCCGGAATGGTGCTGGCACCTAGCATGGTAGCATATCTCTTTGAAAGAGAAGTCTGCCCTTTAAAGAGCGAGACTGTAGACTATACTGTGTGTTGACTACAGCCACATCACAGCATGTGTGAGTGGAAGCCCCAATCTCTTTGTAGGCCTCTACTTAATGTTTGTCCCAGAAAAGGGTGACTTTTAGTTGTATGCTGTGTAATAGCACATACACATGTGGAAACCACCTTCGAAAACCTGCTCACCAGGACCAGTCTCTTTAGAGCAGGCAGATCATGGTTTCCATAAGCAAATAATTATAAGTTTATGGATTTGTAAGTGAATGTTGGCCATGTAAGACAGGATTTCTTAAATTGTTTCCTCCAAAGTATGAGATTGTTGTTTGGGCCTTGTCTCACAGTTGAAGTTGGTTAACTGTGCCCCATCCTACCCCCTTTTTAAAGGAACTCCATGAGGGCAGATAGTGTATCTTCAAGCAATATCAAAAACCGAATTGGTAACAAATTACCACCTGAGAAATTTGCAGATGTCCGACATCTATTAGATGAGAAACGTCAGCACTCCCGTCCACGGCCACCAGTCAGCAGTACTAAATCAGGTACTGTTCCTCACTTGGATTCCTGGCTGGATTCTGAGCTCCGGAAAGCAGACTGGGGCAGAGAGAGGTTCCTGAGTAAAACATGCGATGTGTGAACTGATTTAGCTGTCCTGGTTCATCATGTCTAAATTGTGGGCTAGGTGTTGGAAATTGAGGAAATGAAAAATAATCAGACTTCTGAAAAACTAGCTTTAAATGTTTTTATTCCAAATAATTACTGTTGTTCCTTGGTATGTCTGGGGGCTTGCTTCCAGGACCCCCTCCCCACCCCCTACAGATACCAAAATCCATTGATGCTTAAGTCCCTTATATAAAGTGACATATTATCTGCATATAACCTACACACATCCTCTCATATACTTTAAGTCATCTCTAGATTATTTACAATACCTAATACAGTATAAATTCTTATCCTGTGTTGTGTAAAATTTGTATTATTTTTTGCTGTACTCTTATGTCTTACTTTTTTTCCACATATATTCTATCAGCAGTTGGTTGAATCTATAGATGTGGAATCCATGGATGAGGAGGGCCAACCATATTTTACTCTGTATGACACTGGTATACTTTATATACAAGAATAATAGAAATTAAGTTCGGTGGTTGTCTGAACAGTTAAGAGTTTGAACTAGATAATTTCTATGTTCAAACACTGATTCAGCAGGTCTTTAGCCGTACCTGCTATGTGCCAGACCCTGGGCTAGGTGCGAGGAATGTGAGAAGCCTTTGGAAGGGACGCAGAGCCGTCATAGATCTACTCGGGAAGTTGTGAAAGACTTCTTAGAGAAAGTAGCGTTAGAGCCAGGCCTTGGAGAGGGTAGGATCTCTGTTGGCAAACCTGATTTTTTTACATGAGAAGTAACCTGATCTTATATCTATTTTAGAAAGACAACTTGAGGGTGGAGTGGGGTGGGGTAGAGAGTTAAAAAAGTAACAGGAGCCTGAACTAGGTCGGTGGAGACAGAATGGATAAAGAACAGGATGGTCTCGTGAAGGAAGACTCAGTGCTAGGAAGTGTTGGAGGAAAGGAGCTCAGGTCTCAGTGACCAGAGACCAGGGTGCTGCTCTCTGAGAGAAGCTAAAGTGAGAGGAGACCTCGGCACAGGGCCTCACCAACGAATGTGTTTCTGTTGTTGCTGTGGTGGTTAGGGGAACTCAAGAGGACAGGCCGATTTCTGGGGGGATTGAGGGAAAAACACATTTGATCCTTTGCCTTTTCCACTCTCTTTATATTTACTGGTTAAATGTAATAAGTTTATTGGGAACTACTTGTATGTTCAAAGATTGTGCCTTCCACTTTCCGGGAGCTCACAGGATTTTTTGTTCGCTGAAACTTTTGTAAATTATTTAGTCTTCTTGATTCTGCTTAAAGAAAAAAAAAAAAAGGTTGTTTCTTCAGAAATATAGTTCTGGAGTAATCAGTTGAGGATTTTTCCTCTGACAGCCCCTATGTCCGAATTTTCCTAGGGAAATCCAGACTGATTACAAAGGAAGAATACTTAGCAGCCTGATTGTCAGCCCCTGTGTCCTCGGGGCAGGGGTTAGCGCCAGATCCTTTAGAGGTGTCAGGCGGCTGGTGCCGAGCATAAAGCACACACACGGTCACTGGTGCACTTTTTCTCTTTTTTCAGATATACGCCAGCGGTTAGGAAAAAGACCACATTCTCCGGAAAAGGCTTTTAGTAGTAACCCCGTCGTTCGGAGAGAGCCCTCTTCTGATGTGCATAGTAGGCTAGGTGTTCCCAGGCAGGATAGTAAAGGCCTCTACGCCGATACTCGGGAGAAGAAATCAGGTTGGTAACACTTAAAACGGATGGGAATGGGGATTCAGTGAGAGCAGAGGACAGTGGGTGTATTGGAGAAATACTTTCTTAGCAGAAGGCAAGAAACAGCCCACGCCAAATATAAGTGATTATTCCTTTTCCATTATAGTTATCGTCAGCATCAGCATCAGCATCATCCCAACAGTAAGGAACGCTTAGAAAATAGAAAAAAATAGCACACTCCTGGCTCTTTCTGTTTGGCACAAATGTTTTTAGTTTCATGTGAGCTATTCTGGTCTTTGCCCACATACAAATCCTACTTTTTTCATACAGCATTTTATCGTAGTTGTTTGCCACATTTTATAATCTTTATAAATAAAACTTTTAGGCCAGGCATAGCGGCTCAACACCTGTAATCCCAGCAATTTGGGAGGCCGAGACGGGGGGATCACTTGAGGTCAGGAGTTCGAGACCAGCCTAACCAACATGGTGAAACCCTGTCTCTACTAAAAACACAAAAATGAGCCGGGCGTGGTGGTGGGCGCCTGCACCACTGCACTTCAGCCTGGGCAACAGCAAGACCTTGTCTCAAAAACAAAAACAAAAACAACTTTGAATTGCCTTATAATGTGGCTGGCCACAAAAGTCTAAACACGTATTTCTCTATTGTTAAATTTTCATAAAATATATTTCAAAAATTAATGGAAGGGATCTGGGAGTGGCCTACTTCTGGCAGAATGGATTGGCCCACAGGGTGGTGTCTCAGCAGGTAAGGGCAGGGGTAGGAGGAAACGGCCTCTCAGGTGATTCTGATGTGTCTGGTGACAGGGAGGGACCTGACCTGTCCCCCCACGGTGAGAATCCCCTGCTGGGTCCAGACCCTTCTGTTTGCGGGCAGGGGCTGCGGCCCGGGAAATGAGATTTTGCCTGCCCAAGGCTGCACTGTGGTGGCAGGCTCCACAGACTGCTGGCGTTTCCTGCACAGCAGGTGTTGGCAGTGCTGCTGCCCCCTCAGTGCTACCCTGGTTCTTAGCGCTGACTGCGAAAGTGAAATGCCATCTCATCCAAACAGGTAATTTATGGACTCGCCTAGGATCTGCACCCAAGACCAAAGAAAAGAATACGAAGAAAGTGGATCACAGGGCGTCTGGCGCTGAGGAAGACGACTCTGAGCTGCAAAGGGCGTGGGGGGCTCTGATTAAGGAGAAAGAGCAGTCTCGCCAAAAGAAGAGCCGGTTAGATAACTTACCATCTCTCCAGATTGAAGTTAGTCGGGAAAGCAGCTCTGGTTCAGAGGCAGAGTCCTGATGCCCCTGGGGCCTATGGCAGCTGCCCTAAAGCCTGACATTCTTGCACAGGGTGGGGCGCGCAGTAGGAACCTCCCCCGCAGGAGCTGGCGCCCTCTCGCTCCTGCTCACACAGTCACCCTCCGCTCTTGCTACTTCGGCAAGACATCTTAAGAATGTGACACATTTTCAAGGGCATCTCTATCTTTCGCTGCAGAGTTGTAGTTCTGGGCCCTCGATTCCTTTCCCACCACCCCACAGGCTTTACCCTTTGAGAAAAAGGCAGCCCTCCAGATTTTGTAGACATTTTTCTTAATATTTTTAACATTGTGTCTTTTAAAAGAAATGTTTTACACAGTTCATCCAAAGAGCAGAGAACTGAACTTCTCACTATTGCCTTGGCCCTGACAGCTGTTACCAGCACCCTTTTCCCAAGAAAAGTCAATTCCCAGGTGCTTATTGGACATCCTTCGAGGGGGAAGAGGAGGGAAGCGGCCAGCTCACCCTTCCGGGACCCTAGTGTGGGGGCGAATCTCACGGACCTGACCTCAGAGGTGCACCAGTGCCGCCCAGGTAGATAAGAGCTGCAGCATTGACTGTGCTTCCGTTCTTCCCTCGGGGATTGCTCATGGCATGGGCCTCTTACTTGCTGTCAGCTTGATGTGAAGATCAAGTTCAGTGCTGTGGGATTTTTAGGAACAAAAAACTGTGACGTCTGGATTTGGGGTTGATTTTTGTGCTAGGGGTGGGATTATGGGTTAATGTTGAAGAATTTTTAAGTCTGTATTATGTTTAAAACATGAATGATTTGAAAGTTTAAATTTTTAATTTTTATATGTGGAAATTCTTCCTGTTGGCTAAAGGGGAAGCTCAAGTGGTGTCGTCTTTTGTGCTGTTAAATATATATTCTATTCTTTGGAAGAAGGCAGAGAGAGGAGTCTTATTATTTTTAAATGCTCCTAGTTGTATAGTCTGTCTGTTGTACATAGAGTTCAGCTTGTGTTTTGGCCCCAGTAGGAAAAAAAATCCATCCATCTGATATGGGGTCCTGTTGTTTATTATCACTCTAGAAGTTATACATTGATATTTATTCTTTCTGTCCCCACGTTGTGGCACCTGAAGACATCTTCAAAATTGGCAGAAAAGATAATAGTTATAAAAATTTTAGTTCATTTATTTTTAAACTCCTTTCAGATTATTTTACCATTAGGAGGAGGTAGATTGTTTCGTCTTCCTGTCTGATTTTTGTTTTGTAGTATTTAATTTTGTATTCCTCTGCAGTTTTAAGAAACAGTGTTTTTCTTCGGTTTGCTGGAACATGGGCGTTAGAGATGGTAATAAACCGTGGTCCTTTTTGCGATGTCACGACTCTTCACCGGCCTGGGCTGTTGTGCACACAGTGCAGCCTGGATCCTGTCGATCTTGTGGCTGAGCTAATGGTCACATTGATAGTTGATTACACTGTGGCACGAATTAATGCAGAACACTGTTATTAATAAAGGAAGTAAAGGGCTGCAAGATTTGAGAGCTGCAACAAAAACTGGATTGTCCCATATTTTGTTGATTAACCTTGCTTTTTCTCCCTCCCTTTAGAGAGATTAGAGGATATAACCATGATATATTTCAGCTTCTTATTAGGATTCTAGGAAAGAGATGGTTCTGGTTACTCTGCCAGTTGAGACTAAAGACATCTGAGATTTCTCAGCTTTTCTTTCCCTGTGAAGCATACGGCTGAGAGCCAGGTTCTTAGGAAGGGTCAGGGTTTGGGGAGTTGGTAGAGTGAGGAGTGCGGGGGCCTGAGAATCGGACACCTGGATGCCAACCCCTGGCTCTGCTCCATGGACCTGGGCCTCAGTTTTCCCGTCTAGCAGTTGAGTGGGCTGTTACCAGAATTCCTGGCTTTGTTGGTGCATCTCAGTGGCGGTTTACTCTTCCCAAGCTGTGACGGCAGTGGGCTCGCCAGCATGAATTTCTGCTGCAGGTGGAGGAGGCGCCAGGGAGACAGCTGAGGGCGCGCATGAGGTGTAGACAGGGGCTTATTCCCATCCCAGCACAGTCTCTGCTTCTGCTGACGGGGCAAAGATGTCTTGTGGTCAGGGTCCCAGCTGGCGTGGCCTCTGCAGGGTTTAGAATATGCTCCTTCACAGACTTTCCTTTTGGTTTTACACCAGCAGCTCAGGTCCATTTGTTCCACGGCCTTTCAGCACTCACCAGTCTCCTGCTACAGATCAGCGAAGACATTCTGGAAGGAGGTGGTGTGCAGTCAAAACTGGGTCTTTGATCTAACCAAGAGAAATACACACTTGAGTAACCTTACAGTTTTCACAGACACACAGAGAGAACCCAGAAAGGCAGCTTGAAAGATTTTTACTTCTCAGAGTTACTGGCCTTATTAGTTTCTCTAACCCTCCTGCCCACTCTCAGTCACTCAGATCTTGCAACATCTTGAGTGTGTCCTGAATGACGAGGCCTTTTCTTTGGAGTTTAAGAGTGAGAATGGATAGTCAGGACAGGCCCGTGGCAGGCAGCTGGGCGTGCTTTTACCCTGGACACTCCCCACACATGTGGGCACAGGGCTGCACACTTTGTGTGTTCCTCTTAGTCTTATGTGTAGGAGATTTTACATACATGTTTGCTTCTTGATGATAATTGCAGATACCTCATTGGTTTCCCACTCTCCTCTCTGGAGAGTTACCAGGTACCCAGGATAATTTGTGGCGTCCTCAGGATGTAGTCTCCTCCTCTGGCCCCCTTGTAGTCTGATCCTGTGAACCCCTCCCCGTTCTTCAGCCACTGCCCTTTCCAGCTGCATTTGTACAGCAGCCTCTTCACTGGTCTCTGCCCTGTCTCCATTCTGCACACTGCAGCGGGATGAACCTTTGTTGTTGTTACCAGCTTAATTTAGATGTAATTTGCATACAGTTCAGCCATTTAAAGTGTACACTTGAGTGGCTTTTAGTATATTTACAGTTATGCCCCAGCACTGTAATCAATTTTAAAACACTTTGATCACCCAAAGAAACCCCGAGTCCATTAGCAATTCTCCCTCTTCCCTCTTCCCTCTTAGCCTCTGGCCACCACTGATCTTCCTTCTCTCTCTGTGGATTTGCCTGTTCTGGATAGTTCATATAAATGGGATCATATACTATGTGTCTATTTGTGACTGGCTTAACATATTTCTGAGGTTCATCCATGTCATAGCATATATCAGTATTTCATTTTTTAAAATTGCCAAATAATAGTCCATTTTATGGGTATGCCACCTTTTTTTTAATCCACATTGGTTAATGGGCATTTGAGTTGTTTCTACTTTAGGGCTATATATATATATTTCTATTTCTATTTCTATTATTTATTTTTGAGACACAGTTTCGCTCTTGTTGTCCAGGCTGGAGTGCAATGGCATGATCTCGGCCCACTGCAACCTCCGCCTCTGGGGTTCAAGCGATTCTCCTGCCTCAGCCTCCAGAGTAGCTGGGATTACAGGCATGTGCCACCACGCTGGCTAATTTTTTTGTATTTTTAGTAGAGACAGGGTTTCACCATGTTGGTCAGGCTGGTCTCGAACTCCTGACCTCAGGTGATCTGCCCACCTCTTCCTCCCAAAGTGCTGGGATTACAGGTGTGAGCCACTGCACCTGGCCCTACTTTTTGGCTATTATGAATAGTGTTGCTACGAACATTCCCGAACAAGTTTTTGCAGGGACAGGTATTTTCATGACTCTTGGGTATATACCTAGGAGTGGAATTGCTGACTCATAATTATCTTTAACCTTTTCAGGAACCACCAGGTGGTTTTTCCAAGCAGCTGTATCATTTTCCATTCCCACCAGCAGTGTGCGAGGGTTCCAGTTTCTCCACATCTCCACCAACACTCATTATTTTCTGGTGTGAAGTGGTATCTCATTGTAGTTTTTTGTTTTTATTTTTTCTTTTTAAAATACATTTTGTACAGATGGGGTTTCGTTATGTTGCCCAGGCCGGTCTAACACTCCTGGCCTCAAGTGATCCTCCTGCCTCGACCTCCCAAAGTGCTGAGATTACAGGCATGAGCCACCACGCCTGGCCCTCATTGTGGTTTTGATTTGTATTTCCCTAATGACTAATGATGTCGGGCACCTTTTCACATGCTTCAGGACGAACTTTCTTAAATATATATCTGATTCTGTTATTCCTCTGCTTGAACGTTTTCCAAAGCTTCACTATTGCCCCGAGAATAAATTCCACACTCCTGATCGCATGAGCCCAGTAATTCAAGGCTGCAGTGAGCTATGATCAAGCCACTGCACTCCAGCCTGGGCAGCAGAGCAAGACCTGTCTCAAAAAATACATACTTACATAAATTCCACCCTTTTTGATAGCATGTTATAAGGCTCACCAAGGTCTGTCCTCTGGCAGTATCCCTGGCCTGTTCTCCCCATCTCCCCTGCCCTCTGCTCACCAGTTCCCTAAATGCATCTTGATCTCACTAGCCCTACAGACTGTGCACAGAGCTGTTTCTACCTCCAGTGACATGCTTCCGCCCAGGCTTCTCCCCCCTTCCGCCTCAATCTTCCCCTCACCAACTTAAGGTCTTAGGGGCCCTTCTAGGAGGCAGTCCCCAACTTCCAGAGCCAGGGTATAGGCTACTTCTATGTGTCCCATGGTACTGCCACAGAAGAGTCTCAGCTCTCTCCAGGATTCAGTTCTAAGGTCAGTGCCTAAGATAAAAATGGAGTGTAATTAAAATTCCTCTTAGAAATCTAAGGAAGGTGCCCTATTGAAGACCAACATCTTGAGGTCCCATGTAGTCATTTCTTGCCCATGTGGGAGCACATTACTGTTTGGTTGAGTACCAGGTGAAGTGATTGGCCTGCAGTTAGGGCTGTGTTGTGCAAAAATCACTTGTTTTGGGGTGTTAGAACCACATTTAGGCGAGAAGATCACTTTTGGGGAGCTTGGGAACTGAGGCAGGCCGCAGGTGCGGCAGAGGCATGAGCTTGCCTGGGCCTGCCCTCTTGTCTATGCTCATGGAGTGAAGGAGGGGCCAGCGGAATGGCCCAAACAACTGATTTGTTTTTCTTTTTTTAAATCTTTTTCAGACAAATACCATTGTGTTTAAGCGAAATATGTGTATAATGCCAAATCACTGTACCCCACAACCCTGCACACCTCTACACTGGACTGTAATTTCTTGTTCCTAGTTTGTCTTGCTAGACTGTAAGCTCCGTGAGAGCAGGGACCGTGTCTGCTTGTTGAGTGGGCTTTCCCCCGTGCCTGCCAGCATGCCTGGCATCTAGCAGGTCTTCTGTAAAGATGGGATGAGTTTGTAAACCCTCCAGCCTCAGGAGTGGCTCCATCCTCTGAGGCTCTGGGGCCCTCTGGCAGGCTAGTCATTTTTCTGCCATGTACGTACAATGCTTTATTTTCATGTTGTATTTTCCTTTCTAGCCAGTAAGCAAGCTCCTAATGAGCAAGTTTCTTTGTGGTGTTATCTCTGTATCCTTTCATCAGGCCAGCCCAGAGTAAGTAGTGCTTCGAAAGTGTTTGGTAAATGAATGAATTATGGTAACCCAGCCCAGCTCTGGCATCACTGTCTGCAGGTTAGTCTAATTCTAGATGAAAGCCCCAGATTCAAAAAAGGGAAGATTATTCAGAAGTGCATATGGTTGTATAAGAAAAAAAAAATCTCATTCAATAGACCTGAGTAAACTTCAAATTTTGATGATCTGGCCATGTCGGAGCTGAAGCTTACCAGCTCTCTAAAGCATATGCTAGGGAATCATGCAGATGGTCCAAAATATTTTTTAGAAAAGCATTCATCTGTCCCGGGATAGAAGTAGAGGAAGCTGGTAGGCAGGCGCTAGACCCTAAAGAAGGACTGCTGAGCCAGTTCTTAAGCGTGTGGTCCTGTCGGTGAGGAAAGTGACAGCAGTTCAGAGCAGGTGAAAAGAGCAGAGCTCATTCCTGCAGTGGCTCTTTTGCCTAAAGCAGCATTCCTCAAACTTCTCACTCGAAGCATTAAGTTACGGTGAGATGCTAACACATGCTTTAGACTTAAGTCAAAATTTACTGTGAAGCCACAGCAAACTATGGCTTCACAGATGAATTAGTTGCTACACAAATAAGTTTGATACATAAGTACAGTAATTGCTTTTAAACCTTATAATAACAAGCAGTGAATTAGAAGTTAAACCATGTTTTTCTTTTACGAACTGGAAGAAGAGAATGCTTTTGATACTGAGAATCGCACACTGTGTCCAGGCAGATTGTTCTTGCATAACCAGACCCACAATAAATATCTACAACTTTTCTTACATGTTTATAAAGTAAATCTTAGAAGAAAAATATTGTAGCCTTTTTTTTTTTTTTTCAGTGAAACTCTATGAACATTTCACAGAACTTTGTTCCTGGGAGTAGTTAGGGAAATGCTGCTTCAAAAAGCCAATTTTAAGTAGTTGTGAGGCATCCGAGTGGAATTTGGCTGCACTATCCATAAAACTTGAGAGTATAGGCGGTATTTCACCTACCAAGGTCAGTACCCTGCCTCAGGATTCTTACTGTTCATTTGAGCAATTCCGGGACCCTCTCTGGATGACCAGGTTCGTAAATAGTTGAGACTTTGTGTTATCTCAAATTGTCACCGTCACCTCTGGGCCAATATAGGTTAGTGAGGTCGAGAGGCCCACATCATTGGCAGAAGAGAATTCTCAGGCCGGGCTTGGTGGCTCACGCCTGTAATCCCAGCACTTTGGGAGGCCGAGGCGGGTGGATCACCTGAGGTCAGGAGTTCAAGAGCAGCCTGGCCAACATGTTGGAACCCCGTCTCTACTAGAAATACAAAAATTAGCTGGGCATGGTGGTGGGCACCTGTAGTCCCAGCTACTTGGGAGGCTGAGACGGGAGAATTACTTGAACCCGGGAGGCAGAGGTTGCAGTGAGGTGAGATCGCGCCACTGCGCTCCAGCCTGGGCGACAGAGTGAGACTCCGTCTCAAAAAAAAAAAAAAAGAAAGAATTCTCACCTTCCTGTCCCTTCCTAGGAGTTTTGTGGTAGTGTTCGATCCTGTGATGTGGCCATCTTCTCCTCAGGGCCTGTGAGAGGCAGGCAGCATCTTTAGCTGAGGTAGAATGCCTGTTGGGGAAAGTCAAATAGGATGGCAGCTGGGGCCGGGGCTCTGGGGACTCCTTCTGCCCCACATACTCAATTGGAAAGACTGAGCAAGTCCCCTCACCTCCCTGGGCCTCAGCTTCCCTGCCTGACAAATGGAGGGCTCAACTGGGGTGAGCTCCAGTTTCCTTCTAGTGCTAATGTGTGTTCAAGGACCCTTGCTCTCCTTTCCAGGGAGCATCAGGGGTGTGGGCTAGACAGCAGGAAAGAAGTAGGGGTTTGTAAACAAGAGATCCAAGCCCCTGGACCCTTGGTCCCAGCACCCAGTGCAGCCCTCGCCCTCCCAGCCCCTTCCTTAGAATGGACAAGAAAATCCACTCCTTGTTCTCTCCCTGTCCCATCACCCCTGCAGTCCCCCACAGATCTGAGGCCGGAGGATGCCAACATGGTGAGCACCCTCTTGCTGTCTTATTCACGTAGGCTTTTCTTGGTGCCTGCACATGGCTCTTGTAAGGCCACCAATCTTGCTGGATTATGACCTCATTTAACCTTAATTACTTCCTAAAAGCCATATGTCCAAGAAGAGCCACACTGGGGGTTAGGGCTTCAACATATGAATTTGGAGGACATTTACAGTTCAGTCCACAGCACCTGGTCATGTGGAGATTCCAGTCTGCATTTGTGGGATGAAATCTCTGCTTTTTTAAAGTTTACACACCACCTAGCTGGGCACGTGGCTCACACCTGTAGTCTCAGCACTTTGGGAGGCCGAGGTGGGGATCACCTGATGTCAGGAGTTCGAGACCAGCCTGGCCAACATGGTGAAACCCCGTCTCTACTAAAAATACAAAAATTAGCCGGGTGTGGTGGCGGGCACCTGTAGTCCCAGCTACTCGGGAGGCTGAGGCAGGAGAATCGCTTGAACCCAGGAGGCAGAGGTTGCAGTAAGCTGAGATTGTGCCACTGCACTCCAGCCTGGATGAAAGAGCAAGACTCCATCTCAAAAACAAAAATAAAGTCTACACACCAAAAGAGCTGAAGGCAGGAGAGTTTGTGGTGGTTCAGAGTCCTGATTCTGGAGGAAACAGACCTGTTTGGAGTCCCAGCTCTGCTCCTTACTAGCTATGTGGCCTCTCAGAGGCAGCATCCTTATCTGAGAAATCGGGTTGACCTTGTAGGTGGCTGAGAGGCTCAGATGAGGGCTCGCATGTGAGGCCTTGGCACTGAGCAGGGCACTCCTACTGAGCGTTCAAAGGTCGTGAGTACCACTGCTCTGCAGCCCTGGGCTCTGGTCTCAGCAATGCCGTCACTCTTTCTGGCTTCCTAAGAGTCAGAAGGCAAGTGGGAGAATAGAACCATTTCCTGTGTCTGAAGGCTGTGCCTCAGTGCTTTTGACTCACTCTGAAGACAGCAGGCAGCCCTTTCTGTTTTTTTTGGAGATGAAGTCTTGCTCTTGTCGCCCAGGCTGGAGTGCAATGGCGCAGTCTCGGCTCACTGCACCCTCCGCCTCCCAGGTTCAAGCAATTCTCCCACCATAGCCTCCCGAAGCTGGGACTACAGGCACACGCTGCCACGCCTGGCTAATTTTTTGTGTTTTTAGTGAAGACAGGGTTTCACCGTGTTGCCCAGGCTGGTCTCAAACTCCTGAACTCAGGCGATCCGCCTACCTCGGCTTCCCAAAGTGCTGGAATTACAGGTGTCAGCTACCACGCCCGACCCACAGGCAGCCCTTTCACCTCACGCCGAGCACGTCTCCTCCATCCATGAACATTTTGCAACTTTTTTTAAAGAGACAGGTTCATACTATGTTGTCTAGATTGGACTCAAACTCCTGGGCTCAAGCTTTCCCAAGTAGCTTGAACCTCTTAAGTAACTGTGACTACAAGTGCACATGGCCACTTTTTCTGAGAGTCTCGCTCTGTCACCCAAGTGGAGTGCAGTGGCATGATCTCCGCCCACTGCGAGCTCCGCCTCCTGGGTTCACGCCATTCTCCTGCCTCACCCTCCTGAGTAGCTGGGACTACAGGCACCCGCCACCACGCCTGGCTAATTTTTTTTGTATTTTTAGTAGAGACCGGGTTTCACCGTGTTAGCCAGGATGGTCTCGATCTCCTGACCTCGTGATCCGCCCGCCTCGGCCTCCCAAAGTGCTGGGATTACAGGCGTGAGCCACCATGCCTGGCCCACCTGCCCATTTTTTAAAAACTTTATTCTTCCTGGTATCAAGGGGAGAAAGAAAAAAATTTTAAAAAATATATAAAACTTTATTTTGAAATAATTTCAAAATCACAGCAGTTTGAAGGGTACAACAAAGAACATTTTGCCACATTTTCTCTTTCATTCGTTCCCTCCTCTTCTCCCTCACCCCTTTTTCTTCCTATCCTCTCTGAACCACGAACCATTTGAGGATTATTTGTATACATCATGCTCGTTTATCCATAAGATGTTTTAGTGAACATTTCCCAAGAACAGGGACAGCCTCTCACATGCCCATGGTACAGTTCTCAAATTCAGGAAATGTGTAATATTCTCTGATCAGCCCAGGAGTTGCTAATTTGTAGTTCCTGTTTCAGATTTGCCAACTGTCCCAATAATGATTTTGAAAGCCATTGTTTTTCTGGTCCAGGATCCAATCCAGGATCAAGCGCTGCCTTTAGTTGTCCTCTCTGCAGCCTCCTTTCGTTTGGAGCAGGTCCTCAGCCTTTCTGTCTTTCATGACATTGATGTTTGTGAAGAGTACAGTCCAGTTTCTGTTGTAGAACGTCCTTGAAGTTGGTCCCGGAATATTTGTTTAAAGTGAGTTGGGAAACCACATTCACATGTCTTTTGGTTATGTGTGCATTTGTCAAACAGCCAGCCTTGTGCTGCGTGCTGTGACGGGGAGCATTACTCAACAGAGCCTGGCCCTGACCTTGGGGATGTAGTTTGGGTTTGTGGGGAAAGCAGCTACCGCCAGGTGGGCTTTACGGACCCCTGTGTGTCTCATGACTAGAGGCACTGACGCTTGGATAAATACATACTGGATGGATGCAGGATGAGTCCGCATTCTAGAAATGTGCAGAGGTACAGAAGTGGCCCTGCTCCCTGTCCAGCACCCAGTCATCAGCTTTCCCTGGCTTCCCGAGGCACCCTGACGTTCACACTCCAAACACAAAGTCTTCTCTCAGGAATCTCGAGTGAGCTGCAGTCTGGGTTCTAGCCCTGCCCTAGCAGGGATCTGCTCAGTGACTGGGCTGCTCTCTTCCTGCTTTAGGCCAATGCGGGGGAGAGGAGACCACTGTGACTCTCCCCAGTGCCCTTGGAGCGCAGAATGAAGTGAGGGGAGGAGGAGGGTCACGAGCCCTGGAGCGCTGGGAAGACAGGCTGTGGGCCGCAGGCCCCGATCCTGCCTGGGACGAGGTTCAACAGAAGTAGGATGGTTTCATCATGACCTGGCAGGAAAACCACCAGACCTGGAATTTTGCTTTTACAACTGTTTAACTTCTGTTTCATACAGGATGAAAACCGGTGAATTGTAATCTCACATAACCGAGCAAGATCTAGTAGTCATAAGCACTTTGTCAGAGCAAAGCAGACAAGGCAAAGTGTTGGAAATGTCATCGGATCTTCACAGAACCTTAGCCAAGCAACCTTTCAATGCGAGAAACAAAATAACATGGATTTTTATCTAGTAATGAAGTCAACACCATTGTCCACCCTGGGTTAACACATTCACATCTCAAAGCGAATGGGGCTGCAGACACTCATGTGAGAGAGCCTTGGAATGTCCTGCCTTTTTACGTTTAATTAAAATTAAATAAAATATACAAAATTCAGTTCATCAGTTGTTCTAGTGGCATTTTAAGGGTTTAGTACCATATGTGGCTCATGAGTACCATCCTGGACAGCGTCGACCTAGAGCAGTTCCATCCCCGCGCAGAGTTCTGTTTGACGGCGCCGCTCTGCACTTCCAGCAGCCTGGGGAGCAGGGGTGCAGGAGAGTTCCTTCTGTGTCACAGACTTGGTCACACAGTACAGATCTCAGATCAGCACTTAAAGACGACTGACAGCTGTCAACGGCGTGTTCTGTGGAATGCTGGGATGCATCACAGGTATGCTGGAAGATGTATAGAATTTTACTTCTGTTATTCTGGTAACTCAGAGTCCTGTTCAGTCAGTTTCCGCGTCAGGATGCTGTCCTGGTTTTAAAGAGAATGAACGCAGCCGAAGTTGAATCGAGGCAGTGATTTCACTCAGTGCGTTGGGTCTTTCCACTCACCTGGCCCTCCAGAACCCCAGGGCCTTGAGTGCATGGGCTGGTACAAGAGCCCAGTTTTTGGCTGGGGAGGCACTTCCTATGGGAGGGGACGCCTGTCTCAATGCTGAGGCAACCACCACCGAGGACCCTGGGCTGGAAGCTGGGCTGAGATGTCTGGTGGTAGGTTCTGAGGCAGGACAGGGGACCGACTCAAATGGATGATACGAACGGCAGGCTGGATTCACGTTGCTCCTGCACCTCCGGCATCTGCTGAGGACACCTAGAACTGTGGCCCTGGCCAAACCTCAGCTCCCTATTCCATGAAAGTGTGGGTCAAAGTGTGGGTGGTAGAGTGGGGCTGACAGTGGCCCCTAAGCTCCTAGGGTCCAGCCCACAACTGAGGAAGCCACACGGCTGGTTGTGTACGAGCCGGAGTGGCTCTGTTTGGTTGAAAGTGCCTGTCTGTGGGTCCTTGCTGGTGTGTGTGCTTCTGTCCCCGCCTCCTGGCCTCCTGGCTGAGGGGAAGCTGAGTGGGCCACGGCCCATGTGTCGCACTCGCCTCGGCTCCCACACAGCTGCCTCTGCTCCAGCAAGGATGTGGCTCTTCCACACTCTGCTCTGCATAGCCAGTAAGTCCTCTCACCCGCTGCTTCGAGGGGCTGCTGTGCCCTCAGCTCCAGCCAGGTGTCTGCAGACTACAGCCTTGACTATCTGTCTCTGATGGGGCTCAGTTAGAGCCAGAGGTTAGAGAGTGGCAGCTCCTCCAGGAAAGGGGTCTTGCTCGGTGGGTCAGAGCCCCAGGCTTGTTGGGAAGGGCGGCTGAGGCTTCGTGTTGCCAGTTCTGTCAGCCAGGGGCTTTGGACTCCAGGGCTCTGCCGTTCTGTTCCTCCTCCAGCCAGCCTCCCCCCGCCACCGAGGCCCTCTCCCCATGGCACCCACTTGGGGCAGGTCCTTGCCTCTGTAGTTTGTTCTCTGAGTGTGGAGGCTCCGCCTGGCAGAGCTCCCTTCTGTTACAGAGCAGGGGTTGGGCTGATGAGGGTGAGGACCCTGTGAGAGAGTGTTGACCAGAGACTGGGGGCAAGTGTCTGTATGGTAGAGGGTGTGAGTGTTGGCAGGGAGCCTGCTTCCTGTGTTGTCAGGCCCAGGGTAAAAACTGGAATGTGGGGTGGGGGGAGGCACTTCTGCTGCCTGGGGGGTCCCATTTTAGCCTTTAACTGTCCCATGGAAGCCTCTGGGCAAGCCAAGCCATGAATCCTTTCGGGGGCCCCCCGTGATGAGACAGCAGGGTCAGGTGAGCCCCTGGAGGCTGCTAAGATCAAGCCGGAGGCCAGGGTGGTCCTGCCTAGTGATCTGAGCAGACTTCTCATGGGTCTCCTGCCCCTGCTCAGGAGGTTGGCTGGAGAATTGGATGGGCATCAAGCTTATGTGGATGAAAGGCTCCTGGTAGCTGAGTTCTCCCTGAAAGATGGGCTGAGGCTGTGCTGGGAGGGGACTTGGGATTAGCATCCCACCTGGGGCCAGATCACCCAGGAAGCAGGCCACAATGTGTAGGGTACCAGCAAGGAACACGTTTTTGGACAGATTTTAATATTTTATATTTCATTTTATTTTATTTTATTTTTTGAGACAGAGTCTTGCTCTGTTGCCCAGGCTAGAGCCCAGGCTGGATCTTGGCTCACCATAACTTCTGCCTCCCAGGTTCAAGCAATTCTCCTGCCTCAGCCTCCCGAGTAGCTGGGATTACAGGCGCCTGCCACCACGCCTGGCTAATTTTTGTATTTTTAGTAGAGACAGGGTCTCACCATATTGGTCAGGCTGGTCTCCTGCCCTCAGGTGATCGACCTGCCTCGGCCTCCCAAAGTGTTGGGACTACAGGCATGAGCCACCTTGCCCGGCCTAATATTTTATATTTCAAAAATATCAGAATAGTCACCATGGAAAGGTCAACAGTTTGTTGAACTTCCTTTTATTTTACAATTTAGACTTCTCTGTTTTTAGTTACATGTGGGGTGTGGAGAGAGTCTCACTCTTTTTATGGCTTGTGGCTTTGATCTCCCATTACCAAGAATATCTGGAGCAGATGCTTAGACTAGACTCTTGTCTACCCTCTCCCAGTACAGAGGAGGTGACTGGGGCACAGAGCGCGCAGTGACTACGCAGGCTTGCAAGCAACTGATAAGAGACACGAGACTCAAGCCCAGGCCTCTGTCCTGCCTCCCAGCTCCAGAATACTCCTGTGGCTCATCTGTCTCCTTTAGCCTCTGAGACACCACCCATCACCTCAGTGCCTTTTCCAGCAGGTGGCATTGATCAAACCTCTTTTGAGGCCTAGGCCCTTCCCAAGCTGATGGGCAGCAGAGAGCGATGATGGAGCAGACTTGCCACGAGACCACTTAGCCCACAGCTCAGCTCAGCCACGGGAAGGGGACGAGAGCAGGGCCCCCCCGCAGCTCCGGTGTGGGTGGCGGAAACGAGGCTGCTGCAGTTCTGCTCCACGCTGTGAGGTCCTGACACTAGGATGGGCCAGTCCAGGAGAGTTTCCTGGAGGAGGTGAGGTGGCGTTGAGTCTTGGGGGCTGAAGAGAGTCTGAGAAAGAAAATGGCCAGGAGATGCTGGGAGGAAGAACTCCCTCAGACTGTGGCTCCAGGCCCAGCACCCTGTACCCCGTGCCGGGTTGGGCCCCCTTAGGCTAGAGAGAATCCAGGACTGGCCTGGCCCTGACCTTCCACTCTCTCCAGGCCAGCCACTCTGGTGATGCCTACTTCTTATTTGTGGCAGCAGACGGAATAATAGCAGTTGTCTAAGGGAGATTTTAGAAGCATTGGGTGCAGACAGACACTGAAACCCTGGAACTGTCCACACCCTGACCACCAGCCCCATCACGCCCTCTTACCCTGTGGCCTGCTGTCCCCAAGTCAGTCTTCACCCCTGACTCATTCTGCAGTCACATCAACTCACTTCTCCATCCTGGGTCTCAGAGGTTGAGTTTCCACCCTTGCGTGAAGAAGCCTGTCCTGTCAGCCTACAACACCTTACAGGGGTGAAGAAGAAGGAACCAGAAGTCCAGGGCCCGCTCTGCTGGTGGCACGCACTCGGGCTGAGGCCTGGGGCTCTGCCGGGGCATCACCCCGGGCCTGTGCGTGATAGAAAACCTCAGTCCTTGGGGAGTGGGAGACTGTAGCATCTGAGGTGGGCTCTGAAGGATGGGGAGGTCCTTGGCAAGTACAGGCTGGGGGTGAGCAGAGGGGCCTTCTGTGCAGGGGGGATAGGAGGGACCAAGCCCTGGGGTGTGAAGAGTCTGGTTTGTAGGAAGATGGAGGCGAAGTGTGAGTGGGAGCAGGAGATTGTCTCCTCTGGTGTTGCTTTCCCTTCCAGCCCCGCCCCAAATCGGGACATGCTGGGCCCTGGAGGTGCGGGCAGAGGCGAGGCCACCCCTATCCTGGCCCCTGTGTGAAGAGAAGGCAGGTTGTGCACACAGTAGCCTCCCCGGCCCCGGCAGGGTGTCACAACACGGGGGTAGGGAAGGGGCACTCCAGGCAGAGGGGCAGCCCAAGCAAAGGTGAAATGCCCCCGGGATGCAGTGTGTGTGGGAGAGCTAGCTGGGGGAGTGTGGGCCGTGTGGGAGCCCCACATCCCTGCCCTTCTCTGGGAGGTCTGCATTCATGTGGCAGGTGTGGTGTAAGTGGAGGAATGCGGGCATCCAGGCCCGAGAGGCCCACGGTGGAGGTGGTGAGGAACGTGGGGACCTGAGTGCCGGCCTGGGGGAGCTTGGAGTTCCTGCTGAGGGCAGTGGGGAGCCACAGAAGGTCTTGACCAGAATGGCGACAGAATTGTATGTTGTGTGTTAGTTGGAATCTGGGGGAGAGGGGAGGCAGAGAGGCCCGTGAGGAGGCTGCTGCCTTGGCCCCATCTGCGGCTGTTGCGGAAGGCAGACGTGGGGAGGAGGACACACTCATGAGAAACGTTTAGTTTCCTGGCCAGGCACGGTGGCTCACGCCTGAAATCCCAGCACTATGGGAGGCCAAGGCGGGCAGAGCACTTGTGATCAGGAGTCCAAGACCATCCTGGCCAACACGGTGAAACCCCGTCTCTACTAAAAATACAAAAATGAGCCAGGCATGGTGGTGCGCACCTGTAATTCCAGCTACTTGGGAGGCTGAGGCAGGAGAATTGCTTGAACCCAGGAGGCGGAGGTTGCAGTGAGCTGAGATCACACTACTGCACTCCAGCCTGGAAGACAGAGAGAGACACCGTCTCAAAAAAAAAAAAAAAAAAAAAAAAGCCAGGCGCAGTGGCTCACGCCTGTAATCCCAGCACTTTAGGAGGCCAAGGTGGGCAGATCATGAGGTCAGGAGATCGAGACCATCCTGGCTAACACGGTGAAACTCCGTCTCTACTAAAAACACAAAAAATTAGCTGGGCATGGTGGCGGGCGCCTGTAGTCCCAGCTACTCGGGAGGCTGAGGCAGGAGAGTGGCGTGAACCCGGGAGGCGGAGGTTGCAGTGAGCCGAGATTGCGCCACTGCACTCCACCCTGGGCGACAGAGCGAGACTCCGTCTCAAAAAAAAAAAAAAAAAGTTTAGTTTCCAGCACACGGTAGTGCTCAAGGCCTGTCGGCCTTTCTTGTTATTAGGGAGATGAAGGGTGAGGGAGAGAGATGGGCTCAGCTGACTGTGAGGTTTGGGGTGGAGTTGATGAGGCTCCGTGTAGAAGATCGAGGTGGGGGGACTGCGGCTGGCTGCAGGTGGCTCTGAGGCACAGTCCTCCCACGAGGCCCCGCTGGGTGTTCTGGGCGGGGTGTCGGGATCCCTGCATCTAGCCCCACTTCTGCAGCTCCTGGTATCAGTGTGGGCAAATCATGCCCCATGGGCCTCGGTTTCCTAAATTGGGAATCGTGGTACTTACTGCACTGTGAGAATGTGAGTTTAAATTGCCCGGTGTGCTGGGGGAGACAGAGGGTTGAGGGGAGACAGTGGTGGCTGACAGGATGGAGGGGGATCTCGGTCTGACTCAGCAGGCCTCCGTGGCTGGGGACAGCTCAGAGAGGTGGTCCTGCGGGTAGTGTGGTGACAGACACTGGTGTAGCTATGTCTGTAAGTCAGACAGCACGGGAGGGGGGATTGGGAGGGAGGGCCAGCCCTCGCCTGTGGTTATAACTCTCTCCAACCTCAGCCTCCACGTGCTGAGCCTCCTGCGTCAGACCTGGGGCCGCGTGTCGCCCCATTTGATCTGCACAGCCCCATGTCCCAGAGGGGAGACGGAAGCGAGGTGCCAAGCCCAGGGTCCTTCAGTGACTCCAAGGCAGTGAGGATTTGAACTCAAGACCATCTACCAAGACAATGCTGTTTTCTGAGTCCTGGTGGGAAATGCAACAGGAGGTGGTTTCCTGATGGAGGCGCAGCTCAAAGGCAAACTGTTGGGCCTGGGGCGAGTCCAGTCCGAGGAAACAAGCTGAGCCAGGCCTGGCAGACCTGGGCACCAGCTGGCTCTCAGGGAAAGCCCAGCAAATACAGCGACCTCCCCCACCACACACACACACGGATGCACACACACACGGATGCACACACACACATGGATGCACACATACACGGATGCACACACGGATGCACACACGGATGCACACACAGGGATGCACACACAGGGATGCACACACAGGGATGCACACATGGATGCACACACACAGGGATGCGCACACAGGTATGCACACACATGGATGCACACGGATGCGCACACTCACACGGATGCACACGCACACGCGCACATGGATGCACATACGGATGCACACACGGATGCACACACGCACACAGATGCACACACACGGATGGAGGCACACACATGGATGCACACGCACACGCGCACACGGATGCACACACATGGATGCACACATGCACACACATGCACACACGCACACACGGATGCACACACATGCTCACACGCACGTACACAGTCTCATGCCACCGTGCCTCTGCGGCAGGCTCTTGCTGACCTAGTTACCAGCCCTGTAAGCAGAGCCTTGCTCCAGCTCAGTGAGCCGCCGCACAGCAGGAGCAGTGCCCAGCTTCTTGAGGCCATTTGTGACCCTGGCCTCTCTCTGTTTACCAACCCCTGAGTGCCTCCAGCTTTTCCTAAAGGCTTTGGAATCGGGCATAAACACAGAATCTGAGCCCCAGACACAAATATTCAATCTTCCGACGGGCCATGCGCAAACCACACCCCTCTCTGAGCCTCAGCACCTAGCGTGGTGCCTGGAAGGCAACAGGTGCTCTGGGGGAGCGGAACCCTCAGTTGAACAAGATCTCTGTTGAACAAAGTGAACACAGGGGTGGGGTGGCGTGAGGAAAGGGAATATCTGGCCCACTCTGACCTTTTTAGAGCACCTTTTTTGGGCCTGGCCCTGCGCTGAGCTGGGCTCTGTGGCTGGGGGTGTTGTGTGTGACTCAGATCACATCACGGTTCAGGGCAGACAAACTGAATCACAGATCACCCTGATCCAGACAGAATTTGGTCACAGCCAGACAGACCACAGGATGCTGAGGGGGCTCAGGGTTTGGTCAGAGCCAGACAGACCACAGGGTGCTGAGGGGGCTCAGGGACCCGGGAGTTACTCTGACTGAGTCTGGATTGGCTCCGGCTGGCTGAGCAGGGCCACAAAAGACGGGCTTTGCAGACAGAGGTGGAGAGTGCTGAGCAGGCCTGCTGGGTGGAGGGAGCCGCTGTGTCGAGGCCTGGAGGCAGGAGTGTGCAGAGGGTGCGCCGGGCAGAGCAGGGGGGTGCCACGGACGCCCAGGAGAGGAGACTGGACTTTGCTCTGCGGCCTCCACTCGTGCCTTTCAGTTATACCGACAGTGAAACGGGGGGAAGAAGGCCCCCCACCCACCCCTCGTAACATGTTGGCAGCTCGCACTTTTTAATTCTCCTATAGGCAGTTTGCTGACGTCCTGTTTTTTCCCCAGAGTGACTGACCAGGAGGCACAGGGCTCAACGTGACGTGGGCCCCGGGGCCGGAGCCCAGACTCCCTGCTGGGCATCCCTTATCTCAGCTCTGGATTCGTGGGGGAGCAGTGGGAACAGTACAGCCTTCTTCCCTGCCTAGGGGTCTTGACCTGGAACCTTTGAGAGTCTATGTAGGCTGTAAGTGGCCACTCTCCCAGCACCTACCGAATGTGGGCCACCATGCCAGGCCCTGAGATAATGTGGCAATCGAGGCAGATGCAGTGTGTGCCCCCTTGGACTCACTGGTGGCAGGGGGCAGTCACTGGCAATAGGGAAACAAGGAAGGCCAAGCACAGTGGCTCACTCCTGTAATCCCAGCACTTAGGGAGGCCAAGACTGGAGGATCACTTGAGCCCAGGAATTTGAGTCCAGCCTGGGCAACATAGCAAGACCCCCATCTCTACAAAAAATTAAAAAAAAAAATTAGAGGCCAGGCACGGTGGCTCACGCCTGTAATTCCAGCACTTTAGGAGGCCGAGGCGGGTAGATCACAAGGTCAGGAGTTCAAGACCAGCCTGACCAACATGGCAAAACCCCGTCTCTACTAAAAATACAAAAATTAGTCCGGTGTGGTGGCAGGTGCCTGTAATCCCAGCTACTTGGGAGGCTTAGGCAGGAGAATCGCTTGAACCCAGGAGGCGGAGGTTGCAATGAGCCGAGATCGTGCCATTGCACTCCAGCCTGGGCGACAATAGCAAGACTCCATCTCAAAAAAAAAAAAAAAAAAAAGGATGAAGAGGAAGCCAGGAGACAGGCTGAGGACAGAGCACTTCAATCAGGCAAGGGGAGGATTTTGTACACATGTGCACTCAGGGGATCAGGAAGGGCTCCAATGCTTCCATCAGATTCTCAAAGGGGGCCAGGTGCAGTGGCTCACACCTGTCATCCCAGCACTTTGGGAGGCCAAGGTGGTGGATCACGAGGCCAGGAGTTCGAGACCATCCTGGCTAACACGGTGAAACCACATCTCTACTAAAAATACAAAAATTAGCCAGGAGTGCTGGCATGTGCCTGTAGTCCCAGCTACTCCAGAGACCTAGTATTTTGAGTCCTGGCCCACACTCGGTAGGTGCTGGGAGAGTGGCCACTTACAGCCTACATAGACTCTCAAAGGTTCCAGATCAAGACCCCTAGGCAGGGAAGAAGGCTGTACTGTTCCCGCTGCTCCCCCACGAATCCAGAGCTGAGATAAGGGATGCCCAGTAGGGAGTCTGGGCTCCGGCCCCGGGGCCCACGTGAGACAGGAGAATCACTTGAACTGAGGAGGTGGGGGTTGCGGTGAGCCAAGATCACACCATTGCAGTCCAGCCTGGGTGACAGAGTGAGACTCCAACTCAAAATGAAGAAAAAAAGGCCGGGCATGATGGCTCACACCTGTAATCCCAGCACTTTGGAGGCTGAGGCAGGTGGATCAGGACGTCAGGAGATGGAGACCAGCCTGGCCAACATGGCGAAACCCCATCTCTACTAAAAATACAAAAAATTAGCTGGGCATGGTGATGGGCACCTGTTTTCCCAGCTACTCAGGAGGCTGAGGCAGGAGAATCGCTTGAACCCGGGAGGCGGAGGTTGCAGTGAGACGAAAATTGTGCCACTGCACTCCAGCCTGGGCGACAGAGTGAGACTCTGTCTAAAAAAAAAAGAAAAAAGAAAAAGATTCTCAAAGGGATCCATTACCCCCAAACAAGAACGTCTGGTCTGGTTATGTTTCCTGTGTTTTCTACTTCGGGGCATTGGCAGGGAGGACACAAATCACAGGTCTGCAAAAGCTGGGGTGCCGGGTTTCTTCATTGTGTTCTCACGAAGGACCCTTAGGGACAGTTTTTTTTCTGATTTGAATAACCGGACTGGTTGTGCTTTGCCTGGAAGTGTTTTGTTTTTTGAATTTTGTGGACACCGCATGGCATTAACTGATCTTTTTCATGTCGATATCACCTTCAAGAAAGCTTCATTCATTCATGTATGCGTTGAATCAACAAATGATTTTATTAAGCCAAAGGATTTTAGGAACACTTCTGTGAGCCAGCGCTGTGTTCAGAGCCAAAAGTGGGGCACGTGATAGAAAGTGCTGGCACTGCATGATCTACATGTTAGCTGTTGGCCTCCTTCCTGGCTTGTTGTATCCCCCTCTTTTTTTAAACCATCATTTTCCTTCTGTCCTTTTTTGCCTGCCCCATTATTTTAAGCGAGTTTTATCTTACCTGTATTATGTATTTTTATGAATCACCACAAATCATTCCAGGCGAGGCAGAGATGTGAAGAAAAAGGAATAAAATATAGATATCAGGCCGGGCGCGGTGGCTCACGCGTGTAATCCCAGCACTTTGGGAGGCCAAGGCGGGCGGATCACCTGAGGAGTTCAATACCAGCCTGGGCAATATGGTGAAACCCCACCTCTACTAAAAATACAAAAATTATCCAGGTGTGGTGGTGCGCGCCTATAATCCCAGCTACTCAGGAGGCCGAGGCAGGAGAATCGCTTGAACCCGGGAGGCAGAGGCTGCAGTGAGCCGAGATCGCGCCACTGCCCTCCAGCCTGGGCAACAGGGCCAGACTCCATCTCAAAAAATAAATACATAAATAAAATTAAATATAGATATCTACTTTGTGCCAGACTCAGGGAAATGGCCTGGAAATGCAGGGATGAGAGATGCAGAGCCTGGCCTCAGAGCCCTCTCCCCAGGCTCCTCCTCCTCCTCAAGTCTGGAAGGTTGATTTTTGGATAATAAAATTTTAAGCATGTACAACACAGGTAAACGAGATAACTATAACAAAGCCAATATGTCCATCAAGCGGATGACACAATGATCAAGATCCTGCCACACAAGCTGAATGTATTTTGTGTTCCCCTTTTCATTTTTGTTGTCAAGGTATTTAAAGCCTGGCTGCTCAAAATGTGACCTGAGGACCAGCAGTGAGGGCATCGTCTGGGAGCTTGTTGGAACAGACTCCCAGCCCCATTCTGATTCATTATCTGCTGAGTCGGAATCTGCATTTTAACAAGATCTCCGATGACTCATTTGCACGCTAATGTTTCAGAAACAGTATTTTAAACCCCAAACATCGTGTCATTTCACTCCCAAAAACATGGACATTTTCATTTCTAAAGAACATGAAGGGCCGGGCGTGGTGGCTCACACCTGTAATCCCAGCACTTTGGGAGGCCGAGGCTGGTGGATCACCTGAGGTCAGGAGTTTGAAATCAGCCTGGCCAACATGGCGAAACCCCATCTCTACTAAAAGTACAAAAATTAGCCAGGCATGTTGGCACACCCCTGTAATCCCAGCTACTCAGGAGGCTGAGGCAGGAGAATCACTTGAATCCGGGAGACAGAGGTTGTAGTGAGCTGAGATCGCACCACTGCACTCCAGCCTGGGCAACAGAGTAAGACTCAGTCTCAAAAATAATAATAAAGAACGTGGACATTTTCTTAAATAGCCACAATGTCCTTACCACCTAACTAAATTAATTCTTTGGTATCATCTAATACCAAATACTTAGTCCATATACAAATCTCTCTGTCTCAAAATGTCTTTTTTTTTTTTTTTTTTTTGAGACGGAGTCTCGCTCTGTCGCCCAGGCTGGAGTGCAGTGGCGCGATCTCTGCTCACCGCAAGCTCTGCCTCCTGGGTTCACGCCATTCTCCTGCCTCAGCCTCCCAAGTAGCTGGGACTACAGGTGCCCACCACCATGCCCGGCTAATTTTTTTGTAGTTTTAGTAGAGACGGGGTTTCACCGTGTTAGCCAGGACGGTCTCGATCTCCTGACCTCGTGATCTGCCTGCCTCGGCCTCCCAAAGTGCTGGGATTACAGGCGTGAGCCACCATGCCCGGCCTCCAAATGTCTTTTTAACAGTTGGTTTGTTCAAAGCAAGATCTAAACAAGGTCCGCACATGACATGTGGTTGCTGTGGCTCTCCGTCTGGAGTGCACCCCCATCCCCATTTTCTGCTTTCATGCCTTTGATTTATGGCAGAGTTTGGTCACGTGTGTTACAGAATATCTACGTTCAGGATTTGTGTGTTTGCTTCCTCTTGGTGTGATTTGTCTTTTTATTCCCCAAACTGCCTGAAAACTGGAAGTTTAACGTCAGGTTTCAGTTCTGTGGCGAGCACACTCTAAGCAGTTGTGAGGATTTTGCCCCACTTCCTGCAGTTATTTCACCTCTTTTTCTTTTTTTTTTTTTGGTGTGTGTGTGTGTGTTTGTTTGTTGAGACGGAGTCTTGCTCTGTCACCAGGCTGGAGTGCAGTGGTGCGATCTCGGCTCACTGCAACCTCCGCCTCCCAGGTTCAAGCGAGTCTCCTGCCTCAGCCTCCCAAGCAGCTAGGACTACAGGCATGTGCCACCACGCCCAGCTAATTTTTGTATTTTTAGTAGAGATAGGGTTTCACTGTGTTGGCTGGGCTGGTCTTGAACTCCTGACCTCAGGTGATCCACCTATGTCGGCCTCCCAAAATGCTGGGATTACAGGCCTGAGCCACTGTGCCTGGCCCTTCTTTTTCTTTTCTTTGCTGAAGTGTTTTAAAGCCTTGGTACTCAGAATGTGGTCTGAAGACCTGCAGTGTGGGTGTCCCTTAGAATCTTGTTGGAAATGCAGTCTTGGGCCCTTAGATCCTTCCTAGAGTGTCACACCAAGAAGGACTTATGCCTGGGAGGCCCACTCCTAGGGATGCTAAGATTGACTAGTGGGCTCAGGTGGTGTCAGCCTAATTGTAAAGTTAGTCTATCAGACTCTCATTTAGAAGTTTTACTTGTTGATGATCCTGGCCTGAATTAATTATTGTATTTCATTAGGGCTCACAAAATAGTTTGGTTCTATTATTCTTCCTACATTTATTAGTAATAATTTATCCATAAAAAAGACGTTTTTCATGCCATTTTTATAAGGGCCAGATGAACAAATGAAAAATAAATTTAAGGCTGGGTGAGGTGGCTCACGCCTGAAATCCCAGCACTTTGAGAGGCCAAGTGGGGGCAGATTACTTGAGATCAGGAGTTCAAGACCAGCCTGGCCAACAGAGTGAAACTCCATCTCTACAAAAAATACAAAATTTATCTGGGTGTGGTGGCACATGCCTGCAATCCCAGCTACAGGGGAGGTTGAGGCAGGAGAATCGCTTGAACCTGGGAGGCAGAGGTTGCAGTGAGCCGAGATTGCACCACTGCACTCCAGCCTGGGTGACAGAGCGAGACTCCGTCTCAAAAAACGAAAAACAAAAAAAAAAAAGAAAGAGAGAAAGACAGAGAGGGAAGGGAGGGAGGGAGGGAGGGGGGAGGGAGGTAGGAAGGGAGGGAGGGAGGGAGAGAGGAAAGAAGGAAGGAAGGAAGGAAGGAAAATGTAAAAGACAAGAAGTACTTTTTCTCATTAACCAGGATGATTTGATGGCCCTGAAATGCACTTCATGTAGGAAAGGCAAGAAAAATGCTTAATACTTTTCCTTTAACAGTCAGTTTTCAGAGTAAAGAGATGGTGCCCTTTTTACTTCCATTGGTAGCAAATTTTCTTTTTCTTTTGTTTTTTTTGGAGACAGTCTTGCTTGGTCACTCAGGCTGGAGTGCTGTGGTGTGATCAAGGCTCACTGCAGCCTCTACTTCCTGGGCTCAAGTGATCCTCCCACCTCAGCCTCCCAAGTAGCTGGGACCACAGGCAGGCTCCACTGTGTGCAGCTAATTTTTTAATTTTTTTGTAGAAACGGAGTCTCACTGTATTGCCCAGGTCGGTCTTGAACTCCCAAGTGTAAGTGATCCTCCCACCTCAGCCTCCCAAAGTGCTGGGATTACAGGCGTGAGTCACCTTGATTTCTTTTGTTTTTATTTTTCTCTCTCTTGTAAATATCATGAACTTATGAAAGTTTTATATATTCAGTGTGTTTCACATACTTGTAATTCTTATTCTAAAAAATATTATTTTAATTATAATTATTTTAAAATAATTTTAATAATTATTTTTAAATAATTATTTTAATAATAATTATTATTTTTAATGTAGACTTTTAAAAAGTACAACATACAGAAAAACGGACAAATTTAGATCAGTAAATGTTCATATTAAGTCACACCCGTATCAAGAAACAGAACAGGCTGGGCACAGTGGCTCACACCTGTAATCTCAGCACTTTGGGAGCCCAAGGTGGGAGGATCACCTGAACCTAGGAGTTCAAGACCAGCTTGAACAACACAGTGAAACCTCGCCTCTACCAAAAAAAAAAAAAAAAAAAAAAAAATTAGTCAGGTCTGGTGGCACAGGCCTATAGTCCCAGCTACTTGAAAGGCTGAGGCAGGAAAACCACTTGAGCCCAGGAAGTTGAGGCTGCAGTGAGCTGTGATCACACCACTGCACTCCAGGCTGGGCAAAAGAGTGACAGCCAGTCTCAAAAAGCAAAAAAGAAAGAAAACATACTATGTACAACCTTGGGGGCTAAAAAATTTTTTTTTGAACTTCATTAAACTTAAGAACATCTGTTTATCAAAAAAAAAAAAATAAGTGAGTGAAAAGGCAAACCACAGAATAAGAAAATAATTGCAACACAAATTGATAAAAGATTAACTTCAGAATATGTAAAGAATTTCTACAAATCCATAAGAAAAAGGCATGTCCACAAACAGAAAAAGGACATTTCACAAAAGAGATTATCAAAATAGTCAGGAATCTTGTAAGGAGACTTCAGACGTCAGAGAAAGGCAAATTAAAACCAGGTGTGGTGGCTCACACCTGTAATCCCAGCACTTTGGGAGGCCGAGACGGGTGGATCACCTGAGGTCAGGAGTTCGAGACCAGCCTGGCCAACATGGTGAAAAGCCCATCTCTACTAAAAATACAAAAATTACCCGGGCGTGGTGGCGGGCATCTGTAATTCCAGGTACTCAGGAGGCTGAGGCAGGAGAATCACTTGAACTCGAGAGGTGGAGATTGCAGTGAGCTGAGATTGCGCCATGGCACTCCAGCCTGGGCGACGGAGCAAAACTCCCTCTCAAAAAAAAAAAAAAAAGAGAAAACCATTTGGCAGTATCCACTAAAGCTGAACATATGCTTAACAGGATCCAGAAGTTCCACGGTTA
This sequence comes from Pan paniscus, assembly GCF_029289425.2. Lineage (NCBI taxonomy): Eukaryota > Metazoa > Chordata > Mammalia > Primates > Hominidae > Pan > Pan paniscus. Next base: position 11,399,603 of record NC_073268.2, on the reverse strand, counting down.
GACATATGCCCAACAGGAATGTGTTCATATGGTCATGAAGACGTCTGCAAGACACTCATAGCAGGCCAGACACAGTGGCTCACACCTGGAAACCCAGGGCTTTGGTATGCCAGGACGGGAGGATTGCTTAAGGCCGGTGTATGAAATCAGCCTGGGCAACATAGCTAGACCCCACTGCTTTAATTCTTCATCAGATTAAAGAAATTCACAGCCGGGCGTGGTGGCTTACGCCTGTAATCCCAGCACTTTGGGAGGCTGAGGCGGGCGGATCACCTGAGGTCAGGAGTTCAAGACCAGCCTGGCCAACATGGGGAAACCCTGTCTCTAATAAAAATACAAAAATTAGCCGGGTGTGGTGGCACATGCCTGTAATCCCAGCTACTTGGGAGGCTGAGGCAGGAGAATTGCTTGAACCAGGGAGGCGGAGGTTGTAGTGAGCCGAGATCACACCACTGCACTCCAGCCTGGGCGACAGAGTGAGACTCCATCTCAAAAAAAAAAGGAAAAAAAATTCCCTCTGATTCCTGGTTTGCTAGGACTTTTTATCAGAAATTAGTCTTGGATTTTGTCAGATGCCATTTTCTGCATCTATCATAATCATATGATTTTTAATCCTTTATTTCCTGTTGTAAGGAGTAAACTGATTATTTTAAATGTCAAACCACTCTTGCATTTCCGAAATGAACTCTGCTTGTTGTGATGTATCATGCTTTTTTTTTTTTTTTTTTTTGAGATGGAGTCTCGCTCTGTCACCAGGCTGGAGTGTAATGGCGTAATCTTGGCTGACTGCAACCTCCGCCTCCCGGGTTCAAGTGATCCTCCTGCCTCAGCCTCCCGAGTAGCTGGGACTACAGGTGTGCGCCACCACACCCAGCTAATTTTTGCATTTTTAGTAGAGATGGAGTTTCACCATGTTGGCCAGGATGGTCTCAATCTCTTGACCTCGTGATCCACTGGCCTTGGCCTCCCAAAGTGCTGGGATTACAGGCATGAGCCACTGCACCCGGCCGTATTATGCTTTTTATAATTCCCTGGATTTGATTTACTGGAATTTTGTGCAGCATTTTTGTATTTATGTTCGAGAGAGATGGTTCTTTCAATTTTCCTTTCATTTATTGTGCTTGCTGGATTTTAATATCAGTGTTATACTGGCTTCATAAAATGACTGAAAAATGTTTTCTCATTTTCTATTCTCTAAAACAGTTTATATAAACTTGGCATTATTTCTCTTTAAATGTTTGGAAAAATTAGTCAGTGAAGCTATCTGGGCATAGAGATCTCCCTAAGATTTTTAGTCATGGGTAAAATATCTTATTCAGGTGATATATTTCTTTTTTTGTTAGTTTTGGTGCATTTCTATTTCAAGGAATTTGTTCATTTCACCCAGATTGTCAAGTTTACTGGCATAAGGTTGGATATAACATCCTCTTACTTTTTTTTTTGAGATGGAGTCTTGCTCTGTCACCCAGGCTGGAGTGCAGTGGCGCAGTCTCGGCTCACTGCAAGCTCCGCCTCCTGGGTTCACGCCATTCTGCTGCCTCAGCCTCCCGAGTAGCTGGGACTACAGGCGCCCGCCACCACACCCGGCTAATTTTTTGTATTTTTAGTAGAGACGGGGTTTCACCGTGTTAGCCAGGATGGTCTCGATCTCCTGGCCTCGTGATCCGCCCGCCTCGGCCTCCCAAAGTTCTGGGATTACAGGAGTCAGCCACCTCGCCTGGCCCCTCTATTTTTTAAATGTCTTAGGATCTATTATGATGTCCCCCCTTTTTATTTTTTATTCATGTTGGTAATTTGTGTGTTCTCTTTTTTTTTTCTTGTTCAGTATTGCTAGTGATTTATCATTTTAAAAATCTTTAAAAAAAACTTCAGCATCATTAGTTTTCTCTACTGTAAGTTGGTTTGCTGTTTCATTGATACGTGTTCATATCTTTATTCCTTCCCATACTTCCTTTGAATTTGCTATTCCACTGTGATTTTATCGTTCACCCTGGGTTATTTAGAAATGCATTGCTTAATTTTCACGAGGTTCAGATTTTTCTAGTCTTCCTTCCTTCCTTCCTTCCTTCCTTCCTTTCTTCCTTTCTTTCTTCTTTCCCAAGTCTCACTCTGTGCCTAGGCTGGAGTGCAATGGCACGATCTCGGCTCACTGCAACCTCCACCTCCCTGGTTCAAGTGATTCTCCTGTCTCAGCCTCCCAAGTGGTTGGGATTACAGGTGGCTGTCAGCACACCTGCCTGATTTTTGTGTTTTTAGTAGAGATGGGGCTTCACCATGTTGGCCAGGGTGGTTTTGAACTCCTGACCTCAAGTGATCCGCCTGCCTCGGCCTCCCAAAGTGCTGGGGTTGCAGGCATGAGCCACCATGTCTGGCCATCTTTTCTTCCCTTTCTTTCTTTTTTCTTTTTTTTACATGGGGTCTCGTTCTGTCACCCAGGCTGGAGTGCAGTGATACAATCTTGGCTCACTGCAACCTCCACCTCCTGGGCTCAAGCAGTCCTCCCACCTCAGCCTCCTGAGTAGCTGGGACCATAGGTGCATGCCACCATTCCTGGCTAATTTTTTGTATTTTTGGTAGAGATGGAGTTTGGTATTTTTGTTAGATACCGGCCATGTTCCCAGGCTGGTCTTGAACTCCTGAGCTTAAGCAATCTGCCTGCCTCAGTCTTCCAAAGGGCTAGGATGACAGGCACGAGCCACTGTGCTGGACCTCTAGTTTTCTTTTTGTTATTGGTTTAAATTCTAGTATAGTCAGAGAACATATTCTGACTTATTTCAATTCATTGATATTTATTGAGGCTTTAGCTTTGTGATCTAGTATATGGTCAATTTTGGTAAATGTTACACGTGTACTTGAAAATAATGTTTCTGAGGGTGCGGTGGCTCACGCCTGTAATCCCAGCACTTTAGGAGGCTGAGGCGGGTGGATCACGAGGTCAAGAGATTGAGACCATCCTGGCCAACATGGTGACACCCCGTCTCTACTAAAAATACAAAAATTAGGCGGGCATGGTGGTGCGTGCCTGTAGTTCCAGCTACTCGGGAGGCTGAGGCAGGAGAATCGCTAGAACCTGGGAAGCGGAGGTTGCAGTCAGCCAAGATTGCACCACTGCACTCCAGCCTGGTGACAGAGCCAGACTCCGTCTCAAAAAAAAAAGAAAAATGTTTCTTTTTCCATTGTTGGGTACAGAGTTCTGTTTGTCAGGTCAACTTTGCTAATTATGTTGTTCATATCTTCTATATCCTTGCTCAGTTTTTGGTCTGCTATTTTTATTTATTTATTTATTTTTTTTTTTTTTGAGACAGAGTCTTGCTCTGTCGCCCAGGCTGGAGTGCAGTGGCACAGTCTCGGCTCACTGCAAGCTCTGCCTCCCGGGTTCACACTATTCTCCTGCCTCAACCTCCCAAGTAGCTGGGACTACAGGCGCCCACCCCCACGCCCGGCTAATTTTTTGTATTTTTAGTAGAGACGGGGTTTCACCATGTTAGCCAGGATGGTCTCGATCTCCTGACCTCGTGATCCGCCCGCCTCGGCCTCCCAAAGTGCTGGGATTACAGGCGTGAGCCGCCGTGCCCCGCTGGTCTGCTTTTATAGTTGACATAAAAGGCTTGTTAAAGTGTTAAAGTCTCCCACTTTCATTGTAGTGTTTTGTATTTTTCCTTTTAATTCAGTCAATTTTTGCTTTTATATTTTGAAATGATGTTATTGGATAAATACAGATTTAAAATTGTCACGTCTTCCTGGTGAATCAAAAACAACATATTTGTGTGCACATATCTCCTTCCCTTCCTTACACAGAAGCTAGTGTCGTTTATACACTTGTCCTTCATGTAGTGATTTTAATTTCTTCCTGAAATCTACTGCTGAGTAAACAGCCATTAATTGGAAAAAATATTTGCATCAATTTCATTAAAAAAATTGTGATGCACTGCAGCCAACCAAAGATACTCAAATGACTTTTACTGTTAGGAAAATGTATTAATTGACCAATAAAACAAGTTTAGATAAATAAAAACAATACTTTGAATATAAAAATACAGTTTCCGTATAAAATGTATTGTCATGAAGGTTTATTGGCCTCATTAAAAGAAGAAGACAAGATTTGACAGTGGGGGCTAGGCGCGGTGGCTCACGCCTGTAATCCCAGCACTTTGGGAGGCTGAGGCGGGCGGATCTCTTGAGGTCAAGACGAGTACGAGACCAGCCTGGCCAACATGGTGAAACCTCGTCTCTACTAATAATGCAAAAATTAGCTGGGTGTGGTGGCGGGAGCCTGTAATCCCAGCTACTCCGGAGACTGAGGCAGGAGAATTGCTTGAACCCAAGAGCCAGAGGTTGCGGTGAGCCAAGATCGTGCCACCGCACTCGAGCTTGGGCGACAGAGTGAGACTCCATCTCAAAAAAATAAAAATAAAAAATAAAGTCATAGCAAAAGTTACAGAGAAACATCTTGAGCGCAAAATAAATACTGAACCCAAAAGCACTTCCAAACACATGGAAATAGGCTGTGCGCTCATCCGACTTCAGAATCATAGAATCTTCAGCCCTCTCAATCGACATACATAAGAAAAGCAGGCATATGGGATTTATCCAAACATGACATGCAACGTAGATTTGTTCCATATGATATTGTTGGACTAGAAACTGTTACATAGTAAGTAAATGGGTGAGTGTGTCTTCCCGTGAGAGTGCGATGTCAAATGTCATTCCTTATATCATGTTTACTCAGTGTATTTAGAGATGAAAAAGTCACTAAACCAAAAAAAGGAGTGTTGCCAAGAAGTTGTATAGCTTTTCAGGAGTGTTTATGGCAAAAGTCATTAATTGAACAGTAATTGAACAGGTAAGTCTGTAAACTGGACTTCACCTTGCTTTTTTCCCATGTAAATGTAGATTAGAGATGGGAGCAGTGGCTCACACCTGTAATCCCAGCACGTTGAACGGCTGAATCACCTGAGGTCAGGAGTTCGAGACCAGCCTGGCCAACATGGTGTAAACCTATCTCTACTAAAAATACAAAAATTAGCTGGGGGTGGTGGTGTGCACCTATAATCCCGGCTACTTGGGAGGCTGAGGCAGGAGAATCGCTTGATCCTGGGAGGCGAAGGTGTCAGTGAGCTGAGATTGCACCATTGCACTCTAGCTCGGGCGACAAGAGCAAAACTCCATCTCAAAAAAAAAAAAAGTACACACACACACACACTAGAGATTTAAGCAATGGAGTGGCATGGTCAGACCATGCTTTTTTTTTTTTTTTTTTTTTTGGAGGCCGAGTCTTTCTCACTCACCCAGGCTGGAGTGCAATGACGCGATGTCAGTTCACTGCAACCTGTGCCTCCCAGGTTCAAGCGATTCTCCCTTGTCAGCCTCTCCCGAGTAGCTGGGATTATAGGCACCCGCCACCATGCCCGGCTAATTTTTGTATTTTTAGTAGAGACAGGGTTTCACCACATTGGTCAGGCTGGTCTCAAACTCCTGACCTCAGGTGATCCACCCGCCTCAGCCTCCCAAAGTGTTGGGATTACAGGCATGAGCCACCGTGCCCGGCCCAGACCATGCTTTTAAAAAATCTTTCTAGCGTCTGGTGTGGAGAGGATGTATCCAGAAGTACAAGTCTTGAAAGAGGCCAGGAGACTAACATGTCCAAGCAAAAGACGATGAGGTCAGTGGGGCAGAGCTGAGTCCTGACAGAGGCCCAAATGTGCATGTGAATTCTGAGGATGATAAAGGTAGCATTTCCAAACTATGGGGTAAAGGGAGCTACTCAACAAGTAATGATGAGACATTTCAACTGTGGGAAAAAAGTAAAGTTGTATCCCTATTTCACTCCAAATGTAAAAATAAAATCCAGATGGACAAAAGGTTCAAACATAAGAAATTAAAGAAGAGACCGGGCCTTGGCTCACGCCTGTAATCCCAGCACTTTGGGAGGCTGAGGCGGGCGGATCACCTGAGGTCAGGAGTTCAAGACCAGCCTGGCCAACATGGTGAAACCCCGTCTCTACTAAAATACAAAATTAGCCGGGCATGATGGCGGGTGCCTGTAATCCCAGCTATTCGGGAGGCTCAGGAGGCTCAGATGGGAGAATCCCTTGAACCCGGGAGATGGTGGTTGCAGTGAGCCGAGATAGCGCCACTGCACTCCAGCCTGGGCGGCTCAGCGAGACTTTATCTCAAAAAAAAAAAAAAAAAAAGAAAGAAAAAAGAAATGAAAGAAGAAAAAAATATATAGAAGGAAACATGAGTGGATGAAAAGAAATAGCCTGAGTGGAGGAGCATGACCCGAAGCTGAAGTCATAAAGGAAAAACAATATGACAACATCAAAAAACGTAGTTGTGGGGGAAAACAGCATATGCAAGACAAACAGCTGCGTGAGAAGCGGCATCTATAACACATTGCCTGTTTCTCTTGGATAGAGAAAAGCTCTTACAAATAAATAAGAAAGTAATATCGTTTCATGAAAATGAATAATGTACATGAGTAGGCAGTAAACAAACTTATAAAAAGAGACTTGACCTCACTCATAATTTAAAAATAGTTTTGGGGCTGAGCTTGTTGGCTCACGCCTATAATCCCAGCACTTGGGGAGGCTGAGATGGGAGGATTACTGGAGCCCAGGAGTTGGAGACCAGCCTGGGCAACATAGTGAGACACCATCTCTACAAAAAAATTTTTAAAAACTTAGCCAGGCCTGCTGGTGCGCATCTGTGGTCCCAGCTACTTGAGAGACTGAGGCGGGAGGATGGATTGAGCCCTGGAGGTAAAGACTGTAGGGAACCATGATCACGCCACTGCACTCCAGCCAGGGCAACAGAGTGAGATCCTGTCTCAATAAAATAAAAAGTAAAAAATATTTGGGAGGCTGAGGTGGGCGGATCATCTGAAGTTGGGAGTTCAAGACCAGCTTAACCAAAATGGAGAAACTCCGTCTCTACTGAAAATACAAAAATTGGCCGGGTGCGGTGGCTCACGCCTGTAATCCCAGCACTTTGGGAGGCCAAGGTGGGCGGATCAGCTGAGGTCAGGAGTTCGAAACTAGCCTGACCAACATGGAGAAACCCCATCTCTACTAAAAATACAAAATTAGGCCAGGCGCGGTGGCTCACGCCTGTAATCCCAGCACTTTGGGAGGCCGAGGTGGGCGGATCACGAGGTCAGGAGATCGAGACCAACCTGGCTTAACACGGTGAAACCCCCTCTCTACTAAAAATACAAAAAATTAGCCGGGCAGGCACCTGTAGTCCTAGTTACTCAGGAGGCTGAGGCAGGAGAATGGCGTGAACCTGGGAGGCAAAGCTTCCAGTGAGCTGAGATCGCGCCTCTATGCTCCAGCCTAGGTGACAGAGCGAGACTCCGTCTCAAGAAAAAAAAAAAAAAAAATTAGCGACGCCTGGTGGCGCATGCCTGTAATCCCAACTACTCGGGAGGCTGAGGCAGGAGAATAGCTTGAACCCGGGAGGCAGAGGTTGTGGTGAGCCGAGATCGCGCCACTGCACTCCAGCCTGGGTGACAGAGTGCGACTCCATTTCCAAAAAAACTAACAAACAAACAAACAAAACAAAAATTAGCCGGGCATGGTGGCACATGCCTGTAATCCCAGCTACTCGGGAGGCTGAGGCAGGAGAATCGCTTGAACCTGGGAGGCAGAGGTTGTGGTGAGCCGAGATCGCGCCACTGCACTCCAGCCTGGGTGACAGAGTGCGACTCCATTTCCAAAAAAACTAACAAACAAACAAACAAAACAAAAATTAGCCGGGCATGGTGGCACATGCCTGTAATCCCAGCTACTCGGGAGGCTGAGGCAGGAGAATCGCTTGAACCCGGGAGGCAGAGGTTGTGGTGAGCCGAGATCGCGCCACTGCACTCCAGCCTGGGTGACAGAGTGCGACTCCATTTCCAAAAAAACTAACAAACAAACAAACAAAACAAAAATTAGCCGGGCATGGTGGCACATGCCTGTAATCCCAGCTACTCGGGAGGCTGAGGCAGGAGAATCGCTTGAACCTGGGAGGCAGAGGTTGTGGTGAGCCGAGATCGCGCCACTGCACTCCAGCCTGGGCAACAAGAGCAAAACTCCGTCTCAAAAATAATAATAATAATTTGGGAACAAGATGATGATATACTCTTAAAACAAGGATGAAAATGTCTTCACAGTCAGTCCAGGCAACACTGGGGGAGATAAACCTTCTCCCATGCTGTCGTTGGAGTATGAATTGGCAAAACCTCTTTGGGAGGTAATCTATCAATATGTATTTTTCCCCAAAAAATTTTAAATGAAAAATTTCAAATATATAGAAAAGTTGAAAAATTATACGGTGGACAACCACATCACTACACTTAAATTTGACAATTGTCAACACTTTTGAGTGTTTCTTTTATCACGTATATCTATCTACCCATCCAGCAAGCCATCTTATATTTTGATGCATTTTAAAGTAAATTGCACGCTGGATGTGGTGGCTCACACCTGTAATCCCAGCACTTTGGGAGGCCAAGGCAGGTGGATCACTTGAGGTCAGGAGTTCGAAACCAGCTCGGTCAACATTGTGAAACCCTGTCTCTACTAAAAATACAAAAAATTAGCCGGGCATGGTGGCGGGCGCCTGTAATCCCAGCTATGTGGGAGGCTGAGACAGGAGAATCGCTTGAACCCGGGACACAGAAGTTGTAGTGAGCCAAGATTGCACCACTGCACTCCAGCCTGGGCAACAGAGCAAGACCCCATCTCAAAAAAAAAGAGAAATTAATAAAAATAAATTGCTGACTTAAGTATAATTCAATGCTAAACATTTCAGCATACATATCAACAAAATGTGTTTGTGCTTCTTCTTTAAGGTAATATTTACATACAGTGACATGCACAAATTCTAAGTGGACCATTCATTGAGTGTGTTTTGACACATGCACACCTTGGTAATTCAAACACCTATCAAGATATAGAATATTTTCATCATTCCAGAAAGTTCCTTCTAGTCCCTTCCCAGTTAGTCCCATCCTCTCAAGCATTTTTTTTTTTTTTACTATAGATTAGTTTTGCTGGTTCTAGAACCTCATATAAATGGAGTTATACAATATGATTTTTGTTGCCTTAGCTTAACAAATCTGCTGTGCTCTGTTTGAATTCCCTTTCCCTACATCAGGGTCATAAAATTCCTCCAGAAAGAAAGCTGAGGGTAACGACAGGGCTCGTGTTATTTGTCCATGTTTTCTAGAGATCACTGTCCTGCTCTGCCCATTGTCAGATGTCTGAAAACGTTTTATAGGTTTTGTCCAGGATTCTAGTTGTTTATGGTGAAAGAATTAGTCCAGTACCAATGATTTCTTCACGGAAAGGCCAAATAAGGGACACTTTGAGAACCAATATAGTGACAACAGATTATAACCATTGAATAAGATAGAATTCATGAGCCTATTCTGCTGTAAATAAAAAAAAATCACACATAAATGAGAAGAAAGAAGGAAGACGTAAGGCTTCTGTCACTCAGCATAATGATATTTGTTGTTGTTGTTTTGAGACGGAGTCTTGCTCTGTTGCTCAGGCTGGAGTGCAGCGGTGCAATCTCGGCTCACTGCAACCTCTGCCTCCCAGGTTTAAGCAATTCTCCTGCCTCAGCCTTCTGAGTAGCTGGGATTACAGGAACATGCCACCGCGCCCAGCTAATTTTTGCGTTTTTCGTAGAGACAGGGTTTCATCATGTTGGCCAGGCTGGTCTCGAACTCCTGACCTCAAGTGATCCAGCCGCCTCGGCCTCCCAAAGTGCTGGGATTACAGGCATGAGCCACTGGCGGACGGCCAGCATAATGATTTTTGGGATTCATCACGCTGCTGTATCTGTTGTTGACTCCTCTTTACTTCTGAGTAGGATTCTACTGTAGGAATATACCACAGTGGGCTTTTCCAGTCTCCTGTTGATGGACATTTGGGTTGTTTGCAGTTTGGGGCTCTTCCGAATAAAGCTGGTATAAAACATTCTTGTGCAGGCAGTTTTGGGGATACGTTTTCTCGTGGGTCGCTTGAAGGGGGTACATAGAACATACACAGGCCCTCTTCCTGGGGCTCACAGTCTACTGTAACTTCAGTACAAGACGCAGTGACGTGAGTACACGCTGTGTGTCAGGTGCAGAAATGACAGTAAGAGGTGTGAGGAGGTGGGAAGTGCTTCTTTGGGGAGATCTAGGGGCGGCTTCTTGGAGGAGGGGGGCTCGGGTACTGGTACAGCTTGGTTTAGTAGGAGGATCAGAGGCTCTGGGTCAGATACACCTGCGTCTAGTCTTTCTCTCTCACACACACATAAAGATCCCTGGGCAGTCTCACTTTTCTCAGCTGTAAAACGGGGTTCATGACACCACAGGATTTGCTGGAATAACGGGAGTAAAAGGCCTCTTTCATTAAACGCTCCTCTTTTCCCTGCAGGCCTGGCCCTGCTGGCCGCTTTCAATGTGGATGTGGCCCGGCCCTGGCTTACACCCAATGGAGGTGCCCCTTTCGTGCTCAGCTCCCTTCTGCACCAAGACCCCAGCACCAACCAGACCTGGTGAGTAGGGCCGGTGGGCAAGAGGCCTTCAGACTGAGGGGCTTCCAGGGAATCTGAGATGCGCCCCAGAGACGGCCATGGCAGCCCAACCCACCCCACCGTCAGGAGAGGAACTCCTTTCTCTTTCAGAAGGGCATGCAGGAGAAAGAGAGAAGGCGTGAGAGAGGCTGTGGGCATCGGGCTGGTCTGTGGGGTCCACGGAACCCCAGCCTCACGCCTCACTGGGCCTCTCCCTGCTCCATTGCCCAGGGGGAGGGTGGACTTAAAGACAATTTTAGTGGCCGGGCACGGTGGCTCACGCCTGTAATCCCAGCACTTTGGGAGGCCGAGGCGGGCGGATCACGAGGTCAGGAGATTGAGACCATCCTGGCTAACACGGTGAAACCCTGTCTCTACTAAAAAATAGAAAAAATTAGCCAGGCGAGGAGGCGGGCGCCTGTAGTCCCAGCTACTCAGGAGGCTGAGGCAGGAGAATAGCGTGAACCCGGGAGGCGGAGCTTGCAGTGAACCGAGATGGCACCACTGCACTCCAGCCTGGGCGACAGAGCGAGATTCCGTCTCAAAAAAAAAAAAAGACAATTTTAAAATAAAGCATATTAAGGCTCTTTTGTTCCTTATGGAAGTAACACATGTTCAATATAGAACATTTGGAAACAAAAAATAACAAAGAAAAAACTGGGCCTGGCACCGTGGCTCACGCCTGTAATCTCAACACTTTGGGAGGCTGAAGCTGGAGGATTTCTTGAGGCCAGGAGTTCAAGACCACCCTGGGCAACATAGTGAGACCCCCCCCCCCCCAACTCAAAAAAAACCAAAAACTATCTGGGCATGGTGGTGCCCGCCTGTAGTCTCAGCTACTTGGGAGGCTGAGGCAGGAGGACCACTTGGGCCCGGAGGTCGAGGCTGTAGGGAGCCGTGATTGCACCACTGCACTCCGGCCTGTCTCCAGAACAAAAACCCTGAAACTATGAGGCACAAGCGTGTACTGGTAAGAGGCAGGCTGTGGCTCTGGCAGCCAGGGTTCAGTGGCAGCTTCACCGTGGATTTGCCGCATAGCCTGAGCAAGGTGCTCGGGCCTGAGCTTCAGTTTCCCTTCTCTGCAGTCAGGGTGGGGATCTACCTACTTCACAGGATTGTCGCAAAGACTATTTGAGATAATGCATGTAAAGGACTTAGCACAGGTTCTGCTGGGCGCGGTGGCTCACACCTGTAATCCCAGCACTTTGGGAGGCCGAGGCGGGCGGATCATTTGAGGTCAGGAGTTGGAGACCAGCCTGGCCAACATGGTGAAACCCCGTCTCTACTAAAAATACAAAAATTATCTGGGCGTGGTGGTACACGCGCGTAGTCCCAGCTACTCGGGAGGCTGAGGCAGGAGAATTGCTTGAACCTGGGAGGTGGAGGTTGCAGTGAGCCAAGATCGTGCCATTGCACTACAGCCTGGGCGACAGAGCAAGACTCCGTCTCAAAAAAAAAAAAAAAAAAAAAAGGGCTTAGCACAATTTCTGGCCACATTAATGCTCAATAAACATTACTTTACATTTTTTAAATATCATCTATACCCACCTATTAGATAAGCAAAATGTAAAATCTGCCAACATTGCCGGTAAGGTTGCGGTGAAACAGGGACGTGTGGGAGTGTGAATTGCGATCACCACCTTGGAGAGCAATTTTGCCGTATCTGGTAAAGCTGAGGATGTACGTGGCCTCTGACAATTCCACTCCCCGATCCCAGCTCTAGAGAAATTCTCAGACACATATAAAAATGTTTGTGTGCCGGGCACAGTGGCTCACACCTGTAATCCCAGCACTTTGGGAGGCCGAGGCCGGTGGATCACCTGAGGTCAGGAATTCGAGACCTAGGCTGGCCAACCTGGCGAAACCCCGTCTCCACTAAATATACAAAAAAAAAAAAAAAAATTAGCTGGGTGTGGTGGCGGGCGCCTGTAATCCCAGGTTCTTGGGAGGCTGAGGCAGGAGAATTGCTTGAACCCAGGAGGTGGAGGCTGCAGTGAGCCGAGATCGTGCCATTGCACTCCAGCCTGCGTGACGGAGCGAGACTCTGTCTCAGAAAAAGAAAAACAAAAAAAAATGTTTGTGGTAGCATTGTTTGGAATCATGAAAGACTGGCAATATTCCTCTTAGGAAAATGGGAAAAATACTGATATGACTCATACAATGCAATACTAAAAGCAGATCCCCTGAATGAAGCCAGTGCAATGGTTGTTTACCTGGATCAATCTGGAAACATACCGTGAGTTGAAAAAGGCAAGTTGTAGAATTTAATATACAAAGGTTGGCGGGTGCAGTGGCTCACCTGTAATCCCAGCACTTTGGGAGGTCAAGGTGGGTGGATCACATGAGCCCAGGAGTTCGAGACCAGCCTGGGTAACATAGTGAGACCCTGTCTACAAAAAATATAAAAAAATCAGCCAGATATGGTGGCTTAAGCCTGTAGTCCGTCCCAGCTACTTGGGAGGCTGAAGTGAGACACCTGCCTGAGCCCGGGGGCGGGTGGGTCAAGGCTGCAGTGAGCTGCGATTGTGCCACTGCACTTCAGCCTGGGTGACAGAACGAGACCCTGTCTCAAAAAAAAAAAAAAAGCAAGTAAGTAAAATATGCATTCCCTCAGATGGCGATGGTGGCCGCATGCTGATGTAGGAGTGTGTCTGCAGTTAGGAGCAGCTCTGGTGGAAAGGGTCATGAGACCTGAGGCTCATTTCAATTTCCCATGTGTCACCAAAATGACTTTTATTTCTTTACCTATTATTTATTTATTGGAGACAGAGTCTTGCTCTGTCACCCAGGCTGGAGTGCAGTGGTGTAATCTCAGCTCACTGCAACCTCCGCCTCCCGGGTTCAAGTGATCCTCCTGCCTCAGCCTCCTGAGTAGCTGGGATTACAGGCGCCCACCACCACGCCCGGCTAATTTTTTGTATTTTTAGTAGAAACAGGGTTTCGCCACGTTGGCCAGGATGGTCTTGAACTCCTGACCTCAAATGATCTGCCCACTTCGGCCTCCCAAAGTGCTGGGATTACAGGCGTGAGCCACCGCACCTGGCCCCAAAATGACTTCTAGAGCTGTGTTGTTTTAAAGCCAGATCTGGTCAAGGTTTATGTATTACGTATTGCTGTTATGTCTCTGTCATTGATTTCAATCCAAAGCAGTGATTTCTCCCCCATTTTTTTCTGGGTGGTCATAGGGCTTTTCCTGTGCATACTCTCCCACTGAGCGGGCCCAGCCTAGGACGGTTACCTCCTCATCCCACCCCAGCCCACCAGACTGCTTTCAGTGGTCAGGGGTTTCCTTCACACCCAGCACACAGGAGCAAGTGAGCCCAGGGTTCAAACAGGCACTGGGGCAGAGCCAGGTGAGGAGCTCAGGGTTCCTGGCTGGGCAGGGCGGGAGCTTTGCTTGATAGAGGATGGGTGGGCAGTGGTGGCTCCCGAAGCAGCCTCATAGGCCCTGGGACTTGGGCCTTGACCCTGACAGCCAGGCAGACTTGGATCCTGTGATATTGTGAAATGTATATTTGACATTCCAAGACTGAATATATATTTTACAATATAACAAATAAAAATATATTTGGTCTCAAAATAAACATTTGGTCCCATTATCTGGCATACACGCCTAAAATCTCTGGAATCTCCAAAGTAATAAATGTCTTTTTCTTTGTTAATGAGTTGACGGGGGACCGGCAGCCCCCAGATAGCTTCAAAATGGGGGCTGGTCACTGGAGAGAACCAGGCACGATCAGAGGGTTGGGACTTTCAGCCCCACACCCCTCTTCTGGGAGAGAAGGGCTGAAGGTTTAGTTGATCACCAGCGGCCAATGATTCAATCAGTCATGCCTATGTAATGAGGCCTCCATAAAACTCAAAAGGACAGGGTTTGGGGAGCTTCTGGGTAGCAGAACATGTGGAAGTTTCTGGAGGGTGGCCCCCGAGAGGGCATGGAAGCTTTGCCCCTCACCCCCACTTTGCCTTATGCATCTCCTCATCTGTATCCTTTGTAATATCTTTTTTTTTTCTTTTTGAGGCAGAGTCTTGCTCTGCCACCCAGGCTGGAGTGTGGTGGCATGCTCTCGGCTCACTGCAACCACTGGGTTCAAGTGATTCTCCTGCCTCAGCCTCCCTAGTAGCTGAGATTACAGGCGCCCGCCACCATGCCCATCTGAGTTTTGTATTTTTAGTAGAGACGGGGTTTCACCAATGTTGGCCAGGCTGGTCTCGAACTCCTGACCTCGTGATCCGCCCGCCTCAGCCTCCCAAAGTGCTGGGATTACAGGCATGAGCCAAGGCACCTGGCCTGTAATATCCTTTATAATAAACCAGTAAATGTCAGTAAGTGCTTCTCTGAGTTCTCTGAGCCACTCTAGCAAATTAAGCCCAAGGAAAGGGTCACAGAAACCCTGATATATTTGTTTGGTCAAAAGCACAGGTAAAATAACTGGTGGCTTGTGATTGGCCTCGGAAGTTGGGGACAGTCTTGTGGGACTGAGACCTCGACCTGTGAGGTCTGATGCTACCTCCAGGTGGAGCATGTCGGAATTGAGTTGAACGTGAGGACCTTCAGCTGGAGCTGGTTGCCGAAGGACTGCTTGCCCCGTGTGGAGGGAAAACCCCACCCACCTGGGGTCACTGGACTGTTCTGTGTTGTGAGAGCTGCAGGGGAAACAGAGCTCGACGTTTCCTACATCATTAGAGAGTCCTTTCTGGATCCTGGTTTCATCAGTGCAGTCAAAAGTCTGGTCACTGCCAGGTGCGGTGGCTCACGCCTGTAATCCCAGCACTTTGGGAGGCTGAGGCGGGCAGATCACTTGAGGTCAGGAGTTTGAGATCAGCCTGGCCAATAGGCTGAAGCCCCGTCCCTACTAAAAATACAAAAATTATCTGGGCGTGGTGGTGCGCACCTGTAGTCCCAGCTGCTTGGGAGGCTGAGGCAGGAGAATGGCATGAACGCGGGAGGCGGAGCTTGCAGTGAGCCGAGATGGCGCCACTGCACTCCAGCCTGGGCGACAGAACGAGACTCCGTCTCAAAAAAAAAAAAAGTCTGCTCACCATTAGATTTAAGTGGTAAGGATGGGGCCAATTCATTCATTCATTCATTCATTCATTCAGCAAGTATGGATGGAGCACTTACTCAGTGCCAGGCAATATTTGGGGAATAAGAGGGAGACATGGTCACTGCCTTCATGGAGCTCCCGGGCTCATGAGGGAAACACAAGCTAGACGATGACAAGAGTGACAATGACCCCACCGAATAACAGCTCTGTTGGGGGACGTCCGAGGTACGGCGGGGGGCGCATCGAGGCAGGTGTGTTCATCAGCGTTTACTAGGATTTGCAGGATGACTGGGAATTAGCATGAGAAGGAAAGGGAAGGGGATGGCAGGCACAGAGAACAGCTTGATCAGAAGCCTGGAGGCCGGCTGAGTAAGGTCAGGAAACTGAGAAAATCACGTGTGGCTAAAGCTGAGAGTGATGAAAAGTAAGCTGGGAGAGTGTGGCAGTGCCTCGTCACCCAGGCACTGAGGGTTTGGAGGAACTAGAGGGTCTGAAGCCGGGAGGGGTGGTGAGGTTTTCAGGGAGTTCTGTGTTGCACAAAGATGAATTAAAGGTCAAGACTGTGTTTGGTTTGGGTAAAATTTTATCAACATGTGCCATACAGAAGAATGCACACCCGGCTGGGCGCGGGGGCTCACGCCTGTCATCCCAGCACTTTGGGAGGCCAAGGCGGGCGGGTCACCTGAGGTCAGGAGTTCCAGACCAGCCTGGCCAACACGGTGAAACCCCGTCTCTACTAAAAATATAAAAATTAGCCGGGTGTGATGGTGGGTGCTTGTAATCCCAGCCACTTAGGAGAGGCAGGAGAATCGCTTGAACCCGGGAGGCGGAGGTTACAGTGAGCCAAGACCGCAGCATTGCACTCCAGCCTGGGCAACAAGAATGAAACTCTGTCTCTCCAAAAAAAAAAAAAAGAAAGAAAGAAAGAAAGAAAAATGCACACCCCATAAGCATGCAGCTCAGTGAACGTCCACAGAGTGAAGCACGGTGTAAGCAGCATGCAGATCAAGGGCACGTGAGCTGCGGCGCCTAGGCGCCCTCTAAGCCCCGCACTCCCTTCCAGACACATCTGCTGCCAAGAGTAACCCCCAGCTGACTTTCATCTCCGTGGATTAGCCTCGCCTGGTTTTGCATTTAGTATCAACGAGGCATACAGTGTGTGCCCCGCTACGTCGGGCTCCTCTCTCTCCACATAAGGCCTGTGAATTTCATCCATCGTGTTGCCCCAGGCGGTACTTCTTCTGGTTGCCAGGGTTACACTGTGTCGACAGTACTGATGATTGGCATTTGGGCTGTTTTCTTGGGCTGTGATGAATAGCACTGATGTGCACCTCCTTTTGATGGATGAATGTTCTTTTTTTTTTTTTTTTAATCCCTCAGAGTTGATCCCAAAGAATGTACTCATTTTTGGGGAGGGCATATGTGCTCAGGAGTGGGATTGCTGGGTCAGAAGTTATGCAATTGGCTCTGCATTCAGTTTTCCAAACTGTTTGTAGGGTGTGAGCAGGTTTCAGTCAGCGTTTTCTGTAACTGTCTCCTGCCCAGTTCCCTCCCACCAATACCCAGTGACCCCACGCCTCAGCTCCAGGTCCC
Source organism: Pan paniscus (assembly GCF_029289425.2). NCBI lineage: Eukaryota > Metazoa > Chordata > Mammalia > Primates > Hominidae > Pan > Pan paniscus. The sequence continues at coordinate 11,382,408 of NC_073268.2, read as the reverse complement.
ACCGACATTCACAGCCCCTCCCTCAGAAGCCTAAAGGCCAGGGTGCAGGAGAGAGTTTGGAGCCCGTGTCGCAGAGGGCTCTGAGTCCACCAGGGGCCGGGGGAGGGCCCAGCAGGGCTCCTTGAACAGCAAACCTCCCTGAACACCTGCTGAAGCAGAGAGGGGCTCCCAAGCTTGAACATGCTGGGGAGGAGGATGTGGTGGGAGGCACTTCTGGGTTCCTGCTGCAGAGAGTGGGGCCTGAGACCACGGGCCTGCTGCACGGGGCAGGAAGTGCGCTGGCTGGCCAACTCGGCCTTAGAAAAAGGAAGGGGCTGGGCTCCTGCTTGAGAATGACGTGTGCCTCTCTCTCACATTGTCTCTCTTAAAATGTAAGAGACCAGGGCTGGCAGCATCATGGGTTTTGGTTGCCACAGAAGATATGGGTGGGACAGACAGCAGACATGGAAATAGACCCTGAGGGCTGGGCATGGGGGCTCACACCCGTAATCCCAGCACTTTGGGAGGCTGAGGCCGGCAGATCACTTGAGGTCAGGAGTTCGAGACCAGCCTGGCCACCATGGTGAAACCCCATCTCTACTAAAGATACAAAAAAAAAAAAAAAATTTAGCTGGGCATGGTGGCAGGTGCCTGTAATTCCAGCTACTCAGGAGGCTGAGGCAGGAGAATCACTTGAACCGAGGAGGCAGAGGTTGCAGTGAGCCAAGATAACGCCATTGCACTCCAGCCTGGGCGACAGAGTGAGACTCCATCTCAAAAAAAAGAAAAAAAAAAAAAGAAAGAAAGAAATAGACCCTGAGAACAGGACAGGTTAGAGCTGGGTGAAGGCAAGATGTGAGCTTCAAGTCAGTGACCAGTTAAAAAGATTGTTAAAAATTTAAATACAAAATACTAAATAAGGTCAGGCATGGTGGCTTGTGCCTGTAGTCCCAGCACTTTGGAAGGCCAAGGTGGGCAGATCACCTGAGCTCAGGAGTTCAAGAGCAGCCTGGCCAACATGGTGAAACCCCGTCTCTAATAAAAATACAAAAATTAACCGGGTGTGGTGGTGGTACATGCCTGTAATCCCAGCTACTCAGGAGGCAGAGGCAGAGGCAGGAGAATCACTTGAACCAGGGAGGCGGAGGTTGCAGTGAGCCGAGATCACGCCACTGCACTCCAGCCTGGGAGACAGAGTGAGACTCCATCTCAAAAAGCAAACAAACAACGAAAAACATACTAAAGCAATAAATAAAGGCAGGAGATGGACAAGGGTTGCTGGGCTGTACCCAGCTCAGGGTGTAACAGGGCCCCTGTGGCTGCCAGCTGATGGCCAGTCCTCTGTCAGAGCTGGTGGGTCAATGGTTTGTCAGCCACGTGGTCAACAAACCTGCAAACTCCCGGCAGTGGGGGATAAAAGGTGTGGGAAGCAGAGGCAGCTCAGAGGGCCCCAGGCCATGTCATTGCATGATGGCGGCATGAATGGCAGTCTTGGGATCTGCAGTGCGCACCCTGCACAACTGTTCATGATGGCCTCCTGGGAACGCGCAGTCCAGGTGGGAAGAAAGGGTGGGGGTGGGGGTGGGGTGCTATAGTCAGGGCTGCTGCAGGGCCTGGAGGGGATCAGGCTGCACTTCCTTTGGGAAGGCTTCCTGAGGAGCTGGGGTTTGGGATGATTGCTCTGCAGGAGGAGGCATCGCAGGCAGAGGAAACAGTCCGGGCAGAGGACTGAGGAGGAGAGAGACTGGAGGCGGGTCCAGGCCTGCACCTACCCCACCAAAACGGGGTCTGCGGTGGAGCCCAGTTTTGACCCCACCCTTCATGGGGGAGCAGGGAAGGAGATGCTGGGTCTAGGGCTGAGGTCGGGGCTGGGGAGAGAGGCAGGGTTGCTAAGGAAGCGACCTAATTTGGGGGCTCAGCTGCAGAGCCGGAACAGAGGAGCAGCTCTCTGCTGCACCCAGCCCTCCGCCCCTCAGCCCTGCCCCAGATGAGCCCCCTCAGCTGTTGCCTGGGCTGTTGTTCAATAGTCACTCAACACTTACTGAGCCCTTGTTCTGTGCCAGGCATTGCTCCAGACCCTGGGAATAACACGGTGAAGAAGATAGACAAGATCCTTCGGGAGCCTACTGTCTCGTGGGGAGACAGATAATAGGCACTATCAGATGATGGCAGGTTCTGAGAAGGAAATCAAACAGGGTGATGTGAAGCAGAGTAACTGGGTTGTGAGGCGGGGCTGGGTAGAGAAAGCATTTATGAGGAGGTGACAGGCGAGGCTGGGGAAGGAGAATAAGCCAACCTTGGGGAGAGTGGAAGGTGAGGGCTCTGGGAACAGGAAACAGCATGGTGGAGGGAACAGCGCGGTGGAGGGAACAGAGTGGTGGAGGGAACAGTGCCGTGGAGGGAACAGCTCGGTGGAGGGAACAGCGCCGTGGAGGGCCTGAGGCAGGAAATGCTGGCGCTGGTCACCCAGGAACTGGGGCTGCCACTGATAGAAGGGACATGGTGTAAACTACATGAGTGGGCCAGGTGCTGTGGCTCATACCTGAAACTCACTGTAACTCACTAGGCTCACTCCCAGCAGTTTGGGAGGCCAAGGCAGGAAGATTACCTAAGCCCAGGAGTTCGAGACTAGCCTGGGCAACATGGCAAAACCCCGTCTCTACAAAACATAAGAAAATTTGCCAGGTGTGATGGCACGCATCTGTGGTCCCAGTTACTTGGGAGACTGAGGTGGGAGGATCGCTTGAGCCTGGGAGGTCAAGGCTGCAGTGAACCGTGATCATGCCACTGTACTTCAACTTAGGTGACAGAAGGAGACTCTGTCTTAAAAAAAAAATTACATGAGTAAATTAAAAACCAAATAAATGGGCCAGGCACAGTGGCTCACTTCTATCAATATAGAAGCTTTCTCGTAGTTTTGGAGGCCAGAAGTCTGAAAAGGTGTCAGCAGGGCTGGGTCCCTTCTAGAAGCTCTGGGGGAGAATCTGTTTTCTTGCCTTTTTTGGCTTCTAGAAGCTGCCTGCATTCCTTGGCTCACGGCCTCCTCCTCCTCCTTAAGCTTGCAGCATAGTAAGCTTTGCATCTTTCTCCGACACTTTGGAAGGCCAAGGCAGGAGTGCTTGAGCCCAGGATCAGCAGTGAGACTTCAACTCTATAAAAATTTTAACAAAATCAGCTGGGCATGGTAACTCGTTCCTGTGGGCCCAGCAACTTGTGAGGCTGAGGTAGGAGGATCGCTGAGCCCAGGTCAAGGCTGCAGTGAGCTGTGATCACACTACTGCACTCCAGCCTGGACAACAGAGCAGGACACTACCTAAAAACAAACAAACCCCACAAAATAACAAGAGGCTATTACCATCAACAAGGCAGGACGATGATGGAAGGAGCATTTAGAGAAGAGTTGCTTTCTAGAAATAATTTGGAGAGTCGGGTACGGTGGCTCATGCTTGTAATTCCAGCACTTTGGGAGGCTGAGGTGGGTGGATCACCTGAGGTCAGGATTTCAAGACCAACCTGGCCAACATGGTAACACCCTGTCTCTACTAAAAATACAAAAATTGGCCTGGTGTGGTGGCTCACACCTGTAATCCCAGCAATTTGGGAGGCCGAAGTGAGTGGATCACCTGAGGTCAGCAGTTCAAAACCAGCCTGGCCAACATGGTGAAAACCCCATCTGTACTAAAAATACGAAAATTAGCTGGTCATGGTGGTGGGCGCCTGTAATCACAGCACTTTGGGAGGCCGAGGCAGGAGAATTGCCTGAACCCAGGAGGTGGAGGTTGCAGTGAGCCGAGATCACGCCACTGCACTCCAGCCTGGGCGACAAGAGTGAAACTCCATCTCAAAAAAAGAAAAAAAAAAAAAAAGAAAGAATTTGGAGAGAGAACCTACAGGGTTGGCAGGTGGATTGGATGTAGGGCATGAGTGAAAACACGACGGAAGTGAGGATGCCTCCTGGGTTTTGCCTTGAGAACTTAGTGGTTGCTGGTGCCATTTGCTGTGGCGGGGAAGATGAGAGGAAGCAGGCTTGACAGGAAAGACCACAGGTTCTGTTTGTTTCCTATCGACGCTGTAACAAGTTACCACAAATGTAGTGGCTTACAACAACACAGGTTTATTATTATTATTATTATTATTATTATTATTTTGCACTCTTTCACCCAGGCTAGAGTGCGGTGGTGAGATCTCAGCTCACTGCAACTTCCACCTCCCAGGTTCAAGTGATTCTCCTGCCTCAGCCTCCCGAGTAGCTGGGATTACAGGCTTTCACCACTATGCCCAGCTAATGTTTGTATTTTTAGTAGAGACGGGGTTTCACCCTGTTGGCCAGGCTGGTCTTGAACTCCTGACCTCAGGTGATCCGCCTGCCTCGGCCTCCCAAAGTGCTGGGATGACAGGTGTGAGATACTGAGCCCAGCTGCAAGTTTATTATCTTGTAGTTTTGGAGGTCAGAAGTCTGAAAAGCTGTCAGCAGGGCTGGGTCCCTTCTAGAAGCTCTGGGGGGAGAATCCGTTTTCTTGCCTTTTTAGGCTTCTAGAAGCTGCTTGCATTCCTTGGCTGACGGGCTCCTCCTCCTCCTTAGGCCTGCAGCATAGCAAGCTTCACATCTTTCTCCGACTCTGATTCTCCTGCCTCCCTCCTAGAAGGACCTTTGTGATTACACTGGGGCTTTACAGCCCACCCAGGACAGCCCTGGGGGCTTCTGGGATGGGAGAGGCCTCCTTGGGAGGCTCCCAGCATTCCCTGCAGTCTTGCTGCTTCTCCCCTCTGCCTGCCTCAACGTCCCCCTGAGTCCCTGCGGCTCGCCCATGCCACCGTTTTCGGGGCCTCCCTCATAGAAGGACCCTTGTGATTTCACTGAGCCCACCTAGATAATCCAGGATAACCCCCCCATCTCATGATCCTTAATTTATTTACTCACATCTACAAAGTCCCTTTTGCCATAAAAGGCAACATATTCACAGGTTCTGGGGATTAGGACGTGGCCTTCTTTGGGGGGCCATTATTCTGCCTACGATAGCAGATGGAGAGGTGGGAATTTCAGCCGTTATAGGTGTATTGAAGCCATGGGCTTGGAAGGGATCACTAGGGAGAGTGTGCCGGCAAGGAAGACAGTGACCCAGCCCTCAGATCCTGGTGGCAGATAGAGGTCAGACCGCGAAGGCACCAGCGAAGCCTTGAGGAATGAGGAGAGAGTAGGCAGAAATCTAGAAACAAGTGTTTGAAGGAGATGGTTACTCATGTCTGGGGCTTCTGAGAGGTTGAGGAAGATGAGGACAGAGAGCGGTCCGTTGGATGTGGCATTGTGGGGGCCCCTGGTGACCTTCACAGGAACTGACTCAGAGGGTGGGAAGTCAGCTTGGGGTGGGTTCAGTTGTGGGTGGGCGGATGGACGCACAGGTGCAGACTTTCTTATTATTCTGTAAGCCATGCCGATACGTGAATATATTTCATAATGTATTAAAATGTAGAGTGATAGGAGTTGAGGAAGTGGAGACGGTATCTCATTTCTGCCCCTGCTTCCTGTGCTCTTTAGTCTGTCCCAACCCACTGTAGCCACATCATGACCTTTTTTTTTTTTTTTTTTTGAGACAGAGTCTCGCTCTGTCACTCAGGCTGGAGTTCAGTGGCGTGATCTCGGCTCACTGCAACCTCTGCCTCCCGGGTTCACACCATTCTCCTGCCTCAGCCTCCCGAGTAGCTGGGACTACAGGCACCCGCCACCACGCCCGGCTAATTTTTTGTATTTTTAGTAGAGACGGGGTTTCACCGTGTTAGCCAGGATGGTCTTGATCTCCTGGCCTCGTGATCTGCCTGCCTCGGCCTCCCAAAGGCAGGCAGAGGGGAGCCACCACGCCCGGCCTCATCACGAGCTTTTGAAAGCACAGCTAATCATGTGCTTCCCCTTTATAAAGTCCTCCATGACTTCTACTGCCCTCTGCAGAAAGACCTTGGACTTGGTTCACTGTTACCACCAAGCCCCTCGTCCCCTCCCCACCATCCCCTATGACAACCCCTGGAGCTCACTGTCTGTCTCAGGACAGCCCAGTTCTCCTGGGTAACGTGGATGGTGAGAATGTTGAGGCTGTCCCTGGAATCTGCCGTCTCCCTGGCTGGCCTGGGTGGGGGCAAGAAGTTTGCAGTCAGGAGGCACAGCTCTTGAGGCTGCCTTAATCAGGCTGAGGCAGCCACCCCCAAACCTCCAGTTCTTTTATTTATTTATTTATTTATTTATGAGACGAAGTCACACTCTGTCCCCCAGGCTGGAGTGCAGTGGCGTGATCTCAGCTCACTGCAACCTCTGCCTCCCAGGTTCAAGCAACTCTCCTGCCTCAGCCTCCTGAGTAGCTGGGACTACAGGCACACGCCACCATGCCCGGCTAGTTTTTGTATTTTTAGTAGACACGGGGTTTCACCGTATTGATCAGGCTGGTCTCAAACTCCTGACCCCAGATGATCCACCTGCCTCAGCCTCCCAAAGTGCTGGGATTACAGGCGTGAGCCGCCACGCCCGGCCTCCAAACCTCCAGTTCTGACTGACCCACAGGATAGGGGCACCAGCGTACTCTTCTCAGGAACTAAGGCCAGGCAGGGCAGGCCCCCTGGGTGGCCCACGAGGAAGCCAGCACTGCCCCCCCAACAGAACCAACCCCAACGCTGGTGGTTTTCTGGCCTCCCCATCCCTGTCCCCACAAGAGAGCAGAGTTTTTATTAACCATCAGTATCACCCCTTCTTTGTCAGGGTGGGCAGCAGGCAGAGAGGGGTTGCATTTAACCATTTCCTGCCTGGTGCTGTGTGGAAGCAGAGGTTGGGCAAATGTCTTCCCCATAATCCAGAGTCGGGGCTAGGAATCTGCCGGCCAGACAGGGAGCCTGTGAGCCCAGGCAACTGGAATGGGAAGGGTGCTGGGCAGGCAGGGAGAAGACGAGGAACATCAGCCAGCTCAGCTTTGCAACCTCCCCTCCCACTCAGGCTCCTGGTCACCAGCCCCAGAACCAAGAGGACACCAGGGCCCCTCCATCGATGTTCCCTTGTTCAGGATGAAATCCTTTGCCATCCTGTAGGTAAGTCAGCCCCAACTCCAGGGAATGCTCCCCAGGACCCCCTTTCTAGCAAAATCCCCCTCATCTAAACTCAAACCATTCCAACCCCAGCCCTGCCTCATCCAGCCCGTTCACCCCTAGACTCCAGCATCACCCACAGCAAGATTCCATCCCAATGCCCAGTCCCACCCCAACCCAATCCTAATCCCCAGCCAGCTTTCCTGACGCAGTCCTAGCAACAGAAACGATACCTACAGTGTATTGCATGCCCACCCTGTGCCCGGCAGTCCTCTGAGTCATTCTGTTTTCATCCTCAAAACCACGCCATTTATAAGAGAGGAAGCTACAGTTCAGAGAATGTAGGTCTTTTGGTTGCCAGTATGACAAAGTTCACACTTTTAGTGTTGGTGGCTGATTCGAAACTCTAGCCCTTCCTGATGCAACTCATCACACCTCAGTGCAATTCACCCCCTACCTATTCAGTCTAACTGTGGCCATCCTAGTAACTAGCATGGGGCCTGACATATATTAGGTACTCAATAAATGCCATTTGAATGAATGAATGAATGAATGAACCTGATTCACTCATTAAACTCTATCCATCCTACCCAATCAAACTCAGGTCACAGATTTACTGACAACCTCTTGGCTATACATATATAAATAAATAGAATCCTTGTCTTGTCTGAGGCTGGGCGCCGTGGCTCACACCTGTAATCTTAGCACACTGGGAGGCTGAGGCGGGTAGATCATTTGAGGTCCAGAGTTCGAGACCAGCCCGGCCAATATGGTGAAACCCCATCTCTACCAAAAATACAAAAATCAGCCAGGCGTCGTGGTGCGTGCCTATAATCCCAGCTATTTGGGAGGCTGAGGCAGAAGAATCGCTTGAACCCAGGAGGTGGAGGTTACAGTGAGCTGAGATTGCACCACTGGACTCCAGCCTGGGCAACAGAGCAAGACTGTTTAAAAAAAAAAATCCTGCCGGGCACGGTGGCTCATGCCTGTAATTCCAACACTTTGGGAGGCTGAGGCGGGCCGATCATGGGTCAGAAGATCGAGACCATCCTAGCTAACACAGTGAAATCCCGTCTCTACTAAAAATACAAAAAGAAATTAGCCGGGTGTGGTGGCGGGCGCCTATAGTCCCAGCTACTCAGGAGGCTGAGGCAGGAGAATGGCGTGAACCTGGGAGGCGGAGCTTGCAGTGAGCCGAGATCGCGCCACTGCACTCCGGCCTGGGCAACAGAGCAAGACTCTGTCTCAAAAAAAAAAAAAAAAAAAATCCTTGTCTGAGAGGCACTGAGTTGAACAGACTCAATCTCAGTCCAGCAGGGTTGACTGAGTGATTCCATGACTGAAAAATAAGACAGTATCCTGAGGCTGACAGCGGGGAGGACGAGGAAGGAGCTGCCATTTCTGCCCCTGAGGCTGGGGGCAGTAAGATTCCCCAGGATGGGTCTGTGAGGCTGGCGGGTTCCTCGGTCCACGGTATCTTGCACATTCCTTGGCACTTACATACCCACCAGGCAGTGCTTCTCCACCCACCTGCCCGACCAAACCCACTGAGGAAAAGCAGCAGGCATCCGCTGTTGCTGGACGCCCATCACCACGCTCACAAGGCTGGGCACAGAGCAGACGTCAATGGGCACGTGTTGAAAGGGTCAGCAAATGAGCCCCGGGGATGGGCACTCGGCCCTGAACGTGTCCAGTCCTGACCTTGAAGGCCCCCGCTCTAGCTTTCTAGAGGCTTCTCTGAGTGGCCGACAGTTCCTCATGGGGGCCTGCCCAAGGTGGCTCTGTGCCCTCTGACCTTGGCTTCGGGTCTCTGCCTCCCAGAGTCCCCTCCTCCTCCTCACCTGGGCTTAACTTTTTCAGAGCATGTCCCCATCCCCAAGGGGAGGCACCGGGGAGTGACCGTTGTCCGGAGCCACCACGGTGTTTTGGTGAGTGCAGGAGCGAGAGGAGGGAGGGCCTTAGGGAGGCAGGTGCTAACCCTCGTGGTTGACCCTGGTGTTAAGACCGGTTCTGACTGCCATGCTATTCCCGAGGCTGAGTCTAGCGTCTCCCTGGTGCCAACCCCAGGGCTGACTGTAGCTCTGACCACCTGTGCTGGTACCAGGGCTGACCTAGGTATTCCCTGTGACCCAGCACACTCCTGCAGGTGTCGGCCTCAGCCTTGACGCCAACACTGACTCCTACACCCGGTGAGGGGTGGGCCAGCTCTTCCTGTGCCCCCTGCCTGGTTGAGCCACTGAGTTCTGGAATGGGGGTGAGAATGTGGCTGTGGCTCGGGAATCGGGAGGTGACCTGGTGTTTCCCCACCCTCTCTTCCCTCCTGCAGATATGCATTCAAGTGCTGGTCCGGCGGCCTCACAGCCTCAGCTCAGAACTCACAGGCACCTGTAGCCTCCTGGGCCCTGACCTCCGTCCCCAGGCTCAGGCCAACTTCTTCGACCTTGGTAAGGATTGGACATTCACTGGCCTTGGATAGCTCTAAAGAGATCTCCTTGGTCTCCAAGAAAAGGCACCAGCTCACGGCAGATGCAGTGGGACGCAGGCCCACAGTGGAGCAAGGCAGGGTTGAGGCATCACGTGAAAGGAATCAGGGCAGAACCATGTGTGAGCGTGCTCAGGCGAGGATGGAGCCTTTCTGACTCTGAGCTCTTCCATGTGTGTTTTTAAAGAAAATCTCCTGGATCCAGATGCACGTGTGGACACTGGAGACTGCTACAGCAACAAAGAAGGTGGTGGAGAAGACGATGCGAACACAGCCAGGCGGCGCCGGGCTCTGGAGAAGGAGGAGGAGGAAGACAAGGAGGAGGAGGAAGATGAGGAGGAGGAGGAAGCTGGTGAGAAGAGGCAGATCTGGGTTGCTCTGAGTCTATCAGAGCCAACTCCTAGGCTGGTGGCCTCCAAGGGTGAGGGGTGCCTCAGTCTGAGAGATAGGGAGCAGTGGCTGGACTTTACAGACCTGACCCATACCAGCTCCACCCACTCTTTCTTATAAGTGGGGAAACTGAGGCTCAGAGAGTGGTAGTGATGGGAATGGCTCACACAGCACGCAAAGCCTGACCAGGTTCTAGCTCTCTTTTTGAAAGGGGAGACAAAAGCTTCTCTCTTGGGGCCAGGCGAGGTGGCTCATGCCTGTAATCCCAGCATTTTGGGAGGCTGAAGTGGGCGGATCACTTGAGGTCAGGAGTTCGAGACCAGCCTGGCCAACATGGTGAAACCCCAACTCTACTAGAAAATTCAAAAATTAGCCAGGCATGGTGGTGTGCACTTGTAGTCCCAGCTACTTGGGAGGCTAAGGCAGGAGGATTGCTTGAACCCGGGAGGTGGAGGCTGCAGTAAGCTGAGATCCCACCACTGCCCTCCAGCCTGGGCAACAGAGTGAAGCTCTGTCTCAAAAAAAAAAAACAAAAAACAAAAAACTTCCCTCTTGGGAGCTTCTCCAACTTTTTCCCTGAACTGAGCTGGTTGTCAGGGCTACAATGGGGGTGCATGCCCTACACATGCTGCCCTTACATCTGCCTCACATCCCATGCCCACTCCTGACCTGTTTGTCTTGGCCAGGCACCGAGATTGCCATCGTCCTGGACGGCTCAGGAAGCATTGATCCCCCAGACTTTCAGAGAGCCAAAGACTTCATCTCCAACATGATGAGGAACTTCTATGAAAAGTGTTTTGAGGTGGGCTTCCCTAAGAGCTGGTTAACACTTATCTATTGCTGAGAATCACCCTACCTCAGAACAACAATCACCACATTTGCTCACAATTCTGTGGGTCACATACTTGGGCTGGGCTCAGCTGGATGATTCTTCTGTCCATCTTGCCTGGAGTTACCCTGGAGCTGCAGGTGTCTGGTTGCTTGACTGGGGCTGGATGGCCTAAGATGACCTCACTTACTTGTCTGGACCATGTGTCTTTAGCAGGCCAGCCCAACTTTTTCGTGACAGCAACATTCTAAGAGGGCCAGATCCAATGCATGCAAGTATTTTTCAAGTCTCTAATTACATCACATTTGCTGATGTCTTATTGGCCAAAGCCAGTCACATGACCAATCCCATCGTCAGTATGGAGGGCACTGCACAGGGAGCTGGGGAGAAGTCTGTGATTCACTGGGGGCCTTTACTATCGCACCCTTCTCCATCCCCACTCGCTTAGAGATTTTGCTCTGCCTTAGCATCTCTTTCTGCCCAGGGATAAGGTAGAAGGAGTGGATTTTTCTGCTGCTTCCAGGGGGAGCCATTTCAGGGGCAGAGGTGGCAATTCTTCCAACCTCCTGCCCTCCTGCCCATCCCCTGCAGTGCAACTTTGCCTTGGTGCAGTATGGAGGAGTGATCCAGACTGAGTTTGACCTTCGGGACAGCCAGGATGTGATGGCCTCCCTCGCCAGAGTCCAGAACATCACTCAAGTGGGGAGTGTCACCAAGACTGCCTCAGCCATGCAACACGTCTTGTGAGTGTGGGGGCTGCAGGAATTATTCTGGCCATGCCCAGAGTCTCTGTGGCATCACGCTTGGAGGAAGTGGCTGGCCAGAACCGCAGGAGAAGCGAATTAGGGCTCCAGCCTTTCCCTGGCCGAGAGAGAACGTGAGGGATGATACCTCAAGGCTGTCCTCCAAAAAGTCTTCCAAAGACTTCCTCTTGTGAGATGCAGGAGAGCAGAGTGCTCAGTGGACAGGCTAGCTGGGTTCAAATCTCAGCTCTGGTTTTTTTTTGTTTTTTTTTGAGATGGAGTCTTGCTCTGTCACCCAGGCTGGAGTGCAGTGGCACGATCTCAGCTCACTGCAAGCTCCGCCTCCCAGGTTCACACCATTCTCCTGCCTCAGCCTCCCGAGTAGCTGGGACTACAGGCGGCCGCCACCACGCCCGGTTAATTTTTTATATTTCTAATAGAGGTGCGGTTTCACCGTGTTAGCCAGGATGGTCTCGATCTCCTGACCTCGTGATCCGCCCACCTCGGCCTCCCAAAGTGCTGGGATTACAGGCATGAGCCACCGCACCCGGCCTCAGCTCTGGTTTGTATCTGTGTGACCCCGGGCAAACTGAAGGACCTTGTGACCTGTGCTTCAGTTTCCTCACTTTAAAAATGAGAAAAATAGGCTTAGCGCAGTGGCTCATGCTTGTAATCCCAGCACTTTGGGAGGCCAACACAGGTGGATCACCTGAGGTCAGGAGTTCAAGACCAGCCTGACCAACATGGGAAACCCTGTCTCTACTCAAAATACAAAGTTAGCTGGGTGTGGTGGCAGGTGCCTGTAATCCCAGCTACTCCGGAGGCTGAGGCAGGGAGAATTGCTTGAACTCGGGAGGCAGAGGTTGCAGTGAGCTGAGATCGTGCTATTGCACTCCAGCCTGGGTGACAGAGTGAGACTCCATCTGTCTCAAAAATAATAATAATCAAAAAATAAATAAATAAAATGAGAATAATAATAGTACTCACAGCTTGGAGCAGTGGCTTGTGCCTATAGTTCCAGCTACTCAGGAAGCTGAGGCAGGAGGATTGCTTGAGCCCAGAAGTTCAAGGATGCAGTGAGCCATGATCACACCACTGCACTCCAGCCTGGGTGACAGAGTGAGACGCCGTCTCTAAAAATGAAAGAAAAATAATAGCACTTGCCTGATAGATTTTGTGACGGTTGGATGGCTTAAAATATACAGTGTTTACAACAGTGCCTGGCACATGATAAGTGCCATGTGAGTATTATCTATCGTTTTAATATCATGAGTCTTCCTGTACGCACACAAGAGGAACGGACTGCCAGGCAGCACCTTCCTGCTGGGAGCAGGTGAGAAGCAAGAACACCTGTGTTGCAGCCCTCCCTCTGCCCAGCCTCGCTGCGTGACTTAAGGGGGCATCACCCCCTTCTCTGGGTCTTTCGGGAGGATTGTGAACCCTCCCAATTCTAATACAGGTCAGAGAATTAAGTCTCTCCTGGAGCTCGGTCATCCTTCTGGCAAAGCTCTCTTCTTCATTTACTCTCCCCTGCTTAGAGACAGCATCTTCACCTCAAGCCACGGCTCCAGAAGAAAGGCATCCAAGGTCATGGTGGTGCTCACCGATGGTGGCATATTCGAGGACCCCCTCAACCTTACGACAGTCATCAACTCCCCCAAAATGCAGGGTGTTGAGCGCTTTGCCATTGGGGTAAGAGCCAGGAGCCGGGAGACACCTCCTGAACCTGCACAGCCTGGGGTGGGGAGAAGCCAGGGTTGTCGATGGGGGCTTTTCTGTAAGCAGCTTATCCAGACCCTGTTCTATTTGCAAATGCTCCTCTTCTCTCCATGCTCTGTCATCCCAGAGAGGGCTCATTTCCCCACGGTGGTCACAGCTTACTGGCCAAATAGTGGTGAGAGAGCCACAGGAAACACACCAAGGAGGGTTCCTGGAGGACCGTGGTGCCAAGCTGAGTCCTGCCAGACAAACGGCAGTAGCTGGCCTAGGGCACAGGGGAGGCAGAGAGGGGCCCTGCAGGCAGAGGGAACAGCATGTGCAGAGGTGAGGAGGAGCTTGGTGTATTCAGGAGAACAGGTGTACTTTGGTAAAACTGGAATTTTGCCCAGAGTATGGGTAGAACAGGGAGCAGGGAAAGGAGGAGAAAGGAAGGAAGGAGACAGGTAATGGAGGGCCCCAGAGGCCAGGTGGAGGGGCTCAGCTCTCTCCCTGGGCCTGGGGAATCCGCGCAGCGCTGACTCGCTGACCCAGGCCGTCTGTGCAGGTGGGAGAAGAATTTAAGAGTGCTAGGACTGCGAGGGAACTGAACCTGATCGCCTCGGACCCGGATGAGACCCATGCTTTCAAGGTGACCAACTACATGGCACTGGATGGGCTGCTGAGCAAACTGCGGTACAACATCATCAGCATGGAAGGTGAGGGCTCCGGGACCCAGGCCACCGCAGGAGGCCCCAGCCTATGCTCCAGCCCATGCTCCAGCCCGGCCTCTGTCCCATCTTCATGTGGTTTCTCTGAGCAACTCCCATCATCTCCCTGAGCCTCAGCTCTTCCATGTCTAAAAAGGCAATGGCCGGGTGTGGTGGCTCATGCCTGTAATCCCAACACTTTGGGAGACAGTGGCAGGTGGATTGCTTGAGGCCAGGAGTTTGAGACCCGCCTGGGCAACATGGCAAAACCCCATCTCTACTAAAACAAAAAGTAGCTGGGGCCAGGTGTGGTGGCTCACGCCCATAATCCCAGCACTCTGGGAGGCCAAGACCGGTGGATCACCTGAGGTCTGGAGTTCAAGACCAGCCTGGCCAACATGGTGAAATCCTGTTTCTACTAAAAATACAAAAAAATGTAGCCAAGCGTGGTGGTGCACGCCTGTGATCCCAGCTACTCAGGAGCCCGAGACAGAAGAATCACTCGAACCCAGGAGGCAGAGGTTGCAGTGAGCCAAGATCGCGCCACTGCACTCCAGGATGGGTGACAGAGCGAGGCTCCATCTCAAAAAAAAAAAAAAAAAAAAATTAGCCAGGCGTGGTGGCACATGACCTCTATTCCCAGCTACTTGGGAAGCTAAGGCACCAGGTCACTTGACCTTGGGAGGCACAGGTTGCAGTGAGCTGATATTGAGCCATGGTACTCCAGCCTGAGCAACAGAGTGAGACACTGTCTCAAAGAAGAAAAAAAAAAGGCAACAATATCCCCAGGCCTCCTTGCGTCCCAGAATCTCCATGAAGCTCTGATGAACTGAGCTGGTGGTGGAGAAACAAGGATGACTGGGGCATAGTCCCTTCTCCCAGGAGCTCACAGACGAGGAAACTGAGGCCTAGAAAGAGTGAACTGCCCAGACAGTAGTTGTTCAAGGAGAACCTGGGTCTCTACCCTCAGCCGGGTGCTCTTCCTGTTACACCAAGCATGGTTCCCTCTGGGAGTGAGGCCAAGCTGGACTGTCCCCTGACTCAGTTTCTCCCTTCACCTCGGCCCACAGCAGTCTCACTGGGCTTCTTGGCTTGCAGGCACGGTTGGAGACGCCCTTCACTACCAGCTGGCACAGATTGGCTTCAGTGCTCAGATTCTGGATGAGGTACGTGGCTGACTCAGCACCAGGCAGGCTTGCCCATTGGTGAGGGGCCCAGGACACCTAGGATTCAGGGACTCCTGCCTCCCATCCAGGGCTCTGCCCTACCTGTGGTGATTCCTGTAAAAGAGCGATTTTATTTTATTTATTTATTTATTTATTTATTCTGAGACGGAGTCTTGCTCCCGTCGCCCAGTCTGGAGTGCAGCGGTGCAGTCTCGGCTCACTGCAACCTCCGCCTCCCAGGTTCAAGCGATTCTCCTGCCTTAGCCTCCCGAGTAGCTGGGATTACAGGCGCGTGCCACCACGCCTGGCTAATTTTTGTTTTTTTAGTAGAGACGGGATTTCGCCATGTTGGCCAGGGTGGTCTCCAACTCCTGACCTCAGGTGATCCACCCGTCTCGGCCTCCCAAAGTGCTGGGATTACAGGTCTGAGCCACCGCGCCGGCCTGAAAGAGCCATTTTAGGATAAAGGGAAACATTTCTGCGTGCTCACCTTAATCTGGACCACTGAGATAGACAAAAGGGTGACCATATTGATGACAGGAGGTCGCTTTTTTCTGTGTGCTCAAACATCCAGTTGTTCCCCTGAATACAGACCAGGCAACAGGACTCGGCCTGGGTCAGCTTATCAACCAAGCTGCTTGCTTCTCCCGGAGGAGGGAGTACAAGGGCACGAGGCAGGAGCCCAGTGTTGGCCATCTCACCTTCCCGCCTGCATCTCTGGCCAGGCGGGCACTAGACCACCGAACGCCCCCCTGCTCCCAGCCAGGTTAGCCGCGCTGGCCCGGAGACCCGGGTCCCTCCTGGGTCCCTCCCACTCATCTGGGCCCCATCCCCGTCCCCTTCAGCGGCAGGTGCTGCTCGGCGCCGTCGGGGCCTTTGACTGGTCCGGAGGGGCGCTGCTCTACGACACACGCAGCCGCCGGGGCCGCTTCCTGAACCAGACAGCGGCGGCGGCGGCGGACGCGGAGGCTGCGCAGTACAGCTACCTGGGTGAGGGCGGGGCTACCTGATGAGGGCGGGGCCTGGAGGCTCCCTGGGCGAGGGCGGGGCTTGGAGGCTCCCTGGGCGAGGGTGGGGCCTGAGGGCTACCTGGGCGAGGGCGGGGCCTACCTGGGCGAGGGTGGGGCCTGGGGGCTACCTGGGAGAGGGCGGGGCCTGGAAGTTACCTGGGGAGGGTGGGGCCTGGAGACCACCTGGGTGAGGGCGGGGCCTGGAGGCTCCCTGGGCGAGGGTGGGGCCTGAGGGCTACCTGGGCGAGGGTGGGGCCTGAGGGCTACCTGGGCGACGGCGGGGCCTACCTGGGCGAGGGTGGGGCCTGGGGGCTACCTGGGTGAGGGGGGGGCCTGGAGGCTACCTGGGTGAGGGCGGGGCCTGGAGGTTACCTGGGGAGGGTGGAGCCTGAGGGCTACGTGGGCGAGGGCGGGGCCTACCTGGGCGAGGGTGGAGCCTGGGGGCTACCTGGGTGAGGGCGGGGCCTGGAAGTTACCTGGGGAGGGTGGGGCCTGGAGACCACCTGGGTGAGGGCGGGGCCTAGAGGCCACCTGGGCGAGGGCGGGGCCGAGATGGGGACACCGAGGCTGCGCATTAGGCTGCACTTGAGGTTTCCGGATGGGGGCGGGACCTGGTCAGTCACATGGGCCGAGGGGCGGGTCCTGGTTAGGGACCCTGAGGCTGAGCACTACAGCCTCCTGGATAGGTACAAGGCCTGTCAGGTACACCAGGCACAGCAGCCACCCAGGGGAGGGCGGGGCCTCTCCATTAATAATAGTGGTGCAGTAGCTCACGCCTGTAATCCCAGGAGGCCGAGGCGGGCGGATCACCTGAGGTCTGGAGACCAGCCTGGCCAACATGGCAAAAACCTGTCTCTACTAAA
Source organism: Pan paniscus (assembly GCF_029289425.2). Classification (NCBI taxonomy): domain Eukaryota; kingdom Metazoa; phylum Chordata; class Mammalia; order Primates; family Hominidae; genus Pan; species Pan paniscus. The sequence continues at coordinate 11,365,479 of NC_073268.2, read as the reverse complement.
AATACAAAAATTAGCTAGGCGTGGTGGCAGATGCCTGTAGTCCCACGTACTCGGAAGGCTGAGGCACAAGAATCGCTTGAACCCGGGAGGGGGAGGTTGCAATGAGCCAAGACTGTGCCACTGCACTCCAGCGTGGGCGATAGACCGAGACTCTGTCTCAAAAATAAATAAATAAATAAATAAAAATAATAATAGTGGTGGGCGTCCTCTCACCCCTCTTCTCCGTCCTCCTAGGGTGTGTGTGGGAGCGTGGGTAGTGAATGTGTGCGAACGAGTATTTCGAGCAAAGCTGCATACGTGACAGACAGCGTGTGCATCACATATGTGTGATGGGGATGTGTGTGACTGGCAAAGTGAGAGTGCTCGCTGATGCCGATTTTTAACATAGTGAGAAGGACAGTCTCTCCTATTTTGCCCCCCTCCCCAGGCCACTTTGAAGGCCTGACTGGGAAGGTGCCGGGGCCAAGAGAGAGGCCAGGTGGGAGCACACGGTGTGTTCACAGCCACACCACCCTTGCCCCAGGTTACGCTGTGGCCGTGCTGCACAAGACCTGCAGCCTCTCCTACGTCGCGGGGGCTCCACGGTACAAACATCATGGGGCCGTGTTTGAGCTCCAGAAGGAGAGCAGAGAGGCCAGCTTCCTGCCAGTGCTGGAGGGAGAGCAGGTACCTGCTGGGGAAAGCCTCCACCCCTTATGACCGATGGGGAATCTGGAGGCCCCCAAGGGAAAGGGGTGGGTCCCACGGTGCACAGTGGGCCAGGGCCTGGGCTGGGTAAAACTCAGGCTCCTGAGTGGAGCTCGAGGGCTCTGCTTCAGCTCTGCATGTCTGATTGCTAGGCAGTTTCCTCCGCTGTGGGGCCTGGGCTGCTCCTCCACTCTTCTGTTACTCTCAGTGAGCAAACTGATATGTAACGACTCAAATTCGGTGGTCCAGGAAGGACGCGGGCAGGGATGTAGCCTTGCTGAGGGGTAGAGGAGCGGGGCTCCTGGTGAGCTGAGTTCCTCCCGGGCTGTAGATGGGGTCCTATTTTGGCTCTGAGCTGTGCCCTGTGGACATTGACATGGATGGAAGCACGGACTTCTTGCTGGTGGCTGCTCCATTTTACCACGTTCATGGAGAAGAAGGCAGAGTCTACGTGTACCGTCTCAGCGAGCAGGTGGGAGAGTCTCCATCTTCATGAGGTTGCTGAGGCTGTGGCACTCAGCCTGACACAGAGGTGATGGAGGCTGGGAGTGCCCTGGCCCTGCCTGGCACCAGTGGGCAGTGATGGGGAGGTGCTCAGGCTGGATGGCGGCTGGGCGGGGCAGCGGCATCACTCTCCGCACCCACTTTCTTACCCAAGGGTGATTGTTGATGATAATATCTCTAATATCTCTTTTTTTGTGGTTGTTGTTTTTGAGATGGAGTTTTGCTCTTGTTGCCCAGGCTGCAATGCAATGGCAGGATCTTGGCTCACCGCAACCTCTGCCTCCGGGGTTCAAGCAATTCTCCTGCCTCAGCCTACCAAGTAGCTGGGATTACAGGCATGGGCCACACGCCCGGCTAATTTTTTATTTTTGGTAGAGACAGGGTTTCTCCATGTTGGTCAGGCTGGTCTTGAACTCCCGACCTCAGGTGATCCACCCACCTCGGCCTCCCAAAGTGTTGGGATTACAGGCGTAAGCCACCTCGCCCAGCATTTTTTTTTTTTTTTCGAGACTGAGTCTCACTCTGTTGTCCAGGCTGGAGTGCAATGGTGCAATCTCGACTTACTGCAACCTCCACCTCCTGGGTTGATTCTCCTGCCTCAGCCTCCCAAGTAGCTGGGATTACAGGCATGTGCCACCACACCCGGCTAATTTTTGTAATTTTAGTAGAGATGGGGTTCCGCCATGTTAACCAGACTGGTCTCGAACTCCTGACCTCAGGTGATCCACCTACCTTGGCCTCCCAAAGTGATGAGATTATGGGCGTGAGTCACCGCGCCCAGCTGATAACATCTCTTACAGCTGCATGGTTGGCAAAGCCCGTTTAGTCCAGGATCTCACTTGTTTCTCATAGTAACTATGGGAGGTAGCTGCCACTCTCATCTTACGGGTGAGGAAGCTGGGGCTCGGCGAGCCTCAGTGATGCCGAGACTTGCTCAAGTGTACCTGGCATGTGTGTGGCAGAGCCACGAGTGAAACCCAGGCCTCCCATTTGCAGCAATGCACCCCTGCCCATGGAACTAGAGGGGGGCGGGCTCTGACTCCTGAACTTCCAGGTAGGAGGACCCCAGCTTTCCCCTCACTGTGTGGCCTTGGGAAGGTCCCTGGCCAGTGAGCGTGCATCCTGGGTGGCAACGGAGTGGGCACCCATCAGCCCAGCGAGCGTGCATCCTGGATGGCAACGGAGTGGGCACCCACCGGCCCAGCGAGCGTGCATCCTGGATGGCAACGGAGTGGGCACCCACCGGCCCAGCGAGCGTGCATCCTGGGTGGCAACGGAGTGGGCACCCACCGGCCCAGCGAGCGTGCATCCTGGGTGGCAACGGAGTGGGCACCCACCGGCCCAGCGAGCGTGCATCCTGGGTGGCAACGGAGTGGGCACCCACCGGCCCAGCGAGCGTGCATCCTGGGTGGCAACGGAGTGGGCACCCACCGGCCCAGCGAGCGTGCATCCTGGGTGGCAACGGAGTGGGCACCCACCGGCCCAGCGAGCGTGCATCCTGGGTGGCAACGGAGTGGGCACCCACCGGCCCAGCGAGCGTGCATCCTGGGTGGCAACGGAGTGGGCACCCACCGGCCCAGCGAGCGTGCATCCTGGGTGGCAACGGAGTGGGCACCCACCGGCCCAGCGAGCGTGCATCCTGGGTGGCAATGGAGTGGGCACCCACCGGCCCAGCGAGCGTGCATCCTGGGTGGCAATGGAGTGGGCACCCACCGGCCCAGTGAGCGTGCATCCTGGGTGGCAATGGAGTGGGCACCTAGCACCCCTTCTTGAGGGCTGAGCTGTTTGTTTGCTTTACAGGATGGTTCTTTCTCCTTGGCACACATACTGAGTGGGCACCCCGGGTTCACCAATGCCCGCTTTGGCTTTGCCATGGCGGCTATGGGGGATCTCAGTCAGGATAAGCTCACAGATGTGGCCATCGGGGCCCCCCTGGAAGGTTTCGGGGCAGATGATGGTGCCAGCTTCGGCAGTGTGTATATCTACAACGGACACTGGGACGGCCTCTCCGCCAGCCCCTCGCAGGTGACCCATGGGGCCCTCTCCTTCCTCTCCTCTGGGGCTCTGACCTCTCTCAGATATGATGACCCAAGCCCCAAGTCGGCTTCAGTCCTAAGTGCTGGGCAGGTCTCGGGGGTTGGGAATGCCCAGTGAAAGAAAAAAGTCCCCCAGGCTAGGGGGAGCTTCCAGACCAGGGCCTCACCTCAGCCCCTTCAGGTTGGGGGGAGGTTCCAGACCAGGGCTTCACCTCGGCCCCTTCAGGTTCGGGGGAGGTTGTGGCGGTACCTGTCTCCTTCCCTGGCCTATACCCCCTCCTTCCACCCACCTGCCTCGGGTCCCTGCTTCCTCTCTTTCTGTCCCTGGCTCCTGTCTCCCACCCAGCACCTCCGCGCCTTATCTCTCATTCCCCAGGGCTCCCTTGCCAGCCTCTCACACTGCATGTATTACAGGTACTTCCACCCATCTCCAGCTCCTCATGAGCACCTCCACCTGGATGGCCCCCAGGCATCTCACTCCCACACGGCCCATCTGAGAGCACCTGCTTCCCCTAGAACTGATGCTCCTCTGAGACCTCATCCCCCTCCACACCCCACACCAGAAACCTCAGACGGTCCCCAGCACACTCACAGCCTGCACAGCCTGTCAGTTCCCACGTCCTCATGATTCTAGCTGTCTCCCAACTCCAGCCCCTTCTCTCCATCCCTACCCCTGCGGTCCCAGCTCAGGCCTTGCCATCCCACTCCCAGCCCACCCAGCTTCCTCCTCCTCTCCATCTTCCACCCCATGTCTTCAGTGCCATTTCTAAAGTGTTATCCTGATTATGTCACTTCAAAACAACAGAACCTTTGTTGACACCCCCCATCCCCAAGCCCCACATCAAGCCTCCTTGTACCCCAATCCCCTGTGGTCCACCCCGTCCCTGGCCCTGGCTGCTTCTCAGAAGGCCCTGCTCTTTCCCCACGCCTCACTCTTTACCTTACTCTCCCCTGTCAAGTCCCACCTGCCCTTCGAGGCTCCATCCAAATGCCACTTCCTCTGGGAAAACTTGCCCCCTCTTTCCTGGTTCTAGACTGGGGGCTCCCTGGGGCTGGATGGTGCCTGCGATGCTGATCGGGATAGATCACGAAAGGACTCCCCGCCCCATTTCCCTCCCTTCCCTCGCCCCACGCCTTGTGTTTCTGCCTCCACAGCGGATCAGAGCCTCCACGGTGGCCCCAGGACTCCAGTACTTCGGCATGTCCATGGCTGGTGGCTTTGATATTAGTGGCGACGGCCTTGCCGACATCACCGTGGGCACTCTGGGCCAGGCGGTTGTGTTCCGGTAGGGTTCTGTCCTGCTTTCTGGGGTCCCAGGCCCAGCCTCACCCATTTGCCCTGCTCTAAATAGCTCCATGCAGACATTAGACGCTGAGGGAGGGAGCCAGCACCGTGGTTGCGGGCACAGGCTCTGGAGTCTGCCCGTCTGGGTTTGAACCTCAGCTCTCAGCCCTCTCAGTGTGCCTTTGGGCAGGTTATTTAATTCTAAGACCTTACCTAGGAATTATAAGAGCACCTACCTCCCAGAGCTATGAGGATCATGCAAGCGAATATATGCAAAGTATTTAGCACAGTGCTCAGCGATGGCTGTGATTGCAGAGTTTTTTGTTTTTTGTTTTTTTTCTGAGACGGAGTCTTCCTCTTTTGCCCAGGCTGGAGTGCAGTGGTGTAATCTTGGTTCACTCCAACCTCCGCCTCCCAGGTTCAAGCAATTCTTCTGCCTCAGCCTCCTGAGGAGCTGGGATTACAGGTGTCTGCCACCATGCCCGGCTAATTTTTGTATTTTTAGCAGAGACAGGGTTTCACCATGTTGGCCAGGCTGGTCTTGAACTCCTGACCTCGTGATCCACCCACCTTGGCTTCCCAAAGTGCTGGGATTATAGGCATGAGCCACTATGCCTGGCCAAGAATTGCAGAGTTTTTGTGCCTCATCCCTCAGTGAATGATCAAGTCCCGTGGCTGTAAATGAGCTCATGGAGCGCCCGTCTGTCCCGTCCTCTCCAAGCTGCAGACTTGCTGTCTACCCAGCACCTCCCTGGGCTGCTGCTCACAGTCATCCCGAAGTGAACACGTCTAAAAACAGAGCTTTTGCTGGGCGCGGTGGCTCACACCTGTAATTCCAGCACTTTGGGAGGCCGAGGCGGGCGGATCACAAGGTCAGGAGATGGAGACCATCCTGGCTAACACGGTGAAACCTCTTCTCTACTAAAAATACAAAAAATTAGCCGGGCATGGTGGCGGGCGCCTATAGTCCCAGCGACTCGGGAGGCTGAGGCAGGAGAATGGTGAACCAGGGAGGCGGAGCTTGCAGTGAGCGGAGATCGCGCTACTGCACTCCAGCCTGGGCGACAGAGCGAGACTCCGTCTCCAAAAAAAAAAAAGAAAAACAGAGCTTTTATCTCCCCCCACCCTTCATTCCCCCAAATCTATCCTGCCCTCAGGCTTTCTGTCTCAGCAAATGGCATCATCATCCACCCAGCAATTCAGGATGAAAACCTAGGCGTCATCTTTGATGCCTCTTTTCCTTCCTCTCCACCACATCAACAAGTCTTAGTTGGCTATGCCTCCAGACCAGTGCAGGCACTGTCTTCACTCCCTGGACACTGCTGCCGCAGCCTTCCCTGCTTCCAGCCCCTGCGCTCCATTCTCCACACAGCAGCAGCCCTATCCCTTCACTCTGCTGCCTGAAACTCCTCCACGGCTCCTATTTAGAGTAAAATCCCAATTCCTCACCATGGCTTTACAGGGCTCTTCGTGGCCTGGCCCTCCCCGCCCCTCCATTCCCATCTCCTCCTCCCATCCTCTGTCTCACTAATTAGATTCCAGGCATGCTGACCTTTGTGCTCCTCAAACAAACCAAAAGTGTTCCTGCCACAGGCCCTTGGCACTGGCTGTGCTTTCTTCCTGGAGTGCTCTTCCTCAGATCCTCACACAGCTGGCTCTTTCTTGTTAACAAATCTCAACTGAAATGCCTCCTCATCAGCCACGCCATCTGCGACCACCCAGTCTCAGTAGCCCTCGGTCCTTATTACCGTATTTTTGTTGTTGTTGTTGAGATGGAGTCTCGCTCTGTCACCCAGGCTGGAGTGCCGTGGCAGGATGTCGGCTCACTGCAACCTCCGCCTCCCAGGTTCAAGCAATTCTCCTGCCTCAGCCTCCCGAGTAGGTGGGATTACAGGTGCCCGCCACCACACCCAGCTAATTTTTGAATTTTTTAGTAGAGACGATGTTTCACCAAGTTGGCCAGGCTGGTCTCGAACCCCTGACCTCAGGTGATCCACCCGCCTCGGCCTCCCAAGTGCTGGGATTACAGGCGTGAGCCACCGCGCTCGGCCAACAGTATTTTAATTTTTCTCATAGCCTTGCCAATACATAGTATCTCCCTGTTTCTCTCGTTTATTTGCTTGTTGTCTGCTTTCCCACCAAAGCAGAAACTTGTCTCTTTCCCCACTGTACCCTGAGACTCAGGGATCACCTGGATGTGAGCATGTTTGATAGAGAACCATTGAATGCATGAACCAATCAGCCAGGCCCTGACCCAGAGGCCGAGCAGTCACTTCTCCCATCCTCTTTGCTGTCTTGTTTAGCTCCCGGCCTGTGGTTCGCCTGAAGGTCTCCATGGCCTTCACCCCCAGCGCACTGCCCATCGGCTTCAACGGCGTCGTGAATGTCCGTTTATGTTTTGAAATCAGCTCTGTAACCACAGCCTCTGAGTCAGGTAAAAAAATGGTCCAGCTGACCCCTGCCTGGCGTGATGGTCCTTCCTTTTTGGCTTCTGTAAGGGGCAGGGAAAGAGGACTGGGGCAGGGGGTGGGTGGGTGTTGGTCTGAGGTCCTGGTGCTTGAAATCCCTCGATTAGAGCTTAGCTCCTTAGTCTCCAGGTTTGTTAAATGCAAACTGCCTCAAGAAAGGGTGGTCTGAGGTTATGTCCACACTCAGAAGGGGTTTAGAGCTGACACTGTTGGGAAGAGGGACACTGGGGCCCTTCCTCAGGGTTGAAGGGTTGAGTTTCTGAAAAAAAAGACTCAGAAGGCCGGGCGCGGTGGCTCACGCCTGTAATCCCAGCACTTTGGGAGGCCAAGGCGGGCAGATCACGAGGTCAGGAGATCGAGACCATCCTGGCTAACATGGTGAAACACCGTCTCTACTAAAAATACAAAAAATTAGCCAGGCCTGGTGGCAGGTGCCTGTAATCCCAGCTACTCGGGAGGCTGAGGCAGGAGAATAGCATGAACCCAGGAGGCGGAGCTTGCAGTGAGCTGAGATCGCGCCACTGCACTCCACGCTGGGCGACAGAGCGAGACTCCGTCTCAAAAAAAAAAAGAAAGACTCAGAAAAAGGCAGCCATTTCTCCATGCCCACGTGTGTGCGTGTGTGCGGGGGCTTCTGAGACGCACCCTCCTCTTTCTCTCTGACTTGTGTCTTCTCCCCTTCCCTCCTCACTATGTGCCTCTGGCCCAGGTGGGATTGGATCACCTGTTGGAGGCCTGGTTTCTCTTTCCTTACCTGAAACTCATTAGGAGACTGTTCCCAGAAAGGAGGTGGTGGGCATGGCTTTCACAGCCCAGGTATTTACTGCTTACCCAAGAGCTCCCCCCTGGAACGATTCCTCAGCAACAGTCCTCGAGGTTTAATCGCTCAGGAGCAATCTCTGAGATGGTCTCTGCCTCCCACAGTCAGAGCAGTCTCCTGGGGTGGGGTGGCTTTCCCAAAGCAGCAAGCTATTATCCACCTGGGGATTGAAAATGACAGACCTGGCCAGGTGCGGTGGCTCACGCCTGTAATCCCAGCACTTTGGGAGGCCAAGGCGGGCGGATCACAAGGTCAGGAGATCGAGACCATCCTGGCTAACACGGTGAAACCCCGTCTCTACTAAAAATACAAAAATTAGCCAGGTGTGGTGACGGGCGCCTGTAGTCCCAGCACTTTGGGAGGCCGAGGCGGGTGGATCACGAGGTCAGGAGATCGAGACCATCCTGGCTAACATGGTGAAACCCCGTCTCCACTAAACAAAATACAAAAAATTAGCCAGGTGTGGTGGCGGGCGCCTGTAGTCCCAGCTACGGGGGAGGCTGAGGCAGGAGAATGGTGTGAACCCGGGAGGCGGAGCTTGCAGTGAGCCAAGATCGCGCCACTGCACTCCAGCCTGGGTGACAGCGAGACTCTGTCTCAAAAGGAAAAAAAAAAGAAAAAAGAAAAAAAAAAAGAAAATAACAGACCTGTCCCTTCCAGGACACAGAGCTCGGTGGGCTGTGCGATGCTGGGCAAGTGTCTTTCCCTAGCTGAGCTGGTTCTGTTCTGTACAGTAAGAGAGGCGGCCCCGGGATCTCCACGGTGCTTCCAGCTGTGCCGTCCTGGGGTTTTCCTCCGCAGAGTCCCTCTTTCCCTCTCCATTCTCTTTGTTGTCTCTCTTCCTCCTTATTTTCTTCTTCAATCTCGATCCTCTTCCCGAGCCCTCCTTCCCTAAAGAAGGCTGACTCAGTCCTGGGAATGTGCTGCTCCGGGTTTGGGGCGGGAGCACTCAGAGACCCTGGTCAGGTGTCAGAAGACGGTGAGAAAAATATCTTTGAAAAACCGACGCAGGAGTCCAGCCGCAGGGAAGTACCTGCATGGGGACACTGTTCGGGAGGGGCCACAAGGAACCTCAGGCAGGCTGGGGGCCTTCTGTCTGCGGCTGGCTCATCCCCACCTCATCGGGAAGGTCTGGTTTTCATTCCCAGGCCTCCGCGGGGCACTTCTCAACTTCACGCTGGATGTGGATGTGGGGAAGCAGAGGAGACGGCTGCAGTGTTCAGACGTAAGAAGCTGTCTGGGCTGCCTGAGGGAGTGGAGCAGTGGATCCCAGCTTTGTGAGGACCTCCTGCTCATGCCCACAGAGGGAGAGGTAAGTGACGGAGTTTGGATGGGAGTCAGGAGGGGTCTTTGTCATTGAGAAAGGATTTGAGGTGATGCAGTGAAGGGCACATACCCAGACCTACAAATGAGGTGATTAAAATAATCATAACAGGCCAGGCACGGTGGCTCACGCCTGTCATCCCAGCACTTTGGGAGGCCAAGGCGGGTGGATCACTTGAGGTCAGGAGTTCGAGACCAGCCGGGCCAATACGGTGAAACCCTGTCTCCACTAAAAACACAAAAATTAGCCGGGCGTGGTGGCGGGTGCCTGTAATCCCAGCTACTCAGGAGGCTGAGGCAGGAGAATCGCTGGAATCCAGGGGATGGAGGTTGCAGTGAGCCGAAATCATGCCACTGTACTCCAGCCTGGCCAACAAGAGCAAGACTCCATCTAAAAATAATAATAATAATAAATCAAGAACCACATAATGGCACGGAAGATGGAGATGCTGTCATTGCTGACGTTTTTCTTGGTAATAACTCAGGAATGCCAGTGTTCTTGGCATGCGTTATCCGACCTCACCTGATAATAACTAGGACCGAGGGCCTGAATGTCAATTGGCATCAGAAAAAGTGAACAACTAAAAGGAAGAATAAAAAGATAGAAACGACCATCTAGAAAGGTTTACTCCTGGCAAAGGTGCCCAGAGACATGGGGAAAAAAAAGTATGTCAGGACTCAAACCCTGACAGGATCTCGAACTTTGGATCTATATGGATCATTTATTCCAATAAACAAATGCATGAATTCTTCTTCTGAATACACATTTACCCCCAAAGTGATTGTTAATTGGATTAAAGTTTACAGCCTTCCTTAAATAAAGGCTTAATCACATTCTCTACCAGAGAATCATGCTCACTTTCTCCCATGGGCTTGAGGCTCTTATAGGGGCAGAAAGGCTTATTTAAACAAAGAGAGTGGCAAATGGTATGCTAAGCAATCTCCTTATCTTCTCTCTTACCTCTCTAATATGTCCTCCATGTTGCTTTGAGAAAGATCTTGGTCGGCTGGGCACAGTGGCTCACGCCTCTAATCCCAGCACTTTGGGAGGCCGAGGTGGGAGGATCACCTGAAGTCAGGAGTTCGAGACCAGCCTGACCAATGTGGTAAAACCCTGTCTCTACTAAAAAAAAATACAAAAATTAGCCAGGCGTGGTGGCATGCACCTGTAGTCCCAGCTACTTGGGAGACTGAGGCAGGAGAACCTTGAACCTAAGAGGCAGAGGTTGCAGAGAGCCAAGATCGAGCCACTGCACTCCAGCCTGGGCGACAGAGCGAGACTCCATCTCAAAAAAAAAAAAAAAAAAAAAGAGAAAGATCTTGATAAACCCAGGTGTGGCTGTGACTCTTCCCTTCTGTCTGAGCCAGTTCTTTACCCCTTTGTGACTGGGATAAGAACCATAGCAGCTATAGACACAAAACCATAGTAGAACGAAGGAGATTTTTCCCAAAGCACTTGGCAGCTTGCTTGAAGGACGTGTCCCTTCAACCTGGCTTATTTGGAAGATGCTTAGGACTTCTGACTCACCACTTTTATTGTTTATTTCTTCTTATGATGACATCAAAGTAGAAAGTATTCTTGCAAGGTGCAGTGGCTCATATTTGGAAATCCCAGCACTTTGGGAGGCCGAGGTGGGTGAATTGCTTGAGCCCAGGTGGTTGAGGCTGCGGTGAGCCATGATGGTGCTGCTGCCCTCCAGACTGGGTGACAGAGTGAGTGAGACCTTATCTTAAAAAAAAAAAAAGAAAAGAGGCCGGGCGCGGTGGCTTACGCCTATAATCCCAGCACTTTGGGAGGCTGAGGCGGGTGGATCACTTGAGGTCAGGAGTTCGAGACCAGCCTGGCCAACATGGCGAAACCCTGTCTCTACTAAAAATACAAAAATTAGCCAGGCGTGGTGGCACACACCTGCCATCCCAGCTACTCGGGCGGCTGAGGTAGGAGAATCGCTTGAACCCGGGAGGCGGAGGTTGCAGTGAGCCGAGATCACGCCACTGCACTCCAGCCTGGGCAACAGAGCAAGACTCCGTCTCAAAAAAAAAAAAAAAAAGAAAAAAAAAAGCATTATTGTTGTCATCTTCTCCCCCACATCCAACTCTAACCCTGCCTTCCGTGGTGACCCCACAGCTCTGTGAGGAGGACTGCTTCTCCAATGCCAGTGTCAAAGTCAGCTACCAGCTCCAGACCCCTGAGGGACAGACGGACCATCCCCAGCCCATCCTGGACCGCTACACTGAGCCCTTTGCCATCTTCCAGGTGACTCTACCCACAGCCAGTACCCAGCCCTCTTGAGAGCCCATCCCACAGAAACCACCTGCTCCCCTAACTTCCAAGGATGTTGGAGTTGGGGGGGAATGTCTTCAGACGGCATTTGGGCCCCTCGCCGTACTCATGGTGAAACTGAGTCCCTGCGATAGTGTTAATGTGTCCCCGTGAGTGAGGACTCATGGGTAACGCAGGTCTCCATCTGCCCCTGGGGCTTGTTCCTTTATGTCTTTATGTTCACAAAAGCGTTTGCTACATCTTTCATGAGGCACATGCATACATTGCATCCTGCGGACCTCACTTGGCAAGCGGCTCTGATGACGCTGTGATGGGGGTTCCTTGTGGGAGCTAGACTGGAGCTGTTGTGTCTTTCACTGCAGAGAGGATGCCCTTTGGCGCACCTGCCTGTTCATGCCCTGCCAGGGCCTTCAGGCTGAATGGCCCCACCAAACCTATATCCTAGCCTCTCCTCCTGGTGCCCATCAGTGCAGCTTAGACAGGCGGGTAGTGTCATAAGAAACTTTTGTCAGCCGGGCGCCCTGGCTGATGCCTGTAATCCCAACACTTTGGGAGGTTGAGGCAGGTGGATCACCTGAGGTCAGGAGTTCGATACCAGCCTGGCCAAGATGGTGAAACCCTGTCTCTACTAAAAATACAAAAATTGGCCGAGTGTGGTGGCATGCGCCTGTAGTCCCAGCTACTAGGGAGGCTGAGGCAGGAGAATCATTTGAATCCTCTGCCCAGGAGGCAGAGGTTCCAGTGAGCCAAGGCCGTGCCATTGCACTCCAGCCTAGGCAACAGAGTGAGACTCCATCTCAAAAAAATAAAAAATAAATTTTAAAAAATACAAAGATTAGCCCAGTGTGGTGGTGCATGCCTGTAGTTCCAGCTACTCAGGAGGCTGAGGCAGGAGAATTGCTTGACCCCGGGAGACAGTGGTTGCAGTAAACCAAGATTGTGCCACTGCACTCCAGCCTGGGTGACAGAGAAAGACTCTGTCTCAAAAAAAAAAAAAAAACAAACCACAAACCTTCAATATATATTTCCTAAAAACAAAGGCATTGTCTTAACATAGTACAATAATCAAAATCAGGAAATTCACATTGATAAAATACTATTATCTAATTTACAAACTTTATTCAAATTTTGCCAGTTGTCCTATTAATGTCCTTTATAGCAAAGGAAAAAAAAGGTTCTGGTCCAGGATCATTCATAGCGTTCTACAGTTATTTATCTTTAGTCTCCTTTAATCTGGAAGAGTTTCTCACTCAGTCTTTCCTTGTCTTTTAATGACATTAACATTTTTGAAGGGTACAGGCCAGTCCTTTTGTAGAATGTTCCTCAATTTGTCTGATATTTTTTCATAATTAGATTCAGGTTATACATTTTTGTTTTGTTTTTGAGACAGAGTTTCGCCCTTGTTGCCCAGGCTGGAGTACAATGGCATGATCTCGGCTCACTGCAACCTCTGCCTCCCAAGTTCAAGCAATTCTCCTGCCTCAGCCTCCCGAGTAGCTGGGATTACAGGCATGTGTCACCATGCTCGGCTAATTTTTGTACTTTTAGTAGAGACGGGGTTTCACTATGTTGGCCAGGCTGGTCTTGAACACCTGACCTCAGGTGATCCACCCTCCTCGGCCTCCCAAAGTGCTGGGATTACAGACGTGAGCCACCACGCCCAGCCAGGTTATGCATTTTTGTCAGGAATATCACAGAAGTAAAGTGTGTCATTCTCAGTACACCATCTCAGGAGGCACCTAATGTGGACTTGTCCATTCCTAGTGCTGTTTGCCTGTGTCATTAATAAGCACGTCTCATTTTATGGTGAGACGCCTTGCGATTGTATCCTGCTTAACATCTCTTTATGTGTCTTTCCTTAACCAGTGATGACTATTATGCTATGGCAAAGAGATTTTTAAAAAGTTATTCCCCGTATAAAATGGGTGAGGAAAAATCACGTGGTGTTAGGCACATCGGTGTTACCAGAGAGTGCGTTCTAGCTGGGAGTTTAGCTGGCTTAACCCCATTCTCTTTCACTGGGGCTGGGTGGAAGAGATCAGGCTATGTGGCTATATTAAAAATACAACAAAAGGCCGGGCGCGGGGGCTCACGCCTGTAATCCCAGCACTTTGGGAGGCCGAGGCCGGCGGATCAGGAGGTCAGGAGATCGAGACCATCCTGGCTAACACAGTAAAACCCCGTCTCTACTAAAAATACAAAAAAAAAAAATTAGCTGGGCGTGGTGGCGGGCACCTGTAGTCCCAGCTACTCGGGAGTCTGAGGCAGGAGAATGGCGTGAACCCAGGAGGCGGAGCTTGCAGTGAGCCAAGATCATGCCACTGCACTCCAGCCTGGGCGACAGAGCAAGACTCCGTCTCAAAAAAAAAACAAAACAAAAAAACAACAAAAAACCCTGCATGAAACTGTTGACCCACTTAGAGAGAGCGCCACGCTTTGACTTCTGCAAATGGCATCCCCCTTCCGCAGGAAGTAGAAAGTTTCCTTTCAAGCCCTGGGCTCTCATTCCCCCTCTAGGCCGTGGGAACAGACCTGCAGACAGCTGCCCAGGTGGCCTCCGGGAGAGAAGTGCGAAGTGCAGAGGCTCTCCAGCCGAGGAGCTGGCTGCCTTCCTTCATAATACAAAAACAGACCCAGCTACTTTAGAACACTGGAATTTTTAAAAACACGAACTGGAGCTTTTCAACCTCCATGGGGCCTTTTGAAATGTGGCTTTCAGAATTAGTCGGTTATGTGTAGGCAAGGGAAATAGTTAGCTTACAGAGACGACTAGCCAGGCCGGGCGCGGTGGCTCACACCTGTAATCCCAACACTTTGGAAGGCCAAGGTGGGTGGATGACCTGAGGTCAGGAGTTTGAGACCAACCTGGTCAACATGGCGAAACCCTTTCTCTAATAAAAATACAAAATTAGCCAGGCGTGGTGGCACATGCCTGTAATCCCAGCTACTTGGGAGGCTGAGGCAGGAGAATCGCTTGAATCCGGGAGGCAGAGATGGCAGTGAGCCGAGATCGCGCCATTGCACTCCAGCCTGGATGACAGAGCGAGACTCCATCTGAAAACAAACAAACAACCGAAAAAACAGATGACTAGCCATGAGGAAGGAACCTCCAAGGCCTGGACCTTGACGATATTTGGCTAGGCATCCCCCACCCCTGCCCGGGCTGTTCTGCCTATATCCGAAAGGACTAAGGAAGCTTCTCTTCACGTAGGTGTCTGCTCCCTGAATGCTCAAAGTTGTGAGCTGTGTGTTGCTGCTTAATTCGCATGATGTAAATGTCACGGGCACCCCTAACATTCCGTGAAGGTCACCCCACTTTTTACCTTGGTCAAAGGACTGGGTCACAGTGTGCCCATGTTATAGGACAGATCCAGGAATGTCACCCAGGAATGTCACAGTCCCTGCTCTTTGGGGACAATCCCAGCCTGCACCCCTCACCTCCCTGTAACTGCACTTCTCAGGGTGAGCAGGAGGCACAGCCCAAAACGTCCTATAAGGAGAAGAGCCGGAGGCAGGGCTGCTGGGGAAGGCGGAGCCTGGGCTGATCGGGACTCTCTGTCTGGTTACAGCTGCCCTATGAGAAGGCCTGCAAGAATAAGCTGTTTTGTGTCGCAGAATTACAGTTGGCCACCACCGTCTCTCAGTGAGTTGGACGCAGCCGTCAGTTTCCTCGATTAACCTTCTCCCGAACGCTTGCCTGGGCAATTCCTTCATTAGGACACCCTGCACACCCCCTTCCCCTCTCCCCGTGGCCCACAAATGGCTTCTGCACTTATTATCTCGATATGTCCTCAGCTACCCCAGGAGGGAGGCAAGACAGAGATCTGTCTTCCCACTTTCTAGATTAGGAAGCAGACTCAGTCGCCGAGGGCCCTGCATAGGCCATTTGGTGGACTTGAACCTGGGTCTCTTGACATCCCGGACAATGCTATATTCAGAACCCAGCGTTCTTCACAGCCAGGCTGACCTCTACGTCAGTTAGAGGTAACCTCTTTCCCGGCCCACCTCTTGGCCAAATTAACTAATCAATCAAATGTTTCTGGACCATCTACTTTGTGCCAAGCACTCTAGGTGCTGGGGATACTTCTGTGAACACCACAGACAAAAATCCCTGCCCTCCTGGTGCTCTTAGGGGGAGAAGATGGTAAGTAGGTAAATTCCATGTTGATGAGATGAACGTTGAAGACACAGGGAAGGTGGGAGGGAGTGTTGGGTGGCAGCTGATGCTGAAGTTTTCAATGGGGTGGTCACGGAGGGTGACACTTTGGCACACACTGGAGGAAGTAGGGGAACGAGCTATGTGGATGGGTGCCTAAGGGAAGAGCAGCTGCAGGTACCCTGGGTTGGGAGCCTGCCTGGCGGGTGGGGGGCAGGGTGAAGACCTAGTGGCTGCAGTGGAGTGGGGCGGGGTGTAATGAGGGAAGGGGAGGAAGGGGGAAGAGGCCATGGGGCTTCTTAAGCCCTCAGAAGGGCTTTTGCTGTGAGCTGGGAAGTCAGAGGAGTGACACACTCAGGCAGCTTAGCAGGATCCTTCTTGCTGCTGAGCTGAGAGGAGAGTGTAGGAGCAAAGGTGGACGCAGGGGCGGCACTTGCTCCCTTTGTAACCACTCAGGTGAGAGGCGATGTGGGCTGGGCCATGACGGGAGTAACAGTTTAAAGTGACAGCCCCATAGCACGTGCTGACAGAGTGGAGGCGGAGGGAGGAAAGAGGGCCGCAGCCCCAGCATGCGGCACTGCACTGTCCAACACACCAGCCACGCTTAGCTGTGTACGTGTACATGAGTTAAAATTAAACACAATGAAACATTTTGTTCCTGTCACATTAGCCACACTTCAAAGACTCAGTGGCCGCCTGTGGCTGGTGGTGTTGGGCAGCGCAGATACCGCCTGTCTCCATCGCTGCAGACGTTCTATTGGACCACACTGAATTCCAGAATGACAGTGTTGCCAAGCACATGAGTGTGGGTTTACACATGTAGTGGTCTTGGAATGCCCCCCAGGCCGGGCGCGGTGGCTCATGCCTGTAATCCCAGCACTTTGGGAGGCAGAGGTAGGAGGATCATGAGGTCAGGAGTTTGAGACAAGCCTGGTCAACATGGTAAAACCCCGTCTCTACTAAAAATACAAAAATTAGCTGGGCATGGTGGTGGGCGCCTGTAATCCCAGCTACTGGGCAGGCTGAGGCAGGAGAATCGCTCAAATTCGGGAGGCGGAGGGTGCAGTGAGCCGAGATCGCTCCACTGCCCTCCAGCCTGGGCGACAGAGCAAGACTCCAAAAAGGAGGGGGGGGGGGGGCGGTAACAAAACAAAACAAACAAGCGTCCTTGGCGACTAGTGCTGTGTATGTATTGTGATTCTGTTGGCCAGCTGGCTGGAGTTGCCGTATATGGGGAAGAATGTAGTTCCCCAAGTCCTGGTCAGCCCTTTCATAGACATTTGCAGGACCAATTGAAGACTTTCAAATGCTCTGGAATCCAGCCTAACAAGCAGGCACAGCTGTTTCCAGCAGGGAATTAATTACAGCCAAGAACCAACCTCCCAGCCAGCTACTGGGGTCGTAGAGATACAGCACGCACGGCTTGCCCTACATCGCCCCCTAGTGTACATAGCAAGCAAACGCTTCTCTTTCAAAAACGCCAGTGAGCCTGGTCGTCGGTGTCCAGCTGTCTCAGTGGTTTTTGACCTGAGGACATAGATCCCCAAAAGAATCTAATGAAGACTACAGACCCCTCTCCTTAGAAGATCACATGTGCATACATAAATGTTGGCATTCCGGGCCCTCTGAGACAGTCCCTAGGCCTCAGATTAGGCAACGCTGTTAAATATTCTGATGACACTGAGGTCTCACGCCTGAGCTCTAGGATGTGTGTCCAGCTGACATGTCAGCATCTCTGCTTTGTTATCCTATATGCACCTCTTGTCATGTCCCCGATTGAACGCATCTTCTTCCACCCTTGGGTCTTCCTCCCATGTTACCTCCCTCAGTCAATGGCACCACTCAGCCACCTGAGCTAGAAACTCAGAACTTACCCTTAACTCCTCTGTCCCCCCTCCCCTGCCTCTTTTTCGTTTCATTTGCTTTACTGTCTCTGACTTCTTTCCTTCTCCACTACTGTTGTCTTTTTTTTTCTTCTTCTTTTTTTGAGACAGGGTCTCACTCTGTCACCCAGGCAGGAGTGCAGTGGTGCGATCTCGGCTCACTGCAACCTCCGCCTCCCGGCTTCAAGTGCTTCTCCTGCCTCAGCCTCCTGTGTAGCTGGGATCACAGGCGCACGTGACCACACTCAGCTAACTTTTGTATTTTTAGTAGAGACGGGGTTTTACCATGTTGGCCAGGCTGGTCTTGAACTCTTGGCCTCAAGTGATCCACCTGCCTCACCTCCCAAAGTGCTGGGATTACAGGTGTGAGCCACCGTGTCCAGCCATCCACTACTGTTTCCTTATTTCAGGCATGTATCGTCTCTCGGGTGGAGACAGCAGGCTCTGTCTCTGCTTCCTGTCTCTCCCTCCAGTCAATCCAGCCTCTTCTCAGCTGGGATAAAAACCAAACCAAAACCAAACAATGGGAACAAAACACACGTCACATTACTTCCTAGGCCGGGCGTGGTGGCTCACGCCTGTAATCCCAGCACTTTGGGAGGCCATACTTCCTAGATCTGCACATCTCATCTTTGGACATTTCAGATGGAAAACAGTTTTCTCGGTATTGCTAATATGTTTTTCTGTCGATCTCAGCTACTGAGAGTGGTTCTGCGCTCTGGGTCCCTGTGATACCTCAGCATTCTGGAGGACCCTTTCACACATCCCCAGGACCCTCTTTTCCAGGACATGTGGACTCATGTCTTAAACCACAGCCTTTTAATGGGAAGGGTCTGAATGATTTTGTGGGTAGGAAGCTGAGGCCAAGAAACGGGGTGGGACAGTATGTCTTATGCACACTGTTCTCCAGTGCACAGCAGTGCCCCATAAATATTGTGGCATGGATGAATTTGTGTCATAGAGTACCTCACCTAGGGTCACAGTGAATTGGTGGTAGAAAGAGGATTTGGGTACAATTCTCTCAATTCTTTGGACTACTAGACTCCAGGCATTTAATTAGTCTTTTATTTATTTATTTATTTATTTATTTAGAGACAGAGTTTCACTCTTGTTGGCCAGGCTGGAGTGCAATGGCGCGCTCATGGCTCACTGCAACCTCTGCCTCCCAGGTTCAAGCAATTCTCCTGCCTCAGCCTCCTGAATAGCTGGGATTACAAGTGCCTGCACCACACCTGGCTAATTTTTTTTTTTCTTTTTTTGAGATGGAGTCTCATGCTGTCTCCCAGGCTGGAGTATAGTGGCGTGATCTCAGCCCTCTGCAAACTCCCCCTACCGGGTTCAAGCAATTCTCTGCCTCAGCCTCCCGAGTAGCTGGGATTACAGGCACCTGCCACCACACCCGGCTAATTTTTGTATTTTTAGTAGAGACAGGGTTTCACCATCTTGGCCAGGCTGGTCTTGAACTCCTGACCTCAGGTGATCTACCTGCCTCGGCCTCCCAAAGTGCTGGGATGACAGGTAATTAGCCTGTCTTGGCTTCTGTTTCCTCTTCTATAAAATGGAGAGTAGCTGTACTATTTCACAGGGTTACTATGAGGGTTGAGCGTGTGAGACACAGTCCTTGGCACATGGTAAGCACTAAATAAACGGCAGCTATTATCGTCATCTCATGCAACAACTGAGATGGGCATGGCAGTCCAGCTGTTTACTTATGTTGAGATGAAGAATGTCTAAGCTAAACGTATTCCTTAGGCAACTTATCTAAGAAGTTACTTAAGAAGGTGCTATTCTGGGCTGTGTGCGGTGGCTTACACCTGTAATCCCAGCACTGTGGGAGGCCAAGGCAGGTGGATCACTTGAGCCCAGGAGTTCAAGACCTGCCTCCACATGGCGAGACCCTGTCTCTACAAAAAATACAAAAAATTAGCTGCACATTGGCCAGGCTGGGTGGCTCACGCCTGTAATCCCAGCACTTTGGGAGGCCGAGGCAGGCAGATCACCTGAGGTCAGGAGTTTGAGACCAGCCTGACCAACGTGGAGAAACCCTGTCCCTAATAAAAATACAAAATCAGCCAGGCATAGTGGCGCGTGCCTGTAATCCCAGCTACTCAGGAGGCTGAGACAGGAGAATTGCTTGAACCTGGGAGGTGGAGGTTGCAGTGAGCCGAGATCGTGCCATTGCACTCCAGCCTGGGCAACAAGAACGAAACTCCGTCTCAAAAAAGTAAAAATAAGAAAAATATTAGCTGGGCATGGTGGTAAACACCTGTAGTCCCAGCTACTCGGGAGGCTGAGGTGGGAGGATCACTTGAACCCAGGAAGTGGAGGCTGCGGTGAGCTGTGATCATTGCACCACAGCACCACGCTCTAGCCTCGGTGAATGTCCTATTGTATTGCGTTGAGGTTTTTACAGATGAAATAAACTGTAACATTTTTATCTGTACCCTGTGCAGGCAGGAGTTGGTGGTGGGTCTCACAAAGGAGCTGACCCTGAGCATTAACCTAACTAACTCCGGGGAAGATTCCTACATGACAAGCATGGCCTTGAATTACCCCAGAAACCTGCAGTTGAAGAGGATGCAAAAGGTGACTGTGACGGCGGCTGTGGAAACAGGTCCCTCATGCCCCTCCCTCGCTGCATGCCTGCTTTTCCGTGGTGACCCCCTCACTGGCACCCCTGCCTCCAGCCTCCTCCTGGTCCAACCAACAGATGGTTAATAACTAGATAAATCCCCGCCAGTCCGGCTCCATGCCTCCCGAGGCACCATATTCTGCTGCAGTACCACCCTCCCTATGTGCAGCCTTTCTTCACCAGGGTTCTGAGAGAGAAGTGAGTCTAATGCCCTAAGACACTGAGAAAGTAAAAATTAGCTTAGACTGGGAAAGTGAAAATCTGTCCTGCCATTCCCAAGGCTGGATACAGACACAGATACTAGGAAACAATCTGTTTCCCGAGGACACCCTGTGGCTGACAAGTATCACTGCACTGAGAAATTTTATTCTCTAAAATCACAGATCAGAAAACTTTGGGCCGGGAACGGTGGCTCACACCTGTAATCCCAGCACTTTGGGAGGCCGAGACGGGCGGATCACGAGGTCAGGAGATCAAGACCATCCTGGCTAACACAGTGAAACCCCGTCTCTACTAAAAATACAAAAAATTAGCTGGGCGTGGTGGCGGGCGCCTGTAGTCCCAGCTACTCGGGAGGCTGAGGCAGGAGAATGGCGTGAACCCGGGAGGGGGAGCTTGCAGTGAGCAGAGATTGCACCACTGCACTCCAGCCTGGGCCACAGAGCAAGAGTCTGTTTCAAAAAAAAAAAAAAGAAAGAAAACTTTGCTGTTTGAAGTAGTTACGTCAGTAATTATGAACCCCTATCCCTCTTGCCTGGAGAGTGTAAGTCATTTTGACCAAGAGAAGAGTCTGTTTCCACCTGAGGTAGAGAGCTTCAGATACAGTGTCTGTCAACTTTCTACTCCATATTAATGGTTTCCCAGGAAGCGGGCCCTGGGTCTGATTCACAGGCTGGCCTGCTGGTGACTGACTCCTTGACACTCAGTCCTGCTTTACCATCAAAACAGGACTTTATTTACATTGCATCTGAACTCCACCCTTCCCTGGAGTCCTTTAATAACCGCCTTTTCCATTGTTCAGTGATACACACAATAGTGTACTTTTTGGCTGGGTGCAGTGGCCCACGCCTGTAATCCCAGCACTTTGGGAGGCCGAGGCGGGCGGATCACCTGAGGTCAGGAGTTCGAGACCAGCCTGGCCAACATGGCAAAACCCCGTCTCTACTAAAAATACAACAATTAGCCAGGTGTGGTGATGTACACCTGTAATCCCAGCTACTCGGGAGGCTGAGGCACGAGAATCACTTGAACCCGGAGGTGGAGATTGGAGTGAGCTGAGATTGCGCCACTGCACTCCAGCCTGGGCAACAGAGCAGGACTCTGTCTCAAAAACAAACAAACAAACAAACAAACAAAACCAAAGTGTAGTTTTCCTCATTGCAGTGAGTCAATAAATTTGAATTTGTTGGACTGTAGATTTGTCCCCGGTCATCTTAGGCTATTTGGGCTAGGACAGTATCCATTATATGAATGAAGCAATCTCCTAGGCCGGGCACCGTGGCTCATGGCTGTAATCCCATCACTTTGGGAGGCTGAAGTGGGTGGATCACTTGAGGTCAGGAGTTCGAGACCAGCCTGGCTAACATGGTGAAACCCTGTTTCTATTAAAAATACAAAAAATTAGCCGGACGTGGTGGTGGGCACCTATAATCCCAGCTACTTGGGAGACTGAGGCAGGAGAATTGCTGGAACCCGGGAGGTGGAGGTTGCAGTGAGCCGAGATCGCGCCACTTCACTCCAGCCTGGGCGAAAGAGCGAAACTCCATCTCAAAAAAATGAAAACAAGAGCAAAAAACAATCTCCTAGGCATCTAGAGGGGAACTAGGGATGGACCGTCCCTGGGAGAATTAAGAAAACTCACTGCAGTCATCACCTGCCCCTCGGGGGTCCGGGTGGGGAGCCCTGGTGGCTACGTGGCAGTGCTGGTGTGTGCCGGCCTTCCAGCCAGGCTGTGGGTTATATTTGCATCAGTCCATGGCCCAGCTCAAATGCCTCCTTCCCCAGGAAGACCTTACAAATTCCTCCGAGTTGGAATTCATATTTCTCCACTGCTGTTCTCTGCAGCTCCCTCACAGAAGCACCCCTTCGACCTTGTATTTAAATTCCTCGGGGATCTACTGCTGACCCTGCCTGTCCGGCTTGTGAGGAAGACAGGGACCAAGTGGACTTTATTTCTTTAGATCCTGGCAGGGTGTCTGACAGGCAGAAAAATTAGTGAATGTTTGCTGAATTGCTGTGAGGAAACCACGTTTTTGTTTTGTTTTGTTTTGTTTGGCTCTTTAAGAGAATGTCATCTGCTCTGTTAACAGCCTCCCTCTCCAAACATTCAGTGTGATGACCCTCAGCCGGTTGCTTCTGTCCTGATCATGAACTGCAGGATTGGTCACCCCGTCCTCAAGAGGTCATCTGTGAGTTGGTTTGGACTGATTCGCTCTTCTCACCACCCTGCAGTTGGCGTCTTCTGCATCTTAGTCTCATTTGAATCTCTCGGTTCCAGCTTTGCGCTTCGCTTGACTGCAGTGTGTCCTCAGCAGTGCTTACAGTGGCTAAGCTGGCTCTGAAAGTAGGGGTGATGGGGACGAGAGCTTTCCAGTACACAGCCTAGATAAACTGCCTGCTCACCTCCGTGAAGCAGAGTGAAGTCGTGGGTAGTATGGAGGGCGTGTCAGACAAAAAGTTTGTTTGTTTGTTTGTTTTTGAGATGGAGTTTCATTCTGTCACCCAGGCTGGAGTGCAGTGGCACGGTCTCAGCTCACTGCAACCTCCGCCTCCCGGGTTCAAGTGATTCTCCTTCCTCAGCCTCCTGAGTAGCTGGGATTACAGGCGTGCAGCACTACACCCGGCTAATTTTTAAAATATTTTTGGTAGAGATGGGGTTTCACCATGTTGGCCAGGCTGGTCTCAAACTCCTGTCCTCAAGTGATCCACCTGCCTCGACCTCCCAAAGTGCTGGGATGACAGGCATGAGCCACCATGCCCGGCCAAGACGAAAAGTTATTAACCCTGAGCTGTCCCTTGTCATCTCTGTGCTGTGGGAAATCTCTGAAGTGGCTTCTTCACCTGTAAAAGGGGAATGAGGCCGCCTGCCTTGCTTACTCCATATTTGTATTTGAGGCTTAAATGAAATAACGGGGCCGGGCGCTGTGGCTCATGCCTGTAATCCCAGCACTTTGGGAGACCGAGGTGGGTGGATCATTTGAGGTCAGGAGTTCGAGACCAGCCTGGCCAACATGGTGAAACCCCGTCTCTACTAAGAATACAAAAATTAGCTGGGCGTGGTGGTGCGTGCCTGTAATCCCAGCTACTTGGGAGGCTGAGGCAGGAGAATTGCTTGAACCCGGGAGGCAGAGGTTGCAGTGAGCTGAGATCACACCATTGCACTCCATCCTGGGTGACAGAGCGAGACTCCCTCTCAAAAAAAAAAAAAAAAAAAAAAAAGGAAGGGAAAGGAAACATGCTGTGTTAGAAAAATGTGAGGAATGTGAAAATCTGAGGAATCGTCTCCTAGGTCTGTTCCATGAGTAGCTAGCGGTCTGAATTGTGAGTGGCATAGAGAGAATCAACTGACCGTTTTTTCCCCCTTTAAAATAGGCTCATGTTTCAGTCGTTTGGCAGCTAGAGGAGAATGCCTTTCCAAACAGGACAGCAGACATCACTGTGACTGTCACCAAGTAAGTACTGCCTGGGTCACAGCAGAGTCAGGCTATGACCTCGGAAGACATCTCCCTGCCACATGCACGCTGTGAGAGGAACGGCCCCCTTACAGCCCAGGGAGAAAGGAAACCCCAGTGAGCCCACAGAAGGCATCTGTTTCCCTGCAGGGACTCGACTTTCTCTTCTTGTTACCAGAGATAATGAAAATGTTCTTTTGTTCACACACAAAGTAAAACTGTGGTACAGCCTGGTGGAATGAGCCCTGGAGTTCTGGTTCTCGTTCACTCAGCTTTGGAATAGCTTGGGATAGCTCTGTTATCTGCAAGACCTCTATGTTGGGGGGTAAGGTGGGGAACGCTGCTGGGGAGAGTTCTCAAAGGGAGGTGATTCTGCCCACCAGAGGCTGTGCCTGTTTTGATTGCCATGACTTGGGGAGGGGGGTGTTCAGTAGCACATCTGGTGGGTAGAGGCCAGGAATACTGCCAAACATCACGCAGAGCAGTACAGGACAGCCCCCACCACCAAGAACTAACTGGCCCGAAACGTCAACAGTGTGGAGGCTGAGAAGCCCTTTTAAAATCAGTATTCTTCTAAGTGTGGTCTTCTAGAGACAATTCTGAACTCCAATTGCTTATCTCTGAAAGCCTTTTATTTATTTATTTATTTATTTATTTATTTATTTATTTATTTATTTTTTGAGACAGAGTCTCGCTCTGTCGCCCAGGCTGGAGTGCTGTGGCGTGATCTCGGCTCACTGCAACCTCTGCCTCCCGGTTCAAGCAATTCTCTGCCTCAGCCTCCCGAGTAGCTGGGATTACAGGCGCCCGCCACCTCGCCCAGCTAATTTTTGTAGTTTTAGTAGAGATGGGGTTTCACCATCTTGGCCAAGCTGGTCTTGAACTCCTGACCTCGTGATCCACCAGCCTTGGCCTCCCAAAGCACTGGGATTACAGGCATGAGCCACCGCGCCCAGCCTCTGAGAGCCTTTTCTTATCTGACTCCCAGTGACCCTGGGGAGCCAGGTGCAGAAGCACCTGTTCTGCAGTGAGAACACATGGACACAGGGAGGAGAACAGCACACACTGGGGCCTGTGGGAGGGGCAGGGTTGGGGAGAGCTTCAGGAAGAATAGCTAATGCGTGTTGGGCTTAGTAACTAGGTGCTGGGTTGACAGCTGCAGCAAAGCACCATGGCACACGTTCACCTATGTAACAAACCTGCACATCTGCACATGTACCCTGGAACTTAAAAAAATGGCCAGGCGCAGTGGCTCACGCCTGTAATCCCAGCACTTTGGGAGGCCAAGGCAGGCAGATCACTTGAGGTCAGGAGTTTGAGACCAGCCTGGCCAACATGGTGAAACCCCATCTCTACTAAAAATACAAAAATTAACTGGGTATGGTGGCTCACGCCTGTAATTCCAGCTACTCAGGAGGCTGAGGCATGAGAATTGCTTGAACCCGGGGGGCGGAGGTTGCAGTGAGCTGAGACGGCAACACTGCACTCCTGCCTGGGCAACGGAGCGAGGCCCTTTTTAAGAAGCACTTGCTATGTACAAAGCAGGTGTGCTATGAACTAACACTCTTATTCCTAGTTCCAATGAAAGACGGTCTTTGGCCAACGAGACCCACACCCTTCAATTCAGGCATGGCTTCGTTGCAGTTCTGTCCAAGTGAGTACTCCCAAGAGGCCAGCAGCGGTGTGACTCCATCGCCCAGGGGGCAGCTTTGGGCTGTCTCTCTTGTAGATGGAGCTGGTGGTCAGGATGAATGTGGACACTGTCCTGAGAGGAACCTGCTTAGAGCCCAGGCTCTAGGGTGCTAACATTTGGGTCACAGAAACCCCACTGTGGTCATCAAAGGAGGTGTATTGCCAACTAGTCTTGCTACAAAAGGGAATTAATATGACGCTGTGGAGGGAAGAAGGCAGCTGTGGGACTGGGAAGTAAGGAGGGGATGAGTAAGGCCATTTGAGGGATAATTAGAAAATGAACCAGCCCAACGATACAGAATTCAAATATTCCACCTCACCCCAACTGCGCTACGACCACTTTATATTTTGACATTCAGCTTTTACTCCTTTTTTTTTTTTTTAAACTGAGACGAAGTCTCACTCTGTCACCCAGGCTGGAGTGCAGTGGTGCGATCTCGGCTCACTGCAACCTCTGCCGCCCAGGTTCAAGCGATTCTCCTGCCTCAGCCTCCCGAGTAGTTGAGACTACAGGTGGACACCACCAGGCCCAGCTAATTTTTAAAAAATTTTTAGTAGAGACGGGGATTTCACCATGTTGGCCAGGCTGGTCTTGAACTCCTGGCCTCAGGTGATCCGCCTGCCTCGGCCTCCCAAAGTGCTGGGATGATAGGCATGAACCACTGCACCCGGCCTCATTCCTGGTAAAGGTCTGGTGCCCTCTGTCCTAATGTATTCAGTTGAAAGCAGTCGAGCTCATTCAAAAAGAGAAGGCCGGGTGCGGTGGCTCACGCCTGTCATCCCAGCACTTTGGGAGGCCGAGGTGGGTGGATCACCTGAGGTCAGGAGTTCAAGACCAGCCTGGCTAACATGGCAAAACCCCGTCTCTACTAAAAATATGAAAATTAGCCAGGTGTGGTGGCAGGCGCCTGTAATCTCAGCTACTTGGGGGCTGAGGCAGAAGAATCACTTAAACCCAGGAGGAAGAGGTTGCAGTGAGCTGAGATCGCACCACTGCACTCCAGCCTGGGCAACAGAACAAGACTCCATCAAAAAAAAAAAAAAAAAAAGGGATGAGTGTAGTGGCTCATGCCTGTCATCCCAACACTTTCGCAGGCTGAGGTGGAGGGTCACTTGAGCCTGGGAGGTTGAGGCTACACTGAGCCATGATTGTTCCACTGTGCTCTAGCCTGGGCAACAGAGTGAGACCCTGTCTCCAAAAAAGGGAGAAAGACTCCTCAAGGGCTGACGCGTGTCCTCTCAATTGCAGACCATCCATAATGTACGTGAACACAGGCCAGGGGCTTTCTCACCACAAACAATTCCTCTTCCATGTAAGTACTTATTATTGTAAAGCTGTAGATGGCAAAGCAATACCAGCTTTGATTTCCTACTCTGATTTTAATTTGCAGGTACATGGGGAGAACCTCTTTGGAGCAGAATACCAGTTGCAAATTTGCATCCCAACCAAATTACGAGGTCTCCAGGTTGTAGCAGTGAAGAAGCTGACGAGGACTCAGGTATTTAAAGGCAGTTCTTTATCACAGTCACACCTCTTTCCACAGCGACTACAGAGTCTCAAGTATAAAAACTAGAGTTCTAGAAACAGAGTGAAGACAAGTTAACCATGGGAAAAGATTAGGAGTAAATTCCCGAAGTCCTGTTCAGAAGGACTCTCAATCACTCAGCTCTTAAAGCAACCTGTCAGTTTTCCTCCCTTTGAGGAAAAATAAGCAAAAATTGGCCGGGTGCAGTGGCTCACACCTGTAATCCCAGCACTTTGGGAGGCCGAGGCGGGTGGATCACAAGGTCAGGAGATCGAGACCATCCTGGCTAACACGGTGAAACCCCGTCTCTACTAAAAATACAAAAAATTCTCCGGGCGTGGTGGCGGGCGCCTGTAGTCCCAGCTACTTGGGAGGCTGAGGCAGGAGAATGGCGTGAACCCGGAAGGCGGAGCTTGCAGTGAGCTGAGATCCTGCCACTGCACTCCAGCCTGGGAGACAGAGTGAGACTCCATCTCAAAAAAAAAAAAAAAAAAAAAAAAAGCAAAAATTAAAACCTTGTCAGTAGACAGAGACATTTTCCCTTTGAAAATTGATAAATTCTGCTTCTCTGTGTGAGTGATGTAACATGTGACATTTCTTACACTGCCCCCTATAAGTTGCTTACTAGCTTCCCTTCTTCTCCCCTGAGACTCTTTTTTGGTCTCTGCTTTGCCTCAGCCTCTTTGCTTTCAGTTGTCTCATCTGTAGTCTGGTTCCCAAAGCTAGCCTTGATACCTGAAGCAACAGGCTCTGCTCAGTATGAAGCTGAAGCCTGGGCATTTTTTTTTTTTTTTTTTTTTTTGCTCAGACTACATAAGTGTTAAGGCTCAAAAAACGGAAAGGAATTTACAGAAAGGACTCTGCTGACAATTAGAAAGAGGGCTTATAGGTCAGGTGCCATGGCTCACTCCTGTAATCACCCAGCACTTTGGGATGCCGAGGTGGGTGGATCACAAGGTGAGGAGTTCGAGACCAGCCTGGCCAACATGGTGAAACCCCATCTCTACTAAAAAATACAAACAATTAGCCGGGCATGGTGGTGTACGCCTGCAATCCCAGCTACTCGGGAGGCTGAGGTAGGAGAATTGCTTGAACCCGGGAGGCGGAGGTTGCAGTGAGCTGAGATCGCACCACTGCACTCTAGCCTGGGTGACAGAGCAAGACTCTGTCTCAATAAAATTAAAAAAAAAAAAAGAAAGAGGGTTTATAAATATAAACGTTTGTTTTCACACGTAGTTTATTTATTTAAAAAAATAGAGACGGGGTCTTGCTATGTTGACCAGGCTAGATATGAACTCTTGGGCTCAAGCGATCCTCCTGCCTCAGCCTCCCGAGTAGCTGGGACTACAGGCGCACGCCACTGCGCCCGGCTAGTTTACTTCTTTCAGAACATTTGTTATCAGCAAATTTAAACATTTCAACAAATATTTCAGTTTCCATTTGGAAACAAAATTCTTGTTTGAAAAGCTGACAGGAAACCTGTGAGAATGGGAGTTCCACCCTCCTGTGGGGACGGAGGTTGAAACAGCACCAGAGGCTTCAAGACCAGTCTCCTCTCATTTCGGGGCAGTAAGATACATTTAGCTTACTTAAACAGACTGTGCTGGCAGAGCAAGTCAGTGGCAGAGCTGAAGTTCAGCATTGTCCTGTGGAACTCCTGGATTTTTCTCTTAATTTGCTTCATGGCAGGAGTGTTACATTTAGTCTTGAAGGTCATTTGTTTCAGCATCTTGTCTGTCAGGTAATGTAACCAGAGCACATTACTATAAGGGTGATATTCACCCCAACGGTTGTTATTCTCCTTCTTCATGAGCCTGTAGATGTCAAACTGGTAGTCACCGTCACCGGTAAACAGGTCCTCATCCATGGAAACGTCACAGAAAACCACAATCCCATCCCGTTCCAAGCGCGACAGGGTGTAGTCAATGATGCTCACTTGCACCCCACAGCTGGGGATAGTGCTGCTCTTCCCATTGAGGGTGTAGTGGAGTTTTTTGAGGCTGGTTTTCTTTAAGAGCACGTTCCCCCAGTGTAAGTCTCGGTGCTCAAAGCGCAGTGATGCCTCTGCCACTGCGAGGGAGGCTGTGAGCTGGTGTAGAATGCTCTTTGCAGTAGCCAAGGAAGACAACTTGGTTTGCATTTGCTCTAAGTCAATCCCTCCAAACTCAAATTCCAGCACAATGAAGAGCTGGTCGTCTTTAAAAAAATCAGGCCGGTCATTTGCAGAGCCTTTGGTTGAATTATAGTGATCCCAGGCTTTGAGGAGCAAGGGAGGGTAAGATCCCTGGACACAGTGCACTGAGTTCAGCCCGATAAAGCCTTCTGTGCGGTTGCACACTTCACCGGATAAGAGGCTCAACTCTTTGGAGATGATGATCTCTGGCAGGATTTCCTCAAAGGTTTTCTGATGGGATCCATTGACTAAATCTGGTCCTTCAATAGCAATGATTTTTATGGCTACGGGTGTGTGATCAGCAATTGTTTGAAACACTTCGCCAAACACCCCTTCCCCAATCTTCTCACAGCGTTGCAGTTTTTCTGTGGGAAGGCAATGGCTAAAGGGGACAGGACCCTTCTGACTGCATTCCCCATAAACCTTTTCAGCATCAGATGCCTTTTTGTTTGAAATACTTAGAGTGTTTGAGGGGCTTAGCAAATACATAGAGGAGGAGTGCCAAGAGGACGGAGCACCACTTGTTCTGTTCATGACAGGCCGGTTTGAACATTCTGATAGGAGGGATCCAGAGAGAGAAGTGGCAGTGGTATAGATGCTGCAGACCTCTGACACATCAGTCACAATTTTCTTCTTGTGGAAACTGAAGGAAGCCCTGGTTTTGGTCCAAAAGCAGGCATTCTGTAAAGGAGTCAGGTCCTGGGTGGGGAACGAATCTTTTCCCAGCTTTTGGCCCTTTTTAAAGCGGTGGGAATGGAGGAGAGAGGTTTCCGCTGCCTCCTGATGTTTGCTCTTCCGGCTTGATCTAGTTCTCTCCAGCCTGTCTATTCCCCTTGACACAATGCGGCCCTTGGGAACACTGGCCTCCTGATGCTCTCTCCGGACGGCCTCTTGAAGCCCTCTCTCTTGACAAGAGTCCTGGCCTGTGGCCCTCCTCTTGCTTGTGCTTGACAGACCTGGACCCTCTGGTCCATTTCCCACCACCAGTTTCCTTTTACAGCAGGACTCTCTCATATTCTTCCCATCTGCCCGAAACTCAGAATCCTCAGGGGTTCCTGAGTTCATAAGGCCAAAGAGAACTGACCTGAGGCTGGCGCGGGTTTGGTGGACCATCCTGGTGTCCTTGGCTCCTCCTGTCGCTTCCTCCTGGGAGCAGGGGAGAGATGCTCGGTCCAGGGAGACTTCTGGGAGGTGGAGGCCGCTCGGGACGGCTGAGGCTGCAACCAGACAGGCGGAGGTGCCGATCGAGATGACACTGTCCCTTGGCGTTGGGGACCCGGGGCAGGGCGAGGCCAAAGAGCTGAACAGGGAGGCACTGATGCCCAGCTCGTCGCCGTCCCTGGGCTGGCCGCACACGCTGAGGTCCGGGCTGAGGCGGCCGGAGTCGCGGCTGGGGAAGGGCGGAAGTCGGAGCGGGCCGCAGGGTGTGCTGCACTTCTGCGGGGGCCGAGCTCGCAGCCCCAGGCGTCTTGGGGTCACGGTTAGGCTTGGGCGAGCTCGCAGCTTCCAGCGCTTTGGGGTCACGGTCACGCTGGGCCGGTCCTTGGGCACTCGGCCGCCGGGACGCCTCCGCCGCCGCCCCACCGGGCTGCCGGGGAAGTCGGGGTCGTCGGGATCGTCAGGATCGTCGGACTGCGAGGGGTCGCCGATGCTGGCGTCGCTGCTGCCGCTGCTGTTGAAGAAACGCCTCCGGTCCTGCGGCGGGAACCACTGCGCGGCTTCCCGGCCCGGCCGCCGCTGTCTCCTGCCGTCCGCAGCCCCATATGTGCGGAAAAGCCGGCTCCCAGGTCCCGGGAGCGAAGCCGCCATGGCCGGCACCCGCCAAGACGTTCAAACGCAAACATCGCGAGACTTCCGTGCGACGCGGACGCGCCCGCCTGCCGCGGGGTCCTAGCTCCCGGCCCTGCGCATGCGCACCCCGCCAGGGCCGGGGCCGGGACGGGACAGAAACTGGCGGCTTGGTTTGTTCAGCGCGTCGCGGTCATGGCTCTCGTTTCAGGCCTCCACGGTGTGCACCTGGAGTCAGGAGCGCGCTTGTGCGTACAGTTCGGTTCAGGTAAGCGCGGCCGTCCCGAGAGGCCAGGGGAGGGCGGAGGGCCTGAAGCGGGTGACACGAGAGGGCAGGAGACTGTTTTTCCTGGGTTACCCCTGCCGGCCAGTGCCGGGGGCTGCCAGGCCCTCCCTAGCTTCGTCCCTGGGTCTCAATTGCTCCCGCTGGAGCTTTGCTTGGGCCGAGGTGAGCGCTGAAATTGCTCACACCCTCTATTCTGGGACCTTACGATGCTCTGTGTCCGAAGCGTTAAAGATTTCAGACTTTCCGCACGGAAAGGAATTGTGTTCACTAGACCTTGCTTTTCCAGCATGTGGAAGAATGGCATTCAGTGAGCTGTGTCATCGCTTCAGATAAAGAAAATGTCACCGTGGCTGCAGAGATCTCCTTGGATCACTCTGAGGAGGTATTTGAGACTGAAATGCTCCCGATTTGATTATCCAGTTGCTCACAGGCATCGCCCCTAGAAGAGATAATAGCATCTTTGCATAACATGTCCATGTCCAAAATAGGTCTTTTGGTGCAAAAAACCAACCCTCTGTCCCAACCCGTTCCTTAGCTACCCTCAGGAGGGAGATATACTCCAGTTACAGTACAAGGAACTCTAGGGATTACCTGTGACTCCCCTTTCCTACATCCCCACGTCTATTCCAGCAGCAAGCCCTGCCATTTCAGGGCCAAAATATATCCTAAACCCATTCACTTCTCTCCATTTCCACTGCCGTTGTAATTCAAGCTACCCTTTCTTGCCAGGGCTGTTGCAATAACCTTCGGCCTGCCTTTCTTGCCTCTGCTTTTCCCACATTCTTTACAAATAATTCCCACGTAACAGCTATCCGTCTTCTAAGAGCAGACATTAGATTGTGCCACTCCCCTGCTTATTAAAAATAACAAACAAACAAAACTGGTGCTTGAGCACACTTAGACTAAAATCCATACTTTTTTCATGGCCAGAGCAAGGCAGTACTTGATCTGGTCTCTGCTTAATTCTTCAACTTCATCTCCTAGTACTCGCCTTTCTCTCCCACTGCCCCTTTTATAATCGGGTTATTCTGTCCTATTCTTCTAGCTCGCCAGTACAGCATTATTCTGGCCACAAGACTTTGTACTTGCTGTTCCTTTGCTTGACACTGCTCTTCCTCTAGGTCCTCACTTAGGTGGTTTCTTCTTAAATTTAGTTCAGGTGTTCTTTTCTTTTTTTTTCTTTTTTTTTTTTTTTTTTTTAGATGGAGTCTTGCTCTGTCACCCGGGCTGGAGTGCAGTGGCACGATCTCTACTCACTGCAACCTCCGCCTCCCGGGTTCAAGTGATTCTCCTGCCTCAGCCTCCCGAGTAGCTGGGATTACAGGCGCCGGCGACCACGCCCAGCTAATTTTTGTATTTTTAGTAGAGACGGGGTTTCACCATGTTGGCCAGGCTGGTCTCGAACTCCTGACCTCAGGTGATCGCCCGCCTCAGCCTCCCAAAGTGCTGGGATTACAGGCGTGAGCCACCGCACCCGACCTAGGTGTTCTTTTCTTTCTTTCAAGACGGAGTTTTGCTCTTGTTGTGCAATGGCACGATCTCGGCTCACTGCAACCTCCGCCTCCCGGGTTCAAGCAATTCTCCTGCCTCAGCCTCCCAAGTAGCTGGGATTACAGGTATGCGCCACCATACCCGGCTAATTTTGTATTTTTGGTAGAGATGGGGTTTCTCCATGTTGGTCAGGCTGGTCTTGAACTCCTGACCTCAGGTGATCCGCCCTCCTTGGCCTCCCAAAGTGCTGGGATTACAGGCGTGAGCCACCACGCCTGGCTAATTTTGTATTTTTAGTAGAGATGGGGTTTCATCGTGTTGGTCAGGCTGGTCTTGAACTCCTGACCTCAGATGATCTATCCACCTCGGCCTCCCGAAGTGCTGGGATTACAGGCGTGAGCCACCACACCCGGCCACACGTGTTATTTTCTTAGAGAGGCCTTCCCTGATCACTTATTCTAAAGTGGGAACTAGTGATCAAGTGATCAAGTTTAATGTCTTACAGTGATCCAGGTGACATTTGTGAGGTCTCAACTGAAGAAGTAGCAATGGGGGTGGAAAAGAAAGGGACAGATACAAGAAATAATTTTTAAAAAAAGAATTGTGAGTGTGGTGGCTCACATCTGTAATCCCAACACTTTGGGAGGCTGAGGCGGGAGGATTGCTTGAGGCCAGGAGTTCAAGATCAGCCTGGGCAGCATAGTGAAACCCCATTTCTTAAAAATAAATAAATAAATAAATAAATTAGCCAGGCATGGTGGCTCATGCCTGTAGTCCCAGCTACTTGGGAGGCTGAGGCAGGAGTATCGTTTGAGCCCAGGAATTTGAAGCTTCAGTGAGCTATGATTGAGCCACTCCATTCCAGCCCGGGTAACAGTGAGACCTTGTCTCAAAAAAAAAAGAAAAAAAAGGAAAAATCTCTTACGTTAAATAAAATGAATAAGCTGGGTGTGGTGGCTCATGCCTGTAATCTCAGCACTGCGTGAGGCTAAGGTGGGTGGATTGCTTGAGCCCAGGAGTTTGAGACCAGCCTGGGCAGCATGGTAAAACCCTATCTCTACAAAAAATACAAAAATTAGCCCAGTGTGGTGGGGTGCACCTGTGGTCCCAGGTACTCGGGAGACTGAGGTGGGAGGATCACTTGAGCCTGGAAGGTTGAGGCTACAGTGAG
This sequence comes from Pan paniscus, assembly GCF_029289425.2. Lineage (NCBI taxonomy): Eukaryota > Metazoa > Chordata > Mammalia > Primates > Hominidae > Pan > Pan paniscus. The sequence goes on along the minus strand of NC_073268.2, from coordinate 11,331,603 downwards.
CCATGATCATGCCATTGCACTCCAGCGTGGGTGACGGAGCGAGACCCTGTCTCAAAAATAAGTCAGTCAGTCAAGAACTGACTTTGGATGGCACAAGGGAAAAGAAGTTGTAGAAAAGGCCAGGCGCGGCAGCTCACGCCTATAATCCCAGCACTTTGGGAGGCCGAGGTGGGTAGATCATCTGAGGTCAGGAGTTCGAGACAAGCCTGGCCAACATGGCAAAACCCCATCTCTACTAAAAATACAAAAATTAGCCTGGCATGGTGGCACATGCCCATAATTCCAGCTACTCGGGAGGCTAAGGCAGGAGAATCGCTTGAACCTGACGGGGTGGAGGTTGCAGTGAGCCGAGATCGCACCACTTCACTCCAGCCTGGGCGAAAGAGCGAAACTCCATCTCAAAAAAAAAAAAAAAAAGGAAGTTGAAGAATAACTGCAGATGTCTTGTTTGGGTAACTTTATGTAGTGTTGTGTACGTTAGGGCCATTAACTAAGCCCAGGAATACCTTTAAAGGGAAAGGTGGTGAAGGCTGTTCAAACACAGTGAGTTCATGTCTAAAATATGTTTTGTTTCCCTCATTCCTTTCCCCATCTTCTAGTTACTAAAAGATGTAACTGAACTGCAGATCCTTGGTGAAATATCTTTCAACAAATCTCTATATGAGGGACTGAATGCAGAGAACCACAGAACTAAGGTAATTCCTGGCTGGCTTCTGAGTAGTGCCCAAGGAAAATTGTGCCTAACCTTTGAGCACCTCCACAGACATTCTGTTGCCCTCTTCCTGTTTTCAGCCTTAACACTTCTGATCTTGGCTCTGCCATCGCTGCCTTTGTGACCTTTGAGTGAGTCAGCTTCTTATGAAATAAGGCAATTAAGAGGCCTAAGCTGAGGAGTTCTAAGTTGAAATAACTAGGCTGGAATCTGCAGTATATACTTTGATTTGAGAATGGATTGATTAAAAAAAAAAATTTCGCAGCTGGGCGCAGGTGGCTCATGCCTGTAATCCTAGCACTTTGGGAGGCCGAGACAGGTGGATCACTTGAGGTCAGGAGTTCAACACAAGCCTGGCCAACATGGAGAAACCCTGTCTCTACCAAAAATACAAAAATTAGCCGGACATGATGGTGGGTGCTTGTAATCCCACCTACTTGGGAGGCTGAGGCACGAGAATCGCTTGAATCTGGGAGGCAGAGGTTGCAGTGAGCCGAGATCACACCACTCCACTCCAGCCTCAGTGATAGAGCGAGACTCAGTCTCAAAAAATAAATAAATAAATAAATAAATAAATAAATAAATATAAAATGAATTACCTAAGTGAGAAATTGTTTTTTGTATACAGTAACTGTCTTAGTGTGCTGTATCAGTGTTTAGTTATAGTATTAAACAGTACTCAGGAATGCATAAATCTTTTATAAGACTTAGACTAGATACTGGAACTCTTGGAATTCTTTTTGCAAAAGTATGACTAGAAGTCAGACTGATGCCTGTGATTTGTGGACTGAATGCTTTGTGTGTTACCGTGTGTTTTCATTCTTGTTGACCCTTGCCTGGACATGGCTTCAGAGGTGATCTATCTGTGAGCTCTGAGCTCTTTAGTTGGGCATGATTCTCTACTAGAGGGAATGTCAGGAGAGTGATGCTGGATTGCTAAATATAAGGTCCTCTGTTTTCCTCCCTGGAGGAGGAGAAAGGAGCAATTCTCTAGACATGCCAATATAACATTTCCTTTTATTTTTAAGTAGTGTATTTCGTTTTCTTTTCTTTTTTTTTTTTTTTTTTTTTTTTTGAGGAAGAATCTCACTCTGTTGCCCAGGCTGGAGTCTGTTGGTGCCATCTCGGCTCACTGCAACCTCCACCTCCCCAGTTCAAGTGATTCTTCTTCCTCAGCCTCCTGAGTAGCTGGGATTACAGGTGCCCACCACCATGCCCGGCTAATTTATTTATTTTTTAAAATAGAGACAGGATTTCACCATGTTGGCCAGGCTGGTCTCGAACTTCTGACCTCAGGTGATCTGCCCGCCTTGACCTCCCAAAGTGCTGGGATTACAGGCATGAGCCACCATGCCCGACTAAGTAGTGTATTTCTAATACAGAAAATAGAAGGAAATGGAAAATACAGAAAATGGAAGAAATAGAAGTGCCCCATTATTGCACTGCCCAGATTTTAACAAATAAAAGTAATAGCAAGAAAATCCAGGCCATACAGAGAATGGTACCAAATGAAAAATAATGGTTCCTTCATTTCTCCCTTCCCATGCCCCCAGCAGGGAGGAGTTACTATTAAGTTTCTTATGTGCACATTTTAAATTTGTTGTTTCCCCCTCTTACTTACTGATACTTTTATTTCTATAGCATGCATTCCCCAAAATTCCTTTCTTTAAATCCAATATCCTAAGCAAAGTGTTAAGTAGTTCCTGACAATAAGCCCCTGACTTACAGTGACTCTATGAGTATAAACAAACTGTATCCAAATGCATTTCAGCCACAAGAAAGGGAAAATCCAGCTCATGCAGCATAAGGGTATATGCTGTTTATCCAGTGAGGGAGGCCGGCCTGGGGCGACGGCCTGGCTTCTTTGGTCCTTGTACTCTGCCGTGTGGGGGACGCATTCCTTCATGGCCAGCACAAAGTTGCCACATCTCCAAATGCTGTATTTTCACATGGCAGGATACAAAACAGGAAGCAAGAAGTCAGTAGCAAAAGGATGTTGGATTTTTCTTCATGTGCCTTCCCTTTTCAGGGATGAAACAGTTTCCAAAAGCTCCCAGGAGACGTCCTCTTACATGTTATTAGTGAGATCTCAATGTCATGTCAGTCACTGGCAAAGGAGAATAGCTGTGTCATGATCACCTGAGACCAACGATGATTCCTGAATAAAATCCGAAAGGAGAGAGGGGCCCCTGGGCAGGCCAGCATCCGTGTTTGCTGCAAACAGTAGTACCCGGTGCCCTGCTTCTCCCTTAACCTCTACCTGGGCATCTTCGGGGCGCTTTTGGGAATCTGTGGGTTTAGAAGAAGATAAAGGGAGGTGGCTTTGAGAAATAGGGACATTTCTTCTACTCAGATCTGGCCTGTTTCCCGAGTCACTTTGGGACTTCCTTTCACTTCCCAAACCCAGGGTCTTGAGTCCCCCTCCTTCTCCTGTAGAAGAATATTCCAGCCCTCTTTCTGTTCTTCCTCCCTCTTTGTTGCTATGGTACCTCCCTATTCTCAAAGCCTAGGACTTCACTCCTATTTAGTTCAGCTACCTATGAGCTAAACAGGACTGGAAGGTCAACTTTAGGTCAACCAGCATTTATAACTTAATTGGAAGAGGCCTTAAAGGTAAGTTTGTCCAGCCCTTCACCCCGTACAGAACCCTCTCCAAAGCACCCCTGACCTTGGTGCTTAAACATACACGTGAAGGGTTGCTCTGGGCAGGCAGAGAAGTCTTGTTGGCTCTCTGGCCCCACCTAAGTCCTGGGAACTTCCTCTGGCCACAACTTGGAAGGGCCATACCTGGGTCTCAGGAAGCACATCTCCTGAACTTTCTAGCTGAGCCCTGCCAGAAGAGAGATTAGACTCCCGAAATTGGGAGAGCCTTTGGAAAACAAAACCTGAGGATGACTTCTAATAGCTGAGCTCTGCAAGTAGTACACATGGATATAATTTTGCATTTATTATGTCCCTTAGGTAATACACACTTTTTAGTCTGGTGAGGGGAAGACCAGTACTTTTGTCATATTTTATGTGGGGAAAGTGTATTACCAAAGCCTTTAGGGATCTGTGCAAGATCAAAAAGAGCCATCAGAACGGAATTGGAAAGGACTTGGAGATCATTTAAAGGAAGTCATCATTTTAAAGAGCATAGGCACGGGGCTCAGGGACATAGAGCAGTGTAGCGGCGTGACAGCCTCACAGTCCTGTGTTGAGACCGGATTCCGTGGGACCCTCTTTCAAGCTGTCAGAGCATCTTTAACAGAAGGTCGCTATCTCCTAACAGACCTAGCCCTTCTAGATAAGGGGGCAGAATAGTTTCTTACGAAGTATTTGGGTGATTGGATAGTTTTAGATGATCTAAAATGCTGCATCAGGGAATATCTAGCTTTTTGCTTTACTGTCATCAGCTTTGATCAATACACGGGTTGTTGCCAAGTCCTCGTATTTTGCTCCTTAAAATAACATGTAGGATTTTTTCCTCGTTTGCTGCACCTGATTTATTGGGCGATCTCTTTGTCTTGTCTAGATCACTGTCGTCTTCCTGAAAGATGAGAAGTACCATTCTTTGCCTATCATCATTAAAGGCAGCGTTGGTGGACTTCTGGTGTTGATCGTGATTCTGGTCATCCTGTTCAAGGTCAGTTCTACTCATGGCATCACAGTGAGGGAAGACTGGGCTCTAGTTTTGGGCACAGAACTCCCTAGGACAGCCAACCTCTGACTTAGAGCAGCTGCCCTGGCCTCGTGGCCACTTTTTTCTCCTTCAACTGCATACCCCCATTTAGACAAATGAGTAAAACAGTATCTGTCTGAAAAGAGAAAACTCTAATTGAGTAATAAAGAGTGATTTTATATATATTTCTTTGGTACCTCCCTATTCTCAAGGCCCAGAACTTACTACTGTTATGTTCGGTTACCTGTGAGTTCAATAGGGCCTAGAAGGTCAACCCTAGGCCAGCATTTATAACTTACTTGGAAGAGGCCTTAACGGTAAGGCCTTAAAACAGATGTGACTGTGGTTCCCCTATTGAAATCTTTTCCTTGCCTTCCCCTGTCTTAATGTGCAAACTCTTCTACTGCTGTTTAAGATCCTCTCCTCTCTGCCCGCTACCCCTCTCTGCCCTTAAGTGTTTCTTTTTTTTCTTTTTTTTTTTTTGAGACCGAGTTCCGCTCTTTCGCCCAGGCTGGAGTGCGGTGGTGCGATCTCGGCTCACTGCAACCTCCCCGTCCCCCCGCCCTGACCCCGGGTTCAAGAGATTCTCCTGCCTCAGCCTCCTGAATAGCTGGGATTACAGGAATGTGCCACCATGCCTGGCTAATTGTTTTGTATTTTTAGTAGAGACGGGGTTTCACCATATTGGCCAGGCTGGTCTCAAACTCCTGACGTTGTGATCCTCCCGCCTCGGCCTCCCAAAGTTCTGGGATTACAGGCATGAACCACCACTCCCAGCCTCTTTTTTTAAAAATAAAAACCAGGGTCTTTGTCCCCCAAGCTGGAGCTCAGTGGCACAGTTAAGGGCTCACTGCAGCCTCGCACTCCTAGGCTCAGGTGATCCTCCCATCTTAGTCTCCTGAGTAACTGGGACTGTTACTCAGGTGCATGCCACCACACGCAGCTAATTTTTTAATTTTAATTTTGTGGAGGTGAGGTCTCCCTATATTGCCCAGGCTGGTCTCAAACTCCGGGGCTCAAGCGATCTTCTCATCTTGGCCTCCCGAAGTGGTGGGGTTACAGGCATAAGCACCTGGCCTTGCTTTTTTCTCCCAACAAGTCAAACTATTCCCTAAATAGGTTTGTGCCTCTGCGTACGCGTAGGCTGCTTTTCTTGTCAGGAATGCCCTCCGTGACTGCTCACTTCACTCACTGTCTTCCCTGAAAGCGGTCTGGAGACTCCTGAGTCCTCTGTGCTGGCTTCTGTGTGTTTGCTGTGAGCTCCCTTCTGGAAACCCTTCCAAATGGCAGTCATCACACTGTATTGTAATTATCTCTTTTTCCTACTAGATGATGAGCTTGATGTAGGAAGCTGTACTTGGTCTCCTTCTATCTTCAGCATCATAGGCTATACTGAGTATTTTTGCATAAATAAGATTACATCCAGTACACCCAAAATTATCATGCTTTGCAAAATAAGTTAAAAAGGTTGAACTGCTCGGGAGAGCCGGGTTCAGAGGAAGGTGGAGTCAGTTCTGATTGAGGGATGAGCACCAGAGGTCTTGAAGGACTGGACTCTCCAGGAGAGATTCAGAGGAAGGTAGGAGAAGGGAGTAGTAAGTATGAGAAGCAGAGGAATATAGGGGCTATTTAGGCAACAGCCAGAATGCCGGTTTTCTGAAACAGATGGCTATCTTTGGCCTGTAACTGGACTTTTCCTTCCTTTGTTTCAGTGTGGCTTTTTTAAAAGAAAATATCAACAACTGAACTTGGAGAGCATCAGGAAGGCCCAGCTGAAATCAGAGAATCTGCTCGAAGAAGAGAATTAGGACCTGCTATCCACTGGGAGAGGCTATCAGCCAGTCCTGGGACTTGGAGACCCAGCATACTTTGCATTACTTTTTCCTTCAGGATGATCTAGAGCAGCATGGAGCTGTTGGTAGAATATTAGTTTTTAACCATACATTGTCCCAAAAGTGTCTGTGCATTGTGCAAAAAGTAAACTTAGGAAACATTTGGTATTAAATAAATTTACACTTTTCTTTGCAGTAGTGCCTTTAATCTGGAAATACAGTATTACTTAGGATTTGCAGTACATTTTGCCTGATAGGGCAAGTTTTCATTCTTATTTTTAAAAAATGATAGATTGTGGCCGGGCATGATGGCTCACGCCTGTAATCCCAGCACTTTGGGAGGCTGAGGCAGGCAGATCACGAGGTCAAGAGATCGAGACCATCCTGGCCAACATGGTGAAACCCCGTCTCTACTAAAAATACAAAAATTAGCTGGGCGTGGTGGCGGGCTCCTGTAGTCCCAGCTACTCGGGAGGCTGAGGCAGGAAAATCATTTGAACCTGGGAGGCGGAGGTTGCAGTGAGCCGAGATCGTGCCACTGCACTCCAGCCTGGCAACAGAGTAAGATTCCATCTCAAAAAGAAAAAAACAAAATAGGCGGGGTGCGGTGGCTCACGCCTGTAATCCCAGCACTCTGAGAGGCCGAGGCAGGCAGATCACGAGGTCAGGAGATCGAGACCATCCTGGCTAACACAGTGAAACCCCGTCTCTACTAAAAATAAAAAAAATTAGCCGGGCGCGGTGGCGGGTGCCTGTAGTCCCAGCTACTCGGGAGGCTGAGGCAGGAGAATGGCGTGAACCTGGGAGGCGGAGCTTGCAGTGAGCCAAGATCACGCCATTGCACTCCAGCCTGGGCGAAAGAGCAAGACTCTCTCAAAAAAAAAATTATCGATTGTATCCTTTCAGATAATTCTTAAGTATCAATTTTTCAGATTTCCAGAAGAAACTCTTTGGGGTTTTAATTTAAACATGCAGGTTAAGTTTGGGAGCATTGATATCTTTATAGATTGCCTTTCTACTCCGCTTGCTGCGATTTATTTTTTATTTTACTTTTTTTTTGAGACAGAGTTTTGCTCTTACTGCCCAGACTGGTGTGCAATGGTGTGATCTTGGCTCACTGCAACCTCCGCCTCCTGGGTTCAAGCGATTCTCCTGCCTCAGCCTCCTGAGTAACTGGGATTACAGGCATGCGCCACCACGCCCAGCTAATTTTGTATTTTTAGTAGAGATGGGGTTTCTCCATGTTGGTCAGGCTGGTCTCAAACTCCTGACTTCAGGTGATCCACCCGCCTCAGCCTCCCAAAGTGCTGGGATTATAGGCGTGAGCCACTGCGCCTGGCCATGCTGAGATTTTTAAAAACACTCTGCAGCAAGGTTTTATAATTTTCTTCAAAGGGGTCTTAATTTATAAAGACTTACTTCCAGCTGTATTTTTATTTGTTTATTTATTTTGGGGGGGTCTCACTGTGCCGCCCAGGCTGGAGGGCAGTGATGCGGTCATAGGTTGCTGCAGCCTTGAACTTTTGGGTTCAAGCTGTCCTCTGCCTCAGCCTCCTGCGTAGCTGGGACTACAGGTGCAAGCCACTATGGCCGGCTCATTTTTTAATTTTTCTTTTGTAGAGATGGGATCTAGCTATGTTGACCAAGCTGATTTCAAACTCCTGGCTTCAAGTGATCCTCCTGCCTTAGCCTCTGAAAGTGTTGGGGCGTGAGCCACTGTGCCTGACCTGTTATTATGCTTTTGTTGCTACTGTGTGAGAATACCGTTTTTTCCCCCGACTGTTTAGAGTTTGCACTTAGAACAGTTGGTGGTTTTGAATGTTTATCTTATCTGGCCATTTTACTGAACTGTGGTTTTGTTTTTTTGGAGACGGAGTCTCACTCTGTCGCCCACGCTGGAGTGCAGTGGTGTGATCTCTGCTCACTGCAACCTCCGCCTCCCGGGTTCAAGCAATTCTCCTGCCTCACCCTCCCGAGTAGCTGTGACTACAGGGACCCGCCACCATGCCTGGCTAATTTTTGTACTTTTAGTAGAGACGGGGTTTCACCATGTTAGGCTGGTCTCGAACTCCTGACCTCAGGTGATCCACCCACCTCAGGCTACCAAAGTGCTGGGATTACAGGCGTGGGCCACCGTGCCCGGCCAAACTGTTTTTAAATCACTCTTTAGTTGATTCTTTGGGATTTTTCTAAGGAGACAATTCTATTTGCAAATAATGGCAATTTGGAGTCTTTCTGATATTTCTACTTTTGGCTACCCTTACTTCTTTGACTAGGACGTGGAGAGCTCTGAGAAGTAAACCGTGTGCCTGGTTGTAATGGGAGGGCTTTTCTGGCCCTCCTCTGCCTGCCTCACACCTGCCTGTTATCCCAGCCCCGGCTGCTCTGCCTTTGGGTAGTTTCTAGGGCTTGGTTGGAGCAGCCCATTTACCTCTCATGGAGCCCCGTACCTTGCCAGTGTTACATCACTAGGCTGTTGGGCACGATCTGCTTCCCTGTTGATCTGATTCCATCATCTTCATTTCGTTCAGAAATCCGTCTGTGCTGTCGGTCCCTTGATGATATTGTTCTCTGTTTTCCAATGCTGCCACAGGCTTTTCCCCTTCCTTGTAACTCTTGGGTTGTTTCAGTGGAATTTGCCTTTGAGGGAAAACACACAGGTAAGTTTGCTTACTTATTTTCCTGTTGTGCTCAGGAGTTGTGTCCAAGTTTTCAATATTATATGAAAGCCCCTGCTTTTATACTTTTTAAAATTGCAAATAAGACCCCACTTCCATTGTCACTGGGAAGCCTGTATTGACTTACTGAGTCGTGCTGATCCAATTGGCGTTAGAGCAAGGCAGCTGTAATCGGGGGACTACATCAGGAACTACTTAATGAGGAGGAAGACACTTTTAAGTGCGACATGGTTAGATTTTACAAATTCATATGCTATGGCTTGGGCCAAGGTCTGTGGCATACACCTGTAGTCCCAGCTACTCAGGAGGCTGAGGCATGAGAATCGCTTGAACCCAGAAGGCAGAGTTTGCAGTGAGACGAGATCGTGCCACTGCACTCCAGCCTGGGCAACGGAGCGAGACCCTGTCTCAAAAAATAAATAAATAAATAAATAAATAATGAGGCCGGGCGCAGTGGCTCACGCCTGTAATCCCAGCACTTCGGGAGGCGCCGACGTGGGCAGATCACCTGAGGTCGGGAGCTTGAGAGCAGCCTGACCAACATGGAGAAACCCCATCTTCACTAAAAATACAAAATTAGCTGGGCGTGGTGGTGGGTGCCTGTAGTCCCAGCTACTCTGGAGGCTGAGGCAGGAGAATCGCTTGAACCCGGGAGGCAGAGCTTGCAGTGAGCCAAGATCGCGCCACTGCACTCCAGCCTGGGTGACAGAGCGAGACTCCGTCTCAAAAAAAAAAAAAAAAAAAAAAAAAAAAAAGAATGAGTGCTGGGCTCAGCCCTGTGGAGTAACCTTTTCTCGTAATTGAATGAGGTCTAAATAACGTGGCCAATTTAGGTTTTCACACCTGCTTGGTTTCATTGGTTTCATCCCTCCAAAGTTCAGATGGTATCATGAGAGAAACTGGTTATTCGAATCTGCACTCACTATCCTGTACCAGGGCAAAGGAGAACAGAAAGCACATGGGGTACTTTCCCAGCCGGTCTTTCTTCTACAAGCTGCCTTTTAGGTGCTAGGCCTTTCTCATTTCCTTTTCACCCTCTGCCTGGGACAGGAAATGGTAGAGCTTGCATAGATCCAAGAACAGTGAGTCATGCCATGGGGCCACTCTGCTACCCAGAAAAGGACTGAGCTGGGACCCGCTGAACTTTGGATGCAGTTATTGGAGGGAACAGCAGTTTGTTTTTTTTTTTTTTTTTTTTTTGAGACAGGGTCTCGCTCTCGTTCATGCTGGAGTGCAGTGGTGCGATCTCGGCTCATTGCAACCTCCGCCTTCTGGGTTCAATCGATTCTCATGCCTCAGCTTCCTGATTAGCTGGGACTGCAGGTGCATGCCACCACGCCCAACTAACTTTTGTATTTTTAGTAGAGATGGGGTTTCACCATGTCGGCCAGGCTGGTCTTGAACTCCCGACCTCAGGGTGATCTGCTCACCTCGGCTTCCCAAAGTGCTGGGATTCCAGGCGTGAGTCGCCACGCCCGGCCTCCAGCAGTCTTAAATAATCTGCACTACTGCATTATTCTGTGCACATCTCTAATACATTTACAAGGAGGGGTTTTTGGTTAAGATTTTCTGGGTCTTCTAGTCATAATTATATTATAATGGCACCAGAATTTTACCATTACTTGAACTAGGAACAGATTCAGTATATGGAATCAAGGGAAACTTTCATTTTATTAATTAATTAATTTATTTATTTATTTGAGAGAGTCTTGCTCTTTTGCCCAGGCTGGAGTGCAGTAGCATGATCTCGGCTCACTGCAACCTCCACCTCCCAGGTTCAATCGATTCTCATGCCTCAGCTTCCTGAGTAGCTGGGACTGCAGGTGCATGCCACCACACCAAACTAATTTTTGTATTTTTAGTAGAGACTGGGTTTCACCATGTTGACCAGGCTGGTCTTGAACTCCCGACTTCAAGTGATCCGCTCACCTCGGCTTCCCAAAGTGCTGGGATTCCAGGCGTGAGTCGCCACGCCCGGCCTCCTGCTGTCTTAAATAATCTGCACTACTGCATTATTCTGTGCACATCTCTAATACATTTACAAGGAGGGGTATTTGGTTAAGATTTTCTGGGTCTTCTAGTCATAATTATATTATAATGGCACCAGAATTTTACCATTACTTGAACTAGGAACAGATTCAGTATATGGAATCAAGGGAAACTTTCATTTTATTAATTTTTGTTTGTTTTGTTTTGTTTTTGTTTGTTTGTTTTTTGAGACAGAGTCTCGCTCTTTCGCCCAGGCTGGGGTGCAGTAGCATGATCTCGGCTTACTGCAAACTCCGCCTCCTGGGTTCAAGCGATTCTCCTGCCTCAGCCCCCCGAGTAGCTGGAACTACAGGCACCCGCCACCATGCCCAGCTAATTTTTGCATTTTTAGTAGAGACGGGGTTTCACCGTGTTAGGCTGGTCTCGAACTTCTGACCTCGTGATCCACCCACCTCAGCCTCCCAAAGTGCTGGGATTACAGGCGTGAGCCTCCACTGCACCTGGCTATTAAAATTTTTTAACTTTTACTTTTGGAGACTGGGGTCTCACCTTGTTACCCAGGCTGGACTTGAACTCCTGAGCTCAAGTGATCTGCAGTAGCTGGGACTAAGGGCATGTGCCACTGTGCCTGGCTTAGGGAAACTTAATCACTTCAGGAAGCATTGTCGTCCTAATAGCAGAGTTCAGGAGGATGCACCTAAATGGACAATTCCCAACTTCGGTTGACGTGCTTTGTTTTTTTATTAGTGGGAGCAAATTTTGTAAAGTACATGAGTAATAGGTACATTTCTCATAGTGAAATCAGTAAAAAGTGAAAATTTGCCTTTGTCGCAACCTTGCTTCATTCAATGCTCTTCCTTAGAGGCTGAGATGACCTGGTTTAACGTGTATCTTTCCAAACCCATATTCTGAGCCGGGCACTTTGGGAGGCCGAGGTGGGTGGATCACCTGAGGTCAGGAGTTCGAGACCAGCTTGCCCAACATGGTGAAACCCTGTCTCTACTAAAAATGCAAAAATTAGCCTGGCGTTGTGGCAGGCGCCTGTAATCCCACCTCGTTGGGAGGCTGAGGCAGGAGAATCGCTTGAACACGAGAGGGGGAGGTTGCAGTGAGCCAAGATTGTGCCATTGCACTACAGTCTGGGTGACAGAGCAAGACTCTGTCCCAAAAAAAAGAAAAGAAAGAAAACCAAACCATATTCTGTGCATCTCTAAGTATTTATATATATTTATATCTAAGTACAAAGGTTTTTTTTTTTTGAGGGGGGTTGCATAAATAAGATGGTATCTTCTGCCATTTGTGAGCGTTTTCAAGGAATGCATGTCAGAAGCTAAATGCTGCTGCTACATGCTGGGGGTCAGGTGGGGGAATAGAGGGAGGGGCTATCATCTTGGGCTGACATAATCTTTGGGGAATTAATCACAATTTGTAAAGAAGCTCTTTTAGCTTTTTCCAAGAGTGGAATTAAAAACTTTTTGTAATTGCTCTGCAGTGCCGAAGTGCTTCCCAGAAAGACCGGACCACTTTATGTGGTTATCAGCAGCGTGAGCTTGTTCTGGAATCTCCATTTTTACTTAATTTGTTTGCTTAATGGGTATATAATTATAGTTTCAGTTTTACTTTTCTTTGACTGTTGGCAAGGCCATGTATTTTTCCATGAATTAAGATGACTTTTTTTTTTTTTCCTCTATGCTTTTTCTTTCTTGTCCAGTTCAAACAACATGACCCTGGTATTTTCTCATTAGCTTTTTCTGAGCTGCTCCCTGCTTCTGGGGTAGAAGAGGTGCATTTCTACCTCTGAACTTCTGAGCCTTTGGGCAAGTAAGGGTGATTTGACTTTAATAGGATTAGAAAGCCATGTGCTCTCCAAAGTGGGGGAGCTAAGTCTTACAGATGAGGTGGTGGGCATTAGGAAGCAGCCGTCATCATTGGTGGTCTGTCTGAAAAACAGTCTTCCTAAGTACCACCAGGGAGAAGACAGGACCACGGTGCCCTTCTGCTTCTGGGAGAGGCCCTGCCCTTGCCCTCCCTCTGTCCCTGAGGAGGAGATTCCTGGTGTTTTTTTTTTTTTTTTTTTTTTTTGAGACGGAGTCTCACTCTGTCACCCAGGCTGGAGTGCAGTGGCACAATCTCGGCTCACTGCAAGTTCCGCCTCCCGGGTTCACGCCATTCTCCTGCCTCAGCCTCTCAAGTAGCTGGGACTACAGGCGCCCGCCACCACGCCTGACTAATTTTTTGTATTTTTAGTAGAGACAGGGTTTCACCGTGTTAGCCAGGATGGTCTCGATCTCCTGACCTCGTGATCCACCTGCCTCGGCCTCCCAAAGTGCTGGGATTACAGGCGTGAGCCACCGCGTCTGGCCGAGATTCCTGGTTAACCATCTCCTAGGACCCCGCAGCCAGTTGCAGTCCTGGGGGCACAGTAGTCAGGGGGACTGAAGGTGTGGTCTCTGTGGATGCCTCATCTTCTGTCCAGGGCCGAGAGGGGGGCCTGGACTAGTCCTGCCCAGAACTGCCAGACGTTTTTGAGCTCTTGGCTTTGGTTTCTCGGCGTGATCTTTCCTCTCTTTAGAGCTGTGAGATCTGAGGCTAAGGTTGGAGTGCTGGGATGAGTGAGAGAAAACACCACTGGCCCACTTTGGTGCTGCAAACCTTTTTGATTTCTTAGTCTGGCAAAAGGCTGCCAGCCTAAGTGGAATTGGGATACCCAGGCCTGGGGTCTTTTGGCTCCCGGATGAAGAACTGACTGGATTGGCTAGCTGGTTAAGGACACCAGTACCTCTAGGTTAGGGGTTTCTGACTGTTCGGTGGGCTGTAGATCCTTTTGGTGGTCCAGCAACCCCTTGTCAGGTATTTTCCCAAACGTTGCATTACAAAAATGTTCACACATACAGAAAAGTCGAATTCTACAGTGAACACCGGTCTGCCCACCACCTAGTTTCTGCTGTTAGCATTTTCCTCTGCTTGTTTTGCCCCGTTTTCCCAACCGTCTATCAGCTTATTTTTAAACAATAGAAGTTTACAAAAATCAATTATATTGAAATCTAACAATCAGAATGTTTTTAAAAATTTATATAGAGATGTTTGTATATCTTTATTAATGCCTTAAAGCAGCAGGTCTAATAACTACCCTACTTCCAAAGTGGTGATGAGCTTACATTATATTTTGAGATACCTGCGGTAGCTGTAATGTGACAGGAATATACAATTTCTGTTGGTATCAAGATTATAGGTGGGCGCAGTGGCTCACGCCTGTAATCCCAGCACTTTGGGAGGCCGAGGCGGGCGGATCACCAGGTCAGGAGATGGAGACCATCCTGGCTAACACGGTGAAACCCTGTCTCCACTAAAAATACAAAAATTAGCCGGGCGTGGTGGTGGGCACCTGTAGTCCCAGCTACTTGGGAGGCTGAGGCAGGAGAATCACTTGAACCCGGGAGGCAGAGATTGCGGTGAGCCGAGATCACACTGGCTCCTTTCCCCGACCCCCGAAGGCTCTGACGCTCTAGCTTGGCTTGGATCTGGGCCTCCGCATTTTTCGGCATGTGCTCCAGGTGGTGGTGATGTGGGAGCCGCACCCTGTGAGATGCTAATTATGAGATCAGTGTGTGTGTTCATCTGGTTACACTTTGTCAATGGGCTGCACTCAGCACAGACCTGGAGTCTTGGTGATGAGTAAGTTACTTCAGGAGACGAATTTTAACTTACTGCTCTGGTGGAATTACGTCTGTTGAAATCTTCTATGGGCCAGGCACAGTGGCTCACAGCTGTAACCCCAGCACTTTGAGAGCGCAAGGCGGGCAGATCACTTGAACCCAGGAGTTTGAGACAAGCCTGGACAACACGGCGAAACCCTGTCTGTACAAAAAATATAAAAATTACCCAGGGGCCAGGCGTGATGACTCATGCCTGTAATCCCGGCACTTTGGGAGGCTGAGGCAGGCAGATCACGGGGTCAGGAGATCGAGACTGTCCTGGCCAACATGATGAAACCCCGTCTCTACTAAAATACAACAAATTAGCCAGGCGTGGTGGCGCGCGCCTGTAGTCCCAGCTACTCAAGAAGGTGGGGCAGGGGAATCACTTGAACCCGGGAGACAGAGGTCACAGTGAGCTGAGATTGTGCCACTGCACTCCAGCCTGCCGACAGAGTGAGACTCTGTCTTAAAAAAAAAAAAATTATCCAGGTGTAGTATGTACCTGTAGTCTCAGCTACTCAGGAGGCTGAGGTGGGAGGATCACCTCAGCCCAAGGAGGTCAAGGCTGCAGTGAGCCATGATTGTGCCACTGCACGCCAGCCTGGGTGACAGAGTGAGACACCATCTCAAAAAAGAAAAAAGTAATCTTCTATTAATATACACACAAAAATAAAAGTCACTTAGTCACTCTACCCCAGACACTTCAAGTATACAGGCTAATGGGTGATTAGAAATTTCATTCCAAGTATACAGGCTAATGGGTGATTAGAAATTTCATTCATTCGTTCTTTGTTCATCATTCTACAAGCCTCAGTGACTACCTACTTCATGCAGGTCCTGTGGTCAGACTGTTGAAGGCCTTTCCTGCCCGCTTAGCCCCTGCTTGACAGATATGTACCCAACTGTGACAGCGAGGGAGAAGGCAATGAATTCTCTAAATGGTACAGATCCTATCGTGTGGACATTTGGAGGAGGACAGCAATCGAGGAGGCCTTCGTGAAGGAGACAGACACCTGTAAGCTGACCCTCGAAGCCATGAAGAACAGAGGAGAGATCCACCTGGGCAAAGGTAGGGAAGCTGGACACTGAAAACTATGGTAAAGCCCACGAGCCAAGCTGGCTGAGGCTGAGTGTGCAGCGGGGACTGTGTAGCTGGGAAGGCAGGTAGGACTGTGCATTGGATCCGAATCGTGTACAGGGAACTATGGGAAGACACGGGCATTCGTGGTATTTGATACGTGGGTTTCACACTCATTCTTATTGCATTGCCGCAATTCTCACACTCATTCTCATTGCATCACCACAGTCCTGGAACTTGGGAGTGGAGAGGAGCGGATGCGTGTGAGAAAGTTCACACATGCTGTGGGGGAAGCCAGCGCCGGGAACTGGAGTTAGAACAAGATGTGCGTAGCTCTAAGAGGTACCGTGGTAGTTGTCACTGCTTTGTGGATTTGGTTGACTCGAGTTTGATTCTTTATCCTCTCTTTTTTTGAGACAAGAGTTTTGCTCTTGTTGTCCAGGCTGGAGTACAATGGCATGATCTCGGCTCACCGCAACCTCTGCCTCCCAGGTTCAAGTGATTTTCCTGCCTCAGCCTCCCAAGTAGCTGGGATTACAGGCACGCACCATCACACCCAGCTAATTTTGTATTTTTAGTAGAGACAGGTTTTCTCCATGATGGTCAGGCTGGTCTCGAACTCCTGACCTCAGGTGATCCGTCCACCTCGGCCTTCCAAAGTGCCAGGATTACAGGTGTGAGCCACCACACCCGGCCTGAATCTTTATTCTTTTTAGTGCCCAGTGGACTAGCATTTGGCTCTTTACTCTTTCAAGTGTTTACTGTCTCAGTGGAATTTTCCTCAGTTCAAATATTGGGCGCTGAGTACTGAGTACCAACCCATCAATTACGGTGGGTCACACAAGGTGCTGATGGGCACGGAAGTGCCTCCCACAGAGAGGAGTGTCCTGCCTTCTGTTGACTGCATTTAAATGGCGTTAATAATGCATCTGCCATTTAAGTGGATCAGTAATGTCTATTAATGGGATATGTCCGTCATGGAAGGACCTCAGCAAAAGGAAAAGGGCGAGTTGCCTTGGGAGGCTCTTGGTGAAACTCTTCCCATACCACCCCTGCCCACTCTTGTCTCTCTGGGCCACCCAGCTCCTCGGGACTCGGCAGGAAGGCTGGGTCTGCACCTGGTCCCCTTATCTCGGAATGACCTTCTGTGCCCCAGGAGAGACTCAAATCTCCTCCTTCCAGGCCTTCCTGCTCCTTTGAGGTGGGAAATAGAATTCACCATAAGGAAGTAACATCTGAACCTCTACTCCAAGAACCATATGATTTTATGGGATTTGGGTTTTGTGTGGTTTTTTGGGTTTTTTTTGTTTGTTTGCTTTTTTGAGGCAGAGTTTTGCTCTTGTTGCCCAGGCTGGAGTGCAATGGCATCATCTCAGCTCACCACAACCTCTGCCTCCTGGGTTCAAGCAATTCTCCTGCCTCAGCCTCCCGAGTAGCTGGGATTACAGGCATGTGCCACCACGTCCGGCTACTTTTTTGTATTTTTAGTAGAGATGGGGTTTCTCCATGTTGGTCAGGCTGGTCTCGAACTCCTGACCTCAGGTGATCCACCCACCTCGGCCTCCCAAAGTGCTGGGATTACAGGCGTGAGCCACCATGCCCGGCTGGGGTTTTTTAATGTTGTTTATTTTCTGTTTTGTTTCCTTTAATTTTGTGGGGAATGTTTTTTGGGTTTGTTGGAATCTCAGGCTAAGGGGGAGGTGTTATTTCACCCTCACCAGAGCTGGAGGGGAAGAGAGAACCCACGTGTCTTCAGAGGCTGCAGGGGTGACCAAGGGACACCTCCAAGCTGCTGCTGGGAACAGTGATGCTGTTGGCAACTCTCCTAAAGCTGACATTTTTCCTCTCGGAAGCACTTCATCCCATAGGGAAATGAGGAGTTTTCTTTTTCTTTTTTTTAAAGTATCCCTCTGTGTCACCCAGGCTGAAGTGCAGTGCCATGATCTCAGCTCACTGCAGCCTCAATCTCCTGGGCTCAAGCAATCTTCCCACCTCAGCCTCCCAAGGAGCTGGGACCACAGGTACTTGCCACCATGCCCAGCTAATTTTTTAATGTTTTTTGTTTTGTTTTGTTTTTTTTAGGTAGAAACAAGAGTCTCACTTCGTTCTCCACGCTGGTCTCTAACTCCTGGGGTCAAGTGATCCTCTCGCCTCAGCCTCCCAAAGTGTTGGGATTGTAGGTGTGAGCCACTGGGCCTGGCCTCGTTTGTTGTTGAGTTTTTCTGATTGAGGAGTAATTCCCCTGTCTCTAAAGGCTCAGCCCATTGCACCATACATTCTCGCTTTTCATCTATAAAATGTGTAGAAGGAACAGATACTGGTGTGGGGAAAGCTTGGGATCAGAGGCAGGAGGGTCTGGTTTCCCCCAGGTGGGGCCCACAGCACATTTCTTTGGAGGAGGGGAGGGCTCTGTCTGAGGCTCCCTCGTAGCTTTTACTGGATACATTTGGGAGCCCACCAGGGTTTTATCAGAGACTGTCCCAGGTCTCAGAGCAGACCAGGATGTCCCAGAGTGGGTCCAGACCACAATAATAGACTTTAAAATGCTGGCAAGTCTTAGGAGCAAGGGAGATGATGTAAAAAGAAAATGGCAGGCTGGGTACAGTGGCTCACGCATATTGTCCCAATGTGTCTGGAACTGGTTCCTTCCGGTGGGTTCTTGGTCTCGCTGACTTCAAGCATGAAGCCATGGACCCTCGTGGTGAGTGTTACAGTTCTTAAAGATGGTGTGTCTGGAGTTTGTTCCTTCTGATGTTCTGATGTTCAGATGTGTCCAGAGTTTCTTCCTTCCAGTGGGTTCATGGTCTCACTGACTTCAGGAGTGAAGCTGCAGACCTTCTCAGTGAGTGTTACAGCTTATCAAGGTAGTGTGGATCCAAAGAGTGAGCAGCAGCAAGATTTATTGTGAAGAGGGAAAGAACAAAACTTCCACAACATGGAAGAGGACTCCAGCAGGTTGCCACTGCTGGCTTGGGTGGCCAGCTTTTATTCCATTATTTGGCCCCACCCACATCCTGCTGACTGGTCCATTTTATAGAGCGCTGATTGGTCCATTTTACAGAGCGCTGATTGGTCCATTTTACAGAGTGCTGGTTGGTGCATTTACAATCCTTTAGCTAGACATAGAATGCTGATTGGTGCACTTTTACAGAGGGCTGATTGGTGTGTTTACAATCCTTTAGCTAGACACAAAGCACTGATTGGTGCATTTTTACACAGTGCTGATTGGTGCATTTACAATCCTTTAGCTAGACACAGAGTACTGATTGGTGCGTTTTTACAGAGTGCTGATTGGTGCATTTACAATCCTTTACCTAGACAGAAAAGTTCTCCAAGTCTCCACTCGACCCAGGAAGTCCAGCTGGCTTCATCTCTCACCAGCACTTTGGGAGGCCCAGGTGGGTGGATCACTTGAGGCCAGGAGTTCAAGACCAGCCTAACCAACATGGTGAAACCCCGTCTCTACTAAAAATACAAAAAAATTACACACAAAAAAAATACACACCACCAGGCATGGTGGTGTGTGCCTGTAGTCCCAGCTATTTGGGAGGCTGAGGCAGGAGAATCACTTGAGCCGGGGAGGCAGAGGTTGCAGTGAGCTGAGATTGCACCACTGCACTCCAGCCTCGGAGACAGAGCAAGACTCTGTCTCAAAAAAAAAAAAAAAAAAAAAAGAGAAAATGTCCCTTTAGAAGTTCATTTATTTTATTTTATTTTATTTTTTTCCGAGACAGAGTTTCACTCTTGCTTCCCAGGCTGGAGTGTGCAATGGTGTGAACTCTGCTCACCACAACCTCTGCTTCCTGGGTTCAAGTGATTCTC
This sequence comes from Pan paniscus, assembly GCF_029289425.2. Taxonomy (NCBI): domain Eukaryota; kingdom Metazoa; phylum Chordata; class Mammalia; order Primates; family Hominidae; genus Pan; species Pan paniscus. Next base: position 11,312,133 of record NC_073268.2, on the reverse strand, counting down.
CTGCCTCAGCCTCCCAAGTAGCTGGGATTACAGGCATGCGCCACCATGACGGGCTAATTTTGTATTTTTAGTAGAGACGGGGTTTCTCCATGTTGTTCAGGCTGGTCTCGAACTCCTGACCTCAGGTGATCCGCCCACCTTGGCCTCCCAAAGTGCTGGGATTACAGGCGTGAGCCATCATGCCCAGACTTAGAAGTTCATTTTATAGTTCTCATCACTTCACTGCAGGTACCTTAAATCATCCAACTAGACCAGAGGTGTCCAATCTTTTGACTTCCCTGGGTCACATTGGAAAAAGAGTTGTCTTGGGCCACACGTAAAATACACTCACACTAACAATAGCTGATGAGCTAAAATAAACAAAAAATTGCAAAAAAAAACCTCACAACGTTTTAACAAAGTTTGTGAATTTGTGTTGAGCCGCATTCAAAGCCGTCCTTGTGCCGAGGGTTGGACAAGCTTGAACTAGACAAAGGCTTGTAAATCAGACAACGACGGAACAACAGTCGCTGCTCATCCCGTCCTTTATTTCAGGTGAACAGGAAGGGATTATACTCATTACAGGGAAGCGTGATGTGGACTCCTGTGAGGGAGGAGAAGGAGGGGGGCCGTGGTGAGGCAGTGAGGGGGTTGTGACTGCTCTGAAGACCAGCCATTCGCCCTGGGCCCCTGGCTGGGGTGAGGAGAGTTTCTGGGGAGGCCTCAGGAAGCTTCCAATCATGGTGGAAGACAGAGGAGGAGCTGGCATGTCACAGGATGAGAGGCAGCAGGAGAGAGAGGAGGAGGTACCAGGTTCTTTTAAACAACTAGCTCTCGCGTGAACTACCAGAGTGAGAATTCACTCATTATCCGGGAGATAGCGCCAAGCCATTCATAAAGAAGCCACACCTATGACCCAACACCGCCCACTAGGCCCCCTCCAACATGGGAGGTCACATTTCAACATGCGATTTGGAGGAACACACATCCAAACTGTATCACTCGAAAGCAGCAGGCATTTTTCTCTCAGTTGGAGAATTCATCTTGGTTTTGGAAATGTCCCTGACTCGGAATTTTTTTTTTTTTTTTTTTTGAGCCAGAGTCTCGCTCTGTTGCCCAGGCTGGAGTGCAGTGGCACAGTCTCGGCTGACTGCAAGCTCCGCCTCCCGAGTTCAAGCGATTCTCCTGCCTCAGCCTCCCAAGTAGCTGGGACTATAGGCGCCCGCCACCAGGCCCGGCTAATTTTTGTATTTTTCATAGAGAGGGGGTTTCACCATGTTGGTCAGGCTGGTCTCAAACTTCTGACCTCGTGATCTGCCTGCCTCGGCCTCCTAAAGTGCTGGGATTACAGGCGTGAGCCACACTGCCCGGCCCTGACTTGGACTTTTAATAAGGCAGGTGTAAAAAGCAAAGTCCTCATCTCCCCATTGGGCACAATGGGTGTTTGGCATGTGCTTGTGAGGGTGGTGAGTTGGCCTCAGCCATGCGGAGATAGAATGCAGATACCGGGGGCCACAGCTTGTAAGTGTTTTCCACATTATTTTGACTGTGACCCACAGGAAGAAGTATATTCCACATCACAACGCCATATGTGGACACTTAAAACAAACGTTTCACATAACACCAATACTTCCTTAAATACACTAATTTTCTGTCTTTCTTTCTTTCTTTCTCTCTCTCTCTCTCTTTCTTTCTTTCTTAGATGGAGTGTCACTCTGTCACCCAGGCTGGAGTGCAGTGGCGTGATCTTGGCTCACTGCAAGCTCCACCTCCTGGGTTCAAGCGATTCTCCTGTCTCAGCCTCCTGAGTAGCTGGGACTGTAGGCGCGTGCCACCAGGCCCGGCTAATTTTTGTATTTTTCATAGAGAGGGGGTTTCACCATGTTGGTCAGGCTGGTCTCAAACTTTTGACCTCGTGATCTACCTGCCTCGGCCTCCCAAACTGCTGGGATGACAGGTGTGAGCCACTGCATCTGGCAATATTTTCTATTTATTTGCGATCATTGCTCACTACAGTGTTGAACTCCCAGGCTCAAGAGATCCTCCTACCTCAGCCTCCTGAACAGCTAGGACTACAGGTGGGACTACATCCCACCTGGTCAATTTTTTTTAAGAAGCAGGGTCTCTATCATACAGGCTGGAGTGCAGTGGTGCAATAATGGCTCACTGCAGCCTCAACCCACCTGGGCTCAAGTGATCCTCCTGCCTCAGCCTCCCAAGCAGCTGGGACCACAAGTGTGCACGACCACATCCAGCTAATTTTTTATTTTTTGTATAGAAGGGGTCTCCCTATGTTGCCCAGGCTGGTCTTGAACTCCTGGGCTCAAGCAATCCTCCTGCCTTTGCCTCCCAAGGTGCTGGGATTAAAGGCATGAGCCACTGTGCCTGACTTGGCTAGTTATATATGTATGTGTGTGTGTGTGTGTGTGTGTGTGTGTGTGTCTATATATATAGACAAAATTTTGCTATGTTGCCCAGGCTGGTCTTGAACTCCTGGGCTCAAGCGGTTCTCCTGCTTCAGCCTCCCAAAGTGCTGGGATTACAGGCATGAGTGCCTGTGCCCAACCTATTTTTTTTAATGCTGGTTGTCGCCCAGTAATTTGATGTCATGCCTCACCAGTGGGTCTGGATCTAGTCTCTGAAGCTGTGCAGTAAGGGACCCCGTAAGGATGGGCCTGGTCCTGTCCCCAAGAGCCCTGTCCCCTCTAGATGCCCCTCATGTGGTCTCTAAAGCTTCAGGACAGTTCCGTCAGAAGTTGCAGCCTGGTCTTGGCTGTGCCGTGGGGAGTTCAGGAGGGGCTGCCTGTACTGGAGGGGAAGTCAGAGCAGAGCCCTTCTCTAAAGCCACAGTGGCAGTAAGACAGGACATGGAGGGCAAGTGCCTGGCAGTTCAGCCTCTCCAGTAGCACACAAAGGTTTGATGAATCAAGAACAGCAGAGTGCCTGGGACTGGGGCTAGTGGTAGGCTCTGCTCTGGGGCCTCACTTACTCACCCCTTCCCTAATCACCCTGGAAAAATGAAGGTCCTGGTCTCTAAAGACCCCTTCAAAAAACAAACAGGCCCTGGAACAAAACCTGGAACTCCCTTGGGGAGCGGAGAGACTCAATGTGGCACCATCTATGTGATGCTCATGTTGTCCTGTGCTGGGGTTGATGGGCAAGCTCTTCTCCAGGGCAGACACAATTCAGGCGACTCCTGTGAGACTCTGAAAGTCCACCTCCCCTCTATACCTTACCCTGGAGCAGCACTGTCAGGGTGACGGGCATCTTCTTAGGGGTGATGTCACTCGGTGGCGGCTGCTTTGGTGAGCGTTGGAGCGCTGTGTTAGCAGGGGGCTGAGGAGGAGGCTGGCAGGAGAGCCAAGATGACTTCAGCTCCTAAAATTCTCAGTCATGACTGGGGCAGGGTGGAATCGAAATGCCCTCCCTGTTTAAAAAAAAAAAAAAAAATCAGGGCCAGGTTTGTCCACTCATTCAATAATATGTCTAGAACTATGATGTGGCAGGCACAGGGACATACAGAGATGTCCAAAGGCATGGTCCCTGCTCTCTGGGAGCTTCTGGTCTTAGCAGGGGACACAGTCACTAAGTCAATGAGATCCTATTGGATAGTGACAGGTGCTCTAAGGGAATAAAATGAGATAATGGGATAATGGGATGGGGGCTACTTTGGGTGGGCAATAATAACAGGCCTTTTTGAAGAAATGGCAGTTGAGTTGAAATGGATGAAAAGATGCAAAGATCCACGCTTTCCCAAATGACAGTTTGAGAGCAAAATACAGGTTCCCAGCCCCATCTTAGATTTCGTGAATGAAAATTTGAGGGGCAGGGCCTAGGAATTTGCCTTTTTTTCTTCCACATGATTCCCATGCACTTTGAAACTGGACACCTTCCTTGGGGCTTTTACTTTAGAATCACACTGATGAATTTCAGGGTACCTTCCAGTTCCCCGAGTCTGTGACTTAGGGAAGGGAGCCTCTTTGTGTGTGAAAGCCAGGGGTAGGGAGAGGAGCAGGACTGCTTGTGGTCAGACTGCAGGATGCAGAAAATAAGCGTGCGCAGCTCCTCACCACACCCCGCTCACCCAGGGCCCCGCGTCTTTGGCTGTCAGGAGTTCTAAACCTGCCCCCCGGGAGGCCCTCCCTCATCCCACTCCCACTCCTGTTGAATTCCACATACTGAGAGGGTTGCAGTCATAGCTGCATGGATCAGTTCTATTTCTTGTGCGTTGGGAACCATTCCAAACAGTTGGTACATGCGCACTCTCCAGGCATATTTTTAGGATCCTAGGGTGGGTTGCCTATGTCTCCCCGCCCCCACCCCGTCTGCCCCACACCCCCGCACCATCCGCCCTGAGTGTGGGAGGGAGGTCTTCATGCTGCCGGCACTCGGGACCTGCCTGACCACCGACTCCGCCGGAGTGTGGGCTTTGAAACCTGCAGCAGCTGCCGCAGTAGAAACGCGCATTAGTCACAGCAGACACCAGCAGCCTCAGGTGGGACAAGTCTTGTCTCTTCCAGCCTGTGGGGGGGCCACGGCTCCCCCCCCCCACCCCCTGCCCACGGAGCAAGAATGTGTCTCCCTGGCAGGAGACCTGGCGCGAGGTGAATGGAGAAACCTGTTGTGTCCCCTTCCTTCCTCCCCTGGCCTCAGTTCCCCATCTATTCAATAGGAAGAACCCTTTGGGATTTCTTTGCGAGGAGAGAAAGGGGAATTTTGCTTTAAACGGAGCTCTTCCCGGCCGTGCGCGGTGGCTCACGCCTGTAATCCCAGCACTTTGGGAGGCCGAGGTGGGCGGATCACCTGAGGTCAGGAGTTCAAGACCAGCCTGGCCAACATGGTGAAACCCCGTCTCTACTAAAAATACAAAAATTATCACGCCTGTAGTCCCAGCTACTTGGGAGGCTGAGGCAGGAGAATCGCTTGAACCCGGGAGGCGGAGGTAGCAGTGAGCTGAGATCGCACCACTGCACTCCAGCCTCGGCGACAGAGCGAGGCTCCGTCTCAAAAATAAATAAATAAATAAATTTAAAATAAAATAAAAAGGAGCCCTTCCCCCTTTCACTTCCTCTCCTCCGCGATCGCTGCTTTCAGCTGGGCAACAGCACAGCGCGGTCCTGCGCATCCGGGGGGCTGCACTCCCAGACCGGTGGCTGGGGAGTAGGTTGCAGGGGTGTCACTGTGTCAGGGGAGGAGGAGGAGGAGGAGGAAGAAGAGGTAGCGGCAAGGTCGCGGTCTGAGGTTCCGGTGCTCGCCGCCGCCCAGCTCCCAGCCGAGGCTTTCTCAACCGCGTCAATAAAAGGCCGCCCCGACCCGCCCCCGCGCCCCGCAGCCCTGCTGGACACCCCGGGCTGCAGCTGAGCGGGCGCAGACGGGCCGAGGCGAGCGCCGGGCGCGCAGGGACCGAGGGACCGAGTGCTCCCCATGAGCGCACGTGGGCCGGGCCGTCCGCAAGCCCGGCTGAGAGCGCGCCATGGGGCAGGCGGGCTGCAAGGGGCTCTGCCTGTCGCTGTTCGACTACAAGACCGAGAAGTATGTCATCGCCAAGAACAAGAAGGTGGGCCTGCTGTACCGGCTGCTGCAGGCCTCCATCCTGGCGTACCTGGTCGTGTAAGTTCTCCGCGGACTTTTGGGAAGGCGGGGGAGGGGCAGGGCGGGTGCCAGCCGCCGCGTCCTTCTCCAGGGTCCTGGAATTCGCAGGCGTGCACGCGGTTTTCCCGGTAGCTGGGGGTCTGTGAGCCTGCTTGCGGTGGGGGTCCTCTTTGGGTCCTTGGGTGTAGGAGTAGGGTGTAGAGAGGGGGCTCTCCACTCCCCCACTGGCGCTAGAGGTGATGAGAGGTGGGCAGGGGCCTTCTGGGTTCCTCGATTTATCAGGCTTTCCCTGCAGCTGCTTCTCCCAGAGTCGGGTCCCCACGTGTTAGGGCCATGGGAAGGGGGCAGGGATGCCAGGGGGCTGGGTGGCAGCTGTCGCCCCAGGAGCCTCCCTGGGCCTTGGCCTGGCAGCTGACCCAGGCGCCGGCAGGTTATTTATAATCACAGGGTGTCACTGCCTACTCAGAGCTGGAGAAACTCATCAGCCTGGCATGTTCCTGAGCTCCCTTCCGGTCAACTTGCCCCACCCGCGGCCAGCCTGTCTGGTGTCCAACTGGGGGTCCTGCTCAGAGGCCTCTATCTCTGCACCCAGCTCGGCCATCCCCTTCCCCCATCCTCATGCCACCTGGCAGGAGCTGGCGCCACAAAGCCAAAGGGGCAACTTGTGGAGGCTGCTCTGCCAGGCGCCTTCAGAGCCCTGACCCCGGGGTGGGTGGGGGGTGAGCAGGTGGAGGGGAGAAGCAGCGCTGGACAATGGGGATGCGCCTCATTCCACTCGTTCAGTAAATGCGGTGGAGTTCCTCCTGCTTCCTCCTGGGAGGGCAGCCCTGACGCCTGGCTCTCCCTCGGAGATCCAGCAGTCCGCGTTCTCTGAGCTGCATCCCCAGGCCCCTGGCCGCCTCCCACCTGAGCGGCCTCGTAGGCGCTGTGCTGTTCCTCAGTCAGGCCTGCCTGTCCTCCTCCACTCCCTTAGCATCCACTCAGCCCCTAGATCTGGGCTTTCCAGTAACTCCCTCTCCCTTCCTCCCTGGCCTTCCCACAGTGTAATTATTGGGCTTATTTGGGGGATCATTTGCCTGATGTCGCTGTCAGTCCGGGAATGCCCTGAGGGTGGGGCCCCAGCAGCACTTAACTGCTTAGGGAATAGATGTGAAATGAACGCGTGAATGAATAAATGGAGTTGCTTTTGCTTGAACAATAGAAATTTAATTCTCGCAGTCCTGGATGTGGAAATCTGAGACGAGGGTGGTAGCATGGTTCGGGGTCTCAGGGGGGGCTCTCTCCTTGGCTTGCAGATGGCCACCCTCTCGCTGTGTCCTCACATGGCAGGGAAAGCAGAACATATTTAACTAAGTACAAGTATGAAAATTAGGAAATTGGCGGCCGGGCGCTGTGGCTCATGCCTATAATCCCAGCCCTTTGGGAAGCCGAGGTGGGCGGATCACCTGAGGTCAGGAGTTCGAGACCAGCCTGGCCAACATGGAGAAACCCTGTCTCTACTAAAAATACAAAACAATTAGCCGGGCATGATAGTGGCGCCTGTAATCCCAGCTACTCGGGAGGCTGAGGCAGGAGAATCTGTCTCTATGGATTTGCCTATTCTGGGTATTTTGTATAAATGAAATTGTATAGTATACGGCCTTTTTTTTTTTTTTCTGGCTTCTTTCACTTGGTGTCATGTTTTCAAGGTTCACCCATGTTGTGGCATCTATCAGCCCTCCATTCCTCTTTGTGGCTGATACTATCCTGCCGTGTGGGGCTGCCACATTGTGGTCATGCATTCATCAGCTGATGGACATTTGGGTGGTTTTCACACTGCTGAGTGTGGTGGCTCATGCCTGTAACCCCAGCACTTTGGGAGAGGAGACCGCGGTGGGTGGATCACTTGAGGTCAGGAGTTCAAGGCTAGCCTGACCAACGTGGTAAAACCCCATCTCTACTAAAAATTCAAAAATTGGCTGGGTGTGGTAGCAAGCGCATGTAATCTCAGCTACTCGCACCAGTGCACTCCAGCAGCCTGGGCAGCAGAGCAAGACTCTGTCTCAAAAAAAAAAAAAAAAAGAAGAAGAATGTTTCTGAGAACATTCATGTACAAGTTTTTTGTGAACATGTTTTCAATTTTTTAATTTTTAATTATTATTATTATTTTTTTTTGAGATGGAGTTTCGCTCTTGTTGCCCAGGCTGGAGTGCAATGGCATGATCTCAGCTCACTACAACCTCCGCCTCCTGGGTTCAAGAGATTCTCCTGCCTCAGCCTCTGGATTCACTGGGATTACAGGCATGGGCCACCATGCCTGGCTAATTTTTGTATTTTTTTAGTAGACACGGAGTTTCACCATGTTGGTCAGGCTGGCCTTGAACTCCTGACCTCAGGTGATCCACCCGCCTTGGCCTCCCAAAGTGCTGGGATGACAGGCGGGAGCCACTGTGCCTGGCCATGTTCTCAGTCTCTTGGGAATTTTCTGGCTTATGTGGTAACTCGATCCTTAACCTTTTGAGGAACTGCTAAACTGTTTTCTACCATAACTACCTCATTTTACATCCCTATCAGTGATATACGGCGGTTCTAATTTCTTCACAACCTCATCAACACCTGTTATCTGTAGGGTTTTTAAAAAATGATAGCCATCCTAGTGGAAGTGAAGTGGTGTTTTATTGTGGTTTTGATTTGTATTTCCCTAATGACCAATGGTGTTCAGCATCTTTTCATATGCTTAATTGGGCATTTGTGTATCTCTTTTTTTTTTTTTTTGAGAAATGTCTATTCAAATCCTTTGCTCATTTTTAAATTGGATTATTTGCCTTTTTATTGTTAAATTATAAGAGTTTTTTATATCTTCTGGATACTAAACCCTTACCAGCTACATTATTTCAAATGTTTTCTCCCATTCTGTGGGTTGTCTTTTCACTTTCTTGAGAGTGTCTTTTGATGCATGTACATTTTAAATTTTTATGAAGTCCAACTTACCTATTTTTCTTTTGTTGCTTGTGTTTTTAGTGTCAACAAGTATGGGATTTGTACTCTTATTTCATTATTTTGTTGTTGTTTTTGAGGCTGGGTCTCACCCTGTCACCTGGGCATAATCATGGCTCACTGCAGCCTCGACCTCCCAGGCTCAAGGGATCCTCCCACCTCAGCCTCCCGAGTAGCTGGGACGACAGGCTGGTGTCACCATGCCTAGATTACTTTTTTGTTTTTCATAGAGATGGGGTCTCACTGTGTTGCCCAGGCTGGTCTCAAACTCCTGGGCTCAAGCGATCCTCCTGCCTTGGTCTCCCAAAGTGCTAGGAGTACAGGTGTGAGCCACCGTGCCTGGCCTGTACTCTTATTTTGTAGAATGCCTCTCAGTTTGGGTTTGTTTGAGGTCTCCTCGTGATTGGTTTCAGGTTAGGCACCATCACAACCCCAGAGGGAGGTGCTGTCACCCCATGTTATGTATGGGAAATTGGCTTGCCTGGGGTCACCAAACCAGTATGTGGCTGAGCTGGTTTCAGCCCAGGCTTGTCCACTTGGGGCCTCTGAGTGGACAGTGGTCTTTGCCTCTTTTATTTATTTATTTTTTTTTTTTGAGACAGAATCTCACTCTGTCTCCCAGGCTGGAGTGCAGTGGCGCGATCTCTGCTTACTGCAAGCTCTGCCTCCCGGGTTCACGCCATTCTCCTGCCTCAGCCTCCTGAGTAGCTGGGACTACAGGCGCCCACGACCACGCCTGGCTAATTTTTTGTATTTTTTTTTTTTGAGTAGAGACAGGGTTTCACTGTGTTAGCCAGGATGGTCTCAATCTCCTGACCTTGCGATCTGCCTGCCTCGGATTATAGGCGTGAGCCACCGCGCCCGGCTGGTCTTTGCCTCTTCAGGGCCCCCATCTCTAGGGTTGCTTGTCGCCTCTGCTGCTTGCAGGACTGGGTTTCAGTCAGCAGTGGGAGCTGTGGCCCCTGCCCAGGAGCTGGTGGGACAGGTGGAGCCCTGAGCCTGCTCCACCTCAACTAGGAGTTGCTGTGACTGCTACCCCACCCCGAGGCCTGGGGAAGCTCCCCGAAGGCAGCAGTGTGGCTGATGCCCACGTACCGGCCCCCTTCCCACAGATGGGTGTTCCTGATAAAGAAGGGTTACCAAGACGTCGACACCTCCCTGCAGAGTGCTGTCATCACCAAAGTCAAGGGCGTGGCCTTCACCAACACCTCAGATCTTGGGCAGCGGATCTGGGATGTCGCTGACTATGTCATTCCAGCCCAGGTCTGAGTCCCCACCTAGCACGCGGCCAAGGCTGGCAGGGACTGCCTGGTTCGGGTGGGTCACACGGGAAGCTTCTTGGATACGCAGGGACCCCCATCCATCATCTCTCTTGGCCCAAGACAGCTGCCAGGGCTTGCAGAGAGCAACCCTGTCCAGATCCTACCTCCCATGCCAAACCCCTGCCCTCTTTGACTGTGCCGCGGGTGACTGCTTTTTTCTATCTGAGTCTGTTGAGAACAAATGGGACCCAGAGAACTTTCAGGTCATTGTGAGTCAGGTGGGCTGGCACAGAGAACCCCCCTTCTAAGTCACTGCCTCTGGGAATAGCTCTCCAGCCTGTTCACAGTTGGCCAGGGCCAGGGCAGCCTGAGCCCTGCGCCCACTTCTCCCGGATCCTGGGGCAGTTGGGGTTTGTGAGTCTGGAGGAGATCTATCAATGGACATCTACTTGGGGACTGTGGGGTCCATGAGCAGATGGGCAGAGTATACCAAGTTTGTGGCCCCATTATCCCCAGTGCCCAGGCAGAGGGACCGCCCTCTTTCAGGTAACGCTGGAAAGGTGGGGTGATCCTTAAGGGGCAGGAGGAGATTCCTTAGTGCCTCTCTGGTTCCTTAGGGAGAGAACGTCTTTTTTGTGGTCACCAACCTGATTGTGACCCCCAACCAGCGGCAGAACGTCTGTGCTGAGGTTTGATTTGGCGAGGGGCCCTGGCGTGGGGGTGGGAGAGCCACCGGCAGTGGTTGGGGTCTACTCTCTTCTGAAGCAAGGGTGTCTGTCCTCCAAGGGTCTCGGGAGGCTGTGTGCACCCGGGTGTGGTTCCTGCATTATATGGGGGAGAAGCAGGTTCTCAGAGTGTGTGTGGGCCAGGCCGAAGAAGAACCCCTATTCTATCTCCTGGAGTGGGACCCGGCTCTGAGCTGGGGGAACCCCCCCATCCTGGTGCCCCTTCTCTCCTGGCAGAATGAAGGCATTCCTGATGGCGCGTGCTCCAAGGACAGCGACTGCCACCCTGGGGAGGCGGTTACAGCTGGAAACGGTGAGGGCCTGGAGCGGCCACGGGCTGAAGGAGGACTCGGAGTGGGAGGCTCCTGGCATTGATCCTGTCCCACCCCTGCAGGAGTGAAGACCGGCCGCTGCCTGCGGAGAGAGAACTTGGCCAGGGGCACTTGTGAGATCTTTGCCTGGTGCCCGTTGGAGACAAGCTCCAGGCCGGAGTGAGTGGCTGCAGCCTCAGGACCCTGAGGGGTTTCCCAGCCCCACGCGGTGGGTCCCAGCCTGAGGGTGGAGTCCTGCCCACTCTGGGAGCCTCACGCTGAGGGAGGAGTCAGGCTGTCCCAGCAAGACCCGACGGCCTCCCCAGCATGAGCAAATTAACTGTCCTGGGCAGAGGCTCCAGGGGACCCAAGGAACAGGCCTCACACTGGCCCAGGCCTGGGGGAGGGGCACAGGGGTGGGGCCTCCTGGACAGGCTGTTCTGGGTTGGTTTTCAGGGAGCCATTCCTGAAGGAGGCCGAAGACTTCACCATTTTCATAAAGAACCACATCCGTTTCCCCAAATTCAACTTCTCCAAGTACGTGGGCTTGGCTACTGGGGGCCAGGGGTGGGCCTTGGTCCATGAGGGGCCTTGGCTGGCCCTCCGTGGGTCTCTGCCTGGGTGTGCGTGTGCATGCGTGTGTGTGCGTGTCTGTGTGTGCGCGTGTGTGTGCGTGTGTGTGCGTGTGTGCGTGCATGTGTCTGTGTGCATGTCTGCGTGCGTTTGTGTGTGTGCGTGTGTTTGCGTGTGTGCATGTGTGTGTGCGTGTGTTCGCGTGTGTGCGTGCGTGCACGCGTGTGTGCGTGTGTGTGATGTCTGCATGTGAGTGGGTGATGTCTGCATGTGAATAAACGGTGGGTGGTGCTGGGGTGCCCCTTCCCCTGCTGTAAAGTGGGGTGCTGCTGTGGGGAGCTGTCAGCACTCAGGTTGGTGAGGGACCGAGTGACTCCTGGCCAGGCCCGGAAACATCAAGTCTTACTTCATTTCTCGACTGCCCGTGGCCTCCACCCAGGAGCAATGTGATGGATGTCAAGGACAGAGCTTTCCTGAAATCATGCCACTTTGGCCCCAAGAACCACTACTGCCCCATCTTCCAACTGGGCTCCGTGATCCGCTGGGCTGGGAGCGACTTCCAGGATATAGCCCTGGAGGTGGGTGGGGTGCACGCAGGGAGCCCTCCCTGAGGGCCTGGGGGCGCTGGGCCTGGCTCTGTGACGAGGAGGGTGTGGACGGGGACTCGTGGGGCGAGGGTGGCCCTGCAAAGTCACCTGCCCCCAGGGACTCAGTGTTTTCAGAACTGGCTGTGGCACACAGGCAGGCCGTGGCAGCGGGCGAGGGTGGCCCTGCAAAGTCACCTGCCCCCAGGGACTCAGTGTTTTCAGAACTGGCTGTGGCACACAGGCAGGCTGTGGCAGCGCTCAGACCACGGGCAGTCAGTGAGAGCCAGACCTGGCACCTGCTGTGCGGTTCTGAGTCCTTGGGGCACCAGCCGAAGGTGAGGCAGAGGGAGCCCCTTTGGCACACGCTGGCTGGAGTGTGAAGTGCCTGTCCAGAGAGGCCCACCCTGGGCGGCTCCCTTCTCCCTGAAGAACGAGGGAGGCAGCCCTGGGGCCGGGGCGACGCAGTGTTCTCAGCCGCTCCATGGGGGGACTAAGCCTCCCGGAGGGTGGTCTCGAGGGGCTGACCTCGTGCCTGAGCACCTCCTCCTATTGTCCAGTGCCGGTGAAGGGCTGGCCTGGGATGCTGTCCGTCTCCGGAAAGCTGTGTGTGCTGACCCTCATCTCTCTTTCATCAAGGGTGGTGTGATAGGAATTAATATTGAATGGAACTGTGATCTTGATAAAGCTGCCTCTGAGTGCCACCCTCACTATTCTTTTAGCCGTCTGGACAATAAACTTTCAAAGTCTGTCTCCTCCGGGTACAACTTCAGGTAACCGCTGCCTTGTGCCCACTTGTGACCTGACCATGATCAGTGGCACTCACTCCTCTGGGTGCCAGCACTATTGAGGCCCCTTCCTGGGGGTGGGCGTCAGAGCAGGAGGTGCAGGGACAGATGGCCCAGGAGAGGTGTGGACCCCAGCAGAGCAGCCAGCGACCGAAGCTGGGGGTGCCTCTGGGAGAGGAGAGTGTGTGTTCTTGCCTGTTTCTCTCCGTGAAGCCGAGTCTTGCGGCCTCTGCCGCATCCTTTCCATCCGCGCTTTGGCGACCCAAGGGTTGCTCAGAGTAGGGTGGGGAAGCCCTTGCTCCTCAGGGAATGTCTGGCAGGGATTTCAAAGAGCTGGATGCCTCTTTGTTTTTGGCTCAGTGAGAAGGTCTGCAAGCCGCTCCTGGGGCTGCTGAGAGTCAGGGCCCCGGGAGTCTTTCTAAGTCCCCAGAGCAGCCACATCAGTGCTGCCGAAAGAGGGAAGGCCAGGCAGGCTGAGGCCTCCCCTGGGACCTGTCTCCCTCAGATTTGCCAGATATTACCGAGACGCAGCCGGGGTGGAGTTCCGCACCCTGATGAAAGCCTACGGGATCCGCTTTGACGTGATGGTGAACGGCAAGGTGCGTGTGCCTTCTCCTGTTCTCAGGCTGGGTGGGGGGCGGGGGCTGGGAGGGGGACGTTGGGAGGGTCCCTGGGGGCCTAGCTGTGCGTTCTCCTGTTCTGAGGCTGGGCGGGGGGCGGGGGACGTTGGGAGGGTCCCTGGGGGCCCCGCTGTCCAACCTGCCTCGCTCACTGGCCTTGTCTCTTATCTTCCAGGCAGGGAAGTTCAGCATCATTCCCACCATCATCAACGTGGGCTCTGGGGTGGCGCTCATGGGTGCTGTGAGTACCTCCCCTCCCTCCCCGCTTCCCACCCTCTCCCCGGCGGCCGCACTGGCAGGGAGGGGGAGGCTGCTGTTCAGGAGGACCGTGTCCCAGTGCCCCCAGAAAGAACCAGAGCTGGCAAGATCAGAATAGGCGTGGGAAAAGAGGGCTTTCTGGGATTTCACGCTCTGCCAGCTGTCCCCAGGTAGCAGTGACAGCCCAAGTCTCTTTCCAGAGCCAGGGAGGCATGTGCCGGTAACTCTGCAGCTGGTGGGTGGGTTTAGGTCAGTCCCCAGCTGAGGCGTGGCTGGGATATCCCTGGGATCCCAGGTGAGTCCCTGAACTTCTAAAGTCTCCATTTCTACTTCTGCTAAAAGAGGGCAGGATTAGGCCGGGCGCAGTGACTCACACCTGTAATCCCAGTGCTTTGGGAGGGTGAGGTGGGCGGATCACCTGAGGTTGTGAGTTCGAGACCAGCCTGACCAACATGGAGAAACCCTGCCTCTACTAAAAATACAAAAATTAGCCAGGTGTGGTGGCACATGCTTGTAATCCCAGCTGCTCAGGAGGCTGAGGCAGGAGAATCACTTGAACCTGGGAGGAGGAGGTTGCAGTGAGCCCAGATCGCACAACTGCACCCCAGCCTGGACAACAAGAGCAAAACTCCATCTCCAAAAAAAAAAAAAAAGGGCAGGATTAGGCTGCAAACAGTTTCTTAGCCTGGGTGCTGCTGACTTTTTGGGTGGGAGAATTCTGTGTTGTGGTCTTACGCACATCCTTGGACACGCCCTTAAACATTCCACAATGCACAGAGGGCTGTGCTGGGTGTTGCAGGAGGTTTTTGTTTGTTTTCTATTTCATATTTCACACTTTTCTGGTCGATACTGTATTTTCCCAGACCCTGAGGATGTTGATTTCAGAGACAGGGTTTTGCTCTGTTGCCCAGGCTGGAGGGCAGTGGCATGATCATGGCTCACTGCAGTCTTGAACTCCTGGGCTCAAGCGATCCTCCCACCTCAGCCTCCCCACTAGCCAGGGCTGCAGGTGCACCACCACCTGTGGCTAATTTTTAAATTTTTTGTAGAAATGGGGTCTCACTATGTTGGCCAGGCTGATCTTGAACCCCTGGGCTCAGGCAATCCTCCGGCATTGGCCTCCCCAAGTGCTGGGATTATGGGCGTGAGCCACCGCACCCAGCCCATTGTAGGATGTTTAAGAGCATTCCCAGTTTCTACCCACTAGATGTCAGGGGCACCCTCCCCTGCAGTTGTGATGGAGCAAAATCCCAGCTGGCTGAGAACCACCCGACTGAAAGGCTGAGAGGCAGGGAAGACAGCCCTGTGACTCTTCCTTAGAGGTGGCCCTTCAGTGGGGCCGAGAGCGGCTCACAGGGGAGGAGACACAGGGGCTGAGGGCAGGGAAAGGCATCCTGAGTCTGCACTGCCCCGTGGTCCTTCTGGAGTTTTTGAGAGCCATGGGAGTGGTCAGTGCCCATCCTGGCAGGTCCCTTTCCCAGGTTTCCGGCAGCCTCTTCCCTCATTCCTCTCCCTGTGCACACAAGACAGCCCCACTGGAGGAGTCCATTGGGACCCAGGGGTGACTTTTGTTAAAACCGGGAAAATTGTGTCCTGTACCAGGACCACGTTCCTGGGAGGGGGTCAAGAAAAGTGAGCCCCACATGGATCCCTACCTGCAGACAGTCACTGGGAGGGTCCTGGATGTTTGCGCCTGTTACTTTCTTACAGAAGGCCCACCTTCAGCTATCACTTTTCTTTTTTTTTTTTTTTTTTTTTGAGACGGAGTCTCACTCTGTCGCCCAGGCTGGAGTGCAATGGCATGATCTTGGCTCACTGCAGCCTCTGCCTCCCAGGCTCAAGCAATTCTTCTGCCTCAGCCTCCTGAGTAGCTGGGATTACAGGCATGCGCCACCGCGCCCGGTTAATTTTCGTATTTTTGTAGAGACAGGGTTTCACCATGTTGGCCAGGCTGGTCTCCAACTCCTGACCTCAGGTGATCCGCCCACCTTGGCCTCCCAGTGCTGGGATCACAGGCGTGAGCCACTGCGCCCAGCCCATTCATCACTTTCTTGTGATGTGGGTAAAATCAGAGCACCCTCTGGGGACAGACCTGTGAACTGGAAGTCATGGCGCAGGAAGAGGTGGTGGTCAAGGTTAGGTTTGGGGTTGGTCTCTGGGGAGCAGCGAATTGGTAAGCAACATTTTTGGCATCTAGGGGATGGATGTGCAGCACCCAGGGTCAGGGGACCAAGATTCCTTGTTGGCCCCTCCACCAACCCTTCCCACCTCCACTCTCCTCCATCATTCAGGCCCCAACCCTGCCCTGTGCTGTGGGTGGAGTCTCCCTCTGCTGGAGGAGAGGGGCAATTGCATCGCTCTGGTCCATAGGGCACGTTTTGGGTGTGAGGGGCTGAGCTGGGGTCGTCCACCTCATCATCTTCCTTTTTTGTTTGTTTTTGCTTTTGTTTTTGTCTCTTTTGAGATGGAGTTTTGCTCTTGTTGCCCAGGCTGGAGTGCAATGGTGCGATCTTGGCTCACTGCAACCTCCACCTCCCGAGTTCAGGCGATTTTCCTGCCTCAGCCTCCGGAGTAGCTGGGATTACAGACACCCGCCACCACGCCCAGCTAATTTTTGTATTTTTTAGTAGAGACAGGGTTTCACCATGTTGGCCAGGCTGGTCTCGAACTCCTGGCCTCAGGTGATCCGCCTGACTCGGCTTCCCAAAGTGCTGGGATTACAGGCGTGAGCCACTGCACCTGGCACCCATCATCTTTCTTTGACTAGCACCATAGCGTCCTTGTCGGTTAGAACCCTTCCAACCTATCTCACACTGACTACCACAGGGATCTTTCTAAATGCCAAAATTCGGGCTGTGGTGCCTCCGCCTCACCTAAAGGATGAGGACCAATGCCTCGGAAACATTCTAAGAAGCCTAACAGGCCAGTCCCCATCCCCTTCTCCAGAAGCGCATCTCCCTCTTCCCGCACAGGCCCTGCGGCATTTCCCAGATGTGACAGGCTTGTTCCTCCCTCCATAATGTCCTTCCGCCTCTTTGTCTTGTATAAACTCCTCTTTAGTCCTTAAGGACTGAATAGGGACCCTCCCCAGGCTGAGTCAAGTCCTATCTGGGTCGTCATCGACACACCTGTCTCCTGCACCAGAGGGAGAGTGCCCAGGGGGTCTCTCTTGTCCAGATCCTCTCTGTACTTCGGTGCAGACCCTGGCACGTGCTGGGTGCCCAGCAAATGTGTTGAAGGAACGATTGGATGGGGTCCGGGTGGTGCGGGGTTGGGGAGTGCCTGGCCTGTGGGATCGGGGGAGCTCCAGTCCAGCTTGAGCTCCACCATGGACCAGCTCTGTGGTGTCGGACAAGGGTGCCCCTTGCTGAGCCCGGTTTCCTCATCTGTTAAATGGGGACAGTGATGTCTCCTTTAGGGGCTGTTGCAGGATGGAAGGGGCAAAGTGCCCCAAACGAACAGTGCTCTCAGAGGTCTAGGATTCTGAATCAGGAACCCCTCTTTTGCAGGGTGCTTTCTTCTGCGACCTGGTACTCATCTACCTCATCAAAAAGAGAGAGTTTTACCGTGACAAGAAGTACGAAGAAGTGAGGTCAGTTCTGCTTCCAGGCCGGCGGCCCGAGGGCAGCCCTGTGGAGCACCCGCGTGGCTTTGAGCCTTTGCCCTGATGTGATATTGATGGCTGGGGTGGGAGGCAGGGGCTGGAGGGCCGGGGGAGGAGAAGTGTTCTGAGTACATGCTCTGCAGAACCGGATTCGGCCTCGGCAGCAGTGGGAGGAGAGGGCGCTGTGGGCCACAGGGCGGGAGACGGAGTTCACAGGCTCCGCCTGATTCTGGACAAGTCCCAGGCCTCCCTGGGCCTCGGTTTCTCTATCTGGGAGATGAGAGAGTTGGTTTACGAATCGAATGGTGTCTGCAGCACTTCTGTTTTGGGATTCTTGGACTTGGTGGTCCTGGTGCGCCGGGGCTGAGGGAAGCTGGAGTAGTAAAGGAAAGAAAAGCGGATATTTTCTTCCATGCAGAGGCTGTTTCCGGAGTTTCCTGGGCCCTGGGTTCGGTGGGGTGTGCGTGTTCACAGCGGCAGAGCACAGCGTGGGTGGGGAACCCTGATGACTGTGGGAGGGCGGGCAGGGGAAGGGGCTGTGGCTTCGGCCTTTGGGGAAGGCCTTCTGGAGAAGCAGGGATCAGAATGGGAATTGGGACAGACACCTTAGTACTCCCTCAGCGCCCCCACAGCCTGGGACAGTGGGTGCAGGGTCTGCCTGGGTCATTCGCCTTACTGCACTCCAGCTACGGCCTGAACCCCAGCCCTGGGTTATAGCCCTGCGCCCTGACCCTGGCCACAGGCTGAACCCCAACCACAGTCCTGACTGTGCTGCTGAAGGAAGCAGGGTGGAGGACTCAGGGTGGAGGACGCAGGGTGGAGGGAGCCGGGTGGAGGAAGCAGGGTGGAGGACGCAGGGTGGAGGGAGCCGGGTGGAGGACCCTGGGTGGAGGATGCAGGGTGGAGGATGCAGGGTGGAGGACACTGGGTGGAGGACTCAGGGTGGAGGACACTGGGTGGAGGATGCAGGGTGGAGGACACTGGGTGGAGGACTCAGGGTGGAGGACACTGGGTGGAGGATGCAGGGTGGAGGACACTGGGTGGAGGACTCAGGGTGGAGGACACAGGGTGGAGGATGCAGGGTGGAGGACGCTGGGTGGAGGAAGCCGGGTGGAGGACGCAGGGTGGAGGATGCAGGGTGGAGGATGTAGGGTGGAGGATGCAGGGTGGAGGATGCAGGGTGGAGGACGCAGGGTGGAGGACGCAGGGTGGAGGACGCCGGGTGGAGGACACTGGGTGGAGGACGTAGGGTGGAGGATGCAGGGTGGAGGACGCCGGGTGGAGGACTCAGGGTGGAGGACGCAGGGTGGAGGACGTAGGGTGGAGGACTCAGGGTGGAGGACGCAGGGTGGAGGACGCAGGGTGGAGGATGCCGGGTGGAGGAAGCCGGGTGGAGGAAGCCGGGTGGAGGACGCAGGGTGGAGGACACCGGGTGGAGGACGCAGGGTGGAGGACGCAGGGTGGAGGAAGCCGGGTGGAGGACGCAGGGTGGAGGACGCAGGGTGGAGGACACCGGGTGGAGGACGCAGGGTGGAGGACGCCGGGTGGAGGACGCCGGGTGGAGGACGCCGGGTGGAGGATGCAGGGTGGAGGATGCAGGGTGGAGGACGCCGGGTGGAGGACGCAGGGTGGAGGACGCAGGGTGGAGGACGCAGGGTGGAGGATGCAGGGTGGAGGATGCTGGGTGGAGGAAGCCGGGTGGAGGACACCGGGTGGAGGACGCAGGGTGGAGGACTCAGGGTGGAGGACGCAGGGTGGAGGAAGCCAGGTGGAGGACGCCGGGTGGAGGACGCCGGGTGGAGGACGCAGGGTGGAGGACGCAGGGTGGAGGACTCAGGGTGGAGGACGCCGGGTGGAGGACGCAGGGTGGAGGAAGCCGGGTGGAGGACGCCGGGTGGAGGACTCAGGGTGGAGGACGCAGGGTGGAGGAAGCCGGGTGGAGGACGCCGGGTGGAGGACGCCGGGTGGAGGACGCAGGGTGGAGGAAGCCGGGTGGAGGACGCAGGGTGGAGGACGCAGGGTGGAGGACGCCGGGTGGAGGACTCAGGGTGGAGGACACAGGGTGGAGGAAGCCGGGTGGAGGACGCCGGGTGGAAGACTCAGGGTGGAGGACGCAGGGTGGAGGACGCAGGGTGGAGGACTCAGGGTGGAAGACTCAGGGTGGAGGACGCCGGGTGGAGGACGCAGGGTGGAGGAAGCCGGGTGGAGGACGCCGGGTGGAGGACTCAGGGTGGAGGACGCCGGGTGGAGGAAGCCGGGTGGAGGAAGCCGGGTGGAGGACGCAGGGTGGAGGAAGCCGGGTGGAGGACGCCGGGTGGAGGACGCAGGGTGGAGGACGCCGGGTGGAGGACGCAGGGTGGAGGACGCAGGGTGGAGGAAGCCGGGTGGAGGACGCCGGGTGGAGGTTGCCGGGTGGAGGACTCAGGGTGGAGGACGCCGGGTGGAGGACGCCGGGTGGAGGATGCAGGGTGGAGGACTCAGGGTGGAGGACGCAGGGTGGAGGAAGCCGGGTGGAGGACGCAGGGTGGAGGACGCAGGGTGGAGGAAGCCGGGTGGAGGACGCAGGGTGGAGGACGCAGGGTGGAGGAAGCAGGGTGGAGGACGCCGGGTGGAGGACGCCGGGTGGAGGACGCAGGGTGGAGGACGCTGGGTGGAGGGAGCAGGGTGGAGGACGCCGGGTGGAGGACGCAGGGTGGAGGACGCCGGGTGGAGGATGCAGGGTGGAGGACGCTGGGTGGAGGACGCAGGGTGGAGGACGCAGGGTGGAGGAAGCCGGGTGGAGGATGCAGGGTGGAGGACGCAGGGTGGAGGAAGCCGGGTGGGGGGTGCAGGGTGGAGGACGCTGGGTGGAGGATGCAGGGTGGAGGACGCAGGGTGGAGGACGCAGGGTGGAGGAAGCCGGGTGGAGGATGCAGGGTGGAGGACGCAGGGTGGAGGAAGCCGGGTGGGGGATGCAGGGTGGAGGACGCTGGGTGGAGGATGCAGGGTGGAGGACGCAGGGTGGAGGAAGCTGGGTGGAGGATGCAGGGTGGAGGACGCTGGGTGGAGGACGCAGGGTGGAGGATGCAGGGTGGAGGATGCAGGGTGGAGGACGCAGGGTGGAGGACGCAGGGTGGAGGATGCAGGGTGGAGGACGCTGGGTGGAGGATGCAGGGTGGAGGACGCAGGGTGGAGGACGCAGGGTGGAGGATGCAGGGTGGAGGATGCAGGGTGGAGGACACTGTGTTGAGGACTCAGGGTGGAGGATGTAGGATGGAGGAAGCCGGGTGGCGGCCTGCAGGGCGAGGGATTCTTCAAGGCCCACTCCGCCCGTCTAGGAGGGGAGGCACCCTGCAGGGCCATCCCAGGTGAACAGCTTGTATCTTGTCCAGGGGCCTAGAAGACAGTTCCCAGGAGGCCGAGGACGAGGCATCGGGGCTGGGGCTATCTGAGCAGCTCACATCTGGGCCAGGGCTGCTGGGGATGCCAGAGCAGCAGGAGCTGCAGGAGCCGCCTGAGGCGAAGCGTGGAAGCAGCAGTCAGAAGGGGAACGGATCTGTGTGCCCACAGCTCCTGGAGCCCCACAGGTGAGGCCACTGCTAGGCAGAGAGCCCGACAGCTGGGTCCTGCAGAGAGGGGTCCCCAGTTGGGGCTTCTCATGCCTGGCAGCTCCAGCGGACCCCTCTGCTCTGGTGTGACCTGGCCACAAGGCAGGACATCTAGGAACTGGGGGAGCCTCTGTGGGAAGGGGCTGGTGCTTTACCCCGCAAGGTCCCCCTTAGCTCCCGAGGCCCTGGATGGCCATGGGTGCCTGCTGTGCCGTGCCGGCGCTCAGATGATAACAGCGCGCTGCTCCACAGCACTGGCTCTCTGCCCGGAACCCCTCTGTACTCTCCGTATTTGTTAACTCATGTAAGCAACTGAATCAGATAGACACCGATCTTCCCCATTTTACAAATGAGGAAGCTGAGGCACAGAAAGGCTCAGTAATTTGCTCAAGTCACACAGCCGGTGAATGGCAGCGCTGAGATTTGAATCCTGGCAGTGTCTGTAGGATGAGGTTCTCCTGAGTTACTCTGCCTTTGCCGAACGTCTCTGTGCTCAGATGACCCCCCCTCAGCCCCTCTTCTGTGTGCGATTCTGGGGCTGCCCCGGCCTCAGGAGGTTGCTGGCCATGCTGCCGGGGGGTCCTTGGGCCACGATTCCTGGGGGCGCTGGCTTCTCTGCAGACGAGGCTCAGCCTGCGTGGGGAGGGCGCCTGGCTGGGTGGGGGGCCTGTCTCGGGCCTGCTCTGCGTCTGCCTTGCAGGGTACCTGTGTGGTGAGCAGGTGCCTGGCCCTTTCTGTGCCTTGTTTTCCCTTTTTTCCCCTCCCAGTGGGGGCTGGACACCTCCTGCTGTCAGACTGGGGTTCTGTGACTCTCTTGCAAACCACACCCCAGGTACTCACTGACCTTGGTGGCCTTTCTCCTGGCCCAGCTTTCATTCCTTGCTGACTCAGGAATTGGCAGCGTTCAGCTGGGAGCTGGGCCTGGGCAGGGAAGGAGCAAGAAATAGACTGGGCTGGAGAAGAGTGAGGAGAGAGAGAGGCAGGGGCTGCAGCAGTGGGGCAAGGAGGCTGGAGGCTAGGGGTCCATATGGGGTAGACCCAGAGCCTGGCAGCCCTCCTGTGCTCCCTAAGCTGACTCTTACTTCCTGGGTGCTCACTTGAGCTCCCATTCTGAGCAAGCGGGAAGCCCGACCGCCTGGCTTGTCTTGGCTGAGCCTCGCTGAGGCTTGTGGGAGGCTGTGGACTCACAGGCCCACGCTCCAGCTGCCACCGCAATTGCTGCTGCTCCTTGCCGGGGCAACTCCAGAGGCTTCTGCCTGAGCATCTATGCGTGCTGGGCTTCCGCAGGAACCCTGGCAGGCTGTGCTCTCTCTGAATGCTCTGCCTGCCTGCAGTGCTGCCAAGAGCGTTGCTGCCTCTGGTGAGGCTGGCCCACCCACCGGCTCCCAACAGTCCTCTCTGCCCTGTGCGCCCCCTCCCGCCCACACACAGGTCTGGCCATTTGCAGAATGCACAGGTGAATTTGGAGCAGCTGCAGACAGTGGAGATGTAGCCAGGGCTGCTGGCTACCAGCAGTGTCGCTGAAGACTTTGGGGCCAGAACCACCCGCAGCTCTGAACTGGGTAGAGGAGTCTGTGCCTGCATGAGACAGGGGCTTCCAGGCACGGCCATCTCTCCTGAACTTTGGGATATTGCTGCAAGCTTTTTGCTGAGTGAGGAGGGGAGCCTCCCAATGGTCAGAGGGGCTCGGACCTAGAAGAGGAGTCCCTGGAGCAGGTGTCCAGGGAAAGGGACAGGCCAGTGCCCTGAGCGGAAGTGGAGTGTTTGGATTTTCCCTCAACCTGGCTGCACCTTCACTCATTCATATGAGCTGTAAACACGTATTGACGCATGCTGTGTGCTGGGCCCACCAAGAGGTGCTTAAACGAGATGCTGACCTACCCTCAGGGAGAGGGGCCCGTGTGTAATTCCTCCAAAGCCAACAGAGACATCACAGCCAGGCCCAGCCACTCCAGCTGGCCTTCCTCTAGCCTCTAGCAGGGTTTCCGAAATCCCTGCCGAGAATGATGGTTGCTCAGAGAAAGCTCTTGGACAACACCCAAGGGGACATTTGGGCTTGCCCCAAGGATAAAATTTAAAGGTGGCCATGGAGGCAACCAGGAAAGGACTGGAGCAGTCAGGAGGCAGCTGGCTCTTAGGGGGGAAGCCAGTTCCTGGGGAGTCTAGTTAAGATGGGGAAGGGGAGGCAAGAGGCCTCTGCTCCATCTGACTCCGCCAGCCTCGGGACACCCGGGGAATATGGACCTGCCCAGATGGGAGATACAGTCGCCTTGACCCTGCCGAGCTCCTGCCCTCCCCACCACTCCTCAGAGGCTGGGCCTGAAGTGCTAATGAGATCAAGGATGGCGCCACTCAGCAGGTGTAAACGGGCTGAGTTAGGGAGGCCCTCATTCCCCTCCCTCCGTCCCCACCTGTCTTATGCCACGGCCACACCCACCTACCGCACCCTCAGCTGCTCTCTGCCTCCATCGCTGTAGGGCCTTGCTTTTTATTTATTTATTTTTTTGAAATAGAGTCTCGCTCTGTCACCCAGGCTGGAGTGCAGTGGCGTGATCTTGGCTTACTGGAACCTCCGCCTCCCAGGTTCAGTCGATTCTCCTGTCTCAGCCTCCTAAGTAGCTGGGATTACAGGTGCCCACCACCATGCCCGGCTAATTTTTGTAGTTTTAGCAGAGATGGGGTTTCACCATGTTGGCCAGGCTGGTCTCCAACTCCTGACTTCAGGTGATCCGCCAGCCTTGGCCTCCCAAAGTGCTGGGATTACATGCGTGAGCCACCAAACCCGGTCAAGCCTTGCTATTTAAAGTGGGGTCCAGGGACCGGAGCCTGCTAGAAATGCAGGTCCCAGCTCCCCCGCCCCCCACCCAAATCAGAACCTGCGTTTCAACAAGATTCCAAGGTGATCTGTGTGCACAGTGACATTTAAGAAGCCCTGGTTCTCAGGGGAAAAAGGCCAGCTTTGGTGGATGGAGCCAATTTCTAGGTCAGACTTACACGCATGCTACCTAGAGACCAAGAGGCTTCCTCCCCCACCCTGAAAGCAGCAGTATGCTCAGCTGATTTAAGTTACAATATTTTAACTGGGTAATACTTAACATGATTCGAAGTTTAAAAGGTGCAAAAGGATAGTCAGTGAAAAGCAACCTCCGTCCTCCCTGATCCCCAGAGGCAGCCAGTGTTACTAATGCAGGAGGCTCCCTGATTTTGCCGAGAACTCGTGTGGTTTCTTACACATTCACTCAGGTAATGAACTTCTCCTGACACTGGCGCTTAAGACCCAGTCTCCCCTGTCAAAAATGGACATGAAGTACGTTTCGATGTTGGGCTTGGGAGCTGACTAGCTCTCTTCTCCTACCCCGTTGTATGTGAGTTGTCTCCCCGTAAACCCAAGGTGAGAAACCTGGAGCTCAGCCCTCGCCATTGCCCAAGCCACCTGGCAGAAAAGTCCTCCAGCGCTGCCCTCACTCAACCAGTCCCAGTGCTGTCTGGGCGGCTCCCTGGAAGCATCCTCTTTGGAGGGGTTCTCTCTGCACACAGAAAGGCGGGGGTGGTGAGAGCATCCCTCCACTGAGGCTTTGGAGAGAAGGGGCCTGGCAGGTGTCAGCGAGACTGTTCCTGGGGCCCAGGGACATGGTCTCCAGAACAGGAACCCTCCTAGAGCAAAGCAACTTCCTCGCTTTGGGTTTTCTGGGAAGGGAAGCTGCAACAAGCCTATACTGCTCTCTGATTAGAAAGTAAAGATCCAGGCTGGGCCCAGTGGCTCACACCTGTAATCCCAGCACTTTGGGAGGCCGAGGCGGGTGGATCACGAGGTCAGGAGTTCGAGACCAGCCTGGCCAACATGGCAAAACCCCATCTCTACTAAAAATACAAAAATTAGCCGGGCATGGTGTCCACACGCCTGTAGTCCCAGCTACTCGGGAGGCTGAGGCAGGAGAATCGCTTGAACCTGGGAGGCAGAGGTTGCAGTGAGCTGAGATTGCACCACTGCACTCTGGCCTGGGTGACAGAGTGAGACTCTGTCTCAAAAAAAAAAAAAGAAAGTGAAGATCCACGTGATCCACTTAGGTGTGTCACTTCTTCACTGACGCAAAGCCTTGCATTTTTATAACTTGGTGACTTTGAGGTTTGGGAGGAAGCAAAAAAGGCAGGGGTCATGGCTGCTGATTTTAACCAGACTTCGAAATGGCTGGCAGAAGCCACAGAACCTGAGGATAGTCATACTATGTGTTTCATATTGCAATGAAAATGTCTTCCTAGCCGGGCACGGTGGCTCACGCCTGTAATCCTAGCACTTTGGGAGGCCGAGGCGGGCGGATTGCCTGAGTTCAGGAGTTTGAGAACAGCCTGGGCAACACGGTGAAACCCTGTCTCTACTAAAATACAAAAAATTAGCTGGGCGTGGCAGCGTGCACTTGTAGTCCCAGCTACTTGGGAGGCTGAGGCAGGAGAATTGCTTGAACCCGGGAAATGGAGGTTGCAGTGATCCAAGATCGTGCCACTGCACTCCAGCCTGGGCGACGGAGCGAGACTCCGTCTCCAAAAAAAGGAAAATGCCTTCCTACAGTTAGTCATTCCTTCAGCCAGGAAATATTTATGGAGTCCCTGTGACATGTCAGGTGTTGGACCAGATGCTGCTGAGACAGAGATGAGCAACACAGACACGATCCCTGCCCCCGAGGGTTTCCAGTCTAATGGGGCATTGAACCCTTATCAAATGATCGCACCCGTCATCACAGACGGAATGGGGTGTCGGAGAGGTCAGCGAGGAGTAGCCAGAGAAGGTTTCCCCAAGGAAGTGACCTATGAGTTGAAATCTGAAAGGTTATAGCAGCCTAACTAGGTGAGGGGGAAGCATTCCAGGTAAGAGAAGCACAGGTGTGAAGAGACGCTTTGATATGGGAAGGAGCAACGGAGAACCTGGGTGAAGGCGGCAGACAGGAGCCAGGTTTGGTGAGGCTTTTGTTTAATGAAGTTGACTGTCTTTAGCTGTAAGGTTGCCCCTTTAGACTTTGCTTCCTTAGAGGATTTAACCTCATTGTTTCTTCAAGGCCGGCCAAGCCTACCAGTGATCTCTTGACTGCCCATCAGGGGCCCCATGCTCAGAAGAGCCAGGGATCCCCTGACAGCTTCCAGACAGTGTCACACTCTTCCAGTTTCCTTGCTTTTTGCACAGCCCCCAGCTCCCACCATTTTTCTGCATAATCTTGGTGCAAGAGTGGGAGCTCATTACTCTGATGGAAACTGGCTTTTTTTTTTTTGTATTTTTTTTTTTTTTAATTTTTTGAGACGGAGTCTCGCTTTATCGCCCAGACTGGATGGGAGTGCAGTGGCGCGATCTTGGCTCACTGCAAGCTCCGCCTCCCGGGTTCACGCCATTCTCCTGCCTCAGCCTCCCGAGTAGCTGGGACTACAGGCGCTCGCCACGCCCGGCTAATTTTTTGTATTTTTAGTAGAGACGGGGTTTCACTGTGTTAATCAGGATGGTCTCGATCTCCTGACCTCGTGATCCGCCCACCTCGGCCTCCCAAAGTGCTGCGATTACAGGCATGGGCATGAGCCACCACGCCTGGCCGGAAACTGGCTTTTAAATGGGGAGAAGTGAAGCATGAACTGTAGCTCCTTTCAGACTTGGGAAGGCCCTTCTCCCTGGGCACTGGTTGCCTCACTGGGAAGATGAGAGTGCCAGCCTCTCAAGAGCTCCTTTCTGTTTTGATATTCCAGGAGCACGTGAATTGCCTCTACTTACGTTCAGGCCCTGTCCTAAACCCAGCCGTCCAGCACCCAGTGATCCCATGCCTTTGGGAATCCCAGGATGCTGCCCAACGGGAAATTTATACATTGGGTGCTATCAATGCCACATCACAGGGACCAGCCATGACAGAGCAAAGTGACCTCCACGTCTGATGCTGGGGTCATCAGGACGGACCCATCATGGCTGTCTTTTTGCCCCACCCCCTGCCGTCAGTTCTTCCTTTCTCTGTGGCTGGCTTCCCGCACTAGGGAACGGGTTGTAAATGGGGAACATGACTTCCTTCCGGAGTCCTTGAGCACCTCAGCTAAGGACCGCAGTGCCCTGTAGAGTTCCTAGATTACCTCACTGGGAATAGCATTGTGTGTCTCCAGAAAAGGGCTCCATTTGGTTCCACCCCACTCCCCTCTGCAAGTGCCGCAGCTTCCCTCAGAGCATACTCTCCAGTGGATCCAAGTACTCTCTCTCCTAAAGACACCACCTTCCTGCCAGCTGTTTGCCCTTAGGCCAGTACACAGAATTAAAGTGGGGGAGATGGCAGACACTTTCTGGGACCTGCCCAAGATATGTATTCTCTGACACTCTTATTTGGTCATAAAACAATAAATGGTGTCAATTTCAAACGTGTCCTGATTTTTTTCTCTTCATGTTTACCC
Organism: Pan paniscus; assembly: GCF_029289425.2. Lineage (NCBI taxonomy): Eukaryota > Metazoa > Chordata > Mammalia > Primates > Hominidae > Pan > Pan paniscus. Next base: position 11,284,866 of record NC_073268.2, on the reverse strand, counting down.
ATCTTTTTTTTTTTGAGATGGAGTCTCACTCTGTAGCCCAGGCTGGAGTGCAGTGGCACGACCTCGGCTCACTGCAGCTTCTGCCTCCCAGGCTCAAGTGATTCTTCTGCCTCAGCCTCCTGAGTAGCGGGGATTACAGGCGTGCACCACCATGCACGGCTAATTTTTTTTGTATTTTTAGTAGAGACGGGGTTTCACCATGTTGGTCAGGCTGGTCTTGAACTCCTGACCTTGTGATCCGCCCACCTCAGCCTCCCAAAGTACTGGGATTACAGGCAACAGCCACCGCACCTGGCCCATTTTTACCCATATTTTAAAGGAAAATGTAAGAAGGCAAGATCAAAAGAGGCAGACACAAGAAACAATTAGTAAGCAATATATTCCTCATCTTGCAAAGAAATTCAAATTATGGAAATGCTTTAAATGAGCAACTATTAAAATTATAGACTAGGAAGGAACTGATAAAACTGGTACTTTTCATTCAATTAGTGTAATCTAACACAACTTTGGAAGTAACTTGGAACCAAATTTTTATCCTCTGCTGTAGGAACTTATTAATTTTCTCAAAACAATATAAACGCAGACATTCATTGCAGTATTTTTTATAGTAGTGAACATTTCAAACTTACTGCCCAACAATAGGGAAATGGTTAAGTACATCAGCTCGCTTATCCCTCTTCCTTTTTTCTCCTCTCCCACCAGGCTGAGGACTCCCCCTGCTTCTCCCTTACACCAGGAATGAACCTTTCCTTCCCACTCAGAGGAGGTTCTGAGAGGACTGAGGTGGGCAAACCACTGAGGATCTTCAGTGGGGGCAGAGAAAGGGCTCACTGAGATGGGGGGCAACGCTATGGCCTCAGCTTCTCCTTGGCGTCGTGTGCATGTGTTCCTGAAGCCGAAATGGAATTTAACAGGTCTGGGTCCCAGATCCATTTCCATGACTGGCCATGGGCTATCTATGATCTGTCAAAAGGGGACTTGGATTCAAGCTCTCAGATCCCCTTCCAATCTAAAACAGATTCTTTTTTTAAAAAAAAATCCAAATGTGATTACGTCACTTCAGACTAAAAACTTCCAAAGGCTTCCCCCATTTGCTCTGAGGATCAAGGCCAGGGCAAATGGGAGCTCACTGCAGCCTCAACCTCCTGGGCTCAAGTGATCTTGATCTTCCCATTCCAGCCTCCTGAGTAGCTGGACTACAGGCGCATGTCCCCACACCCATTACTGCCCTCCATGATCTGGTCTGGGTCTACCCTGTGGCCTCTTCTCTCACTCTCTAAATACAGTCACATTCCTTCCTGCCCAATGGCCTGGAAACATGCGCTTTCCTGAAGGTAACTCCTTCCCCACACTTGACTATGTTATTCAACTTTTGGGTTTCAGATGTAATGTTATTTCCTCAGAGAAGACTTCCTTGACCTCCATATACCCCAACTTGGGCTAGGTCTGCTATGTCCTCTTCATAGTACTCACCATGATTTAAGTATTTCTGAAGTTAGGTGATGCTGGTTTCCCCAGTTAACCATAAATCCAATGAGCACCATCATGTTCATTACTGTAATTTCTTTTTTTTTTAGACAGGGTCTCGCTGCTGCCCAGGTTGGAGTGTAGTGGCAAAATCGTGGCTCACTGTGGCCTCAACCTCCCGGGCCCAGGTGATCCTGATCCTCCCACCTCAGCCTCCTGAGTAGCTGGGACTACAGGCACATGCCACCACATCTGGCTAATTAAATGTTTTTTTGTAGAGATGGGCATCTCACTATGTTGCCCAGGCTGGTCTTGATCTCCTGGGCTCAAGCCTTGGCCTCCCAAAGTGCTGGGATCACAGCAGGAGCCACTACACTCAGGCAATTACCGTCATTCTAATGCAATATTTATTCCTCAATTAAACAAATGCATTTTATTCTTTTTTTTTTTGAGAGGGAGTTTCGCTCTTGTTGCCCAGGCCGGAGTGCAATGGCATGATCTCGGCTCACTGCAACCTCTGCCTCCCAGGTTCAAGAGATTCTCCTGCCTCAGCCTTCCTAATAGCTGGGATTACAGGCCTGTGCCACCACACCCGGCTAATTTTGTATTTTTAGTAGAGATGGGGTTTCTCCATGTTGGTCAGGCTGGTCTCGAACTCCTGACCTCAGGTGATCCGCCCACCTCGGCCTCCCAAAGTGCTGGGATTACAGGCATGAGCCACCGTGCTCGGCCACAAACGCGTTTTATTCTAAAATAACCCTCCTGACAAGAAAGGATCATGGATTAACACAAGGAGGTGTTTACACCCTAAACCTGCCCAAAGTTCAACTTCAATGTCCAAACAATTTTTTTTTTTTTTTTTTGAGATGGAATCTTGCTGTCACCCAGGCTGGAGTGCAGTGGTATGATCTTGGCTCACTGCAACCTCCACCTCCAGGGTTCAAGCGATTCTCCTACCTCAGCCACCCAAGTAGCTGGGATTACAGGTGCCCACCACCACGCCTGGCTAATTTTTGCATCTTATTTTTAGTAGAGATGGGGTTTCGCCATGTTGGCCAGGCTTGTCTCGAACTCCTGACCTCAGGTGATCCGCCTGCCGTCGGCCTCCCAAAGTGCTGGGATTACAGGCATGAGCCACTGTGCCCAGCCTAAATGTCCAAACAATGTTTAATCTTCCCTAGACATATTCTAAAAAATACAGCTTGACTTTATTTTTTCTTATGGAAAGGACTGTCACTAAATGAAATGGAACTAAAATGACACCATATATACCTGAAAGTAGTGGTTAGTGGGAGGGAACGCTGGCCTGTGAAAGGTACACCCAGCAAACATATCAAGAGCAAATTAAGAGACCTGCATTTGAATCCTGGCTGTGTCTCTTCCTAGCTGTATCTCCTCTGGGAGAAGTATTTAACCTCTCTGAGCCTCAGGTTCCTCACCAGGGAGCTAACAATAACATCTACCCTGTAAGGTTATTGCTAAAATTAAATGAGAGGATCGGTGTAAAGAGTAGAAGTCACAATGCCAGCATATAGGGAACTCTTTTTTTTTTTTTTTTTTCCCTGAGAGACAGACGGAGTCTTGCTCCATCACCCAGGCTGGAATGCAGTGGCACGATCTCGGCTCGCTGCAACCTCTGCCTCCAGGGTTCAAGCGATTCTCTTTCCTCAGCCTCCCGAGTACCTGGCATTGCAGGCGCGCGCCACCACACCCGGCTAATATTTATATTTTTAGTAAAGACGGAGTTTTGCCATGTTGGCCAGGTTGGTCTTGAACTCCTGACCTCAGGTGATCCGCCCACCTCGGCCTCCCAAAGTGCTGGGATTACAGACATAAGCCACCGTGCCCGGCCCAGGGAGCTCTTAATACATATTAACTGTTACTGCTTCTTAGGATGTTAATAAGTTCTTTCCTTATGTAGGCCCTTAGGGCCCGTTTCTGGATGGGCTATGTGTAAATACAAGGACTTAACACAAGGCTATGGCCCATTCCCTGCTCTCCAGGAGTCAAATCTCGGCGATTTTGCATCAGTGGCAGCCTAAGCGTTACAGCAGGAAAGAACTCCACAAAGTGTCTCACGCTTCATTTAATCTGAAGAATATTACAGGCTCTCCGTCTTCAGATATAAATTATTTATAACGTTACAGAACAAGCAGCGAATTCAACCACTTAAGAACTAAGGAAGTCTACACGGTGTTAATTGCTGGCCACAGTCCTCCCGATCTGGTTTTTTAAAAAAGTCCCCCGGGCCCCCATTTCAGTAGACGTGCACCATGCCGTAGAGGAACGTCCAGAACAGGACGTAGGTGAAGAGGCCCCCGATGAGGCCTCCTGTAAAGAGAGGTCTCCGTGATTTGAAATATTTGTTCCACCTCCTTCCCGCCTTGAGAATGAGGAGCAGGGAGAGCAGGACGGAGGCGAGCAGGTAGAAGATGAAGCCGTAGAGGCCGGTGAGGCCGAGGATGCCGGCCGTGGCCCCCGACAGCGCTGACACCGAGGTCCGGCAATAATCCAGGACGGCGGCGTTGCCCCGCACGGCCGCCTCGCTGATGAACGGCGGCCCTTCCCGCTTGGCCACCACCGCGGCCATCGCACCCGCCGGGCCTCGGCCTCTCGCTTTCTCGCGGAACAACGCGGAGCTGCGGAGAAAACCAAGTTACAAGTGGCGCCCGGAGCTCGGTGAGTTGGGTTCACGCCGCCCCCTCCCCCTGGAGCTTCCGAGACCTGGCACCAGTCCTGGGCCTCGGATCTTCCAAAGACGCCGAGGAGATTGAGGGTCCGGGCCGGCCCGGAGGTGGTGGCGCGTCTGCGTTCCCCGGCCACGGTGGCCCAGTTACCTGGAACACGGCGCCGGACACAGTACTTAGCGTTCCCTCAGACGGGCAGTGGAAGAAATGCCCGCGGCGCCATCTTGCTCGGAAGACTGCCGGGAGGTCCCGGGCTGCGCACGCGCCCAGATCCCGCCCCGCCCTCCGCGCCTGCGCCGTGGGCTCCCCGGACACGCTCCACCCTCTGCCCGCTTTTCTGCGCACGCGCCGGGACTTCCGAGAGCGGAGTGGCGCTCCGGCCAGTGATTGGCTGGAGGTTTGTTAACTATTCATGAGGGGGCGGGCCGAGCGGGGCGGCCTTTGTTAAGCAGCGAGGGCGCGGCCGCGGGTACTCTGCTGCCGGCTTCTCGGAGCGGCGCTGGGCGACCAGAGCAGGGTCGAGATGTCCTACATCCCGGGCCAGCCGGTCACCGCCGTGGTGGTGAGTGCGCTTGCGCGGGCTCCTCCTCGTCTTGGCCTGACCCCACCTCGCAGAGCGGGAAACGGACACCCCAAGCAGGTTGACAGAGCATCGAACCCGGGGCTCCTGCGAACCGGCGGCAAGGGCTCGGGTCCCCGCTTTGCCGGAGCGGGCCGCAGTTCCCCCAGCCACGAAACAGGGATGGCCGGGACCCGAGAGCCTTCGAGACCCTGGACAGAGCCCAGACTGCGTGCGCAGGGCGGGGAGGGCCACGGGGAAAGGCCTGGCTGCGGGAGCCTGGAAAAGCGCCCCCTTTCCGGGCCTCCGTGTCCCCAGACGGGGAGCTGCGGGGGGCGGGCGCCGATCCCGACGTCCATGAGTCGCAGCCTCTGGAATGAGGAAATGCTTCCTCCGCTGCAGCCTGCGCCGCCGCCCGGAGGGAGATCTGGGGGTGGGGCTCTCCCGAGCCTGCCGTGGCAGCCCCTGCCCCCTTCCTGTCCAGCCTTGCTCCTCCAACCCACTCGCCGCCTGGTCCAGGGTGGACGCTCGTATAGCTGCGATGAGCGTTTCCTCTTCGAACTTTTCTTGGGTCTCCAACCCTTAAGGCAAAAAAGTCCAGGCCTCCCTCCTGGCACTTGAGTCCTGAGTAGACCCTTCGGGGGCTAGCCTAGGCCCCTGGCCGCCCTCTGGCTTGTTTTAGGTGCTGGGTGCTATTAGACTAGGCAGAGGGAGGAAGGAAGGCTGGGACGTTAGACTCAGACGCCGGTGTCACAGAGGGACACAACCCTTTGACAGAGGTGGGGAGTCCCAGAGAGAAGTGCTCAGCCAGAAAAGACCACCTCAGGAAAGACTCAGGTCTCCTGCCTACCTCCCGACAGCGTTCAGAGAATGAGAAGAAATGCCTGCCCGGTGGGCAGTAGGTCAAGCGAAAGTCCCCACCCTGGAGCCATAGGGACTGGGTGTGTTATCTCAGTTGGGTGTGCTGGAGAAGCTCCAGCAATCAGGTGGGTGGAGGCAGAGAAGCCACTGATAAAGGCGACACGTGAGGCTGAGCTTAGAGCACTGGCTCAGGCCTGGGCCAGGAGGAAACATTGCTGGACCAGCTGACAGCTGTCCTAAGCTTCACCCTCCCTGCACCAGCTTGATTTTTTTTTTTTTTTTTTTTGAGACAGTCTTGCTCTGTCGCCCAGGCTGGAGTACAGTGGCGCGATCTCGGTTCATTGCAACCTCCGCCTCCTGAGTTCAAGCGATTCTCCTGCCTCAGCCTCCCGAGTAGCTGGTATTACAGGCATGCACCAGCATGCCCAGCTAATTTTTGTATTTTTAGTAGAACGGGGTTTCACCATGTTGGCCAGGCTTGTCTTGAACTCCTGACCTCTGGTGATCCACCTGCCTCAGCCTCCCAAAGTGCTGGGATTATAGGCGTGAGGCACCACACCCGGCCCAGCCTGGCTTTTTTAGATCCCTACCTGCCCCAGAGAGAAGGCACCAGGTTTGCTCTTTAGGTAGAAGGGGGGCAGGGACAGGTGAGGAGCTACAGCAAGCCACCTTCTGCGTGACCTCACCCAGCAAATCAGTGACAGCCCTGTCTCCCAACCCAAGGGCCTGTAATCTTCTGACCGTGTCGGCAGAGCAGGCCTGGAGGAGCTCAGTTTGGGGCATGAGGACCCAGGCACAGTAGGCCTCATGCTTCCTGCCCCCCTCCCTCATGCCATAACTGGTCCCAGGGCCTTCCCCAAAACTGCAGGCCCATGCCCCCTAATTCTGGTAACACCAGGAACGTGCCTGGACATGGTGTGTATGGTCTGGCCTCTCCCTCGAGCCTTGGATTGGGGATGGGTTTGGGCAGGCTCACTCCCCAGTCCCCACCCTCTCCCATGTAGAATATTGAGAATGTTAAAGACATTTAGGCCATTCTTCTGAACCCTGGCTCCATAGATCCATCTGCCTTCCGGACACCTGCCCCGCAGCTCCTGGCACTCCAACCCAACCTGCTCCTCCTCCTCCTGGGTCCCCATCTGAGTGATGTGTGTTCAGCCAGGCACGGTGGCTGGGTGCTCCTCTTGACTCCTCTCCTCCATGAGTGGTCCCTAAGTCTGTAGATCTCCATTTTCAGGTAGCTCCATGTCCCCCGGCCTCTGCACCCTGCTTTTGTGAGATGTCCGTTCCTCTACTGATTACCTGAGTGGTCATTCTAGCAGCAAACCTGACCATGCCCTACCCTACTCCATTCCTGAGAACTCCAGTGGGTTCAGGATCAAGGTCAGGCTACCCATCACCCCCTCAAAGCCTGGTGCAAATAATCCTCCCTTTGGGAAACTTCTTTAGGTCTAGTCTAGATTGTGGTCTTCTGCTTTTTTTCTTTTCTCCTTCCTGTTAAAACTTGACTTTGGGAGTGATCTGGTCTGGCTCCCAGCATCTGCTGACTGGACGGTGCTTGCCAAGGGCTTTGAAAAGAACCTGGCACAGTTGGGGACCATAGCCCCAGAGCATGGTGGGAACGCCCCAGAACACTCGTTTCTGCACAAGAGCAGGGTCTGGGGCTTAGGGAGACACCCCTGCTCCCCTTCCAGGACGGGATCTGGCCCCAGCCTTACACTTTCAGCCTCATCTCGCCTCCCAGTTCTGTGTCCTGCACTGGACACTCCAGTCTCACGAACACGTATCCACGGCACCCTGTGCGCTGGTCCCCGTGGCCGGCAAGCCCTTCCTCTCCTTTTTTTTTTTTTTTTTTTTGTAGCCCAGAGATCCTTTATTTTTCTTTGTTTAACACCTATTATGCCATGAATTCATAGGGAATAGGTTCCAGCAGCTGAGGCACCTTCCCGTTGGTTCTCACAAAGTTTGCTTCCCTGGGTGGAGCAGGCTGGCGCTTTAGCTGAACCCAGGTACCTTTCTCTTTGGCTTCTTTCTTTTTCTGATCATTTTCCTTCACGTGTTCCAGGAAGCTATCTCGGCTCTTAGAGTGCTTTATGTGCTCAATACGCACATTAATTCTCTTGGCAAGAATCTTGCCCTTAACTTGTTTGTTTACAACAATGCCAACAGCATGCTGGGTAACATTGTAGACTCTTCCAGTTTTGCCATGGTAACACTTGTGGGGCATTCCTTTTTGAACAGTACCCATTCCCTTGATGTCTACAATATCACCTTACAGATTCGCATATATGTGGCCAAAGGAACATCTCCATGTTTTCTAAAAGGCCTAGAGAACATATATCTGGTGCCTCTCCTCTTTCCCTTTGTGTTCGTCATTTTGGCGAATTACTGGAAGATGGCAGTTCCGGCCGAAAGGAAACACTTTCCTCTCCTTTCTATGCGAGTTTGATCTTTGCTTTTCCAGAGCACCTCCTGTGAGACGGGCTTCCCACCTACAGAAGCCACAGCACCTGGACTCTTGGGCCAGCAGGGGCTTCCACCACATGTTGACCAAGACTAGTGCCTAAGACTAACAGGGGAAGTGGGGACAGGTTGAGGACAGAGGGCTGTGTGGGTGGATCAATGTGGCCAAGTTCTGAGTGCCAGCTCCTCAGCCTCCCAGGCTGATGAGCAGCTGGATTCCTGCAGGGGCCTGGGACCCACCCCCTTGTCATGGCTCTGAGGCTGCTGCTGGGAACACCCACCAGCCTAATTCTCCAACCACCCACTTCTCTCAACTGGCTTTTTTCTTTGCCAGCAAAGAGTTGAAATTCACAAGCTGCGTCAAGGTGAGAACTTAATCCTGGGTTTCAGCATTGGAGGTGGAATCGACCAGGATCCTTCCCAGAATCCCTTCTCTGAAGACAAGACGGACAAGGTGAGGGGGTCTGGGGTCCTGGGACCGCTCCATGGGGCACAGGGGCCTGAGATGGTGGGTCTCTGCTTCCTGGGCCTGCATGGAAGGAACAGACCTCATCTCTCAAACCATGCTCTCTAAGAAGGCATCGGAAGTGACCTAGTGAGAATAAGGACGGGTGGGGTGAGGAAGGGCTGCTCAGACAGAGCCCAGGAGGAGCAGGAGGCGGCCATCAGCAGAGCCGGTGCATGGTGGTGCAGCAACTCTGCCCCGGCTCTCAGAACAGTCCTCACTGACCATATGTGCTGGGAGAGGCTGGGTGCAGGGACAGAGGGACGGCTGAGAATGTGCCATGCTGGCTTCCGCCGTGTGATAAGGAGCCAGTCCAGTGACCACAGGGCTTGACTTGGGCTGCCCCTTTCCAGGGTATTTATGTCACACGGGTGTCTGAAGGAGGCCCTGCTGAAATCGCTGGGCTGCAGATTGGAGACAAGATCATGCAGGTAACAGGTGTCCCAAAGGAGGAAAAACAAGGTTTGGGCAAGCAGGTCTGAAGCACTTGGGGGTGGGGAGCTGCCCCAGCCTCCCAGCTGGGAGAGACTCACTGCAGCCAATTGGGAACCCATGCTGGCATTGCCCCAGAGGACGCTGGCTTTCTCTCCTGTGTGTCTCAGCCACAGTGCTTGGCGTCTCCCAGCCCTGGGATGTTAGGCTGGGGGCCTACTTGAATGACCTGGGCCCCCAAAGCCCTCTGCTTCCAGATCCCAGAGGGCGGGGAGCTGAGGTGGGCCTGTGTTCTCTCCTGGGGCCAGGTGAACGGCTGGGACATGACCATGGTCACACACGACCAGGCCCGCAAGCGGCTCACCAAGCGCTCGGAGGAGGTGGTGCGCCTGCTGGTGACGCGGCAGTCGCTGCAGAAGGCCGTGCAGCAGTCCATGCTGTCCTAGCAGCCACCACCATCTGCGACTCCTGCCTGCCGCCTCTCTGTACAGTAACGCCACTTCCACACTCTGTCCCCATCTGGCTTCTGCTGACCGCTGGGCCCCAGCTCAGAAGGGCTATAGCTGGTCCCAGAGGCCTGGCCTGGCCTTCCTTCCCTTCTCCCATCCCTGGCCTGGGGCCTCTGGGACCAGCTTTCTCTCCTGGACACCGAGGATTGGAAACAAGGGCCTGGAGCTGAGTAGTAGCCAGTCTGCTGTGACCACAGGCTCAGGTCCGACCCTGCTGCCTGGCCACAGCAGTGGCTGGGCAAGTGGGAACCACTATCTCTTGGGAGCCCCCAAAGCTGGGAAATGCTGGAGGGGCCAGGCCTTTCCCGCTTTTGCCTGGCTGCAGGGTTCGGCTCCGCCCCTGCCCCCCAGCCCTCGTGTGTCCACCCCGCAGTGCCTCTGCCCCTCGGGGGACTGGACACACATCCTGCCAGAGGCGCTATGAAACTTTGCCCAGATGAAGCCAGGTGGGCTCCCCGTTCACTCCCACTCTCCCGAGGGGTGCTGGCCTCCCCAGGGTTTGCCTTCTTACGGATTTAGACGAGGTTCGAGGCTCACATATCAGGGCAGCTCTCAGGATTGTCATTTTCCTCTTTGCCTGTGGGTTTAACTTTTGTATTTTTTTAATCACAAGTTTGATACAAAATGTTTTTATCGTACTCTTTGGAGATGCCCATTCTACTTTTGAATTTAGCTTTTACTAATTCGCATCTGGAAGCTCAGCAAGTGCACAAGCCTTACTTTGGTTACCGTGGAAACCACTGCCGCCCCTCCCCGATGTGGTGTGCTCAATAAAAAATGCTGGAATTCACAGGGGGCTTTGCTGAGGCATGGGCTGGGATATCGGGGTGGGGGGTGGCGGTGGGATATTGGGGCCAGAGCTGTGGTTTTAATGATGGCCCCATCCCCCACTGTTCTGGGACAAAGCTCAACTACTCCCAGGCCCACCTGCCTGGAAAGCCCGGGGCTGGTGGAGCCGCAGCAGCTGCACTGTGCCTGACCAGAACCACATCTGTGGGAGTGTCTGGGAGCACTGGGGTGGGACCCTGGGGTGCGTGTGCTTTCTTGGGTGTTATTGTGAAGCCCCTACTTGCTCCCAACCTCCTTTTTGCAACCTAGCCTCAGCTCCCACCTGGGAGGGGCCGTAGGGACACCCAGAGGTGCCTGGGAGAGACCCCTGCCTGTAAGACTCTTAAGGGCACTCCGTGTATCACAGCGAGGGACACAACCCCACGTGTTGCTGGGGGCCGCGATCTGGCCAGATGGGGGTGAGCCAGAGAGCACCTGACTACCTGCGTACCACCTCTGGGAAGGTGTTAGCACTCCTGGACCTACCTAGCACTGCCAAATCAGATTTTAAAAAAAAGTCAATATTTTTTTTTTTTTTTTTTTTTGAGATGGAGTTTCGTTCTTGTTGCCTAGGCTGGAGTGCAATGGCGTGATCTTGGCTCACTGCAACCTCCGCCTCCTGGGTTCAAGTAATTCTCCTGCCTCAGCCAACCAAGTAGCTGGGATTACAGGTGCCCACCACCATGCCCAGCTAATTTTTGTATCTTTAGTAGAGATGGGGTGTTGCAATGTTGGCTAGGCTGGTCTCGAACTCCTGATGTCAGGTGATCCACCTGCCTTGGCCTCCCAAAGTGCTGGGATTACAGGCGTGAGCCACCGCACCCAGCCGGAAAAGTCAATCATTTGAAATCTCTCATTTTTAAAGTAGGGCACCCAGTAACACATTTACTGGGTGTTGCAAGTGAAACAGGTCTGTGGGCCCCGTCAGGCCAAAGTCTGCTCTGCAGAAACAAGACCTGACATTCTTTGACGTTTGTTACAACTAGATAGAGGAAGCGTCTGGAGAATAAGCCCCCGACTGCCCCCGCTCCCAGTGCTGGTGTGCCCTTCAGAACCTCATCCACCCCGGCTCACATCCAGATTGAGTGGCGTGCCCTGGTAACCGTGAAGACACGGAGCCTGGGAGACTGACTTGGCCCTGGGCGGGTAGGCATCTCGCGCTACCCAAGAGGGCTCCCCAGTGAAGTGTGGGGTCAGCACGCAGCGCTCTCGGGTCAGTGACCTTCACAACCTTATGCGCTTCCTTACACGAGGGGAGCAGGGCACCTGGCTCTGAAGGCCAGCACACCTGCCTTCTGTATCGAGCACACAGAGTGCAGAAAGGAAGCGAGTAGGTTTTAATTCAAGATACAGGCCCCTCGCGTTGATCTCGTAGAAGGAAACTCAGTGGACTGACAAGCTCAAGTCATGTATGAGGCACGTCCTGGGACCCCCTCCCTCCTGCCATAGGAAGGATGACAGCTTCGGGCAGAGGGAAGGAGGTTTGAGATCAGGGTTGGGCCCATACAGATTGTGTGAGGTGGTCTCAAGTACAAATACTTATCTGAGGCTCCTGAACAGGCCAGAAATTGATGAGTCTCAAGTAGGTGTCTGGGGAAAGAGACAGAAGGGGCCTCTCCTTGCTCCAGGGGAGCTGGTCGCCGTTTGGCAGGCCTAACAGACCTCTAAGGCACAGACTGGTAGCAGGAGAGAGCTATGTCCTGCACTCCAGATGCTGGGTAAGGAGCAGCTGGATGTGCTCAGATGGGGCTCATCTGAGAAGGTGGAGGTAGGAGAGAGGGCAGAAGAGAGTAAGCCACTTCCAAACGTCCCTCCGAGAAATCTGAAAGGAGTTACTATGCTAATGCGCTGGGCATGAGTCCGATTAAGAACCAATCTGGTGGGCCCCTCATGGCTCAGAAATACTCTGGGTAGGGCCAGCTGTTACTGCAGTCGCGGACGCTGAGTTATGTACAGAGAGTAGGTCAGGAAAGTGGCCTTCAGAGAAAGAGCCCCACGGCCTAACCCCAAAGTCCTAGCCCCTCCACCAGCACCTGAGTTCACTGGCCACGGCACCGGGCTGCTTGGTCTCTGGGAACGCAGCGGTGGCAGCAAAGTGCCCTTGGCTCACCCGGCTGCAAGGTCAGCCCTTCAAGCTGCTTGCAGAAACGCTGGTAGTTTGGGGCAAGGCCTTCGGCTGCAAGCTCGGTGCCCAGTCCTGCCTGAGATGGCTGCCAGAGCCTGTGCGCGCTGCCTGAAGCCTTAAAGGAAAGAGATGGCGGCGTCAAGGCAACGGTGCCACGTGCCTGGCCGGGGAGGCCCAGGAGGGGCCCGGACGAAGGCAGGCTATTGAATGGCCTCTGGCCCCAGGAGCAGAGTGCTCTCCTCTGTCCGCACACTGAGCCAGCCCTGCGTGCCAGGGCCCAACCGCTTCTCCGGCCTTCGCTGGGTGAGGCCTTCCCCAGCAGGGCACGAGGCCAGGGGCTGGGTACACTGGGTCCCTGGGTGCTAGTTCAGCTGGTCATACCCCGGTCTCTTTCTGTACAAACAGAAGTGCTGGATGAAGAAGACGACGTCGAAGACGATGGAGAAGACCCCGAGTCCAAACTTGGTTGGGTCTCCGAAGATCAGCGTCCACTGGTCTGTTAGCAGCCGGGGGACAGAAGCTGGTGTTAGGTTGGCAGCTCCTGAGGCAGCTGGAGCATGTGGGGTGGTGGGCGGTGGGGGTCCCAGAAGACCACAAACCCTCCAGCTATGAAGGCCCCTAGGTGGGTCTCTCCTTGGGGGCTGGATTGGCTTGGATCCCAGGTGGGGGTGGGGCCCTGGCTGGAAGGTCCGGGAAGGCTGGCCCCGCCCGATGCCCCAGCCGCAGGGTGGCCAGCAGCCCGCTGGCTGACTCACCGTTGTTGTAGGACTGGAGAAACATCTGCAGGAGGCTGAAGCTGCCCCCGGTGAAGTCCAGGAGCACGTTGCCAATGCTCCAGCCCTCAGTGCTTTTGTAGTAAAAGTTCATGTAGGCCTGGGCCAGACAGACGGACAGACAGACGGAGGGCGGTGAGGGCTGGGCGGCTGCCTCACGCGCCTCGTGACTGCCCCTCCAAACAAAAGCGGTTCTCATTCCTCCCACTGGGGCCTTGGCTCCAAGGAACACGGTGACCTTTGGGCTATGACAGGCCTCAGCCAAGGAACAGTTTGGGTGGTCCTGGGGGTAGGCGTCTCATCTGCATGTACAGCAAGCAAAGGCCCCCTGCCCCCCACACCTCACAGCTCCAGCAGAGGCGGGGCCGATGCGGCCTTCCCCGTCTCCTCCACATCCCTGGGGCCAAGGCCCTGTGCTACTTTCCCTGTAGCTATGATTCTTCTTCTCACCTCCAGGCAAGGCTGTCCCCAAACTCAGCCTGGACTTGATGTGCTTAGGGACTGGTGGGAGTGGGACTTCTGGTTTGGAATCCTGGCTCCATCACCGGAGCCTGCTGTCTTGGGCAAGTGACAGTTCTCCTAGCCTTGGTTTCCCCGTCTGTGGAGCGGGGTTAACGCCCCACACAGGCCTGGCCGGGGCTTCCTGGGTCTGGGGGGGGCGGGTCTGCGGGGATGCGCCCCAGTCTGACTGCCTGTGCCCCACGTCCTCCCATGCTGCAGAGCCCTGTGGGTCCTCTGACTGCTGTGACCTTTCCTTCCCCCCGTGAGGGAGGTCCTGGCCTCTCTGGTGGCCTCCCAGTGAGCCTCTAGTCAGTCCCTGTCTGTGTCCCGGCTCACCCTCTTCCGTACTTGCTGCTGCCCCTCCAGCAGTTCCAAACGTCTCCAACCTGGGCTTCTGCATCCCCGGTTTCTTGGCCCCAAGCCCTCCCACCCTCAGGGTCTGGGGCCCACTTCCCCAAACCTTCCCCTCCTCGGAATCCCCCCCCAGCTCCCGGGACCTGACCCCAGCTTCCCAGCTTCAACATGCTCAACACTGTTCAACCAGCCGCGTCCCCTCACTGCCTCCCTGTGTCCCGCCCCAGCCTCTGTTCAGGCTGGCCTGGCCCGGAACGCCCGGGCTCCTTGGCCACAGAACTTAGTCCTGCTCAGCCTAAGAGTCCAGTCCTGCCTCCCAGTCAGAACGCTGGCCCTCCTGAGCTCACAGAACACAAGGCTCCCAGGGCTGGGGACACTGGAACAAGGCTTCTCCCTTTGGGAATGGGGTGAGTTAAATGAGGCCCTAGATCCCCGGGTGCAGCAACTTCAGCCCTGACCCTGTCCCAGGCTGTGGGGCAAGATGTGCTGGACCCTGAGTCCCCGGATCTGAAGACCGGCTATGCTCATAGGACGGGCTGAGCTCTGCGCAGGAAGGGGCTCCCTCCTCCCACCTCACCTCTCCAGAGTGTCCTGCTGTGGAAATGGAGGCAGTGGTGAGGGCAGAGCCAAAGGCATCAGGAAAGGCTGGGGTGTGGAGAAGGGGAACCACCCGCACACCTGATGCTTAGGGGAGCGTGGGGTCCAAGGGGCTTCCGCTAGCGATCTCCTGTGATTCCAGCCCGGGGGAAGAGCGGCAGGCTGGCCTCCCCACCGCCCCGCTCCCGCTGGGCTCCCGGGCTCCCTGTGGCTTTCCGTCCTGTTTCCTCACCCCGGCAGGAGCTGCCCCACCGGAGCAGGGCCTGGGCCATGTAGCTCTCACCTCTCCTGCCACCGGCCATGTGAACAGGGCCCCGGAAGTACCTGTGGAAAATACTTGACCAGCGTGACTGCGAGCTTGATGTAGGAGAAGCAGAAGAGAAACTGCAGCCACGTGGTCACTCCCACTGCAGCCACGATCATGGTGACAAATGCGAAGAGCCACGCGAGCACCAGGAAGCCGATGGCAGGCCAGGACACGCGCTGGCCACCGCGCTGGGGGCGAGAGGAGGGCAGAGATGTGGACCCACACAGAGGCCACGCCGGGGCTGAGCACGGACGGCCCCGGATAGGGCGGGCTTAGAGAGGGGCACGGAGGCTGGACCCTGGCCTTGAAGGAGCCCCTGCAAGGTGGGGGCTGCACTGGGGTTGTGGCAGGGGAACATCTGGGCCACAGAAAGCATCACACCTGGGCTGGTGCTGGACATCCCCAGCACCAACCACACCTTCTCATCGCCAGGGCCTCCTGTTCAGGCTGCTTGGACTCTCAAGCTCCGTCTGCTTTGTTCCTACTTGGCAGAACTGGGCGCCTCTCAGCACTCACTTGGGAGACGTGGGCTCCGAACTCTGGTGGCCTGGTGCCTCTCCCAGCCAGGTACTGACTCGTCCCACGACCCGGCGGCAGCCTGAGGATCTCAGGAATCTGTCCCCTCGCCTTGCCTTTCCCTGAACACGGGCGCAATGTGGGCCACCTTCACTCTCGCTTCACACCAAAAGCTAAGAAAGCCTAGAAGGTTCATACGGGTGGGGCCAGACAGCCCCCGGCTGGCCTTACAGTGTGAAGGGAACTCCCTGAGAGAAGGGAAAGCAAAGCTGTCATATCAGGGGTCCCCGGACCCAGCCGTGGTGGGGCCCTGCCCTGCCGACACCCATGGCTTCCAGCAACAAAGCTGAATACAGGTGCCTCCGCCTGCATGCGGGCCCCCTCCTGACTGCTCAGGAGCCTGCCCCTCCTGGCACCCTGAAGCCCAGCTGCACCCGCCTGCTCAGGGTCCCTCTCAAATGCCCCTTGGCCTCTGTGACCTGACCCCTCCAGGAGCCCACCCTGGCCCCTCCCCTCCTCCATAGGAACTTCACTCATCCTTGGAGCCCAACCAAGCGTCTTCCTCCGCCCTCCTCCCTTCTGTGCCCTCCTCCCTCCTCCCTGGCAGGGCTCAGGGCCTTGCGCTCCTCCATGAGCTGTCTGTGCTCCTCTGTGCACGGCTCTCAGCCTGATTCCAGGCACTGCCTCTCCCTGAGTCCCTCACCCCAGACTTGGGGGGCTCTGAGGGCCTGGACTCATGGGTGTCTTCTATGCCCAGCACAGGACCTGGATGAATGAACACACACCCTTCCTTTCCCAGGCTCTGCCGTGTCTTCTGTCAAAGGTGAGGTGGGGTGGCGGGTGTTGGCTGGGGTGGCCTGTGGGGGGCCAGGGCTGGTCTCACCTCATACAGGCAACACTGCACGATGATGATCAGCGTGAGGACAACCGCGTGCAGGCTGAAGAAGACGTCGTTGCTGTTCACGGGGTTCACTCCGTTGGGGTATTTGAGGAGAAACTGCTCCTGTTTGGTGGGTGGGAGAAGCTGGGTGGTGAGGGGCAGCCGGGCCACCACGCCATGTGGGCAGAGATGTAGGGCAGGCAAGGCCGTACCTTGATGTAGGGCACCCAGAGGAGGCCGACGTTGAATACACTGTAGGCCACGAAGCCTGTCAGGTTCAGAGCCACGAAGTCGAAGCTCAGACCAATGACACTGCAGGGGGTGGAGGGACAAGACAGGGCAGGGGGTGAAGACTGGCAGGGGTGGAGGGACAGGGCAGAGGGTGAGGACTGGTGGGGGTGGAGGGGCAGGGCAGGGCGGGGGGTAAGGACTGGCGAGGGGTGGAGGGGGAGGGCAGGGGGTGAGGACTGGCAGGGGTGGAGGGGCAGGGCAGGGGTGAGGACCCCAGGGGGTGAGGACTAGTGGGGGGTGGAGGGGCAGGGCAGTGGGTAAGGACTGGCGGGGGTGGAGGGGCATGGCAGGGGGTGAGGGCTGGCGGGGGTGGAAGGGCATGGCAGGGCCAGGGGTGAGGACTGGCGAGGGGTGGAGGGGCAGGGCAGGGGGTGAGGGCTGGCGGGGGTGGAAGGGCATGGCAGGGCCAGGGACTGGCACCACTGTGGGGAATGGGAGGGACAGGGCTCCCAGGCCACAGGGAAGGAGGACTCGGCCCTTCTCAAGCAGGGTACTGTCCTTAGGTCCCTCCTGCTACCACCACGGATGCCACCTAATCCCTGCCCTCTCAAAGAGCTACTTCCCTCCTCCCTTCCTCCCCTGCCCAAGATCTCCCTGCCCCTCAAGTCCTGGCTCCAGAGGGGAGTCAGGAGGCCCCCGGAAGAAAGCGTCTCCCTCGCGGCTCTCTGCTTGCCATCCCCCAGGAGGCCCACGTGGCCAGGGTGACTGCAGGACAGCTTGTGTCCTTGCAAGTCAAGGTGGGACAGCTTCGTCCCAAAGACCGAGTCTACAGGACTTGACGCCGCAATCCTCCAGGGTCGGATGGACCCAGCGCAGAGGAGATTCACGATGGACTGCCCTCCCTCCCCCGCCCATTCTCCACTAAACTAAGGAGCCCCTTTTCCCTGTTTTCCTGCTTTCCCAGGGTGGGGCTGAGCTGGGCAAGGGATGAAACGCCCAGCACGGGAATCCGACCCCAGCTCTCCGAGCCTTCGCACTGGGACAACTTTCTGGAAAGGGTAAGCAGACAGAAGGGTAGAGGGGACGTCGGAGGCTGCGCTATCGGCAGCCTTGCTGGAACGCCCTGCTCCTAGGGGCCCCGAGAGAGCCTGCACATACGGCCCAGGGGGTTACCTTTTCCGCCTCCAATTCATGATCACCTGAGGGTAGAAGGAGATGGACCAGGCCACAAAGTAGATCCAGCCAATCACCTGGTTTATGATGCTAATGGCACTGCTGCGGATCACAAGAAAGCGTATCCTCGGGCTGGAAAGGAGTTTGGGGACCGGGATGAGCTGAGGCTGGGCTTCCGAAGGAGACTCCCACGTGCCCAGCACGGCCCCCTTCTTGTCACGTGAGGCCCGCACGCCCTGAGGCCAGCCTACCCGGTATGATTGGAGTGATTTCCATGGAGATAAACAGTAACTTGTCCAACATTTTGAGATGTCACTTGAAAAGAGGAATTTGTCACTCCAGGAGGCACCACGACCTGTTAGGAAGACTGAGGTTCAATCCGATGCCATGTACAGTTACTGAGGACCCCGCTGGCATCTAGCTCTATGTAACACGCTAGGGAACGGAGGGACGCATCACCCGCAGCCTCACCTTCCAAGAGCTTACTAAGCAAAAGGAGAGACGCTGCGCCCACCAGCCAACTTGAATCTCCTGTTCGCCATGCTGCCCAGGCTGGTCTCGAACTCCTGAGCTCAAGCAATCTACCCGCCTCAGCCTCCCAAAGTGCTGGGATTATAGACGTGAGCCACCACGCCTGGCCTGAGTGAGACTTTCCTTTTTATTTATTTATTTATTTTTTGAGACGGAGTCTCGCTCTGTCACCCAGGCTGGAGTGTAGTGGAGTGATCTCGGCTCACTGCAACCTCTGCCTCCCGAGTTCAAGCGGTTCTCCTGCCTTAGGCTCCTGAGTCCTGAGTACCTGGGATTACAGGTGTGTGCCACCATGCCCAGCTAATTTTTGAATTTTTAGTAGAGATGGACTTTCACTATGTTGGCCAGGCTGGTCTCGAACTCCTGACCTCAGGTGATCTGCCCACCTCGGCCTCCCAAAGTGCTGGGATTACAGGCATGAGCTACCACACCTGGCCTGGGTGAGACTTTCTGAGCAGAGCTATGGACTTGTCCTCATGCCCTCCCCTGGCTTATCTCTGAGGGAAGGAGGGATGGCTCTCGTCCTCTCACTGGACATGTCACCTTGGGCAAGTTATTCAAGCTCTGATCTCAGTTTGCTCATCTGTAAAACGAGTTAACAAAAGTGTCTACCCTTCAGGGCTGCCATGAATGACAGGATGTTCAGAAAGCTGACAGCACAGAGCCTGGTGCACGGCAAACGGGGCCACTGCTATACTACAATACCATCACTTCCACTTCCATCATCACTGGGCTCCTCCATGTCCACAAAACCATGTGTGCCCTGTGCCAGCCTGGCTGCCAAGTGACAAAGCAGAAGAGGCACATACATGAGGCACTTGGCAAAGAGGGCATTTTCACCCTTGCTGCTCCGCAATATTTGGCAAATGCTCTGCTTCAAGGAAAAGTACCTGGAGGCCTGCCTGCAACATCTGATCTCCCAAGCATGCCTGCTGAGACTTTTTTTTTTTTTTTTCTTCCCCTGAGATGGAGTTTCGCTCTTGTTGCCCAGGCTGGAGTGCGATGGCGCGATCTCAGCTCACTGCAAACTCCTCCTCCTGGGTTCAAGCGATTCTCCCGCCTCAGCCTCCCGAGTAGCTGGAATTATAGGCGTGTGCCACCACGTCTGGCTAATTTTTGTATTTTTAGTAGAGACGGGGTTTCACCATGTTGGTCAGCCTGGTCTCAAACTCCCAACCTCAAGTGATCCACCCACCTTGGCCTCCCAAAGTGCTGGGATTACAGGTGTGAGCCACCGCACCCAGTGCTTCCTGAGACTCTTAAATCCTGCTGCAGTGATGGGGAGCAGGATGATATCCTTACTGAACCCAGCTGTCTCCCCTGGTCCCCAGCTTCTGTGCTCCCTGGATAATACTCCACCCATATTGCAGGTACTGTGAGGATCTGGCTCATTAGATTGCAGTGGTTTCCTATTATTATATATGTTTTGAGATGGAATCTCACTCTGTTGCCAGTCTGGAATGCAGTGGCATGATCTCGGCTCACTGCAACCTCTGCCCCCAGGGTTCAAGTGATTCTCCTGCCTCAGCCTCCCAAGTAGTTGGGATTACAGGTGCCCACAACCATACCCAGCTAATTTTTTGTATTTTTTGTAGAGATGGGGTTTCGCCATGTTGGCCAGGCTGGTCTCGACCTTCTGACCTCAGGTGATCCACCCGCTTCGGCCTCCCAAAGTGGTGGGATTACAGGCGTGAGCCACCGTGCCCGGCCTTCCGAGAGGCAGGTCTTGCTCTGTAGCTCAGGCTGGAGTGCAGTGGTGCGACTATAGCTCACTGATCACTCCAACTCCTGGGCTCAAGCGATCCTCCTGCCTCAGCCTCCTGAGTAGCTGGGACTACAGGCGCTCTACCGCACCCTGCAGTGGCTTCTTAATGAGGACCCTTGAAGCACTGCCTTCTTGTTCTTAGCATCAGAAATCAGGGGCTTTGGCAGGACAACTGAAATGGTATAGCGGCTGCAGCAAAGCCTGGAGTCCAACTTACGGTCCACGTCTCGCAAGGTACATCTTCATAACGTGTGCCACTCCTGGCTCTTTTATTTTCCTGCCACTCACTTTTTCTTATTTTTAACAGATATTCCTTGCAACGTTGCTTGCATATTTGTTAAGTGGCCACTAAATCCCTTCTGGAACTAGGCAGGGAGAAAATCGGTCGATTGACCGATACAAGACAGAATGAAATGATAATTGCTACCTTTCACTGAGTGCTTTCTATGTGCCAGGGACAATACTAGACATTTTTTATTTTTTTAGATGGAGTTTTGCTCATGTCACCCAGGCTGGAGTGCAATGGCGTGATTTCGGCTCGCTGCAACCTCTGCCTCCCGGGTTCAAGTGATTTTCCTGCCTCAGCCTCCTAAGTAGCTGGGATTACAGGTACTTGCCACCATGCTTGGCTAATTTTTGTATTTTTAGTAGAGACTGGGTTTCATCATGTTGGCCAGGCTGGTCTTGAACTCCCAACCTCAGGTGATCTGCCTGCCTCAGCCTCTCGAAGTGCTGGGATTACAGGCATGAGCCACCGTGCCCAGTCAATCCTAGACATTTTATACTTGCTCGTGCTTTTAATCTTCACAAGGCTGTCAAGTAAACATTATTCGCTGTACAGCTGCGAATAAGGAGACGGTGCTATATTGGGGTGAAGTGCCTTACCCAAGGCTCATAGGCCTGGCTCCTAGACCACTCAACTCCCATGTTCTAACCAGAGGCTTCCAGCATCACGGGTAGTAGAGGGGAGTGGTGAGAGGTGGGTGGGGAAGGGCCAGTGAGGCAGGAGCCTGAAAAGGTAGGTTGGTGCCCATCAATGCCATCTCACACCAATGGTGTGACTCTCATTGTTAAAGACTTTTCTTTTCTTTTTTTTTTTTTTTTGAGACAGGGTCTCATTCTGTCACCCAGGCTGGAGTGCAGTGGCGTGATCTCAGCTCACTGCCACCTCTGCCTCCCGGGTTCAAGTGATTCTCCTGCCTCAGCCTCCTGAGTAGCTGGGATTATAGGCACACACCACTACCACCTGGCTAATTTTTGTATTTTTAGTAGAGACGGGGTTTCACCATGTTGGCCAGGCTGGTCTTGAACTCCTGACCTCAGGTGATCCGCTCACCTCGGCCTCCCAAAGTGCTGGGATTACAGATGTCAGCCACCGTGCCCGGCCTCTCACTGTTGAAGACTTTTTAAAAAACTGAACTATGACATATAGGTAGAGAAGTACACACATCACAGCTTGATGAAATGTCTACAGACTGAATGCATCCAGCTCCCAGATGAAGAAATGAAACATTCCCAAGTCCTCGGAACCCCTGCTTGCTTCCTCCAGCCTCCCCTGGCCCCGAGGGTCACTGCTACCCTGACTGACACCATGGATTTGCTGGATCTGTTTGTGCTTCAGGTTCAAGGACTCCTACAGCCAAGGCTTGTTTGGTATCTTTTTTGATTTTAAAAAGAGGACACTTTGGCCAGGCGTGGTGGCTCCTGTAATCCCAGCACTTTGGGAGGCCGAGGTGGGCGGATCGCCTGAGGCCAGGAGTTCAAGACCAGCCTGGCAAACATGGTGAAACCCCATCTCTACTAAAAACACAAAAATTAGCCGGGTGTGGTGGTGTGTGCCTGTAATCCCAGCTACTCGGGAGGCTGGGGCAGGATAATTGATTAAACTTGGGAGGTGGAGGTTGCGGTGAGCTGAGATCGTGCCATTGCACTCCAGCCTGGGCTACAAAGTGAGACTCTGTCTCAATCAATCAATGGCCGGGCCAGTGGCTCACACCTGTAATCCCAGCACTTTAGGAGGCCGTGGTGGGTGGATCACCTCAGGTCAGGAGTTCAAGACCAGCCTAGTCAACATGGTGAAACCCCATCTCTACTAAAAATACAAAAATTAGCTGGGCCTGGTGGTGGGCGCCTATAATCCCAGCTACTTGGGAGGCTGAGGCAGGAGAATCGCTTGAACCCAGTAGGCGGAGGTTGCAGGGAGCTGAGATTGTGCCACTTTACTCCAGCCTGGGCGACAGAGTGAAGCTCTGTCTCTAAACAAATAAATAAAATAAAAAATAAATGAATACATAAAAATAAAAAGATGACACTTTGACTTAGATGTTTGGCCCGAAACGAAGCAATCAGCATCTGTTCCTCCCAGAGTCAGAATTTAATCTGTGGATCAGAGGGCTGTGCTGTTGGAACCCACCGGCTCTGCATGCTGGCCTCACACCCTGGGTGAGAGGGGAGGTGTGGGAAATGGCACTAACAAGGTGCTCACCAGCAGGGAGAGCTCCCTCTCATGCGGGGTCCTCTTAGCTGAACACTCCGAGATCCCCTCTCAGCAATGCTGTTATTTTTAAACATTTTATTTTTATTTTTAATTTTTTAGAGACAGAGTCTTGCTGCAACACTCAGGCTGGAGGGCAGTGGTACAGTCATGGCTCACTGCAGCCTTGAGTTCCTGGGCTCAAGTGATTCTCCTGCCTCAGCCTCCCAAGTAGCTGGGATTACAGGTGCACATCTCTGCAGCCAGAGATGCTATATTTTTCAGATCACAGGTTCCCACATGCTGGAGACTGATCGTGTTTCACTCCTGTTTGCTTCCTAGGGGGCTCAGAGCTGATTTGCAGCCCATCTCGATGTGCCTCATGGCTACTGATCTCATCCCTGCATTCTTCTCCTCCTGCTTCCACCAGCTTTATTAAGGTATCATTGACAAATAAGAAGTGTATATATTTGCAGTATATAACGTGATGCTTTGATGTATGCATACATTGTGAAATGACTAAATCAAGCTAATTAATATCCATCATCTCATATACTTATCTTTTTTTTGTTGTTGTTACGAACGTGAGTGGCTAGGACTAGAGGTGCAAGCCACTGCACCCAGCTGTGGTGGGAACATTTAGGATCTAATCTCTTAGCAGTTTTTAGGCATGCAGTAATACATGATTATTAACTATATCGCCAAGTTGTACAATAGCTCTCCAGAAGTTATGCGCCCTGAGTGACTTGCGTTCATCTTGTTATTTAAACCCTTATTTACCACCTCCTCTGTGGATGCTTTTTATCTAATTGAAAAGCAACTGGCTCAAATTCTCAGTAAGGTGGAAGCAGGGTACACACAAATAGATACATGCATAAACCTACGGGTAATGATCGCTGTTAGATCACACGGCCTCTGGCACTGGTTTTTGGAAATGACACCCAACCAATGGTGTCTCAGAATGAGGCTTCACAAACCTTAATGTGGACTCAAACCATTTGGGGATCTTGCTAGTGTGCTGACTTTGAATCAGTAGGTTTGGGATGGGGCCTGAGACGCTGTGTTCCTAAGGAAGCCCAATTCTCTGGTCCTTGAATGCCCTTTGAGCAGCCAGGCCTTGAAAATTGTAAGAACTTTTTTTTTTTTTTTTTTTGAGAAGGAGTCTCACTCTGTCGCCCAGGCTGGAGTGCAGTGGGGCCATCTAGGCTCACCCCAACCTCCGCCTCCTGGGTTCAAGTGATCCTCCTGCCTCAGCCTCCCAAGTGGCTTGGATTACAGGTGCATGCCACCACGACTGGCTAATTTTTGTATTTACTTTAGTAGAGATGGGGTTTCACCATGTTGACCAGGCTGGTCTCGAACTTCCTACCTCAGGTGACCCGCCCACCTTGGCCTCCCAGAGTGCTGGGATTACAAGCGTGAGCCACCACTCCCGGTAAGAACGTTTACATTCCCAGAACCATTTTTGCCTCAGGTTCCTCACTATCACCTTCTTAATTCCATCTAATGGCATGTGATACTCATCCCCAAAAGAGACCAACAAAGCCAAAATCACAGATTTCTAGGTTGATGGAACAGGGGCCGCCTAGGAGACCTGTTTCCACCAGCTCTTAATTCAAATGTGTTCTGTTACCTAGCATTTCCCTACCCATCCGTTAAGATTGGTTACTTACTTCATCGGGGAGCTCAAGGATAGTAATATTTTTGGAACGAAATGTGATTTCAAAAGTGATCACCAGGGTTGCATTTAATGGTGGCCTGTGGAGGACAAGAGTCTAATTACTGCTGAGAAGCTGGACAGTGAGATCTCAACCAACCCTCTGGATTTCACATCTGGCCTTCAACTCTCAAGCAGTTAGGCTTAGGAAATGCTATGTGCTCCACCCTGATGGGTAGCCAGGTGGAAACCGTGCTCCCGTAGGCCTTCCTGTCTTAATCAGGAGACCAGGTGTCTGTCCCTTCAGGGTAGGGTGAGAACAGAGAAGAAAGCAAAGTGGGTGTGAATGACAAATGAGGCATCTGGAGGCCCAGGACCGTGGCTCCCTGCTCCGGTGGGAAAGGCTTCCCAGAGAGTCGGGTCTGAGTGGGGCCTTGTGTGAGGGCCAGCATTTGACTGAAGGAGGAGAGGGCTCAGGCAGGGAATGAGGAGGGAGCAGTCCGGACTTGGAAAGCTGGGAGAGGCATCTGACGGGAGAAGGCAGATGTGCTGGCTGGAAGCCGTCTTCTGGGCGCTGGCTCTGGGTTTAGAGGCCTGGAGTTAATCTGAAAGGCAGTGGGAAGCCGCTCCAGGGGCCTGGAGAGTTGTGGTAAGAGATGACTTGTAAGATTTGCAGGGGGAGGGTGTGCAGAGACAGAAGGAGCTGGGAGTGGAATGGCAGGCCTGCTAGGGGCCTCGGAACCAAAGCTTTGCTTTCAGGCCAGATCTCGCAGGAGAGGCGAGGAAGGGGGAAAGGCATAAAGAGAGAAGGAGAGGGCTCTAGGTCTTCTTCATCAGGGAATCCTCACGGCTGGGAGGCAAGCGAAGGACAAAGCAGCTAAGAGCAGAGAAGGCAGAGGCAGCCTCCCTGGCACGGACTGGCCTAGCTCGCGACGTTTGTGCCTAAGCCAGCAGGTGGCAGCAAGTGAGACTCCCAGACAAGGCCCAGCATGAGCGGCATTCACCCGACGTGGCCACTCCTGCTTCTGAAAGCAACCTCAGAAGTGCCAACCAGCAGCTCAGCCCCCTGCCCCTTGACCTTCAGGGCTCTCTTCAAATACTTAGTCTTAGAAAGAATCGCTTTGAAATCTGGCCTCAACACCGGTCACATAGGACTCTTCCCATGCGGGGAAAAGACGCACGTCTCTGGGAGAAGCACCCCTTCCTTCTCCTGCCAGGGAAAGTGAGGACTCAGGGTGGGGGTCAGCCTTTGCGATCCCATCCTGCAGCCCGGGGCTAGCACCGTCCCTTTTTCTAGGGCTTGTCTTACAGGTAAGAGGCAAGAATAGCGCATCTGAAATCTGAACAGACTGAGCCAGGGGTCAGCCCTGACCCAGCTGCGGGGCCTGAGCGGAGCTGAGCACAGCGCCGGGCCCGGGAACTTACCGCAGGGTGACGCTGACGCTGGTCGAGCTGCCGTTCTCCAGCTTTACGACAGGAGGAACAGTGAGGCTGACGCTTGACTCTGGAAGGACCCAAATCAATGACATGAGGCACTGGGTCAGAGTTCAGGCCTGTGACAGAAAACTGGGCCGAAACCCTTGACATCTGAACTCCTGAGCTCTGACTCTCTGACAAGCCCTATTCTGTGATGGGACTGCAAACACAGGCCCTGGTTAGCTTCCTTCTCCACCTGCTGCCAGAGACAGAGATGGAGGAAAACAGGCCTGAGCAAGAAACGCCGGAGCGTCCTCCTCCCCCTGCGATGACAGGCTCTGAGAGTCTGCGGCTGAGTTACCCAGAGATTGTTAGAGAACCATGGAACCCAAAAATCATTACAGGGGAATTCCAGCGCGACCTGGGAGTGTAAAAGGCAGCCGTGAACCACCTCTTCAGATGAAAGCACAGGGGTCTCCTCTGTTCATGAAGTCAAAATGGCCCTGAAGAACTGGGCCAGCCCCTTTCCTGCACTCTCAGAGAGACATATGGGCCCAGCTAATGAGTTTCTAACGAGCCCTTTGGGGTCCCTTCCCAACCCAGCTCACCCTGGCACTGGTCCCCTTCCTGGGGCTGACTATCTGCGGGGTACTGGAGGAAGAAGGGTGCATAGTTGTTTCACTCTGAGATTTCTTCTTGGCATTAAGCTGTTAACTCAGAATCAAGTTGACAAACAAGCCCCCCAGATGAGGGAGGAAGCAGGTCTGGGTCTTAGGGTCTTAGAAAACCATCTTGGGGCTGGGCGTGGTGGCTCACGCTAATAAACCTGGTGCTTTGGGAGGCCAAGGCGGGAGGATTGCTTGAGCCCAGGAGCTGGAGATCAGCCTGGGCAACACAGAAAGACTCTGTTTCTACAGAATATTTTCTTAAAAAAAGAAAGAAAACTGGGCAGGCGTGGTGGCTCATGCCTGTAATCCCAGCATTTTGGGAGGCCGAGGCAGGTGGATCACGAGGTCAGAGGATCAAGACCATCCTGGCCAACATGGTGAAACCCTGTCTCTACTAAAAATACAAAAAATTAGCTGGGTGTGGTGGTATGCACCTGTAGTCCCAGCTACTTTGGAGGCTGAGGCAGAGAATTGCTTGAACCTGGAAGGCAGAGGTTGCAGTGAGCTGAGATCGCTACTGCATTCCAGCCTGGGCAACAGAGCGAGACTCCATCTCAAAAAAAAAAAAAAAAAAAGAAAGAAAGAAAACCCTCTTGCAAGGCCAACTAGCCCAGAGCACCGGACTGAGTAAGCTTCTCTTTGTGTGCTTCCTGTATTCTTTGTGCAGCCCCTTCCCAGCCTCTGCTCCCAGGGGTGCTGGAAGGCTCATGCCACA
Organism: Pan paniscus; assembly: GCF_029289425.2. NCBI lineage: Eukaryota > Metazoa > Chordata > Mammalia > Primates > Hominidae > Pan > Pan paniscus. The sequence goes on along the minus strand of NC_073268.2, from coordinate 11,257,873 downwards.
CCTGCCATCTCGCCTCCCCTGCCTGATTGCCTTCAGGGTTACACACAGCCTGGGGGTTATGATCATGACTCTAGGCCGGGCGGGGAAGCAGGTGCATGACTGTGATGAGGAGCGTCTTTCAACGGCAGAGGCTGCCAGCATGCCCGGTTCCCCGACCCAGACCCCATCACTCAGACCCCCAGGCCCAGTTCCCCCCACCCAGACCCTGTCACTCAGACCCCTCAAAGGCAGATGAATTGAGATCTGAAATTTTAGATGCTTGGGTTGGAAGGAAACTTTTTTTTTTGAGACAGAGTCTCGCTTTGTTGCCCAGGCTGAAGTGCAGTGGCATGATCTTTGCTCACTGCAACCTCTGCCTCCTGGGTTCAAGTGATTCTCCTGTCTCAGCCTTCCAAGTAGCTGGAATTATAGGCATGCAGCACCACGTCTGGCTAATTTTTGTATTTTTAGTAGAGATGAGGTTTCACCATGTTGGCCAGGCTGGTCTTGAACTCCTGACATCAGGTGATCCGCCTGCCTTGGCCTTCCAAAGCACTGGGATTACAGGTGTAAGCCACCATACCTGGCCCGGAAGGAAACTTAAAGTTACCCAATTTGACCTCTGATTCTCCGCCTCAATACTCCTACCTGGTAGTTTCTCTTCCTCTGTAACCTCATCTCCTCTAAGGAGATCACAGCCTGAAGCTTGCCCTGCCAGGCCAGGCTCTGCTACCCAGAGCCTCTCAGACCCTGAGAGCTGCCTTCTCCATGCTCAGCACATGTGAATGCAGATGGAAGCTCTGTCCCAAGTCCGTAGGTCCTCACAGTCCACAATCTCCAGTCCCCTGCTGGCTGGGCTCCTCAGAACAGGATGTCCCCTGGCCCTTGCAGAGGCCAAGGTGCTCAGAGCGGCAAAAGGCAGTCCCTTCCTTATGTGGAGCCTCAGGGCCTGGAAGCCGCTGTGGCGACTCTGCCTTTCTTTTTCAGGCTCACTGTTCTGAGGTCATTCTGAGGATTTCTTCTGGGCTTGCATAGCTGGGACTTCCTGTACCACCAGTTCAATTCTGCCTAGAGCTGAGGACCATGCCAGATAAGCAAGTCCCACAAGCAGCCACTGCTCAGGACAGGATGCTGAAAGTGATGCTGGGCGGCCAGCCAGACTCTGGATCCCTAGGGCTCTGCCAGAGGTAGTGGAAGTCAAGGTGAGTGGGAGATCTACATGGCTACAGAGCTCCTACAATCTTTGCATATAGGAGGTTGAGGGCCGGGCACAGTGGCTCACACCTGTAATCCTAGCACTTTGGGAGGCCGAGGTAGGTGGATCACCTGAGGTCAGGATTTGGAGACCAGACTGGCCAATATGGCGAAACCCCATCTCTACCAAAAAGACAAAAAATTAGGCCGGGCGCGGTGGCTCAGGCCTGTAATCCCAGCACTTTGGGAGGCCGAGGCAGGTGGATCACGAGGTCAGGAGATAGAGACCATCCTGGCTAACATAGTGAAACCCTGTCTCTACTAAAAATACAAAAAATTAGCTGGGCGTGATGGCAGACGCCTGTAATCCCAGCTACTCGGGAGGCTGAGGCAAGAGAATCACTTGAACCCAGGAAGCGGGGGCTGCAGTGAGCTGAGATTGCACCACTGCTCTCCAGCCTGGGTGACAGAGTGAGACTCCGTCTCAACAAAATAGAATAAAATAAAAAAATAAAATAGGAGTTTGTGAACACTCCAAGAACCAGACCAGAGAATGTTTATTCCCTCCTTCTTTAGCACCACAGAAAACTGAGGTGCTCAGCAACTGAGATATTGGGCTCCAAAGTCACACAGTTCCATCCTGGCTCTGACACTTCCTAGCTGTGTGACCATGGGTAAGGTACTTACCCTCTCTGAGCCTCCATTTCCTTATCTGTACAATGGGGAGAATACCAAGACCTATCTGAATGAGTCATGGTGAAGATACAATGTAGCAATGCCTGTAACATGTTTTCCACAAAGCCCAGATGCTAAATAATTGTTACTATTATTATCATCACATGAGAACTGCAGGATATTTTTAGCCCAAGGCGGGAGGCAGTTAGGAAGCTGGCCCCCCCAGTCTAAAATCTTTACATTGTATCAGATTTACAAAATGAGTCATGACACCATCCTGAGTTCCTCCTAAAGAGAGTGATCATGGCTCACTGCAGCTTTGACCCAGCCAGGCTCAAGCCATCCTCCCACCACTGCCGCCTCTCACCTCAGTAGCTACGAACACAGGCATGTGCCACCACGCCCAGCTAATTAAAAAAAATTTTTTTGGCCGGGTGCGGTGGCTCACACCTATAATCCCAGCACTTTGGGAGGCTGAGGCGGGCAGATCACTTGAGGTCAGGAGTTTGAGACCAACCTGGCCAACATGGTGAAACTCTGTCTCCACTGAAAATACAAAAATTAGCCGATGTGGTGGCGCACGTCTACAAACCCAGCTACTTGGGAGGCTGAGGCACTAGAATCGCTTGAACCCGGGAGGCAGAGGTTGCAGTGAACTGAGATCACGCCACATTGCACTCCAGCCTGTGCAACTGAGTGAGAATCCGTTTAAAAAAAAAATTTTTTTTTTGTAGAGATGGGGTCTCACTATGTCGCTCACGCCGGTGTCAAATTCCTGTGCCCAAGTGATCCTCCCTCTTTGGCCTCCCAAAGTGTTGGGATTACAGGTATGAGCCACCATGCTTGGCCAGGTTTTTAAAATTAATTCTTATAGGCCTCTCTCCCACTCTGCACCTACCCAATACCAGCTACTCTGCTATACACCGAGCTCCCATTTTCTAATTATTACAAAAGTGAGAGGTAGGCATTTTTTGTTTGTTTTTGAGACAGAGTCTTGCTCTGTCGCCCAGGCTGGAGTGCAGTGGCACGATCTCGACTCACTGCAACCTCTGCCTCCCGGGTTCAAGCAATTCTCCTGTCTCAGCCTCCCGAGTAGCTGGGACTATAGGCGCCCGCCACCACGCCCGACTAATTTTTTGTATTTTTGGTAGAGACGAGGTTTCACCATGTTAGCCAGGATAGTCTCGATCTCCTGACCTTGTGATCCACCCTCCTTGGCCTCCCAAAGGGCTGGGATTACAGGCGTGAGCCAACGCGCCAGGCCGAGGTGGGCATTATTATTCCTATTTTACATTTCAGGAAACTGAGCATTCTAAGAGGAAAGGTTTCTTGCCCACACAGCTTGAAAATGGTGAGGGCGAGATTCAAACTTAGGCCTGTCTAGTCCAAAGCCCAGGTTCTTGCCATGAGGCTGCACTGCCTCAAGATTCCACCCAGAGAAGTCAGAGACAGACAAGTCTGAAGGCCAATCATCTCATCTGTGGTCCTTCATAATTACTACCCAAAGCAAAGAGAAGAAAGAAACAGCAAGGGCAGAATGAGGTTGGAGATTCAATTCCAGTGACTTGATTTTATGGTGGCTTCCATTCTTCTTTCCTTTTTTCTTTTTGAGATGGGGAATTGCTCTGTCACCCAGGCTGGAGTGCAGTGGCGTGATCTCAGCTCACTGCAACCTCCTGCCTCCCGGGTTCAAGCGATTCTCCTACCTCAGCCTCCTAAGTAGCTGGGCTTACAGGCGCCCGCCACCATGCCCAGCTAATTTTGTATTTTTAGTAGAGACGGGGTTTCACCATGTTGGCCAGGCTGGTCTCGAACTCCTGACCTCAAGAGATCCACCCACCTTGGCCTCCCAAAGTGCTGGGATTACAGGCGTGAACTACAGCACCTGGCCCATTCTTTTCTAATGGCATTCAGGAAAGGAGGCAAAGTGATCTCATGCAGCAGGGATCCTATGCAGGTCCCAGCTTTGTTACTTTCTAGCTGTGTGACTTTGGGGAAGCCTTCTACCCTCTCTGGGCCTGCTTCCCCTCTGGGTAACTGGAGTGGTGGTAGCTGGATTTTCTGTTTTTCTCCTAGGGGAGCGTGTTAGCATTACTAATGGGGCTTTAAAGAGTATGTATGAGCGACCGGGCACACACACACACACACGCATGTGTGCGCACATGCACGCCCGGGTACACACACACACACAGGCCCAGGCAAACACACGTGCGCGCACACTCCTGGGCACACACACATGCTGCAGCCTCAGTCTTACAAAGTCTGATCCTACAGGGTGGGGACAGGGTTCTGACGTCTGTATTAAGAAACACCAGGTTCCAGGGTCTGAAAGACCTGCCTTTCCCGGAAATTGCTTATCCACAAGGTGTGACTACAAACATTACTGATTGTTTAACAAACCTGGAAGAGATGATCACGTGACCACTGTTTCCTCAGAGATGCAAGAGGCCAGATAACGGCAATGGTGCTAGGCTCTGCGGAAACCTCTGCAGGATTTGTATTGTTTGTCAAGGTTCACTTGAAATAGGAATTTAAGGTATCTGGGCCAGGCACGGTGGCTCATGCCTGTAATCCCAGCACTTTGGGAGGCAGGTGAGCCACGAGGTCAGGAGCTCAAAACCAGCCTGGCCAACATGGTGAAACCCCACCTCTACTAAAAATACAAAAAACTAGCTGGGCGTAGTTGCGGGTGCCTGTAATCCCAGCTACTAGGGAGGCTGAGGCAGGAGAATTGCTTGAACCCGGGAGATGGAGGTTGCAGTGGGCTGAGATCGTGCCACTGCACACCAGCCCCGGCGACAGAGTGAGACTCTGTCTCAAAAAAAAAAAAAAAAAAAAAAAATATATATATATATATATATATATATCTGATTTTTGTATTTGACCCAAGAGGCAAGCTGAGGATCAAATGAATGGGCCCGGCACCTTTGAAGTGCTAAACATGGCTCTTTATGGAAGGAATTCCAGAGATGTTTTGGGCAGTGGGAGAATTGCTAGAAGGGCACGGGCCTCAAAGAGGCCTGCACTGAAGGTCAGTCCTCCTACAAGGACATGTAAACTCCATCCCAGCCTGTGTTCCAACTGACCCCTAGCCCTGCTGGGCTGTTGCACCCTGTTCCTCAGCCCCTCTCTAAGGGACAGGTTTTCTCATCTTACAAGGGGATGCTGGGCAGACTCCTCAGGTGATCTGTGCCTGGCAGAACCGGGTACAACAGGGTGGCCACCTCTTCTGCTTCCCCAGTGTTTCCCAGGACCCAAGACTCTCTCTGTGAGGTCCGCAGGGCAGAGGCATAAGCCATTCTTCTTTTTTTTTCTTTTAAAGTCAGGGTCTCAACTCTGTTGCCCAGGCCGGAGTGCAGTAGTGTGGTCATAACTCACTGTAGCCTTGACCTCCTGGGCTCAGGCGATCTTCCTGCCTCAGCCTCCCAAGTAGCTAGGACTATAGGCACGAGCCACTGCATATGGCTAATTTTTAAAAATTATTTTTTAGTAGACATGGGGTTTCACTACGTTGCCCAGGTTGGTCTCAAACTCCTGGCCTCAAGAGATCTTCCTGCCTCGGCCTCCCAAAGCTCTGGGATTATAGGCGTGAGCCACTGCTCCAGCCTGAGCCAGTCTTTAAGATATTATCCCAGGTTGTTGGGGCTCTACCGTTTGACTTTGAGAATCAGCTGCATAGTCTGACTTTAAGAACCAACTGTTCACTTTGATACAGAAAGGTACAGAGATACCAGGGCAGAAGGCCAATTATATGTGGAACTATCTGGCTCTTTGCCAAACACCTGGATCCCAGACCTGGGTCTGCTCCACCACCCCAGTGGCCACATGGCCAAGAGGCAGACAGAGACATGTGGTCTGAATGATTCTAAACCCTTGGCAACAAACAGATCAGATTACTCCTTCCTCTAGCCACCATTTCCCTCTTTACAAAGTTGACGTGTCATTTCTAAACTTACCACATTTCTCTACGAGCTTCAGGGGAAAAAGGATAAAAATAGTCAGCCAATTCCTTATCATGTTTCTCGATTTCTCAGAACTAGGAAGAAAAACAGCAAGAGAGAAGTTCAGGGGAATGTTGAATCAGCTCAGCTCCCTGTAGACAATCTGCCCTCTGGAGCATGGATGGCTCATAAAGGACCGCCACCTGACAGCTGTGACCTCAGGGCTTTGCATCACAGCCTCAGAGGGACACCCTAGAGAGGACTTATCTTTCTTTCATATACAGGGGAAACGGGCTCCGAGCAGACAAATGGGTTGTGTAAAGTGCCCCCCTGAGGAAGTGAACAAAGACCAGAATTTTTCCCTCTTCAATTGCTTTTTGCAAAAACTTAGTTAGCAGAAAGAAATAATGCAATTTTACTGGCTTGAGATTCTTTTTCTCCAAAAGTTGTTAAAACTGTGGTCAGATATTTGACATTGTGAACCTATAAACCTCAAGGAAATTAATTTCCTTTCCTGTCCTGGGATAAGAGTCTAAGGGCTGATGACACCAACTGACCCTTAAGACTTAAGAAAACATTTTTTTTAAATATACATATTTAAATTTTTTTTTTTTTTTTTGAGACAGTCTTGCTCTGTTGCCCAGGCTGGAGTGCAGTGGTGTGAACTCAGTTCACTGAAACCTCCACCCCCTGGGTTCAAGCAATTCTTGTGCCTCAGCCTCCTGAGTAGCTGGGATTACAGGTGCCCTCCACCATGCCCGGCTAACTTGTATTTTTAGTAGAGATGGGGTTTCGCCATGTTGGCCAGGCTGGTCTCAAACTCCTGACCTCGAGTGATCCGCCCGCCTCAGCCTCCCAAAGTGCTGGGGTTACATGTGTGAGTCACCATGCCTGTCAAGACTTTATTTGACAAGTGTCACCATTCCAGGACTGGCTGGGGTCATTCACAAGGAGGACTCGGGGAGGGATGAGCCCCAGAGCAACTCCTTGGTTTAGTGTGGAAGATGGGGAGCTGCATTCCTGTAAACCCAACACACAGCAGGTGAACAGTGGGTCAAGAGCAGGCAGGCCGGCATGGATTTCTGTAGCTTGGTCTCTGTGCTGCCTCAGTACACAGTCTCGCGGGCCTCCTGCAAACTGTGGGGAGCTCTGGGTAAGGTCTGTGTGGAGACATCCCTGTTCCCACTCTGATTTCAGTTTCCCCAAGGCCTCCAGCATCTCCGGACATCTCCCTTACACACTCCTCAAGAAGTCTCCCTGGCTGCTCCAGCTGTCTGACCTCTGTTGGCCCGTCTCCTCCAGGGTTCTCTCTTTGCCTGCTGCAGGTCTGCCTCATCTGAGACCCTTCTCACCGGCCGGGAATGACCCCGTACCCACTCTCTGGCCTCCTCTAGGGGCCTTGCTCTTGGCGCTGAATCCCTGTGCTCTGTCCCTTGACCTTGGAGGAATTGCCCTCCTGCGTGTATGGAATGACCACAGGCCTCCCTCTCACTCTTGCTGCTCTCCGCTCCTCACACCTGCCCTGTGGCCTCAAGTTCAGGATTCAGTTTGTTGCCCATGACAGAGTCTGGTTTTTCTCCAGAAATTAGATGCAGAATCAGGCCTAACCAGCTTCTCAAACTCACAGACTTGGTCAGCAAACATTCCCAAGCCTCAAAGGCTGAGACCCCTGGAGGAACGATGCCAGCAGAGACAAAACGACATTGAGAGTTAAGTCAATTAAAATGTTAAAAAACATCAGATTAGGCTGAGCGCAGTGGCTCGTGCGTGTAATTCCAGCACTTTGGGAGGCCGAGGCGGTTGGATCACTTGAAGTCAGGAGTTCGAGACCAGCCTGGCCAACATGGTGAATCCCCGTCTCTACTAAAAATACAAAAATTAGCCAGGCATGGTGGCATGTGCCTCTAGTCCCAGCTACTCAGGAGGCTGAGGCAGGAGAATCGCTTGAACCCGGGAGGTGGAGGTTGCAGTGAGCTGAGATTGCACCATTGCACTCCAGCCTGGGTGATAAGAGTGAAACTCCTTCTCAAATTAAAAAAAAAAAAATTTGATAATTACATACAACTAGTGGCTTGTGAAAGCTACAAGATAGAAATGAAGTATCTCCTGACAATGGGCTCTGTCTGGCGTGCCCTTCCTATGTAAGTTCTAACTATTGTCCAGGCCTCATTCAGATGTCACATGTTTCAAGAAGGCTTCTCACCCATTCAGTCCCTTCCCAGGAGCAACCTGGGGCTAGGGGTCTAGTGTGGCAGCTCCTGTCTGCCAGGTATGAGTTGGTCCTGTCCTCTGTTCTACGACCTGGAACTCCCTGGGTCTCCTGCTTTTGGAGAGGGCACACAAATAGTGGCAAGGGCTGTGTGCACTGGAGACAGGCTTGACCTATTTATTACTTATGTGACCTCGTGGTGCCAAACAGGGACGGTGGTAACTACCTCACAGGACTTAAATGAGGAGATGTAAAGCACGCATTGTCAAGTGGGACTAAAATTGGCTGGGGGTAGGCTGGGCGCGGTGGCTCACGCCTGTCATCCCAGCACTTTGGGAGGCCGAGGTGAGCGCATCACCTGAGGTCAGGAGTTCGAGACCAGCCTGGCCAACATGGTGAATCCCCATCTCTACTAAAAATACAAAAATTAGCTGGGCATGGTGGCTCAGGCCTGTAGTCCCAGCTACTCGGAAGGCTGAGGTAGGAGAATCGCTTGAACCCCGGAGGCGGAGGTTGCAGTGAGCCGAGATCGCGCCACTGCACTCCAGCCTGGATGACAGAGGCTGCAGACTCCATCTCAAAAAAAAAAAAAAAAAAAAAAAATTGGCTTGGGGTGGTAGTGAAGAAATCTAGCTATTACAATGGTTTGTGGCCACATAAACAAATACATAGCGTACTAGTAGTATTAAATTTTATGGGAGGGGGTGGGTAGGAATAACGAGGTTGAGAAACAAGGATATAAAGTGGTTACCTCTGTTGCTTAGGGCGCCTAGCGAGCTCTCACAAAACACAGTAATCCTCAATGTTACTGGAAGAGGCAGAGCTCAGGAGTCCTCCCTTCGCCCAGTGTGAAAACCCGGAGGGGAGGATGGGGTCTCGTGCTGCTCAGTCCCCCGGGGCCCCGCACTCCGCACGTCAACCGGCGCTCTCGCAATGGTTCTCTCAGCGTCTCCAAAGCAATCTGCAAATTCCCCAACCCAGACCCAGGCGGCAACTGAGCAGAAGGTAAGGGGCTGGGAACGGCACCCACCCCGGCAGCCCGCTGTCCCTGCCTCGGCTGACCACCGCTCGGGCCCTTCCACCCGGGGGTTGTCCCGTGTCGCGAGGCCAGCACTGGTGGCGGGGAACGGAGCCCGCCGCGGCTGAGGGCGCTGGACCCCCGGCAGGCTGCCTCGCTGACCTGCTGTGCCTCAAGGGGCCCGCCTGGGAAACAGGGGAGGCCGCGCCCGCTCTCACCTGAGCGCCCCCAGGCTCGAGGAACCGCCCTCACGGGACGCATGAGCCTCGCCAGGTGCCGGTCAGGAATGCACCGCGTTCCCCGGCCCGGCTAGACTTTGGGAGAGGCGGGTCCGCTGTCACCTGACCTCCGCCGCCTGACTCGTGGGGCCGGATCTCGGCGAGATGAGCTCTGGGAGTTGTAGTTTCCGCGCGTCTTAGACGGACAGAGCGCAGCTGGGTCGGGCCGGGGCGCAGGGATCGGGGCTCCGGCGTGAGGGAAGATGAGGTCCGCTGCCAGGGACACAGAGGCTCTTGGAGCAGCCAGCGCCTCCCGGCTCCTTTCGTGAGCGAAGCTCAGACCGCCCTCCACTGGGCGGAAATCAGAGCCCGTGGGGCGGGGCCCCCTTTAGGTCCCGCCTTCCGCCGCCTCTCCGCCTATAGCCGGGGCCCGCCGCGAGGGTTGCGTGAAGCTCGCCTTCCCCGGCCAGTGGGAAGACAAGAAGCCTCCATGTTGGGTGTGGCTGAAAGATTGGCAGGCGACTCCCCGCCCCTGCCCCGCCCCCCTGGGCGAAGAGCGCGGACTTGTGGGGCCGCTGGCTGCAGACTGGAGCTACGCGGGTCAGGGAGATGATGGCTGCGCCGCCGATCACCCTCGGCATTGACCTGGGCACCACATCTGTGAAGGCAGCTCTGCTGAGGGCCGCGCCCGACGACCCATCCGGGTTCGCAGTGCTGGCAAGCTGTGCCCGCGCTGCGCGGGCAGAGGCGGCGGTCGAGAGCGCGGTGGCCGGGCCCCAGGTGAGTTGGACCCCCGGGGCCGCGCGGCCTCCAGGAGCCTCCTGACCACCCTCTTCCACCCCAGGAGGCCTCCCTGACAGCCCTTCCCGCAATGAAGTCTCTATTCCAGCTTGTCCCCAGCTTCTCCAGGGGCCCTTCTGCCTGCAGCAGCTGTGCTCATGATCCCTTAGGTCTGGTCCCAGAATCCTTCCCACCTGCTAGGACCGATCCCCCCGCCCCCTCCCCGACTCTCTGGCTTCCTCTGGGGGCCTTGCGCTTGGCGCTGGATCCCTGTGCTCTCTGTCCCCTGACCTTGGAGGAACTGATCTCTTGTGTGTATGGAATGACCACAGGCCTCCCTTTCACTCTTGCTGCTCTCCGCTCCTCACACCTGCCCAGTGACCTCAAGTTCAGGATTCAGTTTGTTGCCCAGGGCAGAGTCTGGGTTTTCCTCCGGAAATCAGATGTCAAATCAGGCCTAACTGGCTCCTGGCTCATTCCACAGAAGCAGAATGCGCACCAAGAAACCTTTGGTCAGCCGGGCGCGGTGGCTCACGCCTGTAATCCCAGCGCTTTGGGAGGCCGAGGCGGGCGGATCACGAGGTCAGAAGATCAAGACCATTCTGGCTAACACGGTGAAACCCCGTCTGTACTAAAAATACAAAAAATTAGCCGGGCGTGGTGGCGGGCGCCTGTAGTCCCAGCTACTCGGGAGGCTGAGGCAGGAGAATGGCGTGAACCCGGGAGGCGGAGCTTGCAGTGAGTCGAGATCGCGCCACTGCACTCCAGCCTGGGTGACAGAGCGAGACTCCGTCTCAAAAAAAAAAAAAAAAAAAAACCAGAAAACAAAAAACAAACAAAAAAAAGTAGCCGGTGGCGCGTGCCTGTGATGCCAGCTACTCAGGAGGCTGAGGCAAGAAAATCGGTTGAACCGCGGAGGCGGAGGTTGCGGTGAGCCGAGATCGTGCCATTGCACTCCAGCCTGGGCAACAAGAGCAAAACTCTGTCTCAGAAAAAAAAAAAAAAAAAAAAGAAACTCTGGTCAGCCAAAGACCCCCAGCCTCAAAGGCCGAGACATCCTGCAGGAAAGACATCTTGAGAGCATATAGACATTTTTTAAAAACTCTTAAAAATTTGTTTTTAAAGAGGGTGAGGTTGATAAGTATCCACTACAATTACTGGCTTGTGAAAGCTACAAGGTAGAAATGGACAATTTCAGGATCGTGGGCTCTGTCGGAGATGTAGGTGGGTTCAGAAAAGATGTTAATCTTCAGAGCTGGATCCCGTTAATTCCCTAAAAAGGAAAAGTGAACTGTGTTCAGTTAATTGAGGATAGAAATTAATAGCAAGGGGCTTTCTGTGTAACCTCACATGACTTTTTCCTGGGTCTCAGCTTGTTCTCTGAGTTGAAATAGGCAGCCTCTAAGGCCCCTTTCAGCCACACACCTTGGTTTTCTGAGCCAAGATCCACTCCCAAGAGCTTTCTTTTCCTTTTTCTTTCTTTCCTTCCTTCTTTCCTTTCTTCCTTCCTTCCCTTCCTTCCCTTCCTTCCCTTCCTTCCTTCCTTCCTTCCTTCCTTCCTTCCTTCCTTCCTTCCTTCCTTCTTTCCTTTCTTTCCTTTCTTTCCTTTCTCTTTCTTACCAAGTCTCGCTCTGTTGCCCAGGCTGGAGTGCAGTGGCGTGATCTGGGCTCACTGCAACCTCCGCCACCCGGATTCAAGCGATTCTCCTGCTTCAGCCTCCCGAGTAGCTGGGACTACAGGTGTGAGCCACCGCGCCCGGCTACTTTTTGTATTTTTAGTAGAGACAGGGTTTCGCCATGTTCGCCAGGCTGGTCTTGAACTCCTGACCTCAAGTGATCCGCCCACTTCAGCCTCCCAAAGTGCTAGGATTACAGTTGTGAGTCACTGCGCCTGGCTGAGCTTTGTTTTTCACAAGCTCTTGCCACATACATGGACTCGGTTGTTTAGGGTTCAGAGCCCATTTGGCTCAGAAGCATTTCTGAGGATAGAGATTTCAGGAGCACTTTGTATCTACATAGAAGCTTTCAAGATTAGTTTGGTTGGGACATTAGGGCATATTAAAAGGATTCTTACTTAAAGGACTATGAATTGGAGGCAAAGTTGGCTCTGACCCTGGTGGGGTGAGCAGGAGAGCTGGCATTAGGGGAGAGTAGGCTCAGAAAGTGCCAGTTTCTCTTGAAATAGAGCACTTTTTTTTTTTTTTTTTTGAGACAGGGTCTCGCTCTGTCACCCAGGCTGGAGTGCAGTGGTGCAATCTCTGCTCACTGAAACCTCTGCCTCCCGGGTTCAAGTGATTTTCGTGCCTCAGTTTCCCGAGTAGCTGGGATTACAGGTGTGCGCCACCATGCTTGGAGAATTTTTTTGTGTTTTTAGTAGAGATGGGGTTTCACCATGTTGGCAAGGCTGGTCTCAAACTCCTGACCTCAACTGATCTGCCTGCCTCGGTTTCCCAAAGTGCTGGGATTATAGGTGTGAGCCGCTGCGCCCAGCATGGCCACTTTTTTTTTTTTTTTTTAATGGATCATTCTTGGGTGTTTCTCGCAGAGGGGGATTTGGCAGGGTCATAGGACAATAGTGGAGGGAAGGTCAGCAGATAAACAAGTGAACAAAGGTCTCTGGTTTTCCTAGGCAGAGGACCCTGCAGCCTTCCGCAGTGTTTGTGTCCCTGGGTACTTGAGATTAGGGAGTGGTGATGACTCTTAACGAGCATGCTGCCTTCAAGCATCTGTTTAACAAAGCACATCTTGCACCACCCTTAATCCATTTAACCCTGAGTGGACACAGCACATGTTTCAGAGAGCACAGGGTTGGGGGTAAGGTCACAGATCAACAGGATCCCAAGGCAGAAGAATTTTTCTTAGTACAGAACAAAATGAAAAGTCTCCCATGTCTACTTCTTTCTACACAGACACGGCAGCCATCCGATTTCTCAATCTTTTCCCCACCTTTCCCCCTTTTCTATTCCACAAAACTGCCATTGTCATCATGGCCCGTTCTCAATGAGCTGTTGGGTACACCACCCAGACGGGGTGGTGGCCGGGCAGAGGGGCTCCTCACTTCCCAGTAGGGGCGGCAGCATGGGCACTTCTTGAAAACTTTTCTGCCCTCCGTCCCCAGCTTTCAGCAGGCTGTTCTGCACTTACAGGCTCACCCAGTGTGCCACACCTATCTAATGAAGTGCTTAGCGGAGGCCAGTCATTAACCCCCCCACGCCACATATGAATCGTGCTCTGGGACAAACAGCACTGCTGTGAGTTAGTCTATATAGCAGGGTTTCTCAACCTTGGTGCTGCTGACATTTTGGGCTGCATAGTTTTTGTTGTGTGAGGGGTGTCCTGCATGTTGTAGAATGTTTAGCAACATCTCTGGCCCACTAGATGCCAGCCATGCTTGCCCCTCTTCCCCAGATGTGACAACCAAAAATGTCTCCATGTTGCCAAATGTTCCCTAGGTGACAAAACCACCCCGAGTAGGAACCAGTGATCTATAGTCATATCTGTGGCCGGGCGCGGTGGCTCTTGCCTGTAATCCCAGCACTTTGGGAGGCCGAGGTGGGTGGATCACTTGAGGTCAGGAGTTCGAGACCAGCCTGGCCAACATGGCGAAACCCTGTCTCTACTACAAAATACAAAAATTAGCCGGGCGTGGTGATGCGTGCTTGTAATCCCAGCTACTTGGGAGGCTGAGGCAGGAGAATCGCTTGAACTCGGGAGGCAGAGGTTGCAGTGAGCCCAGATCATACCACTGCACTCCAGCCTGGGCAACAGAGTAAGACTCTGTCTCCAAAAAAAAAAAAAAAAAAAGTAATATCTGCTGGCTGTGTTCTTTCCTCAAGTTCATACTTTTCACTCATAAGTATTAGCTATACCAGGGTCAAGCTTGGCAGCTGTGCAGACAATCAGTTTTTGGTATTTGCCCATTTAAAATACAAGGTTTTCGAGGGCAGTTCTGTGACCCTTTCACAGTTTATATTTATTTTTCCTCTCTGGGCGTCAGTTTCCTCCGCTGTAAAAAGAGGCCTGAGGAGTAGGATTTAATGAGCTTCTAAGTACTGTGTGCAAGTCTAAAGCTCGAGGATTCGACGTGGATGTAGACCAACTGATATTCTGAGCCAAGGCGTGGGTGCAATGTCTATTCCTGTTACACTGGGGGTCTGTCCAAGAGCTACTCCCTAATCACACCCACCCCTAAAACTGTTTCTAACTGCTGAACCCTGCCTCCTTGTCTTTACCACATCCAGCCTGCTTACTTCTTCCCGTGTCTCCACCCACACAACTCACGCACCCACTCACCCTGGGCCCATTTGAAACAGCAGCTCTGTCCTGGGATGACACACCACCCCATGGCCATGTGGAGTCTCACTGTGTTGCTGAGGCTGGTCTCAAAGTTCTGGGATCAAGTGATCTCCTGCTTCAACCTTCCCAGTAGCTGAGATTATAGGCGTGAGCCACTGCGCCCAGCTGGGAGGACTCTTTAAACTAGCTCTGTCCAGTAGAAATATGACCTGCAGGCCAGGCGTGGTGGCTCACGCCTGTAATCCTAGCACTTTGGGAGGCCGAGGCGGGCGAATCACGAGGTCAAGAGATCGAGACCATCCTAGCCAACATGGTGAAACCCCGTCTCCACTAAAAATACAAAAATTAGCTGGGTATGGTGGCGCGCGCCTATAGTCCCAGGTACTTGGGAGGCTGAGGCAGGAGAATTGCATGAACCTGGGAGGCAGACGATGCAGTGAGCTGAGATCACACCACTGCACTCCAACCTGGTGACAGCGAGATTCCGTCTCAAAAAAAAAGAAATGTAACCTACAAATGGAGCCAGGCGTGGCCTTTTCAATTTTCTAGCAACCCTATTAAAATAAAGGAAACAAGTGAAATTAATTTTAATTGCATATTTTATTTAACCCAGTGTATCCAACACATTATCATTTTGATGTGTGATAATCAAGGCTGGGTGCGGTGGCTCACACCTGTAATCCCAGCACTTTGGGAGGCCGAGGTGGGTGAATCCCTGAGGCCAGGAGTTTGAGACCAGCCTGGCCAACGTGGCGAAACCATGTCTCTACTAAAAATACAAAAATTAGCCCAGCGTGGTGGTGTGAGCCTGTAATCCCAGCTACTCCGGAGGCTAAGGCAGGAGAATCACTTGAACCTGGGAGGCGGAGGTTGCAGTGAGCCAAGATTATGCCACTGCACTCTAGCCTGGGCAACAGAGAGAGACTCTATCGCTAAAAAAAAAAAAAAAAAAAAAGTATTAAATGAGATAGTGTATATTTTTTGTCATACTAAATTGTAGTCCGGTGCGTGTTTTACATTTACATCTCAATTCAGACTAGCCACAAGTGGCTAACGATTTCAGTATTGGACAGTGAGGGTCTAAACAAATGTCTATTCCCAGAACCCTTCTTCCTGCCCCCCACCCCCATGTCCCCACCCTGCTCTTCTTTCCTCCCTCTGGTGATCCTGCGTAGCCACCTGGCTCCTCTGTGCCTCTTGTCTTCCACTTCCTCTTGGCTGTGGCCTCTCTCGCATGTAGAATCCTTGTTGAGCTCTGGGGCTGCTCCCTAGGAAAAGGCTGTGCTTCCCCTGTACTCCTTGCCCCATCCTACCCCTCCTCTCCTCCCTTCTTTCTCTTCTTTGTTCCTGCTTGTTAGGAGCCAAGAGCTGCCCCTGACCAAGGCCGCAGGCTGACAGGGGCAAGTGAGAGGTTTTCCGAGGAGGGGAAGACGCCACTCCCGGGAGGGAAGCAAGACGTCTGAGAACTCAGCCTTCAGATGCCTTTCTAAGACCTTAGCTTTGCTAGTTCCTCAAAGAGCTGACATTTATTGAGAGCTGAGCCACAACTCTCTTCCCCTTCTTCTCTTCTGAACTTTCTGTGGATTCCTCTAGTTGGTTTTTTTGAGATGGAGTCTCACTTTGTCACCCAGGCTGGAGTGCCGTGGCGCGATCTCGGCTCACCGCAACCTCCGCCTCCCAGATTCAACCGATTCTCCTGCCTCAGCCTCCTGAGTAGCTGGGATTACAGGTGCATGCCACCATACCCAGCTAATTTTTTGTATTTTTAGTAGAGACGGGGTTTCATCATGTTGTTTGGCTAGGCTGGTCTCGAACTCCTGACCTCAGGTGATCCACCCACCTTGGCCTCCCAAAGTGCTGGGATTATAGGCTTGAGCCACCAGTGCCTGACCTTATTTCTTCTATTTATAGCACAGAGAATGCTGTTCTCAGCTGAGTCTGACCCCAGTGGAGGGCAGGCCCAGGCAGTTTGCTGCAACTCACCTGCAGCAGTGCCTCAACTGTGAAGTTAGGGAGTGGATGCTGCCCACTGCATTCCTCCTCCAGGACATCCCGGGAGACCTGCGCCCCTCCCCCTGCCTGTGTGTCTGCCCCTGCCCATGTGTTCTCTTTTGCTTCCAGGGGCGGGAGCAGGATGTGAGTAGAATCCTCCAAGCCCTACACGAGTGCCTTGCTGCCCTTCCCCGACCCCAGCTCCGGAGCGTCGTGGGCATCGGGGTGTCGGGCCAGATGCATGGAGTCGTGTTTTGGAAAACAGGCCAAGGTATGCGGGGCTCGGGGATGCTCTCAGGCTAGTAGCAGTCACTTCCAGAACTAGAGCAGTGCTGTGCGGGGCTTTCTGTGAAGGGTCGGGTTATCCTGCAGTGGGAATAGGGTCTTGTTTCTTGGAGTGGACGAACACGTGCTGCCTCCTGCGTGGGTGAGCATTCTGTACCAATGTTAGGTGAACAAGGGAACTGCCCACTCCCACATCATCAGCACGTTATCCACGAACAGGCAGAGGGAACTGCCCACTCCCACATCATCAGCACGTTATCCACGAACAGGCAGAGGGAAGAGAGTGTTTTCTCGGATTCTCCTGAAGGATTCAGCAGAGTGCATTTTCCATAGCTTTCTCTTTACCATGTCAGTGTCTCAGAACATTAGTGCAGACAACCGAGAGACTGGCTGTAGCTGCAGGAGATGACAGGACACGGAGGGCATGCTTTTGAATTGGGGCACATTTGTCGTTGTTTGCATATTTGTGATTTTGAAAATTCCAGGGCATATCTTTTTTTTTTTTTTTTTAAGGTGGAGTTTCACTCTTGTTACCCAGGCTGGAGTGCAATGGTGCAAACTCAGCTCACTGCAACCTCTGCCTCCCGAGTTCAAGTGATCTTCCTGCCTCAGCCTCCAGAGTAGCTGGGACTACAGGTGCCTGCCACCACGCCCAGCTAATTTTTGTATTTTTAGTAGAAACGGGGTTTCACCATGTTGGCCAGGCTGGTCTCGAACTCCTGACCTCAAATGATCCACCCGCTTCAGCCTCCCAAAGTGCTGGGATTACAGGTGTGAGCCACCACGCCCGGCCGGCATATCCTTTTTATGGGCTCAGTTGCTAAGCATTTCTAGTTGGTTGTCTTATGAAGGTCTGCCACAGTGCGGAGGTGGGTAACCTGTTCTATTTGGCCTTGAGGAGGAGAACCTAAGACAGTAAAACCACAATGAGCACTTCACATGCCTGGTGCCTGGCTGAGGACATCAGTTGCATGATCTCGTCGGATATTCCCAACAACGTGGTGACATAGGTTACACTGTTGTCCCCATTGTGTGGATGAGAGGTTGAGGTTCAGAGAGGTTAGAATAATATGCTCAGGGTCATATTTCAGCAAGTGAACCCCACTTTTGAATCCAAGTCTGTCCGAGGAGCTTTTAAAGGCCTGGCAGGGTTGTTTTTGGTGGAGGACCAGAGCTGCAAGGGGACACAGTGGCTCAGTGAGAGACTTCCCAGCAGAATGCCCAAGGATGAGGCTCCTGCAGGAAGTTGGGAGCTCCCTGTTCTGGCAGGCATTAAAAAAACTTTTTAAGGCCGGGCATGGTGGCTCACACCTGTAAATCCCAACACTTTGGGAGGCCGAGGCAGGAGGAGTATTGCTTGGGGCCAAGAGTTCAAGACTAGCCTGGGCAACATAGTGGTACCCCATCTCTACAAAAGATGCAAAAATAAGTTGGGTGTGGTGCGACATGTTTGTAGTCCCAGCTACTTGGGAGGCTGAGGTGAGAGGATCACTGGAGCCCTGGAGGTTGAGGCTGCAGTGAGCTGTGATTGCGCCACTGCACTCCAGCATGGGCTACAGAGCAAGACCCTGTCTCAGAAAGCAACGACAACAACAAATCAAACTTTAAAAGAAATTATATTGGCCAGGCACAATGGCTCACGTCTGTAATCCCAGCACTTTGGGAGGCTGAGGCGGGCAGATCACGAGGTCAGGAATTAGAGACCAGCCTGGCCAACATGGTGAAACCCCATCTCTACTAAAAATACAAAAATTAGCTGGGTGTGGTGGTGTGTGCCTATAATCCCAGCTACTTGGGAGGCTAAGGCAGGAAACTCACTTGAACCCGGGAGGCAGAGGTTGCAGTGAGCCGAGATCGCGCCACTGCACTCCAACCTGGGTGACAGAACAAGACTTCGTCTCAAAAAAAAAAAAGAAAGAATGAAAGATTTAATTTAGACAAACAAACATAGGGAGAATAGTACTGTGAACAGCATATACCCATCACTCAGCTTCAACAAAATCAACATTTTACTACAGATCAACATTTTAAGCAGAAGATGGACGGCTACTTCGGGGGGCTGTAGTTATGAGGATTTCAACATTGGATTCATCCCTTTCTACATGGAGAGTCGGCAATTTAGAGTGCCCTGAAGTGCACGGTGACCCGCCTGTCAGTGGGACTGGCATTTGGTGATGCACCGTTTAATCACTCCCAGGATGGGGCTGGGCAATCGTAGGAGCTGATGCAGGCTCTTCCTCCTCCCCTTCCTCCCTCCTGTCCGCCTATCATCAGGCCCGTTGGGGCCGTGGGAGCTGCTTGGCACCGAGCAGTGGCGGGAGCAGAAGGCGATTAGGGTGTCAAGGCTAACCTCTCAGAGGGAGTCTAGGTTGTAAAAGCTTTTAAAACTCCTTAATTTTGCATTAATGAGAATAAATGTCCTTTTAATACTAAAACCCTTCCCAAAGAGGACAGCAGAGAGCTGATGATTGTGATCCGGTCACATGCCTTCCTTTCTGCCTGTCTCCTGGGCTCTCTAACAACCACACAAACCATCAGCCACATCGTTGGAAAGAGCTGCTTAATATTTTATTGAGCCAGCCCACATGCCTTCTGGGATTGTTTTTCTGTTTCTGGGAAGGAGGAAAGCCACAGTGTGGTGATGGTGATACCTGCTTAGTGAAGTCAAGTGAAATCACATTTGGGATCCAGTCTTGTCGATTTTAATGGCAGCCTTAATTCACTTTGGTTTTCCTACCTACAACCTATAAAGCGCTTTGCTAGGCCCTGGGGGAGAGATAGAAATGAAGGAATGCAGCCTCTACCTTCCAAAACACAGTCAACACAGATGGGCAGGAGTAACTTGAGCAGAGAGCTAAGTGCTTCAGTGAGGGCACCCGGAGCGAGCTAGAGGGGAGGAGACGGAGTGATTAGTGTCTTCTGAAAGGCCTGTGGTTACGCCGGTTTCCAAACTCCATTTTCAGGCTCAGTAAACACAGAAGAGCAACCAGGATCATCAAAGAAAGCTAAAAGGCGAGCAGCAGACAGGGAGAAAATATCTGGTAGTGAATAGTGGACAAAGGACAGGTCAGCACGTGTAAAGAACCAGTAACTAAGAGAGAACAAGCAGCTCTGTGGAAAAACGGGTGAAGGATACCGATAGGTTATTCCTGGAAGAGGAAATACCAATGGCTGATAAACATCTGGAAAGATGTTCAGCATTGTTAGTCATTAGAGCAGTGCGGATGAAAACAACAAAGCATCTTCCACCCATTGGATGGTAAGAAATCAAAATGTTCAGTAATGTCGAGAGTTGGCAAAGGGAGTGGAAAACTGGTATTTTTTTTATTTTTTATTTTTTTTGAGATGGAGTCTTGCTCTTGTCACCCAGGCTGGAGTACAATGGAGCGATCTGGGCTCACTGCAACCTCTGCCTCCCAGATTCAAGTGATTCTCCTGCCTAAATTTCCCCTCCCAAGTAACTGTTACTACAGGCACCCGCCACCATGCCTGGCTATTTTTTTTTTTTTTTTGAGATGGAGTCTTGCTGTGTTGCCCAGGCTGGAGTGCAGTGGCGCAATCTCTGCTCACTGCAAGCTCTGCCTCCCAGGTTCACGCCATTCTCCTGCCTCAGCCTCCGGAGTAGCTGGGACTACTGGTACCCGCCATCACGCCCGGCTAATTTTTTTTTCGGTATTTTTAGCAGAGAAGGGGTTTCACCATGTTGGCCAGGCTGGCCTTGAACTCCTGACCTCAAGTGATCCACCCGCCTCAGCCTCCCAAAGTGCTGGGATTACAGGTGTGAGCCACTGCGCCCTATGAGCTAAGAGGTATTGAGGATACAAACAGAAGCACTAGCATCTAAATCATAGGAGACCAGAAAGGGAAAAATAAAAATGGAGAGGAGGAAATCTTTGTAGAAATAATGGAGAAAAATTTCCTATAATTGACAACATAAGATAGAACACCCCAGCCTGAAAGGGCCCATAGAATGTCAAAGGAGGAGATAAAGACAACCCCCAGCTAGATATATTCTAGTGAACTTTTAAGGATTTCAAAGACAGAATTCCAAAAGCTTGCAGAGCAAAAGATCAGATCCCATATGAAAGAATAAGGATCAGATTGACATTAGATTTTTTTCAACAGCAGCATTCTGTGTGAAAAGACAATGGAGTAGCATTTTTTTGTTTGTTTTGTTTTTCTGAGATGGAGCCTCACTCTGTTGCCCAGGCTGGAGTGCAGTGGTGCGATCTCAGCTCACTGCAACCTCCGCCTACTGGGTTCAAGCGATTCTCCTGCCTCAGCCTCCTGAGTAGCTGGGATTACAGGCACCCGCTACCACACCTGGCTAATTTTTGTATTTTTTGTAGAGATGGGGTTTCGCCATGTTGTCCAGGCTGGTCTCGAACTCCTGACCTCAGGTGATCCACCCACCTTGGCCTCCCGAAGTGCTGGGATTATAGGCGTGAGCCACCGCGCCTGACCAGGAGTAGTATTTTGATGACCTATTGCGGCACAACAAACTACCTCCAACCTAGTGACTGAAAGCAACAAGCATTTATCATCTCTCATGATTTTTTGGGTCAGGGGTTGGGCAGGGCTCAGCCCACTGCTGCTTCTGCATGGTGGTGGTGGAGGTTGCTTGTTAGTGTTCAACTGGTGGACAGTCTGGGGGGTCACGGTGGCTTTACTCAATGCCTGGTACCTTGGTGGGAAGGCTGGAGGCTGGGCTCACCTGGAAACGGTCTGCCGGCTGCTCTTTGCCTGTGGTCTCCTCAGCATGGCGGCCTCGGCGTAGTCGCACTTCTTACCTGAAGGCTGATTCCCCCAGAGAGACTGGTGTAAGAGGCTTGGGCGGGAGCTGCAGTACTTCTTATGACCTAGCCTTGGGAGTCCCAAGATGTGACTGCCTCCACATTCTCCTGGTCAAGCACGTCACCAAGGTGATTCTATATTCAAGGAAAGAGGATTCAGATGCCACCTCTTAATGGGAGGAGTAGTGAAGAATTTACAACAATCGACCACAAAAAGTGCTTTTAAGCATTGAAGGGAAGGAACTTAGAACCAGACTATTATAACTAATCAAACTGGCATTTAAAGATGGGAACATGAGAAATATTTGGTGGCATCCGGGCCTTCAGACACTGCCTGGAAAGACTGACACTGAAATTGGCCTTGGGAGAAATCACTGAATAAGGGCAGAGAAAAATCCAGAGGATGTCACAAGGCACAAATGAAAAAAATCTGACAGTCAGATGTTTTTAAAGTAAATTTGGATGTCTAAAAATCAATCAGGGCCAGGTGCGGTGGCTCATGCCTGTAATCCTAGCACTTTGGGAGGCTGAGGTGGGTGGATTGCCTGAGCTCAGGAGTTCGAGACCAGCCTGGGCAGCATGATGAAACCCTGTCTCTACTGAAAGTCCAAAAAATTAGCTGGGCGTGGTGGCGTGGGCCTGTAGTCTCAGCTACTCAGGAGGCTGAGGCAGGAGAATCGCTTGAACCTGGGAGATGGAGGTTGCAGTGAGCCGGGATTGTGCCACTGCATTCCAGCCTGGGGGACACAATGAGAATCTGTCTCAAAAAATTAAAATAAAATAAAATAAAATAAATAAAAATAAAACGCAATCAGCTAAGAACTAAGGAAAAGAGAAAATTTACTGGTAATCAAGTAGCAGGAAGCCTAGATAATGTCATGATGAGGGTTGGAGGGACAGAGACCAGGGGACTTGAGATTGTGCCAAACATCTTCTGAGATGTGGGGAGATATGATATCAACTTCAAAAAAGAATAAAAACAAACAGAGAAGTGGGGCAAACGGAGGGAGTATGTGACGTGCCCAGGGTCCCACAGTCATTATGTGGTAGAGCCAAGTACTAAAGCCAGTGCTATCAGGACCCACAGGTGCGCCAGGCTTTATCATGGGACGATTCGCACATATTTTGTCACTCACCAGCAGAGTAGTATCAAGGCCGCGCCATGCCTAGTCAGTTGCTCTTTTCTTCATTTTTGGTCATCTCTTTTGTTCCAGGCTGTAAATGGACAGAGGGAGGGGTTACCCCGGTGTTTGAGCCCCGAGCTGTTAGCCACCTGGTCACGTGGCAGGATGGCCGATGTAGCAGCGAATTCCTGGCCTCTCTGCCCCAGCCGAAGTCTCATCTCAGTGTGGCCACGGGCTTCGGCTGTGCAACCATCTTCTGGCTTTTGAAATATCGGTACGGGCAACTGCACTTTGACTCGGGTGCTGGGTTTCCGGGAGAATGAGAATAGGCCGGGGCTGCATCAGCATCACCCCGCCTGCTGGGCTGTGCCGCAGTGAGTGTGTCCTGGCAGGACAGGATGGAGCATGGCCTGGACCTCGATTGGGTCCAGAACCACGTCCTTTTGCAGAGGGCTCTCTATTGATTATCCAGTTCCCACCCAGATGGGGAAAGGAGGGAACAGAGAGGGCAAGTGACTTGCCGAGGGTCACGGGGAGAGTTCGCAGTGTGTTCAGGCCTGCGAGGCTGCTGAGGAGGCTGACGTCTGCTTTTCCAGACTTGACACTTCCTCCTCTCAGGCCCTTCCCCTGGGGCTGACTTAGGCTGGCTTTGCTTGGGGCAGCTGGGAAGTCCTAATCCCAGGGACCCAGCTGGACTTGAGCCATAGTATATGCGGTTGTGGCTGCCACCTGGCATGGCACAGCTGGTCCCTGCTGCTTGCAGCTAGGTGCGGCACATGCTTCCGAGTTCATGTTATACCGTGTTGGTTGTTTTTGGTATGAAAAACAGCCCAGAGTTCCTGAAGTCCTACGACGCAGCCGGTACCATCCACGACTATGTGGTTGCCATGCTGTGTGGCTTGCCAAGACCTCTGATGTCCGACCAGAATGCTGCCAGCTGGGGCTATTTCAACACGCAGAGCCAAAGCTGGAACGTAGAGACGTGAGTATCACATCCTTGCAGGCTGTTCCTTCTGCTCCAATCTGAAGGGCAACCCCAGAGCCAGTGCTTCAGAGGGTGCTTTCCCATCTGGGAGTGGTGGAGGGTTCCCGGAGGCCAGGATCAGGGTCCAGTGCCCCCGGCCTGTCCCAGTCACGGGGCATGGATGGGCCCAGTGTAAGCACAGCCCTGAGCCCTTGGGTAGGGGCCTCAGCCATGCTGTCCTGCTCCTCCACAGCCGCCCAGACCCCAGGTGGGCTCTCCCTTCTCTGTGACCATGAGCCCAGTCTGTAGGTTTCAGAGTACAGCTTTCACTCTTTAATACTTAAACTTAGAGAGCCAGGCACGGTGGCTCATGCCTGTAATCCCAGCACTTTGGGAGGCTGAGGCGGGTGAATCACCTGAGGTCAGGAGTTCGAGACCAGCCTGGGCAACATGGCGAAACCCCATCTCTACTAAAAATACAAAAATTAGCTGGGCGTGGTGGAGTGCGCCTGTAATCCCAGCTACTCTGGAGGCTGAGGCAGGAGAATCACTTGAACCTGGGAGGCGGAGGTTGCGGTGAGCCGAGATTGCACCACGGCACTCCAGCCTGGGGGACAGAGCGAGACTCTTGTCTCAAAAAAAAAAAAGAAAAAAGAAAAAAGAACTAGAGATAGTAGGCTTGAAGGATGCCTTTTAAGTTCTTTTTGAACAATCATTTGCCTTTTCAGGTACAGAAGTCCAGTGCCCTGTAAGTTCACTTCCTTCAGGGCCCAAATTCTGAGCTCTGAAATAAAACAAAAAGCACCTGGTAGTTCAGGTAAAGGACTTTCCAGCATGTTGTGTGAAGTTGACAGCTTCCCATTCACTAACCCTGAGTGACTAACACGTTTGATATTCAGGAGCCTGCTGCATTTGACTTTGGTTTGGGCTGTGCTCACCAACCATAATGGCGCCGAACCTCCGGCTGCCTCCCTTTGCAGAGGTTTTGAGCTCCCTTCAAACACGGGAGGCTGGACTTGATCACGGCTGCCTATGTTGTTTGTTTTCTTTCCTGGAAGGTGAATCCTAAGCTTATGAAAGCCAGTGTACTCTATTGACAAAGCCTAAGCTTATGGTTTTAAAAAAGCCAGAGAAGCTGCCTGTGAGGGCACTGAATTCTATCCCCACTTCGGCCATGTGTGTCCTATAGCACTTTCCCATGCAGAGTTTCCTGGAAACAAACAAACAACAACAAAAAAGGAAAGCAGCTGGGTGTGGTGGTGCAGGCCTGTAATCCCAGCTGCTTGGGAGGCTGAGGTGGGAGAATTGCTTGAGCCTGGGAGGTTGAGGTTACAGTGAGCAGTGATCACACCACTCCACTCCAGCCTGGGTAACAGAGCGAGACCCTGTCTCAAAAAAAGAAAGAAGGAGCCGGGTGTGGTGGCTCACGCCTGTAATCCCAGCACTTTGGGAGGCTGAAGCGGGTGAATGATGTGAGGTCAGGAGTTCGAGACCAGCCTGGCCAAGATGGCGAAACCCCGTCTCTACTAAAAATACAAAAATTAGCTGGGCATGGTGGTGTGCGCCTATAATCCCAGCTACTAGGGAGGCTGAGGCAGGAGAATTGCTTGAACCTGGGAGGTGGAGGTTGCAGTGAGCTGAGATGGTGCCACTGCACTCCAGCCTGGGCAACAGAGCAAGACTCCATCTCAAAAAAATAAATAAGTAAAAAAGAAAGAAAGAAGGAAAGAAGGAAGGAAGGAAGGAAGGGGAAGGGAAGGACAGAGTAGGGGAAAGGGAGGAAGGAAGGGAGGGAAGGAAGGTAGGAAGGGAGGAAAGGAGGGAAGAAAGGAAGGAAGGGAGGGAGGGAAGGAATGGAGAGAAGGAGGAAAGGAAGGGAGGGAAAGAGGGAAGGAGGAAAGAGAAGGGAGGGAGGGAGGAAAGGAATGGAGGGAGGGAGGGAAGGAATGGAGGGAGGGAGGGAAGGAAAGGAAGAAGGGAGGGAGGAATGGAGAGAAGGAAGGGAGGAAGGAAGGAAGGAAGGATCCCTTAAATTCCAGAAACCTAACTGTGGGTCCATGTGGGTGTCCACTTCTGTTTTACAGACTGAGGAGCTCGGGTTTTCCTGTCCACCTGCTCCCAGACATCGCCGAGCCTGGCAGTGTGGCGGGCAGAACTTCCCACATGTGGTTTGAAATCCCAAAGGGGACACAGGTGGGAGTGGCCCTGGGTGATTTACAGGCCTCTGTCTATTCCTGCATGGCCCAGAGGACAGATGCAGGTAAGTTTTTCTTTTGTTCTGTCCTCAGACTTACACTGTCGCCTGCCTCATAAGCACCAGCTCTGTGCGAGTCTGCAGGGCACACAGAGCTTAGCAGTCTTGGCATCCTGCTGGAGATCATTATTCTGTAAAGATGAAAAGCACCCTTGTCCTTGCAGGTAAAATCCTCTATTGAGGGAGCTTACAGGCCAGCAGGGCAAGTTCTGTCCCTGAGCACCAACCATCTGTGCTGACCCCCTCTGGGGCTGGGTGAGAGAAACAGCTCTTTCTAGCTTTCTGGTTTCTATGTGACTCCGGGCCCAAGAAAACAGATGAGCTGATGAGGATTTTGGTTACTGTGTTGGAAGTGATGTCAGATCTGATGAGAAGTGCAGGATAGGCTGGGCGCGGTGGCTCACGCCTGTAATCCCAGCACTTTGGGAGGCCGAGGCAGGCAGATCACGAGGTCAGGAGTTCAAGACCAGCCTGGCCAAGATGGTGAAACCCTGTCTCTACTAAAAATACCAAAATTAGCCAGGTGTGGTGGTGGGTGCCTGTAATCCCAGCTACTCAGGAGGCTGAGGCAGAGAATTGCTTGAACCCGGGAGGCGGAGGTTTCAGTGAGCTGAGATCACATCACTGCACTCCAGCCTGGCGACAGAGCGAGACTCCATCTCAAAACAAAACAAAACGGCCGGGCGCAGTGGCTCATGCCTGTAATCCCAGCACTTTGGGAGGCCGAGGCAGGTGGATCACGAGGTCAGGAGATCGAGACCATCCTGGCTAACACGGTGAAACCCCGTCTGTATTAAAAAAATAGAAAAAATTAGCCAGGCATAGTGATGGGCGCCTGTAGTCCCAGCTACTTGGGAGGCTGAGGCAGGAGAATGTTGTGAACCCGGAAGGCAGAGCTTGCAGTGAGCCGAGATCGTGCCACTGCACTCCAGCCTGGGCGACAGAGCAAGACTCTGTCTCAAAAAAAAAAAAAAGAAGTGCAGAATATTTTCTGTATTCATAGTAAGGGAATCATGGTGAGGTAGAGGCAGCTGTGTCTAGGGCAGGGATTGGCTCTTTTACTCTAAAGGGCAGAAAATATTTTCTGTAAATATTTTCGGCTTTGCGGATCATGCTGTCTCTGTTGTAACTGCTCAGCTGTGCTGTAGGAATTCAAAAGCAGCCATAGACGATATGTAAATGAGCGGGTGTAGCTGTGTTCCAATAAAACATTGTTCATAGACACTGAAATGGGAATGCTACATAATTTTCATGTGTCATGAAAAATTCTTCTTTTAATTTTTTTTCAACCATTTAAAAACATGAGAACGTGGGACGATATGGCGCTTGGCAGCGCTGGGAGGCTGGAGCCCAGGGCTCGTGGCCATGTTGTCAGGTGCTCACAGGTAAGACAGCAGAGGAGAGGAACCAAGCTATACTCAATCTTAAAGCAGCAGGATGGTCAGAATTAAGTGAGAGAGAGATGCCATCTACAAATCATTCTTCTTCCAAATTTTTTTTTTTTTTTGAGATGGAGTCTCACTCTGTCGCCCAGGCTGGAGTGCAGTGGTGCGATCTCGGCTCACTGCAATCTCTGCCTCTGGGGTTCAAGCGATTCTCCTGCCTTATCCTCCCGAGTAGATGGGACTACAGGCGCGCACCACCACGGCTGGTTAATGTTTGCATTTTTAGTAGACACGGGGTTTCACCATGTTGGCCAGGATGGTCTCAATCTCTTCACCTTGTGATCTGCCTGCCTTGGCCTCCCAAAGTGCTGGGATTACAGGTGTGAGCCATCGTGCCCGGCCTCTCCGTCCAAATTTTTAATCAGGCATTTGGCTTTATGTCCCGAGTTGCCCTACAAGCAGAGAAGATGAATCATCACCCAGAATGGTTCAATGTATAAAACAAGGTCCAGATAACTCTCACCTCACGTAACTGTGGTGGACTGATCAAAAGAGATGTGAAGCTGGCCACGTTTATTGAAAAAGCAGCTTCTTCTGTGTGATTTCTTCCAAAATACATGTAAAATCTTACACACATCTTAGCTGCAACGTAGGCTGAAGGCAATTTACGTGAACAAATTGAGTTGTTCTTAAGGCATCATCTCTAGAGGCAGAAAAAAAAAATAACAATTTAAGTTGTGTAAATTTAGTTTGCCTTTATATACTGCGTTTTGTAAAATCAGCGCTTAAATACAAAATGATTAAACTTGAAAAAAAAAAAAGTGAGAACATGCTAGTGGGATTGTGAAAAGGTACGGCCTCTTTGGAAAACAGCTGGTAGTTCCTCAAATGTTAAACGTGGAGTTACCACAGGCCCCAGCAATTCTGCTCCTAGAAATACACCCAGGAGAACTGAAAACAAGTGATATCCACACAAAAACTTGCACACAGATGTTCACACCAGCATTACTTATAATAGCCAAAAAGTATAAACCATCTAAATGTCTGTCAACTAATGAATGAATTTTTTTTTTTTTTTTTTGAGATGGAGTCTTGTTCTCTCACCCAGGCTGGAGTGCAGTGGCACAATCTCAGCTCACTGCAACCTCCGCCTGCTGAGTTCAAGTGATTCTCCTGCCTCAGTCTCCCAAGTAGCTGAGACTACAGGCGTGCGCCACCACACCCAGCTAATTTTTGTATTTTTAGTAGAGACAGGGTTTCACCATGTTGGCCAGGATGGTCTCGATCTCTTGACCTTGTGATCCACCTGCCTCAGCCTCCTAAAGTGCTGGGATTACAGGCGTGAGCCACTGTGCCCAGCCATGAATGAATTTTTATAATGTGGTATATACACATAGCTAAAAAAGGATTGAATGTTGGATAGAAGAAGTACATTTAAATTTTAAAAAGTTTATTTGGCTGGGTGCGGTGGCTCACACCTGTAATCCCCGCACTTTGGGAGGCTGAGGCGGGTGGATCATGAGGTCAGGAGTTCAAGACCAGCCTGGCCAAGATGGTGAAACCCCATCTCTACTAAAAATACAAAAAATTAGCCAGGTGTGGTGGTGGGCACCTGTAATCCCAGCTACTCGGGAGGCTGAGGCAGAGAATTGCTTGAATCCAGGAGGCAGAAGTTGCTATGAGCTGAGATCGTGCCAGTGCACTCCAGCCTGGGCAACAGAGTGAGACTCTGTCTCAAAAAAAAACAAACAAACAAAGAGTTTATTTGAAGATGCAGTGATTTGTGAATCATGGTAGCACCAGACTCCTAGCACTCTGCCAGGAGAGGCAAGAGGGGAAATTTTCATAAAGTATTTGCAGAAGCAAGACAAAGAAAACAATTTTGATAGGGCAGACAAAGCATTTTCTATGCCAAACAGGGATATCTTTCATTATTGCTCTGAGCTCAAGATTTTGACGAAGGCATAAGAATGCTTAAAAAGCAGATCTGGTTAATCTGAGAGCCTGACTTTTATAAACAGTTATCTAATAACTTTTTAATTTTTTTTTGACTTTTATAAACAGTTATCTAATAACTTTTTAATTTTTTTTTGACTTTGGGGTAGGAGGTAAACAAGCAAAAATGTCAGCAGATTCAGCGTAGGGAGAGGAAGGTAGAAAGAAAGAGAGGTCAGAAACTTTTACCTGCCAATCAAAAATATATCCCATTGTTTCTGAGGTGTTTGGAATTGTTTGTTTGTTTGTTTAGGTTAAAACTTCCTTATGTGGCCACCAAAATTCTAAATTATTTTTGGTAAGATTCACTCATTTATCTAGAAAAGCAAATGTTCTGAGATGGAGTCTCAGACTCCCTGAATTTAAGTAAACCCATTATTTTCTGTCTTCCTGGAACCTTTTCTACCGGAGGTCTTTTACTAAACCCAATTTAGTTTCTGTCTGACCCAGTTGGACACCTGAAGCTTCCCTTCAGCACCTGTTCCAGTTTCCGTCATGGCTTCCAAACCCAGTCCAGATTTAAAAATGCCCAAATGACTCAGTGAACTCAACACAAGTTGTGGAGTTCATACGTCCAAGAGGGCTTACTGGAGAAGGCCTCCCAATGTGCAGCAGGAAGCAGTGAGTGCCAAGGCTCAGTGGGTACTTATGCCCATTTGCTTGTTGCTCCCAGAGGTCATCGTGAGGTGGGTGGGTTCAGATCCCACTTACGACACCAGATCTGATTAAAGAAAAACTTGGCTGGGTGCGTTGGCTCACACCTGTAATCCCAGCACTTTGGGAGGCTGAGGCGGGCAGATCACTTGAGGCCAGGAGTTCGAGACCAGCCTGGCCAACATGGTGAAACGCCATCTCTACTAAAAATATAAAAATTAGCTGGGCACAGTGGCGGGCGCCTGTAATCCCAGCACTTTGGGAGGCCGAGGCAGGTGGATCACGAGGTCAGGAGTTCAAGACCAGCCTGGCCAACATGGTGAAACCCCACCTCTAATAAAAATACAAAAAATTAGCTGGGCGTGGTGGCGCATGCCTGTAATCCCAGCTACTCGGGAGGCTGAGGCAGGAGAGTCACTTGAACCTGGGAGGCAGAGGTTGCATGAGCGAAGATCGCGCCATTGCACTCCAGACTGGGTGACAGAGCAAAACTCTGTCTGAAAAACAAAGGCAAAAACAAAAGCAACAACAAAAAAGAATACTTTGGAAATGAGCAAGAGTGGTATTCACTGCCAATGAATGAAACCTCCTCAGAGAATAAAGCCCTTGGTCTGAGGTCTTACCCTGTCATAGTTTTCTTTTGCTGTGTAACAAATTACCCTAATACATAGTAGCCTAAAACAACAGACATTTATTCTTTTGGACAGTTTCTGAGGGTCAGGATTCTGAGTGGGGTGGGATGTCCTGGCTCAAGGTCTCTCGTGAGGTTGCATTCACGCTGGAGCTGCAGTCTTCCAAAGGCTTGATTGAGCCTGGAGGATCTGCCTCTGAGCCCACGCGTGATGCTGTTGGTAGAAGGCCTCAGTTCCCTGGCACGTGAGGTTCTCCACAGGGCTGCTCACGACGTGGCACCTGCCTTCCCCGAGAGCAAGTGATCCACAAGACAGCGTGACCGAGACAGGAGTTGCAGTGCCTTTTATGACTTGGCCTCTGAAGGCACACACTGTCTCTTGTGCTTTATTTTCTTCACTAGAAGTGAGTCACTAAGTCCAGCCCACTCTCACGTGGAGGGGAATCAGGTTCTACCTCTTGAAAGGAGGAGTATCGGCCGGGCACGGTGGCTCACACCTGTAATCCGAACACTTTGGGAGGCTGAGGTGGGTGGATCATGAGGTCAGGAGTTCGAGACCATCCTGGCCAAGATGGTGAAACCCCATCTCTACTAAAAATAAAAAAATTAGCCAGGCGTGGTGGTGGGTACCTGTAATCCCAGCTACTCAAGAGGTTGAGGCAGAGAATTGCTTGAACCTGGGAGGTGGAGGTTGTAGTGAGCCAAGATCGCACCATTGCACTCCAGCCTGGGTGACAGAGCGAGACTCTGTCTCAAAAAAAAAAAAAAAAATTCCTTTGATCAACATCTCTTCAACACCTTGCCCTTCTAACTATCCTGGACATATTTTTAAAACCCCACCCCCTCTCACTGCCAAACTGTGACTTGTGACCTGTGAGTTAACCCGACAGGCCACCCCCTCTCACTGCCAAACTGTGACTTGTGACCTCTGAGTTAGCCCGACAGGCCACCCCCTCTCACTGCCAAACTGTGACTTGTGACCTCTGAGTTAGCCCGACAGGCCACCCCCTCTCACTGCCAAACTGTGACTTGTGACCTCTGAGTTAACCCGACAGGCCACCCCCTCTCACTGCCAAACTGTGACTTGTGACCTCTGAGTTAGCCCGACAGGCCACCCCCTCTCACTGCCAAACTGTGACTTGTGACCTCTGAGTTAGCCCGACAGGCCACCCCCTCTCACTGCCAAACTGTGACTTGTGACCTCTGAGTTAGCCCGACAGGCCACCCCCTCTCACTGCCAAACTGTGACTTGTGACCTCTGAGTTAACCCGACAGGCCACCCCCTCTCACTGCCAAACTGTGACTTGTGACCTCTGAGTTAGCCCGACAGGCCACCCCCTCTCGCTGCCAAACTGTGACTTGTGACCTCTGAGTTAGCCTGACAGGCCTAAGCTCTGCTCTCTTCGGACCCCAGTTCTCAACATCAGCACCTCGGTTCAGCTGGCAGCCTCCATGCCTTCAGGATTCCAGCCTGCACAGACTCCAGACCCTACGGCCCCAGTCGCCTACTTCCCATACTTCGACAGGACCTACCTGGGGGTGGCCGCGTCACTCAACGGGGGCAATGTGCTGGCCACGTTCGTCCACATGCTGGTTCAGTGGATGGCAGATCTAGGTAAGGTGTGGCCCACACAGCGCTGTGTTCTCTGCCTGTCCTTTCTACCCGGCAGGGTCTCGGAGCTTCACGGAGCTTCATGTGCGGTTTCAGCGTCCACATTGAGGTCTCAGACCCTGCCAGGTCCTGGCATATTTCTCCCATCCTTTGGGATCTGAGCTTGCAGCCTCTTTTCTTCTTGTCCTCCAAGCTGCCATCACCTACTCTTTTCTTTGGGTGAGGCACCCTTCCCCCAACCTTGACTATGAACCTTCCTAACAGTCTCCCCAGCTTTCCCCCGCCCTCCCTGCTCCCTCTTTTCTCCTCCTGCTCCTTTCTCTTATCCTTGGGGTAGAATTTATGAAGTTTTCTCTGCTCTCCATGGACAGTTGCTCCTTGACTTACAATGGTGCGTATTTCACTTACAATGCACTTATATCCTGAGAAGCCTGGCCCATAGGAAGTGCGATGCAGGCTTTTCTTCTTCTTCTTCTTCTTTTTTTTTTTTTTTTGAGACGGAGTCTTGCTCTGTCGCCCAGGCTGGAGTGCAGTGGCATGATCTTGGCTCACTGCAATCTCTGCCTCCCAGATTCAAGGGATTCTCCTGCCTCAGCCTTCCGAGTAGCTGGGATTACAGGCATGCGCCACCACGCCTGGCAAATTTTTGTCTTTTTACTAGAGATGGGGTTTTGCCATGTTGGCCAGGCTGGTCTTGAACTCCTGACCTCAGGTGATCCACCCGCCTCGGCCTCCCAAAGTGCTGGGATTATAGGCATGAGCCACTGTGCCTGGCCTGATGTAGGCATTTCTTTTCTTTTCTTTTTTGAGATGGAGTCTCGCTCTGTTGCCCAGGCTGGAGTGCAGTAGTGCGATCTCGGCTCACTGCAATCTCTGCCTCCCAGGTTCACGCCATTCTCCTGCCTCAGTCTCCCAAGTAACTGGGACTACAGGCACCCGCCACCACACCCAGCTAATTTTTTTGTATTTTTAGTAGAGGTGGGGTTTCACCGTGTTAGCCAGGATGGTCTCGATCTCCTGACCTTGTGATCCACCTGCCTCGGCCTCCAAAAGTGCTGGGATTACAGGCGTGAGCCACTGCGCTCGCCCTAATGTAGGCATTTCTTAAAGAAGCACAGTGCGGGGTGGAACCCAGGAGAGTGACTTTGGTTCCCAGCTGTGTCCCTGAGTCATTATTTGGCCTTGGCAAGTCCCTTCCCTTCTGTGTTTTCCCATCTCCAGTGTCTTGTGGTCTTAAGTCCTCGGGTTAGAATTAACTCAACAGCTCATAGCAGCTTTCGCCTCCGTTCGTCCTCACTAAATAGACTGGGGGAGCTGAGGACGCAGACACTCTGCTAGAGGCCAGGCCTCTCTTCCAGGCCTCCAGCTGGTATGCACCTTCCTTCAGGTACCCCAGAGCTTGGGTCATGGCCCAAGTATTTCCCAGAGAGGAAGAAGAGTATGTTTTAACCTTCCCTTACAACCTTTTTTGGCGCTGTGCATGGTGGCACGTGGCTGTAATCCCAGCTACTCAGGAGGCCGAGGCGGGAGGATTGCTTGAGCTCAGAGTTGTTCAAGTCCAGCTTGGGCAACATAGCAAGACCCTGTCTGTAAAAAAAAAAACAGTTTTTTTCCTGAACTTTTACTAAAGAAAGATAAGCACATGATTTAAAAAATAAAATAGTCAGGCGCGGTGGCTCATGCCTGTAATCCCAGCACTTTGGGAGGCTGAGGCGGGCGGATCACCTGAGGTCAGGAGTTTGAGACCAACCTGGCCAATATAGTGAAACCCTGTCTCTACTAAAAATACAAAAGTTAGCCAGGTGTGGTGGCACACGCTTGTAATTCCAGCTACTCGGGAGGCTGAGGCAGGAGAGTCACTTGAACCCGAGATGCAGAGGTTGCAGTGAGCTGAAATAATACCACTGCACCTATGCATTTGCAGAGGTTAAACATTCCCACGGTGTGACTCCTCAGTGACTCTCTAGATTGGTGGGTCTCGGCACTGACCACACCCTGGAAATACTGTGGAGTTTAAAAGCAGCGTTGCATCCTGGTCCCACGGCCAGAAATGCTGATTTATTGGACCTGGGGTGTGGCCCTTGAGCATGATGTTTTATAAAAGTTCCTCAGGTGATTCTGAGGCCTGAAGTGTTAATAAGCACTGCTCTAGAACTGTCTCCTCAGAAAGCCGGGTCTACTGGCCTGGAGTACAGTCTCCTCTGGGAGCTTTTAACAAATGCAGAATGTTAGGGTCAGCCCTAGGCAATCTGAGTCCAAGCTATGTGTTAAAAAGATCCCTGGCCAGGCGTGGTGGCTCACACCTGTAATCCCAGCACTTTGGGAGGCCGAGGTGGGCGGATCACGAAGTCAGGAGTTCCAGACCAGCCTGGCCAATATGGTGAAACACTGTCTCTACTAAAAATACAAAAATTAGCCTGGAGTGGTGGCATGCACCTGTAGTCCCAGCTACTCGGGAGGCTGAGGCAGAAGAATTGCTTGAACCTGGGAGGCAGAGGTTGCAGTGAGCCGAGATCACGCCACTGCACTCCAGCCTGTGTGACAGAGCAAGACTCCGTCTCAAAAAAAAAAAAAAAGATCCCTGAGTGACTCATCTGTATGTTCAGGTTGGAGAAGCCCTAGGCTGGAGAAGCCCTAGGTCTAGGTCGGGGGCTCCCCAGCATGGCTGTGTATAAGCATCAACTGCAAGTGTTTACAAATTCCAGCCCTCAGCCTGCAACCCACACCAGTTAAATCAGAAAGTCTGGAGATGGGGCCCACAGTGCTCTCAAGAAACCCCGATGTTGATAACTTTCTTCTTATCAAGGTGATGTTTGCTTTCCCTCAGGTCATGCGAGGTTATAGATCAAAAGTGATTCTAAGGTCAAAGTGTATCGAAACCAAAGGCTTTTTTTTTTTTTTTTTTTTTAAGCCTGAGTCTCGCACTGTCACCCAGACTGGAGTGCAGTGGCACCATCTCAGCTCACTGCAAGCTCTGCCATCTGGGTTCAAGCGATTCTCATGCCTCAGCATCCCAAGTAGCTGGGACTACAGGCACACACTGCCATACCTGGCTAATTTTTGTATTTTTAGTAGAGACAGGGTTTTATCATGTTGTCCAGGCTGGTCTGGAACTCCTGACTTCAAGTGATCTGCCTGTCTTGACCTCCCAAAGTGCTGGGATTACAGGTGTGAGCCACCGCGCTTGGCCTTTTTTTTTTGTTTGTTTTAAGAATGCAGAGCTGGCCAGGCGTGGTGGCTCATGCCTGTAACCCCAGTACTTTGGAAGGCTGAGGCAGGTAGATCACTTGAGGTCGAGAGCTTGAGACCAGCCTGTCCAATGTAGTAAAACCTTGTCTCTACTAAAAATACCACAGTTAGCCAGGTGTGGTGGTGTGGGCCTGTAATCCCAGCTACCTGGGAGGCTGAGGCAGGAGAATCGCTGGAACCCGGGAGGCAGAGGTTATAGTGAGCCGATAGGATATGTGCCACTGCACTCCAGCCTGGGTGACACAGCGAGTCTCAGAAAAAAACAAAAAAACAAAAAAAACCCCACAGAGCTAACGTGGTGTCAGGGAGAAAAGTCCGATCAGGATTCTGGCTTGACACTGAAAAGCAAGTTGTAGGATGGTCAACTCATCCTTCTTCCTTGGATTTCAGGTGCCCTGTGCACATAACGAGGGTGGCCCATTCAGTGATCGGTCCTGGATCCTGGGATTTCTGATGCTGCTAACGACCCCAATGACATCCATGATGATAGTTTTGTTTGTTTGTTTGTTTTAGATGGAGTCTTGCTTTTGTTGCCCAGGCTGGAGTGCAGTGGTGCAAGCTCCACTTACTGCAACCTCTGCCTCCCAGGTTCAAGTGATTCTCCTGCCTCAGCCTCCTGAGTAGCTGGGATTACAGGTGCCTGCCACCACGCCCGGCTAATTTTTGTACTTTTAGTAGAGACAGGGTTTCACCACGTTGGCCAGGCTGGTCTTGAACTCCTGACCTCAGGTGATCTGCCCGCCTTGGCCTCCCACAGTGCTGGGATTACAGGCGTGAGCCACCACGCCCAGCCAATGATAGTTATTAATCTGTATATGCATTTGGTCCCCTTGGTTAAGAAGCCTGTGTTAGGGGTAGGGCTCACGGCAGCACTTATGAGACCTCACCCTGATGTCTGGCTGGGGTCTGCACTGAGACAGCGGGCGGGGATCCAGGGCAGAGTATAGCTAGCCTGGCTATAGGAGTCCCTGAGCCCAGAACCACCAGCTGCAGTGGGAGGAGAAGCAGCAAGTAGCGCTGTTCCCACCCTGTGGGAATTCTCTGCCATGTCAGCCTGCATTGAGGGGGACGCATGAGCTCACACAGATCTTCTCTGTCTCTGGCAGGCCTGGAGGTTGAAGAATCCACTGTGTATTCACGCATGATTCAGGCAGCTGTGCAGCAGAGAGATACCCACCTGACCATCACCCCGACAGTGCTGGGGGAGAGGCACCTGCCGGACCAGCTGGCCTCAGTGACCAGAATCTCCTCCTCTGACCTCTCCCTGGGGCACGTGACCCGGGCTCTGTGCCGAGGCATTGTTCAGAACCTGCACTCCATGCTTCCGATTCAGCAGCTCCAGGAGTGGGGCGTGGAGAGGGTGATGGGCAGTGGGAGTGCGCTGTCCAGGAACGACGTGCTGAAGCAGGAGGTGCAGAGGGCTTTCCCTTTGCCCATGTCCTTTGGGCAGGATGTGGATGCAGCTGTCGGGGCAGCTCTGGTCATGCTCCGGAGACACCTCAACCAGAAGGAATCTTAGACAGCAAACTCTTTCGCCAAACGACTGCTGTGAATTTTACCTGATTAACATTCCTGACACCATCTGTGGGTCATCCTTTCCCTGGACCGTTCAGTGGACAGCTTTCAAGCAGTGCTTGTTGTGAGGTCCCATCTCGGCCAAGAACTTACCTTCAGAACATACTCTAATAATGCGGCCAGGAGCCGTCAGCCAGATCCCAAATGAGTGCCTTCCGAAATTGACCCACCTGGGAGCTATTTACAAATGTCCATGTGGGAGAGAGAGAGCATGAGAGCACAGTAGCCCAGCCTGCTGGTCAGCAGGCTCATCTGTGGTTCACCTGTAGACAGAGAGCAGATCAATGTGTACTTCAGACACCAGAAAGTCTGGTGGCTTTGGTCCCAAGTGGGAAAAGAGACCTGCCCCATGCCCAGCTTGTGATTATTGTTTTTGGAGACCTGAAGCCCACACTCGGGTCATATGGACTTCTGGAAAAGTTCTTGTCTCCTGGACTGAACCATGTGACCGGAGGCCCCTTTCCTAGTCTTATCCTCCCCTGGCTGCAGATGCTTAGCTGAGCCAGGGATTGACCCAAGCGCCATGCAGCAGGCTGGCTCAGAGGACGATGCGGGGCTGTGTGCCGGCCTTCTTGCTGCATGTACTCAGCCTCAGGAGAGCTTGCTGCACCCGGGCCGCCCAGGTTTTCACAGCACAACTGCCTGGAAGGCAGGTTGCAGAGAAGGAGAGGCGGATGGCATGAGCAGCAAGGGGGACCCATGCTGTGCAGCTCACACCACTCCAGAACCTGACAAGGCACCAGCAGGACCCCTTGCCAGGAGCATGTCTGTGCAGCAGTGTTTTTGCCCCTGCACATTCCAGAAGCCCTCATGGGAAGGGATGCAGCCAGGCAGACTCCTGCCAGATGGGGCAGGTAGTTTATTCAAAGAGAACTCTGTATCCCATAGGCCCAGGCTCTCCTTTCGCTTGGCGTGGGCTTTGCTGGCCCAGTGTGTGCTCCTGGCTCAGCAGAAACATCCATTTGAGTCAGCATCCCTGTAGGGATCCCAGAGCTTTGTAAGCCTTCCTGTGATTGGTAGGGATGGCTGTGGGGTGGCTTCCAGGAGGGGGCCACCATTGCCGCGTCTACTTCCAGACTCCCAAAGGAGCCCAGGCTCAGGCAGGCCTGGCCCAGAGGCACGCCGGCAACCACCAGTTTGGGAAGCAGTCGTATTCTCTCTCTCTCTCTCTCTCTCTCAGTATCCACGACAGGTATGAAACATATTGTCTCTTTATAAATGTCATTTTACAAATTATGTGATTATCTGAAAGCTCTAAGATGAGAGCAAATGCCTGATCATGCTGGCCAAATGTCAGATACTAAAGCCCATTCTTGGCCGGGCACGTTGGCTCCCGCCTGTAATCCCAGCACTTTGGGAAGCCCAAGTGGGTGAATCACCTGAGGTCAGGAGTTCAAGACCAGCCTGGCCAACATGGGGATACCCCGTCTCTACTAAAAATACAAGCCGGGCGTGGTGGCGCATGCCTGTAATCCCAGCTACCCAGGAGGCTGAGGCAGGAAAATCACTTGAACTCGGGAGGCAGAGGTTGCAGTGAGCTGAGATCACGCCATTGCACTCCAGCTTGGGTGACAGAGCAAGACTCTGTCTCATAAATAAATACAAAGCCCATTCTTCCAGAGTCTTGTGCCTTAAATAAAACACACACCTCTCTGCTGTGGGAAGACTGTGCAATGGCACAGCCGCAGAGCTTGGTTTGGGAGGTTGAAGTGCTCTGGGGAGCATTCGTAGATCATCCTCAGAAAAGCCTTGCCCTGGTGTTCTACCAGAAAAACATCTCCCAATCACCCAGGAAAGCTGTCCACAGTAGTCCCCCCTTATCCACGGTGTCACTTTCCATGGGTTCAGTTATCTGCGGTCAACCACAGTCTGACAATATTAAATGGAAAATTCTTCAAACAGTTCCCAAGTTTTCCCTTGTGCGTTGTTCTGAGCAGTGTGATGGAGAGTCTCTGCCGTGCCATCTGGGATGCAAACCGTCCCTGTGTCCCCCACGTCCAGGCCGTAGATGCTCCCCGCCGGTCAGTCACTTAGTCGTCAGATCGCCCGTCCTGGTATCACAGTGCTTCTGTTCAGGTCAGTCTTTTTTTACTTCATTAGGGCCCCAAAGCACCAGAGTAGTGATGCTGGTAGTGATGCTGGCTGTTCAGATATGCCAAAGAGAAACCGTAAGGTGCTTCCTTTAAGTGAAAAGATGGGAAGAAAACAGTCATATGCTGAATCTTCTATCTGTGAAATTCTAAAGAAAAAGAAATTCGTGCTAGTTTTTTTTGCTTTTTTTTTTTTTTTTTTTTTTGAGACATAGTCTCACTGTGTCGCCCAGGCTGGAGTACAGTGGTGCAATCTTGGCTCACTGCAACCTCTGCCTCCCGGGTTCAAGCGATTCTCTTGCCTCACCCTTCTGAGTAGCTGAGATTACAGGCTCCTGCCACCACGCCTGGCTAATTTAGTTTTAGTAGAGATGGAGTTTCATCATGTTGGCCAGGCTGGTCTCGAACTCCTGACCTCAGGTGATCCACTTACCTCGGCCTCCCAAAGTACTAGGATTGCAGGCGGGAGCCACTGACCCCAGCCTCATGCCAGTTTTGCTGTCATACCTCAAACTGCAAAAGTATGGTCACAGTGTGTGATAACTTTTATTAGAGTGTATTGTTAAAACCGTTCTACTTTGGCTGGGTGTGGTGGCTCACACTTGTAATCCCAGCACTTTGGGAGGCCGAGGCGGGTGGATCACCTGACATCAGGAGTTTGAAACCAACCTGGCCAACGTGGTGAAAACTCGTCTCTACTAGAAATACAAAAGTTAGCTGGGCGTGATGGCACGCACCTGTAATCCCAGCTACTCAGGAGGCTGAGGCAGGAGAATCGCTTGAGCTCTGGAAGCAGAGGTTGCAGTGAGCTGAGATCGCACCACTGCACTCCAGCCTGGGTGACAGAGCGAGACTCTGCCTCAAAAAAAAAAAAATTGTTCTACTTTATTGTTGTTGTTAATCTCTTACTGTGCCTAATTTGTAAATTAAATTATATTACAGATATGTATGTGTAGAAAAAACATGGCATATACAGGATCCAATACTAGCCTTGGTTTCAGGCATCTATGCAGGGTCTTGGGACATATCTCCTGTGGATGACAGGGGGCTACTGTATTTTTTTTTTCTTTTAGGCAGAGTCTCCCTCTGTCGCCCAGGCTGTAGTGCAGTGGCGCGATCTCAGCCCACTGCAACCTCCACCTCCTGGGTTCAAGCAATTCTTGTGCCTCAGCCTCCCGAGTAGCTGAGATTACAGGCATGTGCTACCACACCTGGCTACTTTTTGTATTTTTAGTAGAGATGGGGTTTCACCATGTTGGCCTGGTCTTGAACTCCTGACCTCAGGTGATCCACCCGCCTCAGGCTCCCAAAGTGCTGGGATTACAGGCGTTAGCCACCATGCCTAGCCTGCTACTGTAATTTTTCTTTCAGCCAAATGAGTTTAAGATGCCATCATTGCAGCCCTGAGGAAGGCTGCATGAGAGAGAAGAGTAGGCTGAGTTTACCGGAGTCCTCTGTCTTCTGGGAGGAGCCAGGCCGTCTGATCTCAGAGTGGCAGCCTGTCTCGCCTGCCCAGCATGCAGTGGATGGGGTCTGCAGATGTAAGGTTAGGAACGGGATGGACATCCAGCAAGCTCAGGCAGCCCAGCCTTGTGCCTGGTGTGGCCCCGGAACTCTCTGTCCTCTTTCCAGACTCTGCATTCACTCTGCCTCTGAGGACTGAGCCTTGGAGGGTCCCAGTTTGTCAATAAACAGGGCTGCTCCTGCTGCTTCCGTTGCCTGAGGCCTGGAGCCCCCGTCTAGGTGGGGGATGAGTGCAGCTGCCTGAAGTCACAACCACGTGCACAACCCACCCTCCTTCCCAGGAGGTGCCAGTAAGTGGTTTGAGGCCGGCATGCTTCTGAAGAAGTGGTGAGCTGGGCTCCTTTGCTGGCCGTCAGTATCCCGATGCTATGAGCCCACGGCAGGGCTGCACCTTCCCCCCGATCCGCTTCGGCCAGTGGGACGTGCACAGGGAATGCCTGTCACTCCTGGGCAGAGGTCTTTAGGAGCCAGTGAGCTACTTGCCACACACCCTTCCCTTTGCCACAAGTGACTGGCAGTGCCCCAGAGAGTGGTAGCTCTGTCAGCCTGGGTCCCTGAGTGAGGACAGCGTGGTGTAGAGTTCTCACCAACCAGCGAGGGACGTGCAGTGGGACAGAGAAGTAAGCGCCCTTTGGTGTGGTGCCTCACACCTGTAAACCCAGCACTTCGGGAGGCTGAGGTGGGCGGATCACTTGAGGTCAGGAGTTCCGAGACCGGCCTGGCCAACATGGTGAAACCCCGTCTCTACTAAAAATACAAAAAAATTAGCCGGGCATGGTGGTCGGCACCTGTAATCTCAGCTACTTGGGAGGCTGAGGCAGGAGAATCACTTGAGCCTGGAAGGCGGAGGTTGCAGTGAGCTGAGATCGTGCCACTGTACTCCAGTCTGGGAGACAGAGCAAGATTCTGTCTTTAAAATAAATAAATAAATAAATAAAAATAAACCTTTGATGTTTGAAGCCACTGAGATTTGGGGGTTGTCACCACAGCAGAGCAGCCTCAGTAGCCTGCACCTGGGACGTCTCCCATGCACCCAGCACAGACCCAGGCAGCCACATTTTCTGAGCGCCCAGTAGTAGCTGGGTGTTCTCTCAGAGACTGCCCCCCGTTGAATTTCCATCACGAGGCAATGGAAAAATACCAACAGTTGGTTACATAAACAGACCCTAGGAAAAAAAAAAGACACAGACAATGACAGCACCTCTATGCCCAGAGGGAGGAGAAATTCATTCTTTACACAAGTCACATTGAGCTAAACCTCCAAGGGTTTCCATCCATGGTTACTAACGACAGTTAACATTTTTTTTGAGTACCTGCTGTGTACTGGGATCTGATCTAAACTCTACTTGTTTGAATTCATTGAATCTTTTTTTTTTTTTTAAATGGAGTCTCACTCTGTTGCCCAGGCTGGAGTGCAGTGGTGCGACCTCAGCTTACTACAACCTCAGCCTCCCGGGTTCCAGCATTTCTTATGCCTCAGCCTCGCGAGTAGCTGGGATTACAGGTGTACACCACCTCACCTGGCTAATTTTTTGTATTTTTAGTAGAGACGGGGTTTTGCCATGTTGCCTAGGCTGGTCTTGAACTTCTGGCCTCAAGTGATCCACCCACCTCGGCCTCAGAAAGTGCTGGGATTATAGGCATGAGGCACCACGCCAGGCCTCATTTATTTAATCTAGAGGGTGGGTAGTGTTATCCCCATTTCACACATGGAGAGATAGATAAACAAAAAAGTTAAGTAACTTACCTGAGATCACAGTGCTAGGATTCAAACCCCAGGGCGAACCCACTCTCTTTAGCAACTAGGCAGTGGGGTCAGGCTAGGTAAATGTATTTCCATTAAAGTGATCGTCATGTCCAGAGTGTGACAAATTGGTGTAACTTGGTCATAGTGTGAATGGAAGGATGTTTATAGGAGTTGTAGCTGGACGTGTTGGGCAGACTGTGAAGGGTCTTGCTTGCCAGGCTGAGGAGATTGGACTGTCTCCTGTAGACAGTGGGGTTTGGAGGACTGGGGCCTTGGGAGTGTAGCTGACAGTGTGGACGCTGGATTGGAGGAAGGGTGTTCCGGGAGACAGGAGGCTGTAAAACAGCCTGGAGAGATGGTGGGCCAGACCCAGTTCAGGGCAGGGTAGGGGACTCCAGCCCACCAGCCGCTGCTTTTCCCCCGCCACACACTCCCTGCCTCTGGGCCTTGACCCCGTCCACATCATGTGTATGTGGCTTTCATGTTCTCTACTTTTCTCTTCTTTTTTTCTTTTTCTTTTTCTTTTTTTTTTTTTGAGACTTTTTGAGAGTCTTCCTCTGTTGCCCAGGCTGGAGTGCAGTGGTGCGATCTTGGCTCACTGCAACCTCCGCCTCCTGGGTTTAAGCAATTCTCCTGCCTCAGCCTCCTGAGTAGCTGGGATTACAGGTGCCTGCCACCACACCCAGCTAATTTTTGTATTTTTAATAGAGACGGGGTTTCACCATGTTGGCCAGGCTGGTCTCAAACTCCTGACCTCAGGTGATCCGCCTGCCTCAGCCTCCCAAAGTGCTGGGATTACAGGTGTGAGCCACCATGCCTGGCCTATTTTTCTCTTCTTCTGAAGTGGACTGAAAGCTCTTTGAGAGCAGGTGCCTAGGTGTCCTCAGCCCTGTCCTCCTGCACCTTAGCTCATGCCAAGGCCCATGTTTGGAATGTCCTCCTTGTGGGGCAGAATCCTTCTCCTTGTCCAAGGCCCAGCCCAAATGGCATCTGCCCACTGCACAGGGCCTCCCTGGTGACATATATGCCATCGGATTACAACTGCAGGGGAGGCCAAGACCCGGCTCAACATTTGTTGTTGGCATGGCCTGTTGGCCCCGGAGCCCCTGGCCTATGCCTGTTACAGGGTGCCCTGCCCTGCCTAGTGTCAAGAGAGAGCCTGTGCACATCTTCCTTTCCTGTCCATCGTGGGCTTCTTGAGTGCAGAGACCACCCTGTTGACTCTACTGCTCTGCTAGGGGATTTGTATAGCACATGGTGGGCCCTCAGGAGAGAGGGTCTCACCTGGCCTCTCCCCTCAGCCACAGGTAGATGGACAGGCCAAGTCTTTGAAAGTGGGAGAGTCCTGATACAGAGATGCTCACTTGCGTGACTCATCAAACATTAAGCAAACCTTGTTTTTTTCATTAAAAAACAATTAGTCATAACTTCGAGCTAATGGCCGGATACAGCTCAGCAGTCAGCAGATGTGGTCCTCAGGCTGAAATAATGAAGATGAGAGCAGCCATCTCTCATGCCTGCCTAGAGCTTTCCCAGGCTCAGAGCCCATTCACACCCACTATCCTGACTAATCCCAGAAAAGCCTCGTAAAGCAGGTAGGGCAGGTGTTCTTGGCTGTAATTTTGTGGAGGAAGAAGCAGACCCAGAGGTTCAGCTACCAGCCCGAGTCCATACAGCCGGCATCCAGCACACGCGGGCCTCTTCCATCCAACATCCAGGTTCTACCCACCTGCTGACCCTCCATTGGCCCTCGTCTCTCTTGTTCCCAGTCCCTGCCCTGGAACACAGCTCTGCAGAGCGGGGCTCCAGCGTTCTGTGCTGACTGGGTGTCTGACCCCTCCCCAGCTCAGACTTCAAGCTCTAGCCACTTCTGGAGGGTGCTGACCATCTCGCAGACCCCTGCCCTCCACGGAAGCTGGTCTTTTAGACTCTTGGGCACCCGGTGACAGGAACACAGAGACGTAATGCAGGAAGGACGGTATTTTTCTTTT
Source organism: Pan paniscus (assembly GCF_029289425.2). Lineage (NCBI taxonomy): Eukaryota > Metazoa > Chordata > Mammalia > Primates > Hominidae > Pan > Pan paniscus. The sequence goes on along the minus strand of NC_073268.2, from coordinate 11,213,698 downwards.
TTTTTTTTAATTTTAATTTTAATTTTTTGAGATGGAGTTTTGCTCTTGTTGCCCAGGCTGGAGTGCAATGGGGTGATCTCGGCTCATGCAACCTCCGCCTCCTGGGTTCAAGTGATTCTCCTGCCTCAGCCTCCCGAACAGCTGGGATTACAGGCATGCACCACCACGCCTGCCTAATTTTGTATTTTTAGTAGAGACGAGGTTTCTCCATGTTGGCCAGGCTGATCTCGAACTCCCGACCTCAGGCGATCCACCCGCCTCGGCCTCCCAAAGTGCTGGGATTACGGGCGTGAGCCACTGAGCCCGGCCGGGGCTCAAATCTTGAGAGGAACCCAGGTGAGTGAAGAAGAGAAATTTGTCTCCGATGGCCAGTGTCAAGAGCTCAGCTTAATGTCAAGAGCTCAGCTTAAGTCAATGTGCCCCCTAGTGGTAACACTAAGAGAAAACGGCCACCATTAGCGATGGTGGCGGTGTTTAGCATCTGTCATTCCAGATTTGGCCCAGCCGCCGGCTGGCGCGTCTGCAGACGCTTTCCTGAGCTGCCTCTCGCTCCCATCAAACCTGAACTTAGGAAACCACCCTCCCTCCCAGAAGTCATTAAAACTTTTCTACTCACAAGGAGTTTTAGTGGGTACATCATTACATAAATGCAAGAACATCCTATTTCAAATGATGACCCAGAAAACCACACCGATGGCAGTGATGGCCAGCCCTGAGGTCTTGTCCCCGCCACCATGTCGAGAGTTTTAGTAGAATCACTCCGTGAAGGTGCTGTTCAGATAAAGCCAAAAACCACGCCAACAAACGTTTCCTGAGTGCTGCTTTGAGCAAGGTGCAGGCTAGGTTCAGAGAGGGGAGGGCAGGCACGAGAGCCGTATTTATCTCACCCTGGAGCCGCTTAAATCTGCAAAGCAAGACACAAGAAAATCATGACCTTAAATGTCTATACAAGATTTAGAAAGCTCCAGACGAGACTAGTAGAGCTGTCACTATCCTTCGGCAGGTGTGTAGCCTGTCTGTGCTTCTTTCCTTATCAGTAAAACGGGGACAAAATTGTACTCACCTCATGAACTCTTAGTGAGGTCTGATGAGATAGTGCATATAAAGTGCTCATGCCAACACCCAGGACGTTGTACGCACTCAACACATATTCACGGCCATTACTGTTGTCATCATTGTGGCCATGAGTACCGCGCCCGTTGCCATAGGAAGCACATTGGTTGAAGTTCCTGTAGGAGTTTAGAAGTGAGCACTTCTGGAGCTGGGCGTGGTAGCTCATGTCTGTAATCCCAGCATATTGGGAGACTGAGGTGGGGGATCACGTGAACTCAGGAGTTTGAGACCAGTCTGGCAAGATGGCGAGACTCTGTTGCTACAAAAAAAAAAAAAAAATTCCGGGCATGGTGGTGCACACCTGTAGTCCCAGTTACTTGGGAGGGTGAGGCAGGAGGATCCTTTGAGTCCAGGAGGTTGAGGCTGCAGTGAGCTATGATTGTGAGTCCCTTGCATTGGGTGACAATGCAAGATACCACCTCTTTAAAAAAAAAAAAAGGTGAGAAATGAGCTCTTTATGCTGGGGCCTTTGGGAGAAGGTGGGATTTGAGCATCCCTAGGGCTCACCTCGCACTTGAAGATGGGTTAAGTGGGGTACTGGGATGGAGGAGGGTGGGGGAAAGGGTGGAGTCAGCATGTTTAGTGTGGCTGGGAAGGGGTGTGCCCAGGTGACAGAAGATGGGTTTTGGTGGGAGAGGAGACTGGGTCTGTGGGCTCAGGGTGCGGGGGTGGGGCGTGGCTCAGCAGTGGGGACCCCTGAGAGGCAAGGGGGCCTGATCAGAATGAGCTTCCAGGACTGTTGATCTGGAGGTGAGGGGTTGTGGGAGGTTGGACCAGGGAAAGGAGGCACTTCTGGTCATTCAGGTGAGAAGAAGGGGCTCCCAGGTAGAGGAGGGATGGACGGAAGCCACAGAAACAGCCCAGGGAGGGCCGAGAAGGAGAGGCTGGAGGTCACAAAGGGCACCGGGTTTGGTGGCCAGAAGGAAGTTGATGCCTTTCCAGGCAGGGACTGCTGCAGGGAGGGGGAGGGGAGTGAATGTGGAGGGAACAGGAGCCCATTGTGGGTTATGCCGGGGGGAGGGGGCTTGTGGGCTTCACCTGCAGATTCAGGGAGGCAGGGATGGAGCTCAGGGAAGAGGGCTGGGTGGACTCTGGATGAAGCAGCCGCTGACTTGGACACATCAGAGAGGTCCTTGGGAGGGGCCAGGCGAAGGTCTCCAAGGACAGTGGTGGAGCTGGAGAAGATAAGGCTGCGGACGGGGTCCTTGGACCCCCAGGTGTGGGGAACGGCAAGAAGAGGAGAGCAGCCAGGGAGTCCCGGCAGAAGTGGCCAGGGCAGGAGGAGGGCCGGGACTTCCCCTGCAGGCCTCTGAGCAGGCACTGTGCCCTGTAGACTCCGGTGATACTGTTAGCACCAAGGGCTCTGTTAACAAAGAGGACAGGACACATTTAGTGATGTGTGCTGTGTTCGCTGGAGATGGTGCTGTCTTTTGTTTTGTTTTGTTTTGTTTTGTTTTGTTTTTTTGAAATGGAGTCTCGCTCTGTAGCCTGGGCTGGAGTACAGTGGTGTGATCTCAGCTCACTGCAACCTCTCCCTCCCAGGTTCAAGTGATTCTCGTGCCTCAGCCTCCAGAGTAGCTGGGACTACAGGCGTGCACCACCATGCCCAGCTAATTTTTTGTATTTTTAGTAGAGACAAGGTTCCACTATGTTGGCTAGGCTGGTCTTGAACTCCTGACCTCAGACAGTCCGCCCACTTCTGCCTCCCAAAGTGCTAGGATTACAGGCTTGAGCCACCATGCCCGGCTCCGTGCTGTCTTTATTGGAGGCAGAAATCACTTTGGAGGCTAAGGCAATGGTTCTGGAGAAGAAGCATGACCCTCCCCTTTCCCAGCCATTGCTCTGTCCCACATTGTTAGAAGGAAATGATCCCAGAGGACTAGAGAGTTGAGAGGTCACCACTGCTGAGTCTTTTATATATGACAGATCCCACTTCTGGGTCTATATGTGCCCAAAAGAATGGAAAGCAGGGACAGGACCAGATATTTGCACGCCTATGTTCATAGCAGCACTAGTCACTATGGCCAAAGGTGGAAGCAAGCCAAGTGTTCATCAGCTGGTGAGTGGATGAGCAAAATGTGGTCCATCCATCCCGCGCCCCAGTGGAATATTACTCAGCCTTAAAAAGGAAGGAGGGCTGGGTGTGATGGCTCATGCCTGTAATCCCAACACGTTGGGAGGCTGAGGCAGGTGAATCACAAGGTCAGGAGATTGAGACCCGCCTGGCCAACATGGTGAAACCCCATTTCTACTAAAAATACAAAAATTAGTTGGGTGTGGTGGCATGCACCTGTAATCCCAACTACTCGGGAGGCTGAGGCAGAAGAATTGATTGAACCAGGGAGGCGGAGGTTGCAGTGAGCTGAGATCACACCATTGCACTGTAGCCTGGGGGACAGAGTGAGACTTTATCTCAAAAAAAGAAAAAAAGGAAGGAAATTCTCTTACAGGCTACTACATGGATGAACCTTGAGGAAATTATGCTAAGTGAAAGAAGCCAGTCACAAAAAGCAAAAAGACAAATACTGTATGATTCCTGACCAGAGGACTCCTAGAATAGTTAAATTCATGAAGACAGGAAGTTGAATGGTGGTCGTTAGGGGGTTGGGGTCGGGAAGGGGAGTTAGCGTTTAATGGGTGCAGGGTTTCAGTTTGGGATGATGAAAAAGTTCTGTGCATGGATGATGCTGATGGTTGTACAATAAGGTGAACGTGTTCAATGCCAGTGAACAGTACAGTTAAAAATGGTTAATATGACGTGGGGCACGGTGGCTCACGCCTGTAATCCCAGCACTTTGGGAGGCCGAGGTGAGTGGATCACGAGGTCAGAAGTTCAAGATCAGCCTGGCCAAGATGGTGAAACCCCGTGTCTACTAAAAATACAAAAATCAGCTGGGTGTGGTGGCTCGTGCCTGTAATCCCAGCTACTCGGGAGCCTGAAGCAGGAGAATTGCTTGAACCTAGAGGCAGAGGCTGCAGTGAGCCGAGATCACACCGGTACACTCCAGCCTGGGAGACAGAATGAGACTCTGTCTCAAAAATTAAAAAAAAAAAAAAATTCATAAAGACAGGAAGTTGAATGGTGGTCGTTAAGGGGTTGGGGTCGGGAAGGGGAGTTAGCGTTTAATGGGTGCAGGGTTCAGTTTGGGATGATGAAAAAGTTCCGTGCATGGACGATGCTGATGGCTGTACAACAGTGTGAATGCACTGAGTGCCACTGAACTGTACTGTTAAACATGGTTAATATGGTCAATTTTGTTATATATATTTTGCCACAATTTATTATAATATATAAATATATATTTTGAGACAGAGTTTCGCTCTTGTTGCCCAGGCTGGAGTGCAATGGTGTGATCTTGGTTCACTGCAACCTCCACCTCCCGGGTTCAAGCGATTCTCCTGCCTCAGTCTCCCGAATAGCTGGGACTACAGGTGCCCACAACCACGCCCAGCTAATTTTGTATTTTTAGTAGAGATGGGGTTTCACCATGTTGGTCAGGCCTGGTCTCAAACTCCTGACCTCAGGTGATCCACCTGCCTCGGCCTCCCAAAGTGCTGGGGTTACAGGCATGAGCCACCGCGCCCGGCCTTTTGCCACAATTTATAAACAAGAATGAATTCTAACGTTCATATTAATTGAAGCTAACATGACACACATAGCATAAACAGGTGTCTAAGCGGCCAGGCGCGGTGGCTCACGCCTATGATCCCAGCACTTCGGGAGGCCGAGGCAGGTGGATCACTTGAGGTCAACAGTTTGAGACCAGGCCTGACCAACATGGTGAAACCCAGCCTCTACTGAAAACACAAAAATTAGCCAGGCGTGGTGGCACGTGCCTGTAATCCCAGCTACTTGGGAGGCTGAGGCCGGAGAATCGCTTGAACCTGGGAGGCAGAGGTTGCAGTGAGCCGAGATTGCGCCATTGTGTTCCAGCCTGGGAGACAGAGCGAGACACCATCTCAAAAAAAAAAAAAAAAAAAAAAAGTGACTAAGCGAGGGGTATGGTGGGGTGTGGCATGGTGGGATGGGCCTGGCTTTTATGCCTAGACCAAGTGCGGCCTGGGCAATTATCTAATTATCGGTTGTCTAATTGCCCAGCGTCACACATTTCTCACCTGTAAAATGGGCATGACAGTCTCTGCCCTCCCACTGCCTGGGGTTGCTGTACGGCCTGCGAGAGCGGGTTTGGGAAAGCTCTTTGTCAACTGTTGTGCGGAATTGGTGGGGTGGCCACACTTCAGTGCCTTGACTCAGGGGTCAGAGCTTTCATGGACCCCAGGCAGGGCTACGAGGGCCTCTCTGGCAGTGGCTGCTTATTCCAGGCTGGACCTGCCCTACGGCTTGTTGGCGTCCCGCAGGCAGCTGCTAGGATGGTTTTTGCAGGGCATTTGGGCCGCAGCCTGGATGCATACCTAGACCTCACTGTTTTTCTCAGCCAGGGTCTGGGAGAGAATGAAACCTATTGTTCCAGTTATCTGCTGTATGTGACTCTCTCCTGTGCGTTTCTCTCTTGTGGGTCTTCTCTCCTGTGCATTTAGGGTGGTATGAAGTGAAGAGAGAAAATAGACACTTGTGGCCGGGCGCGGTGGCTCACGCCTGGAATCCCAGCACTTTGGGAGGCCGAGGCAGGTGGATGACGAGGTCAGGAGTTCAAGACCGGCCTGGCCAACATGGCGAAACCCTGACTTTACTAAAAATACAACAGTTAGCTGGGCGCAATGGCAGGTGCCTGCAATTGCAGCTATTCGGGAGGCTGAGGCAGGATAATCGCTTAAACCTGGGAGGCGGAGGTTGCAGTGAGCTGAGATCGCGCCATTGCACTCCAGCCTGGACGACAGAGTAAGACTCCATCTCAAAAAAAAAAAAAAAAAAGGAAATGACACTGATAGTTATCTGTGTTTTGTGGTTCCCTGAGGAACCCCCAGTTGAGAAGAAAGGCTGGGACCTGGCTGACCCAGAAGCCCCCCTCGACGCCAACCCCTACTCCAGGTTTGGGGACCCAGGAACGAGAGGCCTAAGAGAGTTAGGGACTAGTTCAAGGTTGCTTGGACTCTCAAAACAAGTCCCTAATGCCAGGCCAGTACTGTGGGGCGGGCAGCACGACCCTCCATTCCCTCTTTATTTTGAAAACGGAACAGTTACAGGACGCTAGTTTTGACATCGCTGGCTGTGAATGTCATTTGTGGAGCCGTTTCCCAGACCTCCGGGGGCAGGAGCCACAGGTTTGGGAGGCCGAGCAGCGCCCTCCTTTCCTGAGAGCTGAGGTTGCAGCTCTGGCTGGCTCTGGTAAGTGCTCTGCAGCCCTGGCATGGCTGGAGGAGGGGCAGCGGCTAAGTGGTTTCTGAAAAAGGGCAAAAATGATGGGAAAAGCTTTGGGATCCTCTGGGAATCAGAGCCGCAGCAAAGGCAGCTGCTTGCATCGCTGGAAGCGTTTTTTCCTTGAGTGCCGAAGGGCGTCCACAGCGACTCCTGCTAGTGCAGGGCAGCTGCTGCCAGGGCCGGGCCCGGGACCCCACGGAGGCGGGGAGACCACTCTTCTCCCACACGAGCCCAGCTCTCCCTTCGAGTAGCAACCGCCTTCAAGCTCACAAGCACCCGTGGGCCTGCGGTGTGCCTGCGTCTAGCTGGTGAGTCCCTTTCTTTGTTTGATGGCCAATGCAGACGTTAGCTTTTAGGATGGCATAGTGAGTGGCCAAAAGCCGGGCCCTGTCACTTCCCAGCTGTGCGACTGTGGGCAGGTCCACTCACCTCTCTGTGCCCCAGTTACCTTATCTGAAAACGGGGGGTAGTAACAGTGGCTGCCTCAAAGGTGGTCGTGAGGCTGAAGCGAACTTGTGGTGCCCTCAGCCTGGCTCCTTGGAAGCACCTGGGAGGTGAGAGTGGAGGTTGTTGTTACTGGGGTTTGTTCTTGTTGCTCCTGCACCAGCCGTCCTTGGGGGAGGAGGCTGCAGCTGCTGCTGAGATTGCTGGTGTGTGGCCGGAGGTTTTCAGCGCGTTGCCCTCTCTGTGGAGTGGACGAGCGCAGGGCTGGGAAGCAGGCACACTGAGTCCTTGTGCTGCTGTCCTATCTCTTTGTTCTTCACCCCTGTGTTGGGAAGCCCGCAGCCTACTGCCTCCCTTTGAGAGAAGGGACTATTGAGAATAATCTGGCTGGGTCCTGGGCCAGCATTCTCCCAGCTTCCAGAAAGTCCCCAGTGGCGAGTGGGAGGTGCTCCCAAGAACTTGGATGGATGGATGGATGGATGCTTTGGGCAGAGAGGGGAGCAGGGGAGCCACACCCCAGGTTGTCTCACTTGCACTGGGGAGAGAAGGGATCCTTCCCCCAGAGGGTAGGCAGTATCTGTTCTGGCTTTGGAGTTGAGAAAGACTCAGAGATCATACCAGGTCTCTGTGGGCACAATCGATTCTTTTAGGATTGTCCTTTAGTCCAGATTGATGAGTTTGTGAGTCTTGTGTAAACCAGAATCACCATCTCCATCACACAGCCAACACTCGTTTGCCTAAATCACGGTAGAAGTTCCCCTGATCACTGTAGAATGTTTTGCGGTGACAGGTGCATCACCACGGGCTTAGGTGCAGGGTACACTCCAGGCCTGGCAGTGGAGGGCTGTCCTGACCCTGTTCCCCGGCCCAGCCCAGGGCACATGACCCCTCAGTTCCTGTCCCACCCCGTTCCCTGGAAGAAGCTTGGTTTCCAGTAGGGAATCAGGTGCAGAGTGTGCAGTATAGACTCAGTGTTTGTCGACTGACTGAATGATAGCACAATCCAGGCTGCTTCCTGTTGGCTGGGTTTGGTTGGACTGGGACCCGTCAGAGGAAAAGGCAACGCCGCTGACAAAGAACATTGCCGAAAGGTTCATGGGAGGCTCCGGCTAACAGGTGCTCTCTTGCTGGGCTGCCTAACAAGCAGCCCCTCTTCTTATTCTTAGCTTATTCTTGGAGACCACAGACATCCCTGGGACAGCCAGGCGTGGGTATGGCCTGGGTCTTAGTCACACTGCATTTTGGGGTTCCTGAGCTGCTTGTTTGAGCGAGAGGTGCTTCAGGTTCAGGTCTTATGCCTAGCCCCGAGGGTGAGGGGGCGTATTCTGATTGGCCCCCAGGCCCTGCTGTGGAGTCTGGGTCTGAGTTGAACTGCTGAGAAAGAGCCCCAGACCTCCAGCATCGTGGTGGAGCACTGGAGATGCTCTGGAGCCAGCCTGCCTGGGGTCAAGTCCGGGTTCCATCTCTGACTGTGTGACCTCGGGGACGTGCCATAACTGCTCTGTGCCTCGGTCTCCTCATTGGTGAAGTATTTCCCTCTTAGGGATGTTGTGGGAATGAAGTGGGTGAAGGAATGCGAGTCCTGAGAACCATGTCTGCTTTGTGCACATGCTCAGACGCATCAACAATTCTGCTTCTCATTCGCTTCTGGTGCCTTTTAAGCGCTGCCAGGGCTGTCCGCACTGTGAACAGTCCTTGACGGGGTGTTATCTTCAGAAAGGGAAGACTAGCACCCGGCCCCCCAGACTTCCAAAGCATCATCCATGCAACCATGTTGGCTTTCAATTCCTTGGAGTTAAGGCTGACAGCCATCTGGTTCTAACCCGGCCGCCTGTCTTCCTGTCCCAATGACTTCCTGTTCTTCAGCTGCTCTAGGCTTCCCTGTCTGTCTCCAGGCCCTAGCCCACCTCTGTTCCCTTCCCAGGCTCAGCTCATCCATCACCAACTGCCATGGACCCCTCTTCAGCACCCTGCCCCCTCCTGCAGTCCCTCCGCCCAGCCAGTACCTGGTTTCTGTCTCAGCGGGGAGCTGACTCCTCTCTGTGCCCCCAGCACAGGGCTGGACTCTGAGGAGGAGGACTCAGTAGATGGGTATTGAGTGATGAGATGAGGGAATCGGCTTTCTGTGGCCGGGAACACTCCTGCTGCAGGGGGTCCACCTGATGGGTGAGTCAGAGAAAGACTCAGGCCTGTTGAAAGTGGATCAACAGGCAGGCAGGGAGATGGCCAGCAGCCAGCCATCCGTCCTGTTCACAGCCTGCGGAGTGGTGAGGCTGCCTCTGTGTTTTCATGGATCTGAGATTCAGAACGTAGCTGGTTTACAGCCATGGCCCAGTTGTGTGCTCTGGAGTTTCACTGCCTGAATTTTAACTTGAAAATGTAGGACTTGGGAGTCTCTCTGAGCCATTCTGGCTTGGGAGATTGCCTGATTATATATTTCAAAAAAAAAAAAAAAGAAAATGCAGGACTTGAGAAGCCTCTGATTTCTTCTGTGGCTGTTTTCCGGAATGTAGCCACTGCTGGAACAGTAATCTCCCTAACTTCCTACGGAAATGGGAATTAGAAGGGTCTGATTGCTCTTATTTCCCCATGTGTGCAGCTGCTGCTGCTGCTGCTGCTGCTTTTTTTTCTTTTTTTTTTTTTTGAGACAGAGTTTCACTCTGTTGCCCAGGCTGGAGTTCAGTGGCACAGTCTCAGCTCACTGTAACCTCTACATCCCGGGTTCAAGCGATTCTCCTGCCTCAGCCTCCCGAGTAGCTGGGATTACAGGCGCCCGACACCACGCCCGGCTAATTTTTGTATTTTTTTTAGTAGAGATGGGATTTCACCATGTTGGCCAGGCTGGTCTCGAACTCCTGACCTCAGGTGATCCACCTGCCTTGGCCTCCCAAAGTGCTGGGAATACAGGCGTGAGCCACACGCCCAGGCCAGTACAGCTTCTTCATAAGGAGATGGACCAGGAAAGGTCCCTGCCCAGGAGGAGGTCACAGGGTGCGGGAGAGATAAATCAGTGACAGATAGCAATTGCTGGACCACATGGTAGGCTGTGTGGGACAGGCGGTCAATGGGCTGGGCCACTGTGTGGAGGACAGCGGGGAGCATGAGCAGGGCAGGGATCTGGGGGCTTCATGGAGGAGGGGGCTTCAGTGCTGGATCCTGAGGGGAAGTAGCATCTGAGTGGTGATAGGACTTGTGCAAGGGTAGACGGAGGAAAAAGCCCTTAGGTGGAGACCCGATGGGAATAGAGGCTATGGGAGGGATGTATGGGCCAGCCCTGGGTGCCAGGGAGTGGGGATGCCCAGCCAGAGGGAGGGGAAGCATGGGGATGGGGCAGGATGGGAGTGGAAAATAGCATCAGCTCATGTGTCCGACTACACATGCTGCTGCCAGCAGCCAGCTGATCTCTAGGTGTTTAGGTCTAGAAGACCAGCCAGCTCCAAATCACTTAAAGCCTAAACGTTCCCCGTCTCTACTAAAAATACAAACATTAGCCAGGCGTGGTGACGGGCGCCTGTAATCCCAGCTACTCGGGAGGCTGAGGCAGGAGAATCGCTTGAACCCGGGAGGTGGAGGTTGCAGTGAGCAGAGATTGCCCCATTGCACTCTAGTCTGGGCGACAGGGTGAGACACACACACACACAGACACACACACACACACACACACACACACAAAAGCCTAAACATTCAAGGCCAGGATGCTTGACAGATGTTGATTCATAAAAATGACAAAAAGCACAAAATCCAAAATCTCGTATAAGCTCAGTGGCTGTGGCAGCGAGGTTGAAGAGCGAAGGCAGGCCGGGCACCTGGCTGATGATGTGTGGACCCGTGGCACAGCAGGGCCCCGCAGTGCGGTGTGGGTGTGGGTGTGGGTGGGCCAGTCTCTGCCGCTCACCCTATTCCAGGGACACAGTCTGCTTGGCTCTTCTGGACTGAGCCATCCTCATCACCGAGATCCTCCCTGAATTCAGCCCACGACGGCCACCCCGGCCGTTTTCCTTGTTCTGTGTGGGGAGGGAGGCAGCGCGGTGGTTATCAACCTCACCCTGCAGAGGAGGCCCCTGAGGCCCAGAGACGAGGAGGGATGGATCTAACCCAGAACCGCAGATGTCTCCGAGCCGGGGGCCTGTCCACCCTCTCAGGCCGACGTCAGTGGCCGCAGGACTGCCTGGGCCCTGCTAGGCCTGCTCACCTCTGAGGCCTCTGGGGTGAGAGGTTCAGTCCTGGAAACACTTCAGTTCTAGGGGGCTGGGGGCAGCAGCAAGTTGGGGTTTTGGGGTACCCTGCTTCACAGGGCCCTTGGCAAGGAGGGCAGGTGGGGTCTAAGGACGAGCAGTCCTTACTTTGGGAGTCAACCCGGGCGTGGCGGCTGCTGCAGGTTGCACACTGGGCCACAGAGGATCCAGCAAGGATGAAGAAATGGAGCAGCACAGACTTGGGGGCAGCTGCGGACCCACTCCAAAAGGACACCTGCCCAGACCCCCTGGATGGAGACCCTAACTCCAGGCCACCTCCAGCCAAGCCCCAGCTCTCCACGGCCAAGAGCCGCACCCGGCTCTTTGGGAAGGGTGACTTGGAGGAGGCTTTCCCGGTGGATTGCCCTCACGAGGAAGGTGAGCTGGACTCCTGCCCGACCATCACGGTCAGCCCTGTTATCACCATCCAGAGGCCAGGAGACGGCCCCACCGGTGCCAGGTAAGTCCGCGTCTGGAGCCCCCCTCCCTGCTGGGAGCCCAGCTGGCCATGGAGATGCCACAGGGTGGTCTGGCTTCTGGGCTAAATGTCACAAAGCCAGGGGGCTGGAGAGCCTTAGGGGTGGTCTGGTCCAGCGTCCTTCCTCATGTGACCTCGTGGGATGTGCAGTCACGGGGGCTGGTGTCTGTGCTGGGTCCAGGTGTCCACGCCCGCAATGCCTACCAGCCACAGACACTTGGACTTGAAGTCTAAAAGCTCAAGGGCAGGAGGCTTTTGGAGAGCACAGCACAGCTCCAGTGAGCTGCAAGGCAGGGCAGGGAGGGCCACAGGCTGGCTGACTTCTGGGGAGTGTGAGGCCACCTTTTCCCTTAGAGGGGCTGTCTACACCCCTGCCTCCACCTCCCTCCGTCCCCACCAGGCTCCTGCCTCCCGAGCTCCCGAGCAGGCAGAGAAGCCAGTGGTCTGGGAGTAGGAGGGTGACTTTCTAGATGGTGTCTATAGACAGGGTGGGGACAGAATGGGGACACATGCTCTCCACTGTCCCTGTTACATTGGTTTTCTGGACAGTCACCTAGACTGAGGGGCAGCTTTTATATCATTTTTCCCCTTTTTGGTTTGCCTTGGGATTTAGTCGTGTTCCCTTGACAAGCTCCGAAGGCCTCAGGGCCGAGGGGAGGCCAGGGTATGAGACGAGGGTGTTTTCTGGCCCACAGGCTGCTGTCCCAGGACTCTGTCGCCGCCAGCACCGAGAAGACCCTCAGGCTCTATGATCGCAGGAGTATCTTTGAAGCCGTTGCTCAGAATAACTGCCAGGATCTGGAGAGCCTGCTGCTCTTCCTGCAGAAGAGCAAGAAACACCTCACAGACAACGAGTTCAAAGGTGGCCCCAGCGCTGGGCTCGGGGAGGGCCCCAGCCCTGGCCTGCCCTGACCCTCCCTTTGTCTTTCAGACCCTGAGACAGGGAAGACCTGTCTGCTGAAAGCCATGCTCAACCTGCACGACGGACAAAACAACACCATCCCCCTGCTCCTGGAGATCGCGCGGCAAACGGACAGCCTGAAGGAGTTTGTCAACGCCAGCTACACGGACAGCTACTACAAGGGTGAGGAGGGCGGCGGGGCCGGGCATGGCTCAGCCCGCAGCACCGGGAAGCAGGAGGGCATGGTTGTCCCTGGGCCTCCTTGCTCCTCTGGGATCCTTACTCCCTGTCCCAGCCACTGCGTTGGTGGCTCCTAATCCTAGGGGGTCCCTGCCTCTCCCATCTGCTGGCTTGATTTCTCCTGGTCCTGGGGGTCTCTGCCTCCCCGATCTGATGTCTCCTCTCTTGACCCTGAGAAGTCCCTGCCTCCCCCTGCTGACTGGATGGTCCCTGTCCCTGGAAGTCACAGCCTCTGGCCTTTCTCTCTGCTGCTGTTCCTTGCCCCCGGGGCAATTTTGACTCCTCTGGCTTCCAACCCGTTATTTCCTGTTCCCAGGGGTCTCCTGTCTCAGGACCTTGCTGGGACCCCTTGGGGGACCCTGGCCTGGCCTCCTGCAGTGGGGGGTCCTCCAGGCACTTTCTGCCCAGTTCCTCCTGCAGCAGCTGCTGCCTGCCCAGAGCCCTTCCCCAGCACCTGTCCCGGCAGCCCCACAGGACTGTGACCACGAAGCCAACCGTGCGCATCCTCTGTAGGCCAGACAGCACTGCACATCGCCATCGAGAGACGCAACATGGCCCTGGTGACCCTCCTGGTGGAGAACGGAGCAGACGTCCAGGCTGCGGCCCATGGGGACTTCTTTAAGAAAACCAAAGGGCGGCCTGGATTCTACTTCGGTAGGGAGACAGTGTGGCAGACCCTGATCTTTTTGGCTTTTGCTAAGGGGAGGTTTGGGCAGAGACAGAGGGAGTTTGGAGGCCGGTGGTTCAGGGGCCAGCTGGATCTCACTCCTGAGGCCCACCTGGGCCCTGTGTTCATGCAGGTGAACTGCCCCTGTCCCTGGCCGCGTGCACCAACCAGCTGGGCATCGTGAAGTTCCTGCTGCAGAACTCCTGGCAGACGGCCGACATCAGCGCCAGGGACTCGGTGGGCAACACGGTGCTGCATGCCCTGGTGGAGGTGGCCGATAACACGGCCGACAACACGAAGTTTGTGACGAGCATGTACAATGAGATTCTGATCCTGGGGGCCAAACTGCACCCGACGCTGAAGCTGGAGGAGCTCACCAACAAGAAGGGAATGACGCCGCTGGCTCTGGCAGCTGGGACCGGGAAGATCGGGGTAAGAAGGGGCTTCAGCTCAGGCTGGTGCGGTGCAGGGATGATGGCATGGGAGAGGACTGGCTGACTCACTGCGGGAGCCTGGTGTCGCTATCTGTGTGTGCGGGACTCTGATTCTGTCATACCAGCCTGTAGGGCTGTTAGAATAAGTCTGAGAAATTGGGAGCCACAGGGCAGAACCCTGCAATGGCCAATGTGCCATTTTGGATTTCCAGCTCTAAGTATCAGCAACAAGACATGGGGTGGGGTAGGGTGCTGGGCAATGGAGGAGGGACTGCCCAGGGTGGAACAGAAGAATAGCTGTTGGGCTGGGCACGGTGACTCACTCTTGTAATCCCAGCATTTTGGGAGGCCGACGTGGGTGGATCACCTGAGGTTAGGAGTTCGAGACCAGCCTGACCAACCTGGTGAAACCTCTACTAAATATACAAAAATTAGCCAGGCGTGGTGGCAGGTGCCTACAATTCCAGCTACTCAGGAGGCTGAGGCACAAGCATCACTTGAACTTGGGAGGCGGAGGTGGCAGTGAGCCAAGATTTCGCCACCGCACTCTAGCCTGTGTGACAGAGCAAGACTCTGTCTCAAAAAAAAAAAAAAGGAAAAAGAAAAAAGCTGTTGGTGTTTTTCCATGGCAGGCAGGAGCATGGCAGGCAGGAGCTTTAGGTAACAAGGCTGATGGCTCCAGCTCCCAGCTCCAGCTGGTGGCTCCTGGTGGCAGGCCTCCAGCTCTTGGCCTCAAGTGATCCTCCCACCTCAGCCTCCCAAGTAGCTGGGATTACAGGCATGAGCCACCCCATCTGGCTCTCATTTCTTGCATTCTCTTTCTTTCTTTCTGGCTTGAGGTTATCGAGAATGGACCACCGCTGTCCTTCATGGTGAGATGGTAGAGCTGGGGCCTCGCCGTGAGGGGATTGTGGGCCTGATATGGTGCAGGTAGTATCTGAGGCAGCTGGCTGGTTGACGTTTGTGTGTTTTTTTGTTTTTTTTTTTAGATGAGGTTTCGCTCTTGTTGCCCAGGCTGGAGAGCAGTGGCACAATCTCGGCTCACTGCAACCTCCGCCTCCCAGGTTCAAGTGATTCTCCTGTCTCGGCCTCCCAAGTAGCCGGGATTACAGGAACACGCCACCATGCCCGGCTAATTTTTTTTTTGTATTTTCAGTAAAAACAGGATTTTGCCATGTTGGCCAGGCTGGTCTCAAAATCCTGACCTCAGGTGATCCACCCGCCTCAGCCTCCCAAAGTGCTGGGATTACAGGCGTGAGCCACCCATGCCCGGCCGGCTGGTTGATCTCAATGGTGGTCAGGAGTGGGTGGGGACTCGCCTGGGGCTTAGGTGGGGCCACCAGCTGGGCTGGGAAGCAGAGCTGGTTGTTGAGGTACTGTCTGAGGCTGAGCCTGGGGCTGGCCTCTGACGGGCTCTTGCTCCCCGGGGGCAGGTCTTGGCCTATATTCTCCAGCGGGAGATCCAGGAGCCCGAGTGCAGGCACCTGTCCAGGAAGTTCACCGAGTGGGCCTACGGGCCTGTGCACTCCTCGCTGTACGACCTGTCCTGCATCGACACCTGCGAGAAGAACTCGGTGCTGGAGGTGATCGCCTACAGCAGCAGCGAGACCCCTGTGAGCGGCTGGGGCACAGCCAGGGAGGGCCTCAGGGCCTCTGCACCCCAGCCCCAATCCCAGCCCCTGGTCCAGCTCTAGCTGGCTTCTCAGGAGTGAAAGCCTGCTGCGCCCGGGCCCAGGCCCTGCAGCCTCACGTTCCCCACTCATGCCCACTGAATTTTCCCTAAGCATAGCAACCATACGTGATTATCATCCCATAAAAACAGAAACGTTTCAGAGGAACATGGACAAAAGGACCCTCCTTTTATACTATTTAAAAAATGCACAATTTCATTTTGTTTACATAAATGAGATCAGACTATACATAATGTACAACAACCTTTTTTTTTTTCACTTGATGGTAGGGCGTGTAGATTTTTCTTTTTTTTTTTTTTTTTGAGATTAAGTTTTGCTGTTGTTACCCAGGCTGGAGTGAAATGGTGCCATCCCGGCTCACTGCAACCTCTATCTCCCGGGTTCAAGCGATTCTCCTCGAATCCCAAGTAGCTGAGATTCCAAGCATGCGCCACCAGGCCCTGCTAATTTTTTGTATTTAATAGAGACAGGATTTCTCCATGTTGGTCAGGGTGGTCTCGAACTCTTGACCTCAGGTGATCCGCCCTCCTTGGCTTCCCAAAGTGCTGGGATCACAGGTGTGAACCACTGCGCCAGGCCAAGAACTTATTTTTGTGTAGGTGTGAAGTAGGCATCTTACTTAAATATTTTGGCTCCAAATGAATGTCTTAGTGTTACGTAGTGAGTAATCCATCCTGCCACGCTGTTTGGAAAGGCCACCTTACCTGTCCCTTCTTTCTAAGGTGATGCTCTGAGCTCCTAAGGCAGACTTGGGGGCTGGAGTCTGTGCCATCAGCAGTGAGGGGCTTCCACGACATCTCACAGGTCAGAGGTTGTGTTTACAGGAGCAGAGTCCAAGGCTGGGAAAGGCCTGGTCTGCTCTGCCTCCCCTGGGCTGCCATGCTGAACCTGGGCCTCCAACTCAGAGTGCTGGATACAAGTGTTCCCAGAGGAGAGGTCCAGATAGGAGGTGGCCTCAACAAGGACTGCAGTATTTGACCTGGAGGAGAGGCTCTGGGACCACCACTGACATCTTCATGTCTCTAAAGGCTCTCAGGGACAAGGAGTGTGGACTTGTCCTGGGGACCCTAGGGCAGAGCCAGGACCACTAGTGGAAAGTAGAGAAGACCAAAGAAGAGGTATTCCCTACAGGCAGTGAGTCTCCATAGGCCTCTTGAGGCAGTAAGGAGTTTCCCATTCCCAAAGGCATTCAAGAAGACACTGATCAGGAACCTCTTTGAGGGAGCTTAAGTTTGGGGTGGGGGTTGGACTCGATGGCCTGAGGGAGGCTGGGATGATCTGATTTTGGCTCATCAGTCTCAGGGATACTTGAACTTATTTTTATTTTATTTTATTTTATATTTTGAGACAGAGTCTCGCTCTGTCACCCAGGTTGGAGTGCAATGGCGTGATCTCAGCTCACTGCAACTTCTGCTTCCTGGGGTTCAAGCAGTTCTCCCACCTCAGCCTCCCAAGTAGCTGGGATTACAGGCACCCACCACCATGCCTGGCTAATTTTTGTATTTTTGTAGAGAAGGAGTTTCACCACGTTGGCCAAGCTGGTCTTGAACTCCTGACTAAAAGTGATCCACCTGCCTCGGCCTCCCAGAGTGCTGGGATTACAGGCGTGAGCCACTACACCCAGCCTATTTGAACTTTATCAAAGTCTCTGGATATGAGACATTTGCCCCAAAGCATACTTGTAATGATGGCATGAGGCACTGGGCCCTCCTGGGGCAGGAAGGGCCTCCTAGTTCCCTGCCTTCCTGCCGCCCTGCCTGACCCAGGGCTGGAAAAGTGAGAAGTGAGGACCCAGAGGCTCTTTCCTGCCTGCCCTGAGCCCCTCATGCCCAGGCTCTGCCTAAGCCAACTACTTCCCGTTACTGTGGGCTCTCGGGAGGGAGTTATTAGACACAACGGGCATAGACTATTGGGCAGTGCGGTGGGCCATTAAGTGAGCACTTAAGAGCTTGTCCAGTTTCACCCCATTCACTGCACCTCTGGGGACACTGAGGCCACGAGGGCAGGTCCCTCCGTAAGCCGCGGCAGTGCTGGGACCAGCCTCAGGCTATGGCTGCCGGCTGGCTCAGACCTCCCGTCTCACCTGCTCCGTGGGCTGAGGACTGTGCGGGCCACATGGCTGTGAGGGGCACCACGGGCTGGTGTGGGCGTGCGAGGAGTTCCTGCTGCAGGAGGGAACCTCACTTCTCTCCCCACCCTCTAGAATCGCCACGACATGCTCTTGGTGGAGCCGCTGAACCGACTCCTGCAGGACAAGTGGGACAGATTCGTCAAGCGCATCTTCTACTTCAACTTCCTGGTCTATTGCCTGTACATGATCATCTTCACCATGGCTGCCTACTACAGGCCCGTGGATGGCTTGGTGCGGCCAGAGGCTCAGGCCTCGTGGGCGAGGGTGTGGGTGGTGGGGAAGGGGTGTGGACATTTCGGGAGACCTCCCCGACCCCAGGCCCAGGCTCTGCCCTGGACTCCTTCCCAGCTTGCGGGAGCGATGGATGGAGAACCTGGAGAACCTTGTATCCCTGCGCCCATCTCCCCTGCCTCAGGCTGTACGGGAGACCCGCCCCCTTCCCGCTTCTCAGTCCCTCTCCTTTAGCCTTGAGGTCCTGTGGGGCTGAGTGTGTGGTGACTCAGGTCCCTGATTGCAGACGGGGCGTACTCGGTTAGAAAGCATGCAGGGGCCGGGCATGGTGGCTCACGCCTGTAATCCCAGCACTTTGGGAGGCTGAGGTGGGCAGATCACCTGAGGTCTGGAGTTTGAGACCAGCCTGACCAACATGGTGAAACCCCGTCTCTACTAAAAACACCAAATTAACTGGGTGTGGTGGAGCCTGCCTGTAATCCCAGCTACTCAGGGAGGCTGAGACAGGAGAATCGCTTAAACCTTGGAGGCAGAGGTTGCGATGAGCTGAGATGGCACCACTGCACTCCAGGCTGGTCAACAAGAGTGAAACTCTGTCTCAAAAAAAAAAAAAAGAAAAATCACGCAGGAATTTGGGCTCGGGACAGGGCTCACCCCTGGCCTGGGGGTCCCCAGGGTTGTGGGCTGGTGTCTAAGCCCAGAGCCCGCCATCATCCTGCTTGCCTGCCCTCTTTCATTCACTCACTTGCTCATTATTCATTCCCTGGATTTAGACTTTTGAGCAGCTCTGTGCCAGGCCCTGGGCCATCCATCAAATCAGCCTAAGACCAGCCTTTTTCCTCTGCCAAGAGCCAAGACTTCATCAAACTTCTGGACTTAGTCCTTCGTGTCCGATACCCAGGGCACTTAATTTGCTGCTTTTGTTTCCAGGGCACTTTACAAGTTTACTTACTTACTTAATTTTTTTTTTTTTTGAGACGGAGTCTCGCTCTATCACCCAGGCTGGAGTGCAGTGGCGCAATCTCTGCTCACTGCAACCTCCACCTCCCGGGTTCAAGTGACTCTTCTGCCTCGGCCTCCCGAGTAGCTGGGACTACAGGCGCCCACCAACATGCCAAGCTTATTTTTATATTTTTAGTAGAGATGGGATTTCACCGTATTGGCCAGGCTAGTCTTGAACTCCTGACCTCAAGTGATCGCCTGCCTCGGCCTCCCAAAGTGCTTGGATTACAGGTGTGAGCCACCGTGCCTGGCTGCACATTTACTTTAAAAACTCAACTTCATAATTGCATGAAACCCGATTTCTGTCCACCTATTAAGGCCACATAACGACTTCCTTTTTTTTTTTTTTTTTTTTTGAGACAGAGTCTCTCTCTGTTGCCCAGGCTGGAGTGCAGTGGTGTGATCTCAACCCACTGCAAGCTCTGCCTCCTGGGTTCACGCCATTCTCCTGCCTCAGCCTCCCTCTTTTTTTTTTTTTTTTTTTTTTGAGACAGAGTCTTGCTCTGTTGCCCAGGCTGGAGTGCAGTGGCGCCACCTTGGCTCACCGCAACCTCTGGCTCCGGGGTTCAAGTGATTCTTCTGTCTCCCAAGTAGCTGGGATTACAGCCATGAGCTACCACGCCTGGCTAATTTTGTATTTTTAGTAGAGATGGGGTTTCTCCATGTTGGTCAGGCTGGTCTCGAACTCTCGACCTCAGGTGATCCGCCCGCCTCGGCCTCCCAAAGTGCTGGGATTACAGGCGTGAGCCACTGCACCCGGCCAGTGACTTCTTTTTAAGAGAAAAATGTGCTGGTAAGGCAAGCTGATGAACTAGTGCTTAGGAAATGTGGATGGTGACCCACTCCAGGAAATGGCCACTGAAACACAAGGGTGACACCCACGAGTGTGTGTGGCACAGTCTCTCCCTCCATGGTCAGTGGGAGTCCCTGACACTCGTGGGAGACTGGCCATGGGCTGGGGTGGCAGCGGAATGTGTATGGCGTGGGGTCCATGAGAGTGCTTCCACCTGTCCATCACCCTGCTGTCCATCACTCTGCTCCCAGCCAGGAGGAGCTCTGGGCCTGCCGGGACATTGCCTGGGAGGCGGCACAGCATTGTAAGATGCTCCGCTTGGCACCTGCAGGCTGCCGCTTTGGGGAATCAGGCCCACAGAGGGGCCTCCTTGCGGGCGCTCCCCTAATAACACACTGTCTTTGTGTGTCCTTCCCCTGATGGAGGCTGTGCCTCCTGGGCAGGGACTATGGCTTCATGGACCTGGTCCATGTTTGTTGAATGAACGAATGAGTAAATGGAGTTACCAACTTTTCTGCATCTCACAGCCTCCCTTTAAGATGGAAAAAACTGGAGACTATTTCCGAGTTACTGGAGAGATCCTGTCTGTGTTAGGAGGAGTCTACTTCTTTTTCCGAGGGGTAAGCGTTCCTTCCCACATTGTGAGTTTCCATTATCACCAAAACAAAAAGCCAAGAAGATCCCTCGGCGCTCACTCACTTTTTAATTCATCAGACACATCGTAGCCCTACTTGGGGAGCTGAGAGACGCAGAGGTGAAGATGAGAGCCCTTCAGTCAGTCACTGCGGGGCGGGAGGGTGCTCAGGGCATCTCCACGGGCCCAAGGCAGGCAAGCTTGAAAGTAGACACTCCAGCTACTCCACGGAAGGGAATATTTGATTACAGGGGCAGAGTGGAGGCCTCTTAAGTGATAGGATCATGACTGGTCGTTTTTTAATTAAACCAATCTGTTAAAGCTCTGAGCAGTGAAGGAAATCTCCATGCATACTGGAATCTTTTTTTTTTTTTTTTTTTGAGGTGGAGTTTCGCTTTGTCATCTAGGCTGGAGGCTAGTGGCACGATCTCGGCTCACTGCAACCTCCGCCTCTTGGGTTCAAAAAATTCTCCTGCCTCAGCCTCCTGAGTAGCTGGGATTACAGGCTCCTGCCACCACACCTGGCTAATTTTTTTGTATTTTTAGTAGAGGTGGGGTTTCACCGTGTTGGCCAGGCTGGTCTTGAACTCCTGACCTCAGGTGATCCACCTGCCTCAGCCTCCCAAAGTGCTGGGATTACAGGCGTGAGCCACCACACCAGCAAGGAATTGTTTTATTTTTAACCTGAAACTCAAACATGTGCAATCCTTGGCCATTTTTTTTTTTAATGCAGGAGTAATCTTTTCTTTGAATGTGGGAGTCACTATTTCAGATTTTATATCACCTTTCTTGCAAAAACCATATTTATATAATCTAAGATGTCTAGTTTCAGCTTCTTTAAAGAAGAGTGAGAACTTAGCTGCGTACAAAAAAGTCTGAATGTAGAATTTGAGATGATCATTGGTTTTTGTTTTTGTTTTTTTTGACTCTGGAAACCCTTGTAGTATTTTAATTTTAATTTTTATAAGATGGGGTCTTGCTGTGTCACCCAGGCTGGAGTGCAGTGGCGTGATCATGGCTCACTTCAACCTCTGTCTCCTGGGCTCAAGCAATCCTCCCACCTCAGCCTCTGGAGTAGCTGGAACTACAGGAAGCCATCACCATGCCCAGGCTCCACTGTGATTTTTTTTTTTTTTTTTTTTTTTTTTGAGACGGAGTCTCACTCTTTCGCCCAGGCTGGAGTGCAGTGGCACGATCTCCACTCACTGCAAGCTCCGCCTCCTGGTTCATGCCATTCTCCTGCCTCAGCCTCCCGAGTAGCTGGGACTACAGGCACCCGCCACCATGCCCGGCTAATTTTTTGTATTTTTAGTAGAGACGGGGTTTCACCATGTTAGCCAGGATGGTCTCAATTTCCTGACCTCGTGATCCGCCCACCTTGGCCTCCCAAAGTGCTGGGATTACAGGTGTGAGCCACTGCCCCCGGCCCCATTGTGATTTTTTTTTTCTGAGATGGAGTCTCGCTCAGTTGCCCAGGCTGGAGTGCAGTGGTGTGATCTTGGCTCACTGCAACCTCCACCTCCTGGGTTCAAGTGATTCTCCTGCCTCAGCCTCCCGAGTAGCTGGGACTACAGGTGCGTGCCACCGCGCCCGGCTAATTTTTGTATTTTTAGTAGAGACGGGGTTTCACCATGTTAGCCAGGATGGTCTCGATCTCCTGACCTCGTGATCCGCCCGCCTTGGCCTCCCAAAGTGCTGGGATTATAGGCTTGGGCCACCGCGCCCGGCCTTCTATTGTGATTTTTATCCCCTAGTCTTTTTTGGTGTAAGCTCTATCCAATTTTTTTTTCAGTCACTCACCTTTATGGAATTGTTGTGTCATTGAACTTCGTCTTCACAGAGACAACTGTCTTTCTTTTCACACTCATGGTTTACATTACAGTAAAGTACAGTGCCACAGTAGCAAGTGTGGCTGGAATGGCAAAAGCAGGATTGGCCTGTGGGAGGGAGCAGAAGTGTGGTGGTGTCTTGGACAGGACTCATGGCTGACAGTGGCGGCTTGTTACAAGAATTTTTATTTTAACGCTTACTTAAAATTAAGAAAAAATATGCTCGGCATGTGAAAAATTAAGAAAAAGGTGGCTCACGCTTGTAATCCCAGCTACTTGGGAGGCTGAGGCCAGGAGTTTGAGACCAGCTTGGGCAACATAGTGAGACTCTGATCTCTTAAAAAAAAATTAGGAAAAAGCTCCAATTAGAAAGAAGAAAACAATTTGCCCAATTCAGTACAGCAACTGATAACATTTTAATGATTTTCCTTCCTGTCTGTACTTCTGGGTATAGTTGTAAATCCACCGTGTAATTTTTTTTTTTTTTTTTTTTTTTTTTTTTTTTTTTTTTTTTTTGAGATGGCGTCTCGCTGTCACCCAGGCTGGAGTACAGTGGCGCCATCTTGGCTCACTGCAGCCTCTGCCTCCTGGGTTCAAGCAATTTTCTTGCCTCAGCCTCATGAGTAGCTGGGATTACAGGTGCCCGCCACCACGCGCAGCTAATTGTTTTGTATTTTTAGTAGAGACGGGATTTCACCATGTTGGCCAGGCTGGTCTCGAACTCCTGACCTCAGGTGATCCACCCGCCTTGGCCTCCCAAAGTGCTGGGATGACAGGCGTGAGCCACCACGCCCGGCTTCCACTGTGTATTTTTAACCATCTCTACTGACTGGGCCACCTAGTGTCACCCCATTGGCCTGACCCTTGCTGTTCTGTTCTTTTCACAATCTGTGCTTTCACACATTCGGCCACCCCATCGTGGTGCCATTTAGGAAGCATCTGAGTGCTCACCATTTAGCCACATCGAGCATTGCCTGGGATCTTACTCTCTCTGTTTACCTGCAGATTCAGTATTTCCTGCAGAGGCGGCCGTCGATGAAGACCCTGTTTGTGGACAGCTACAGTGAGATGCTTTTGTAAGTGACACTTTGACTCATTCCCAGTCCAGTCCCCAGGTGACCGCAATCAGTTCTCACTTGAGGTCTCACTCACGCCGGGCCTGGCACATAGTGGGACCTCAGTGAACATGCTGAGGGAATGACGGAAGGCACTGAATACATACTCGGGGGATGAATGAATACTGAGGGCCTGCTCTGTGCCAGGTATGTGCCAGGGGCCAGGGATCGAGAAACTGTGCCGTGACTTACAGTCCAAGTGAGACGGACCCTTGTTCACCTTCCCACTCATTGTCCATCCATCTGCCGTTTGAGGGGTTGGCCCTGGAATACTGGATGAAACAGACATGGCGCCCGCCTTTGGGGAGTTTCCTATCTTTAACGGGGGGTTGTGCGACCTTGGCACTGTTGATATTTTGGACTGGGTAGTGCTTAGTTGTGGTGGTTGGCGGGGGGGGCGGGGGCTGCCCTGTGCATCGTAGAATATATAGCAGCATCACTGGCTTCTACTCGCAGCTGCCTGGAGCTTCCCCATCCTCCAGTCGCCTGGAGCTTCCCCATCCCCCAGTCTTGACAATCAAGAACATATCCAGATATGGCCAAAGGCCCCTCACTTGTTTTGGGGGGTGGTGCCAGAATCACTCCCGGTTGAGAACCACTGCTTTAGGAGGAAGCAGATGAGTGAAAGCACAGTTATAGAACAGTTTGGATGGCCGGGCGCAGTGGCTCACGCCTGTAATCCCAGCACTTTGGGAGGCTGAGGCGGGTGGATCACTTGAGGTCATGAGTTCAAGACCAGACTGGCCAACATGGTGAAACCCCGTCTCTACTAAAAATACAAAAATTAGCCAGGCATGGTGGCACACACCTGTAATCCCAGCTACTCGGGAGGCTGAGGTGGGAGAATTGTTTGTACCCGGGAGACAGAGGTTGCAGTGAGCCCAGATCGCGCCATTGCATTCCAGCCTAGGTAACAGAGCGAGATTCCATCTCTAAATAAATAAATAGAACAATGTGGATGTGGCAGGAAAGCTCCTTCCTTCAGAAAGTAAGCCAGAGCCTCAAGCCCCAGTGTGCACCGAGGGCCTTCCAGAACCTGTCTCCTGGGATCTCGGCTCACAGCCCCCGCCCTGATCTCTTCCTTCCTGGAAGGACAAGGAATAATTTCGAATCCTCTTGCACCTAGCTTGTCCGTACGACTCACAAACCGCATCCTTTCACCCAATTTTTTTTTTGGACAAGTAAAACTAGAATTAGCTTTATTTTACATGATTGTGAAAGGTACACTTTTTCAATTTTAATTTTTTTTAAAGAATTTAGATTTCAGGGTACATGTGCAGGTTTGTTAGGTGGGTATATTGTATGATGCTGAGGTCTAATGATCTGGTCACCCAAGTGGTGAACATAGTACCTGATAGGTAGTTTTTCAACCCTTGTCCCCCTCCCGGCTGCCCCACTTTTGGAATCCTAAGTGTTTATTTTTCCCATCTTTGTGCTTGTGGGTACCCAGTGTTTTGCTCCACTTATAAGTAAGAACATGTGGGAATTGGTTTTCTGTTTCTGTGTTAATTTGCTTAGGATAATGGCCTCCAGCTACATCCATGTTGCTGCAGAGGACATGATTTCATTCTTTTTTATGGCTGCATAGTATTCCATGGTATATACGTACCACTTTTTGATTATCCAGTCTACCATTGATGGGCACCTGGATTGATTCCATGCTTTGCTATTGTGAATAGTGCTTTGATAAACACAGGAGTGCAGGCATCTTTTTGGTAGAATGGGTTCTTTTCCTCTGTTTTCCCCCTAATCTTGAGATACTTATACTTTAGCCCCGAAAGGCAAACTCAAGAGGCAAGGTCTGTAGGTTTACCACACACTGATTTACCTGCCTAAGAGAAGCAGTGTTCTACATAGCATTGTGATTCTCCTGCCTCAGCGTCCCCAGTAGCTGGGATTAGAGGGGTGCACCTTGCCCAGGTAATTTTCATATTTTTAGTAGAGACAGGGTTTCACTGTGTTGGCCAGGCTGGTCTTGAACTCCTGACCTCAAGTGATCTGCCTCCCAAAGTGCTGGGATGACAGGTGTGAGCCATCACGCCTGGCCACTATATATCCTTTTATGTACTTTTTATTTATTTATTTATTTGAGATGGAGTCTCGCTCTGTCTCCCAGGCTGGAGTGCAGTGGCATGATCTCGGCTTACTGCAACCTCCGCCTCCCGGGTTCAGGTGATTCTCCTGCCTCAGCCTCCTGAGTAGCTGGGATTACAGGCATGCACCACCATGCCTGGCTAAATTTTTTTTTGTATTTTTAGTAGAGGTGGGGCTTCACTGTTGGTCAGGCTGGCCTCGAACTCCTGACCTTGTGCTCCGCATGCCTCAGCCTCCCAAAGAGCTGGGATTAAAGGCGTGAGCTACTGCGCCTGGCCTTTAGGTACTATATTTGTATCTGTGCTTTATACATAAAGAGTGAGATTTTGCACAGCTCCTCACCAAGCCAATTTCTGCTCCTTGGGGACGATGCTGCTTCCACGGAGAACGCCTGGGCTGAAGGAGTCAGGACAGCCCAACCCTAGCTCCTATCGCGGCCTGCAGTCTGGACCTCTGAGCAGCCTGTGGCCTTTTGTTCTGGGGGTGCCAGGCCTCCCGGGTTCCCGTAGACGGAGCTTTCTGCCCCTCCACCCTCAGCTTTCTGCAGTCACTGTTCATGCTGGCCACCGTGGTGCTGTACTTCAGCCACCTCAAGGAGTATGTGGCTTCCATGGTGTTCTCCCTGGCCTTGGGCTGGACCAACATGCTCTACTACACCCGTGGTTTCCAGCAGATGGGCATCTACGCCGTCATGATAGAGAAGGTGGGTTCCCTGGGCCCCAGTGGGTCTCCTCAGATCCCGCTTACCTCGTGGGCGTGTGAGATGGGGCCAAGAACTCCGCCCATCCTCTCTGTTGTGCCTGGGATGGGGCTGGTTTAGCCCCCAGCCCATTTTCCAAGAATCAAGCAATCTGGCCCTGACCCAGGTGTGTGTAGGGGGGGCCCCTGAAACCTGACCCCCCCCTGCACACCAGGCTTCCATCTCCTGACCAGAACAAAGGCTATGGGGGAAGGGTGGGTGACTCCCTCATGACCCCTGAGCTGAGAACCAGCAAAGCAAACCGCCCTACACGTTCTCAAGATGCATCCCCACGCCGATGCGGCCCGGCCCTTCCCTCAGCTCCTCCTGGGCCTGGCCTCGGCTCTAATGAGCCTGCTGTCTCCTGCAGATGATCCTGAGAGACCTGTGCCGTTTCATGTTTGTCTATGTCGTCTTCTTGTTCGGGTTTTCCACAGGTAATGAGCTTGGTCAGCGCTGGGGGAGGGCAGGGGTCCTGCTTGGCTGAGCCTTCTGAAGACTGCCAGGAGCTGAATGAGAAGGCACCGGGTAGGCAGGTGCATGTCTGCAGGTGACTGAGAGGGTGGACAGAGGACACACTGAAATGAGCCCCAGGACTTGGCCACGTGTTATATAAAATGCTTTAAGAATTTTCCAGGCTGGAAGTGCTGTGGCTGCCGCATAGCATTTTGGCTCAGTTGTTTTTTCAACTTTTTTTTTTTTTTTTGAGATGGAGTCTCACTCTGTCACCAAGGCTGGAGTGCAGTGGCACGACCTCGGCTCACTGCAACCTCTGCCTCCTGGGTTCAAGCAATTCTACCTCAGCCTCCCGAGTAGCTGGGACTACAGGTGCACACCGCCATGCCCGGCTAATTTTTTTGTATTTTAGTAGAGATGGGGTTTTACCATGTTGCCCAGGCTGGTTGCAAACTCCTGACCTTGTGATCCGCCCGCCTCGGCCTCCCAGAGTGCTGGGATTACAGGTGTGAGCCACCGTGCCCGGCCCTTGAACTTTTAATTTTGACATTATTTCAGACTTCCAGAAAAGTTGCAAGAATAGAACCAATAACTTCTCTACACTGTTGACCCAGATTCCCCCCAAATTACCACATTTTATGTTATCACTTTCTCCACCCCTATACACATGCGCACGCACAAACATGAACACATGTGCCACGTGTGAAAAAGACTGAGAGTAGGTTGTGGATATGATCAGCCTTTTACCATGAAATACTTCAGTGTGTACTTCAGTGTGTATTTCAGCGTGTATTTCAGCGTGTACTTCAGGGTGTATTTCAGCATGTACTTCAGCATGTACTTCAGCATGTACTTCAGTGTGTACTTCAGCGTGTATTTCAGTGTGTATTTCAGTGTGTACTTCAGGGTGTATTTCAGCGTGTACTTCAGCGTGTACTTCAGCATGTACTTCAGCGTGTACTTCAGTGTGTATTTCAGCGTGTACTTCAGCGTGTACTTCAGTGTGTATTTCAGCGTGTATTTCAGTGTGTACTTCAGGGTGTATTTCAGCATGTACTTCAGGGTGTATTTCAGCATGTACTTCAGTGTGTACTTCAGCGTGTACTTCAGTGTGTATTTCAGTGTGTATTTCAGCATGTATTTCAGCGTGTATTTCAGCGTGTACTTCAGCGTGTACTTCAGCGTGTATTTCAGCGTGTATTTCAGCGTGTACTTCAGCGTGTACTTCAGTGTGTACTTCAGCGTGTATTTCAGTGTGTATTTCAGCGTGTACTTCAGGGTGTATTTCAGCGTGTACTTCAGGGTGTATTTCAGCATGTACTTCAGTGTGTACTTCAGCGTGTACTTCAGCGTGTACTTCAGCGTGTACTTCAGCGTGTATTTCAGCGTGTATTTCAGCGTGTACTTCAGTGTGTATTTCAGCGTGTATTTCAGCGTGTACTTCAGTGTGTATTTCAGCGTGTATTTCAGTGTGTATTTCTAAAAGAAGTTATTGTACATAAACACAGTTCAGTGATCACAATCAGGAAGGTAACATTGACCCACACTATTAGCTAACCCATAGCCTTTATTTGCATTTCATCAAGTGTCCTAATAATGTCTTTATCAGAAAATGAGATTCCCAGATCATGCATTACCTTCCATTGTCATGCTTCTTTGGTCTCCTTTAATAATTAATTTATTATTATTATTATTTAAGATGGAGTCTCACTCTGTCCCTGAGGCTGGAGGGCAGTGGCACTGTGTTGGCTCACTGCAACCTCCGTCTCCCACGTTCAAGCAATTCTCCTGCCTCAGCCTCCCAAGTAGCTGGGATTACAGGCGCCCACCACCATGCCCGGCTAGTTTTTATGCATATATATATATATATATATATTTTTTTTTTTTTTTTCATACAGAGTCTCGCTCTGTCGCCCAGGCTGGAGTGCAGTGGTGTGATCTCGGCTCACTGCAGGCTCCGCCTCCCGGGTTCACGCCATTCTCCTGCCTCAGCCTCCCAAGTACCTGGGACTACAAGTGCCTGCTACCATGCCCAGCTAAATTTTTGTATTTTTAGTAAAGACGGGGTTTCACCGTGTTAGCCAGGATGGTCTCGATCTCCTGACCTCGCGATCCGCCTGCCTCGGCCTCCCAAAGTGCTGGGATTACAGGCGTGAGCCACTGCGCCTGGCTAGTTGTTATATTTTTAATAGAGATGGGGTTTTACCATGTTGGCTAGGCTGGTCTCAAACTCCTGACCTGAGGTGATCCACCCACCTTGGCCTCCCAAAGTGCTGGGATTACAGGCATGAGCCACCGTGCCCGGCCATTAATTATTTTTTGAGACAGAGTCTCATGCTGTTGCCCAGGCTGGAGTGCAGTGGCACCATCTCAGCTCACTACAACCTCCACTTCAAGGGTTCAAGTGATTCTTGTGCCTCAGCCTCCCCAGTAGCTGGGATTACAGATGCCCACCACCACACCTGGCTTTTTTTTTTTTTTTTTTTTTTTTGTATTTTTAGTAGAGACGGGGTTTTGTCATGTTGGTCTTGAGCTCCTGACCTCAAGTGATCTGCCCGCCTCGGCTCCCAAAGTGCTAGGATGACAGGGTGAGCCACCACGCCTGACCTTAGTCTCCTTTAATCCAGGGCACTTCCTGCATCATTCCTTGTCATTTGCCACCTCAGAATTTGTAATGAGTAGAGGCCAGTGGTTTTGACAATGTTTCTCAATTTGGGTGTGTCTGATGTTTCCTCACGATTATAGCCAGGCATGCATTTTTGGCCAGAATATCAAGAAGCGATGTGTGTCTTCTGCTGTGTGTTTTATTGGGAGTCGCATGATGTCCGTCTCACTTCTGGTGACGTTAGCTTTGATGACTTGGTTTTGGTGGATCTGCCAGACTTTTCCACTGTAAAGCTACTATATTTACCTTTGTGATGGATACTTTTCAAGGAGATGCTTTGAAACTATGTGACTAGCCTGTTTCTCATCAGACTTTCACCCAGGAGTTCTAGCATCCGTTGATGAGTCTTACCTGAATCACTTCATCCTGTGATGGTGGCCAAATGATGATTTTTTTTTTTTCTTGAGAAGGAGTCTCTGTCTGTTGCCCAGGCTGGCATGCAGTGGTGCCATCTCTGCTCACTGCAACCTCGGCCTCCCAGGTTCAAGCAATTCTCCTGCCTCAGCCTCCCGGGTAGCTGGGATCACAGCTGCCCATCACCACGCCCGGCTAATTTTTATTTTTTTAGTACAGATGGGGTTTTACCATGTTACTCAGGCTGGTCTCAAACTCCTGACCTCAGGTGATCCGCCTGCCTTGGCCTCCCGAAGTGCTGGGATTACAGGCGTGAGCCACCACACCCGGAGAAGATGATCTTCTAACTCCATCATTGCTTCTGCATTTATTACCTGGCATTCTATTATAGAGAAGAGCTAACCATTCCCCATTTCTATGTATTTGTTTGTATCAGAATGGCCTCATGGAGTCTTTTGTTTTCATGGATTCTCACTTTGTTAAATGGGTTATAATCCTTACTATCCTCTTTTATTTTAATACTCAAATTGTCTGAGATTAGTCACTGGAGTCCCTTCCAGCTGGCTCCTGTGCTCTTTTCACATGTCCACATCTTTTTTTTTTTTTTTTTTTTTTTTTTGAGATAGAGTCTCGTTCTGTCGCCCAGACTGGAGTGCAGTGGCGCAATCTGCAACCTCTGCCTCCCGGGTTCAAGCGATTCTCCTGCCTCAGCCTCCCGAGTAGCTAGGATAATCCGAACCCGGGTATTTTTAGTAGAGACGGGGTTTCACCCTGTTGGCCAGGCTGGTCTCAAACTCCTGACCTCAGGTGATCCGCCTGCCTCAGCCTCCCAAAGTGCTGGGATTACAGGCGTGAGCCACCGCACCCGGCCTCCACATCATTTTTTGAGCACTGGACTCTGCTTTGATGCTTATCCGAGTCCCACAGTTACATGGTTTACGTGGTGCCCCTTCCCTGTCCCCACCCTGCCGTTTGCGTTGGAATCCCTGGCTGGGAGGGATGGGCACCTGTGACTAGGAGAGACCTAATAGGTGTGGGCTCTGGCACCTGGATCTGACGGCCCTGCATTTCAGTAGGTACAGGAAGGGACTAGGCCGGGGGGGTTTGTGGATACTGATAGGCAGCAACCACGATGCACAGCTGCTGCAGAGGCTCTCAGGCTCTGGGCCACACTTCCCACAGAAGCAGGCAGCATGTGGGGAGAGGTCATTCTGCTCTGAGCGGCTCAGTGCTCATGGAGCAAAGTGGACCTCTGAGGGATGCAGGCCAACAGGGTGTGATGGACAAAGCAGGTGTGGGGCCAGAGCTGACACGTATGGTTAAGCAGGTTGTGCACTGTACAAAGGTGGCTGTATTCACATTGCACATAGAGACTTATATATTTATTTATTTTTCTAGCAGATGATGATAAAGTTCTTAAAAATATACTATGAAAATTTTTTTGATAGTTTTAAAGAAGGGGTGCTTTAAAAATAACTTGTCACAAAGTTATTTGAGACTGACTGAGCAGGAGGGTGTATGTCAGGGGACTTGGGATATTGGCTTCTGTCCAGTGGCACCCCGCCCTCCCTGTGCCCTGTAGCGGTGGTGACACTGATTGAAGACGGGAAGAACGACTCCCTGCCGTCTGAGTCCACGTCGCACAGGTGGCGGGGGCCTGCCTGCAGGCCCCCCGATAGCTCCTACAACAGCCTGTACTCCACCTGCCTGGAGCTGTTCAAGTTCACCATCGGCATGGGCGACCTGGAGTTCACTGAGAACTATGACTTCAAGGCTGTCTTCATCATCCTGCTGCTGGCCTATGTAATTCTCACCTACATCCTCCTGCTCAACATGCTCATCGCCCTCATGGGCGAGACTGTCAACAAGATCGCACAGGAGAGCAAGAACATCTGGAAGCTGCAGGTGGGTGGGTGGAGTTGGGGGGTGGTGAGTGGCCAGGAGAGTGTGGGCGGCTCTGTCTGCTGTCTTACACAGCTGGCTGCAGGTGGGTGGGGGCGGGGGGCGGTGTGTGGCCAGGAGGGTATGGGCCTCTCTATCCGCTGCCTTACCCAGCTGGGCACATGAGCCCTGCAGGATTTGAGGAGGGAGCAGAAAGCCCGGCCAGGCCCGGGGATCCAGCCTCAGCACCTCCCTCAGTGGACTTCCAGCAAGTTCCCCTGCCCAGCACCTGCTCAGGGGCAGATGAGCTCAGCTGGTGTTTATAGACACCGTGCTTGGCTGTGGTCTGGGTGGGAAGAAGGGGGAGGGCTCAGCCCGACAGGGTGTCCACCTCAGAGGAGCCTGGTGTAAGGTGGGCACCAGAGGCCAGACTCAGGGGAGCAGCTACCATGAGGCAGGGCCCTGACAGCTACATTTCTGAGCCCCGTGGGCCACATCTGCATCCCCAACTACTAATAATAAGTTTCGTTCTTATGAAGAAGCACTTTCTCTGTGATAGGGACTGTACTAAGTGTCTGTCTCACCGGATCTCATTTAATCCTCACAACAGTCCTGTGAAGTGGATTCTATTACTGTTCCTTTTTTTTTTTTTTTTTTCTGAGATGGAGTCTCACTCTGTCACCCAGGCTGGAGTGCATTGGCATGATCTTGGCTGACTGCAACCTCTGCCTCCCGGCTTCAAGCGATTCTTCTGCCTCAGCCTCCCTAGTAGCTGGGATTGCAGGCACCCACCACCACACCCAGCTAATTTTTGTATTTTTAGTAGAGATGGGGTTTCACCATGTTGGCCAGGCTGGTTTTGAACTCCTGACCTCAGGTGATCCGCCTGCCTTGGCCTCCCAAGGTGCTGGGATCACAGGCGTGAGCCACTGTGCCTGGCTATACTGTTCCGTTTTTGAATGAGGCACTGAGGCGTAGTGAAGTTAGGTATCTGTGCTCAAGGCCACATGGCTGGTAAGTGGCAGAGCCAGGACCTGGCCCAGGCAGTCTCACTCGTGGCCCTGCTCTCAGCCCTACCCTATGTTGCCCCTCGTGAGCTCCTCAGGGCAGGGTCTGGGGCCTCCGTATCACTCCCAGGGCTGCCCTGCCCAGGCCCGGCAGGCACCAGTGGCACCTGGACAGGTCTGGGCTGGCTGGGCTGTGCCCCTTGTATACAGTGTACCCCGCCAGGCTACAGAAACAAAGCTAGCGTGGAGGGCACTGGACAACCACCCCGGAGGCAACTGGGCCTGGGAGAGCCCCTGGGGAGCTGGATACTGGCAGCCAGGGTGGCCCCGGGATGCACCCTCTGCCCCTCAGCTCCTCTGCCCTTGGTGTCTTCCTGCAGAGAGCCATCACCATCCTGGACACGGAGAAGAGCTTCCTTAAGTGCATGAGGAAGGCCTTCCGCTCAGGCAAGCTGCTGCAGGTGGGGTACACCCCTGATGGCAAGGACGACTACCGGTGGTGCTTCAGGTAATGCCCAGGCTCCACCTGAATCAGGGCTTGGGAGCTTTGGGGCTCCCCTGTGGACACAGAGCCTGCCTCAGGGCCTCCATGAGGGGCTGGTCATGAGCACAGGGGGCTCTCCCAATGCCAGCTGTAGGGATTGGGGCCGTCCTGAGCTCAGCTGTGGGCGTGCACAGGGGACCATCTTAGATCTCATCTGGTGGGGCCCAGACACTAAATTCTGGAAAATTCGAGGTGTCCAGAAGGGGTCGTCTAGTGAGCAGCGTCAGAGCCTGGCATCCAATATGTAAAGTCCCCCTGGGCCTCACAGTGTGGTCAGAGATCACATCTTTGAGGATGGTGTCCAAAAATCAAGTCCTCTCTGCCCTCCCCGACCCACCACGTCTCCATCCTGATGGGTGGGTTTCTTGGGCTTGGCCTGTGGGCAGAGCCCTCGGCCCGGGAAGCTGGGCACAGCTCTCAGGCTCTCCCGACCCCTTACCCTGCAGGGTGGACGAGGTGAACTGGACCACCTGGAACACCAACGTGGGCATCATCAACGAAGACCCGGGCAACTGTGAGGGCGTCAAGCGCACCCTGAGCTTCTCCCTGCGGTCAAGCAGAGGTGAGCCGTGAGGGCCAGTGCTTGGCGCCTCCTTGGCTGGTGGCCTGACGTTGGGCAGGGGGAGCTTTGCAGGTTCCCCACGCCTTGCCGGGCTCCTCATCCCCCCAGGACCCGGGCGCTGTGGCAGCTCCTGACGTCGGCCATGAGCACATAGTCACGGGCTGACTTGAGCACCTCACTCATGCTGTCACGGCTGACGGCTGATGGCTGACGGCTCACTGGGCCCGTGCAAGCGGCTGTGCCAGCACCTCCAGCCCAGGCACCTGTCCTCAGCGCCCCGGGGGACGCAGCCCAGCCCCGCCCTGCCTCCTTATATGGGCTGCCCTGCCCCCTCAGCCCTGTTCCTCACTCTGCACGTGTGCATGCGACGTCCTAGCTCTGAGAGGCTGTGCGGACACAAACAGGCAGACGGGAACACTTGTCACTCATGGACACATCTGGGCAGGTGGAGAAGAGGGGAGGGTGAGAAGAAGAAAGGGGATGCCTTGAGCAGAAAAACCCCAAGGAGGCCGGGCACAGTGGCTCACGCCTGTCATCCCAGCACTTTGGGAGGCTGAGACCGGCGGATTGCCTGAGGCCAGGAGTTTGAGACCAGCTTGGCCAACATCGTGAAACCCCATCTCTACTAAAAAAAATACAAAAATTAGCCAGGCATGGTGGCAGGCACCTGTAATCCCAGCTACTCGGGAGGCTGAAGCAGGAGAATCGGTTGAACCTGGGAGGCGGAGGTTGCAGTGAGCCGAAATCGCACCACTACACTCCAGCCTGGGCAACAGAACGAGACTCTGTCTCAAAAAAAAGAACAAATAGAAAAACCCTGAGGAAAATTACTACCAGAAAGAAAGCTGTTTAACAGTTACTGGTAAACATTTAATAGAAAACATTAAATAAATGTCTAATTGAGGACGTTTACCTAAAAATGAAAGAGGCATAGTTTATAGTGGACAAATTTTGAGTTATAATTACAACCCTGAACACTTTTTGAATTACTTTGTATTTAATTGTAAAAAATTGTGGTAAAATATCTATCTCCTAAAACTTGCCATTTAAATCCTTTTGAAGTGTACAGTTTAGTGTCATTAAGTACATTTACATTATTGTACAACACTCACCACTATCTATTTCCAGAACTTTTTTTTTTTTTTTTTCCTGAGATGGAGTCTCACTCTGTTGCCCAGGCTGGAGTGCAGTGGCGTGATCTGGGCTCACTGCAACCTCCGCCTCCCGGGTTCAAGCGATTCTCCTGCCTCAGTCTCCCGAGTAGCTGGGATTACAGGTGCGTGCCACCACGCCCGGCTAATTTTTGTATTTTTGTAGTAGAAACGGGTTTTCACCATGTTGGTCAGGCTGGTCTCCTGACCTCAGGTCATCCCAAAGTGCTGGGATGACAGGTGTGAGCCACCATGCCGGGCCTTTTTGCAGAACATTTTAATCGTCCCACACAGAAACTCTGTGCCCTTAAAACAACTCCATGACCCCTCCTCCCTGACCGCTTGTCCCCTGGCCCCTAACCCCTTGGCCCCTATTCTGTTTTCTATCTTTATGAAAGTGGGACAGAGACGTTAAAGGTTGAGTAGTACTGGGGGCCTCAGAGGCCCAGAGACCTTCTTAACACCCTTTAAATACTCTGAGCCACTCTCTGATCACCCTCATGCAGTCACACCATGAACTAGCACAGCTCAGCTCTTAGCAAGGACCTGTGGGGAACTCATCTGCCCCAAAGACTTCTGGGCTTCCACCCCCATGAATCCTTCCTCCTCTTCCCCTGTGCTCTGATCCACAGATTCTAGCTGCTTCCGCTGCCCAGCTTTTGATTTCTTCTTCTTTAACTCAAAGGCAATTCCATGCTCTTCTTAGACTGCAGCTCACCGCGTTGTAGTTGGGGAAATGTCCCTAGGCAGAAAGTTAGGGAGATCACAGGGCTCCCCTTGTGAATTTCACTTCTCTTGGGAATTGCAGTTTTTATTTATTTTATTTTATTTTTGAGATGGAGTCTTGCTGTGTTGCCCAGGCTGGAGTGCAGTGGCACAATCTTGGCTCACTGCAACCTCCGCCTTCTGGGTTCAAGTGATCCTCCCACCTCAGCCTCCTGAGTACCTGGGACTACAGGCACCTGCCACTATACCCGGCTAATTTTTTTTTTATTATACTTTAAGTTCTAGGGTACATGTGCACAACGTGCAGGTTTGTTACATATGTATACATGTGCCATGTTGGTGTGCTGTACCCATTAACTCGTCATTTACATTAGGTATATCTCCTAATGCTATCCCTCCCCCCTCCCCCACCCCACAACAGTCCCCAGAGTGTGATGTTCCCCTTCCTGTGTCCATGTGTTCTCATTGTTCAATTCCCACCTATGAGTGAGAATATGTGGTGTTTGGTTTTTTGTTCTTGCGATAGTTTACTGAGAATGATGGTTTCCAGCTTCACCCATGTCCCTACAAAGGACATGAACTCATCATTTTGTTATGGCTGCATAGTATTCCACGGTGTATATGTGTACACCCGGCTAATTTTTATATTTTTAGTAGAGACAGGGCTTCACCATGTTGGCCAGGCTGGTCTCGAACTCCTGATCTCAGGTGATCTGCGCACCTTGGTCTCCCAAAGTGTTGGGATGACAGGTGCGAGCCACCGTGCCTTGCCTTTTTTTAATGTTTAATTTTAAAAAATCTTTAGCTGCTAAGTTGGTGTTATTTGAGGGACTGCCATTTTTCACTGCCTGATGTCCTGTCTCTGAAAAACATTTGCTGCCTGTATGTTGCCTATTTTGTGATCGTTGACAGCACGATGGCTAGCCCAGTACTAGATACTCCATTATAGCTGGAAGCGAAAATCTATTTTATCAAAGGCTCATTTTTAGAAAACTGCTCGAGGGTTCCATTGGTTTTTCCACAGGCCTCCTGTGATCGTGTGATTTTCCTGTGAGTTTAGTTGGAAGCAATCCCTACATCCCATAATAATGCTTATTGATGATCTCTTTGTCAGTTGTTAACTGGTCTAACTTTGCCAGAGAGCTATTGAAAGATAGCTTTGCGTGTGATTTGAGTAGTTTTTCTTTTCTTTTCTTTTCTTTTTTTTTTTTTTTTTTTTTGAGACGGAGTCTGGCTCTGTCACCCAGGCTGGAGTGCAGTGGCGCAATCTCAGCTCACTGCAAGCTCCACCTCCCGGGTTCACGCCATTCTCCTGCTTCAGCCTCCCGAGTAGCTGGGACTACAGGCACCCGCCACTACTCCCGGCTAATTTTTTGTATTTTTAGTAGAGACGGGGTTTCACCATGTTAGCCAGGATGGTCTCGATCTCCTGACCTCGTGATCCGCCCGCCTCAGCCTCCCAAAGTGCCGGGATTACAGGCGTGAGCCACCGTGCCCGGCCTTGAGTAGTTTTTCAATGTCACTCTTGTTGATTTAGTGACATCCTACATCTTTGACAAGATTTGCTATTTCACTTGGCAGTTGATTTGTATTATGTTTGCATGACAGTGTTGGTGGTTTACAACACTGCACATTCACTGTGATATTTATAAAGACATTGACCCAGTGGCAGGGATATACACACCCATGTTAACTGGGGCAGGGATGGGGGATGGTTGGAGGTTGCCTGATGGCACCTTTATAATTTTTTTTCTTTTTTTTTTTTTTTTGAGACAGAATCTTGTTCTGTCGCCCAGGCTGTCGCCCAGTGGGCCTGGACCCCAAATCCTGCCTCTTTGGCTGGTGCTCGTCACCCAGAGCTGCCCTGGTGTTGAGCCACTCACAGGACAGGCCTCGGCGTTGCTCTGTGGAGACCCTCTCTCCCTCCCGCTGGGGCAGGGAGGAGATGGAGGCCGAGAGGGGCAGGCGATGGGCTCTCCTGAGGCTGCAAGCAAGTCGGGGTGGGATGGAGGAAGAGAATTTAAGGAACAGCGAGAGTGCATGAGGCTCTTTGAGTAGTTGAGGGAGGAGGACACTGTACCGATCCAGGTGCCTCAGGAAGCACTCGCATGCCTGGGCCTCGTTTTTTCTTTCTTTCTTTCTTTCTTCTTTTTTTTTTTTTTTTTTTTTTGAGATGGAGTTTTGCTCTTTTCGCCCAGGCTGGAGTGCAGTGGCACGATCTCGGCTCACTGCAGCCTGTGCCTCCCAGGTTCAAGTGATTCTCCTGCCTCAGCCTCCCAAGTACTGGGATTACAGGCATGTGCCACTATGCCCAGCCAATTTTTTTTTTTTTTTTGTATTTTTAGTAGAGATGGGGTTTCACCATGTTGTCCGGGCTGGTCTTGAACTCCTGACCTCAGGTGATCCACCTGCCTCGGCCTCCCAAAGTGCTGGGATTACAGGCGTGAGCCACCGTGCCCGTCCTGGACCTCCTTGTATCTGGAGACTTGGGAGGCCAAGAAGTGAATGTTTGTTTTGTTGCATCCAAGGTAGTAATAGTGTTTTACCCTTCAGTTTCAGGCAGACACTGGAAGAACTTTGCCCTGGTCCCCCTTTTAAGAGAGGCAAGTGCTCGAGATAGGCAGTCTGCTCAGCCCGAGGAAGTTTATCTGCGACAGTTTTCAGGGTCTCTGAAGCCAGAGGACGCTGAGGTCTTCAAGAGTCCTGCCGCTTCCGGGGAGAAGTGAGGACGTCACGCAGACAGCACTGTCAACACTGGGCCTTAGGAGACCCCGTTGCCACGGGGGGCTGCCGAGGGAACACCAGTGCTCTGTCAGCAGCCTGGCCTGGTCTGTGCCTGCCCAGCATGTTCCCAAATCTGCGCTGGACAAGCTGTGGGAAGCGTTCT
Organism: Pan paniscus; assembly: GCF_029289425.2. NCBI lineage: Eukaryota > Metazoa > Chordata > Mammalia > Primates > Hominidae > Pan > Pan paniscus. The sequence goes on along the minus strand of NC_073268.2, from coordinate 11,175,374 downwards.
TGGAAGCATGGGGAGTGATGTACATCCAACTGTCACTGTCCCCAAGTGAATCTCCTAACAGACTTTCAGGTTTTTACTCACTTTACTAAACAGTGTGGATGGTCAGTCTCTACTGGGACATGTTAGGCCCTTGTTTTCTTTGATTTTATTCTTTTTTTTGAGACAGAATTTCACTCTTCTCGCCCAGGCTGGAATGCAGTGGCACAATTTTGGCTCCCTGCAACCTCCGCCTCCTGGATTCCAGCAATTCTCCTGCCTCGGCTTCCCAAGTAGCTGGGATTACAGGCACGTGCCACCATGTCTGGCTAATTTTTTGTATTTTTTTAGTAGAGATGGGGTTTCGCCATGTTGGCCAGGCTGGTCTCGAACTCCTGACCTCAGGTGATCCGCCCACCTCGGCCTCCCAAAGTGCTGGGATTACAGGTGTGAGCCACCACGCCTGGCTGTTTTCTTTGATTTTATTCTTTGTGTGTGTGTGTGTGTGTGTGTGTGTGTGTGTGTGTGTGTGTGTGAGACAGAGTTTCACTCTTGTTGCCCAGGCTGGAGTGCAGTGGTGTGATCTTGGCTCACTGCAACCTCTGCCTCCCGGGTTCAAGCGATTCTTCTGCTTCAGTCTCCCAAGTAGCTTGGATTACAGGTGAGCACTACCACGCCCGGCTAATTTTTGTATTTTTAATAGAGACGGGGTTTCACCATGTTGGCCAGGCTGGTCTCGAACTCTTGACCTCAGGTGATCTGCCCGCCTTGGCCTCCCAAAGTGCTGGGATTACAGGTGTGAGCCGCTGCGCTCGGCCTTCTTTGATTTTATATTACTAGGAGCAAAAGTAAATGAAGCCCAGGAAAACACCTTTGGGAACAAACTCTTCCTTTGATGGAAAATGCAGAGGCCCTTCCTCTCTGTGCCGTGCTTGCTCCTCTTACCTGCCCGGGTGGTTTGGGGGTGTTGGTGTTTCCTCCCTGGAGAAGATGGGGGAGGCTGTCCCACTCCCAGCTCTGGTAGAATCAAGCTGTTGCAGCAGTGCCTTCTTCATCCTTCCTTACGATGAATCACAGTCTCCAGAAGATCAGCTCAATTGCTGTGCAGGTTAAAACTACAGAACCACATCCCAAAGGTACCTGGTAAGAATGTTTGAAAGATCTTCCATTTCTAGGAACCCCAGTCCTGCTTCTCCGCAATGGCACATGCTTCCACTCCATCCATACTGGCATCCTCAAATAAACAGATACGTATACATATATATTGTGTCAAGTGTAAAGTTTGTGGCAGGAAATGGGCTGGCATAGCTAATTGGCTCTGTGTAGGCTGCTTGTGGATGCGTGTGTGTACACATGGGTGTGTGCGTGTGTGGGTGTGTGCATGCATGCATGTTTGTATGTGTGTGTGTGTACGTGTGTGTGTGCATTCCTATGGTTGCATTCCTGCTATAATGCAGAAGTGAATAGTTGCAACAGAGACCAAATAGTTTGCAAAGCCTAAAATATAAGCTTACCTAAAATATAAAAAGCTTACCTAAAATATAAAAAACATACTATCTGGCCCTTTACAGAAGAGTTTGCTGACTCTTCCTTTGTAGAATAGAGCTTAAGAAACAGATACTCTGAAAGAGAGATCTGTTCCAGACATGGGCAGGTTGTGTTAGTATCTGCGGAGTGTAGAATGAGTTGTTTAGTTGTGGAATTATTGGATGTTGGTTCATGAAAGGATGAACTTTGGCTGAGGCTGGGGCTTGGGCCCTACCGGGAGAGGTGTTTTGGGAGAAAATACTGGGATCCCTCCTCCCTGTTCTCTAGCATCATGTCTGCCTCCACATAGGAGGCGCCACGGAGGAGCCGAGGGCTGCTGCCCCAGGTGCCTGCATGTAACCATGGCAAGTGAGCCTGGAGCCTGGAGGAGGGAGGCCGACAGCCGGGATGTGGGGAGTGTTTATGAAGGTGCTCCACGTGCATCTCCCTTTAAGTCTCCTAACAGCTCGTGAAGAAGCTATTATTAGTTCCCTTTTATAGATGAGAAAATCAAGGTTCCAACAGTGAGTAAGGTTGCACAGCCAGTAAACTCGTTGCCTAGGTTTGACCCCAGGCAGTCTGACTCCAAAGCCTGGCTCTTAACTGCTGTGTCAGGCTGCCTGGCAGAGAATGTGCTGGGGCATGCCAGCCTATCCTGGGCCAGAGGGAGGTGGGAGGGCTTCTCGCTTCCTGCTGTGGGCCTGGGGCTCCGTGCTTTACCTGTAGGCCTTTCTTAGAAAATGTGTGGGTGTCAGACAGCTGCAAACTTCTGCAAATTGGATCAGCTTTTCGTTTTGTTTTGTTTTTGAGACAGAGTCTTGCTCTGTCACCCAGGCTGGAGTGCAGTGGCATGATCTCAGCTCACTGCAACCTCTGCCTTCTGGGTTCAAGGGATTCCCCTGCCTCAGCCTCCTTGGTAGCTGGATAACAGGTGCCTGCCACCACGCCTGGCTAATTTTTGTAGTTTTAGTAGAAATGGGGTTTCACCATGTTGGCGGGGCTGGTCTTGAACTCCTGACCTCAAGTGATCCACCTGCCTTGGTTTCCCAAAGTACTGGGATTACAGGTGTGAGCCACCGTGCCCAGCCTGGATCAGCTTTCGAATTTACTCAGAGCTGGAAGGGATCCTGTGGTTGTACTTTTGCAAAACTAATGATAGAAATTTTTTGTTATTAGATTGGAAACCTGAGATTGTTTAAGGAAGGACATACCTGCAATTCATATGTCTTTCTTTTTTAAAAAATTAATAAGCTTTATTTTAATTTTATTTTTTTGAGACAGGGTCTTGCTCTCTTGCCCAGGTGGGAGCGCAGTGGTGTGGTCATGGCTCAATGCAGCCTCAAACTCTTGAGCTCAAGCGATCCTCCTGCCTTAGCCTCCTGAGTAGCTGGGTCTACAAGCGTGAGCCACCACGCCTGGCAATTTTTTTTTCCCCGTGCAGAGATGTGGTCTTGCTATGTTGCTCAGGCTGGTCTTGAACTCCTGGCCTCAAGCAGTCCTCCCGCCTTGGCCCCACAAAGTACTGGCATTGCGATGCCAGCCACAGGGCTTGGCCAGCTTTATTTTTCGAGCAACTTTAGGTTCACAGCAAAATTGACACAAAAAATATATAGGAAGTTCTCATACACCTGCTGTGCTCACAACCTCCCCAGCTACTGACATCCTGCCCCAGAGTGGTACATTGTTACAATCAGTGAGTTGACATTGATACATCATTATCATCCAAAGTCCAGCTCATGCCTGTAATCCCAGTACTTTGGGAGGCTGAGGCGGGCGGATCACCAGAGGTCAGGAGTTTGAGACCAGCCTGGCTAACACGGTGAAACCCTGTCTCTACTAAAAATACAAAAATTAGCCAGGTGTGGTGACGCACGTCTGTTACCCCAGCTACTCGGGAGGCTGAGGCAGGAGAATCACTTGAACCCGGGAGGCAGAGGTTATGGTGAGCCGAGATCATGTCACTTTACTCCAGTCAGGGCGACAGAGTGACTCCGTCTCAAAAAAAAAAAAAGAAACCAAAATACAAAAAACAAAGTCCACTGGGGTCACTCTTGGGGTTATAGATTCCATGGGTTTTGACAAATGTATGACCTGTGTTTATCATTATAGTATCACACAGAGGAATTTTATTGCCTAAAAATCCTCCATGCTCCACCTATTAATCCGTCCCTCTCTCCAGCTCCTGGCAACACTGACCTTTTTTTTTTTTTTTCCTGAGATGGAGTTTTGCTCTGTCGCCCAGGCTGAAGTGCAGTGGTGCAATCACGGCTCATGGCAGCCTCGACCTCCTGGGCTCAAAGATCCCCCCACCTCAGCCTCCTGAGTAGCTGCGACTATAGGTGAGAGCCACCACGCCTGGCTCATTTTTGTATTTTTTGTAGAGATGGGGTTTCGTCATGTTGCCCAGGCCAGGTCTTGAGCTCCTGGCCTCAAGAAGTCCACCTGCCTTGGCCTCGTCAAATACTGGGATTACAGATGTGAGCCACCGTGCCTGGCCAGCCACTGATCTTTTACTGCCTTTTCCAGCATGTCATGTAGTTGGCATCATCAATACAATACATAGCCTTTTCAGATTGATTTATTGTACTTAGTATTATGCATTAGAGTTTCCTCCATGTCTTTTCGTGGCATGAGAGCTCATTTCTTTTATTGGAGGATAACATTCCATTCTCTTGGATGTAGCACTCTTTTTTTTTTTTTTTTTTTGAGACGGAGTCTTGCTCTGTCGCCCAGCCTGGAGTGCAGCGGTGCGATCTCGGCTCACTGCAAGCTCCGCCTCCCAGGTTCACGCCATTCTCCTGCCTCAGCCTCCCGAGTAGCTGGGACTACAGGTGCCCACCACCACGCCCAGCAAATTTTTTTGTATTTTTTGTAGAGATGGGGTTTCGTCATGTTGCCCAGGCCAGGTCTTGAACTGCTGGCCTCAAGCAATCCACCTGCCTTGGCCTCCCAAAGTGCTGGGATTACAGGTGTGAGCCACCACGCCTGGCCGGATGTACCACTCTTTATCCATTCACCTACTGAAGGACATTTTGGTTGCTTCCAAGTTTTGGCAATTATAAGTAAAGTTGCTATAAATATCTATGGGCAATTTTTGTGTGGGCATAAGTTTTCAGCTTCTTGGAAGAAACACCAAAGAGTGTGATTGCTGGATTGAATGGTGAGAGTATGTTTAGTTTTGTAAGAAACCACTCAAGTGTCTTTCAAAGTGGCTGCACCGTTTTACATTCCCACCAGTGATGGCCGAGAGTTCCTGTTGCTCCATGTCCTCACCAGCATTTGGTGCTGTCAACATTTTGGATTTGGGCCATTCTAAAGAGTATGAAGTGGTCATTTTATCTTTTATCTTTTTTTCTGTTTCTCTGTGTGTGTGTGTGTGTTTAATTTAAACTTAACAGCATTGACCAATGTGTTGTATGCATTTGCACTATAGCATGTTATATTTTTGTTCTGATCATATTCCTTTTCACTTTTCCATTCTTTTTCTTTTTTCTTTTTTTTTTGGAAACGGAGTCTCGCTCTGTTGCCCAGGCTGTACAGTGGTGCAGTCTCGGCTCACTGCAACCTCTGCCTCCTAGGTTCAAGCAATTCTCCTGCCTCAGCCTCCCGAATAGCTGGGACTACAGTGTGCAGCACCTCACCCGGCTAATTTTGTATTTTTAGTAGAGATGAGGTTTCACCGTGTTGTGGCCTCTTCCCTCCTTCCAAGTCCAGGCAGATGCTCCCTCTTTCCCGAATTCATCCCCTACACCCCATCAGAGGGACTTCCTCCCGCCTTGGGGGTCTCAGCCCATTTTGTCCTGATGACCCACATGGTGGGTCATGGTTCCTGCCTGAGCCTGTGTCCCCTGTGGCCCGCGAGGGTGGACACGGCCTTCTCCAGTTCTGAATCCCTCGTTGTCCACCTGCGCCCTTGCCACGGCCTCTCCCGGGGGCTCTCACCATGCGCTGGGTTAAATGGGGTTGAATATAGACCATCTAAGGGGCTGAAGCTGCTGCTTCTGTGTGTTTGGGGTGGGATTAGGATGGGCTCGGGCTTCCTAAGTAGTGACTGTGACTCCACTGGGTGACCTGGCTCCTGCTGCCTCTCATAGCAGAGCGGGGGTCCCCTTCTTCCTTGCTGGGCACAGGGCACACCTCTGGGTGGGAGACAGGGGCCTTTTTCACCAGCTCCCACCTGCCCTCTGAGAAAAGGTATGAACACGAGCAAAACGGAAGCACTGACATTTGGCAGCAGCCGCCTCCCCAGGCGTCTGAGCCGCCAGAGGCAAACCGGGAGGGCGCGGGGCTGGGTCGGGAGAGGGCGAGTGAGCAAGTGGCCAGAGGCCGTGCTCAACCCCAGATCGGGCTTTACCGGTCGAGTTTCAGGCACAGTCATGAGATCTCAGATTGTGAGTGGGAACTTCAGGACCCCCTGACTTCAACGGCAGAAGCGGTCTCCTGCTTCACCCACACCCGCAAGTCTGGTCTGCCCCTTACCGGCCATAGGTCCTGCTCTCCCGTGGCCTAGAAGCCTCACCTGCCTCCTGCCTCCTCCCCAGGCCAGGCAGGTTGTGATGATGAGGGATTGAGAGGCTCACAGCTGGGGATTTCCCTGCGCATCAGGCGCCAGCTCCGGCCGCGTCAGCAGAGACTTCCTGCTCTGTCCCAGCTGTGTCTTGTCCGAATCTCGCCCCGGGGAGCAGGTGTGCAGTTCCTGAGTGACGCGAGACACACACGGCCATCCTGACTCACTCCACCCACTTCACAGCTGCAGCCTGGGCCAGGAGAGAGGGCACCGATTGCTTCTATGATGCCCTGGCCTTGGAGAAGGGCAACCTGGGCAGTTGCTGGGAGAATACATTGAGATGACAAAAGCAATCATAGCTAAGAGCTGACATTGTTTATTGAGTTCTTGCCGTGCCCTGGGCCTTGTTCTGGCCCTTTCTTCTTGTACTTGTTGAAGCCCCACGATAACCTTGCAAAGTGGGTTTATGAAGCACGTTTCACAGATGAGGAGACTGAGGCTCGGAGAAATGACCTGCTAAGGTCATTCAGCCAGGAAGGGGTGAGGCTGACACTAAGGACCATGATGCGTGACTGCTGGTGGACAGCATTAAATGGGGACTTCCGTCCCCGAGAGACCTGATCCCAGGAACCGACTTTTGAGAACAAGTGCCGAGTCTTGGGGCTGGCCGCCCTGAGGTCAACCAGGCTAGGCCTGGGCTGCGGTGTTCCCTCCCAGGGGACAGAGCAGAGCGCTTGACTCTTCACTAGGCCCTCCCACCTCTGTGATCTCTTTGGCTCTTCACGGCTCCCTTGGAAAGTAGGTGTTATCATTCCCATTTCCTAGTTGGGAAAACAGGCCTGAGATGGGCAGTCCCTGCCCAGCATGGAATGCCAGAGAGGGAGGAGTTGGACCCAGAACTTCGACCTTGGCACCTGCGGCCTCCCCTGCCTTTTCTCCGGTGGGGGTGAGGCTGCTGTGTGGGTGTGGGGGTGACTCACACGGGCCACGTGGGTGGGCGGGTGCTGCAGCTGTGGCTGGTGGGCGTGGCCTGCCTGGCGCCGAGGGCAGGTGGCTCAGCCAGTTCTGCCTCTGATGCCTCATTCCAGCCATCCCTCTGCCTGCAATGAGAGCTTCCCGCCGCCTCAGCCACAGTCCCACCCGGGGGCCTTGGGCCCCAGACATGCAGTGATCTCAGGGCAAGGGTTGCCACGACCACCCAGAACCTCACCAGGTGAGTCTTCTGTGCACAAGGCAGCTGGTGATCTCCAAGGCCCCTGGGGAGCCCAGAGCATGGCCCTCAGAGGTCCTCTGGGCCATGTCTGCCCTTGGCCAATAGGCCTTGGGAGGAGGGTTGGAAGGAGCTTGGGCCCCAGCCAGGGGCCCACTCTTGGCTGTAGGGAGGCACTCTTGGCTGCACTCTTGGCTGCACTCTTGGCTGCACTCTTGGCTGTAGGGATGTGTGAGAATATAGGTCCTTACAGACTCAGGAACATTCCCCTGAGGTTTGGGAATCCTGGGGAGGGACATCCAATCTCACCACTGCTGGGGGCAGAGGAGAGGCTCCTGCCTCCCCAGGCTGACCCAGGGAGGTGGCTTTCTGGGGCAGGACTGTGATGGGAGTTCAGGATGGGAGGAGGTGGCCCCACCGTGGGAGACAGACGGGGCCCAGGCATCTCACAGGTGCTGAGTCAGCAGCTGTGGCTCCGCGGCCTGGTCTGTCGCCCGGGAAAGGCCATTTCAATCAGTGTCAGGGATTGGGAGAGAGAGGGAGGGCCAGGGCAACAAGAGAGTCCAGCAGGTGAGAACGTGGGGTTTACGGGGTGACTCAGGGAGCTAATGATAGCTGCTGCGGCCCTAGTCCAGAGTTCCCTGAGCCTCTCCTGCCCCAGAGGCCCAGGGCAGGCCACATTCTCGGGCCCAGAGAAGGGAGAGAGCAACCAGCTCTCAGGGCCACAGAGTCCTTGGGGACCATTCAGCCCACTTCTCAGAAAGGAAACCAGAGGCCCTGGGAGGGGCAAGAGACGCGCCCTTCATCTGTCTCCTTCACGCTCGGTGCATCCCAGCCTTTTAGTCTACCAAAGGCCACGTGGGGATGGGGAAAACCATAGAGGCTGCCCATCCTCCTCAGGCTGTGACTGGACACGGGAGGGCCGGGTGCCCAGGAGTCCCTCTCTGTGGGCTGCTCCACCTGCCTGGCCTCAAGATTGCCTACGCTCCAGGGCCAAAGCTCTCCCTCGCCGATGCCTCCTCCATCCTGAGCCTGCTCCCTTTGAGTTGGAGGGCGGGGGACTCTCTCCAGCCTGATGACACCTGGCTCCGGAAACTTCCTCCAGGAAGCTTTCCTGTTGGGGTAGGATCACCAGTGGCCCCAGCTCCACCCCACCCAGCTGGGTTCTTCTTACAGAAATCCATCTTCCTGCCCCCACCTATGTGTCGCCAGGTGAGTCCCCTGAGGATGATTCAAGCTGAGAGTGGCACCCCCTGACCACACAGTCACCACCTGTCCACACAGCCCTTTCCCTGCCCATGTCATCCCTCTGTGGCCGGCTGGCCCCCTTCCCCGTCCCTATGGCCCCTGCAGCAGCCTCCTCCTGGCCCCTGGCTTCTGGTCTCCCCCACCCCCCAACGCAGCCCGCGCTCTCCTATGTAACCCAGAGCCTCTGCACCCAACTCCCAGCTGCCCCCAGGGGTCAGCCATAGCTCCTTTTTTATGTTTAATAAAAACTTTATTTTATTTTTTTTTCATTTTTTTTGAGACAGAGTCTCGCTCTGTCGCCCAGGCTGGAGTGCAGTGGCACAATCTCGGCTCAATCCAACCTCTGCCTCCTGGGTTCAAGCGATTCTCTTGCCTCAGCCTCCCGACTAGCTGGGACTACAGGCATGTACCACCATGCCCGGCTAATTTTTTGTATTTTAGTAGAGACGGGGTTTCACCATGTTGCCCAGGCTGGTCTTGAACTCCTGAGCTCAGGCAATCTGCCCACCTTGGACCCCCAAAGTGCTGGGATTACAGGTGTGAGCCACTGTGCCTGCCTGAAGCCACAGCTCTTATGCAGTGTTCGAGGACTATACAGGGCCCAGCTTGCCCGCACGGCTTTCGCTGGCAGGGTCCCCATGAGCTCCCCAGGTTCTCTGGCCACAGCAGCTCGCCCCACTCCTGCCACTCCTGACCCTCCCAGCCTCTGCCCTCTGCCCGGCTTGTCCTTCCTCCACACAGCAGCCTGTACGGTCTATCCTGGTCTTGTTGGAAAATGTATCAGTCCCCCTTCCCCAATCCCCACACCCCTCGGAGCTCAGCACGGTGCCCAGCCCACATTGAGCATCAGTAAAGCAGGTCTGGACTGGGGGGTCGGCCTCCTCTGCCTGGGGCAAGGGGACTCAGCTGCTCCCTGCAGGTGAGAGGGGAATCTAATGGACAGGCAGCCATAAGCTGGTTACACGCAGCTTTGGGTGGGCGGGGGAGATGATCGGTGTGTTGGCTGCAGAGACCACCTGGACACTGAGGAATCCAAAACACCTGAGGAGCTTGAGGCTGTGTTACTAGGAGCATAACATCTAGAGCAAAGGAGGTGATAATCTTGCTCTGTGGAGGTCAAAACTCTTGGAGAGCTGCTCATCACAAACTCGGAGAGGGACCTCAGGAAAGCAGAGCTAGTGCTTAGGAGTCTGCCTGGGACTGGTCAGCTGGGGAGGGTGTCATGAGAGAGGACAGGGGCATGGTGGTCTCTACCGGGACACCCTGCTGGACTCTCCACTAGTTCAGGGGTCCACCTGGGGACTGGTCAGCTGGAGAGGGTGTCATGAGAGAGGACAGGGGCATGGTGGTCTCTACCGGGACACCCTGCTGGACTCTCCACTAGTTCAGGGGTCCACCTGGGGACTGGTCGGCTGGGGAGGGTGTCATGAGAGAGGACAGGGGCATGGTGGTCTCTACCGGGACACCCTGCTGGACTCTCCACTAGTTCAGGGGTCCACCTGGGGACTGGTCGGCTGGGGAGGGTGTCATGAGAGAGGACAGGGGCATGGTGGTCTCTACCGGGACACCCTGCTGGACTCTCCACTAGTTCAGGGGTCCACCTGGGGACTGGTCGGCTGGGGAGGGTGTCATGAGAGAGGACAGGGGCATGGTGGTCTCTACCGGGACACCCTGCTGGACTCTCCACTAGTTCAGGGGTCCACCTGGGGACTGGTCGGCTGGGGAGGGTGTCATGAGAGAGGACAGGGGCATGGTGGTCTCTACTGGGACACCCTGCTGGGCTCTCCTAGGACCATAGCATTTGGGGGTGCTAGAGCAGGGAGCTGGGGAAGCTTTGGGGACAGCTTCTCTGTCCTTGAAGAAGGATTGGTGAACTGGGAAGGGAGGAGTGAGCTTCCAGTTCCAGGTAGTGTGAACGGGAGCTGGATGCAGCCACATGGGGGCCCTAAACTCCCTGAAGCTCCCCCCGTCCCCCCGGCCTGAGCATCTGCCCTGTGGTTGTATTCCAGCCATGAAAGCCCACCCCAAGGAGATGGTGCCTCTCATGGGCAAGAGAGTTGCTGCCCCCAGTGGGAACCCTGCCGTCCTGCCAGAGAAGAGGCCGGCGGAGATCACCCCCACAAAGAAGAGGTGGGTTTGGAGAGCTCGGGACACGGACTGCGGCACCGTGAGGGGCACGAGCGGGGGCCTGGCACCCCCCCCCCAGGGAGCCCTTTTCTTGGGGAGACCTGAGACTCTCAGTCTTGCCCGGGGTGGCCCGGTGCCCAGCGAGGTATGACTGGGGGATGGTGCGGTGGGGAGCACGGCACACTCAGGGGGCTGAGCTGGGGTGGTCAGTGTGACTGGCACAATTAGGGAAGCCTCCTTGGAGGGATCAGGGGGTGCTGAGGCAGGAGCAGTCAGGAGGGCTCCTGAGGGAGGTGAGGGATGGCTGGAGCCACCCTTCAGACGAAGAGCAAAATGCTGGCTGGAAGTTCCAGGTGACCCGGAGCCTCTGTTGGGCACGTTTTCCACACACACACCCATGGCTTTCCATCCACTCTGCACCCAGCCGGGTTATTCAAGCTCTTGAACTCCACCTTTGGAATGGGGACACCGGCAATGGCACCAACTATAGGATGACGGTTAATTGGGATCAAGTCAACAAAGTGCTCAGTGCAGCGCCTGGCACGCGGTCAGCGCTCAGCCCGTGTTGGCATTGAGAGTGTTTCTGTGACCTTCACCATCATCATTGTCCTCATCACTCCACGGAGCCCCTGGGAACTGGGCAGGGCTGGGATGATCAGCTTTACTTCTTCGCTGGGGACGTGGAGGAGACCTGGAGCAGAGAAAGGACCTCTCTAGGGTCACCCATCCCGCCCCTCCGCTGCCTCCATTATAGATTCTGCACCCCCAGCTCATTGGGTGCCTCTCAAGCTGTCCCCCAGCCCACTTCACCTGTGCGTCCCTTGAATCCGGGGTGGCCCTGCCTCCTCTGCCTGTATCCCAGGCCCCCTTTGGGCCAGGGCTGAGCTTGGTGCTTCCCCTCTGTTAATTGGAGCTATAATCATTGAGGTGTCCTGTGTACCAGCCCCAGGGTTGGGCTCAGGACAAGGAGTTTGGGACATGGAGAGAAAAATGCCCACGTCTGCTCACAGTCTGGTGAAAGGGGAGTCGAGGAGAGAGTGGGAAGTGACCACAGAGAGGTGAACTAGCCCCGTGGGGCCTGAAGAGTGGCAGGTTATTCTGATCCTGTAGGCAGTCTCAGGGGACTTCCTGGAGGAGGTGGTGCTAGAGAGGATGTGGAGAGGAAGGAAAAAGTGCATCTGGGCAGAGGGACATGAGAGCCATGGCTCAGAGTGGGGCCACTGAGGTGAGGAGTCTGGTGTAGCTGAAATACCGGCCAGTAGAGGAGTCTTTGGGGAGGCGAGTCCCATTGGAGCTGGGTCCTGGGGGTCAGTCAAGGAACTTGGATAATCCTCAGGGCAGTGGGGAGCCATGGAGGGATTTTTTGTGGGAGGGAGGGCATGGTGAGATGTGCCTTCTGGAGAGGTGACTCTGGGGGATCTGCGTGGATGATGGATTAGAGGAGAGGCTGACAGCAGGGAGGCCATGAGGAGGCCTTTGGGAAGCCCAGGTGATAGGTGGTGATGTCTGAGCCTGGGTGGTGAGGGATAAAGAGGAGGGGACAGCACAGACAGGTGTCAGTATCATGGGGTCTGCAGGACCAGCCATGGGAGGTAAAGGAGAAGGAGGAATCCCGGTGGGAGGGCCTGGAGGGATGGCGGGGCCGTCTGACATGGCGCATCAGAGGAGAAGATCCAGGTCAGGAGGAATGAGCCAAATTCAGTTGTGAAATGTTGGGTGAGAGGTGCCTGAGGGACACCCAGGTGGAGGCTCCATCTTGGAAGGCAAGAGGGAAAACTGGTGGAGAAGGAGCCAGACAGGTGTCGTGTGGGGTCATGGGGGCAGCCTGGGTCTGGGTGGGCTTGTCCAGGAAAGGGCAGAGACATCCCTGAGCTAAGCTGGCAAGGACCGCGTCCCTGGCTCTCCTGCCCCTTCCCACCCGCTCTCACTTGTCCAGGGGAGGTTTGGACCTCGGGAGAAAAATGAGGACAGAGTTTTGGGAAAATCCCACGTCCTTTCCTCAGCAGGAACCGTCAGGCTGCCTTCTCTGAGCCCATCCCCCCAATTCACAGATTTAGCTCCAGGCTCAGCTCTGCAAAGCCTCCTCCGCCCAGCCAAGGGCTGAGCTTGGCATGTCTCCTAAATTGCTGTCCACTTCTCTGCCCCAAAGGCCCTCTGAGGACCCTCATGTGAAGGTTTGGGCACCCCCTTCAGAGCTGAGTAGGGGACTTGGGCCCAGAGAGAAACAGAAAAGATAAGAAAAAATTAAAAGGCCGGGCGCGGTGGCTCACGCCTGTAATCCCAGCACTTTGGGAGGCCGAGGCGGGTGGATCATTTGAGGTCAGGAGTTTGAGACCAGCCTGGCCAACATGGTGAAACCCTGTCTCTACTAAAAATACAAAAATTAGCCGGGTGTGGTGGCATGCGCCTGTAGTCCTAGTTACTTGAGAGGCTGAGGCAGGAGAATTGCTTGAACCCAGGAGGTGGAGGTTGCAGTGAGCCAAGATTGTGCCACTGCACTCCAGCCTGGGCGACAGAGCAAAACTCTTGTCTCAAAAAGAAAAGAAAAGAAAAGGCCAGGCGTGGTGGCTCACACCTGTAATCCCAGCACTTTGGGAGGCTGAGGCGGGTGGATCACAAGGTCAGGAGTTTGAGAGTAGCCTGGCCAACATGGTGAAACCCCATTTCTACTAAAAAAAAAATACAAAAATTAGCTGGATGCTGTGGTTAGCTACTTGGGAGGCTAAGGCAGGAGAATTGCTTGAATTTGGGAGGCGGAGGTTGCAGTGAGCCGAGATTGTGCCACTGCACTCTAGCCTGGGTGACATAGCAAGATTCCGTCTCAAAAAAAAAAAAAAAAAAAAAAAAAGAATAAATTACAGGTGAAGAAAGAGGGCAATGCTGACCCCTAAGGAAACAGGCCTAATGGTGGAATCAAAGGCACCAGGGAGTCTGGAGATAGGAGAGACTTTTGGACCTGGGAGTGCTCCTGAACCATCGTGCCATTCCCTGAGAGCAGCTGTCATCTTGGCTTCCTTCGTGGACCCTGGAAAAGGTGTTGCCCAGAGACAGAGATACAGACTGATGGAGGCTGTGGAGGCACTGGCCTTGCAGAGCCCAGAACACTTGGGCATTTCTTGGCACAAAGCAAATGGATGGACAGTCTCCTTCCCAGCCCTGCGCTGTTCAGGGATAGTTCTTTGATTTTAAGGAACAGAAATGCAGTAGAAATGGTATAGAGCTATCTGCTCACCTGGGTCAACCACACCCAGCTGGTGCCCTTTGGTCTGGACAGAAGGAAGGAAGAAACAAACAGCACCTACAGCAGGTCTGGAGCCAGGGTGTCACTGGGCCAAGGCCTTGCCGTGTGCTTATGATGCTGGGTGGGATGTGGTGTGTGCAGTGACCAGTAGGGCGGGCGCAGGACAGACCCTCACGGTCTAGCAGCTGCTCTGCCCCAGGAGTTAGGTCTTTGCCCAACAGTTGGGGTCCTCCCCAGCCCTGCGCTTATCACTGTCTTCTCACATCTGGTGCTCCAGCTGCCAAGAGCTTCCTTCTCCAGACATAGACCTCCCCTTCTCCTGAGGCTTTCTCATGCTGTTCTGCCTTCGGGGCTTTTCCCAAACCAGAGACTGGTGTCAAGATCCAGACCAAATCCCACCCCAACGGAGCACAGAGCCCTCCCTGATCCCTGTCTTCAACTGGAAGGATCTTCTCTTCCTCTGAGCTCCCGTAGCGCAGCCCCTCTCTGAAGAGGTTGACATGGTCATTGGGATGATGTCTTAGCTCTGGTCGAGACCACTGAGCATGGAGTCCCTGGAAGGTTCATCTCTTTCCTTCGGTCTCCCTGAGTTTCTTACACAGAGGATATTAGTAATTTTTGAGTAAGTAGATGAGTCAATAAAAGAGCAGGCAGGAGGCCGGGCGCGGTGGCTCACGCCTGTAATCCCAGCACTTTGGGAGGCCGAGGAGGGTGGATCATGAGGTCAGGAGATCAAGACCATCCTGGCTAACACGGTGAAACCCTGTCTCTACTAAAAATACAAAAAATTAGCCGGGCGTGGTGGCGGGCGCCTGTAGTCCCAGCTACTGGGGAGGCTGAGGCAGGAGAATGGCATGAACCCAGGAGGCAGAGCTTGCAGTGAGCTGAGATCACGCCACTGCACTCCAGCCTGGGCGACAGAGCGAGACTCCATCTCAAAAAAAAAAAAAAAAAAAAAAAAAAGAGCAGGCAGGAAAATGAGAGAAGGAGTGGGTGAGCTGGTGAGCAAGCAGCCGGGTAGCCCAGCACAGCCCTTGGCAGCACGAGGACACTATGGAGCGATGAGGAAATGCTTCTTCCTTTCCCTCGGGCTCTCAGCCTCAGGTCTGAAGTGGATACATACTCTTGTGATATGGCTTTCTGGACCATCTTTGGGCCCCTGTGGACTCTGGGAGAAGGCCTTGAGTAGGTAGGGAGCTAGGGCAGAGACAAAGGGCTGCTCCTTATCTTCTTATGAGAGATTGGGAAGGGGATGAGGCTTAGGAGAGGTAAAGGCTTTAAGCACCTGAGAGCACAGTGGAAGTCACCTGAAGGATGCAACCTCCCAACATTTTGGTTTAAGGTTATGTTGGTTTATCTGCTTATTGGTCCTGTCCACCTATCCTACCCTCCCAATTATTATCCACCCATCCATCCATCCATCATTTATTCACCCATCCGTCATCTATTCATCCATCCATCCATCATTTATTCATCCATCCATCCATCCATCATCTATCCACTCATCTACCTATCATCCATCCATCCATACATCATCTGTCCATCCATCCATCAACTATCCACTCATCTACCCATCCCATCCTCCATCCATCCATCCATCCATCCATACATCTGTCATTTATTCACCCATCAATCATCTATTCATCCATCCATCAATCATTTATTCATCAATCCATCCATCATCCATTCACTCATCTACCCATCATCTATCCATCCATCCATCCACCTATCCATCCATCCATCCACCTATCCATCCATCCATCCTCCATTCATCCATCCTCCATCCATCCATCATCTATCCACTCATCTACCCATTCCACCATCTGTCCATCCATCTATCCATCATCCATCCATCATCCACCCATCCCTCATTCTATCATCTCTCCATTATTCATTCATCCATTTTTTTTTTTTTTTTTTTTTTTTTTTTTGAGACGGAGTCTTGCTCTGTCGCCCAGGCTGGAGTGCAGTGGCGCGGTCTCGGCTCACTGCAAGCTCTGCCTCCCGGGTTCACGCCATTCTCCTGCCTCAGCCTCCCGAGTAGCTGGGACTACAGGCGCCCGCTACCACGCCCGGCTAATTTTTTGTATTTTTAGTAGAGACGGGGTTTCACCGTGTTAGCCAGGATGGTCTCGATCTCCTGACCTCGTGATCTGCCCGCCTCGGCCTCCCAAAGTGCTGGGATTACAGGCGTGAGCCACCGCGCCCGGCCTCATTCATCCATTTATCTGGGCATCTATACAACCAACCATCCTTCCTTCCACTCATTCGTCTTTCACTCATTATCTATCCTCCCACTCATTCACTGATGAAGTCTTCTGAGTGTTAGGACCAGTGTTGGGAATCAAGGATAATTCAACTGTAGTCTCTGCCACTGAGGAATGTACAGCTGTAGGATGGTGTATTGTCCAGAGTGTGGAAAGTCGTGCCCTCATTGTACTATTTCTCGGTCAGTTCTGACCAACTCACTGGAACAGCAGCTCTGGAAGGGATGGAAATTTTGTCCACTTGTTCACTACTGTATCCTCAGCTGCAGAAACAGTGCCTGGCACATTGTAGATGCTCAATAAATATTTGTTGAGTAAATGCAACACTGAGGAATGCAGACAGGTAGGGCGGGATGGGGAGCAGGGGACGGACTGGACCGACATTCTTGGGGAAAAAGCTGTGGGTATAGGGCTTGGAGCTCTGTCTGGAGATAATTTGGCAAATCTCAACCAGGATGTTTTGGGGCTGAACCACTAGCAAATGTGTTTGGAGCTTCTGGGTCAGGCTGTTGTTGCGGAGCGACTACTTTAGGGCGAAAGTTCTGGGGCACTGCAGGGCCGCAGGGAAGTGGCAATCAGACTGGTTGACCTCCGATGCCCACTTCAGCTGGAATTCCGTAAGAGGACGATCCCAGAGCTACCCTGGCTCCAGGGTCCAGGCCTTAGGGATCATCTGGCCCAACCGTCATCCATTCAGGTGAAGATGACTGGCCCAGAGATGGCAAGTGATCATCTGGGGTCATACAGGAGGCAGAGACAGAGCTGGACTAGAACCCAGGCTTTAGGTTCCCAGGCAAGGGTTTAAATCCTCCCTTCGTCTTCCCTTTTGGAAGAAGGGTTTGATTGGGAGCTCAGATCAGAAGGTTCCTTTTGGTGGGCAGGAGACTGGCAGGTGAGGCAGGTGAGACTGGCAGCCAGTACTGCCCTCCACCCCATGTATCCCCATTTCTGGATTAGCGCTGAGCCTTCTACGTTTGTCTGTGCTGGAGGAAAGGGCAGAGATTCCTTGGGAAAGCTCGGGGTCTCTCTCTCCTGCTTGCCCCACCCTAGGAAGTGGCCATGCCAAGCAACCTCCCTTTGTGGCCAACCCCTGGAGCTAGTTTAGCTGGAAGAAGGCTCAGATTGCTAAGGCGAGAGCAAAGAAGCATGGATTGCAGTGTGGACTATGAGCCTGGATGTCGGGAAGCAGGTTCTTTGACCACCTTGACTTTTACCCTGGGGGGTGACCATGGATGAGCTGCTTCTCCATACTGAGCCTCAGTTCTCTCGTCTGCAGAATCGGGCCACAGTCCCTTCCCTGCTACCCTCCCTCCTGAATGTGACACAGCTGAGACTGCCCTTTGGGAGCTCTTCTGTAGTCTTGTGAGGAAGGAAGGGGCATGTTGGTCCCTTCTGGGCCTTAGAATGAAGGAGGCAGCAAAGGTGCTTTAGGAGCCCCGTGTGCCTGGAGAGGCCCTGCTGGTCAGGAGGCCACAGTCCCTGGCCAGGCCACAGAGGCTGCAGTTGTCCTGTAGCAGCTGCAGGGCAGGAGAGTTGCTGCCACCGAGGTCACCCTCAGCCTGATCCTCACGGTCCGGGTTGTCGTCAGCCAGAAGACTCTCCTCTGTGCGTGTGATCGTGGTTTCCAAGAACATGGGTGCCTGTGTTTGTGGGTGTGTCTGAAGGTGGAGCTGAGGGTGTGTCTGGCTGGGAGTCACATCATGGGTGTATGTCTTGCTTCTTATAGGCCAGCGTCTCTCCTTCGCTGGGGCTCAGCCAGGCCGCAGGGCCGGGGGCTTCTGTCTCTCTTCTCCCAGCCCAAGGAGAAAGCTGCCCTTGCCCTGCCCCTCCCCTCCGCTGCCCCCCTCCACCGCCTGAGATGGCTTCCTTCTCCACAGGGAATTCCCAGCCCTGTCCTCTGACCCCTCAAGTCCTCCCTGCTCTAGATCAGCCATTTTTTTTCTAGAGGAGTCTCCCTCTGTCACCCAGCCTGGAGTGCAATGGTGCGATCTTGGCTCACTGCAACCTCCACCTCCCAGGTCCAAGTGATTCTCCTGCCTCAGCCTCCCACGTAGATGGGATTACAGGTGCGTGCCACCACGCCTGGCTACTTTTTGTATTTTTAGTAGACATGGGGTTTCACCATGTTGGCGAGGCTGGTCTCAAACTCCCGACCTCAAGTGACCCTCCTGCCTCTAGCTCTCAAAGTGCTGGGATTACGGACTTGGGCCACTGCACCCAGCCTAGATCAGCCATTTTCAGCCCATTTTCTGCTGTGACAAACAGCACAAGTGCTGATCAATGGGGGCAAGTATAACTCCAGCCATCTCCCTCTCCCTCAAGAGCCAGGAAGGCCCGCGTGGATCTCAGAGTCTAGGGACGGCCCCTCAGAAGGGGTCTGACTTCAGACCTGAGGCCTGAGGGTGGGTAGGTGGTGACGGGAAAACCTAGCTCCCAGTACCATCTTCCCCATCCTTGAGGTGTCCTTTGTACCTGGAGGTGGCTGCAGACAGGGCAACCTGGCTCAAGTGTTAGGCCACCCGCAGTAGAGACCCGGGTTCAGCCATCCAGTATTTCTAGCAAGGAGAGTCACCCAGACCCAGTTTTTTTTTTTTTTTTTTTTTTTTTTTTTTTTTGAGAAGGAGTCCCGCTCTGTTACTCAGGCTGGAGTGCAGTAGCACGATCTGGACTCACCGCAACCTCTGCCTCCCGGGTTCAAGCAATTCTCCTGCCTCAGCCTCCTGAATAGCTGGGATTACAGGCGCACACCACCACGCCCAGCTAATTTTTGTATGTTTAGTAGACACAGGGTTTCGCCGCATTGGCCAGGCTGGTCTCAAACTCCTGAGCTCAACTGATCTGCCCACTTTGACCTCCCAGAGGGCTGGGATTACAGGCATGAGCCACCACACCTGGCCTAGCCCAGCTTTGAATCTGGACTTTGCTACCTATCTGCTGCGCGGCCTTGGGCAAGTTGCTTTATCTACAGATAGAAGCCACATGTCTCCAAGGGGGGCCTTCCTCACCTTGACATTGTAAATTAGCAGCTAATTGACACTACAGGACAAGAGGAGACTAGAAATTGTCCTCCCTCACCCGCCCCCACTGAGACAAATGCATATCTGACTGCTTCCCCTATGCGTCTATGTTTTTGTTGGTTTGTTTGTTTTTTGAGATAGAGTCTCACTCTGTCGCCCAGGCTGGAGTGCAGTGGCATGATCTCGGCTCACTGCAACCTCCACCTCCCGGGTTCAAGCACTTCTCCTGCCTCAGCCTCCCAAGTAGCTGGGACTACAGGCATGCACCACGATGCCTGTCTAATTTTTGCATTTTTTGTAGAGACGGGGTTTCTCCATATTGGTCAGGCTGGTCTCGAACTCCCGACCTCAGATGATCCGCCCACCTAGGCCTTCCAAAGTGCTGGGATTATAGGTGTGAGCCACCGTGCGTCTATGTTTGTCTTCCGTAAAGTGCAGATTTACTGAGCGCAAGATGAATCCATTATTGACTGTTTCCACTACCCACCCCTTTTCACGTGCAACACGTGCTCAGTAAGCAGAATCGAAGCCTCACAAGAACGTGGCCCTGTGCTCCCTGTTTTCTTTCTTTTTTTTTTTGAGATGGAGTCCTGCTCTGTCATGCAGGCTGGAGTGCAGTGGCGCAATCTCGGCTCACTGCAACCTCCGCCTCCCAGGTTCAAGCAATTCTCCTGTCTCAGCCTCCCGAGTAGCTGGGACTACAGGCATGCACCACGATGCCTGTCTAATTTTTGCATTTTTTGTAGAGACGGGGTTTCTCCATATTGGTCAGGCTGGTCTCGAACTCCCGACCTCAGATGATCCGCCCGCCTAGGCCTTCCAAAGTGCTGGGATTATAGGTGTGAGCCACCGTGCGTCTATGTTTGTCTTCCGTAAAGTGCAGATTTACTGAGCGCAAGATGAATCCATTATTGACTGTTTCCACTACCCACCCCTTTTCACATGCAACACGTGCTCAGTAAGCAGAATCGAAGCCTCACAAGAACGTGGCCCTGTGCTCCCTGTTTTCTTTCTTTTTTTTTTTGAGATGGAGTCCTGCTCTGTCATGCAGGCTGGAGTGCAGTGGCGCAATCTCGGCTCACTGCAACCTCCGCCTCCCAGGTTCAAGCAATTCTCCTGTCTCAGCCTCCCGAGTAGCTGGGGTTACAGG
Source organism: Pan paniscus (assembly GCF_029289425.2). Classification (NCBI taxonomy): domain Eukaryota; kingdom Metazoa; phylum Chordata; class Mammalia; order Primates; family Hominidae; genus Pan; species Pan paniscus. The sequence continues at coordinate 11,155,104 of NC_073268.2, read as the reverse complement.
TGCTTGCCATCACGCCCAGCTACTTTTTTTTTTTTTTTTTTTTTTTTTTGCATTTTAAGTAGAAACGGAGTTTCACCATGTTGGCCAGGCTGGTCTGAGACTCCTTACCTCAGGTGATCTGCCCGCCTCAGCCTCCCAGGGTGCTGGGATAATAGCCCCTGCACCCGGCCTGCTCCCTCTTTTTTTTTTCTTTCCTCCTTTCTCTCCTGCCCACTTTTCACCTTTAAATATTGAGGCCCTCAGAATCTTGTTCAGAGGAGGAAGTGTGGGCCACAGATCCTACTGGGGCTTGTGTGTCTTTTTCCCGGGTGTGTCCTCAACCTTGGCAAAATAAACCTCTGCATCAATTGGGTTCGCCTCAGTCCTTTTCTTTAGTTTCACACTTGACTCGCAGCTCCCTGGAGACCATCTGTGAAACGTAGGTGATAATGACAGTGTCCATCTCTGAGGGCTCCCGGGAGGGCTGGGCAAGGCCATTTGGGCTCAGAGCTGGCCAGGGTGTGTGCTCAGCATGGGGGCACCCTCTGGGGCCAGGAGGCAGGACACAGGCAGACAGGCTCTGCCTGGCTCGGCCCTAACAGGCTTCCTCCGTGTTCCCTCAGTGCACACTTCTTCCTGGAGATAGAAGGGTTTGAGCCCAACCCCACAGTTGCCAAGACCTCTCCTCCTGTCTTCTCCAAGCCCATGGATTCCAACATCCGGCAGTGGTGAGTATGGGCCCCAGCCCAACCCCCTGCCCTGGGCCCAGCCCTCAGCTCCAGCATGTGGCCAGTGACTTGCCCTGGGTCACGGGGCCAGGCCTGGCTGTGGCATGCTACCACTGTCTATTATAAAACTTTATTATTATTATTTATCTTTTTGAGATGGAATGTCGCTCTGTTGCCCAGGCTGGAGTGCAGTGGCCCAATCTCAGCTCACTGCAGCCTCCACCTCCCAGGTTTAAGCGATTCTCCTGCCTCAGCCTCCCAAGTAGCTGGGATTACAGGCACATGCCACCACGCCTGGCTAGTTGTTGTATTTTTAGTAGAGACAATTTAGTAGAGACAGTTTAGTTTCACCATGTTGGCCAGGCTGGTCTCGAACTCCTGACCTCAAGTGATCCACCTGCCTCGGCCTCCCAAAGTGCTGGGATTACATGCATGAGCCACCTCGCCCGGCCCATTTTAAAACTTTAAAACCCTCTCTGTTCCCCCTGCCAACACCTCCAGCATCTCTGGTAACTGTGATGACATGGACTCCCCCCAGTCTCCTCAGGATGATGTGACAGAGACCCCATCCAATCCCAACAGCCCCAGGTAAGTCTGCCCCTCCCCCTCCTCCCACTGTGCCCACCCAGGCTGGGGGTGCCAGAGAGACAGGATCCGGGGCCCTGCAGGAAGGAGAAAGAATCCACCATTCCTGGGGATTGGGACAAGTGGAGTCATGGGTCCATGGCATGTAGGACGTTTACGGGGAAGGAGTGGAGTATTGAATTCTATAAAACCCATTTGTTATGAAACATTCAAACAGCAGGATGCAGTGGAAAAAGAACTGTAGCACGACACCATTTATGTGAACTAAAAATACATAGCCAGGTGCAGGGCTCATACCTGTCATCCCAGCACTTTGGGAGGCTGAGGCAGGAGGATCACGAGGTCAGGAGTTCAAGACAAGCCTGACCAACATGGTGAAACCCCGTCTCTACTAAAAATACAAAACTTAGCTGGGCATGGTGGTGCATGCCTGTAATCCCAGCACTTTGGGAGGCTGAGGCAGGAGGATCATGAGGTCAGGAGTTCAAGACCAGCCTGACCAACGTGGTGAAACCCCGTCTCTACTAAAAATACAAAACTTAGCCGGGCGTGGTGGCGCATGCCTGTAATCCCAGCTACTGAGGAGGCTGAGGCAGGAGAATTGCTTGCACCCTGGAGGTGGAGGTTGTAGTGAGCTGAGATTGTGTCACTGTACTCCAGCCTGGGTGACAGAGCAAGACTCTGTCTCAAAAAAAAAAAAAAGAAAAAAGAAACAAAAGGAGACATCAACGCGTTACCATGGTTGCTTATCTGGAGTGGGAGGACAGGGAGGGATAGATTTTAAAAGTTCAAACAACATAAAATATGAAATCTTATATTTTCAAGGTAATGTCTATTAATAGGCATAGATCCTTCCTGATCATTACTTCATGCATCCAAATATAGGTATTTTGACAAAATGTGATTGCATATGGATTACAAGGGGAGCCTGATGGGTCCACACAGAGCCCAGGAGTTTGCAGGCATCGTGACAGGCATGGGAGATGTTGGCGGCAGGTGCAGCGCCCCGTAGGCAGCTCTGGCGGGGAAAAGGAGAGATTGAGCTTGAGAGGATGTGTGTGTTGAGTTGGAAACATTTTCTGGCTTCAGTGCACACCTGGCCAAGGAAGAGCAGAGGAGGAAAAAGAGGCGGCTGAAGAAGTGCATCTTTGCAGCCGTGTCTGAGGGCTGCGTGGAGGAGTTGGTAGAGTTGCTGGTGGAGCTGCAGGAGCTTTGCAGGCGGCGCCATGATGAGGATGTGCCTGGTGAGTGTCTGAGCCTGGCAGAGGGTGCAGGGCTGGGGGCCCTGCTTGGCTTCTGGTGCCCATTTTCCCCTCCCCTCACCAACCCATGAGGCTGGAGTGTGAGGGGCCTTGAATTCTGGGAGGGACTTTGAACTGGACTCCGAGGAGAATGGGGAACCACAGAAGGGTTTGGGCAGGTGAGAGTCGGGTCTGACTACTGTGTGGAAGATGGGGGGTGAAGCTGGAGAAGGCCACTGTTCAGGCAGGGCCGGGACCCTGAAGCAGGGCTTGAGAAGGGGAACGGTTCTGAGCAGCTCCTCAGCCAGTAGCATTGGCAGGATTTGAGGACCTGGGGAGTGAGGGACGGGGGGTCCAGCATGGTGCCATTTAGACTTGGGTAGCTTGGTGGCTGGTGGAGCCCTGGGTGTCTCGGGGACCAGTGCAGTATCAGGTTGATGGGGAGGCCATGAGCTTTATTTGCAGGCCACGAGGAGGGGGCAGGCTGGAGACAGATTCCAGGGTGGCAGCAGGGGAGTGGACAGTGGGAAGCCATACAGTGGGCAAAGAGCAAAAGGCCTCAGATACGTCATCCATGGGCCACAGAGAGCAAGGAGCCAGCATAGGAGACGGAGGAGAAACAGCTGGAGAGGGAGGAGAGCGGCCAAGTGTAAGGTCTGGGAGTGGAGATGTGGAGCAGGGGCTTGGGGTCTGCGGCTGCAGCAACCACACCCTCTGGGCTGGGAGGGCCAAGGGCAGCCGGGGCCCTCCTGTAACTCCACCCATGGCCCTGCCTGCAGACTTCCTCATGCACAAGGTGACGGCCTCCGACACGGGGAAGACCTGCCTGATGAAGGCCTTGTTAAACATCAACCCCAACACCAAGGAGATCGTGCGGATCCTGCTTGCCTTTGCTGAAGAGAACGACATCCTGGGCAGGTTCATCAATGCCGAGTACACAGAGGAGGCCTATGAAGGTATCCTGCCTGCAGAGGGGCTGTGCAGACAGGAGTCTCTGAGGGTGGGGTATGGGGCCACAGGGCCACTGCTGGCCAGGCCACGTGGAGGCACTGCTGCCACTGAGGAGCCCCAAGCACGTAGCATGGTACCAGGGATGCTTCAGGCAACCCTCTCTTTCTTCCTTCATTCTGCAAATAATTTTGAGCACTGGTTCCATGCCAGGCATTGTTTTTGGCATGGGCATGCACTGGTGAACAAGACAGGTTAAAGCCACTGTTCTAAGGCCGGGCGCGGTGGCTCACGCCTGGAATCCCAGCACTTTGGGAGGCTGAGGCGGGTGGATCACCTGAGGTCCGGAGTTCAAGACCAGCCTGACCAACATGGTGAAACCCCGTCTCTACTAAAAATACAAAAATTAGCCGGGCGTGGTGGCAGGTGCCTGTAATCCCAGCTACTTGGGAGGCTGAGGCAGGAGAATCACCTGAACCCAGGAGGCGGAGGTTGCAGTGAGCCGAGATCGCCATTGCACTCCAGCCTAGTGACAGAGCGGGACTCCATCTCAAAATAAATAAATAAGTAAAGACAGAAAGAAAAAGAAACAAAGAAAAGAAAGAAAGAAAGTCACTGCTCTAAATAAGAAAATTTTAGATTTAAAATATTACGAAAATAAATGGAGATAGTGTGACAGAAAGTGACTGGGGGAGGGCAACTTTAGAGTGGACAGTCAGAGTGGTCATCTTTGGCCTGAGGCCGACATGATGAGAAGGATCAGGGCGAAAGCCCCAAGATGGGATTGAGCTTGGCATGGTTGAGCAATGAAAAGAAGGCTGGAAGTGAGGCAAGAGAGCCGGGCAGGGGCCACCAAAAGTCAACTGTTATCATCATGATCATCATCATCATTAACTGTACCCATTTGGGTCTCAGTTTTGTGGATTTCTTTGTAAGTGGGCCAGAGAGGATGCTGGGAGAGCAAATTTGGGAGAGTGGCTCCCTCCCAGGAAATCCACAGGGGAAAATCAGTAAGATGTGTCTTTATTTGAGTTTTGGAGTCAGTCAACAGCGCTTTACGGTCTTATGAGGTGCTCGTGGCAAAAGCGATTGGCTCAATTATAATTGGATGCCGTCTTGCTAATATGCTGGGGGCACTAGATGTTTGAGCTTTTTTGTTTTTGTTTTTTGACATGGAGTCTCGCTCTGTTGCCTAGGCTGGAGTGCAGTGGCGCGATCTTGGCTCACTGCAACCTCCGCCTCCCAGGTTCAAGCGATTCTCCTGCCTCAGCCTCCCAAGTAACTGGGATTACAGGCACCTGCCACCATGCGTGGCTAATTTTTTTGGATTTTTGGTGGAGACAGGGTTTCACCATTTTGGCCAGGCTGGTCTCAAACTCCCTACCTCAGGTGATCCACCTGCCTTGGCCTCCCAAAGTGCTGGGATTCCAGGCGTGAGCCACCACGCCCTGCCACATTTTAGCTTTTTCCAGGTGGGAGTTTAGCTTTGGCCTTTAATCCTTCTCATGGGAGAAAGTAATTGTGATTTATTATTTGAACTCTGCAGACTTTCAAAAGCATTTTTGTTATATATAAGAAGAAGTCAAGGATTGTGACAAACTAGAAGGTATGGAGTGGAGGAGAGGAAACCTAGGGAAGACTGCTGCAACTGAGTGCTAAACTGCTCACTGAGCTCCCTGGTAGCCAATGCAAAGAGAGAAACTGGATGAACCATATCACATTCTCAGCCTGTCTCTAAGGAGTTGACAGTAGTCCTGCAGACGGGGAGGTTCAGGCCAGTGCCTCAAGCTTGCTTGTCCTAATTTTCCCTTTTCAGTCCCCTTTGTATCCTCCTTTGTTCTTGTCAGTATTGTAGGACTTACGAACTACCCTTTGCTAGCAACATGTTTCCCTTGAGGGCAGGGATGAAGTCTGTTGCTTACAGTTCATTTCCCAGTACCCTTAGGGTCTCACATAAGAGACGCTTAGTACATATTTTTTGGATGAGTGAATGAAAGAAGGTTGTTAGTGTTTCTGTGAAGACTTTGCTGTCCCGGTCACAGATCCTTACCTCTCCCTGTTCTTAGCCTCCCCTTTCCCTCTCCTTTCATGAATCTGCCTCTTGCTGGGGCGAGGAGGTCTGGGAGGCTGTGGGCACCTCCTCTTTCTCTGAATGTTGGGAGGAGATATTTATTCTCGCCTTCCTGGAAACCAACCCCACCACCGTTCTGACCCATCCGCTGGTGCCTTCCTTCCTCTTAGCATTTCCTCCGCCTGGAGCAGAGGGGCTCCAGGACCAGCAGAGTAGCATTCTTCCACACTCTGGGCAGGACCCAAGGTGACCGCTCTGATTGTCCACTGTAAAGTTTCCCTTCCCCAGTCACTTTCTGTCACCCTATCTTCATTTCTTTTCATAGCATTTTTTTTATATCTAAAATAACCTTATTTAGAGCAATGACTTTGTTTATTTATTTATTTATTTATTTTTTGAGATGGAGTTCCGCTGTGTCACCAGGCTGGAGTGCAGTGGCACAACCTCTGCCTCCCGGGTTCAGGTGATTCTCCTGCCTCAGCCTCCCAAGTAGCTGGGACTATAGGCAACTGCCTCGCCTCTCTGAGCCTCAGTTTCCCCACTGGGCAAGGGCGAATATTTCCTCCCTATGCTGCTAAGAGGAACCAATCACAACTTTATTCATATCATTTTAAAGCATTTTATCAGAGGCCTGCAGAGTTTTACTTTTTTAAGCAATTCTTCAATTAAGACATTTTTATTATAAAAATTTTAAACATAAAGTTAAGATATTAGAATAATAAACCTCTACACATCCATCATCAGATTCAATATAACAGTTTCTTTTTATTATTTTACTTTATTTTATTTTATTATCGTTTTTGAGACAGGGTCTCACTCTGCTGGGCAGGCTGGAGTGCAGTGGCGTGACCACGACTCGCTGCAGCCTTAACCTCCCTGGGCTCAGGTAATTTTCCCACCTCAGCCTCCCGAGTAGCTGGGACTGTAGATGCGTGCCACCCCGCCCAGCTAATTTTTCTATTTGTTGCAGGGATAGGGTTTCACCATGTTGCCCAGGCTTGTCTGTAACTCCTGGGCTCAAGCAATCCTCCCGCCTCTGCCTCTCAGTGATGGGATTATAGGCGTGAGCCACCACACCCAGCCTAACAACATCCACGTCACATGAACAGAGTTTCATTGTAAAGCAGCCCAGCATTTTACGTACTTTTTTTTTTTTTTTAAGTCCTTTACCCATATACTTTGTGGAGTTTTCTAGGCCTTTGACATTTGTGTGTGTATATGTGCACACAGAAAAAGTTTTATTTATTTAACATAAAATAGTATCATACTGTCTGTATTCTACAAGTTGGTTTTTTTGATTAACTATTAACCATATGTCTTGGAGCACTTCTTATGCCAAAATATGAAAGTCTAGCTTCTTTTCTCCAGATTAGTCTGCAATTGCGGCTGCACCTTGGCTAATTTCACCACTCCCCCATTGACAGACAGTCAGGTGTTTCCAGCTGTGTTGTGACAATGTCACAGTGCACGATCTTGTCTATGACCCTGTGCACAGGTGCACATATGTTTCGGAAAATATTTTGAATTGGAATATTTGGGTTCAACCGCACGCATATTTAAAGTTATAATAGTGGCCAGGCGCAGTGGCTCATGCCTGTAATCCCAGCACTTTGGGAGGCCAAGGCAGGTGGATCACTTGAGGTCAGGAGTTCCAGACCAGCCTAGCCAACATGGTGAAAACCCATCTCTACTAAAAATACAAAAACTAGTAGGGCGTGGTGGGGCACGCTTGTAATCCCAGCTACTTGGGAGGCTGGGGCAGGAGGATCACTTGAACCTGGGAGGCGGAGGTTGCAGTGAGCTGAGATCGCGCCACTGCACTCCAGCCTGGGCAACAGAGGGAGACTCCATCTCAAAAAAAAAACTTTTTTTTAAATAAATAAAATAAAGTTATAATAGTTATTGCCAAATTTGTCTCTAAAAGATACTCATTTACTCTCTCCCCACAACGGTGTACAGAAATACTCATTCTCCTACTTATCACTAACACTACTAATTATCCTTTTTTTTGTTGTTGTTCTTTTCCAGTCTGGTGGGTGAAAAGGGTTAACTCTTTAGGTTCTAATTTTCATTTTCCTGACCACCAGTGATTCCAAACATCTTTTACTTTGTTTATTCACTGCGTGTATTTTCTCCTCTGTGAGGTGCTTGTTTATAATCTTTTCTCAGTTTTCTTTTAGGCTGTTTGTCTTTCTATTGATTCATAGGCGCTTGTAATATATTATAGACTTTTAAAAACACAATGCCTTTCTATTTTTTTTTTTTTTGAGACGGGGTCTTGCTTTGTTGCCCAGGCTGGAGTGCAGTGGCATGATCTTGGCTCACTGCAAGCTCCACCTCCCGGGTTCACGCCATTCTCCTGCCTCAGCCTCCCGAGTAGCTGGGACTACAGGCGCTCACCATCACGCCCGGCTAGTTTTTTAGTAGAGACGGGGTTTCACCAGGTTAGCCAGGATGGTCTTGATCTCCTGACCTCGTGATCTGCCCGCCTCAGCCTCCCAAAGTGCTGGGATTACAGGTGTGAGCCACCGGGCCTGGCGTGCCTTTTTTTTTTTTTTTTTTTTTTTTAAAGACAGAGTCTTGCTCTCTAGCCCAGGCTGGAGTACAGTGGCGCGATCTCTGCCTCCTGAGTTCAAGTGATTCTCCTGCTTCAACCTCCTGAGTAGCTGGGACTATAGGTGCCTGCCACCACACTTGGCTAATTTTTTTGTATTTTCAGTAGAGATGGGGTTTCTCCATGTGGGCCAGGCTGGTCTCGAACTCCTGACCTCAAGTAATCCACCCGCCTCGGCTTCCCAAAGTGCTGGGATTACAGGTGTAAGCCACTGCGCCAGGCCCTGAAACACATTGCCTTTTTATATATCTCAAATATTTTCCCCAGCCTATCACTTGTCTTTAACTTTCATTAGGATGCATTCGGAAATACAGAAATCTCCGAGGTAGGGGGATTGCTTGAGCCCAGGAATTCAAGACCAGCCTGGGCAACACAGCAAGATCCTGTCTCTACAAAAAATTTAAAAAATAAGCCAGGAGTGGTGGTGCAGGCCTGTAGTCCACACATGTGTGTGTATATATGTACACAGAAATAGTTTTATTTATTTACTTATCTAACATAAAATAGGACCATTATGTCTGTATTCTACAAGTTGCTTTGTTTGATTAACTGTATGTCTTAGAGCATTTCTTATGCCAAATATGAAAGTCTAGCTTTTGGGGGGCTGAGACAGGAGGATCGTTTGAGCCCAGGAGTTCAAGGTTGCAGTGAGCTATGCTCACGCCACTGCACTCCAGCCTGGGTGACACAGCAAGATCCTATGTCAAACATACAAACAAACAAACAAAAAACCAAAAACCCCCAAAACCAAAAACCTTTATGTAAGCAAATATGTCAGCCTTTTCTTTATGGTTTCTGCCTTTTGGATCCTGCTTAAGAAGGTCTTCCCTACCAAAAGGTTAGCTATAAACAAACTTTCTAATGTGTTTTAAAACTTAGTTCTTTAATCCACCAAGACTATGTTTGTTTATGACACAGCGGCAGCTCTTTGGAAACTGCTGTTTCTGTTGGTGCATTTCGAGACCCTTCCCCCACTCCAGCCTTCTGGTCCCTTCCATCTGGAAGTTCTCTGGTCTCCAGCTGACTTAGTGTCTCTCCCGCTACCCTTCTTTCCTCTTGCTGTGTCATAGCATATCATTCACCCACCGCCAGGGCTGGATACCTAGATCTTACCTGAGACACCCTTCTCCCCAGCCGGGCATCCTGAAGGCTCTTTCTCCAGCGGGTCTTTGGGCTTCCTCCTTTCTCCACCCTTCATGTGCCCTCCAACTCCCCTTAGTCCAGGCCTCATCATTTGTTTTTTTTTTTATTTGTTTTTTGAGATGGAGTTTCACTCTTCTTGCCCAGGCTGGAGTGCAATGGACCAATCTCAGCTCACTGCAACCTCTGCCTCCTGGGTTCAAGCGATAGTCCTGCCTCAGCCTCCCAAGTAACTGGGATTACAGGCATGCGCCCCGACGCCTGGCTAATTTTGTATTTTTAGTACAGACCATGTTTCACCATGTTGGTCAGGCTGGTCTCGAACTCCTGACCTCAGGTGATCCACCTGCTTTGGCCTCCCAGTGTGCTGGGATTACAGGCCTCATCATTTCTTTCACTGGTCTCGGCTGCTTCTAACGCATCCTCCACTTTTGCAACCAGAGAGGTCTGAAAACACCCATGCACCAAGCCCTACATTCTCGTCCTGCCAGTTTCCTAATTCAAGGCCTTCTGTGACTCTGGCCCTCAGCACAAGCTCTGCCCTCTTACCCTGGCTGATGAGCTGGCCCCACCCCGCCTCGCTAAACTTCTGAGGTCCCAGGTTAGAGAGCTCTGGGAAGCCCCCTGACGCTCTCTGGCTGTGAAGGGCCCTTGCTCTGGGTACCGCAGCTCCTGCACGCCTCTGAGTCGTAGCACCTCGTTCTCAGTGACACTGTGGGCTTCTTGAGGAAAATAATCGAAATTGCGTCTTGTGCACCCGCTGACCCCCAGCGCCTGGGGCCGGAGCCCGGAGCAGGCGCTCCACAAACATTTCTTGGGTCCGCGCAGGCATGAAGGAAGCAAAGAATAAAGCTGGGATTCCTGGCAGCTGGTGACACAGACCAGGGCTCTGGTTTCCCCGTGGGTTCGGGGAGGGTATGGAGGCCAGAGCGGGTGGGCAAGAGGCCCCGGTTCCCGGCGCTGAGGCTCCCGCGCGTCCCCGCCCGGTCCGCAGGGCAGACGGCGCTGAACATCGCCATCGAGCGGCGGCAGGGGGACATCGCAGCCGTGCTCATCGCCGCCGGCGCCGACGTCAACGCGCACGCCAAGGGGGCCTTCTTCAACCCCAAGTACCAACACGAAGGCTTCTACTTCGGTGGGTGCCGCCCCCGCCCGGTGCGGAGTCTGGGAGGAGGGAGGAGGGAGACGGGAGAGGAAGGGAGGGAAGGGGGAGGAGGGAAGAAGGGAGGAGGGAGGAAGGAAGAGGGAAGGAGGAAGGAAGTGAGGAGGGAGAGGGAGGAAGGAAGGAGGGAGAGGGAGGAAGGAAGGGGGAAGCAGGAAGGAGGGAGGAGGGAGAGGGAGGAGGGAGGAAGGAAGCAGGAAGGATGAGGGAGGAAGGAAGAGGGAAGCAGGAAGGAGGGAGGAGGGAGAGGGGAGGAAGGATGAAGGGGGGAGGAAGGATGAAGGAGGAAGGAAGGGAGGAGGGAGAGGAAGGAAGGGAGGAGGAGGAAGGAGGGGGAGGGAGGGAGGAGGGAGGAAGGGAGGAGGGAGGAGGGAGAGGGAGGGAGGAGGAGGAAGGAGGGGGGAGGGAGGAGGGAGGCAGGAGACAGAAGGGAGAAGGAGGAGGGAGAGGGAGGAAGGGAGAGGGAGAAAGGGAGGAGGAAGGAGGGCGGAGGGAGAGAAAGGAAGGAAGGAGGGAGGAAGGGAGGGGCCACCCCGCTTTGAGCTCCACCCGCACTGTCCCTGCCTTAAAAGGCTCTGGTGCCCCAGAGGGGCAGGAGGGGAGGAGGCTGGGCATGTCCATCTGAGCAGGACACCAGGGTGGACCAGAGAAGGAGGGGCTGGGAGGAGGTGCTGGGGGAGGAGTCCATGTTCCGGTGGTGTCACCTGGTGGTCTTAGAAGCATTGTCCTGGGCAGCCCTCTGAGGGAACAGAGGCCTGGGAGGGAGGCTGAGGGGGCAGCCCCATTTTACAGGCGAGGAGATGGCTCTGTGAAGGGAAAGGACTTGCCCCAGGGTAGCAGGGCATTGACTTAGGTGTCCTGGCCTCCAGCTCTGACCTCTGTGCCAGGGCCCAGTGCATCTCAGGACTGCAGACAGGGAGTCGAGAGTGAGAGGGCAGAACTCCCCTGCCTCACAAGTCGCAGAGTCCAGAAGCAATTGGGGTTAGGATGCTCTAGGAAAAAAAAAAAAATTGAAATGCATCATTTAGATATAGTGAAAGTCACCCGTGTTAGAGGACAGTTCTGTTCATTTTCACAGTGCGTCGAGTTGGTTCACCACCACTGCAGTCAGAACAGGGAACAAATGGCTCCGTCACACACAAAAACTTCTCTAACTTTGTTGCAGAGGAGACCCCTCCTGCCACCCAGTCTTGCCTGACTGATGATCACCCATCTGTTTTCTCTTCTGGGTGTTATTTTTTTTATTTTTATTTTTTTAATGGAGTCTCACTCTGTTGCCCAGGCTGCTGGAGTGCAGTGGTGCCATCTGGCTCACTGCAGCCTCTGCCTCCTGGGTTCAAGCGATTCTCATGCTGCAGCCTCCTGAGTAGCTGGGACTATCTTCTGGGTGGTTTTTTAATCAGCAGGACTAGCTAGTCTGTGCTCTGGGCAGCCCTGCGTGTCCAGGTGTGGGTGTCCTGGAAAACGGGGTCTTGTCCAGTTCATCGTGTGTCCCCATTGCCCTGCATAGCAGCTGGTTGGACCTGGTGTTGGGAAGCATTTGTTGGGTGGGGCGAGGAGAGGGGAGGCAGCTGAAGACCTGGTGTCCGGGGCTGGTCGTGTCCCAGGCTTGCTGTGTGACCTCATGTGAGTCACTTGCCTTATTTTTTCTTAACAAGCATTTATTGGGCACTTACTGTCTACATCAGGCACTGTTCTAGGTACTTGAAATGTATCGGTGAACAAAATAGAGATCCTTGCCCTCATGGAACTTACATTCTAGACAGGGAGAGACCATCGGTAATAAGCACTATAAATAAGAATTTTATATACTATGATACGAAATGATAAGTGCTCTTAAAAAATACAAAGTAGACCGAGTGCAGTGACTCACATCTGTAATCCCAGCACTTTGGGAGGCCAAGGCAGGTGGATCACGAGGTCAGGAGTTCAAGACCATCCTGGCCAACATGGGGAAACCCCATCACTACTAAAAATACAAAAATTAGCCGGGCGTGGTGGCGGGCGCCTGTAGTCCCAGCTACTCGGGAGGCTGAGGCAGGAGAATAGCTTGAACCCGGGAGGCAGAGGTTGCAGTGAGGCGAGATCGCACCACTGCACTCCAGCCTGGCGATAGAGTAGGACTCCGTCTCAAAAAAAAAAAGTAAAGCAGAGGACAAGGAACCAAGAGTTCTGTCTGGGACAAGAGGAGGGTGGATTTTAATTTTAAATAGAGTGGTTAGGGTGGCTCACTGAAAGGTGACGTTTGAGCAAGGACTTGAAGGAGGTGAGGGAGAAAGTGACTGGGCTATCTACAGGCAGAGGGGACAGCCGAGCGAAGGCCCCCAGGCCACGTGTTGGAGGAGGTGGAAAAAGGCCGTTGTAGCAGGAGGGAGTGAGTGATGGAGAGAGGAGGTCAGAGTATGCAGGGCTTTGTGGGCTGTCATTGGAACCTGTGCTTTCATTCTGGGGGAGGCACTAACAGGTTGGTCTGGCTGCTGTGCTGAGCAGAGTATTAAAGGGCCAGGGTGGAGGCAGGGAGGCCAGTTAGGAGGCTACCGCAGTGATCTAGCTTCACTCTTCCCCGTAGAAGCGGAAGATGGGGAGAGGGCTAGGGAACCTGAGGTGCCCATCCTGCTGAGATAGGATATGGGCCCCGGTCCTGGGGCTTGGGGGACGCTGCTTCCGGCCCATGAGAGAACCAAGCTTCAGTGCGCTCATCCCCCAGGTGAGACGCCCCTGGCCCTGGCAGCATGCACCAACCAGCCCGAGATTGTGCAGCTGCTGATGGAGCACGAGCAGACGGACATCACCTCGCAGGACTCACGAGGCAACAACATCCTTCACGCCCTGGTGACCGTGGCCGAGGACTTCAAGACACAGAACGACTTTGTGAAGCGCATGTACGACATGATACTACTGCGGAGTGGCAACTGGGAGCTGGAGACCACTCGCAACAACGATGGCCTCACGCCGCTGCAGCTGGCCGCCAAGATGGGCAAGGCGGAGGTGGGGCCGTGGGGCGCGGGGAGGCGGGAGGTCGGGAGGTCAGGAGGTACAGCTGCCACTCTCTCAGCCCCGGGGGCCTTACTGGGGATTCACAAACCACAGCCTCAGCCTTGAGAAGGTCCCAGCCTTGGGTCTAGAACTGCAGTGGCGTGGCGGCCCGAGGCAGGTTTGTTCTGAGGGGCCACGCGGAGCTGGTGCGATGCAGCCCACTCTCTAGTCTTCAGTCCCTAATACGCTGCATTTCCATCTCTTGTCCTGGAAGGGCTAGGCTGGGGGAGCCTGAGGCTGAGGTGACACAGTAGCCCCAGCAGTGGGTGGCCCTTGGGGCCTTCTGCCTCTCACGAGGACGGGAGTTCCAGAATGGCTGCTGCGGGCGCAGGGCTAATATGCTGCCATTTCCCAATTGTGGAGAGACCCCAGCCTGTTTGTGCGGTTGGAACTCTGTGCCAGGTCCCCAGCCAAGAGTGTGGCCGCTTTAGGCCCTTCTTGCCTTGTGTGATGTGGCTGAGAAATCGAGGCTTGGCTGGGAGCCTTGGTGAAGACTTGAGCAGGGCTGGACTCAGATCTCTTTCAGGGGCCGGTGTCATGGCTTGGTCTGAGATGTTCTTCTCAGGGGACTGATTCTGGGGTCCAAGCGTGTTCCTCAGCCTCACTGTCTCTACGCTCTGCGAGGAGGCTGTGGCTCCTGGGACGCCATCAGAGGACACTGGGGGGTGGTGGCTGTTGAGTAATCGCAGCTGTGCCAGCCTCAGGGTACCCGCCTCCCTGGTCAGCTGCCCCGAGGGCCTTGGTCCTGTCCCAAGTGGTCAGGGCTGGGGCCCACAAGGGGCCTTTTGATTCTCCTGTGGGGGAGGAGGAGATGGAGAACGGCTTCAACAGAGGAGGAATTGTGTGTCTGCCTCCCCGCAGCTCCTGCCTACCCTCAGGGTCACAGCTTGCTGGGGCTTTGAAGAGTCAGCTTGTGGTTGCAGAAGGAGCCTTCTCCAAGGCCATCTTCCCTGTGTGCCACTGTGGCGGGTGCTGTCCCTGCCACCCCAGCCCAGGGAGGAGGCTTCCTGCGTGGAGCATGGTCTCAGGATCCCCTTATTTTCCAGGGGACAGTGTGCCCGCTGTGGCCGGCCCGGGGGAGGCACCTGTCTCCCGCTTCCTTCCTCTGTTCCGTGTCCTCCAGAAAACTTTTCTGGATGCTGCCCAGCTTGGCCACTGTCCTGGGGCTTTTATAGGCTGGGGTGCGGGGCGGAGAGACCTGGCCTTATCCCTAGAAGCTCTCTGCCTGGGCTCTCATGACAGATGGGATGGGAACCCAGTGGGTCTTGTGAGGCCAGGTCTCTGACACTGTCCTTCCCAACAGTCCCTTCCTCTTGGGTCTTGAGTTGGTGTCCTTGGAAGTCCATGTCTCATCCTGGGGTAACCCAGGGCTCAGCTTTTTGGAAGTAGGAAGCCAGAGACAGCGGCTCTGTGTCCAGCCTGCACTTTGGAGCCAGCCAGGAAGCTTCACAAATACAGACTCCTGGGTCCCACCCTGGATATTTCGATTTCATTGGTTGATGCTGTGGGAATTTTTGGGTTTTTTTTGTTTGTTTGTTTTGTTTTGTTTTGTTTTGTTTTTTTTGAGACTAGAGTCTCACTTCATTGCCCAGGCTGGAGTGCAGTGGCACAATCATGGCTCATGGCAACCTCCACCTCCCAGGTTCAAGCGACTCTCCTGCCTCAGCCTCCTGAGTAGCTGGGGTTACAGGCGCCTGCCACCACACCCAGCTAATTTTTGTATTTTTAGTAGAGACAGGATTCCACCATGTTGGCCAGGCTGGTCTCGAACTCCTGACCTCAAATGATCCACCCGCCTCGGCCTCCCAAAGTGCTGGGATTACAGGCGTGAGCTACTGCACCTGGCCATGCTGTGGGAATTTCTAAGTTTCCCAGCAGCCCTAACATGCAGCAGAGTTTGAGGATCACTGGCCTACCGAAGTCCCACGGGCCTCCCTGTAGGGCGTGGTGTCTCTCGTCACCATCTGCCTGGCCAGAGTGGTGAGCCACAGCTGGAGGAGTCTTGGCTTAGGGTGGGCTGGGGACGCTGAGAACACTTCTGGCTTCTTCTCAAGTCCAGAGCAAATGGAAACTGTTTCTAAAAAATCATCAGTGCCTGGATTTTTCACTGAACCGGGTCCCCAGCTGGCGTGAGGCATTTCAAGCTGATTGTGCAGCTTGCTGCAGCCTGTGAAGAATCTTCACACCTTTTGTCCCTGGTATTCACAGCCCCCAGTGAGATGGGCGGAACAGCAAGCTTTGTGCGCATTCCACAGATAAAGACGGGGCCCAGGGGCCATGGCGCCAGGCGCAGAGGCAGGTCTCTACCCATTCTGGGCGGGTGTATCCCCTGGGCCCAGCCAGCCTCTGGCTGGTCCAGCCCTGTTGGCCTCAAGCCCCTGTTCTGCAGCTGATGGTTGTTCCTCCTCCTGTCCCAGATCCTGAAGTACATCCTCAGTCGTGAGATCAAGGAGAAGCGGCTCCGGAGCCTGTCCAGGAAGTTCACCGACTGGGCGTACGGACCCGTGTCGTCCTCCCTCTACGACCTTACCAACGTGGACACCACCACGGAGAACTCAGTGCTGGAAATCACTGTCTACAACACCAACATCGACGTGGGTCTCCTGCACAGGCGGGGAAGGGCAGGGAGAAGAGGGCTGGACCTCAGGCCAGGGGCTGAGAGGACGCTGGGAAGACCCAGTGCTGCCAGCTCCATCCCTCGGCATCTGCATACCCCACTCTGTTGCCTCAGTGAGCAGAGTCAGGCACAGAAAAGGCGAGGCCTGGGACAGATGCTGGGCCCGACTCTTCCTGATTGACCTTGGACTGTAGACCTGAGTGGTGGTGGCGGGGGCGGTGGGCGGGGGGTCTTCTGGACCGAGTATCCAGGGCTGTTTGGGTGTGGGTGTGGGTGATGGGATGATTGGGGTTGATCCTTTCCATATTGTTTCTCTCCCACCCCCCGTTGGTGTATACGGCCAGGCTTAGAATTCTTTCTTCCCCAAAACCTGGTCCCAAATGAGGGTCAGAGAGTGCACTGAGGAGCAATCAGGGGGCCTTCCTGGAGGAGGCTAGAGGGGAGAGTTCGGTGCAACTGGAGGTGAAGAGAGGAGCAGCTATGAGAGGTGTTCAGCTCTTGGGGGCAGTGAGGCAGCAGGCTGGGTCTTCCTCCTTCATACTTTACCAAGAGTCATGCTTCCCAGAGTCCCCTTGCCTTGGGTCTTCCCAGACCCTCACAGCAGCCTGGTTGGTAGGGCAGGGATTGTTAGCAGTTTTATCGGTGAGGAGTCTGAGGCCCAGAGAGGGTCAGGGGCTGTCCTAAAGTCACACAGCGAAGGAGGAGCAAACTGGGACTGGAACCCCTGCCACCACCTCCTGCCCGCTTCTATCCTCCACTTTCTGCTGTGCATCGGGTCCTCCTGCTGCAAGCCCGGGCTCCTGCGGCCTCTGACTGCTGCCCTGGTACCCTGGGGAGGAGCTTCAGGAGCCGGAAATCACCCTCCCAGCATTTCCAGCCAGACCAGTCCATCGGGCATAATGATGGGCCCCTTCTGCAGCACTGACTCAGAGCTCCCGCAGGCCTTTAGAAAATGGTCCCTCCCTCTCTCCCTCATCTCCATGGTGACTGGTGGCATTCTACCCCTAGAACCGGCACGAGATGCTGACCCTGGAGCCGCTGCACACGCTGCTGCATATGAAGTGGAAGAAGTTTGCCAAGCACATGTTCTTTCTGTCCTTCTGCTTTTATTTCTTCTACAACATCACCCTGACCCTCGTCTCGTACTACCGCCCCCGGGAGGAGGAGGTACGTGGGCCCCTTGGAGGGGGAAAATGGGGCCGTCAGAGCTGGAGGGGCTTGGAGCTGCCCCACGTGCAGATGGGAAAACTGAGGCCCAGAGAGACCAGGAGATTGGGCGGGGTCCCCCAGTTGTCCTTCGCGCTTCCCAGGGAACTGAATATGTCTTCAGTGCTTAGCCTGGGCTAAGCCCCAGGTGCCGGGTCCCAAGGGCAGACCCGTGCTGGGAGGAAAGTTGGAGAATTCGGAGACTCAGGCCCTGCACAGGGTCTCTGTCTATAAATATAGAACTAGCTGGGTGTTTCTGCTGTGAGGGCTGCAGGAAACGGGAGGAGGATAAGCTCTCCCTGCCTGCTGGGCCTCGGTTTCCCATGCGTCACGTGGGGCACAGAGCCTTGGCTTTATTTAACGGTGCTGTGAGGCCATGTTGAGTGCCTGGATATGGACGGGTTCTGGAAAGGCTATTGCAATGGAGTGTGAGGGTTGTTAGCACGGATTGGATGATACTCTTCGTTGTAGAGTTCTGGGTTTCCATCAAGGGTGAGGAGAGTCAGGGTCAGGGAGCTGCTCTTCCTTCTCTTGCCCTGTACAGAGATCAGGTTTCATGCTGGTCTCTGGCCCGGCTTGAGTGTTTCACCTGGGTTTTGGTCCCTCTAGAGTTGGTGCCAGCCCTGTCCTCCTTACTTCCTATACTGACCACCCCTCTTCTTTCCCTGCAGGCCGTCCCGCACCCCTTGGCCCTGACCCACAAGATGGGGTGGCTGCAGCTCCTAGGGAGGATGTTTGTGCTCATCTGGGCCATGTGCATCGCTGTAAAAGAGGTAAGTGGGCCACCCGGCCCTTCCAGACCGCCCC
The DNA here is from genome assembly GCF_029289425.2 of Pan paniscus. Lineage (NCBI taxonomy): Eukaryota > Metazoa > Chordata > Mammalia > Primates > Hominidae > Pan > Pan paniscus. Next base: position 11,136,970 of record NC_073268.2, on the reverse strand, counting down.
GTGAGGCAGGCAGGTGACAGCCTCCATTCCTCTCTGCTCTGCCATTACTGCTGGGGGGTTCTGGGGAGGCGTTTCCTTCCCAAGCCTTACCTTTCTGAGTTATAACATGGGAAAAAATGGATAAGGCTGGCCTATCGTACCTACTTCATCCATCTACTTCTCTATCCATCTGCCCAACTATCTGCCATTTATCTACCTTCCCAGCCACTCAGTGTCCCTTGTCCTCTTCCACCCCCATCCACCCATCCGATCACCTGCCCTCTTTCATGGACCCAGCCACTCATTCATCCATTCACATGTCCACTCATCCTTACTGACCATCCTTCTATCCTTTATCCGACCATCTTTCCATCTCTCCATCTGTCCATCCGTCCATCCATCCATCCATCCATCCTTCCATCCATCCATCCATCCATCCATCCATCCACCCATCCATCCATCCATCCTTCCATCCATCCAATGAATCAACACATATAATCTGAGCACCTTCTATATATGTGTGGCCCTGGAGGAGGTGACAGGGTTGGGACGAGTTTGCCCTCTTTGAATTCACAGCCTGGTGGGGGACATAGCATGGGCATAAATATCAAGACTTTATGATAGACCGAAAAAGACCCTAAGCTGGGTTCAGATCAGTGTTCAGAGAAAGGGAGGTGACTTTTATCTGGGGACAGGGAATGGTAGAGATGCTTGAAGGCAGAGATGGCACTTACTCTGGTGGGGTAGGATTGGGCACGAGGACGATGAGGACAAGGTCATTACAGGGTGGATATGGGGAACAGCATGAGCAAAGGCTCGGAGGCTGGAACCCTAGGCTGGATGTGGGGAATGGAAGGCGGCTGTAGTGATAGTACCGCTTTGCAGGTTCTGGGGTGAGGATGGGGTAAGGAGTGAGGGAGGTGAGAAGATTTGAGGGAGCGTTCACCTTCACCGTGGAGGTGCCTACGCCCCCCAGGCACAGGTCCCCTTTCAGATCCGCCACCTGGACTCTAGCTGGGCCTTTGCACATTCAACCCTCACTGAGTCTTGGTCCTGGGGAAGCACCCTCTGCTCAGCTCCCCCGCTGAGGGCCATGAAGAAGGTGCACTGTTTCTTTCCTTCCTGGCCTTAGGGCATTGCCATCTTCCTGCTGAGACCCTCGGATCTGCAGTCCATCCTCTCAGATGCCTGGTTCCACTTTGTCTTGTAAGTAGGTCTGGCCCCTTGGTTATCGCCTCACAGGCAGGGTTGACGTCCTGTATGGTGGCTGCCGTGTCCGCCTCTTGAACAAATATCCTACTGTGCCACGGTGTCCCAGTCACTCTGCCATGGTTACACGCCAGGGGTCTCCTCTCTTCCTCCTAGTAGGAGACACGTAAATGCCCATGGAGAAGGTCAGAAAACTTCAGGGCTGTCGGGCCCAGTGGCTCACGCCTGTAATTCCAGCACTCTGGGAGGCTGAGATGGTGGTGATGGCCAACTCTACCCATCACAGAGCCCCATGTGGAAGGCAGCATGGAGTGGAGAAGGCAGGAACAGGCTTAGCAGTCCTGTTTACATTGTTGTTTTTTTTTTTTTAGTTGAGATGGAGTTTTACTCTTGTTGCCCAGGCTGGAGTGCAATGGCGTGACCTCAGCTCACTGCAACCTCCACCTCCCAGGTTCAAGCGATTCTCCTGCCTCAGCCTCCTGAGTAGCTGGGATTACAGACGTGCACCATCACACCTGGCTACTTTTTGTATTTTTAGTAGAGACAGGGTTTCGCCATGTTGGTCAGGCTGGTCTTGAACTCCTGACCTCAAGTGATCTGCCCACCTCAGCCTCGCAGAGTGCTGGGATTCCAGGCGTGAGCTCCTGCGCCGGCCTCTTCTGCTTCTTATTTGTTTTGTTAGTGTGGAGGGAGACATTCTTCATTTCAGTCTAAAATGCAGTTGATGAATTAGATGGTTTTTCTTACAATCGTGCCTGTGTTGTGACTTTGGTTAGCTATTTTATAATTTTGGAAACTGTCTGATGTTATAAGACAGTGTTTTTATCCAGATGTCTGCATGACGGATGTTATGCAGATATCTGCATGTGACTGTGTAGGAGTAGATATTGATTTTGTATGTTTGCGATATATTGTACTTAAAAACATTTTAACTGTGGGCCGGGCATGATGGGTCATGCTTGTAATCCCAGCACTTTGGTGGGCCAAGGTGGGCGTATCGTCTGAGGTCAGAGTTTGAGACCAGTCTGGTGAAACCCCCTCTCTCTACAAAAAATACAAAAATTAGCGTTGTGTGGTGGCATGCACCTGTAATCCCAGCTACTCTGGAGGCTGAGGCAGGAGAATTGCTTGAACCCGGGAGGCGGAGGCTGCAGTGAGCCGAGATCATGCCACTGCACTCCAGCCTGGGCGATAGAGCGACACTACATCTCAAAAAAAAAAATTAATTGTGGTAAAATACACATAGCATAAAAGTTAGCATTGCACCCATTTTTTAAGCGTAGAAATCAATACTGTGACGTACATTCATGTTGTTGGGCAATCAGTCTTTAGAACTGTTTTCGTCCTGTAAAACTCAAACTCCATACCCCTTAAACAACAGCCCCTATTCCTCTCCTTTCCTGGCCCCCTGTAACCACCATTCTTCCGTCTTTCTCTGTGAATTGGACTATTTTAGGTACAGTCATATAGTGGAGTCACCTATCTTATTTCACTTAGCATATATCATACTTTAAAAAGATTTAATGCTGGGCGCGTTGGCTCACGCCTGTAATCCCAACACTTTGGGAGGCCGAGGTGGGTGGATCACCTGAGGTCAGAAGTTCGAGACCAGCCTGGCCAACATGGTGAAACCCCATCTCTACTAAAAATACAAAAATGAGCCTGGTGTGGTGGCGGGTGCCTGTAATCCCAGCTACTAGGGAGGCTGAGGCAGGAGAATCACTTGAGCCTGGGAGGCGGAGGTTGCAGTGAGCAGAGTTCATGCCACTGTACTCCAGCCTAGGTGACAGAGCAAGACCCTGTCTCTGCCCCCCTGACCCCCCCAAAAAACACCACGATTTAAAAAGTAGGGTTTGGGGGACTTTTGCTATGATTGGCTTTTAAGTATAGATATTGGCAGTTTTTGTCATTTTGGTTAAAAATACAATCATTTACCACATCTTTGGTCTACTCCAGTAGTTCTCAAATCGATGCAGGAGTCAGAAATTATGTGGGTGATTTAGATTATTTTTCTTTTCTTTTTTTTTTTTTTGTAGAGACGAGGTCTCACTATGTCACTCAGGCTGGTCCCGAACTCCTGGCCTGAAGCGTTTCTCCTATCTCAGCCTCCCAAAGTGTTGGGATTACAGGCGAGAGCCACTACACCAGGCCCGTGCGGGTAATTTAAAAAATATATGGCCTCCCGGGCAGTACCCTAGAATCTTCTGCGGCCCTGTGGATGTGTGTTTTTTCTTTTTTTAAAGTCCCCACCAGCTGCAATCAGCTTACCACAGGCTGTGAGTGGCATCTGGTGATGTCTGTACAGGCTGAATTCTATGGTAGCCAAATGGATCTGAGGCAGCGTGATTCTGGTCTCTTAGCATCCATCACCCGGGTGACTGTTCAGGGGGTTTAAGGGAGGTTTGGGGGATTTGCATATCTTTGCCCTCATGCTGAGAAGTAAGTAAGGCCCGTGTCTCCTGTGTCTCCTGAACAGTTTTGTCCAAGCTGTGCTTGTGATACTGTCTGTCTTCTTGTACTTGTTTGCCTACAAAGAGTACCTCGCCTGCCTCGTGCTGGCCATGGCCCTGGGCTGGGCGAACATGCTCTACTATACGCGGGGTTTCCAGTCCATGGGCATGTACAGCGTCATGATCCAGAAGGTGCGTTGAGAGCTGCGCCGGCGGGAGGGCCCTCGGAGGATGGCCATTTTTCAGATGGGGAAACTGAGATCTGGAGAGGAAGAGGGGTTTACCAAGGGGCAGGTCACTGCTCTTTCTCCCAAATGCCATGCACTCCCTTTGCTTTCGGCCAGGCTTTAAGTGTCAAGACCTTAAATCCCCCAGGCTTGTGGGGTGCTGGGGAGGGGTACAGTTTGTGGAGGAATGTTCTCACCCCTGGGCAGTGGCGTGCTGGTAAACATTTAACAACTGTTCTGTGTGTGTGTGTGTATGTGTGTGTGTATAGGTGGAATATGTATATTCCATACATATACACATAACACTTATCATACATTTTACTATATAAACGATGTGTATCACACAATTTGCAAATAATGAAAATATACCATACAGTTTATTGTAAATTCCACATAGCCAGTTGAGTCTCAGAATAATTTGTTGCTTTTTTTTTTTTTTTTTTTTGAGACCGAGTCTTGCTCTGCTGCCCAGGCCAGAGTGCGGTGGTGCGATCTCGGCTCCCTGCAACCTCTGCCTCCTGGGTTCAAGCAATTCTCCTGCCTCAGCCTCCAGAGTAGCTGGGATCACAGGCACGCACCACTATGTTGGCTAATTTTTGTATTTTTAGTAGAGACAGGGTTTCAGCATGTTGGCCAGGATTGTCTCGAACTCCGGACCTCAGGTGATCCGCCTGCCTCGGCCTCCCAAAGTGCTGGGATTACAGGCATGAACCACCGCGCCAGGCCTATTTGTTGCTTTTTATTGAATTCTAGTTTTTGTTGTCAACTTTTGGTTGCAATTGACAAAAGAGTGCTATCAGACATGAATGTTGGTTGACAGTTTTCTTTATAAGCAGTGATTAAAGTGAAACAATGAAGATTTATGTTGAACTTTACTTGTTTGTCAATGATGTGAGCAACTTCTTTGCTGAATTGGATACTAGTTTGCAAATACCAGAATAATATTCTGTTGATATTTTTGTGCTATACATAATGTAAAGGCTGCAGACAGAACACATTTTAAAATTTAAACTGGATTAATAGTTTCTCCATCACTGTCTTAAATCATTTAGAGCTAGATATCAACAAAACAATGAGTCAATCGATCTCTGATTTGTGGCATTTACCAATTTTCATGATGTAAATACAGTAGTCCCCCCTTATTCTTGGGGGAGACGTTCTAAGACCCCCCATGAATGCCTGAAACTGCAGATAGTACCAAACATTATATAATATGCCATGTTTTTTCCTATACATATACATCTATGCAAATAATGAAAATATACTATACAATACAGTTTATTGTAAATTCCACTTAGCCAGTTGAGTCTTAGAATAATTTTTGCTTTTTTTTTGTTTGTTTGTGACTGAGTCTCGCTCTGTTGCCCAGGCTGGAGTGCAATAGTGCGATCTCGGCTCACTGCAACCTCTGCCTCCCGGGCTCAAGCAATTCTCCCGTCCCAGCCTCCTGAGTAGCTGGGACTACAGGCATGCACCATGCCCAGCTAATTTTTGTACTTTTAGTAGAGATGGAGTTTCGCCATGTTGGTCAGGCTGGTCTCCAACTCTTGACCTCAGGTGATCTGTCCGCCTTGGCCTCCCAAAGTGCTGGGGGGTGGGCGGGGGTGAATCAACAAATTATTCTAAGACTCAACTGGCTATGTGGAATTTATAAAATTTATTTTATAAATTAGGCATAGTGAGATTAATGGCAATAACTAACAGAACAATGATAACAATATACTGTAATAAAAGTATGTGAATGTTGTCTCTCTCAGAATATTGTATTGTGTGTAATATTTCTGGGTCATAGTTGACCACAGGCAACCAAAACTGCAGAAAGTGAAATCGAAGAGAAGGGCAGACTACTGTTCTCCTCTCAGGGCCAATTTCCAGCTACCAACATTATGTTACTGGACATGGAGTTAGGGAGAAACGTGCAGATCCACATCGCTCTAGAATTCCTGCCATATGGCTATGATAGAGACAAGTAACCTCAAAAGCACACACAATTGTAAATATAGTGAAATAACTGGACGGGGATGAGTTTCGAACATTTATTGTCTTTGTTTTATTTAATTAAATTAATTAATTAATTAATTTTTTGAGACAGAGTCTGGCTCTGCCTCCCAGGCTGGAGTGCAGTGGTGCGATCTAGGCTCACTGCAACCCCTTCCTCCTGGGTTCAAGCAATTCTCCTGCCTCAGCCTCTGGAGTAGCTGCGATCACAGGTGTGTGCCACCATACCCAGCTAATTTTTGTATTTTTAGTAGAGACGAGGTTTCGCCATGTTGGTCAGGCTGGCCTCCAACTCCTGACCTCAGGAGATCCACCCACCTCAGCCTCTCAAAGTGTTGGGATTACAGGCGTGAGTCACTGCACCCTGGCCTGTCTTTGTTTTAAATATAACTTATTTTATTTAACTGTAAGTTTATATGGTTTAATTTTTTGGCAATGCAAATAATAATTTCTTTACCCCCAGCTTTATTGAGGTACAGCTGACATATATAATTGTATAAATTTAAGATGTACAATGTGAGGATTTGATATAGGTATATATTGTGAAATGATTTCCAATTTCCAATTAGTTAACACACCCATCGCCTCACATAGTTGCCATTTCTTTGTGTGTGGTGAGAACATTTATGATCTATTCTCTTAGCAAATTTCTAGTACACAACACGGAATTGTTAACTATAGTCATCATGCTGTCCATTAGATCCTCAGAGCTTATTCATCTTATTCATTGATTTAGTTCTGAATAATGGCTGTGTTTAACAACCAGCTCACAAGCTTCATGAGAGTTTAACGATCAGCTCTTGCGAGCTCTTCTGAGCTGGCTCCGGCATGCCACTGCCCCCAGCAAGTGTGAGGATTCCAGTGTGAGACCCTATGGTGAAAGGTACAGGGTGAATCACAGGGAGAAGAGAACCTGGGGCTGGAGCAGAAACAGAAGGCTTCCTGGAGGAGGCGGGATCCAGTGTTGAGCCTTGGAGCATCAGGAGGATTTGGCTGGGGGAAGGGAGAGTGGCCCAAGTGAAGAGACAGTTAGGGTGGGGGGTGGGAGAGGGTGGGAAGCAGGAAGATCAGGGTGCCGTGAATATGTGCTTGCACCTTACACTTGAATTATGTTTATTTCCTTATAGGTCATTTTGCATGATGTTCTGAAGTTCTTGTTCGTATATATCGTGTTTTTGCTTGGATTTGGAGTAGGTAATTGATTTATAAATAATAGTAACTCCCACATTTATAAACACTTTATACAGATGTCAAAATGGCAAAGTGCATGGCGGCCTCGGCAACAATTAGACCAACTACCAGTGGGGCACTTGCCATGCTTGGCATTTTCCAAGCATTACCTTTATATATATACATATATATTTTATTATACTTTAAGTTCTAGGGTACATGTGCACAACATGCAGGTTTGTTATGTATGTATACATGTGCCATGTTGGTATGCTGCACCCATTAACTCGTCATTTACATTAGGTATATCTCCTAATCAAGCATTACCTTTTTACTTCTCTCAACAACTTGATCAAGTGGGAATCATCACCCCGATCATAAGGTAACTGAGGCTTAGAGACTCCAGGATTCAAACCAGGCCAGCCACTCATAATCCAACTTCACCATGTGGTATATACCTCTGGCTTTCACATTCATTGCTTACGTGGCCCTCACGACTTAAGATAGGTTCTGCAAGTGTTTTCAGCCCCATTTTAACAGATGCGGAAACTAAAGTCCACAGAAACTCAATTGATGGTCTTTGCAAAGTAGGAGCAAATTAATACCCTGAGGTGATTTCCTTTGAATTTCACATCACGTTACTCTCACAGTTTGCTTTAGATATAACTGTGAGAGCCTCTCTGGTCTGCTGGGACCAGGAAGGAGCCCCCTCTTAAAATCTCTCCATTTACAACAGAGGGAACAGCACCATCTGGTTGCATTTCTAACCTCTGCATAGAGAGATATCGTTTTCCCCCACGTACCAGTTGCTTTTTTTTCTTTTCTTCAGTGACCATTGACATTTGAAATTAGGTACCTGTTTCCATCTGTCTGGTACCTTTTCTGGGTCACAATTTGCTTATTTATTTGCTCCTTCACCTGCTTGTTTATTCATCCATCTATTTACTCCTCATTTAATTTGCTCATCCACCTGTCCATCCATCCATCCATCCATCCATCCATCCATCCATCCATCCAATCATTCATCCATCGATCCATCGATCTATCCATCTATCCATCCATTCATCCATCCATCCATCCATCCATCCAATCATTCATCCATCGATCCATCCATTGATCTATCCATCTATCCATCCATCCATCTAATCATCCATCCAATCATCCATCCATCCATCCATCCATCCATCCATCCATCCATCCAGTCATCCATCCATTCATCCATCGATCAATCGGTCCATCCATCCGTCTATCCATCCATCCATCCATCCATCTAATCATTCATCCATCGATCCATCCATTGATCTATCCATCCATCCATCCATCCATCCATCCATCCATCCATCTATCCATCCATCCAATCATCCATCCATCCATCGATCAATCGGTCCATCCATCCATCTAATCATCCATCTAATCATCCATCCATCCATCCATCCATCCAGTCATCCATCCATTCATCCATTTAATCATCCATCCACCCATCGATCAATCGGTCCATCCATCCATCTATCCATCCATCCATCCATCCATCCATCTCATCACCCATCCATCCATCCATCCATCCATCCATCCATCCAATCATCAATCCATCCATCCATCTAATCATCTATCCATCCATCCATCCATCCATCCATCCATCCATCCATCCAGTCATCCGTCCATCCATCCATTCATCCCTCCATCTAATCATCCATCCCTCCATCCATCCCTCCATATCCATCCATCCATCCATCCAACCATTCAGCAGTGAACCTCTACTGTGGTGTGTTGGAAAGAAGGGAAGTGTGAGCCTGGTCTTGCTCACAGGGAACTCACAACAGAGCATTAGGAGGAGACTCAGGATCTTACAGCCTTGAGGGAGGTGACCCAGGTTAGAGGAAGTCAGGAGCTCAAAGACTAGCTGGGGAGCCAGGGACACACACATGGATTATAATTAGTGGCTCTGCAAGGCTGCAAGTGATCAAGGGCAGACTGCGGGGTAAAGGAAGGAGAGAAGACTCTGGGCTTTGTTAGGTGGAAGGGCTTTCTGCAGGAGGCCAGGCCAGAGAAGCCAGCCTGATGAGGCTTTGAGAGGACCTGAAACTGGAGATGGGATTTAATGGCCAGAGAGAAGGAGGCAGCAGGCTTGTCATGTAGGCAAATACACGCAAGCTTGTAGAGTAATTACCAGGCAGAGAGCTGAGGAGAGCACCCTGTTATGTTCCCTTAGCCTTGGCCTCGCTGATCGAGAAGTGTCCCAAAGACAACAAGGACTGCAGCTCCTACGGCAGTTTCAGCGACGCAGTGCTGGAACTCTTCAAGCTCACCATAGGCCTGGGTGACCTGAACATCCAGCAGAACTCCAAGTATCCCATTCTCTTTCTGTTCCTGCTCATCACCTATGTCATCCTCACCTTTGTTCTGCTCCTCAACATGCTCATTGCTCTGATGGGCGAGACTGTGGAGAACGTCTCCAAGGAGAGCGAACGCATCTGGCGCCTGCAGGTGAGCCTAGGCGGAGACCCCAGTGTGGGGGCCTCCACGGGACTCAGTTCAGCACGTGGTCATTGACTACTGTCAGCACCAGTGGGTCTGAGGTGGGGCCTGAGAATCTGCACAAGCTCCTCAGTGTGTGGCCAGGTTTGAGGAGGCCTTAGCCTAGGTTCTTTGAGTGTAGGGTCTAGGGAGTGTGGCTGTGCAACAGAATGTGTAGAAAAACTCAGGCTTATGGGGGTGCTCTGCTCAGGGTTGACAGTGTGATGTGTGGATGTTGAAGTTTGACCTTAGGTTGCATTAAGAGGAGTACAGCATCTAGGACAGTGGAGGTGACAGTTCTGCTCTATTCCATCCTGGCCTGAACACTTCTTACATGCTGAGGAAACCAATGCATAGGATGGGTCCAGAGGTGGTAACCAGGTTTGGGAGAGGACTGGAGACTGCCTCTTAAGAAATGGTGGTTGGCGGCCGGGCATGGTGGCTCACCCCTGTAATCTTAGCACTTTGGAAGGCCGAAGCGGGTGGATCACCTGAGGTCAAGAGTTCGAGCTCAGCTTGGCCAACATGGTGAAACCTCATCGCTACTAAAAGTACAAAAACTAGCCAGGTGTGTTAGTACGCACCTGTAATCCCAGCTACTCGGGAGGATGAGGCAGGAGGATCGCTTGAACCCAGGAGGTGGAGGTTGCAGCGAGTTGAGATCGTGTCATTGCACTGCAGCCTGGGTGACAGAGCAAAAACTCTGTCTCAAAAATAGAAAAAAAAAAAAAAAAAAAAGAAAGGCTCATTGGAAAAAGGTGAGCGTGCCTTTGGATATCTGCAGAGCAACCTATGAAAGAGGGAGCAGATGCCTTCTGTGGTCCTGGAAGGCAGATGTACGTGGGGTTACTACAGGGAGAAAAGCTTTGATGTCACACATGGAAGTTTCTCATTATTAAGGCCCTCCTTTTTTTTTTTTTTTTTTTTTTTTTTGAGACAGGGTCTTGCTCTGTTGCCCAGGCTGGAGTGCAGTGGCACGATTATCAGCTCACTGCAACCTCTGCCTCCCGGGCTCAAGCGATTCTCCCACAGCCTCCCAAGTACCTGGGATTACAGGCACGCGCCACCACACCTGGGTCATTTTTGTATTTTTTGTAGAGATGGGGTTTCACCATGTTGCCTAGGCTGGCCGCTTACTCCTGAGCTCAAAGTGATTCGCCCGCCTCAGCCTCCCAAACTGCTGGGATTACAGGTGTGAGCCACTGCGCCTGTCCAAGGCCCTCTTAATTGGTTTGTTGATACTATTCAAGAGAGACTGGAAAAATTATGGCCAGGAAACTGCAGAGAGATTCCAAGCCTGGGAGGGGGTGGGACAAATGATGTTTGAACGGTCCTCTGCCATGGGATTCCAGGACCCCAGCACTGTCAGATAGGAAGCTCCTGGGCTTTCAGAAATATTATTTATATCATGGAGTTTCGCTCTGTCACCCAGGCTGGAGTGCAGTGGTGGGATCTCAGCTCACTGCAAACTCCAACCTCCAGGTTCAAGTGATTCTCCTGCCTCAGCCTCCCAAGTAGCTGGGATTATAGGCGCCTGACATACGCCTAGCTAATTTTTGTGTTTTTAGTAGAGACGGGGATTTGCCATGTTGGCCAGGCTGGTCTCAAACTCCTGATCTCAGGTGATCCACCCGCCTTGGCCTCCCAAAGTGCTGGGATTACAGGCAAGAGCCATTGCGCTCAGCCCTAATTTTTGTGTTTTTAGTAGAAACAGGGTTTCGCCATGTTGGCCAGGCTGGTCTCAAACTCCTGACCTCAGGTGATCCACCCACCTTGGCCTCCCAAAGTGCTGGGATTATAGGCATGAGCCACTGTGCCCGGCCTGCTTTTTTGTCTTTGAATTCTGTAGATTAGCCAAACCCTTGCGATCTATGCATTAAGCATGAGGTGAGGGTGGAGTGGGCTCCCCGACAGTGTGTGTGCCCTGGTGTGTGCTTGTGAGTGTGGATGCCTACTCCTTAGACTTGCTTATGTCCCCAGAGAGCCAGGACCATCTTGGAGTTTGAGAAAATGTTACCAGAATGGCTGAGGAGCAGATTCCGGATGGGAGAGCTGTGCAAAGTGGCCGAGGATGATTTCCGACTGTGTTTGCGGTAACAAAGGGAGAAGGGCCCTGGGGTGGTGGTCTTTGGGGTGGGTAGAGAGGGGCAGGACGGTGACAGGATGTTAGAGAAACAGTGCCGCCACTTGCTAACCATAACCACAGCTACTGTCTCTTCCAGTGGACTCCTTGGAAGAAGGAATTTGCTTATGGGGTTGCAGGCCCTGAGATGGGGGTTCCCGAGCTTCAGAAGAGAAAGAGAAGGAGACTGCCAACAGTGGCTCCCCTCTCTGCATTTTTCTTTCTTTTTATATTTTTTTTGAGACGGAATTTTGCTGTTGTTGCCCGGGCTGGAGTGCAATGGCACGATCTTAGCTCATTGCAACCTCTGCCTCCCGGGTTCAAGTGATTCTCCTGCCTCAGCCTCCCGAGTAGCTGGGACTACAGGCATGTGCCACCACACCTGGCTAATTTTTGTATTTTTAGTAGAGGCAGAGTTTCACCATGTTGGTCAGGCTGGTCTCGAACTCCTGACCTCAGGTGATCCACCCACCTCGGCCTCCCAAAGTGCTGGGATTACAGGCATGAGCCACCGCACCCAGCCCCTCTCTCTGCTTTTTTGGAGGTGCCTCCATGGTCTCTCTGTGTTCGCTATCTGGTTTAGGGAAGACCTGCCTGCTGGGTACTCCTTTTCCTGCTGTTTACCCTGGTGAGTTCCTGTGACCCCAGGTGACTTGAGGCCCCTTTTGCCCCCGGCAGATGGAAAGTGACGCGGCTACTTGGACAGATCTCTGGCTTTTTGCATTTTTTCTTTAAAGTCCTTACATATCCTATGACCACCTTTTCTTTTTCTTTTCTTTTCTTTTTTTTTAAAAGGAGTTCCAGGCTGGAGTGCAGTGGTGTGATCTCTGCTCACTGCAACCTCCGCCTCCCCGGTTCAAGCGATTCTCCTGCCTCAGCCTCCCCACTAGCTGGGACTGCAGGCATATGCCACCACGCCTGGATAATTTTTGTATTTTTATTAGAGATGAGGTTTCATCATGTTGGCCAGGCTGGTCTTGAATTCCTGGCCTCAAGTGATCCACCCCCGTCGGCCTCCCAAAGTGCTGGGATTACAGGTGTAAGCCACGGTGCCCAGCCCCATGAACACCTTTTCTGATAAGCCCACCTCCTCCTACCCTGACCCAACTGCCTGAGCCTACAGACCACCTTCTTTGAGTATGACCATACCTTAACCCACTTCTCTGACTGAAACCGCACCCCGTGGAAAGCATCATTTCTGACTGCAATCATTACCCTAACAAACAGTTCTGATGTTGCCACCCTCACTCTAGAGATGTTCTCTGGGTGTGAATTGAAGTCACATCAATGCCTATGGTTGTATTCTAACACCTCAGACGCCACCCACTCTTGTTGGGGCGCTGACCCTAACCACAGGCTCTTCGTGCTTCCTCAACCCCTGCTACACTTGGAGTTTAATCTTCACACCCTCGCGGCCCGGGCCCTCCCTCTGTCTGTCCCTGCTTCCCCTTGGGCTGTCACCAGTCAGGCACAGCAGCTGTTGTCTGAAGTTGGACCCTTTACACCTGTCTGGGCAACTTGCAGGATTTCTGAGTTCCCTACAATGGAAGGAGAACTGATTCTCTGAGGCCTGGGGACGTGGAGATGGGGATAGAGTTCAAACTCCAACAACTTTGGTGTGACCCCTCGGGTCAGGGGTGCTCCTGATCTCTAGGACAGACAGAAGGGGAGCTGTGTAGACACCAGGACGTCCCAAACGCAGGGCTATTTGTTTGTACTCAGTGAGGCACTGGTGAAATAGTAAGAATGATGATCACATTTGCAGGATCAATGAGGTGAAGTGGACTGAATGGAAGACGCACGTCTCCTTCCTTAACGAAGACCCGGGGCCTGTAAGACGAACAGGTACTGTCGCTGTGAGGTGACATGGTGTCCGCTCCTGTCTCAGACCATGTAACCTTGGGCAGATCAAGTCTAAGGGTCCTGACTTTCCCCATCTGTCAAATGGGAGGGTTGAATGGAAATGCTTCTTAGGTCTCTTCCAGCTCTGACTTTTAGAACCCTAGTTGGCACAACTTTTAAAATGGTGTAGCCCTAAGCCATAGAAACACATCATGCAGGCCGGGCGCGGTGGCTCGCGACTGTAATCCCAGCAGTTTGGGAGGCCGAGTCGGGTGAATCACCTGAGGTCAGGAGTTTGAGACCAGCCTGGCCAACATGGTGAAACCTTGTCTCTACTAAAGATACAAAAATTAGCCGAACGTGGTGGCAGGTGCCTATAATCCCAGCTACTCGAGAGGCCGAGTCAGGAGAATTGCTTGAACCTGGGAGGTGGAGGTTGCAGTGAGCTGAGATCACACCACTGCACTGCAGCCTGGGTGACAAGAGTGAAACTCCATCTCAAAAAAGAAAAAAAAGAAACACATTATGCAGAGTGATATATTTCTAAAACATATATTTTTTAAAAAAGCAGATTTCAACAAAATCCAAGATTCTTCCAGGAACAACAGCAAAACCACTCTCAATGCATTTGAAGAAATAGAGGAATTCCCGGAAACGTCGGTGTAGAAGCGGAACCCAGAGCTGGTGTGCGCGTGCGCTGTCTGGCGCTGCAGGCGGAGTCACCGACTCTGTGCAGAGAGGCTTTGAGGGATGATGGAGTCCGGCTCTGCTGGCCTAGAAGCAGAGTGCACCCTCGTGCTCAGTGCTCAGTGGGTGTCTGAACTGAGGGGCAGTTGTCAATTTATCTGAGTGGGAAACATCCTGGATTTTGTTACTTGGCAAACAGCTGGTGTAAACCTACAGCCAGCAGCAGTCTGGAGCCTGGGAGCCTCCTGAAGTCCCGGGTGAAGCCTCTGGTTTTACCAATTGCAAGTCGGCTTGGCTGGGAGAGATGGATGGCGGGAAAGGGGCAGCAGTCTTGAGGAGCGGGGAGAGGAGTCTTTCCTCCTGCCAGCTTCCCCCGTCAGCCCACACATTGTACCATCTCTTCTGCTGTGACTGGGTTGCCTGAATTTGTGGGAGACCCTTGATCCCATCCCAGAGTGTGCGGGGGACGGAGGTAAGCCGGATATCCGGGGGGAGGAGGGGAATGCGCTCTGGAAACACCCTTCCGGAACCCTTCGGGGAAAAGGAGACCATCCTTGGAGTGAACGTCCCCCTGACACCCCAAGGTTCAAACTGTCTCAAGCTGAGAGATGTTTTTAGTAGCATAATTAACACAGGGTTTTAACTTGCAATATGGAAAAGACATTTCAGTTGAGAATGAAAATTACTACAATGAAGTTTGTGATTTTAAAAGTGGAGACAGACTGGGGGCTTTGGGGCTGGATGTAAGTATTATATATTTGGCCTCAGGGTGCCCAGAGCAAGACAAAAAGCTTTTCTTCACACACACAAAAGTCTGCATGAGACACGCCGGGCAAGTCCTGCTGGGCCGCCGCGATCTGGGTGAAAGGGCCTGGCTCTTTTCCTCGTCCTGACCTCACAGCAGCGCATGCCTGTGTGCTGGGATCGTGGCTTCCGCTGAAGCAGAAATAGCAGCTGCTCGATCGATATCATCTTGGAACTCAGCAGTTAGTCGCATACCTCAGTATGTCTCCGTGGGGGAATTTAACAAAATGCCTCAACTGCTTTGGTACGAAGTATTTTTTTTTTTTTTATTTTAACTGTGAATTTTGAAGCTGAAGGGGAAGCTTGTGAGAGAAAAGCATTTGCCAAGACTTTGAGCTTATTTTTAGGTCCTCATCCTCTGATGTTCTCTTTCTGAAATGACACGGAGTCAGTCTGGGGGGCAGAGGTGAAGTGGAGACGGAAGGATTTTCCAGGTGACTGGGGCCGAAACCACCAGAAAATCCACTCTGCCGCCATTATCTGGTGAAAGGATTCATGTAAAATGTTCGAGGTGGAATTATAAAAATAGTAACCATAAATGTTAATCTTAAATGGCAGAAATAGAAATTTGGCCTTCAGATAACATGGCGATAGATTAGTTCATCTGGCTTGAGGCAAACTGAAGAGTCCGGGCCTAGCAGTGCACTCTGGGCCAGTTTCTCTGCCCTGGGCCACTCTGTGTGCCAGACTAGCTGGACAGATAGAGACTCTGTGCCCCTGATAGGGCCGGCTGGGGAGAGGTGGGCTGGGGTGTGTGAGGCTTCACAATCCACAGCAGCCCCTGCCCTCACAGCTGACCCAGGGAGTAATCGCGTGCTCTAAGCCACGGTGGTCGGGGCAGGGCATGGGCCTCTGGAGAAGAGAAGATTTGAGGGGAACTGTCCTAGAGGCAGGAGGAGCAGATGTGTTTCAGAATGGGCAGAATTAGGAAATTGAGAAAGATTTTGGCTCAATAGAATCCAGCAACTGCTCCAGATGTTGGAGATGTTTAAGCAGAAGCTGGTTGAGCACTTAATGAGGAATGTTGTTGAAAATGGTCATTGGAAGAAGTTTAAGGTCCCTTTTAGCCTGGAGATTGTACAAATCAGCATTCCACATCTGGAGTTAGCTACCCGCATTAAGCCTGAACAGACATCTTGGTCTGAAAGGAAGTGGTTTGGATTCATGATGCCATGCTCCACATTATGGAGCTGGGAATTCCAGAATTGCTTTGACTCAGATATTAACGGAGAAAGTCATATCCATTAATGGATAAAGCCGTATCTGTTATGGATAAAGCCATATCCAGAGTTGCTTTGACTTGGATGTTAATGGATAAAGCCAATTATTGATTTCTTTCTATTTGCCTAACCTGCCAGCTTTTGTCCAAGTGGGGAATGGAGAGCCATATGGATGTTTGTCATCTCACATGTTTTGGTGATCTGCTGTCTGTGGGTCTGGATGGAATTTGTTGGCAAGACCATTTTCTGTATTGGATATTCTTCCCAACAGTGTCCACCCCAAAAGGCTTTCAGCCAAAATGTCTGAGCCTAGGTAGGTTTACCAAGGGAAGCCATAAGTCAAGAAGCATCAGAGTGAAAAGGAGCACTTCCTTCGTTTTACGCCCGGAGGCTAATGCTCCGAGAGCAATGTGTACTTGGGCAAAGTCATGCAGGAAGGTCATATCAGAGCTGTGGAGGCTGGAGTGTCCTGATTCTTGGACCACAGATGTCTCCCTGAGCCATTATTTATTTATTTTTAAAAAGCACAGTTATTCCATCATTTTGAGTCTTTGCATTTGGCTTATATTGGGGGACAGGACTATTTTCTCAGGTGTCTCATTTGGC
Source organism: Pan paniscus (assembly GCF_029289425.2). Lineage (NCBI taxonomy): Eukaryota > Metazoa > Chordata > Mammalia > Primates > Hominidae > Pan > Pan paniscus. Next base: position 11,120,142 of record NC_073268.2, on the reverse strand, counting down.
AGTCAACATTGTCCCCTATGTTCCCTATGACTAGTTCAAAATTCAAGTGTGCCCACAGGGGTGCACAAAACCACACCCGTGCACACACACACCCTCACTCCCCCCACCTCCCCCCCACACCCCGTTGAACCCGTGGGTCTATCAGGACATCCTAAAACTCCGTGATTGACATTTTAGTAATTTCAGGGGAAAGTGTTTTCCAGGGATGGGGTCTCCCAGGCTCAGATAGTGCCTTTGGCTGCAAATGCTCCTTTAGCTAAACTTTTCCTCAGGAAGAATTCATTATTCTAGACATTATGTGATATATCTGTTAGGAATAAAAGGTGCTTAACCTTCCTCCCTGGGATGTGGGAGAAGGTGCTGGAGGTTGTACTGTGAAGTCTTTAGGCTCTTAGAAGGCTCCAGCCTGAGAGAGCCCAGTATTATTGACATTCCTTTCCTTCCTCAAGGCCTGGTGACCTGTGACCTTTCGCTCTGGGCAGGGCCCAGGTAGAAGCCGTACTTGATTTCTGCATTGATTTACATATTTTTTACTGTGATCTTGGTTCCAAACACAGAATTGTCACCCCATTCTCCTTGAATGTGCCGGATCCTTGTAAATTCTCATTTACCTACTTGTTCTTAGTGTGTATGTGTGTGCGAAACTCTATGTTCAAGAAAGAAATCATACAAAGAGTAAGAACATGTTTGTGCCATTGAAGAAATGGTTTTTTGATTTCTAATAAATATTTATTTTGCCTCGTTATGGCCACGTTTTATCCTTGCGTTAGGTGTGCCAATGTGCAGACTGACTAGAAACCCTAGAGTGTCGTTAACAGGAGTGGGTAAAGGGAAGGCCCATTTTTGGACCTGGAACGTTATCATTGGTTCCGGCTTAGGAACAGAGCCAGCAAGCCATAAGGCATGTCACCTTTGTACGTATTTGCATCTCAAAGCGCATTCACATCAGGTAGCCAATTCGAACCACTCAGCAGCTTTGGAAGCAGTTTGAATAAAAGGAGACTCAGGGGCTTGAAGTGATGTGCCCAGGGATTCACAGCCACATAATGTCAGTGGTTCAGGCCATGAAAGCCCTCAAAGAGTGCTCTATCCACTTCTGCACAGCAAAACACACTACCATCAGAGTGAACAGGCAACCTACAGAATAGGAAAAAATTTTTGCCATCTACCCATCTGACAAAGGTCTAATATCCAGAATTTACAAGTAACTTAAACATATTTACAAGAAAAAAACAACCCCATCAAAAAGTGGGCAAAGGATATGAACAGACACTTCTCAAAAGAAGACATTTACGTGGCCAACAAACATATGAAAAAAAGCTCATCATCACTGGTCATTAGAGAAATGCAAATCAAAACCACAGTGAGATACCATCTCACGCCAGTCAGAATGGCGATTATTAAAAAGTCAGGAAACAATAGATGCTGGAGAGGCTGTGGAGAAATAGGAACACTTTTACACTGTTGGTGGGAATGCAAATTAGTTCAACAATTGAGGAAGACAGTATGGTGATTCCTCAAAGATCCACAACCAGAAATACCATTTGACCCAGCAATCCCATTACTGAGTATACACCCAAAGGAATGTAAATCATTCTACTATAAAGACACATGCACACATATGTTTATTGCAGCACTATTTACAATAGCAAAGACATGGAACCAACCCAAATGCCCATCAATGATAGACTGGATAAAGAAAATGTGTTATATCTACACCTCGGAATACTATACAGCCATAAAAAGGAATGAGATCATGTCTTTTGTAGGAACATGGATGAAGCTGGAAGCCATCATCCTCAGCAAACTAACACAGGAATAGAAAACCAAACACCACATGTTCTCACTCATCAGTGGAGTTGAACATTGAGAACATATGGACACAGAGACGGGAACAACACACACCAGGGCCTGTTGGGGGTAGGGGGTGAGGGGAGGGAACTTAGAGGATGGATCAATAGGTGCAGCAAAGCACCATGGCACACGTATACCTATGTAACAAACCTGCATGTTCTGCACCTGTATCCCCCCCTTTTTTTTTGGAAGAAATAAAACGAGGGCTCTATCCATCATGGCTGTTGGCTGTCAAATTATTTTGAGTGAATAGAAACCCATGGTTCCACCTGGAGAACAGAAGGTATAAATCCCTCCTGTCCACCACACAGGATTTTCATGAGGAGGCAATGAGAGAATAGATAGGAAAGAGCTGACGTTGTTACTATCATTGTTGCCGATCAGCCTAATTCATAGGTATATTCAGTTCTTCATTCCTTTGAGTGATTTCATAAGGATGGCAGTTCTTAACTTGAATGCCAAGTCTTTTTTTTTGTTTTTTTTATTATACTTTAAGCTTTAGGGTACATGTGCACAATGTGCAGGTTAGTTACATATGTATACATGTGCCATGCTGGTGCGCTGCACCCGTTAACTCGTCATTTAGCATTAGGTATTTCTCCTAATGCTATCCCTCCCCCCTCCCCCCACCCCACAACAGTCCCCAGAGTGTGATGTTCCCCTTCCTGTGTCCATGTGTTCTCATTGTTCAATTCCCATCTATGAGTGAGAACATGCGGTGTTTGGTTTTTTGTCCTTGTGATAGTTTACTGAGAATGATGATTTCCAATTTCATCCATGTCCCTACAAAGGACATGAACTCATCATTTTTTTTATGGCTGCATAGTATTCCATGGTGTATATGTGCCACATTTTCTTAATCCAGTCTATCATTGTTGGACATTTGGGTTGGTTCCAAGTCTTTGCTATTGTGAATAGTGCCGCAATAAACATACGTGTGCATGTGTCTTTATAGCAGCATGATTTATAGTCCGTTGGGTATATACCCAGTAATGGGATGGCTGGGTCAAATGGTATTTCTAGTTCTAGATCCCTGAGGAATCGCCACACTGACTTCCACAATGGTTGAACTAGTTTACAGTCCCACCAACAGTGTAAAAGTGTTCCTGTTTCTCCACATCCTCTCCAGCACCTGTTGTTTCCTGACTTTTTAATGATTGCCATTCTAACTGGTGTGAGATGGTATCTCATTGTGGTTTTGATTTGCATTTCTCTGATGGAATGCCAAGTCTTGACTGCTTGTCTTGATGGGTTGTGGAACTTGCAACCAATTTGTTAATAAGTGAAATACTGCATTTGGTGAATTATTTACTTAATTCAGATGATTCCCAGAATAACTTCCTTCACTGGGATGTATCTTGTTGAGTGGCAGCAAGACAGGGATTGTACGTGATTCACATCCTAGCTTAATAGGCGTTAGTCCAAAACTTAGGAATGTGCCATCCATGGGGATGTTTTGGGTGGACGGGTAGAAAAAGGGTGGAAACCCTTGTCATAGGATATATTTCTGGGAAGGAGATGCCTAGGTCAATAGTTTTCAACATTTTTATGGTTCTTGATACTGTGAAAAATTATCTCCCCAAAGGATTCCTTCAATGCGTTCAGCCTTTGAGATTGTATGCTACACTGTTTACAAAGCTCTTCCGATCATGTTGGTTATTGTTTTGTAGGTTTGGTGAGTGTCGTATCCCAGTTTAATAGGTAGGGAAATCGAGACTTGGAGACAGATGGAATGACATGCGAAGTTCACAATCCTTTTTCCTGGCTGGAGGATCCAGGTTCTCTGAAGTTTAGTTAGTCTAGTATCAAGAACTACCATTTTTCTCACTGCACCAGCAACCCCTCTGACAGTAACAGCAAAGTTCTGCAGAAAGGATTCAGTCCAACTCAAAAAATGTATCTCACTTACTATGTGTGAAGATTTAGAACCAATTCAACAAAAATTGAACATGAAGTATGGGCAATGATAGATGATACAAATATAAGTAAGACAGTTTCTTCCATTTAAGATGGTGGTAGGAGGGGAGAAGGACATGAATATTTATAAAGTGCCATGCACTTTACATACATGTCTCATTTAATGTTTATAGCAACCCTTGTTACTGTCCAGCTGTTCCATTTCTTTCATCGGTTTTCTGTTTTATTTTTTAAAACCATCATATTTTGTTATTTCAAAACCATCATACTTCTTAAACCTGTGACCCCACCATTTCCATATCAATAGCTGTAGTTGGTTTTATCCCTTATTTTACAGTGAAAATGGAAGCCATAAGTTGGAAACACCTTCAACTTCTGACCACCAAACCTGTGAATTTATTTGCACCCACATTCCTAAGCTTTGGTTGCCTTCCCCTCCCCACTCCCTCCTCCCCTCCCTCCCTCCCTCCCTTCCTTCCTTCTCTTTTCCTTCTCTCTCTCTTTCTGTCTTTCTGACAGAGTCTTGCCCTGTCACCCAGGCTGGAGTGCAATGGCATGATCTCGGCTCACTGCAACCTCCACCTCCCGGCTTCAAGCAGTTCTCCTGCCTCAGCTTCACAAGTAGCTGGGACTACAAGCACCCACCACCAAGCCCGGGTAATTTTTTGTATTTTTAGTAGAGATGGGGTTTCACCATGTTGGCCAGGCTGGTCTCAAACTCCTGACCTCAGGTGATCCACCTGCCTCGGCCTCCCGAAGCGCTGGGATTACAGGTCCCTGTGCGCGACCCTGCCTTTCACTTAGAGCAAGAAAACTCCTGTCTAGGGACCTCTCTCTATGCTCTCTATGCTCTTGAGCTTTCTTATGTTTCAAGACTGTGAAAGTTATTCTTTCCCTTAATATGTAGTTTCTAAAAATGACGTTTTTCTGTTAAACATTTAGTCTATCTGTAGCTAATGGGGCTTTAGTATTTTTTCCCCTTAATTATACTACATTAATCCCCTACAGACCTCAGTTTTTTGGTTGACTTTGTTTGCTAGTCAAGTTCCTGTTCTTTTCTTGGCAGAATGGGGGAAACTTTAGTGCTGTTTTTGCTTTGATGGGATGTAAGCTTCTGAGCTGTGCCATTGACTTTGTGGTGTGTGCAGGTACCTCCCTGGAGTTTCATATTGTGCAACCCACCAAGCCTGATGGGGCAGCCCTGGGTGAAGTCCTCTCTGAGTGACCCTCTCAGTCATCGGCTTGGTAGGTGTTCAGGAACTACTGTCTGCCAAGTACTAGACTAGGGTTTTTGGTGTGTCTGCTTTGGGAACAGGCATACAAAGGTCTCTACAGGTAGATCACAAGCCTCTTGAAGGCAGTATGTGTGGGAAGTATAGAGATATTAGAAAAGCAGCCGGGCATGGTGGCTCACGCCTGTAATCCCAGCACTTTGGGAGGCCAAGGTGGGCAGATCACCTGAGGTCAGGAGTTCGAGACCAGCCTGACCAATATGATGAAACCCCATCTCTACTAAAAATATAAAAATTAGCCAGGCTTGCTGGCGCATGCCTGTAATCTAAACTACCCAGGAGGCTGAGGCACGAGAATCGCTGGAACCCGGGAGGCAGAGGCTGCAGTGAGCCGAGATCATGCCACTGTACTGCAGCATGGGTGACAGAGTGAGACTCCGTCTCAAAAAAAAACAAAAAACAAAAAACAACAAACAAACAAACAAAAAACCCCTAAGCAGCTATTTCCCTCCAGACTCTGTTTTTGTCGGATATGCAAATACGGGCCTTCAGACGCTCCCTGGTCCTGCTGCCCTGGAACATCCATGACCTATATAGGCCTCTCTCCCTGGTCACCCCCATGGGACTCTCAGGCTTCAGGGTTTCCCCAGCTGCCACTTTTCATTTGCTCCTCCTATTGGAGCACTGCCTGTATGTGGTTCACCATTCCCACCCTCTGTGGTCTCCAGTGGCTATCTTGGGGTCACCCTTGTGAGGGAAGTGACAACCCGCTCTTCCAAAGAAGCCCTTCCAGATAGCTTCACACTCAGCAGAGCAACTCTCATTTATCCAGCAAAACGCACTGAGCTCCTTCTATGTGTGAAGTGCTGTGGGTACGACAAAGAATAAGACAAATGCTATCCCTGCTTTCTTGGAGCTTTTGCAGTTTAATCAGAGACCGACAATAACTTCCCCTGCCCCAGTGTCATAAAGCATTACGGTTGCAATTTGGGTAAGTGCCAGTCTAGTACTGGCAATGAGCTTGTATAACAGAGTGGCCTAACCTAGCCTGAGTCATGTTTAAGAGTAAGCGTCATTTAGCTAATGGAAGTGTGGAGATGGGGAAGGGTTTCAGTAAGTGGGAAAAATGTGGGCAATGGTGGTAGGGAACTTTGTGCATCTGAGGACTGGAGAAGTCTTATGTGGCCAAATTGCTGGGAGCAAGGGGCCAAGTGACATGAAATAAGGCTAGAGGGGTGGGCAGAGGCCAGTGCATGTAGGACTTGGACAGCCGTGGTGAGGCTTTGAGATCTCATAACAAGGGTAAGAAGCCACCAAAGGATTGTAAACAGGGGAATTGTTGAGTGTGAACATTTCCTTGTTTTAGCCTGGTGCGGCGGCTCCTGCCTGTAATCCCGGCACTCTTGGAGGCCGAGGCAGGTGGATCATCTGAGTTCGGGGGTTTGAGACCAGCCTGACCAACATGGAGAAACCCCGTCTCTACTAAAAAAATACAAAATTAGCCGGGCATGGTGGCGCATTCCTATAATCCCAGCTACTCAACAGGCTGAGGCGGTAGAATCGCTTGAACCCAGGAGGCAGAGGTTGCGGTGAGCCGAGATCATGCTATTGCTCTCCAGCTTGGGCAGCAAGAGTGAAACTCCATCTCAAAAAAAAAAAAAAAAAAAAAAAAAAGAAAATTTCCTTTTTTTTTTCCCATGGATTTGCAGACTTAAATGGTTGTTTTTTCCTTCCACTGTCCTTTGGGACATAGTAACAGTCTGGAGGGTGTAAAACGAAGTGTTTCACTTGGGAGTGATGGGGACAGTTCTCAGGAGGTGACTGGGAAGGAAGATAAAAAGAAAGGCAGGGCCATTGGTGGAAGACGAAGATGTTCCAGTAGAGAAGGGATGTTTGAGCATGCTCATTTATTCAACTCACCTCTATTGGTCACTTTCTAGATTGTAGACATCGAAAAAGACACTGCTGATGCCCTCAAGATGGGATAGAAGGAGGGGCAAAGTGGCAACAAAGTCAGGTCGACGAAGACCATGTTGGCTATGAAATGAAAGTTGGGTTGCATTTTGAAGGAGAAAAAGGCATTATTGGCTAGAGCGCAGTCTGAGGTGGGGTGGGAGGTGGAGGACAGTGGGGGAGAATTCTGGGTAGGGGAGTCAGTCTATGTAAAGGCCTAGAGGAATAAACAGCGGGAAGGACACTGGAGTGGAGATGGCCCAAAGGGAGACGAGTGTAGGGAGGCGTCGGGGAGGGAGGGCAGATCAGGAAGGGCCTTTTATGCTAGGAATTTGAACTTCAGTGATTTGTTAAGTATGTATTCTGTGCTAAGCACTGAGCTAAGTGCTTATATGTCTTAGCCCACTTAATCCTCAGAGTAACCCCATGAAAGGGGCACTATTATTATTATCATTCCCATTTTATAAATGAGAAAAATGCAAATGTAGATTGTTGGAAATAATCAAAGTAAAATAAAACTCAAAGTGGCTAAAACCACACAGCAATATGTTATAGATTAAAAACAAACCAACCACACATCTAATTAGAAACTTTAAAGACTGTAAAAGGGAAAATTAGACTTGATAGGAATAATCAACCCTGAAACCGACTGAAACCACAGTGATATAAATTGTACATTGTAAATTTTACAAATAACTAAAATTTGAGGGAAGAATATTCTTGCCAAAATTTACATCTGGAAAAAGCTGACCTAGAAAAATTGGACTCAGAAATAGGACACAATGGAACATTCACAGCAGGAGAAGGAAGCTTGGTAAAACTTATGTACAAAAGCTGATAAATCACATTTTGACTACAGAATTCAGAAGGAAGAGAGTTTATTCCAATGTAAATAATTTTGGTAAAGTACAAAAATAGAAAAAAATGCTGAAAAATTTAGAAAGAATATGGGCTTTCCAGAACACTGAGTATGGAGTAAAACTGGCATAGTGGGGTTCACTTTGGAAGAATGAAAATGTATAAATATATAATATTTATTTATTTATTCATTCATTCATTCATTCCAGATAATGTTAGTATTTTTGGTAAATACATTTGAAACTATGATTATGGATTCATTGGGGGTACAGATCATGGGATAAAAACGCTCTTTATTGGCTGCTGTGGCCTAAGAGGATGGCGGGGAGGGCCCTGGTGGGACTGGAGAGGGAGGGGGCGGCGTCCAGCGGAAGGTCCTTTGAGGAGAAGAATCATGGGAGGCAAGGGATTTGGGCATTTAGGACGTGGCAGGACTTCTTGAAAGACTGTATTTGCAAACCATAGCTGTGGGTCACATTTCTATGTGTGTCCAGTGCCCTGTTGTTGACTTTCACCACCTCTCCTGGCAACAGCTGGAGCCCAAAGACCTCCTCACACCTTGCCTGGGAATAAGGGTGGGCATATTCTTTCAAAATGAGAAGTGACAGCTGTGAAGAATAGGCCTCTTCCAAATTTTCCATGTTGGGAAGAAACATTAGCTCCTCAGGGGGTGCGTGAGGTGTCTGAAGGAGGTTCTCTGCTCCATGAGGTCAGTGCAGAGCAGTGGGCATGCCACAGTAGCAATGCTGTGTGGGTTACTGTTTGTGGACAAAGGGCCATTCAGTTTCTTAATATAGTCATATGTCATCTTTACCATTAAGCCCTTGTTTCTCTTTCATATTTCATCTACAAAACAGCACTTAAAAGTCTCCTCTGGATTTCGCAACGAATGCTGAAGTTTATAGACTGGACGCTTAGTATATTACCATTAACCCAAATATAAAAATTGAAAAAAATAGCAAGCCTACACAACTCGTTTCTACTAGCACTTATACATTACAGGCATACCTCAGAGATATTTCAGCCTTGGCTCCAGATCACCACAATAAAACAAACATTATAACAGATGAGCCACACATATTTTTTGATTTTCCAGTACATGTAAAAGTTATGCTCACACTATATGTAGTATGTTAAATGTGTAATAGCATTATATCTAAAACATGTACATTCCTTCATTAAAAATGCTTTATTGCTAAAAAAGCTAACCATCATTTGAGCTTTCAGCAATTCATGATCTTTTTGCTGGTGGAGGGCCTTGCCTTGATGATGGCTGCCTGATCAGGGTGGTTGGGCACTGAGGGTTGGGATGGCCGTGACAATTTCTTAAAATAAAACAACAAGTTCGCTGCATTGATCGACTCTTCCTTTCGTGAAAGATTTCTCTGTAGCATGAAATGCTGTTTAATAACATTTTATTCACAGTAGAACTCATTTTTTTTTTTTTTTTGAGATGGAGGTTCGCTGTGTCCACCAGGCTGGAGTGCAGTGGCGCAGTCTTGGCTCACTGCAACCTCTGCCTCCTGGGTTCAAGTGATCCTCCTGCCTCAGCCTCCCAAGTAGCTGGGACTACAGGCACGTGCCACCATGCCTGGCTAATATGTTGGTATTTTTAGTAGAGAGGGGTTTCACCATGTTGGCCAGGCTGGTCTCGAACTCCTAACCTCAGGTGATCTGTCTGCCTTGGCCTCCCAAAGTGCTAGGATGACAGGCATGAGCCACTTTTCCCAGCCGAACTCATTTCAAAATAGGAGTCAATCCTCTTAAACCCTGCTGCTGCTTTATCAACTATGTTTATGTAATATTCTAAATCCTTTGTCATTTCAACAGTGTTCACAGCATCTGCAACAAGAGTTGATTGCAGCCAAGAAACCACTTTTTTGCTCATTTATAAGAAGCGACTCCTCATCCATTCAAGTGTGATCATGAGATTGCAGCAATTCAGTTACATCTTCAGGCTCCACTTCTCATTCTCTTGCTGTACATCTGCATGACTTCCTTTACTCAAGTCTCGAACTCCTCAAAGTCATCCAAGAGGGTTGGAATTCACTTTTTCCAAACTCCTGTTAATGTTGATATTTTGATCTCCTCCCACGGATCCTGAATGTTCTTAATGGCATCTGGAATGCTGAATCCTTTCCAGAGGTTTTCTGTTTACTTTGCCCAGCTCCATCAGAGGAATCACTATCTATGGCAGCTATAGCCTTATGAAATGATTTTTTTCTTCCTTTCTTTTTTTTCTTTTTTCTCCCCTCCCCCAGCCTGACATGTATTTCTTAAATAGTTAGATTTGAAAGTCACAATGACGCCTTGATCCGTGGGCTTCGGCTGGATGTCGTGGTAGCAGGCACGAAAACAATGCTAATCTCTTCGCACATCTCCAGCAGAGCTCTTGGGTAACATGGTGTATTGTCAATCAGCAGTAGTATTTTGAAAGGAATTTTTTTTTTCCCAAGCAGTAGGTCTCAACAGCGGACTTAAAATATACAGTAAACCATGCCGCAAACAGATGTGCTGCCAGCGAGGCTTTGTTGTTCCATTTATAGAGCTCAGACACAGCAGGTTTAGCATCAGTCTTCAGAGTCCTAGGATTTTTGGGCCGGGCGTGGTGGCTCATGCCTGTAATCCCAGCACTTTGGGAGGCCGAGGCAGGCGGATCATGAGGTCAGGAGATCGAGACCATCCTGGCTAACACAGTGAAACCCCATCTCTACTAAAAAAATGCAAAAAATTAGCCGGGCGTGGTGGCAGGCACCTGTAATCTCAGCTACTGGGGAGGCTGAGGCAGGAGAATGGCATGAACCTGGGAGGCGGAGCTTGCAGTGAGCCGAGATTGCGCCACTGCACTCCAGCCTGGACGACAGAGCAAGACTCCGTCTCAAAACAAAAAACAAAAAACAAGAGTTTTAGGATTTTTGAAACAGTTAATGAGCTTTGGCTTTAACCGAAAGTCACCAGCTGTGTTAGCTCTTAAGAGAGTCAGGCTGTCCTTTGAAGCTTTGAAGCTAGGCATTCATTTCTCCCCTCTAGCTAGGAAAGTCCTAGATAGCATCTTCTTCCAATAGAAGGCTGTTTCAACTACACTGAAGATCCGTTGTTTAGTGTAGCCATCTTTGTCAATGATTTTAGCTACATCTTCTGGATAACTTGCTACAGCTTCCACATCAGCAACTTGCTGGTTCGCTTTCCACTTGTAGGTTTTGGAGCTGTCTTCTTTCCTTAAACCTTGTGAACCAGCCTCTCCCAGCTTCCTGCAGCTTCCTTACCTCTCTCAGCCTTCACAGAATTGAAGAGAGTTAGGGCCTTGCTCTGGGTCATGCTTTGGCTTAATGTTGTGGCTGGTTTGATCTTCTATCCAGACCACTAAAACTGTCTCCATATCAGCAATAAGGTTGTTTTGCTTTCTTATCATTTGTGTGTGTGCACTGGAGTAGAATTTTTAATTTTCTTCAAGATCCTTTTCTTTGAATTCACAACTTGGCTAACCAGTGCAAGAGGCCTAGCTTTCAGCCTGTCTCAGCTTTTGACATGCCTTCCTTACTAAGCTTAATTTCTAGAAGTATGACCCTTTCTTTCACTTGAACACACAGAGGCTGCTGTAGACTTATTAATTATTGTGTCTCAAGGAACAGGGAGGCCAGAGGACAGGGAGAGAGACAAGGAAATGGCCGGTCAGTAGAGCGTTAGAACTCACACAACATTCACTAAGTTCGCAGTCTCACATGGGCATGATTCATGGTGCCCCAAAACACTTAACAACAGTAACATCAAAGGACACTGGTCACAGATCACCATAGCAGATATAATAAATCATAAAAAAGCTTGAAATATTATCAAAGGGTGACACAGAAACAAGGAGTGAGCACATGCTGTTGGAAACATGGCACTGTTAGACTTTCTAGACACAGGGTTGCCAAAAACCTTCAATTTGGAAAAAAAGTACAGTATCCGTGAAGTGTAGTAAGGCAAAGCACAATAAAACAAATAACTTTATATATATCTATTTCAATTTTATATTCTGAATACAAAGCCTGTTTATTAAGAATGTTGAGCTACCCAAGTATCATGTATAATAAACTATATAGAAATAGGAAACACTTCTTTGAATAAGCTACATACATAAAATATGATATCTTTAAAGATATATTAATTAATTTAAGAAATTTGCTTAGATGCCTACCGAATAAGGCACTGTGCTAGGAGCTATGTATGCAGTTGAATAAGGCACAACCCTACTCTTAAGGAGCTTACAGACTAGCAGAATTTGTAAGACACCGTGTAAGATGTGAGCTGGAAGTGATTTCTAATGTAAAGAGCAGCGAATACTTTTTGCATTGAGCGTTAGTTTAGTTGTCTTTGCAAAAGCTTCTTTCTTTTCATAATATGCGGCCTCATTCACAAACACGGGGTACACGGTACAGTCTCCGCCCAGTGGGATCGTCTTCCCATCAAGAGTTAAAAACATGGGATCCCCAGGATGCAGTGGTTTCCAGTCTTGATCCTCTCAGGAAACAATCAAAATAAATAGATTATATTTGGTTTTTCTCCTCTAAAAATTTATGTCAGACTCTAGACAACTAACAAATTACAGTATTCTGTTGTTGTAAAAGAGATACTTGAGCGAGGCATTGAGATGCAGGCAAGTGATCTGACTGCGCTGACATTGGGTCGTGAATTTTGGCAGTAGTTTTAAGAGTTCCCCTTTGCATTTGTATAATTGAAACGTGTAATTAACATTTGCTTCAGCCAGTGGCTCCTTGCCTGTAATCCCAACACTTGGGGAGGCCGATGTGGGTGGATCGCTTGAGCCTAGGAGTTCAAGACCAGCCTGGGCAACACAGAGATCCTATCTCTAGAAAAAATACGAAAAATTAGCTGGGTGTGGTGGTGCATGCCTGTAGTCCCAGATACTCAGGAGGCTGAGGTGGGAGGATTGCTCAAGCCCCCAGAGGTTGAGGCTACAGTGAGCTACGGTCACACCACTGCACTCCAGCCTGGGCGACAGAGCGAAACCCTGTCTCTAAAAAAAGATAAAAAAAGAGTTTGCTTCAATACCAGGTCTACCTTGAATGTAGCCAAAGAGATTTATAATATTAAAAGGCAGAACTAAATGCATGTCTACCTAAGTGCATAGTCTGCCTGTTGCCAGCTCAAGTTAAATTCTGTTCAGCAAAATTTAGGAAATATCCATTAGGAGTCTTCTGTGTGCAAGACATTCTGCCGTTGGGAAATATAAAAATGAGCCATGTTGTACCTGCATACAAGGAGATTCTGTTCTGACGGGGATTGGTGAGAGAAGGTGGTGCTGGGCTGGGGAGAGTCTGGGACAAGGTGGGTGTATTCCAAATGTGCTCCTACATTAGGGTAACAACTGAGTTATCTGAAGGGTCCCGCACCAGGGATTTGGACCTTTGAGCCCTCAAGCACCACGGCTGTCACACCACAGGAACCCCAGAACAGTTCTTCTCAAACTTTGAGGTGCTTGTAAATCATCTGGGGATTTTGTTAAGATGAAGATTCTGATTCTATAGGTTGGGGGTGGGGGCCTGGGATTCTGCATTTCTAACATTTCCCAGCAGCATCCGCATCACCCAGGAGCTTGTTAGAAAAGCAGGATTTCATTATGCGCAGCAGACCTACCAAATCAAAATCTTCATGTTAACAGGTCCCTGACGTTCACGTGCACGACATTAGCGTTTGGGAAGTGCCGCATCACCGCAGTTTTCTCCATCCTGGTGGCACATTATGATCGCTTGGGATGTTAAATACATATATACAGGTAGAGGGGCTGGCCCATTTCAGATAAATCAAATCAGAATCTGAGAGGAGGGCCTAGGCATCATTATTTTTATATTTTATTTTAAAATTTACCTACAGTGAAATTCGCTCATTTTTGTGTGCAGTTCTATGAGTTCTGACTTGCAGAGCATGGAGTCATATAACCCGCAACCATGCCATCAGGATACGTGCTTCTTTCAGCCACCTCCTCGAATCCCTCATGCTACCCATTTATAGTTCACTGTTTTCTGTGTTTATTGTATTTAGGCCCCAGATGATTTACAGGGTGGCTCGGCTGAGAACTATTTCTCTGAACTGGTGGTTTTTCAGGCAGAGACTTGCCCCAGAATCACTAAAGGAACCTCTTCAACACACGTCTGGCTAGCCCCACCTGTGGAGATTCCGACGTTGTGCAGTGCTATCCAGACCTGAGCCACATGAAAATCACCTGGTGAACTCAATTGATTCCCTCTCTACACCCTGATGAATTAGATCAGAGCCCCTGGGAAGAGGACTCAGAAATCAGCATTTTTTCTTTTTCTTTTTAGACGTAATCTCAGCTCTGTCCAGGCTGGAGTGCAGTGGCACAATCTCAGCTCACTGCAACCTTCACCTCCCGAGTTCAAGCAATTTTCCTGCCTCAGGCTCCTGAGTAGCTGGGATTACAGGCACCCGCCACCACGCCCGGCTAATTTTTTGTATTTTTGGTAGAGATGGGGTTTCACCGGTTAGCCAGGATGGTCTCGATCTCCTGACCGCGTGATCCGCCCGCCTCGGCCTCCCAAAGCGCTGGGATTACAGGTGTGAGCCACTGCTCCTGGCCAGGAATCAGCATTTTTAAAAAGCTCCCCATAATTGTCATGTGGCTCAAGTTTGAGAAGCACTACTTTAGTAGTTTGTGGTGGGTTCTAGGCACTGGGAGGGGGTCCCCTACGTGATTCCAGTTAGCATCCCTTAGTAAGAACTGTCATTCTTAGGACAAAATCTAGACTCATAACCGGGTCCTGAACTGTGTTTTCTCCATGCTCTACCGTCCTCTGCTCACTCCTCCTCTCCAGGGACATGGGTCTTCTTGCTGTTCCTCAGATGCTCCAAGTTTGTTCCAGCCTCAGGCCCTCTCACTTGCCTTCCACATGGCTGGCTTCTCATCTTCTAGGTTCCAACTTCAGTGCCACCGTCTCTGAGATGGCACTTTGTGACCACTCCGTCTAATTGGAACCCTTTGTTATAACCTCTGCTATATTATTTTGTGTATTTCTTTTACAGCACTTATTACAGTTTGAAATGATTTGGTTTACATATTGTTTACTTATTCATGGTCAGTTCTCCTCACCCATTGGGATGGAAGCTCCATGAGGAACCTTCCCTATCTTGAATCTCAAGGCCCAGAATGAGCTTAGTTGTCATTCAAAAATATTTGTTGGCAGAATTAACCAATCAATCCCTCCTGTAGAATACTGAGCCATTCATTATTGTCTGTCAAATCAAAACCATCCTTCCTAACTTTCGAGACCTACCACTAGCCCAGTTTGCTACTAATCTCATTCATCTCACTTCTCCATCTGCCTGGGATTATTTTTGTACTCCTCAAGAGTATCCTAAAACCTGAAAAATCCTGTTTTAGCCTGCCATGACATCATCACCTTGGCCTCTGTTTCTTGTACTTGATATTTTTGTCACCAATAGTGCTTTCTTCCTTTCTCTCCCCCAGTCTTTACCTTTCCTTTAAAACACTGCTTAAGGCTGGGCAAGGTGGCTCATGCCTGTAATCCCACCACTTTGGGAGGCCGAGGCAGGTGGATCATGATGTAAGGAGATTGAGACCATCCTGGCCAACATGGTGAAACCCCATCTCCACTAAAAATACAAAAATTAGCCGGGCGTAGTGACATGAGCCTGTAATCCCAGCTACTCGGGAGGCTGAGGCAGGAGAATTGCTTGAACCCGGGAGGTGGAGCTTGCAGTGAGCTGAGATTGCACCACTGCACTCCAGCCTGGGCGACAGAGC
This sequence comes from Pan paniscus, assembly GCF_029289425.2. NCBI lineage: Eukaryota > Metazoa > Chordata > Mammalia > Primates > Hominidae > Pan > Pan paniscus. The sequence continues at coordinate 11,104,542 of NC_073268.2, read as the reverse complement.
GAGACTCCATCTCAAAAAACAAAAACAAAAACAAACACTGCCTAAGGCTGCTTCTTCAGGTTTCCACCTGGGTCCCATTAAGCCACAAAGCAGGATTTGCTTCACTCGTCTGTATTATTGGGCAGGCCACTTCATTCAGTTGCAAGTCTGGATGACTATTAGAGTCACTAAACAGGGATAGGAACTGGATCAATCAGTGTTTTTCAATCCTGATTATCCAAGCCAAAAAGATCAGAGTATCTCAGAGTGGAGTCCTGCCATTGCTATTATGATGTTTTTTAAAAGCTCTCTAGGTAAAGGTTAGTCAGGGTTGAAAGCCCCGGACTAGATAATCCACCAGTTCTCTTCCATCTCTGAGGTCTGGGAGTGTGCAGGCCACTTGCACTGGGGAATGGATACTTTGGCTTTGGAAATCTGTTCTTCTCTCCTTTTCCCTTTGCCTTTTCCGGATTTAAACCTCCTACATTCTCTCAAGAGCCTCTTTTTTTTTCCTTCTTCACTATGTCATTATTGATAAAACTAGGCAAGGAGTAGATTCTGGGGGTTCTGAGGAGAGTCGGGGAATGGTGGCAGAAGAAAGAGGTTCCAGTCGTTTTTCTCTAACTTATTCTGTCACAGGGAGGTAGCAAGCGATGCGGCCAACTTGAAAGAGCACTAACTCTGGATCTGTCATTGATAGCTACATGGCTGTGGGAAGGATCTAACTTCCGTCCCTGTATTTCCTTATATTAAAATAGACATCATAATTCCCACCCGCTGAATGTGGGTAGGAGTTTCACTTTCTCTAAGTGGCCTTGTCTGACCACTCTTCTCCCACCTCATTATTCTGTCATCTCATCCGGCTATCTTCATTTCTAGACTAAAGTTAGACTTTTGTGTACCTACACTATAAATTCCATTGAGCGTGTAGGCCATACTTACTGGTGTGTCCACACAGCCAGCACAGGTTACACTGAATAAGTATTTATTGAGCGACAGTCTGAACATCTTCCCTATCTACACTCAGTGTCTTTTGAGAGCATCAAATGGGCGAATGTACGCGAAGTGCTGTATGAGCTATAAACTTCTATTCAAAGGTACAGCATTATTATTTTCAACATTTTAAAGAAAGAACAAATGTTACCTGCAGATTAGGATGGATGATAGCAGCAATTTCTCCATTTTCATCCCGGGGATAATCAACTTTCTCTATAATTTTATAGACCTCAATGGCGCAGGGAGGAAATTCTTTTCCTATGACAAAAACAATATGTATCAATGGCAACTAAAAACATCTCTGGGCCGGGTGTGGTGGCTCATGCCTGTCATCCCAGCACTTTGGGAGGCCGAGTTGGGTGGATCACCTGAGGTCAGGAGTTCGAGAACAGCCTGGCCAACACGGTGAAACCCCATCTCCACTAAAAATACCCAGGTTGGGATTATCCTAGTTACTTGGGAGGCTGAGGCAGGAGAATCTCTTGAACCTGGGAGGTGGAGGTTGCAGTAAGCCATTGCACTCCAACCTGGGCAACAAGAGTGAAACTCTGTCTCAAAAAAAAAAAAAAAATCTGGAAAAAGGGAAGTTAACAATGTAAGGAAGAAACAATAACAACAACAGCAACAATAACAAAATGAAGACAGCTATGGGGAGAACAGATAACGTTTAGTTAAGGATGTTCATAAACAGCACTAGGCCAAAAGATGTCCTTGAATGATTCCTATCAGCACTCTGTCCACAAACACGCCGACGGCCAGAGGTAGAAAACAGAACTGAAAAAGCCAGTTTGAGAGAAAAAGAATCTAGGTTTGGGGGTCAGGAGACCTGGGCTCTAATCCCCTGGCTATGCGGCCTTGAACAAGATGCTTAACTTCTTGAGGCTCGCTTTCTTGACCTGTCAAATGAAGGTATTGGATTAGCTTATCTTGGAGGGCCCTTCCAGCTATGATGTTTTATGACTGCATATTTTCAGGAGGAGTTGCAGCAACTGAGGTGACTTCAGTGTCGTGCTCTTTTTCTTTCCTTTTTTTTTTTTTTTTTTTTTTTTTGAGATGGAACCTCGCTCTTTCACCCAGGCTGGAGTGCAGTGGCGTGGTCTTGGCTCACTGCAACCTCCACCTCCCGGGTTCAAGTGATTCTCCTGCCTCAGCCTCCTGAGTAGCTGGGACTATGGGCATGCACCACCACGCCTGGCTAATTTTGTATTTTTAGTAGAGATGGGGTCTCACCATGTTGGCCAGGATGGTCTCGATTTCTTGACCTTGTGATCCGCCCGCCTCAGCCTCCCCAAGTGCTGGGATTACAGGCATGAGCCACCATGCCCAGCCTCTTTTTCTTAACTAAGTACATTAGACACTTGGACAGCTCCTGAGTAATGAGATCTTGTGATGCAGGCAGCCTGCCAGTGGTGGAGACCAACTTCCAAAGATGCAGCAACCTCAACCCAATTCCCAGAAACTTGGAAAAGGAGTAGTTTATGCATATACCAGGCTATCTCTGAGCAAACAGGATGAACGTTTGGTCCAATGTAGGGCCCACAGCGTGTTATGGTCACAACTCAAAGGAAAGCCTTCCTTTGCTTTTAGAGCAGAGTTAGAATGGGTATACCCAGTGATCACTTCTGTATCAGTTAGCTTCTGCTGCATAACATACTACCCCAGAATTTAGTGGCTTCAAACAACCACCTCCTAATTTAGTTCATGATTCTGTGGGTTGGTTGGAAAGTTTCTTCTGTCTACACTGGCTTTGTGGATTTTTTTTATTGTTTTGCTCCTGCCTTTGTGGTAAGCTGACAGCTCACCTGGAGGCTGGATCCTATGGGATGGCCTTACTGTTATGTCTGATGGGCTGTCAGATGGAGTTGCATGACTCTGTCTGTTAGGGTGCCTGAGTTTTCCACCTCAAAGGCTTTCATTATCCAGCAAGCCAATGTGGGCTGTTGTACATAATGGTACACGTACAGGGTTTCCAAGAGCAGGACGAGAGCAAGCTCCAATGTGCAAGTGCTTTTCAAGCCTCTTCTATGGCACAAAACAATTCACATGGGCAAGCCAGCTATTCCAGAAGTGGAAAAATAGACTCTATCTCTGAACAGAAGGATATGAAACATCACACTGCCAGGATGTGGATGCGGGAAAGGGAAGAATTAAAATCTACCACACCTTCCAAGATGAAGATGGGAACTTACCAGATCTCATTTCTTTAAACCAAAAAGTTGGATAGGAAGAAAGTAAAAACTGATAGAACACAAAGGAGTATGTTTTTGCTACTTACAGTTGGAAGGAGTCTTGAAAGCCTAACTTCCATCTATGTTTGAGTATTCTCCGTATTGTTCTGGCCATCTTACAGATGCAGAAGATGACTTCTTACAGCCTCAAAAAGTGTGGCCCGTTTCATTGCTGCTCAGCTTTTTTAATAAGAAATTTCTGTCTCGCCAGGCGCAATGGCGCAGGCCTGTAACCCCAATGCTTTGGGAAGCCGAGGCAGGCAGATTGCTTGAGCTCAGGAGTTCAAGACCAGCCTGGGCGACGTGGCAAAACCCTGTCTCTACAAAAACCACAGAAATTAGCCGGGTGTGGTGGTGCACGCCTGTAGTCCCAGCAACTCAGGAGGCTGGGTGGGAGGATTGCTTGAGCCCAGGAACTTGAGGCTCCATTGAGCTGTGATTGGACCACTGCACTCCAGCCTAGGCAACAGAGTGAGACCCTGTCTCAAAAAAAAAAAAAAAAAAAAAAGAAAACAAAAGAAAAAAATTTCTGTCTCTAGGTAACTTTATCTCATTGATTCTCTTCTGCCCTCTGGGTCACAGAAAATGTGTCGAATTTCTTTCTAATGTAGACTTCTTTCTTTCTTTCTTTCTTTTTTTTTTTTTGAGACAGTCTCACTCTGTCACCGAGGCTGGAGTGCAGTGGCATGAACTCGGCTCACTGCAACCTCTGCCTCCTTGGTTCAAGCGATTCTCATGTCTCAGCCTTCGGAGTAGCTGGAATTATGGGCGCATGCCACCACACCCAGCTAATTTTTGCATTTTTAGTAGAGACAAGGTTTTCCCCATGTTGCCCAGACTGGTCTTGAACTCCTGACCTCAAGTGATCTGCCTGCCTCGGCCTCCCAAAGTGCAAGGATTACAGGCATGAGCCACCGCGCCTGGCCAGGAATTATTCTCATTATGATTTTCAAGCTCTTCAACATTCTCAATGCTCTCCTTGGCTAAATTCCTCTTTATAGATGTTTCTCCTGGATTACGGACTCAGAATTTATTTACAGTTCTCAAGTGTTGTTTATTCAAGGCAGAAAAAAAAAGACCATTACTTCCCTTATTCTGGGATTTTTTTTAAACATAAGAACAAAACTTTGGTCCCTGATGTTGTTAACCTTAAACATTTGGTTTAAACAATTGTTAAAGATTGTCAGGACTTCTTGGATCTGCCTTCTCAACCAGGATGTTTTCCTGCTATCTTCCTGAGACCTGTCACTTAGCTAAGCATGTCGCATATGTCTTTATCCAAGTCACTAACTACAATTCTGAGTAGCACAGAGTCAAGAATGAAGCCCTTCTACACACTTCTTCAGACTTTTCACATGGCGGCTATGATTCATTTGTCAGCATTCTTTGGATAGGAGTGCTCAGTTGAAAATCCACCGAGCTGGATAGTCTAAATTAATCGTGGTTGACAATTTTTGATTTGCCGAATCCTTTGCTTAAATGAAATGTTACACAGAAGAGCTCTGGTTGAAGCAGAGATAAGGGGTTAAGGGGTGGGGTGTTCCAGGAACTACTTTTCTCCACCCTTGTGATAGGATTCTATGGACTATGATCTGAAAACCAACCACATTTTCCACCCAGATTTGTGGCCTTCTATCTGAATGTATCACTTCTTAACATATTGTAGTCCCACACTTCCTATTCAGAGGGTTTATTGTAAATATGTTGTGATCTTCTCAAAACCAGTTCCATTAGACAGTATAGAACCTGCCCTCAGACAAAGATGGTAAAAAGCAAATTTTCAGTTTTCATGATTTTGGAGTCAAAGGATTCCCAAGCACAAAACGAATGTCTGTGATTGCAGTGGGGTGCGCACGATCTGAGGTTGAGGAATTTACTCCCCACAGACACCGAAGTACACACCCCCTCTGTTATTATAATTGCCCATTCCTCAACAACAATTTCAACTCAGTCTGTTGGAATAATTGTTTACATAGAATGCCTCTTTGATTTTAAGCAATTATTTTCCATTTTAAAGTAAGCTTTTTTTATAACTAATAGACTTTTTAGTGCAGTTTTAGATTTACCAAATAAATGAGCAGATAGTACATAGAGCTGTATATACCCACCTTGTCCACCCGTCCCCATTTAATTAATTTTTAATTACAGAAATAATACATAAATACATTATTCTTATTGAATATAATTAAGACAAAATTAGCCTGGGTTTTGCCTCCCGTCCCCAGTAACTATTGTTATCAGTTTGGTGTGTTTTCTTCTAGGACTTTTCCTGTGATGTGTTAACATATATATGTATCCTAGAAGGTGATGATTATTATTGTTATTTTAAAGCCAGTTGGTGTACTGAATGTCTTGGTCTGCAACTTGCTTTCTGCTAATTACCATTGTGTTTGGAAGATTCTTCCATGTTAGTTTATTTAACTCTCCACCAACAGGTGGACATTCATGCTGTTTCCATTCTTTTGCTGTTATAAATGATGCACGATAACAATCTTTGTAAACAACATGTTGCTTGTGCTTGTGTTTCTTTGAGATGTGGAATCGCTGGGTAATAAGATTGGTGTGTTTTAAGAAGTGGATGCTGTAAGATTATCCTCTAAAATGTCTTTACCAACTTATATGTTCACTTATATGTTCACCAGCAGGTAATGAGAGTTTCCCCTTTTCCTACACATTTACCAACGCTTGATATTTGCAGACTTTAATATTTTCCCAACTTAATGGGGGAAGTGACTTCTTATTTTAATTTGCATTTCTCTAATTACTAGTGATGTTGAACGTCTTTTCATATGTTTACTGGGCATTTGTATTTTCTCGTCTTTCTTTTCTTTTTAAAATGGAGATTAACAGGAAATAAGGATTTAATGTGGAGTCTTTATTTGGCAGCTGCTTTTCTTGAATGTGTCTATCCTGGCCATTGGGGAATAGCTGAAGTGAATAAAAATTTTAAAAAGCACTTCATATCTTTAGCATGGCAAATTTGACCCAGGTTCCAATTGTTATTTAAATGTTTGGTGGTTAAGTTTGATAACGTTACCTTCATTATTACTTACCTTCATTGAAATGATGTATAAAATCAAGAGCATGTTTAATCATTTTTCTCATTTGATCCAAGATATCAGCTCTCAGAACCCCTTGAGGCTGAGGACCAACTTCTATACCTAGGTACAGAAGGAGAGATAGTCACATTTATATAAGTATGAAAATATATTATAAAACTAAGCATTTTAATGTATCAAGATTTAGAATTATGTTGTTAAAATTACTAAAAAGGTAAACCATGTAGCATCATGGAAAATATTTGAGACATAATGTTTGGCAAAACGTAAAGCAGAACATTTACATGTTTAAGTTAGATGCATAGTGAATAAAGACTGGGAAAGAACATGGAAAAAATCAGTGGTGTTAGAAATAGGAAACTCTCGTGGTCTTTTTTCTTTAAATTTCCTTCAGTATTGCTAAAATATTTAAAAGTCATAACATAGTAAAAGAGGTGAACAAGTTTATGCTGACAAAATAATAGGTGGACCTGAAGAGAAACTGTTAAGATCTAACATTTAGCTGTGACGGGAGGAAGGACATCTATTTTTATAGATTTCACAGAAATCCAGACTAGATGAATCATGGATTTCAGTCAATATGACAATCTATGTGACCCCTGAGCAATGATTTTGCCCTTAACCTAGCAATCCATCCTAACACAATAGTGCAATGGCTTTATTTATTTATTTATTTTTTCGAGACAGAGTCTCACTCTGTCACCCAGGCTGGTGTACAGTGGTGTGATTTCTGCTCATTGCAACCTCTGCCTCCCAGGTTCAAGCGATTCTTCTGCCTCAGCCTCCCGAGTAGCTGGGATTACAGGCACGGGCCACCATTCCTGGCTTATTTTTGTATTTTTAGTAGAGGCAGGGTTTCACCATGTTGGTCAGGCTGGTCTCAAACTCCTGACCGCAGGTAATCTGCCCTTCTCGGCTTCCCCAAGTGCTGGGATTACAGGCGTGAGCCGTCGTGCTTGGCCTGGTTTTAATTTTATGCAGGAAAAAACTTGTGTTCATTTCTTCTAACTCATATGAAATGATGCCTGTACTATTAGGTCTACTTGGTGTGGCTGTTAAGCATCCATCCTTACATCTACAAAATACTCTTTCTTTAAACTACTTTTGTAGACCCTTCCTTCCTGTTCAAGTCTCCCACAAAGTCATCTCCCCATTCATCACCTTCTCTATTTGGCAAACCATTTACCCCAACTGCACTACCCTCATTCTCTTCCATCCCATTAACATACTGCATTCTTTTACACTCATCTTGTTTTCACCCGCTTCTGTTATTTCCCAATACACAAAATCTTATCTTATTCTCTTGCATCATTTTTTATTTGTTGTGCTTAGGTTTCTTGCATATATGTATGAACATATATTTAAGTATATGGTGTCATAAATGTGGCTAAGGTATGCATCTGTGCATAAATGACTTACACAAATATGTGAAAAAGTGTGTTTGTAGATATGTCTGTAGGAATACTATAGAATACATTGTCGTTTGCCTACCCCAAATCCATTTCACTTTCCTCCTGTTTCTAATAGAATCCTGATATTAGTTGGGCTTCCAATCTTCAAGGTAGGTAAATTTCTCTCCATTTCAAGAGTAAATGTTGAATAGTTTAAATCAATCATAATAATCCCCTAGTCAATGATTTAAGAATGAAGGAATCTTTATTATGCACAAAAGTATCAATACTTGAAGTAAGGAATTAGAGTAAGCTAAATATCCAAATACAGGCAATTAGCTGAAACAAATCAAGGCTTAGCAATAAGAGATACAGATCCTGTTTCTCTGTGACACCAAATAAAAGCTTAAGATTTCCAAACTCTCAAATATCAATCTTAGGCTATGATATTTGTAGGCAGTGCTACTCTTAGCCAGAACAAACATTGCTGATATGTTTGGCCCTTACAAGTTGAGCCAAATCTTTAAAATATTTCAATATGAGGGAGTATTAAGCTCATTGTGAATAATTAGAAATGTTATATGTTCTCCTTCCAACTTTGCTGTTTTATTTGGAATATTTTATGTCATGCACTCACTGGGGAAAAAGCATGTTTAACATTAGAGAGACAATCTTTCTGAGTCAACATTTTATAATACACTAAGAATATTGCTGCATACAAATTTTGCTTTAACTTCTAGTAGGCACCTACAAGGACCACCTTTGTACTCTGTTCTCAAGGAAGAAGAAATGTGACAGGATCATTCTAGGCAAACCTTATCCTAGAAAGAAGCAGTTTGCTGCAGCCACTCTTATGATCCCACACACACACACACACGCACACACACACACAAACACACACACACACACAAATATGGGAAAGCGACTGGACACAGCCCTCTCCTAACTTTCTCAGATTAACCGTGGTCTCATTTGAAACTTAGGAAAGTTATTTGTGTAATTATTATTCATTCAACACCACCCCTGACTCTGCCATAGCCATGTCCTACAATCTAAATATTCTGCTCTGATATGAGATCTTGTATCGAAAAATTAATTTTTGGTTTGGACAATAGGGCCACCAAAGATGGCATATAAAGATCCCTTTATTATGCACAAAAGTATCAATACTTGAATTTCCAGAATAATTTTAGACTTTATTTATATTGTTTGCCAACCTGCTTTTAAATTAAATTACTCCTGGCTAAACCATCTGAGATTTAACAAAAAATATTTTAAGTTGTAATTTTAATTGTAGTATAGTCTGCAGATAATTAATTATGCTCATGAGGTGCTCAGGAAAGAGAATGGACTAGAGAAGAAAGAGGGTGTTTGAGAGGGTGTGTGAGAGTGTGGGGCTGCATGTTGGAAGTTACCAGAAGGTAAAGATGAAGTCAAAGATGAAGTCACAGCCTAGTAACTGGCAGGATAAACAAGTGAATAGATGACAAACAGCTCGTGAAATGTCTATTGCAAAGCAGGTGGTAAGAGGGATGTGGAGAGAGGATTCTTCATGGATCTTCTGCATATCTGCAAGTCTCATGAGCAAGACACGGACTACTTTTGTTCCAGATGATCTTTTCAAGGATGTCTGTATAGTGAACAGCCTTGGAAGTTAGGAATGGGGTCTTCCCTGGAGCAAAGGGCACTCGTGCCTACTGCCCATTATAAAAATGAAGGTTCACAGCCAGGCGCGGTGGCTCACGCCTGTAATCCCAGCACTTTGGGAGGCCGAGGCGGGTGGATCACCTGAGGTCAGAAGTTCGAAACCAGCCTGGCCAACATGATGAAACCCTGTCTCTACTAAAAATGCAAAAAATTTGCTGGGTATGGTGGTGGGCACCTGTAATCCCAGCTACTCAGGAGGCTGAGGCAGGAGAATTGCTTAAACCCAGGAGGCGGAGGTTGCAGTGAGCCGAGATTGTGCCACTGTACTCCAGCCTTGGCAACAAGAGCGAAACTCCGTCTCAAAAAAAAAAAAAAAAAAAAGGTTCCCTCCTAGAATGCAACCACTGGCATGGATAGCTGCCATCTGGCTCTCTCTATGTCACCCTGTGGGAACTGGAGCTTGGGTAATGGTGCAGAAATGCTGACACTCTGCTATTACTACTGTCAATAATCTATTCTTTGTCTCTGTTTTAGGAGTCTTGTGTCTTCTACTGGCATCCACTCAGAGGTGCTAGGCTAATGGTTAGCTTGTAAGTCGGGTAAAATTTCTCAGATCTTTGACAGGTCTTGATAAGGAGAGGGTCAGAAAACAACCTGGAGTAGGTCACTGGTAGCACAAGCACTTTGGAGAAACAGATCCCTTGCCTTTCTGATCCAGTCAAATCTGATCACTCCGGACAAGCTCATGAATGTATGTATTTCCAGTGTTAGATGGCTAGTATTTTTGTTTGTTTGTTTTTTTGAGATGGAGTTTCACTTTTGTTGCCCCGGCTGGAGTGCAATGGCATGATCTCGGCTCACTGCAACCTCCACCTCCGGGGTTCAAGTGATTCTCCTGGTTGGCTAGTATTTTATATATGGTTATAGTTACAGAACCCGCGTGGGAAGGAATGGATAAGTTTGTATGAGTCTGTGTGGGATAGGTGTGATTAAAACTGTGAATGAGGTACAGGCCTGGTGGCTCATGCGTGTAATCCCAGCACTTTGGGAGGCCAAGGTGGGAGGATTGCTTGAATCAGGAGTTTGAGACCTGATGATACTGAGATCCTGTCTCTACAAAAAATAAAAAATTAGCTGAATGTGGTGGCACGTGCCTGTAGTTCAAGCTACTTGGGAGGCTGAGATGGGAGGATTGCCTGAGCCCAGGAGGTCAAGGCTGCAGTGAACTGTGATCGTGCCATTACACTCAGCCTGGGCAACAGAGTGAGACCCTTTTCCAGAAAAAAACAAAACAAAAAACCCTACTGTGAATGATGATCATTTATAAGTTGGAATTGTGTACTTACTGGTAATTTGAGCTAATATTTAGTAAGCATATACTATCAGCCTGCAGAAGGGGATAGGGAACAGAGAGTGCTAAGATAAATGGAGAACACAGTGTATCAAGTATGGCATGTCATCAGTTAGGGGTTTGGGGCCCTTGTATATGATATTCCTTTTTCCTCAAAGTATTGTCTGAGGACAGGAACTGGTCCACCAATTGTCTGCTGCTAGTCCCAGGCGAGATAAGTACAGAAATTAAAGTAAGTGTTTAGAAACTTTTATAGCAATTTGACATTGCTGCAATATTCAAGTATGTGATCGTTTTTCTAGAAATTCATTTTTAAATTACATTTTACAAAAGTATTGCTCTACAGCAGATTGGAAATCAACAATGGCCTTTCATCACAGATAATTTCAAGACACTTGTGTAGAATCCTGTTGACTGCTCTCAATTTTTTTCCTTTCCTCCCCCAAACACATACACACACACATACACAACCTCAAGATGGATCCCACTTTCTTTGGGCCTTCTGTGATCCATCAAGACTGGGTTAGGTCTTTCCTGCTCTTCCAGTCTCCTGTAATTGCCCCTATTTAGCATTTATCACTCGGTGCAGTGATTACCTGGTTACCTGTCTGTCTTCTCATCAGATACTAAGCTGTTTGAGGGGAGACTGTGTGTCTTGCTCATTGTTCTGTCCCCCGCACCTAGCACAGGGTTGGTCTCTGGTAGGCACACTATAAATCTTAGTCAAATGTACACATTTCTGGAGTAATTAATGCTATAGAGGAGGGTCAGGGAAAGTTCTATAGGAGGTGACAGGTGAACTGAATCTTGAGAATGAGAAGAATTGTGCCAGACTAAATAGAAGGGCCAAGCATTACAGCAAAGGGAACATGAACAAAACCAGAAAGCTGCTCAGTGAAATTGGGGAAATTCGGTACAATTAGAGCCTGCCTGGAGCTAAATTGCTTGTTACTTGACAATTATAAGCCTAAGGATATGGAAGGTAGCTGTAAATGTTTTTTTAAAAATAATTTTCTCAGCCAGGCACAGTGGCTCATGCCTGTAATCCCAGCACTTTGGGAGGCTGAGGCAGGTGCATCACCTGAGGTCAGGAGTTTGAGGCCAGCCCTGGCTAACATGGTGAAACCCCGTCTGTACTAAAAATACAAAAATTACAGGGTGGCACATGCCTGTAATCCCAGCTACTAGGGAGCTTGAGGCAGGAGAATCACTTGAACCAGAGAGGTAGAGGTTGCAGTGAGCTGAGATTACACCATTGGACTCCAGCCTGGGTGACAGAGCAAGACTCTGTCTCAAAAATAAAATAAGATAAAAAATAAATTTCTCTGAGTTTCAGCTAGGACATATTTTATTGAGTTATGACAATGGGAACTATGACTTACCCACAGGATACTTGGCTATGGAACGAGTGGTCGCATATTTGAGGGAAGGATGCTCAATCAGATAAACGTAGCAGGGTAGCGGAGCCAAAGAAGTCTGAAAAAAATCGAAAACGTCTTTCTTAGGTAAAAACCGTACGTTTTGTTCTCTTTGCTTCAACAGAGTCAATAATACCTTCAATACGTTTTACTTCATCAACTAAGATTGGTAAGACAGCTTTATGAAATACTTTAAAACCCAATGGTATTATAGCTTTGAAAACATACAAATAAATTATACAATATGAGATTCATATACAATTGAATTATACAATGTCTTTCCAGGTAAAATGTACATTAAATAGTTCTCCAGAACCATGATCAAAAAACATGAAATAAATGTTCTTTCTTAATGGATGTGGTGATTTTTGTTTCATCACTGGTTACACTAACTATTTAGCTTGGTATTGGTCTCTTAAATAATTCTGTTTCTATTCCTGTGGTCCAGCTCTCTACAGATGTTGGGTGATTCCCCCTCCTCCTGCTTATCTGCATGAAAATTGAAGACAGGCCTCTTGGTTTGGATAACAAAGTGTCAGCAATTCTGCTTCCATATCTGGCAACCAAAGCATTCCGCTCTCTCTTCAATAGGCAATGAAGAATTGGGGTGGGGGGAGGGGGGAGGGATAGCATTAGGAGATATACCTAATGCTAAATGACGAGTTAATGGGTGCAGCACACCAACATGGCACATGTATACATATGTAACAAACCTGCACATGGTGCACATGTACCCTAAAACTTAAAGTATAATAATAATAAAATTAAAAAAATTAAAAAAAAAAAGAATCGCTGCATTATGATCTCCTACCAGGACTACTACCCAGTTACTGTCCAAAACTGAAGGGAAACAAAAATAATAATCTTTACTATAGGCCAGGTATGAGGCTAAATGCTTTAAATACTTTATGTCATTTAAGGCTTTGAGTACCCTTATGGGTAAGTGTTGTTTGTTATGACACCAATTTTATAAAATGAAGGAGGCAAGGTTTTGGGAATGGTGTGTTTTGTCTAAGGTTAGTGAAGGAGAAAGTCAGGATCTGAGCACAGGCCACACTCTTTCCTCTCAATCATCCTCGCTCTCAGGAAGGAAGGCTATCTAGTACACAGAAATAAGCATACAGTTCCTTATGTGTGTTTCTGGTTGGTTGCTATTTTCTAGCAAATTTTCTCTGAGATTCCTGAGCCTTAAAATGATTATGAAGTACTGAAAGATTAGACATATTCTGGGGTGTCTAAATCAAATGGGGACGAGGGCAGGACTAAAGGGAGGCAATCTTTTTATCACTGGGCTTTAGTCTACGTTAAAGGACTATTTCTTAAGTTTCCTAAAACCTTGTAATTGAGATCCCATACCATTTAAAGTTTTAATATTAATTTTACTTGGTTTTAACAAATTGACCATACCATTTAAACTTTTAATATTAATTTTACTTGGTTTTAACAAATACCCCACCATCTGGTGGCTGTCTGGATAAAACGTGTAATTTTATAGACACAAGAATCCACAAGTGTTTTATTATTTTATTAATTGTGTTTATTATTTTACTTATTTCCTCTCTTTTTCTCCTTCCTCTCACCACTGCCTCTGTGTTCTGCTAGCACCCTTTCCCCCCAACCACCAAGCCTGGCTGTGGAATAAACCCCATTTCTCTTGCACCTTCCCTCATAACTGTTTTCTGATTGTCTCACATCCATAATTGACTTAAAAGTACAAGTCCTTTGCTAACTTATAAATTAATAACATTAACATTACCTTAATATAATGAAACATCTGAATTAAAAAGTTATTCCTGGAATCCTCAAGAATAAGAGTGCACCCCATGTTAGAGGTGGTGTTGTGAAGGTCAAAAATAATGTCATAGGAATCTTCACTGTCTTTTGGACCAAATAAATGATTTATTTCTTGAGCCCTTCTCACTTCATATGGCAAATCTTCTGACATTTTTTTGCTGTTATAAGCAGAAAGAAAAAGATGAACAACATCTGTGCCTGAGATAATATAAACATATAATAAGAACACAGTGTAAAAAGAACCAGTTGCCAAATCTTTAATATGAAAAATCTGTGTGGTAAGTAAAAACTTACCTGAAATGTTTATATATGAAAACTTACATTCTTTTTCTTCATTTGATTCCATATAACTAATGTTGCATTGGCATGCTTGCGAAGTAATACGTTCATTTATGTGGCTGGTCATGAATAGGACATATCAAACAGAATTTATCATTTGATTTCAATCTTGAACGCAACATATCCATTAATTTAATGAACAGTTTCTTAGTAGTTATGGTACACTGGGTTATTTATTATGGGACTAGACCATCAAATGCATCTTTTTTTCCCCCACTTTAGCTAATTCTAGTGCACAAATATAGTCACTTGGGGCTCACATAATCTAATTAGAGATCATTTTAATTTTTTGAGACAGGATCTTGCTCTGTTGCCCAGGCTGGAGTGCAGTGGCCCAATTATGGATCACTGTACCCTCAAACTCCTGGGCTCAAGCAATCTTCCCATCTCAGCCTCCTGAGTAGCTGCTGAAACTACAGGTGCGTGCCACCATGCCCAGCTAATCTTCTTATCTTTTGTGGAGATACAGTCTTGCTCTGTTGCCCAGGCTGGTCTTGAACTAAAACTGCCTTTGCAAAAATTATAACTGAGACAATTATTACAATGAAAGAGATCTAACCTGACTCCATCTTGCTTCTAATCTCCAAGCTATCCTTGTTCATGCCTGGGTGTAAACTGAACTAACTTTGGGAGGAACTTATAGCTTAACTTTGAAACAAAGATGATAACAGCCCTTTCCCAAAACAAGCCCCCTTCCTACCTGGGGACTAGACTGCCTTTGCAGGACTAACAAATTAGCCACAAGATGAGAAATTATGGTTTAGGAGTCCTGCAGCTGGAGGTCCGCAAGATTCTGAACCTCCTGAAATTGCTCCTGGGGATAACATCACTATTGTAAAACCTAAGATCAGGGCTTGAGATATTTTGTAAACCCTGAGTTGACAGATCAGCTGGCACCACCCAGATGGATAAACTGGCTTATCTGGTCTCATGGTCCCCACGCAGGAACTGATTCAGCGCAAGAGGACAGCTCCAACTCCCTATGATTTTACCTTCGATCTGATCAATCAGCACTCCCGACTCACTGGCCCCCTACCCACCAAATTATCCTTAAAAATTCCAGTCTCTGAATTTTCGGGGAGACTGATTTGAGTAATAATAAAACTCTGGCCTTCTGTACAGCCGGCTCTGTGTGAATTAAACTCTTTATTGCAGTTCCCTTGTCTTGATAAATCAGCTCTGTCTGGGCAGCGGATGAGGAGAACTTGCTGGGTGGTTACAGAAGTCTTGGCCTCAGGCAATCCTCCTGCCTTGGCCTCCCAAAGTGCTGGAATTACAAGCATGAGCAGCCACACCTGGCCTAATTAGAGATTCTTAATTGAGGTCCAGGAAAAACTAGAGGTCCAGGGACAGAGTTTTCAGAGTCTGTAACCTCTCCAAAAAGGCCACAAGTTTGCAGGTACAGATATATGTATTTCTTTTTTGGCACAAGGGCCAGTAGTTTTTCTTCCATTCTCAAATGGGCCTCTACCCTCTCCCCACTTCCCACAATGGTTAAGATACATTTTTTTTCTAGATATAATAATGTTTTTCATTTACTTTTCCTCATTCAACCGTTCAACCACATTTTCCTAAAATTCCATCTATTTGTATTCCTTGGTTATTTTTGCTAGTATCTTCAAGGGACCTACTGTGTACAATGGGCTAATTCCTGCCTGGAATGCGATCAGGAAGGTGGAGTAGTTATTTTGTGACTTTGAAGCAAAAACCATGAGGACAAAGCCGGCATCTTGAGACAGTGCACTGGGAAGGTAGAAGGGACCACGTTGAGTCGGTGCAGCGGGAAGGTGGAAAGGGCCACGTTGAGATGGTGCAGTGGGAAGGTGGAAGGGGCCATGTTGAGACAGTGCTGTGGGAAGGTAGAAGGAGCCTGTGGCATTGATGATATCGTGTGGCCGCTGCATCAGCCCTGGACAGCCTACTTCTGGACTTACTATTTGTGAACAAGAAACCCTTATTTGTTTAAACCACTATTCTTAGGTTCCTATTGTATGCAAACCAAGCCTAATGGATATTTATACATTTTAAAAGTTAATTCATGAAATAACCCCCTGAGGTCGCCCCCGACAATTTTGGTTCTATATCATTCTTCCGCATTTGAGTAAATGGTGCTAGTATCTACCCAGTTGCTCAGAGTCAAGTCTTGAAGTTTTCAAAAAGATGGACACTTTTGAGTTCTCATGCCTGCAGTTGAGCTCCCATTGGAAGAGTCCCAAGGGATGAAGAATAGGGACGAGTGAGATTCTGAAGGGCATTAGCCATACTAAGTGGATTAAATCTATTCTGGATACATTTTTAAAGAATTTTCAGCAGGGGAGAGACATGATAAGATTTGCATATTAGGATGATTCCTAGAGGTATCAGATGGAAAATAGATGGCAGGAAGGGTCAGAGCAAGTCTGGATGCAGAGAGACCCTTTAGGAGGCTATTCTAACTGTCCACAGAGGAAATCAACTAAGGTAGTAAAACTGGAGAGGAAGGCTGGATTTGTGAAGTACTTGCAAGGAACAATTGGGAGGACTTAGTGACCCACTAGACGTGGGAGATGAAGCACTGGGAAGGTTCTAGGGTGATTTTCACAGGGGACTTGGTGGATAATGATGCCACCACTGAGATGAGGAATATAGGAAAATGAATAAATTTAGGAGAGGCAGGATGGGAGAAGTTAATTAGTTTATCTATTTTATAATTTTTCAACCACGCTGGGAACAGTCTAGTCTCTGAACAGTGTTAACAGTAAGGAGCAGAAAGTGAATTTAAGTGAAAAGACTGTGCTCACTGAAATGCATACTACTGGGTGCTCATAAACTCACCCCAGTCCATTTCATACCTATTTGGGAAGTTAATATGCCGACTAAAAGTTATCCTTCAACAAATTCTTACTTGTAATATAGAAGTTAGTTAACAGCTCTCTTAGGTCAATAGATAAGCACGAATTGTGTTGACATAACCTCAGTCATGAAGATAAAGCATTTCTCAAATTAAAATTTATGCTAGTAAAAATATGATTTGATACAAACAGGATGACTGCTGTATAATTGCCCTGAAAAACATCTATTCCATAAAGTGAGGCATGTTTCTATTAAGAGTAGTGTCCATTTTTTGATCTGTGTTGAGACTAAACCTAAGGAGTGATCTAACTCAAATTAGAGTTGATCAGAAAACAAGCACATAGAACGGTGGCTAGTTGTGCCTGTGCATATCTTATATATATATATATATATATATTTTTTTTTTTTTGAGACGGAGTCTCACTCTGTCACCCAGGCTGGAGTGCAGTGGCACCATCTCTGCTCACTGCAAGCTCCGCCTCCCAGGTTCACGCCATTCTCCTGCCTCAGTCTCCCGAATAGCTGGGACTACAGGTGCCCGCCACCACGCCCGGCTAATTTTTTGTATTTTTTTTAGTAGAGACGGGGTTTTACCGTGTTAGCCAGGATGGTCTTGATCTCCTGACCTCATGATCTGCCTGCCTCGGCCTCCCAAAGTGTTGGGATTACAGGTGTGAGCCACTGCGCCCGGCCATGTATCTTATATCTTAGCTAGTAGTCTACCAACTCCTTGAGGGGTAGAAACCAAGTTGTATGGAGTTGTGTACTCCCCCAGTACCTGGCACAGTTTCCTGAGAAAAACAGATGTTTCAGAATATTTTTTAGTAAAAGAAAAAAAGCGGCCCAGCGCGGTGGCTCATGCCTATAATCCCAGCACTTTGGGAGGCTGAGGCAGGCAGATCACCTGAGGCCAGGAGTTTGAGACCAGCCTGGCCAACATGGAGAAACCCCGTCTCTACTAAAAATACAAAAAATTACCCGGACATGGTGGCAAGTGCCTGTAATCCCAGCTACTCGGGAGATTGAGGCAGGAGAATCACTTTAACCCGGAGGTGGAGGCTGCAGTGAGCTGAGATTGCACCATTGCACTCCAGACTGGGCAACAAGAGCGAAACTCCATCTCAAAAAGAGAAAGAAAGAAAGAAGTGGTAAAAAGCAAATATGTGGAGTCATATTATATCCACAGTGGTAGCTATTATGATGTAAACGAAGGCAAAAATAATTAATAAGGACCTAACCTAGCATGTTATGACTGCTTACGTTGTATGCAATATATTACAAATCAGCAAAATATAAGCTCTGAAAATTCAGATGGTGTCTTTAGTTCTCATCTCTGGTATCCCATCTACAACAATCCACCATGGAAGTTAAGTACGTCTGCTACTTCGGATCACAGGGGGGTCTGATGTCTTTATTTTTATTTATTTATTTTTTTTTTTTGAGACGGAGTCTTGCTGTCTCCCAGGCTGGAGTGCAGTGGCACAATCTTGGCTCACTGCGAGCTCCGCCTCCCGGGTTCACGCCATTCTCCTGCCTCAGCCTCCCAAGTAGCTGGGACTACAGGCACCCGCCACTACGCCCGGCTAATTTTTTGTATTTTTAGTAGAGATGGGGTTTCACTGCATTAGCCAGGATGGTCTCGATCTCCTGACCTCGTGATCTGCCTGCCTGGGCCTCCCAAAGTGTCTGATGTCTTCTGACAAAAGATATTTAATCACGCTTTCATTCAACAAATATTACTTGAAACATTACATTTTTTGAACTAGAACTTTATGCATTACCGTAAGCATAGTTGCTTGAAAACGTAGTGAATTTCCTAAAAAGCTAACAATTTTATATGCAAGCATAGTGGCCAAACACTAACTCAATGCAAAGGAGTATTAAATCTGTTTCTTTAAAGGTATGATTTTAAAACAAAACCCTTTTCTATTTATTGTCTCAGTCTGTATACATTTGAAAAGAAAACTTAATAATCTGGTGCTTAAGAAAGTTTATAAAAGAGCATGTGAATGCCCAGTTTAGATAATTGTGCAATTCACAATGCAGTATAATTAAAAGTGAAAGTGATCTTATTCAACATACGACTGCATGTACGGACATGAATTATCATCTGCATATACATGTATGTGTTCTCTTTCACACACCTACCACTTTTCACACAACATACATACATATACAATAGAAAGCATAGTCTTACCCAAGATTTTCAAGGTCAAAAATGCGATTCAGGTCACAGTCAATATATCTGGTACACTTCTTCACTGCTCTGGGGTTAGTAATAAATGGTTTTACCTCCAGCCCTGTTCTCTGAATCTCAGCGCCATTCTCTAGCCAATGCTTAACCAGAAATACTCCGGTTAGCTCATTCCCATGGGTTCCTCCAAAGATAGCAACCTTTTGTATATGTTCTTCAGCAATGTGACAAGAAGTCATTTCACCAAGTAGTTTTTTATCTGATTTCTGCAATTCAGAAGAGAGATCAAAGGAAATTCGATTTTCTTAAGAAAGGTTTAGAAATGTAAATGAGACTTTACCCAAAGGGCAAAGTACAGAATTCCCTTGAGTGGAGTATATTTTAATTTTCTGTTACAAGTTCTGAGCCCCGTTTATGGACACTCCCTTCTTTAGCCCTGCCCTTTACCATATTTGGATTAAAATATGCAAAGATCAACTAGAGATACAGCTGTTTACTTTAACTTCTAACTCCCTCAGATGGTCAGTAGATCTAAATACAGTAATAAATTAGCATTTCATACTAATACAAAAATTCCATTCTTTTCTTCAGCTAGGATGTCATCCAGTGAGGCTTTCACAATTATCTGTAATAATAAAAATAGTTTATACGTTTCTAATTTCACAAAATAAAAAAGTGGCCCACTCAGTATTTCCACGGGCATTTCAAAACATTTCTTCTCTGAAATGAGTTCAAGCACTTTTCATGATCTGAGGGCATTTGAATCTCACCTCTATAAACAGCCAAAGGCTGACCCTCAGAGACCTCCTCTTGAAGCGGCGCCCATTCTTTCAGAATGCTTTTTCACAATCAGAAACAGAAGGGCCAAATCAATGATCACTTGGGACTCGAAAAGCTACCCTGAAACATCCCTTCATTTCTTTCTCATGAAGTTTTTGGTAATTCTGTGTTAACTTACTTATGAATCTTCCTCATTTTTGGCCTAAATACCAAAGGAAAGACAACTGTTAGTAATTTTCAAGTTTTTGTGATGCCTGAAAATGTCTTGGGACACACTGCATGTGCTAACCACATCATGTGAACTTATATAGACACAGCCTTATTCACTGTCAGCGGGGACTCTCCACCGGACTGTGCTACTCAAAAAGGGGTCTTATTAGGGGAAATTTTCCAGAATACTAAGATGATTACATCCCTTTGGAGAAATGACTCTGAGCCAAATCTGATTTGATTTCATGCTCAATCTCCCAGAAAGTCAAATATGTTCAAGTACTGGAAATACCATGTACTAGTAACGCCAGGTTGTTTGATAGAGGGTACAATAAGAGTAATTTGTTACAATTGCAGAGTTTAATTTATAATGTCCTTTCACTCAGTTTATTCATACATTAATTTTATACGATAGGGTGGGTTAGGTGTTGACATCCCCACTGCAGGGGTAAACGAAAGAGAGGTTAAGTAACTCAGTTAAGGTTCTGCAGGGATGTAGGAGAACCTAGGCCTGAGACCCATGTTTCTCATTCCAAGTCTAGTGTTTTTCACAGGACAATAGGGTGCCTCTCTGTTATTTTTGGTCTTCTTCACAGTTCTAGTTTTGCTCTTTCAGAATTCACATAAACAGCCATTACAGTGTGCTCAGGAAACAAACATGCATACAAACCAAATACATGGTGGAAAAATAAAATATGAATGCTTCCTAATATTTAATAAACCCACTGAATGTTCTTCCTTTAAGAGCTTATAATGCAGAGATAGAGAAAGCAAAATAACCACATCAAATCTACGCTTAAAATGACTGTTCTAATAGAAAAAAAAAGCTCCTGTAGGCTTTGACTGTCTGTCCACATCCATGTACACTGAACACTTCAGACGGTGTAGAGATGATGAAAACACACGTAAAAGTAAACAGATGACAGTTGTTTAGTTGCTTTGGTTTTAAGAGCAGTAACTATGGTGAATTATTAACACTCTACTATGCTTGGTTTCTTTTCTGCTGATTTGTAGTTTGTTCTGTCCTTTGCCCTAGTCTCTTTGGAAATGCTGCTTCAGTTATTTACTCGTAGCTGGCACAAATGACTTGCATTTTGAAGCTTGTTTTATGGAATTTTAACAGATCAGCACTTTGAAGCACATTTCACATTCATAAATAAAGTTTCTCTTACATGTCAAAATGAATAACTTTTTTGAGAGTTAATGAATTGCAGCAATTATTTCCCATACTTACCTTGTTTTTTGTGTACAGAGTTTGTCTTCTGTGGAAAGCTTTATTAGGAAAAAGGAGAGCATTTCCTCAGAACTAGAGCAACAGAGGCTTTTCATACTCTTATACCAAGTTAACTTCCGAAAGATTTTTAACTCCCTGTTTCCCAAAGTGTACTTGATTTTTGGGATGACCCAAAAAACCACACTTTTTTATTAGTTCTCAGCGAACTGATAGTATACGAAGTGAAACCCTTTCGAATTGTCACTATCTCATTATTAAGTTGAATATATAATATTCTGAAGTACTTAAAAGAGTAAGCATAACTTCCAGCATTACAAATGTTTTGTGGGATAGAGTTGCCTGATGTATTAATAAAATAATGTAGTTTAAAACAAAAGGAGGCCAGGTGTGGTCTCATGCTTGTAATCCCAGCACTTTGGGAGGCCGAGGTGGGCGGATCACTTAAGGTCAGGAGTTCGAGACCATCCTGGCCAACATGGTGAAACGCCGTCTCTACTAAAAATACAAAATTACCTGGGCGTGGTGGCGGGTGCCTGTAATCCTAGTTACTCAGGAGGCTGAGGCAGGAGAATCACTTGAACCTGGAAGGCGGAGGTTGCAGTGAGCTGAGATTGTGCCATTGCACTCCAACCTGGGGAACAAGAGCGAAACTCCGTCTCAAAAACAAAACAAAACAAAACAAAAGGAGAGCAAAGTTTTACTTCACAGTCATGGCTGTCCAGTAGATCACTGCCAGAAATTTTGTAGGAGACAAATTTAAGGTGGGTTGTTTCCCAGATGGTATGATTGGGGGATAAGAAGGGTTTTTTGTTAAATATTATACATAAGATGTCTCATACATAATGTGATGTTCAGTAGTTATGTAATCAAACTACTTTTACTACTTTAATTTTCTCCTTCCCTGTGACCCATCCTGACCAACTTTCCAGGTGGAAATAAATAAGCAGAACAAGACAAGTATAAAACAGATTAAGTTTATAAACTGCTAGCAAAGATTCTATATTGCTCATGTCTGCAGTCCCTACAGAAGTAATCGGCTTAAGGTGTTTTTTTTTTTTTAAATGAAAAATCTATTTTTGGGGTGGGTGGGTGAGTGTTGTAAATGTATGCACATCCGTTTGTAGATATCAAGTCAAAATCTGCTTCCCTGAAGCTTCTATTCATGTTTTGGGTAACTCCTCTCTGGAACCATGATAAATAACAAGTTTTATTTTTATTGTTCAAGTCTTCTTCTTCCCAAAATAAAAGATGGCCCTATTCCTTGAAAGCTGTTCCTTACTCTGGCATTCAAGGTCTGCTATTATCTGGTCTCAGTCTACATCTAATATTATTTTCTAACACTCTTCTTTACTTGAGCTAGTTTTAAAGCAACTACTAAAATGTCTGTGGTCTTATAGGCCTAGGCCTTTACTAACAATCTTCCTTTCATCTCTAAGCCCTTCCCTATCCCAGTCTTCAAATGGTTAGAAGATACGGTAACAACAAAACATGGTCTTTGAACTCAGACAGCTCTAGAATCCACTACCTGGCCCATAGTAAGTTCCGGATAAATGGCAGCTACTGTTACTCAAATTAAATAAGGGCTAACATTTACTGGGTGCCAGGATTGTCTATTTCATCTTCTAGTATTTTTAGGGCGATTGTTGTTATTGTTCTTTTACTGGTAGGTCCAGAGGGTGTTCAGTAAGTAACTTGCCCAAGGTCACAGGGCCAGGAATCCACAGTCCTCTTTGCCAGGAAGCCTGGAGCTCAACGCCCAGGGTCGCACACCACGCGGCTCCCCCTGCAGAGCGTCTCTGCGGCTCACGGGCGCTTCCCTCCCGCAAGCTCCCGCAGCCCCGGCGCTGCCTCGCTGACGGCTCTCCGCCTTCCATGGCCGCCATCTGAACCTGGGCTTCAGCTCTGTCCCCAGCCTCCTGGGGACTCAGATTCCCTGACCCTCATCCGACCCAGAAATTGAGCCAGACACCTCGGGTGGCCTTCGAGTCCATCTCTGGGCACACTCTGGGTGGCCACCAGCATCTAACAAACGGATGTCTGGACCCTAAGGGCCAGGGGGTGCGGGGAAGTGGGGCACACTTTTTAGACGATGGTGGGGCTGAGGCCGGTTGGGCAGGAGATCTGCCTCTGTCTCTCCAGTCACAGGACAGTCTCCTTTCCTCTCTGGGCAAAACTCTAAGGAGCTGGAGCCATCCCTGCGCCCACAGTGTGAGAACGCCAAGGAAGCGCGTTAACGTCATCGCGCCCGGCCAAGGGCGGCCGGGCAGGCAGCGAAGATGCCATCGCGCCGAGGTGGCGGCCACTGCGCCTGCGCGGTCCACGGCGCCTGCGCACAGCCCGATTCCCGCGCTTTCTTCGCGGGCGGGAAGGGCGGCGGTTGCTGACGGGGCTGCCTGGACGACGGTTGACGGAGGCGAGGGAAACTGAGGGCGAAAGTTGTGTGTCGTGTTGGCAGGAGGGCCTAGAAGGGAAAGACTGTGCGTTGATACCAAACTGCCCCCACTCCGTGGGCGGGTCAGGAGAGGCCTTTGGAAGAGCGTCTCAACTCTGACTGGAGCCTCTTCTCTCCCACCGCGGTCAGGAGCCAAAACAGGCCGCCATTTGAGGCCGTGGTTTTTGTGAGTGTTGTGTGTGGGTGGTGGGGTGTGTGTGTGTGCAGATTGAGCACACTTTTTGCACACCAATGCCACCAACCCCATTACTAACGCCACTTAGGTCCATTTGGGAGCTGGGATTGGGGGTAAATGAGGGTCCCCGCCCTCAGGATCAATGGTCCCGCGGGTGGAATGTTACACTTAAAAATATTGTTGTTGTTTATTCTGTTTGTTTGATCCTGAGAAACATAATAGCCCTCGTAAGCCCCTCTAAATATAGGATGTGAGTTGCGCCGGTAGAGAAAGTGGCAGAATCCCTGTTGTGGCTCCTAGGATGGCGCCAAGAATATTTTCCTTTCCTTTCCTTTCCCTTCCTTCCTTCCTTCCTTTCCCTCCCTCCCTTCCTCCCTCTCTCCATTTTTTTCCTAGAGTCTCGCTCTGTCGCCCAGGCTGGAGTGCAGTGGCGTGATCTCGGCTCACTGCAACCTCCGCCTCCCGGGTTCAAGTGATTCTCCTGTCTCAGCCTCCCAAGTAGCAGAGACTACAGGCACGCACCACCATGCCCGGGTAATTTTTGTATTTTCAGTAGAGACGGGGTTTCACCTTGTTGGTCAGGCTGGTCTTGAACTCCCGACCTCAGGTGACCCACTTGCCTTGGCCTCCCGAAGTGCTGGGATCACAGGCATGAGCCACTGCACCTGGCCACCAGGAATATTTTCTAAAGGGTCCATCTCTTCTACCCAGCTTCAAGCCTAAGATGTGGAAACAAAACAGAGGCAGCACCTGACCTCGTGTTTCCCAAGTTGTTTTTTTTGAGACGGAGTCTCGCTCTGTCGCCCCGGCTGGAGTGCAGAGCGGCACAATCTCCGCTCACTGCAACCTCCGCCTCCCGAGTTCATGCCATTCTCCTGCCTCAGCCTCACGAGTAGCTGGGACCACAGGTGCCCGCCACCACGCCCGGCTAATTTTTTTGTATTTTTTAGTAGAGACGGGGTTTCCCCGTGTTAGCCAGGATGGTCTCGATCTGATCTCGTGATCGGCCCGTCTCGGCCTCCCAAAGTGCTGGGATTACAGGCGTGAGCCACTGCACCCGGCCTGTTTCCCAAGTTTTATTTTTACAAACGATATTTGAAAGTTAACACCTCGGCCTGACTTGCATTATTGCTTAGTTGTGTATGTGTCGGTCTGTCTGTCTCATTGGGTTGTGAATTTGGAACAGAAGTTACCTGGTTTGGGTTTGTATCTTGCCTCTTCTTGCAGTGGGCAAGTGTTCGTTGAATTAGATTGGGGTTGAAATGTGTTAAGGGGCTAAACGTGCAAAATTACAAGAGAAATTCTATTGTAAAAGAAGAAAACTAAGGAAAAACTTGTTTCACTTGTTGAAGTTGTGGAAATGGAGTGGAAACTTGTCATTACAATTATTCTAGATATAAAGGGAGGACTTGGTCTTTCTTTCTTTTTTTTTTTTTTTTTTTGAGATGGAGTCTGGGTCTTGTTGCCCAGGCTGGAGTGCAGTGGCATGATCTCGGCTCACTGCACCCTCGGCCTCTCGGGCTCAAGCGATTCTCCTGCCTCAGCCTCCCGAGTAGCTGGGATTACAGGCGCCCGCCACCACTCCCGGCTAATTTTGTATTTTTAGTAGAGATGGGCTTTTGCCATGTTGGCCAGGCTGGTCTTGAACTCCTGACCTCAGGAAGACTTAGTCTTTGATATTATATAATCCAGGCATTTCAAACTGATGCAAAGGCAGATGACCTGCACAATGCCTTAAAGTGGGGCATGGGGGAAGTTCCCGGTGGCTAAATACTGTGTTTCCTCCTTGGCCTTGGAAGCATGTGTGTTTGCCAACGCTGTGGTCCATTTTCCTCTTTGTAGGTGTGGTTCAGAATTCTCTTTGTGGGTGTGGGATTCTGAAATAAATTACATATACTGTGTGAAAAAATGCACATATGTTTACGAAGCAAGGTTACAGTTGCCCTAGTCATAACTTAATTTGAACAGGGTTGGAAAAGTGGATTATGGTGTAAACTCTTAGAAAGCAAAGGACTCCCTAAAGTGTTTACGTGATCAGGTTTGAGAGTAGTTTAAAACCATAATTTCAGTAATCACTGGGCTGAGGATTGGGTTTTATAGTTGAGACAATATGAGTTATAAGTTTCTTTCTTTGCAGGTCTAGTGGGACAATGTCATATTATAAATTTGGAATGCTGAAGAGAAAATTATAGATTTTGATATTGAAGGAAATGAAGCGAAGCCTAAATGAAAATTCAGCTCGAAGTACAGCAGGTATTGAACAACTTTTTATTTTTAAATTTTCTGTATAGCATATAAAGCTTGTATAGTTTATAGATATAACATTGGAAATACATTTAAAATAGATTGAACAGTTAATCTAGCCTCTTTACTTTTTAGGTCCAAGGAAGTAAAATAACTTACTCAAGACAAAACATTTAGTGGTAGAGGTGGGAATAAGATCAAAGTTTCTTAGATTTATTTTGATATTCTTTCTACAAATTCGATGTGCTTGAGTTATTCTATGCTTTAAAACTGAAAACAAAGAAATAGATCTATTTTTGTTTGTATTTGTGACTTACTTGTTAAAAATACTTCCGGAAGCACTTCTGTCTTTCTAATAGCTTCTCCTATCATTTTTGCTTTCCCAATTTATTAGTATAAAGACAGACGGCAAGGATGATGAGAACCAGGGGAATGATGATGCATAATGAAGATAATAGTAACTATTATTTATGGTGGATTAACTGTATTCAAGACATTAATTATATATATTAATTTATTTAATCTTTACACCAATACCCCGAGATAGGTTATTATAATCATTTCTGTTGTTCAGATGAGAAAACCAAGGCTAA
The DNA here is from genome assembly GCF_029289425.2 of Pan paniscus. Lineage (NCBI taxonomy): Eukaryota > Metazoa > Chordata > Mammalia > Primates > Hominidae > Pan > Pan paniscus. The sequence goes on along the minus strand of NC_073268.2, from coordinate 11,077,626 downwards.
AAGAGGTTAAATAAGTAATCCATGAAGTAGCAGAATCAGAATTTGAACCTAGGAATCTGGCTCTTAGTCCATGCTCTTAATCATTATGCTATCAGTATATGTCATATTGGCACAAAGAGTTTAGGGAAATTGCCCAAGATCATACTCTGAAGTTGTAATTCAAACCTACTTTGAAGTCATAATTCAAGACCTAGGCGGTCTGATTCCAGAGCCCACATAATTCTCCCAGCCTTTCATCAGAGACTGTTCACAGAGTCTGTATTTGCCTGTAGAACAATTGATGATGACCAGTTAGAGAATGGTACAGTGGCAAGAGATCCAAACCGATATTTAGGAATCTTGTCCTATCTAGATTCTTCCACTGACTTGCTCTATAGCAATGCACAAGCTTTTTGAACTTCTTTTCCCTTCGAGTTCCCTAAGTTTCAAAGTTTATATTTTGTGACTTTTGGCCTGAATTGAGATCCTAGATCCGCCGTCTGGAGGAATTGGTAGTAGTATTTATTCTCATTTGGACTGGATATTATTACTCTTTAAGGCATTCTCAAAATGATCCACAAAATATGTAATTACAGATACCTGAGGTGCTTGTTAAAATGCAGAGTTTTGAGTTCCAGGCTAAATCTATTGAAATAAAATCTATGAGAGTGGAGTCTAGGAACCTGCACATTAAGCAGAATTCCAGATAAATCTTAGTCCAATGAAACTTTGAGAACCAAGGCCCAAAAGGGTGTGCCACTATTGTCCAAAGCATGGTTCAGAGTTTGGTTCTTCCTCACCTCTGTTGTACTTCAAAGGTCCCCTGCAGTTGATATGGTAACAGGCAAGCACAGGAGGGGGATAAGGAAAACAAAAAGTGGATTTGGAAAGGTTGGGGGATGAGGGGGGAGATGGGAATTACTTCCATATGGGAGGAATTAAAACTGTTAGGGTAGAATAAGAAAAGTTTTTTGAAGAAACAAATTAGGCTATTCAGGATCTTAAAAAGAATGTAAAAATCAATCTAAGGTTATAGAAATCTATAAGTATATTAGCATATAGAAGTAGATAAATTTAAAGTGTGTATTATTATATACTAGTAATTATTTTACAACTAGATCTGCTTATTTGTCTATTATGTACTAATTTATTGGTACATTCAATTTAGGCTGTTTGCCTGTTCCATTGTTCAATCAGAAAAAGAGGAACAGACAGCCATTAACTTCTAATCCACTTAAAGATGATTCAGGTATCAGTACCCCTTCTGACAATTATGATTTTCCTCCTCTACCTACAGGTAAGAAAATTAATAAGGTAAAAATTTTCAGGAAATACAAAACTAGGATTATAGAAAATTGTAATTTATATTATAATGAAAATAGAAAGTTTATTTTTTCTTCTTTCCATTATCCACATATAGAAATTACATAGCACTTTCTGAACATTCCAGGTCAGGAGTTTAAGTTTCCTTATCTACAAGGGTGGCTTAGCATTTAAATGGAGTATCTTAGATTTGGAGTCTTTGTTCTAATAAAGTAGTAACATATATTGTAAAAAATATTTTTTCTTTCTCAAAATTCACGTGGATATTGTGTTATAGCCTATACATTTGGTGGTAAAGAATGGAAACACTTGAATTGCCTAAGGAGTGGGGATAAGTGTGCATGGGAACACAGGAAAAATGGGAAAAAAAGGATAGATTTTAGGAAGTGCAGATGCCTGGAAATATCTGGTGCCTGGCCGTAGTCTTTTTCTCTTTTTATGGCATTTTTGCCTTCATTCATTTGTTAGCTGTTTATGGTCCAAATGTGATCCCCCCCAATTTATATGTTGAAACTTAATTGCTGGTGTGATAGTATTAAGATGTGGGGCCTTCAGGAGGTAATTAAGTCATGAGGGCAGAGCCCTCATAAATGAGATTAGTGACTTTATAAAAGGTATGAGGGAGCTTTTCCGTCCTTCTGTCATGTGAGGACACAGTAAGAAGCCTTGACTTCCCAGCCTCCAAAACTGAGAAATACATTTATTTATCATATTTATAAATAACCCGTTCTAAAGTATTTTGTTATAGTAGAGTCCAAAGGGACTAAGACACACCTTCATCCAGTTGGCTTCCTTATAGCTTCAACTGGCACATGAGCTAAGTTGCCCTTCCTGTGAGTTTGCATAACCTTTTAGTTCTAGTTCTCAGAGGTCACCGGTAGACTGCCCTCTGGATCTCTTAATTCACATCCTAGAGACAGCTTGTGATTCAGCTCATCTTTTAAGTCAGGCCACTGAAATCCTGGCTTAGGTTGGGGTTAGGCCTCTTACCTCTGAACCAGTTAGCTGAGGTTTGGTGGGTGCTGGGAGGTCTTAATGGTTGTTGTTGACTTTTTACTTTCCTCTGGAAGAGGAATGGGCAGGCAGACATTCTGAAGTATACGTGGTACATGCTGGTTATATACATTTACATTTTGGGGGCACATTTTAAAAATCATTAATAGGATCTTATATAGCTAGAATTTAAAAATATCTCTGATATAGCAATACTTGTATTGTTAATTTCATCCAGTGTGCTCCCATAGACTTTAATATACTTCTAAATCTGTATTTTGTTTAAAGAAAACAAAATATATAAAAGATATATTTGAAGAATTTTAAGTATGAAGTTCATGTGTTTCCAATTTTTGTGTATAAAAATCATAAATTCACATGGATATGCACAACTGGGCATTTATCTGGTCATACTCCACCATTTAAAAAACATTCCGTCATTTAAAATATTTTTATAAGTAGCATGAATGTTGACCTTGAAAAATTGAGCTACTCCATAAGGAAATGTGTGTCCTCCTGAAGTACTTCAAGCTCGGACCAGGGTTACTATTTGTCAGAAATAGTAGTTTTCCTGTATTGGGTAAGAGATAGGACTGCATCAGTGTTTTTTAAAAATGTTTGTCTTGATCCATTAATCAGTCTGAGGTATAATTGATCTTTGAAAAAAGAAATAGAAGAGAATAGAGTAGAATCGAAAATACAGCCATGCACTGCATAACCATGTTTTGGTCAATCACACCACCTGTGTGATGGTGGTGCCATTACAAATATAATGGAGCTGAAACATTTCTATCTCCTGGTGACATAGTAGCTGTCATAATGTCATAGCACAGTTTATTTTTTTTTATAAATGTAGCCTAAATGTATGGTGTGTTTAGTGTACAGTAGTATATACAGTAATGTCCTAGGCCTTTGTATTCACGCACCACTTAATCACTAACTCACCCAGAGCAACTTTCAGTCCTGCAAGCTCCACTTATGGTAAGTGCCCTCTTAGGTGTATTGGTTTTTATCTTTTATATTTTTACTGTACCTTTTCTATGTTTAGATACGTTTAGATACACAAATACTATTATGTTACAATCGCCTATGGTATTGAGTACAGTAACATGTTGCACAAGTTTGTAGCCTAGGAACAATAGGCTGTAACATATAGCCTAGGTGTGTAGCAAGCTGTACTCTCCAGCTTTGTGTAAGTACACTCTATATTGTTTGCACAACAAACTCACCTAACAATGCATTTCTTAGACTGTATCCCTGTCATTAAGTGACACATGACTGTGTCACTGTGTATCACACATATTAAGGATAAGATTTGATGATGAAGTTTTATATTCTTTTTTCTCCTTTCTCTATCTCTTTATCTCTGTCTCACACATATATCATGCATGTATATGTTCTGAGTTATGATGTATTTCTTTCTGTGGGTGAGATTTTAAAAGTTCAGTAAACATTGGATTAGATGAAATTCATGTTACAAAGTTAAAGATACTATACTAGAACTGATTGTAGAAAAGATACAGATTAAATTATCTTTGCTTAAAATACAACGGATAAGAAAGACATCTATAAAAATTAATAAAGCAGGCTGTGACAGGTTTTCCAACAAGTACTGTTGAAGAAATCCATATATTCAAGTGTTTTCTTCTTCAAGTTTTCAAACCCCCCAAATTAAATAAGTATGAAGTTGTCATTTTGAAAAATACTACCTATCTTACTTTTATCTATGTTACTTATGTCTTTTGAGATTGGGCCTGGGAAGCTGTGAATCCAGAGTTGGCTCCTGTAATGAAAACAGTGGACACCGGGTATGTGGAGAAATATAAACCATTGGATGTGTGTCTGTTACTAACTGATGTTGTTCTTCTATGTATATCTTAATTTCTCAATTTGAAAGCAAACTATTAATATTTAACAAGACATATTCCCTTGAAAGGCAAATACCACATTCAGTTTCTCGTCCTCTGAGAAGTCAAGATTCTGTCTTTAACTCTATTCAATCAAATACTGGAAGAAGCCAGGGTGGTTGGAGGTGAGTCTACTTAAAATTTCTTTCTTCTTCTATTCCTTCTCATTTTCCTGTCTTCCTCTTCATTCTTCCCTCCTCCTTCACTTCGTTGTTTCTCAGACAGAATTACATTTAGGAAATTTCTATAAATAACAACTATGGCAGTATTAATTATGTTTTATGAAAGAGCTTAAGAGAACATGCATGTAAAACTTAAAAAATATGTAAATTTCACAGTGATTATGCTTCAAAAGATTCTTAATATGACAATGAAATTTCTGCCAATATTCATTGCTATGAATTTATGATTTTGCTTATGGGTTATTAATGATTTAATTGACAATAGACAGGAATCATATCTTAGTATTGATTATATTTAGGAATTGAGAACCAATTAGAGTGCTCAGTCTTATCCTGTAAGACAGCCGGCTTCAAGGTAAACAGAATGGCAGAAGAAAGAAAAATGGAGGCTGCGATGCATATGCATCTGCAATAGTAGGGGCTCAAGAAATGAAGAAGCTGGTCAAAAAGATGGTGAGGGTTCTTGCCATAAGGACCAAAGCTTAATGTTTAAATAGTATGAAAAAATTGATAGAAAAAGAGCATGGATTTTTCTTGGTTGGATTTTAGTAGCCTTGGATAAATGGCAATATTGAAGGAAATAATTTTGGAAACAAAGTGCTGGGAAAACAACACCAAATCAGTCACTGTTAAGTGCTTCAATATGTTATTTCAATAATCCTTACAACAACCATATGAAGTTAATACTATTCTCATTTTTATTATATAAAGATATCATATTTTTTTAAAAGGGGGAACTTTTTATATAGTTGTTAATAAATACACTGAAATAATATATTTATTTAAAAATTAGTTTTGATTTTATTATTCATGCTAGTTTCCCCAGGACCAGTCCATCAGTTTCTTCATAACAAGGCCTTAAAACTAGGCCTGTTCAGTGGTTTGGGATGGTTCTTAGAGACATTGTTCCAACTGCAGGAGCTAGAAGAAAATCCATTCTGACAAGCATTAGACAGATAATTAGGTAAACAGATTGTAATCTGGACAGGCAGCCAGTATTGGGTATTACAATTTGAATTAACACATGATCTGTCAGACTGTTGGAATACAACAGGAAATCCAGGAGTAGAGAACATTTAAAAATCCATGCAGGCAGTTGGTAATCTGCTGAAGATCTTTTGAACCAGGTAAAGGACTAATCTTCAGGTTTAGAGTCCAGGCTACAGTTGCCAGATTTAGCAAATAAAAATAAAGGATGCCCAGTTAAATTTGAATTTCAGGTAATCAGGAATTTTTTAGTATGTGTCACAGCCAATATTTTGGACATACTTATACCAAAAATTTGTTACTTACTTGAAATGCAAATGTAACTGGCCATCCTGTATTGTTTCTAGCAGCCTAGTCTATACTTTCTTGGGACATGGAGTTTTCAAGAGCAAAGTACACTCTTATTCTTATAGATACTGTGTTATTAGACACATTATCAATATAGATTTCATTCACCAGAATTAGGATATGGACAATTAGTAAGATTAGTAAGGATGAGCTTCTTTGCCAAAGCTCCTACAATTGGCTTTAGACTCTGAAGAGACATTGAGCTTGTACTTTTAGTAGTTAAGACATCTCAGTTGAGGAGTTGAGGTGATATGAGGACTTTTAACATTTTTAATCTTTTTTTTTTTTTTTTTTTTTGAGACTGGATCTTGCCATGTTGCCCAGGCTGGAGTGCAGTGGCATGATCATAGCTCATTGCAACCTTGAATTCCTGGGCTTAAACAATCCTCCTACCTCAGCCTTCTGAGTAGGTGGGACTGACTATAGGTTTGCACCACCATGCCTGGCTAATTTTTACATTTTTAGTGGAGATGAGGCCTTGCTATGTTGCCCAGGCTGGTCTTGAACTCCTGGGCTCAAGTGATTCCCTCACCTCAGCCTCCCAAAGTGCTGGGATTACAGGCATACACTATTGTGCTCGGTGAGATGAAGGCTTTAGAAGCTGAGAACTGAACACAACCTGGCAAACGGGTTCAGATAAATGCATAAATTTTAAGGGAAGTTAGGGATATTATTTTTTTCTAAAATAACTTACTATTCTCATTATGAAAATAATAGAATAATTCTAGAAAAAAGGTAAAAAGAAAGTTATTCATAGTTGCACTGATCCAGAGTTAATCATTAATTTATTTTTGAACAGAAAAAAGCCATTTCACCTTTTTTGAGTCTTATGTCTTTATCCATGGGAAAAAAATTGAACTAGATGATATCTAAGGTTCCTTCAGTGCTCAATATATATTGTGGATAAAACACACAGTTCTGATGTATTTATATAACTTTGTGCTGTCTTGTCTATCACTACCAAGAAAACCCTTGATTAAGGATTTTACAAATACATGAATTTATCTAACGTGCTTGTATGTGGAATACTTAGAATGCCTATTGCTCTGATTCACCCAGAATTGTTTTCTTATTACACATCATGTCTTTCAACCATTCTTGTTACACAGATCTATTATAAAAGTTTAATAATGTAAAATAGTATATAACTTAAGTCAGTAATTCATAAAAGGAGGTGGCAGGCCCCCAATATCCATATAACTAAATTTTTAAACTTTGAGATCTCCTTCAACTTGCTCAGGATGGCCAAAGATATGAGGAATATTTTCTTTTGGACTCTATTTGCCTCTGGAACACTCTCTTGACAGTCTCATCCTTGTTAACAGTTCTGACTGCAGTTGAATATTGTATTTCTATTGTTATCTTAAAACAATTTTAATTAGGGCCAGATGCAGTGGCTCACACCTGTAATCTCGGCACTTTGGGAGGCGGAGGCGGGCGGATCACTTGAGGTCAGGAGTTTGAGACCAGCCTGGCCAACATGGGGAAACCCCGTCTCTACCAAAAAAAATACAAAAATTAGCCAGGCGTGGTGGCGCATGCCTGTAATCCCAGCTACTTGGGAGGCTGAGGCAGTAGAATCATTGGAACCTGGGAGGCGGAGGTTGCAGTGAGCTGAGATCCTGCCACTGCACTCCAGCCTGGGTGACAAAGTGAGATCCTGTTTCAAAAAAAGTATTTTTTTAAAAAAATTATATATATTTAAGGTGTACAACCTGATATTTTAATATGCATATACATAGTGACCTGATTTCAGTCAAGCTAATTAACATATCCATCTCTTCACATAATTACCATTTTTTTCTTGTAGCGAGAACACTTAAGATCTACCTTCTAAGTGATTTTCATCTGTATAACACAGTATTATTAACTATAGTCCTCATGCTCTACATTAGATCTCTAGAATTTACTCATTCTATGTAACTGAAAGTTTGTACCGTTTGACTGACATCACCTTATTTCTCCCACCTCTTCACCCCTGGTAACCACTATTCAACGCTCTGCTTCTGTGAGTTTGATTTGTAAAGATCCCACATATAAGTAAGCACATATAGTATTTTTCTTTCTGTTTCTGACTTATTTCACTTAGCATAACATCCTCTAGGTTCATCCATGTTGTCAAAAATGGCAGGATTTACTTCTTTTTAATGTCTGAATAGTATTCCGTTATCCCTTTATGTTACATTTGTTAGTCCATTTATCTGTCACTTACATTGTTTACGTATCTTGGAATTTTTTTTTTTTTTTTTTTGGCGAAGTTTCGTTCTTGTTGCCCAGGCAATGGCAACAAGACAATGTGAGTACAATGGTGTGATCTTGGCTCACTGCAACCTCTGCCTCCTGGGATCAAGTGATTCTACTGCCTCAGCCTCTCAAGTAGCTGGGATTATAGGCATGTGCCACTATGCCTGGCTAATTTCGTATTTTAGTAGAGATGGGATTTCACCATGTTGGCCAGGCTGGTCTCCAACTCCTGACCTCATGTGATCCACCTGCCTCAGCCTCCCAAAGTGCTGGGATCACAGGTGTGAGCCACTGTGCCTGGCCCTCTTGGCTACTGTGAATAATACTGCAATGAATCTGGAAATGCAGATATCTCTTTGAGATACTAATTTCATTTCCTTTGGATATACATCCAGAAGTGGAATTGTTAGATTATATAGTAGTTCTGTTTTTAATTTTTTGAGGAACTTCCATACTGTTTTTCATAATGGCTGTACCAAGTTACATTTCCACCAAGAGTGTACAAGGATTGCCTTTTTTCTGCACCCTCGCCAACACTTGTTATCTTTTGAATTTTTGATGACAGCTATCCTAACAAGTGTGAATTGATAATATATCATTGTAGTTTTGATTTGCATTTTCCTGATGATTAGTGATGTTGAGCACCTTTTTATATACCTATTGGCCATCTGTGTGTCTTCTTTAGAAAAATGTCTATTTAGGTTCTTTGCCCATCTTTAAATTGTGTTGTTTTTTGTTACTGAGTTCTGTGAATTCCTTAAATATTTTGGATATTAACTACTTATCAGTTATATAGTTTGCCAAAATTTTCTCCCATGCTATAGATTGTCTTTTCACTCTGTTGATTATTTCCTTTACTGTGCAGAAGCTCTTTAGTTTGATGGAGTTCTCAAATATTTACTTTTGCTTTTGTTGACTGTGCTTTTGGTGTCATATTAAAAAAAGTCATTTACAAGACCAATGTCAAGGAGCTTGTTTTCTACGTTTTTTCCTAAGAGTTTTATGGTTTCAGTTCTTATATTTAAGTCTTTAATCTATGTTGAGTTGATTTTTGTATATGGTGTAAGGTAAGGGTCCAATTCCATTATTCTGCATCTGGATATCCAGTTTTTCCAACACTATTTGTGGCAGAGACTTTTTTCCCATTGTGTGTTCTCACTTTTGTTGAAAATCAATTAAATGTAAATGTAAATGTATGGGTTTATTTCTGGGCTCTCTACTGTGTTCTGTTGATCTATGTGCCTGTTTTAATACCAGTACCATACTGTTTTGATTACTGTAGCTTTTAGGTATAACTTGAAATCAGGAAGTGTGATGGCTGCAGCTTTGTTCTTTCTCAAGATTGTTTTGGCTATTCAGAGTCTTTTGTGGTTCCATATGAATTTTAGGATTGTTTTTTCTATTTCTGTGAAAAATATCATTGAAATTTTGATAGGGATTGAATTGAGTCTGTAGATCACTTTGGGTAGTTTGGACATTTAACAATATCAATTCTTGTACATTGATTTTGTATCCTGAGACTTTGCTGAAGTTGCTTATCAGCTTAAGGAGATTTTGGGCTGAGACAATGGGGTTTTCTAGATATACAATCATGTCGTCTGCAAACAGGGACAATTTGACTTCCTCTTTTCCTAATTGAATACCCTTTATTTCCTTCTCCTGCCTAATTGCCCTGGCCAGAACTTCCAACACTATGTTGAATAGGAGTGGTGAGAGAGGGCATCCCTGTCTTGTGCCAGTTTTCAAAGGGAATGCTTCCAGTTTTTGCCCATTCAGTATGATATTGGCTGTAGGTTTGTCATAGATAGCTCTTATTATTTTGAGATACGTCCCATCAATACCTAATTTATTGAGAGTTTTTAGCATGAAGGGTTGTTGAATTTTGTCAAAGGCCTTTTCTGCATCTATTGAGATAATCATGTGGTTTTTGTCTTTGGTTCTGTTTATATGCTGGATTACATTTATTGATTTGCATATATTGAACCAGCCTTGCATCCCAGGGATGAAGCCCACTTGATCATGGTGGATAAGCCTTTTGATATGCTGCTGGATTCGGTTTGCCAGTATTTTATTGAGGATTTTTGCATCAATGTTCATCAAGGATATTGGTCTAAAATTCTCTTTTTTGGTTATGTCTCTGCCCGGCTTTGGTATCAGGATGATGCTGGCCTCATAAAATGAGTTAGGGAGGAATCCCTCTTTTTCTATTGATTGGAATAGTTTCAGAAGGAATGGTACCAGCTCCTCCTTGTACTTCTGGTAGAATTCGGCTGTGAATCCATCTGGTCTTGAACTCTTTTTGGTTGGTAAGCTATTGATTATTGCCACAATTTCAGATCCTGTTATTGGTCTATTCAGAGATTCAACTACTTCCTGGTTTAGTCTTGGGAGACTGTATGTGTCAAGGAATTTATCCATTTCTTCTAGATTTTCTAGTTTATTTGCGTAGAGGTGTTTGTAGTATTCTCTGATGGTAGTTTGTATTTCTGTGGGATTGGTGGTGATATCCCCTTTATCACTTTTTATTGCATCTATTTGATTCTTCTCTCTTTTTTTCTTTATTAGTCTTGGTAGCAGTCTATCAATTTTGTTGATCCTTTCAAAAAACCAGCTCCTGGATTCATTAATTTTTTGAAGGGTTTTTTTGGTCTCTATTTCCTTCAGTTCTGCTCTGATTTTAGTTATTTCTTGCCTTCTGCTAGCTTTTGAATGTGTTTGCTCTTGCTTTTCTAGTTCTTTTAATTGTGAAGCATTCTTATACACCAATAACAGACAAACAGAGAGCCAAATCATGAGTGAACTCCCATTCACAATTGCTTCAAAGAGAATAAAATACCTAGGAATCCAACTTACAAGGGACATGAAGGACCTCTTCAAGGAGAACTACAAACCACTGCTCAATGAAATAAAAGAGGATACAAACAAATGGAAGAACATTCCATGCTCATGGGTAGGAAGAATCAATATCATGAAAATGGCCATACTGCCCAAGGTAATTTATAGATTCAATGCCATCCCCATCAAGCTACCAATGACTTTCTTCACAGAATTGGAAAAAACTACTTTAAAGTTCATATGGAACCAAAAAAGAGCCCGCATCACCAAGTCAATCCTAAGCCAAAAGAACAAAGCTGGAGGCATCACACTACCTGACTTCAAACTATACTACAAGGCTACAGTAACCAAAACAGCATGGTACTGGTACCAAAACAGAGATATAGATCAATGGAACAGAACAGAGCCCTCAGAAATAATGCCGCATATCCACACCTATCTGATCTTTGACAAACCTGAGAAAAACAAGCAATGAGGAAAGGATTCCCTATTTAATAAATGGTGCTGGGAAAACTGGCTAGCCATATGTAGAAAGCCGAAACTGGATCCCTTCCTTACACCTTATACAAAAATTAATTCAAGATGGATTAAAGACTTAAACGTTAGACCTAAAACCATAAAAACCCTAGAAGAAAACCTAGGCATTACCATTCAGGACATAGGCATGGGCAAGGACTTCATGTCCAAAACACCAAAAGCAATGGCAACAAAAGCCAAAATTGACAAACGGGATCTAATTAAACTAAAGAGCTTCTGCACAGGAAAAGAAGCTACCATCAGAGTGAACAGGCAACCTACAAAATGGGAGAAAATTTTCTCAACTTACTCATCTGACAAAGGGCTAATATCCAGAATCTACAATGAACTCAAACAAATTTACAAGAAAAAAACAAACAACCCCATCAAAAAGTGGGCAAAGGATATGAACAGACACTTCTCAAAAGAAGACATTTGTGCAGCCAAAAGACACATGAAAAAATGCTCATCATCACTGGCCATCAGAGAAATGCAAATCAAAACTAGATCTAGAACTAGATCTAGAACTAGATCTAGATCTAGAACTAGAACTAGAACTAGAACTACCCTTTGACCCAGCCATCCCATTACTGGGTATATACCCAAAGGACTATAAATCATGCTGCTATAAAGACACATGCACATGTATGTTTATTGCGGCACTATTCACAATAGCAAAGACTTGGAACCAACCCAAATGTCCAACAATGATAGACTGGATTAAGAAAATGTGGCACATATACACCATGGAATACTATGCAGCCATAAAAAATGATGAGTTATGTCCTTTGTAGGGACATGGATGAAACTGGAAATCATCACTCTCAGTAAACTATCGCAAGGACAAAAAACCAAACACGGCATGTTCTCACTCATAGATGGGAATTGAACAATGAGAACATATGGACACAGGAAGGGGAACATCACACTCTGGGGACTGTTGTGGGGTTGGGGGAGGGGGGAGGGATAGCATTAGGAGATATACCTAATGCTAAATGATGAGTTAATGGGTGCAGCACACCAGCATGGCACATGTATACATATGTAACTAACCTGCACATTGTGCACATGTACCCTAAAACTTAAAGTATAATAATAATAATAATAATAATAATAAATAAATAAATAAATAAATATCAATTCTTCAAATCCATGACACAGGATTTTTCATTTATTTTGTCTTCAGTTTTTTTTTTTAATCAGTGTTTTATATTTTTTAGTGTATAGACCTTTCTCCATCTTGGTCATTTATTCCTAAGTATTTTATTCTTTTTGGTGTTATTGTAAATGGGATCATTCTCTTGGTTTCCTTTTGGGATATCTATTGTTGGTGTAAAGAAATGCTCCTGATTTTTGTATGTTGATTTTGTATCCTGCAACTTTACTGAATTCATTTTTTATTTCTAACAGTTTCTTAATGGAGTTTTTAGGGTTTTCTACATACAAGATCATGTCATCTGCAAACAGAGACATTTACTTCATCCTTTCCAATTTGCACGCCTTTTATTTCCTTTTCTTGGCTAATTGATTGGCTAGGACTTCCAAGACTAGTTGAGTATTCCTTATCTGAAATATTTGGGATCAGAAATGTTTCAGATTTTTTTGGAGTTTGGAATATTTGCAGAATACCTACCAGTTGAGTATCCTAAATTTGATAATTCAAAATCTGAAATGCTTCAGTGAGCATTTCCATTGAGCATCATGTTGTTGCTCAAAAAGTTTCAAATTTTGGAGCATTTTGAGTTTTGGATTTTCAGATTTAGAATGCCCAGCCTGTAACTATGTTTGAATAGAAGTGGTAAGAGTGGGCATCCTTGCGTCGTACTGGATCTTTGAAAAAAAACTTTCAGTTTTCCCCCATTATGATGTTAGCTGTGGGAATTTTGCAAATGACCTTTATTGTGTTGGAGTATGTTCCTTGTATACTTATTTTTTTTAGAGTAAACTGAATGGATGTTGAACTTTGTCAGATGCTTTTTCTGCATCTACTTTTGTCTTTAATTCTGCTACTGTGGAGTATAACGTTGATTGATTTGCATATGTTAAACCAACCTTGCATCCCAGAAATAAATCCCAGTTAATCATGGTGTATAATTTTGTTTAAAAATATTTCAACTTTCACTTTAAGTATAAGGGGTACATGTGCAGATTTGTTTACATGGGAATATTGTGTGATGCTAAGGTTTGAAGTATGGATCCTGTCACCTCACCCATGAAGTGAGCAGAGTACTTGACAGGTAATTTTTTTGATGTGCTGTTGAATTTGCCTTGCTAGTATTTATTGAGGATTTTTGCATCTATGTTCTTTAGTGATATTGGCCTGTAGTTTTCTAGCAGTGTCTTTGTTTGATTTTGATATCAGTGATGCTAGTCTCATAAAATGAATTTGGAAGTGGAATTCCCTCTTGTTTTATGAAAGAATTTCAGAAAGATTGGTATTAATTTGTCTTTGAATGTTTGACAGAAATCACTGTGAAGTCATCTGGTCCTGGGCTTTTCTTTGTTGAGAGGTTTTTGATTACTTCTTTAATCTCCTTATTATTGGTCTGTTTAGGCTTTCTACCTCTTCTTGATTCAATCTTGGTAAGTTGCTTGTTTCTAGGTATTTATCCATTTCTTCTGTGTTATCCAATTTGTTGTCATATAATGTTCATAATAGTCCCTGATGATCTTTTTTATTTCTGAGAAATCCATTGTATGTCTCCTCTTTCATTTATTTAAATCTTCTTTTTTCTTTTTTTTAGTCTATGTAAGGGGCTGTCAACTTTATCTTTTCAAAAAAATAAGCTCTTAGTTTTTCTTTTTTTTTTTTTTTGAGACGGAATCTCACTCTGTTGCCAGGCTGGAGTGCAGTGGCACGATCTCGGCTCACTGCAACCTCCGCTCTTGGGTTCAAGCAATTCTCCTGTCTCAGCCTCCTGAGTAGCTGGGACTACAAGCCTGCCCCACCATGCCCAGCTAATTTTTGTATTTTTAGTAGAGACGGGGTTTCACCATGTTGGCCAGGATGGTCTCGATCTCTTGGCCTTGTGATCCGCCTGCCTCAGCCTCCCAAAGTGCTGGGATTACAGGTGTGAGCCACCTCGCCCAGTCCCAGTTTTGCTTTTTTTTTTTTAATTCTCTATTTTATTTATTTCTACTCTAGTCTTATTATTGCCTTTATATGCTTATTTTAGGCTTAGTTTGTTATTCTTTTTCTAATTCATTTAAGTGTGAAGTTAGGATGCTTATTTGAGATCTTTTTATTTCCACTTAGGCATTCATTGCTATAAACTCCCCTTAGTTTTTGCTTTCCCATAAGTTTTGGTATGTTATGTTTTGTTTCTGTCTCAAGATAATTTTAAGATTTTCTTTTTTAATTCCCTCCTTGATCAATGATTGTTCAAGAGTGTGTTGTTGTATTTGTGAATTTTTTCATTTTCTTTTCTGTTTTTCTTTTTTTTTTTTTTAATTGAGACAGAGTCTCGCTCTGTCACCCAGGCTGGAGTGCAGTGGTGCAATCTCGGCTCACTGCAACCTCCACCTCACGGGTTCAAGTGATTCTTCTGCCTCAGCCTCCCAAGTAGCTGGGACTACAGGTGCATGCCACCACACCCAGCTAATTTTTGTATTTTTAGTAGAGACGGGGTTTCACCATGTTAGGCAGGACGGTCTCGATCTCTTGGCCTTGTGCTGCACCCGCCTCGGCCTCCCAAAGTGCTGGGATTACAGACGTAAGCCACCATGCCTGGCGAATTTTTCCATTTTCTAGCTGTTACTGATTTCTAGTTTTATGCCATTATGGTCAGAAAAGATACTTGGTGTGATTTTGATCTTCTTAAATTTGTTAAGTCTGATTTTGTGACCTAACATGTGAGTTATCCTTGAGAAAGTTCCATCTGTGCTTGAGAAGAATGTGTAGTCTTCTGCTGTTGGTTGGCAAATTCTATATATGTCTTTAGGGTCCTTTTGATCCACAGTGTTGTTCAAGTTCACTGTTTATTGATTTTTCTGTCTGGATGATTTACCTATTATTAAAAGTGGAGTATTGAGCTTTCTTTTTTTTTATTATGTTGCTGTCAATTTTTCCTTTTAGATTTGTCAATATTTGCTTTATATATTTAGGTGCTCCGATATTGGATGTATACATATTCACAATTTTTATATCTTCCTATTGAATTTACCCATTTATCATTATATAATGACTTTCTTTGTCTTTAGAAACAACTTTTAACTTAAAGTCTATTTTGTCTGACATAAACTTAGCCACTGCTGTTTTCTTTTGGTTGCCGTTAGCATGGAATATCTTTTTCCATCCCTTTATTCTCAGCTTTTATGTGTCTTTGAATCTAAACTGAGTTCATTGTAGACAGCATACAGTTGGATCTTTAATCCACTCAACCTCTCCTCATATAGGCGTACCGTATTATGTTGCACTTTGCTTTATTGCACTTCACAGATACTGCATTCTTTACAAGTCGAAGGTTCGTGGTAACCCTGCATTGAGCAAGTCGATTGGTGCCATTTTCCGACAGTATGTGCTCACTTCATGTTTCTATGTCACATTTTGGTACTTCTTGCAATATTTCAAACTTTTTCATCATTATCATATCTGTTATGATGATCTGTGATCAGTGATCTTTGGCATTACTACAAATGTGCTGTTACCAACAGAGAGTTGTAAAGCTGAAATAAATTTTTCTAGACTATGAATAATAAAAGTAATTTCTATAACCATGAGAGTGAGGAAAGACAAAATTGTGTTTCTGTTCTCTTTATTGAAAATAAAATTACAAAACTGTTGCGTGTGATGGTACATACCTGTAGTGCCAGCTACTCTGGAGGTTGAGGCAGGAGAATCACTTGTGCCCATGGGTTTGAGACTGGCCTGAGTCCAAAAAAATTACAAAATTATTGTCGTATGAAGAAGTGATCAGTGTAGGAAAAAATTTCTATAAAGGAGTATCAGGCAGTTAATTTATAATAATTCTAATATTTTTTTCTGGGTATCGTGATGTTTGTGGTGTTTATAACTTAAATTGTTGTAATTGTGCTTTCTTTTCTCATTATTTTGTACTAACTTTGTACCCAATTAACAGTGTTCCCCAAATTATACAAGCTTCAGGCCTCATAAAACTTGGATTTGTTCCTGGTCAGTAGTGTACCTAGACCTCTTTTTGGATTATTTACCTAAGTAGGGGATGGGTTGTATTGGTTGCCCTCTTGTGATACTTGTGGTATTTCCAGGAAAATTACTGAGAATTAAGAATTTGTGGGCTGGGAATGGTGGCTTATGCCTCTAGTCCCAGCACTTTGGGAGGCCAAGGAGGTGGATCACTTGAGCCCAGGAGTTTGTGGCCAGCTTGGGCAACGTGGTGAAACCCTGTCTCTACAAAAAATAACAAAAATTAGCTGGGCATAGTGGCACTCACCTGTAGTTCCAGCTACTCAGGAGGCTGAGGTGGGAGGATCGCTTGAGCCTGGGAGATTGATGCTAGAGTGAGCTGTGTTCTTGCCATTACATTCCAGCCTGGGTAACAGAGCGAGACCCTGTCTCCGAGAGAAAAAAAATAAATTTGTGACTTGGACTAGTTTTGTTTCCTGTGGAACTCCTAACTAGGCCGCTCAGAAATTATGCTTTTGATTTTGGCCTCATTAGCATCTAGCATAATGTTCTGGTCAGCTGATATAACACACTTAATGTTGCTGACAAATGCTGTACCAAATACATTATAGGGCTTTTAAGCTATGCAGTAAAACCACAAAATTTCTAATCAAATATTAATAGCTATCTATCCTGCTTATATGTATTCTTGTGATTTAAAATCATTGCTAAGCCACAGTTTAACTTCTTAAAATTTTACTTTGTAGAAAATTTTAAAATTGAATATATAAAGAAGCAAGTAAATGCCCTCAAAGTCTTACCACTTGGATACAACTACTATCATATGAAGAATGCTATCATTTAAAAATATACTTTGTAGTACTAGACTCTGAGTTGGGAGATCTTCTATTTCCTGGGTTCTAGACTTGTGAGTAATTTCCTGTATGACTTTGGACAAGTTAATTCCTCATTAAGGATCAGTCTTCTCATCTGGAAAGAGAGGTAATACAACATTGTAGGGTTGTTGTGATGTATTTGGAATTTCTCAGTAGTTAGTTATAAAGTGCTAAGTCATAAATTGCCATATAAATGAATTTTTCATTATTAATTTTTTTGTAATTAAGAAACCATATAGAAACAAATGCTTTTTTTTGCACTATTACAGCTACAGAGATGGTAACAAAAATACCCCCTTGAAAACTTGGAATAAAAATGATTTTAAGCCTCAATGTAAACGAACAAACTTAGTGGCAAATGATGGAAAAAATTCTTGTCCAGTGAGTTCGGGAGCTCAACAACAAAAACGATCAAGAATACCTGAACCTCCTAACTTATCTCGCAACAAAGAAACCGAGCTACTCAGACAAACACATTCATCAAAAATATCTGGCTGCACAATGAGAGGGCTAGACAAAAACAGTGCACTACAGACACTTAAGCCCAATTTTCAACAAAATCAATATAGGAAACAAATGTTGGATGATATTCCAGAAGACAACACCCTGAAGGTAAATGTTTAAATACAAATTAATGACTTATTTACATTTTTTAAAATATGAGGTAAATATTTAGAAAACTACAGAGATAAGAGCGCCTGAAATAAATTCCATGACATATGTTACTTGATTAGCATAAATATTCAGTTCCATTGAAGTGGATGAATGTTAGTTTCCAAAATATTTTCTTAGAGGGTATGAATGGCTGCTCCTTTTCCTTTCAAACTTTAGAGTTTTCTACTGGATTCTGACTTTCACTTTACACTCATTTTAAAGATAATGACAGTTTATCCATTGTTTATGAAGTTACCCAGACTCTTCATATGTCATTCTAAGTATTTTTCAACAGAGGTCAGCAAACATTTTCCTTAAAGGGCCAGACAGTATTTTTGACTTTATGGGCCATACTGTCTCTGTTGCAGCTACTCAGCAATACTACTCAACTCTACCACTGTAGCTTGGAAGCAGCCATAAGCAACACATACATGAATGGGCACGGCTCTCCTCCAACAAATGTTTACACAAATAGATAGCAGGTTAGATTTGCACTGCAGGCCATAGTTTTCTTTATGATCAACTTATTATGACCTTTGCTTTATGATCTTGTCCTAGTCTACCTTTGTAGCCTCATATTTCATAGTCTACTAATTGTCCAATGCTCTAGCCACTTCAGACTCGTCACAATTCTCTAAACATAGCATACACTCTGTGCTTTGGTTTATATTCTTCCCTATACCTGTATCTCAACTGTACTTCCTCTCTACGCTCAGTGCTCTAATTGTTCTTTGTAAATGTTATTTATATATTATGTGTGCTGGTTATTCCTCATCTCTGCTCCCTGGCCCCTTGGCCCACTTGATTCTTCACCTGCCCTTCTCTGTTGTGGAAGGCTGAACTGTCCTATGTAGTGCATCATCCTGAGATTGTTTACTTGCTGGCTTTTGCTAGAGGTCAGCCAGTAGGAGTCACTGGTACGACATCACAGGGTGGGAGGAAAGGTTGGGTTTTCTCACTTTCTCCTGTCTTAAATGTTACATCACCAGCAGTGGCTGTGTCACTGCATGATGTAGCCCCTTCATGAGTATAGCTTTCCTGGGCTTGATACTTTTATTTTCTCTTCTTGTCCTTTCAGCCTAGGAATGGTAACAACTTCTTACAGTTGTTAGTTTTTGTTCTGCCCATATGTCTGAAAAAGCAATCTTTTCAAAAAGCCATCGGGGTAAAATTTGTTTTTGCATGTTTTGTTTTTTGTTGGAAATAAGATTAATAAAGCATGTTTCACAGTGGTTCTCAATCTTATGTTTCCTTGTACTCAAGAATTATATGACATAATCACCTTAGTAACAGTGGTTTACTGTGGCCATAATCATCAACAGGAGGCATGTTAGAATCTTCGTTAAGAGGGGGAAGAGGGAAGAAACTACCTGTATTTTGAAAAAAGGTCCCATCATATGTTCTTCACAACCCTCACCCTCACAAAGGAAAGCGTCCCCTTGCCTTTGAAAATTAGTATTTTAACACACTGTATTCTTAGTTGATCTTCAAAAATGCTAAGAACATTTCCATCTCAGGGCTTTTATACTTGCTCTTCCCACTGTCCTCATTCAACAACCCAGTTAAAATAATAACCCCCATCTCTCTCTCTTTCCATTTACCTTGTGTGTTTTTTTCTAAAAAAAAGTACATTTCCTGACATTCTGTTATATGTTTATTTATTTTTTAAATCCTCCACTAGACAATAAAATCTTCGAGGACAGATATCTTGACTGTTTTGTCCATGAATGTTTCCTTCATAGCTATGTTTGGCATGTAGTAGGTGCCCAGCAAACACTTTTGAAACGAATGAATGAATGAATGTGTCTGGCTCCTTCCCTAGAGTCCCCTAGACTGTGAGTGCACTAGGGAAAGGAATGGCGTTACCTATATTTGTCACAGGATCTGGCATATGATGCTTTAAAATAGTCAATGAATGAATGAGTGAATGAATACCTATATAAATAATTCTCCTCTTGATTGTCTCTAAGTGCACCCTGGTTTCTCCATCTGCCATATAGTATTGATGGCCTTATTTTAGGGAAGTAACTATACTAAAATTTTCAGTAGTTCTTTTTACACACTTGTCCATTGTAAGGACTTAGAATTTTTACATAGAAGGTAAACGAGTATGATGAAAAAAACAAATATTTTTCTAATACTATGTTTCTTATTTTTTCAAAAGGAAACCTCATTGTATCAGTTACAGTTTAAGGAAAAAGCTAGTTCTTTAAGAATTATTTCTGCAGTTATTGAAGGTGTGAAGTATTGGCGTGAACACGCACAGAAAACTGTACTTCTTTTTGAAGTATTAGGTAGGTAAAATACTTTAAAAATACTTCAGTAATACTCTCTGGAGGACAGGTTTTAATGTATGATTAGTCCTTTTTCTTCCAAATAAAACAGTCTGATTTTTGCTACTCCCTAAAGTATATTCAAAGAACTGAAGTTTTAATAATAGTCCCTGTGGTAGATAGAATAATGCTCCCTAAAAATGTCTACATTCTAATTACCAGAATAATGCACCCTAAAATGCCTACATTCTAATTACCAAAACTTGTGAATGCTACCTTATATGGCAAAAGAGACTTTGCAGATGTAATTAAGTTAGGGATCTTGAAATGGGAAGATTATCTTATATTATTTGGGTGGGTTCAAGGTAATCACAAGGGTCCCTTATACAAGGAAAGCATTGAAAGATGCTACCTTGCTGGCTTTGAAGATGGAGGAAGGGGCCATGAGCCAAAGAATGCAGGCATCTTTGAGAAGCTGGAAAAATTAAGGAAATAGATTTTACTCTAGAGCCTCCAAAAGGAACACGGCTTTGATGACTCATTATAGACTTCTGACCTCTGTAACTATTAAGATAATGCTTTTGTGTTGTTTTAAGCCAACCACTAAGTTTGCGGTAATTTGTAAGCAGCAATGGGAAACTGATACAGCCTCCTCCTTTTCCTTTTGTCCTGTTTTATTTATATATATATATATGTAAATATAAGTGTGTGTATATATAGATGTAGATTTCTATCAATGCAGTCATTTCACATGTTTAACTTTCACCTAAAAATGATTCCAGTTTCTCTCTTGTTACCGTTAAGGAAAAAGCTTTATTATATAAAGTGACATTGGATTCAATAGAGACTCAGACTTTGAGTAAAGCACGCTGTATTCATTTTCAATTGCTGCGTAACAAAGTAATGGAAACTTAGCAGCTAAAAACCACACCCACTTCTTAACTCAAGTTTTGTAGATCAGAAGTCCATGTGGGCTTGACTGCGTTCTATACTCAGGGTATCACAGTGCTAAAATCAAGGTGTTGGCTGGGCTGGTTTTGTTCAGTTTTCGTTTTTGGCTTTTTGGAGGTTTCCATGCCTCTGGCCTCTGGAACTCCCATATACTTCAGGGATTCTTTATCAAGTCCTACTCATGTTGCTTGAAGCATATCTCTTAGCTGGTTGGCGTGACTGTTACTACTCTGTTGAAGCTTGACTTAGCTCTTATTTTGTTCAGTTCTTACCGGTAGCCACGTAACTGCAATAGCAGATGGTATTGTATTTCATGTCAGTTTTCTGTCAGAGCTAGAATACTGTCAGAGGTAGAACATCTTATTTCAAAGATCTTAACCCCTGTTGGACTTCCCACTAAATTGCTTTTTCCTGTGTGAAAGATGCCTTTGGCTCTCACCTCATTTACAGAATATAAATATTAAAATAACCTGAGCCTATTAAAAGGACATGCTGATTCCATTCATTTCCCCAGGTTCTCTTTGGTGAGTTGTTCAGGTTCACTCCAGAATAATCCTTTTAAGAATATCACAATACTCATTATAAACACCAGTAGACATTCTTATCAAGAAATGAAGGGGGTCCATGCTTTTATATGTGATGGTTAGCTTTCATAGTGCTATAATAATCCTGAGTTCCTAGGCTAGACTCTAAACTTATCAAAGGTAGATACTTCATTTTACTACACTTTAGTGTCTAGCACACTGCACTGTATATAGGAAGTATCTTTCAGTTGCAAGCACCCCCCAGAAAAAAACAACTTTAGTGGATTTTAAATACTCATTTATATTGCTATGTATAATATTGTGTTCCATAGAGAATTATTCATGCAACTGAAAAGTGGCTAGGTTTCTGACTTCAGGCAAAGCTTGATCTAGCTGCTCAAGAGATGGCACAGTGATTTCTCTCCATCCTTCTGGCCAGTCATAATGTTGGCATCATCTTAAGGCTCCACACTATAGTCTCTCCAGAAGCTTCTGACTCTCTCCTTATGGTAGCAAGTTGATTATTAAATTTCTGTAGGCTATACATTCTTATACCACACCGTCATATTCTTAGATTTTTCTTCTGATTGCTCTTTCCTAGAAACTAACAAATGAGTCTTTGCATATAA
This sequence comes from Pan paniscus, assembly GCF_029289425.2. NCBI lineage: Eukaryota > Metazoa > Chordata > Mammalia > Primates > Hominidae > Pan > Pan paniscus. Next base: position 11,055,302 of record NC_073268.2, on the reverse strand, counting down.
CCATTTCTGACTTGGTAACATGCCTATTGCAGAAACCCTGAACTATGTAGTTGAGTAATAAAATATGCTGATTGGATTAAGTCAGTCACAGTTCACTGGTGGATCTGGGGATGGGGACAAATCCTATCCAAATAATATGGCTAAAAATGGAATTTTCCTGAAGGATAATCTGGGTCTTTTTAGCAGAAATGGAGGCCAGCCTCAAAATAATAAATGCCCACTACCAGTACTCAGTAGATGTTTATTAAATAAATGAATAATGCTGTCACTTCATAATAGTTTCTTGAGATAAACATGAATTACAATTTGCGTTTTATAGGTGAAGAAACAGATTTGAAAGTGGTTAAACAGTTTACTCGAGGAGGGAATAGGGAGATGTAGGTCAAAGGGTACAAACTTGCAATTATGTAGGATGAGTAAGTCTAGAGACTTAATGCACAGAGGAGGTCTATAGTTAATATTATTGTATTGTATATTAAAATTTTGGTAAGAGTAGATTGTAGGTGCTCTTACACACAAAAAGGATAACTATGGAAGGTGTTGGGTATGTTAACTTGCTCACTGTAGAAATGATTTCACTATATATAGGTATATGAAAATGTATGTATATGAAAATATGTTGTATACCTTAAATGTATATAATAAAAATAAATTTAAAACCCAGTTTGCTCAAAGTCACAAAATATTAGTAAGTTGAAGTACCTGGGACCTGAATGCATGTCTCCTGATTCTAATTCAGTGTTTCTTTTTTCATTAAATTATGATGCTTATTTGTTACACATGTGCATTTTATTATTATAATGTCGTAGACTGTTCTGGGGATTTAACCACTCTGTACTACACATTCTAAGGAAAAAGTTTCAGATGGCCATTTATTGTCAATTGTATGAGCTTGGCATATAATCTGTTCCTAAGTTGGAGAGAGTCAGAAGTTTTGTTTTCCTACCTATAAAACTGCCTGAGAAATATCTTCTCTTCTTAAAATGTCTTCTTTATTGCTATATAAATAGAACTATGAGAGGTTGATATGGATAGTTATTTAAACATCAGCTTCTCTTTGTTAAATTTTATTTGCAGTTTACCAACATTCATTTTTTCCCCCCATTTCAATATTGCTTAGCTGTTCTTGATTCAGCTGTTACACCTGGCCCATATTATTCGAAGACTTTTCTTATGAGGGATGGGAAAAATACTCTGCCTTGTGTCTTTTATGAAATCGTGAGTATTTTTGAAGTACTCTTTGCGAAGCCTATGTCAACAGAATATAAACATGCAGGCTATAATTCAGTGGAAATATAAATTCTGTTAACAATTTAGTACTTTTAACACTTTGGTTTTAGTTCTGATATGAAAGTTGTTTATTTATATAATATAGAGAGCCTAATACGTGCTAGGTACTGTGCTGGGTGTGAGGGATATAAAGTGGAATGTAAATGGCAAATGGCTCTTTCTCTCAAAGAGTTTGTAATCCCAGGTAGAATGGTACAGAAATGTTACACTGTGGTATGGTGAATGGCATGGTGGAGCTAGGTATGTGCAGGGTGCTAGAGAAGTAGGTAAGAAGGAAGGGGCAGATCAAGGAAAGATTTTCAAAGAAGGTGGTAACTTATCCTAGATCTTTAAGGACTAATAAGAATCAACTAAGCCAAAATGTGTTGGGGAGGGAAAGAAGGATATAGTCTAAGATGAGGGAGCAGCATATGCAAATACTTGAAGCTAAGAGAGAGCTTCACTTGTTCAGGGAACTGAAAGTAGTTATAATTACCAAAGTGAAGAGTTAGGAACTGATAGGGGTAATGGTAGTGGTTCTGAAATTGGGGGAAAGCATAGTGGGCTGGGATATAAGGAAGAGGCTTGGTGACATAGAAGTGTGGAGATTGCAAAGGAGGCTATAGACCTACACACATTGAGGCTGTGTAAGAGCTACATAAACTTTGTAAAAGTTTGACCTTAATTCTGACATTGGCCTCAATTCTGAAATCAGACTTGGATTCCAGCATTTACTCCAACATTTTCTAGTTTTATGACTTAAGAAAGCTGCTTAAATTACTCGAACTTCAGATTTTTAAAAAAATCTATAAAATGGGGAGACAAATTCCTACTTCGAAAGGTTAAGGGGATTAAATGATGAAACATGAATATACAGTGCATGACACATAGTAGATGATCAATAAATAATTGTCAATTCCTATAATATCTTGAATGTGTATTATTTTTATCTAGTCTGAAGTTTTTAAAAAAAACTTTGTTCTTGCAATATAACATGTACAGAAAAGTATAAAAATCATAACTGTACAGTTCTATGAAGTATCACAAAGTGAATGCCAAACCAGGTTAAGAAACAGAACATTGCCATCACCCCCCAAATCCCTTTGTGCTTCTTCCCATTCACTACCTCTTGTCTTCTACTTACAGGTAACCACTAGCCTGACTTTTAGTGTCATCAATTAATTCTGCCTGTTTTTGAACTTTATAAAAATAGTGTCATACATTATGTATTTTTAAATATGTGATTTCCTTTATTTGACAAAATGTTTGTAAGTTTCATCTATGTTGTTGTGTGTAGCTGTAGCTCACTCATTTATATTGCTATGTATAATACTGTGCTGCATGAATATGCTACAGTTTTCTATTTCACTGTTGGTGGGCATTTGGGTTTCTGGATTTTTTGCTGTTATGCATAATGTTCTATGAACATTCTTATCTATGTCTCTTATGCATTTGCATGTATTTCTGTTTGATATATACTCAGAAGTAAAATTGCTGGGTCATAGAGCATGTGTATATTCAAATATAGTAGTTATTGCCAAAGAATTTTTCAAAGGATTGTGTCAATTTAAGTACTCACAGGCAATGTAGGAGAGTTGTGGTTGCTCTGCATTCTTGCCAACGCTTAGTATTGTCGATCTTTTTTATTATAATAATTCTGGTGAGTAAATTTAGTGTTATCTCATTTCTTTACAATTCTCTAGTGAGTAATGAGGTTGAGTACCTTTTCATATGCTATTTAGATATCTTTTTTGTAAAGTCTGTTCAGGCATCTTGCTGTTTTCTTATTTGTCTTTTTCTTACTGATTCTAGGAATTAAAAAGAAAAACTATTCTGGGAATCAGTTTTCTGTCCATTATGTGCATTGCAAATATTTTCTTATATCCATAGTTTGCTTTTTCCCACTTAATGATGGCTTTTGATAAACAGAAGTTTTTCATTTTCATATAATCCTTTTATCAATCATTAGTCTTTCCCCTTATAATTAGTGCTTTTTGTGACTATTTAATGAAAGCAACTTCAGAATGCTTTAATTTTATTCATAATTGAGAGGATTTGGAGAAGGCTAATCTTTTTCTGATTTACTTGTCTCTAAAGGCATCACACTTTTGGGTCCCAACCTTAAGCTTCAGGTCTGAGTGGGGGTGGTTACTAGAATCTCTTTTCCTTGGACGCCTAAGATTCCATTTTTTTGTTTCCCACCTATATAAGTCTGTGAAATCTCTGCTCAGTTTCTTAGACTCTCAAATGCTTTTCTGTAATTTGCAGACATCTCAGGGAGAAAGCACACCCCAAATCAGGTTTCATCTGAGACTCCCATACTATCCTAGATGGGGGGTGAGGGGGTCTCTGTAATTCCTCACTGTCTTAATATCTCTCTGATGCTTACGAGGAGATTTTTAACAAAACATTTCATCCAGCTATCCTAATTGTCATCTGATGAGCTGTTTTGAGTCACCCAGTCTGCTGCCTACTGAAAGTGGAACTCTGGGAATCTGATAAAAGAGTGGGTAATTTCATGTGTCATTACACTGGGGATTATTCAGTCTTTGAAGAAGCAACAACTTGCTAGCTTGTAAGAGCCCTACCAAGTGAGGGTCTTTCCTCTGTTACAGGGTACCAATATGTGAATAACTATCATTGTCTTGTTAGCAGTGGGGCCCTGACTCACGTGAAGGAATTATAGCATTTTGAGGTGACAGATGTTTAGTTGATCACATAAATATTTAAAAAATTGAAATTCAGATGAAGTAATAACTATTTTTTGATATTTATTTTTTGAAAAACAGGATCGTGAACTTCCGAGACTGATTAGAGGCCGAGTTCATAGATGTGTTGGCAACTATGACCAGAAAAAGAACATTTTCAAATGTGTTTCTGTCAGACCGGCGTCTGTTTCTGAACAAAAAACTTTCCAGGCATTTGTCAAAATTGCAGATGTTGAGATGCAGTATTATATTAATGTGATGAATGAAACTTAAGTAGTGATAAAAGGAAGTTTAGCATAAATTATAGCAGTTTTCTGTTATTGCTTAATTTACCATCTCCATAGTTTTATAGCTACTATTGTATTTCACTTGTTGAATTAAAGTATTTGAATTCTTTTAAATGTGGAAAGAGTTTTTGAAGTATAATTTTAATGTTTTTATTAAAATGATATATTTGCTAAAATTCCACAACCATCCTAGATAAAAATGCTCACTATAACAGGAATAGATGATGCTTATTTAATATGGGATAATAATACATCTGAGTTAGCTCAAAAGCCAGCATTGGGCTTAAGGGGGAAATACTACAGGTATTTGCACTATCAGGAAAAAGACAAGTGTACCCACTGTCAGTACTGTTATTAAGCATTGTTCTGGAACTGCTACTCTGTGCGGTTCATTTAATTACTTCAAATATTTAATGAAAATCTGCTTTGTGCCAGGCATTGTTGCAAACGCTAGAGACAGAGCAGTTCACAAAGTAACAAAAATTAGGGGTGCCAGAAAGGTTGGTGTGCTTTGAACCAGGAGCCCATGTATCATCATGTTTCTCTCATAGCCATGATTCACAAGTCTGGAAATCAAGGAGTGGTAGTAGGGCTGACTTCCTCATTATTAAACCAACTAACATACCCACAGAACTTTTGCTCCCTACCCCCACAATTTTGGGCTCTGTTGATTAACAGATCTTACTTTCTGTCATAGCCTAGGTTACCCAAAAAGTGGAGACTGAGAAAAAGTCTTATTTGTAAGTAGTTTATTTGAGAATTTTACCTCATGTGAAGAAGTAAGGAATAGAGGGGGTGTTAAATAGGGAAGAAGAGAGACCAGTTACTAGGATGACTTATTGAGTTGGCAACCACTAGGAGGGACTAAGGCATATATGCATAAGCTCCCAATACCTGTATTTAAGGGTTGACCAACACGGCAACAACTCCCTTGCACTTTCTGGTTGTGTATGTATGAGCATTGGGCTGGTTTTCCATGATATTCTACTCCATGGAATCAGAGGAACCATATGGCAGGACACAAGAAGCAGATGGAATAGGCCTGAGTAATACTGTCAGACCGAATCTATGTGAAGCTGGTCAAAGTCTGCACAGAATTGGTTATTGCAACCATGGCTGGAATAAGAGAAGATGGCTGAGAGAATTTGAAGTGGTGGACAAGAAGTGTCTGATACAATTCTTAAGGAAGAAGTGTCTGATACAATTCTTAATGTTTTACCAGAAGTGCTTCCATGGTTCTATTCTACTGAAAGTTGAGACTGCCATTTGGCAATTTTGGTTCTTTATGTTTTCGAATCAGTAGGCAAAGAAGGGGTTTACTGTACTGCCTGTGGTACTTCAATCCCAGTTAACAATGGAAAATTGTGTTTCTCTGCATAATGAGGAAAGGGAAGACCATATCTGATATGCAGGGGATTCTTCTGGATGTCACATAGTAAAAGTTAATGGAACACTATTATAGCAACCCAAGAAAAACAATAACACTGAGGATTCAGACTCAAAAGGAATGTGGGTTGAATCTAGCTGAAGTTATGTAAAAGGGAACATGGAATGGGTGTGGAAGAAGGAGTTGTAAATGTCAGTTGTGGTCTTGTGATCAGTTGTAGGGTAAGGAAAAGCTAGTAGGAGGTAATATGACACGTGAAGAGTGGTTGAGATAATGATGGTGTCTGGTTATTAAGGTTTTCCTAGAGAGGTAAGGAGCTAGAAGTAACTCAGAGGGCTGCAAATATGGATTTACTTTTCCATATTTGCCTGAGGAAGAATTGAATGTGATCCGGGAGAGTTCATCTTTTCTCTTATTCCTGTCCTTTATATCTGTATATGGTTGGGTATTGGAAGTCTGATCCTTGTTGGTTACCATTTTTCTCTCTCCTAGGGCCTATTTACAGGGAGTTGGGTTATAGTAAGAGATTCTGCCACCTGGAAATATTTCCAAAGCATATGTCTTTCCGTGGTGGTCCTCTATTCAAAGACCACTGATGGCTTGTTGTTGTCCACAGGATAAAGCCTAAACTCTTAGACTCTTAAGATATTTTAGGACATTTACAGTCTGGTCCCTGCTTGCTTCTGTGACTTCTCCAACCACTTTTCTTCACTTCTCAAGATGTAGGCCCCAACCTCACAGACATGGTCTCCATTCCCTAAGCAGGCAATGATTAAACACTCATCCCTGAGCTTCTCTCCATTCTCATGATCCCCTGATCACCCAAAGTATAGTAAGGTGTGATCAGCAGCTGTAATCAGTCACTGTTGCAGGCCTCTAAGATAATTTGTTCTAGAGACGTCCTGTGTAATTACTTTGTTTTTAATGAGTTCCTCCAGGATCTAGGCTCCTCCAGGATGCATAGTCCCCTAGGGCCAGGGATAGGTAGAAAGAGAGATGTCAGAAGGGTGGGTACAGACACAGGTGATGACTACAAAGGCTGTTGCAACCAATAAAGGGGAGGAGGATTTTGGATCAGGGCCCTGGAGTTAACCTCAGACACAGAGTAAGTTGGGCAGGAGGGTGAATAAGCTGGTAGCTTAGTATCCCTACAACCTGAGGGTCTTGATTTCCCCAGTTGTATGATGTTCTATAGGATAGTTTTTCAGATATAACTTTCCTTTTCTCCACCTCTCTGCTTTTCAAGACTTTTCTACGTTCCAGAAATATTTTGATTTAATGTTCACAACTTAATATCTTTTTATTAATGACAGTGTCCATTAATACTATGCAATGTCCTCTCTCATGATTGTATCATTTCAACATAATGACATCTCTATGAGATAGGCATTTAATACAGAGATTTCAAGCCCTCGGCCATATATTTGAATTACTTAAGGAGCTTACTTAAGGCCCCCTCCAGAGATTCTAATTACATTTATTGGGGGATGGTGCCGTAATCTGTATTTTTAAAATGTATTATATGTCCTTACTTCTCAGTGTGGTCCACAGAACAGCAGAATTGGCATCACCAAATGTGAAATTTTAACTTTCGAAATGTAGAATATTAGGCCCTACACCAGACCTATTGAATCAAAATCAGCATTTAACAAGACCACCAGGTGGTTTGTATGTAAATTAAAGTTTTAGAAGCAGTGACCTTTGTGATTCTTATATTCAGTCCAGACTGAGAACTGTAGATTTACCAGGTGAAGAAGATGAGAGGCATTATTGAGGGAGCAGCTGAAATTTATATTCCCGATCAGTGGCAGCATTCACAAGTGATGTCTCTCTGGTTTGGAATTTCTAATAAGACCCTTGACACCAGAGATTGGTCCCACTCATTTCCCAAGCAGGCAAACTTCTGAGAGAACAGGCATGTGAAACTTCACTTGATGCCATTTCCCTACTACAATACTAGCAGATTATATTCAAATGTGAAAAACTGTTAACGTAGCTAGACTAAACATCACTAGCAGGGTGAAGATCCCGACAGACTCAGCTACATCCCTCTAGGGAAGGAACTTCTCATGTACCCTAACACCCTTCAGCTCTCTTAGCTCAGAGGCATTTTGAGGTATGGATATCTGGAGAGGAAGTACAGCGAGGTCTCAAGGGTGGATATCCTCGTTCCCTTTCTCCCCAAATTATACAAACTTTCAGATACAATTCTTCATGTCCACATAACTGAACCATGTAGACATCAACACCAAAACCAAAATGACAGTGTCAACATGCATAATGGGCTGTCTTTTTAAAATAAAGAGTAGTGTGGTTGGATGGTCTAACATTTCCCATAGGTCTGAAGTTTATCTCAGAATTTTGTAATAAAGTGTCAAAACTAGCACTAAATGGTTAAGGCTAGTGAATTCTTATTCTGGGAGGATTTAATAGGTGTCGTTAAACTAACTACAATGGGCGTTGGCTGCTTTAAAGTTGGAGGGGCCGGGCGCAGCGGCTAATGCCTGTAACCCCAGCACTTTGGGAGGCCGAGGCGGGTGGATCACCTGAGGTCAGGAGTCCAAGACCAGCCTGACCAACATAGAGAAACCCCGTCTCTACTAAAAATACAAAAATTAGCTGGGTGTGGTGGCGTTTGCCTGTGAGCCCAGCTACTCATGAGGCTGAGGCAGGAGAATTGCTTGAACCTGGGGAGACGGAGGTTGCGGTGAGCTGAGATCGCGCCATTGCACTCCATGCTGAGCAACAAGAGTGAAACTCTGTCTCAAAATAAATAAAAAATAAAGTTGGAGGAGTGTATGTCTCAGCCTGAAGGACAGCCAACAAATACTAATGAAACATTGGCCATATCCAGGCACCATCCCAGTTGCTGGCCTTGGTGCAGTCACGAAGGCAGTCATGGCCTTATCTGTATGGAGTTTACAATTTGGTAGGAAACTCAGCTATAAACAAGCAATCAAGGTCATTGAATGCTGCTGGATGAGTACAAGATGCTGTGCAAACTTAGAAGCAGGTCTCACCTGGTCTGAGTGATTGAGCTGAGCTGGTGACATGTAGTAAACCTGCAGGAGAAGCAGGGGTATGCCAAGTAAGAGAAGGCAGAGGGGCCGGGTGTGGTGGCTTACGCCTGTAATCCCAGCACTTTGGGAGGCTGAGGCAGGCGGATCATGAGGTTAGGAGATCGAGACCATCCTGGCTAACATGGTGAAACCCCGTCTCTACTAAAAATACAAAAAAATTAGCCTGGTGTAGTGGCGGGTGCCTGGAGTCCCAGCTACTCGGGAGGCTGAGGCAGGAGAATGGCGTGAAGCTGGGAGGCAGAGCTTGCAGTGAGCCAAGATCGTGCCACTGCACTCCAGCCTGGACGGCTGAGCGAGACTCTGACTCAAAAAAAAAAAAAACAAAAACAAAAAAAACAGAGAGGAGGCAGAGGTAAGATGTTACACAGAAGGAACAGCAAGTGTGAACGTCTGGAGGCAAGAAATTATGACTTCTAAGTCTAGCATTGCTGGAGAATGCTGATGCAAGAGTCATTGTGGGACCAGATGAGGCTGTGGAGGTAGGCATGGGTCAGATAATGAAATATCATTTGCGTCCTTGAAAGGAATTTTGCGTATATGTTAAGAATAATGAGAATCCATAAGGACTCTGAGCAGGAGAATGATGATCAGCTTTTTATCTTAGAATGCCACAGTGTGTGGCCGGGCACGGTGGCTCACGCCTGTAATCCCAGCACTTTGGGAGGCTGAGGCGGGCGGATCACGACGTCAGGAGATCAAGAACATCCTGGCTAACACGGTGAAACCCCGTCTCTACTAAAAATACAAAAAATTAGCCGGGCGCGATGGCGGGTGCCTGTAGTCCCAGCTACTCGGGAGGCTGAGGCAGGAGAATGGCGTGAACCCAGCAGGAGGAGCTTGCAGTGAGCTGAGATTGCGCCACTGCACTCCAGCCTGGGTGACAGAGCGAGACTCCGTCTCAAAAAAAAAAAAAAAAAAAAAAAAAAAAGAACGCCACAGTGTGAATGGGTTGAAGGCTAGTGAGCATAGCAGCAGGGAGATGAAGTAAGAGACTATTCCAATAGTCCAGACAAGAAAAGATGTCAGCCTGTTCCAGATTGTGGCAACTGGGATAAGCAGTGGGTGAATTAGAAATAGAATGAAGTACAGAATCTATATAACTTGCTAGGATTAGATGTTGATCTTAAGAGAAATAAATGAATGAAAGAAAACTCCCAGGTTTCTGACTTGAGCCTGGATTCCTTTTACTGAGATATGAGAGACTGGAGGAGCAGATTGGGAGAGTGGCAGGGTGAGATAACGAGTTTCATCTGGGATCTGTTAAGCTGAGGATGGTCATGATCCATAGGGAGATAATCAGGAAGCAACTGGTAATGCAGTACTAATGATGATAGGTTTACCCAGGAAGTTCAGATGGTAATCAGTGTCACGGGGACAGGTGAACTCTTTCAGGGCTTGATCTGTAGAATTAGAACAGAATTTAGGAAAAATTCCCAGAAAACAGCAACATATAAGATACTGTTAGAGAAGAAGCCATTTACAGTTGTTAAGAAGGAATGGCCAATATGTGTCAGGAAACCAGTGTGATTGCACGGAAGCTAATAGATAAGAGTGTTTTAGAAAGAAAGGAGGAGTCAATCTTGCTACATGTTATGAAAAGTGAGATGGATCAGTGTGAAAAGTAGCGTGGATTTTGTGATGTGGCACATTTCTGATTATAGAAATAATTATAGAAATCTCTGAATATAGAGATTGTTGTTAGGGAAAATGAGGGTGAAATCAGTGATTGAAGAACACCTGTTGACCATGTATCATAGGAATATATTTATTTTTATTCATGGTTTTGAGGGACCCTATTATATTCTCTTAAAGATACTGGAGACAGAGCATGATGGGACAAAATCAAACCAGCATCTCAGACTTCCTGCTCCTGGGCCTGCCCATCCAACCAGAGCAGCAAAACCTGTGCTATGCCCTGTTCTTGGCCATGTATCTCACCACCCTCCTGGGGAACCTCCTCATCATTGTCCTCATTCGACTGGACTCCCATCTCCACACGCCTATGTATTTGTTTCTCAGCAACTTGTCCTTCTCTGACCTCTGCTTCTCTTCCGTGACCATTCCCAAGTTGTTACAGAACATGCAGAACCAGGACCCATCCATCCCCTATGCGGACTGCCTGACCCAAATGTACTTCTTCCTATTATTTGGAGACCTGGAGAGCTTCCTCCTTGTGGCCATGGCCTATGACCGCTATGTGGCCATCTGCTTCCCCCTGCACTACACTGCCATCATGAGCCCCATGCTCTGTCTCTCCCTGGTGGCGCTGTCCTGGGTGCTGACCACCTTCCATGCCATGTTACACACTTTACTCATGGCCAGGTTGTGTTTTTGTGCAGACAATGTGATCCCCCACTTTTTCTGTGATATGTCTGCTCTGCTGAAGTTGGCCTGCTCTGACACTCGAGTTAATGAATGGGTGATATTTATCATGGGAGGGTTCATTGTTGTCATCCCATTCCTACTCATCCTTGGGTCCTATGCAAGAATTGTCTCCTCCATCCTCAAGGTCCCTTCTTTTAAGGGTATCTGCAAGGCCTTCTCTACTTGTGGCTCCCACCTGTCTGTGGTGTCACTGTTCTATGGGACCGTTATTGGTCTCTACTTATGCCCATCAGCTAATAGTTCTACTCTAAAGGACACTGTCATGGCTATGATGTACACTGTGGTGACCCCCATGCTGAACCCCTTCATCTACAGCCTGAGGAACAGAGACATGAAGGGAGCCCTGGAAAGGGTCATTTGTAAAAGGAAAAATCCCTTCCTTCTATGATGGTAATACTTGGGAGTCTTACATAATTTTATCCAATAGATACAAGGACATTAATATTTCAATATTATTTCAGATCTCTTTTTTTCTGCACATGAAACTTTTTGTTTAAATGTAATATTACATAATTTCTAAGTAAGTAAAACAGATGTGGGGGGGATATGTAGTTGAAGTAAGGTGTTCTCAGTAACCTGCTAGGAAGATTTTCCTTTTTGCTAATCCCAGGTGAAGAAAATCTTTAAATTAAAATTTCCGTCTTCATTGTTAAACCACCAGTTTATCATGTGTACTTGAAAAAACCCTGTAGGTCTGCTTTAAATGATATTCTGTCCTCTCATGTCAATAATAAGACCCAAACATCTCAGTCCCCTTCTTTGCTAAACAAAACTACAAATTTTGAATAAATTTTTTTACTCATCTTCCTGAGCAAGTGTTCACATCAGCCTGTCTCCTAACTTTGTTTTCTTTCTTTTTTTTATTTTATTGTTATTATACTTTAAGTTTTAGGGTACATGTGCACAACGTGCAGGTTTGTTACATATGTATACATGTGCCATGTTGGTGTGCTGCACCCATTAACTCGTCATTTACATTAGGTATATCTCCTAAAGCTATCACTCCCCCCTCCCCCCACCCCACAACAGTCCCCAGAGTGTGATGTTCCCCTTCCTGTGTCCATGTGTTCTCATTGTTCAATTCCCACCTATGAGTGAGAATATGCGGTGTTTGGTTTTTTGTTCTTGCGATAGTTTACTGAGAATGATGATTTCCAGTTTCATCCATGTCCCTGCAAAGGACATGAACTCATCATTTTTTATGGCTGCATAGTATTCCATGGTGTATATGTGCCACATTTTCTTAATCCAGTCAATCATTGTTGGACATTTGGGTTGGTTCCAAGTCTTTGCTATTGTGAATAGTGCCGCAATAAACATACATGTGCATGTGTCTTTATAGCAGCATGATTTATAGTCCTTTGGGTATATACCCAGTAATGGGGTGGCTGGGTCAAGTGGTATTTCTAGTTCTAGATCCCTGAGGAATCGCCACACTGACTTCCACAATGGTTGAACTTTTCTTAATTTTTATGTCTGCATGTCTTTTTACCTGACCCAAACCTAAAATGAACTTTCTATTTGCTTAGATACCATAGTTTAGTTTATCTATATCTAAGAACTAAGTCATACCTAAGGCCCTAAAAAGGACTTCTCAAGCATGGGGAAGGGAACCAAAGTCTGCTTAAGAATCTCACTCATTTGTTCACTCATTCATTTATATTAGTTATTTTGAAATGGTTTTAAAAATTGACACATAATAATTGTACATATTTATTGGGTACAGTGTGATATTTTGATACATGTATACAATGTACAATGATCAAACCAGGAAAATCAGCATTTCTATCACCTCAAAATTTATCATTTCTTAGTATTGAGAACATTCAAAATTCTCTCTTCTAGTTATTTGAAAAATGCAATAAATTGTTTACCAGAGTCATCCTACAGCACTATAGAACACTAGAACTTATTCCTCCTATCCTATAATTTTTTATCTATTAACTAACCTCTGTAACCCCACTTCTTCCCCTTCTCAGCCTCTAGCGGCCAATATTCTACTCTATACTTCTATACTGCCAACTTTTTAAGCTTCCACACACGAATGAGAATATGTGGTATTTATTTTTCTGTGCCTGACTTATTTAACAAAATATCCTTCAGGCTCATCCATGTTGCCATGAATGATAAGATTTTATACTTTTTAATGACTGACTAGTATTCCATTGTGTATATATACACCATATTTTCATTATTCATCTGTTGATTGGCCACTTAGGTTGATTCCATATCTTGGCTACCATAAATAGTGCTGGGAGTGAAAATGTCTCTTGGACATACCTATTTTCTTTCTTTTGCATACACACCTAGTAATGGGATTGCTACATCAATTGGTAGTTCTATTTTTAGCTTTTATGAGAACTTCCATACCATGTTCCATAATGGCTGTACTAATTTACATTCCCACCAACAACAATATATAAGAATTATCCTTCTCCACATCTTTGCCAGCATTTGTTATTTTTAGTTTTCCTGATAATACTCACATTAATTGGGGTGAGATGAGGTCTCATTTTGGTTTTGATTTGAATTTCCCTGATAATTAGTGATGTTGGGCATTTTTTCACACACGTTGTTCATTTGTATGTCTTTTTTTGAGAAATGTTTATTCAGATCCTTTGCCCATTTTTTTACTTAGATTATTATTATTATTATTTGCTGTTGAGTTGAATTCCTTGTACATTTTGGATATTAAAACCTTACCAAATGAATAGCTTGCAAAGATTTTCTCCCATTCTACAGGTTTTCTGTTCATTCTGTTGATGGTTTTCTTGCTGTGCAGAAGCTTTTTAGTTTGATATAATCCAATTTGTCTATTTTTTCTTTTGTTGGCTGCGCTTTTGAGGTATTATCCATAAAATATTTGCCCAGAGTAAGTTGCTGAAACATTTTCCCTATGTTGTCTTCTAGTAGTTGCATAGTGTTGGGTATTACATTTAAGTCTTTAATCAATTTTGAGTTAATATTTGTATATGGTGAGAGATAGGGGCCTAGTTTTATTCTTCTGCATGTAGATATTCAGTTTTCACAGCACAATTTATTGAAGAGACTGACTTTCCCAGTGTATGTTCTTGGTGTTTTTGTTGAAAATCGGCTGGCTGTAAATACATGGGTTTATTTCTGGATTCTCTATTGTGTTCCATTGGTCTATCTGTCTGTTATTATACCTGTACCATGCTGTTTTGATTACTATAGTTGTGTAGTGTAGTTTGAAGTCACGTAGTGTGATACAGTGAGTTTTTTTCTTTTTGCTCAGGATTGGTTTGGCTATTTGGGGTGTTCCGTGGTTCCATATAAATTTCAGGATTTTTTTTTCTATTCCATGAAAGAATATCATTTCTATTTGACAGGAATTACATGGAATTGGTAGATTGCTTTGGGTAGTGTGGTCATTTTAACAATATTATTTCTTCCAATCCATGAACATGGAATGCTTTTCCGTTTTTTTTTTTTATCCTCTTCATTTTCTTTCGTATAATTTTCCTTATAGAGATTGGTTAGATTTTTTTCCTAGGTAGTGGGATTGCTTTCTTGATTTATTTTTAGCTACTTTGTTTTTGGTGTATAGGAATGCTACTGATTTTTGTATGTTGATTTTGTATTCTGCAACTTTACTGAATTTGCTTAATTTAATTTAAATCTAAGACATTTTGGTGGGATTCTTAGGCTTTTCTATAGATAGGACTATGTTATCTGCAAAGGACAATTTGACTTCCTTCTTTTTGGTTTAGATGCTATTTTTTCTCTTGTCTAACTGCTCTTGATAGGATTTCCAGTAGCATATTTAATAAGATTGGCAAGAGTACACATCCTTGTCTTATTCCAGTTCTTAGAGAAAAAGCTTTCAGCTTTTCTCCGTTCAACATGGTATTAGCTGTGGGTTTGCCATATTTGGTCTTTATTGTGTTTAGGTACATTTCTTCTATACCTAATTTATTGAGAATTTTTTTCATAAAATGATGTTGAATTTTATCAAATGCTTTTTCTGTGTCTATTGAGATGATCATATGGGTTTTGTCCTTCATTCTGTTAATGTGATGTATCTCATATGTTGATTTCCATATGTTGAGCCATCTTTGCATTCTTGAGATAAATCCACTTGAATCCACTTGAACATAGTGCATAATCTTTTCGATGTGCTGTTGGATTTTGTTTGCTAGTATTTTGTGAAGAATTTTTGCATCTATGTTCATCAGGGATATTGGCCTGTAGTTTTCTATTTTTCTTTTCTCATCTTGTTTTACTATCAGGGTAATGCTATCCTTATAGAATGTGTTTGGAAGAGTTTCCTCCTCTTCTGTTTTTTGAAACAGCTTGAAAAGAAATGGTATTAAGGTGTTTTTTTTTTCTCTAAAGTTTTGAACAATTCAGCAGTGAAACCATTTGATCCTGGACTTTTTTGTTGTTGTTGTTGTTGGCAGATGTTTACTTACAGATTCAATCTTATTACTCATTATTGGTCTGTTCAGGTTTGTTTTTTCTTCTTGGTTCAATCTTTATAGGCTGTTTGTCTTCAGGAATTCATCTGTTTCCTCTAGGTTTTCTAATTTGTTGGTGTATGGTTGTTCATAATATAATATTTTCTAATGATCCTTTGTATTTCTGTGGTATCAATTATAATGTCTCCTTTTTCATTTCTGACTTTATTTATTTGGGTTTTCTCTCTTCTTAATTAGTTTAGCTAATGGTTTGCCAATTTTGTTAAACTTTTCAGAAAAATCAACTTTTCATTTTATTAATATTTCACATTTTTAGTCTCAATTTTATTTCTTTCTGCTTTGATCTTTATTATTATTTCTTTCCTTCTACTACTTTCAGGTTTGATTTGTTCTCACTTTTCTAGTTCCTTGAGGTATATTGCTAGGTTGTTTATTGGAAATATTTCTTATGTAGGAGTTTGTTACCATATATTTCCCTCTTAATACTGCTTTTGCTGTATTCTATAGGTTTTGGAATGTTGTGTTTCTATTTTTATTTTATTTTAAGTTACAGGGCAAATGTGCAGGATGTACAGGTTTGTTACACAGGTAAATGTGTGCCATGGTGATTTGCTGCACCTATCAACCCATCACCTAGGTATTAAGCCCAGCAAGCATTAGCTATTTTTCCTAATGCTCTCCCTCCTACTGCCCCCCCACCCCAACAGGCCCCAGTATGTTGTATCCCTCTCTGTGTCTATGTGTTCACATTGTTCAGCTCTCACTTATAAGTGAGAACATATGGTGTTTTGTTTTCTATTCCTGCATTAGTTTGCTGAGGATAATGGCTTCCGGCCTCATCCATGTCCCTGCAAAGGACATGATCACCAGTGGCTCACGCCTGTAATTTCAGCTTTGGGAGGCCAAGGCGGGCAGATCACCTGAGGTCAGGAGTTTGAGACCAGCCTGGCCAACATGTTGAAACCCCATCTCTACAAAACTACAAAACTTAGCCAGGCATGATGGCGGGTGCCTGTAATCCCAACTACTATGGAGGCTGAGGCAGGAGAATAACTTGAACCCAGGAGGTGGAGGTTGCAGTGAGCTTAGATCGTACCATTGCACTCCAGCCTGGGTGACAGAGTGAGACACTGTCTCAAAAAAAAAAAAACATAAATTAAATAAAGATCTCATTCCTTTTTATGGCTGCATAGTATTCCATGGTGTATATGTACCATATTTTTTTTAATCCAGTGTATTATTGATGGGCTTTTGGGTTGATTTCATGTCTTTGCTATTGTGAATAGTGTTGCAGTGGACATATATGTGCATGTACCTTTATAACAGAATGATTTATATTATTTTGGGTATATACCCAGTAGTGAGATTACTGGGGCAAATGGTATTTCTGGTTCTAGGTCTTTGAGGAATTGCTACACTGTCTTCTACAATGATTGAACTAATTACATTCCCACCAACAGTGTAAAAGTGTTCCTATTTCTCTGCAGCTTCACCAGCATCATTGTTTCTTGACTTTTTAATAATCGCCATTGTGACTGGCATGAGATGGTATCATATTGTGGTTTTGATTTGCATTTCTCTAACGATCAGTGATGTTGAGTTTTTTTGTATGTTTGCTGACTGCATATATGGAGATTGAGGAGAATAACCCTGCACTGCCCAAGGCAACAGCAATGGCCTTCTCTGAGGCAGTGGCCATGCAATGTTTATTCTCCTCAGGACCCACCCCCAACACCCCTGTTTGCTTCTAGACCTATAACTAGACTAAAGTCCCAGCAGGCCCCTAGATGTGAGGTTCAGAGTGTGACCCATGAAGAAGTGTGCTACACTCCAAAAGAACTGCTTGAGTTTTCTAATTTAAATGAGCAGAAATCTAAAGAACAGGCATGGGAATGGATATTAAGGGTGTGGGATAATGGTGAAAGGAACATAAAGTTGTATCTGGCTGAATTTATTGCTTTGGGCCCACTAAGCAGGGATTCTGCATTTAATGTTGCTGCTTGGGGAGTTAAAAAAGATTCTACTAGCTTATTTGCTTGGTTAGCTGAAATATGGATTAAAAGATGGCCCACTGTGAGCGAGCTGGAAATGCCTGATCTTCTTTGGTTTAATGTAGAGGAAGGAATCCAAAGGCTTAGGGAGATAGGGATGCTGGAGTGGATTAGTCACTTTAGACCTACTCATCCCAGCTGGGAGGGCCCAGAAGATATACCCTTGATCAATACTTTGTGAAATAGATTTGTGAGGGCAGCACCTGCATCCTCGAAGAGCTCTATGATTGCTCCTCTCTGTATGTCAGATCTTACAGTGGGAACTGCAGTCACTCAACTATAAAATTTAAATGCAGTGGGAATAATTGGATCCCGAGGTGGCAGGGGCCAAGTGGCAGCACTCAACCATCAAAGACAAGGTGGCTGTAGCCACCATAATGAACAGCAGAGGCAAAACAGCAATCAGAATAGTCTGACTCGTGTAGAGCTCTGGCATTGGCTAATTAATCATGGTGTTCCTAGAAGTGAAATTGACAGGAAGCCTACTGCATTCTTACTTGATTTATATAAGCAAAAAACTTCCAGGTCCAGTGGACAAAATACTAATTTGATATATAAAAACAGAGAATCATGGCCCCTCAATCAGTTTCCAGACTTGAACCAGTTTACAGACCCAGAACCCTTTGAATGAAGGGGAGGTGGGGTCCCCTTGGGGAAGGACCTCACTACACTACTGACAATTCATGCTGTTAATCTTTCTCCCATTCTTCTCCAAGGAGACCTCTAGCCTTTTACCAGGGTAACTGTGCATTGGGGAAAGGGGAATAATCAGATCTTTCAGGGACTACTAGACACTGGTTCTGAGCTGACATTGATTCCAGGGGATCCAAAACGTCATTGTGGTCCTCCAGTTAAAGTAGGGGCTTATGGAGGTCAGGTAATTAATGGAGTTTTAGCTCAGGTCCAACTTACAGTGAGTCCCCGTACTCATCCTGTGGTCGTTTCCCCAGTGCCAGAATGCATAATTGGCATAGACATACGTAGCAGTGTCAGGACCCTCACATTGACTCCTTGACTGGTAGGGTGAGGGCTATTATGGTGGGAAAGGCCAAATGGAAGCCATTAGAGCTGCCTCTACCTAGAAAAATAGTAAATAGAAAACAATATCGCATCCCTGAAGGGATTGCAGAGATTAGTGCAACTATCAAGGATTTGAAGATACAGTGAGATACTCTCACTCTAGTCAGAATGGCTATCATTAAAAAGTCAAAAAATAACAGATGTTGGCGATGTTGTGGAGTAAAAGGAATGCTTATACACTGTTGATGGGAGCATAAATTAGTTCCACCATTGTGGAAGACAGTGTGCCAATTCCTTAAAGACCTAAAAACAGAAATATCACTCAACTCGGCAGTTCCATTACAGGGTATATACTCAATGTAATATAAATAGTTCTATCATAAAGACACATGCACGCTTATGTTCATTGCAACACTATTCACAAACGCAAAGACATGGTATCAGCCTAAATGCTCATCAATGGTAAAATGGATAAAGAAAATATGTTACATATACACCATGAAATACTATGCAGCCATAAAAAAGAATGAGATCATGTCCTTTGCAGGAACATGGATGGAGCTTGGAGGCCGTTATCCTTAGCAAACTAACTCGGAACAGAAAACCAAATACTGCATGTTCTCACTTATAAGTGGGAGCTAAATGATGAGAACACGTGGACACATAGAGGGGAACAACACACACTGGGGCCTATCAGAGAGTGAAGGTTGGGAGGAGGGGGAGGATCAGGAAAAATAACTAATGGGTACTAGGTTTAATATGTGAGTGGCAAAATAATCTGTACAACAAACTCTCATGACACAAGTTTACCTATATAACTTATATTACCTATATATACCTATATAGGTATATATAACCTATATTACCCATATATAACAAACCTGCACATGTACTCATGAACTTAAAAGTTAAAAAAAGCATGCCCTGTAAGGTAAAGGAAATACCAAATATTGAACATGTTGATTATCATTTGTTAATCAGCTCTGATCAGCAATTACTGAGATATTTGGTTGATACAAAGTTTTATCCCTCAATTTGTTGGTAAAATAGGGATGATAGCTCAAACAGTGACTTTAAGGATTAAATGAATTCTCTTATGTAATGTGGATAGAGCATTTACTAGCATCTAGTAAGTACTCAATACATGGCACCTACTTAAATAAATAAATAAAAGTAAAATTAACGAAAAAAAAATTAAAAATTCAAATTAAAATACTGCAATTTCTCAACCTTCAGGTTATAAAAATCGAGAAAAAAATTTTTTAATAACAACCATTGATGGGAGGGATGTGGGTAAACAAACACTACCACAACAGCAAATCCGTAAATTGGCCCAAAAGTTTTAGAAATTAAGATGTGTATGTGTTTGTGCATGTGTATCTTAAAATTTATATTTGTTATTTATATTTTATAATCTGATAAAGTTATTCCTATGAATTAATCCTGGGAAAATAATTACATAAATTTAGAAAAATGCCCCGTAAGGATATTCATCACAATATTATTTGTTATTGCAAAACAATTAGAAACAACCCAAGTTATATCAGTGGAGTTTTGATTAAATAAATTATAGTTTATATGTTTAATGATATACTGTGTCATCATTAAAAGAGATAAAGCAGAATTTTAGTCTTTATCATGTAAAAGATTATATTGTATAACATGTAGGGAGAATCATAAAGCAGATCACAGAACAGTATGTTTCTACAGATGTGAAGTAGGCATATCATATATATAGGAAATCTTTGGAGGATTAAACACCAAGTTCTTTTTTTTTTTTCTTTTTTTGAGATGGCATTTCGCTCTTGTTGCCCAGGCTGGAGTGTAGGCGGGAGTGCAGTGGCGCTATCTCAGCTCACTGCAACTTCTGCCTCCTGGGTTCAAGCAATTCTCCTGCCTCAGCCTCCCAACTAGCTGGGATTACAGGTGCCTGCCATCATGCCCGGCTAATTTTTGTATTTTTAGTAGAGATGGGGTTTCACCATGTTGGCCAGCATGGTCTCGAACTCCTGACCTCAGGTGATCTACCTGCCTTGGCCTCCCAAAGCGCTGGGATAACAGGTGTGAGCCACCATGCCTGGTCATCAAATTCTTAAGAGGAGTTAACTCTGATGAGGTTTTTGGCGAGGTGAAGGAATAATTGGATTTTTATTTCCCACTTGAAAGAATAATATTTTCTGAATGTTTCCACTATCAGGTATAATATTTCTGAAACATTTAAAGATAGGTATATTTATATTTGAGAGCACAAAGAGAGAAACTCCCAAGGAAATACATCTTTCTCACTTGTTCAGGAAACCCCTCGGTGTTGGAGGACAGGTGGAACACAGGAAAGGAGGTGGCAATGCCACACAGGAGGCAGTGCCAGGGCCTGGGATCTTTGGGGGTCATAGACAAGCGTTAGATGCTCACGGCGTAGATGGAGTGGTGGAAATGGTGGTGGTAATGCTCTCAAAATGTTTGTGATGTGTTCAGACCCAGGGAAAAGCTCATTCAGACTATTATGATCAGAGGTCATTAAATGTGAGGAACCGTGGATAGAAAATCTTGTCCCAGTCCCTTATGGTACAGGTGGACACAAGCCCAACCATGGTAAGGAACTTTCTAAGATCACAGAGCAGTGGATGAGTAGGAAAGATGTGATTACAACCCGTGTCCGTGATTTTCATTCACAAGAACTTTGCCCTTAAGGGAAGCTCAAGTTCTTTAACGTTAAAGTGTCTGGACACCCAAGAGCATCAGGTAAGAGACATACTTCTCTCTTCCCATTCTCTCATTGCATCATTTCCTTCATTACTTCCATCCTTCCTTCTCACCACTTTTGCTCATCACCCTGTCCCATCCCTCTCGATATGCTCATTTCATCTTCATTGCTCCGCTCCAATCCTTTCCTACCTCCCACTCTCACGTCTTGTCTTCACATCCTTATCTCAGCCCATCCTTCCAGTCAACCCCAAGAGGAAATCACAGAGAAGCCAAGGTTCAGGTGCACCCATGGACAGTTTTAGGGATGAACAGCAGAGGGACAGTAGTGTTGCTAGGACGCAGTAAACAGTCTTCCTAGAGGGGCTGGAGAGAATCAGGAATTAATGGGCTGAAACCTGGATAGACATCAAGATGAGGAAATGCTCTGGGTTGCAGCAGTATTGATGTATTAATAAAATAAAGTTAGAAGGAGGTGTCACTCCCAGGGACTGCATTTATGGATGTGTATTTTCAGGCTAGAAGGTTTGGGATAGAAAAGTAAGACTTTGGAGGAGAATGTTGTTTTGGGTATTCTACAATAAAATTCTGAGGACCTAGTTGGAACATAAACGCTTACTCTTTCAAAAAGTATCATATGTGTCAGGAAGATGATTTATCAAATAAGACAGAAAGATACCGCAGGGGATGGAGATAGAACATTCCCTTTTTGATCTTAAGGTATATCACGTACGTATTAACATGGTTTTTATTTAGTAGCTCTTTCCTTCTCTAGACCCCACCTGTTTCCTGATCATCCCATGGGATTCCCGTGTGGTATTAAAGCGAGGGAACTGATTTTATGGGAGGTGAAAGGTGAGCAGTAGCATGAAATGATTCCTGGCACTGGGCCCACGGTTCAAAATACCTTTCCACACTCTGATCTGGAGGGAGTCTCACATCCCTCTGGAAGGAAACTTTGCAGGGATATTCTTGGTTACCTAGGCTGGGATGAAGTGGCCCTTTCCTGTAGGACATTGCTGCTCAGGCATAAAGTGCTGCCAAGATTTCAGCTCTACCGAGAAAGCGGGCACAGCCCAAAGCAAGGTAGCAACTTGCCCAGGAGGCCTGGTTGGCAGAAGCTAACTTCACGTCTTCCTGTCTTACTAGCTTTTTTCTATAGAGTGTATCACCATGTGGTATACTATATATGATGCTTATTTATTTATTTAGCCTACCTTTATAGCATGTGATGTGCTTGAGTGCAGAGACTTTTGTCCGTTTTGCTCACCAATGCCCTAGAAGATTGTTTGGATCATAGAAGTAATTTAATAAATATTTGTCGAATGAATAAATGAATGAATTATATAGGGTTTCCTTGTAGGCCAAACACATAACACCACTCCTCAGGCATCAGGAGATAGAAATAATGGTTATAAACAAGGTTTGTTGGTTACTATCTTCTCGGGAAATTTTCCTTGGTCCAGAAAAGGCAGGAAAAGAGGTCATCTCTCAGGTCAGTGATTGCTTCCCCACAAGTAGCTGACACAGAGCGTCCTGAACATCAGTATTTCTGAGGCTGTAGATAAGTGGGTTCAGCATGGGGTTGATCACAGTCATGAAAACCCCAACCCCCTTATCCTTGTCTGAAGATTCCACTGAACCCAGCCTCATGTAGCTGAAGACACCTGTCCCATAGAAGATGCCCACCACAGTGAGGTGGGAGCCACATGTGGAGAAGGCCTTCTTTCTACCCTCAGCAGAGCGGATTTGCAGCACAGCAGCTACCACATGGGCATAGGACACGCTGATGAAGACCAAGGGCGCCACAGCCATGACGGCTGCTGCTACAAAGAGCAGCAGCTCATTGAGTTGGGTGCTGGAGCAGGAGAGCTGGAAGAGCTGTGGGAGGTCACAGTAGAAGTGATTGATCACACTGGGGCCACAGAAGTTGAGGGTAGTTAAGGCAATAGTGTGGGTCAGTGCATTGGTGAAAGCACAAATCCAGGACACAGCCACCAACATCCTCTGTACTCTCTGATTCATGCGGGTGCTGTAAGTGAGGGGCCGGCAGATGGCCAGGAATCGGTCATAGGCCATGGCGGTCAGCAGGAAGCAGTCCATCCCAGCCAGAAGGTGGAAGAAGAAGAGCTGGGAGAGGCAGGCGTCATAGGAAATTGTGGACTTGTGGGACAAGAGACAACCCAACATTGCAGGAACAGTGACAGTGACACATCCGACATCCAGCACTGATACGTTCCCCAGGAAGAAGTACATGGGGGTGTGGAGTTTGGGCTCCACCAAGATGGCTGCCAGGATGCTGAGGTTGCCCCCAGTTGTGACCAGATAGGCAAAGAGGAGGAGCACAAAGATCACAGACTGCATCTCTTCTGTTTGCACTAGGCCCAGTAGAATGAACTCAGCAACAGCTGTCCTGTTGGTCCCAGCTTCTGGCTCCATGAGTTTCTGTAAGGACATGTCCCAGCAGGGGAGGTATCAGTTCACTCAGTTCACATTAACATTTTAAACCATTTATGTTCAAAGCCCCGTGGCGAGTCCCCAGGCCGTCCCTCACTCCTCCAACACCTCAATGCCTTTACCTTGCTCTTGGTTGAGATGCCGAATGCCACCACCACCTTGTCCCTCTCATCCTCTGCTAGCTGAAAAGGTCAGAATACTTGGGAAAATAAGCTAAGATAAAAGATCTAATTTATAACATGAGGATTATAGTTAATAAAGTGTATTGTATTCAAGATTTTTGCTAAATGAGTAGATTACAGTTGCTCTTGCCGGAAGGGGGAAAATGGGTAACTGTGTGAGATGATGGATATGTTAATTTGTTTCACTATACTAATCATTTTACTGTCTACGTGTATCTCGTAACTTCATGTGGTGAACCTTAAATATACGCAATAAAATTTGTTAAAAAAAAGGCAAAAGACTTCCTTTTTGAATATAGTGAGATTAAGATAGAATTTTCCCCGGGCGCAGTGGCTCACGCCTGTAATCCCAGCACTTTGGGAGGCCAAGGCGGGCGGATCACGAGATCAGGAGATTGAGACCATCCTGGCTAACACAGCGAAACCCCATCTCTACTAAAAATACAAAAAAAATTAGCCGGGCTTGGTGGCAGGCGCCTGTAGTCCCAGCTACTCGGGAGGCTGAGGCGGGAGAATGGTGTGAACCCAGGAGGTGGAGCTTGCAGTGAGCCGAGAATTCGCCACTGCACTCCAGCCTGGGCGACAGAGTGAGACTCCGTCTCAAAAAAAAAAAAAAAAAAAAAAAGATAGAATTTTCCCATTTTTCTCTGAGGGATCAACCCAAACTAATAAGCAGATTACATTTTAATAATTTATTTATTTTTAATTGATGAATAATAATTGTGCATATTTATGGGGTACAGTGTGATATTGATTGGCATATGCTTTGTAAAATGATTAAATCAAGGTAATTAACATAGCCATCCCTTCACCAACTCATTTTTGTGGTGAGAATGTTAAAATATATCCTTTTATACAAACTGGATGACATTATGCTAAGTGAAATAAACTAGACACAGAAAGATAAATACTTGACAATTTCACTTACATGTGGAATCTAAAAAGTCAATGTCATAGAATCAGAGACCAATAAGCAGACTTCAAAATAGAAAAATTCATGAGAGTTTCAGAGAAACTAGAAAATATTGAAACTGTTGCCTAGGTTTCAAGGCTTCTGGAAATAGTGAAGATCAAGTGAAGGTATGCCAGGAATCAGAGAGAAGATACTCATGATTCTGAATGTCAGAAAGACCAGCCCAGCACATTTCTTCAATGAGAGGGACCACACTATGAAGTGTCAATTCAACACTCCTTGTTCAATGAATTGCTAGTGTTATTATTGTTACTTAAATCCTTACACTGGACTTTGACTAACAAGTTAATTTAAAATTATTTTTTCTGTGTACATTGTCAGCTACTCCCCTCTAAAACCAAAGTTGTAATCATGCCCTGTGGGTTGGTTGCTGCCAGGTGCAGTTAGGGTTCTACATTGCACAGACACTGGTCTTCTACTTGTCCTTCATTCAGGCATGGTAGATTGACTAATGACTCTAAGGCTATGTCTTCAAATGAAGAAGGCATGTACTTGGAAAGCCATACTGAATTATGTCAAACTCTGAATCAAAAAAATATCAATGTCTTTATTGACTAGAGACAAGTAGGGCTTGAGCTTCCTTAAGAGCAATGTCATACCCTTGTATCTGAAATCAGAAGACGGGAAGGGGTTGGAGTCTGATAACTCTAACAGAAAGGGAAGCATGATGATTGCCTGAACTGGGGCAGTGAAATTCAGGGCCAGGAGCGGTTAAGAAAATCATATCTCAGAAATCAGAGTGCTGTAGTAGTATGGTTGATGTGACTGCTTTGGGGGATGGTCACCAAAATATTCTTTAAAATCCCTTGTTTATAAAAGTGGAAATGGTTGGTGGCGTGGTCTTCTTTGGTCTCAGTTTGGATCTGAGAAGCAGAGGAGGCAGGACTGAATGAGAAGCCACCCAGGCAAGCTGATTGTGTAGTGTTTAGGTGAGACTGTAAAAGCAAGAAAACTGCCTTGTCACCAGTTCCTCAGCTGTGTGTCAGCATTGACATTAGAGAAATCAAGGCAAAAGGTACTCAAAAACAACCGTGAATCAAGACATGCACCTGTCTCCAGCAAAAACCTCTCATGAAAAACTGGCTCAGAAACGTTTCGATTCATTTAGACTTCAAAAGGGAACCAGCATAAGGTCTAGTTAAAGATACTCAAGAAAAAAATGGGGAGGGTAGAGGAGAGAAACTAGGACAAACAAATGCTAGACTACAAACACTCAGAAGAAAAATTGTGGCATAGAGCTACTGAATAACTGAAAAACAAAAAACAAGTGTGAACTTAAAACATGTAATAAACCATTCACCTCTATGTGACAAGAACACAAGACAGAGATACAAGACCTCAGGGAAGAGTTTCAAGATACCAGATGGAAGTGAAATGTGAGATAACAGAACTCAGGTAAAAAATGAGCATGGAGGAACAAACAATTAGACAAAATAAAACTTTCCAGAAATAACTGAAGACCGGCTTCTAGAGACTGAAAAGTCACAACATGTACCAGGAGACAGAAACAGGTCCCATTCTGAGACAGTCCTAGTAAGGTCATTGTAATTAAAAAATAATGAATCCTTTGGGTATATTGGCAGAAATCAAGTCACTTACAATGGAATGAGAAGACGCTTATCTTAAATTTCTCTACAGAAGTATTCAAGACTAGAAGAAAATAGAAAACTTCCTATAAAATCTTCATAGAAGGAAAATGTAACCAAAGAATTTTCTATTAAGACAAACTGTAACTCAAATATACAAGCAACAGCCTAAAGTTTTTGGACACTCAAAAACTCAAAAATAGTTGTTCTATGAGCCCCATAGAATAAACTTCTAGAGGATAAACTTCAGCCAACAAACAGAAGAGGAAGGAAAAAGAAAACAAAAGAACTGGTAATAAGCACTGAATATTTTTTTACTATAAGATGTATATGGGGATTGTGGTTTCAGATTGGGAGATGTACCTAATGCTAGATGACGAGTTAGTGGGTGCAGTGCACCAGCAATGCACATGTATACATATGTAACTAACCTGCACATTGTGCACATGTACCCTAAAACTTAAAGTATAATAATAATAAATAAATAAATTTTTTAAAAAGTATGAACAATGACACTGTAGAAATCTAATAAAGTTAAGAGAAGAAAGAACATGTACAGATGGTGTCTTACAACTGTAAGTCAAAAGATATATTCATGTTATTCAGCAAAAGTATTGAAATGAAAAGGCTTAACCCACTCATGAATTTAGAATAAGAAAACAAAAGAAATTTAAGAAACTCTAAAGGAATTCCATAGTAAAAAATTAGAAAATAGACAAACAAAAGAATGAATACAAATTGAGAACAGGTTGTTTGTGGTAAAATGAAATTGACAAACCTTAACTAAATGATCTAATCATGAGTAAAAGCAAAAAAGTATAAGCATGCAAAATAATAATTGACAGGGAGAAAATAAACATAGCCCAATAGAAAATTGAAAAATTCTAGTAGAGAATAGAATGGTGGTGATTGGAGGCTGGGAAGGGTGAGGGGAAGGAGTGATAAAGATAAATTGGTTAATGGGTACAAAAATACAGTTAAATAAAAGGAACAAGTTCTAGAATTTGATAGCAGAATATGGAGACTATAGTTAACAATAATTTATTGTATATTTCAAAATAGCCAGAAGAATTGGAATGTTCCCAACACACAGACAAATGTTTCAGGTGATGAATATCCAAATTACCCTGATTTGATCCTTACACATTGTTTTATATATATATATATATATATATATATATCACAGTGTACTCCCTAAATATATACAACTATTATATTTCAATAAAAATTGTAAAATTCTATTTTTCTGAACTCCAAGTTATAAAAGTTTTCTATGAAGTTATGATTTATTAAAATAATTCTAGAACAGTTAGAAAATCTAAACAGACTACTATAGAAAAAGTAGAGAAAGAGCTAGCTTCCAATTGCCACTAATGAAAAGCAACATCTCCGTAAAATGCCACAGGGAAGTTTGTAATGACGATCAAACTATTCAAGAATATAAAAGAAGAAAGCTTCCATTTTTTTTTTTTTTTGCGAAGTGTGCATAACTAGCTCAAAAGAAAAGAAAAAAATTTATGTTAAAGTAAAGAAAATATGAAATCATAAAAGATTAACATTTATTTCAGTAATTTTACCAAAATAATTAGCCATAAGTATTTGGGATTTGGTCAGGAATGCCAGGTTAGTTCAAAATGAGGAAATGTATTAATATGTTTTATGATATTAATAGATGTAAAGGGAGATTATGTGATCCTTTCCATAGATGCTAAAAAGGCATTTGATTATATTAAATATTCATTTTGATTTCTGAAATCTTATAATAAAATAGGGATAGTTAGCTATTTACCTAACATGTTAAAATAAAACTAAGTAGGCCAGGTGCAGTGGCTCACATCTGTAATCCCAGCACTTTGGGAGGCTGAGGCAGGTGGATCACTTGAGCTCAAGAGTTTGACAACAGCCTGGCCAGCATGGTGAAACCCCATCTCTATCAAAAATACAAAAATTAGCCAGGCGTGATGGTGCTCGCCTGTAATCCCAGCTACTTGGTATGCGGCTGAAACATGAGAATTGCTTGAACCTAGGAGGTGGAGGTTGTAGTGAGCCAAGATCGTGCCCCTCCACTCCAGCCTGGGTCTCAAATAATAATAATAATAATAATAATAATAATTTAAAAATAAGTAAATAAAAAATAAAATAAAACGAACTAAACTCCAAAGACAGCATCATGTTTAATAGAAAAACATTAAAAGCATTCTCAGTCAAGTCACTAATGAGACAAATAAATTCATTATCAATTATTATTTAACATTGTTCTGGAAGCTTTAGCCAATGCAAGAAATTAAAAGACCATATATTAGAAAGCAATAAAAAAGTTGTTGGTTTTTCTTTTCTTTTTTTTTTTTTTGAGTTGGAGTTTCGCTTTTGTCACCCAGGCTGGAGTGCAGTGGCACGATCTTGGCTCACTGCAACCTCCACCTCCCAGGTTCAAGCAATTCTCCTGCCTCATCCTCCCGAGTAGCTGGGACTACAGGCACCTGCCACCACGTCTGGCTAATTTTTGTATTTTTAGTAGAGATAGGGTTTCACCATGTTGACCAGGCTGGTCTCGAACTCCTGACCTCATGTGATCTGCCCGCCTCGGCCTCCCAAAGTGCTGGGATTACAGGTGTGAGCCACCGAGCCCAGCTGGAAAACTCTTAAAAATATGAAAGTATAGGAAAATTTCAAGATAAAAAGTAAATATAAAAATAATATACGATAATATGTTGTTTTCTTATATATACCATAATAAACTAGAAAAAATAATTTTAAAAAATTCACATTAACAGAAATGACTTTAAAATCAAGCAAATTCTTGTGGTAAGATATTCAATAAGTAAAAGGAAAGACAAAACTGTATACTTAAAATATGATCTCACTGTTACCACATACACATATAATAAACAGAAGGAAATTCTGAGCTACTGCAGTGGTTTTCAAAGAGTGGTAGTAATATAATGGGTTTTAGTGTTTTTCATTGGAGATTTTAAATGTTAACATATTACCTATATTATTTTTATAATGATTATTAATATACTTTTTATGAATGATCGAATTATTCCCACCCTCTCAGTGGTTACGACTTGTAAATTTCAAAGTCCCTTGCCTTGCACGCTGCGGTAGTTGCTATCCACAGAAGAGCCTTGGGTGGGTTCTGGGAGTAGACAGCAGCTCTCCCAGGCTATTTTACTTCCTGTCAACCAAATTCCATTTCTGGTGATGATCTATCTCCTGGCTTGCCAGTAAATGCCTTTTCTCTGACATCCTGAGGTGATTTGGGTCTTTTCTCCAGTTACCAAGAATGTGTCCAGTGGTCTCTGATCGCATTGCTGCCCCAATTGTCAAAGCACTATCAGATGGGTTTTGTGACTCTTAAAATCCTGAGGTCGTTTCAGAGAATTCACACTACCTTCCTGCATCGTATGTTTCTTTGTAAAGATGTTAGGAAATCCACCGGGCATTCATTCCTCTGTGATGCTCTATGAAAGTGTACTGCAGTGAGTCTCAACCTCAGCTGCACAGTAGAAATATGTGGAGCTTTAAAAAAATCCTGGCCGGGCACGGTGGCTCACGCCTGTCATCCCAGCACTTTGGGAGGCTGAGGCGGGCGGATCACGAGGTCAGGAGATCGAGACCATCCTGGCTAACATGGTGAAACCCCGTCTCTACTAAAAATACAAAAAATTAGCCGGGTGTGGTGGTGGGCGCCTGTAGTCCCCGCTACTCGTGTGGCTGAGGCAGGAGAATCGCTTGAACCCGGGAGGTGGAGGTTGCAGTGAGCTGAGATCGCGCTACTGCACTCCGGCCTGGGCGACTCCGTCTGAGACTCTGTCTCAAAAAACAGAGTCAAGATAGTCTGTAAAGACTGACCCGCAGTTTCGTGTGGATAACGTGCATCTCACTGGAGTCTCTACAGCAAGGGGATGTCTCCAATGTGAGGCTGTCTCGATGACCAACCTTCCAAATGAGGTCTCCACTGTGTGTGCTCAGGCCACGGGGAAGCTGCAGAGGGGATGCCACATGGATGAGAATGTGGATGCGGTAATCTCTAAGAGGTCCTTAAAGTTTTTTTTTTTGTTTTTTGTTTTTTTGGTTTTTTTTTTGAGATGGAGTCTTGCTCTATCACCAGGCTGGAGTGCAGTGGCATGATTTTGATGATCTTGGCTCACTGCAACCTCCACCTCCCAGGTTCAAGTGATTCTCCTGCCTCAGCCTCCCGAGTAGCTGGGACTACAGGTGCCTGACACCACGCCTGGCTAATTTTTGTATTTTTAGTAGAGACAGGGTTTCACCATGTTGACCAGGTTGGTCTCGAACTCCTGACCTCATGATCCGCCCACCTCGGCCTCCCAAAGTGCTGGGATTACAGGCGTGAGCCGCCGCATCCAGCCAGGTCCTTAGAATTCTAAGATCAGATGACTTGGGAGTGGGAAGAAATCATCTTCTGGTAGGATTATCTTGATGAAATTGGTAATTGTAAATGCTTTGCAAATTGGCAAATCAGTGGGTAGGTGACAGCTCTGCACATATGTTCTTTTGAGGAAGATATTTTTGCGATAGTTTTCCTCCAAGTCCACTTCCCAAATATTTCAAGACTTGATGCCAGTTGCTGGCTGCTGAACTCATCTTTCTGTGAAACTTTCCCATCTCAAAAGGATCACTCTCTCTCTCACTCCTGCCTGTCTGTTTCTCTCTTTCCCTGTCTTTGCCTCCCTCCTGCTGCTTCTCTCCTAAACTCCCACACATATTATTTCATGCAACTTACTATGCTTTACCTTCCAGTTCAGTCATTGCTCTATAGAACATATCTTTCTTACATCTCTATAAGTAATTCGAGGACAAAACATGTTTGATTCAGTCTTTTCAACAGCAATAACCATCATAATACTTCAATATTTGTGAAATGAATTATCAATTGTTCTAATGTTCGTACAATTTCAGAGAAAGAGAGCATCAGTATAAGCTAGAGTTGTCATGGAAGACTTTCCGGACACATTAATATTTGGGCTAGACTTTCCTGGCTTAGTGTGCTTTAGGGGAGGTACAGGTTAAGTGCAGGGTGCAAGGCTGTGGCAGGGACTCCTCTGTGTAAACAGGACAAGCGGGTCATGGACCAATCCACATCTTCTTTTTACTTAAACCTCCCAAAACAATATGGCCCTTAGGAGGGGCCACACCTTACAGACAAGTGAGTCATGGTCAGGGGTAGAAGAACCACTAAACAGCTGTTGCCAACCCTCAGACAGCTAGAGATACAATTGCTTAAAACCAGGAGGATTCTGGGATGACCTCAGGTCACCCTGAGACACCCAGAGGGTCTGACAGGGTCCCCACGAGGCCCACTGGGGAGCCCTCCTGCACGACCACTCTCGAGGCTCCCCTTACGAGCTGTGACAGCTCCCTGCTCTGGAACTCCAGCCCATCCCTCACGCACCCAACATCACGAGGCTCAAGGACTTCGCTGGAGTGAGGGTTCCCCGCTGCCTGATGCAGTGGGTGCAAGCAGTGAACTGGTCTGAGCAAGTCTCCTCACACTCACGCTAACAGGCAGCAGGCTTCATCTGAGAGAGGAGAGCACGGGAAAAAAACCACAAAAGAACCCAGGACCTCCGGGCTGTAGTCCCAGGTCTTCCCCTAAATGGCTTTCCCTGTCAGGGGCATCCATCGCACCAGGCTTACTAAGCTGATGGTAACAGAAGCCCCTTCTCTATTCTGTAGGAGCAGAGGAAGGACTCAGGAGAACACTCACCCTGGCAAGGGCACGGAAGCCACTGAGGTTTCTTCAGGAAAGAAGGGGAGGAGCTGCGCACACCCCGTTATCCTCCCGGAGAGCGAGTGAGGGGCTAATGTCTGAGAAATGAAAGGAATCGAGCTGCTGTCTTCTCTGTACAGGGCTGTGTTCACTACAGCATTCTCCTCTGGGGCACTCAGAAACTGGCCCTCCTAGGAGAGAGAAGGATGGTGGGAGAGACACGGAAAAGGAGACACCTCAGGCCCTTCATACTCATGGCAACGATGCCTCACCCCTTCTGGTATTTAGACTTTCTCACAAGGAAGGCTTTGCCTCTAGCCCTGGCTTTGTGGGCAGGTTGTTACGGCAGATGATGTCCGCTCTGCTTAATGTGGGTCACTGAGGCCTACAGGACTTGCCCATGTCCTCAAAGTCCCCCAGGAAGGGAGAGGTGCAGCTGGAGACTCTATATGGGCTTTCTAAGGAGACATTTTCTTTTCTTTTCTTTTTTCTTTGAGACGGAGTCTCGCTCTGTCGCCCAGGCTGGAGTGCAAGGTTCACGCCATTCTCCTGCCTCAGCCTCCCAAGTAGCTGGGACTACAGGCACCCGCCTCCACACCCAGCTAATTTTTTGTGTTTTTTTAGTAGAGACGGGGTTTTACCATGTTAGCCAGGATGGTCTCGATCTCCTGACCTCGTGATCCGCCTGCCTCTTCTTTCTCAGATATCAACCAGGGCATTTGAGCAGAGACAAGCCAATTCCTGAACTTGTCTTGGACCTGGGGAGGTAGGAGGAGGCCCCAGAAGGGAGATAAGAGGGAAAAGCTTTCTTCAAAGCCAGTTTCCTGTTGAGCCCTCAGTAGTGAGGCGCTTTCTCTCCTGGGGCCTTGTTAGTGGGGGCCACTGGGACTGTGTCTTGGGGATCCTATAATGATTCTGGAGGTGCTGGGAGATGAGCCCTGTGATGCTAGCAGGACTACTGGGAAGGTGCCTATCAACATGATTTTCCAAGCCAGGCCCTTAGGAACTGAGAGGCCTGGTGAAGGTCATAGATCAATGAACAGAAGCTGTGGGAAGGTGTAGAAGTGTGTTCCTCTGACTCCTCTTCCCACTAACATTCCCTCGCCTAAGAGAGAGGGCTCCTTCTTCTCCCACCAGGGAGTTCTGGTGCAGTAGAAAAAGCAGAATAGACAAACCTGTTCTTCTGATTATTAGTGGTTTGACTCTGCGCAAGCTGCAAAGTCAGTTTTTGAGCCTCAGTTTCCTCATCTGGAAAAAGAGCATATTCTCCCCTACAGAGCACTGCTGTCTGAACATTAAACGAAGTAGGATTCATTAAGCTGCTAACAGAAGTTCAACAATTCAACTACATACAAACTGAGAACATTTGTGAGTGTTTGTTATTTACATGGTAATTTGCTAAGAACCGTACAAGCCTGGAGGGTCTATCAGTCTTCCTAACACTTCTACAAAGTAGATTTTAGCAGACAGATCAGATGTTCTGCTTCACATCTGGAGAACAAAGGAGACAAGATGCTTGTCTTCTGATTTCAGCCATGGTTGCAGGGGATAGTTCCTTGCAGGCTTCCATTGCAAGCTGACAGTGTAGCCTCTTCCCTGGGATCCTCTGATGCCACAAACAGTGGGGGAGCTTACTCTGTCTCAGCACATGTGGAGCTCAGAAGTGCAGAGGGCAATTTCACAATGGGGAATGGAGCCAGGGGATAAATATCCCAGGAGCCGGGCGCAGTGGCTCACGCCTGTGATCCCAGCACTTTGGGAGGCCAGTGCGGGCAGATCACCCGAGGTTGGGAGTTCGAGACCAGCCTGACCAACTTGGAGAAACCCACTCTTTACTAAAAATACGAAATTAGCCAGGCGTGGTGGCGCATGGCTGTAATCCCAGCTACTTGGGAGGCTGAGGCAGGAGAATCGCTTGAACCCAGGAGGCGGAGGTTGCAGTGAGCCAAGATCACACCACTGCACTCCAGCCTGGGGAACAAGAGTGAAATTCCGTCTCAAAAAAAAAGTCCCCTCAGCCCCCATCTTTACACAATTCTGGGAGACATTGTGTATGCTCTGGTTCAATCCAATCTCTAGTGCTCATAGTGGGGACTTGCGTAATATGTTGTTAGTAAGGGACAATTTTTCTTTCTCTGCCTCACCCTCTTCATAAATCAGTCTTGCTCTTGGGGACTAGCTTCCAAATAAATAACTTCACTCTTGCTCCCTGAGATGACTTCCTGCTTAAACCACACACACACGCGTACACATAAACACACACATCTTCTCTCAGGCTCTTCTTTGGTGGGAACCAAACTAAGACAATTGGTTTTGGGAGGGATTCTGGAACTGGAGCATTCACCACTGTTGGAGTAAGTGGGGTTTGTGATAAGCCCTAGCATGTGATAGCATCACAATTACCAAGACTCACTTGTGGTAGTTTGGGATGAGGTACAGGTAGACGGAGAAACACTGTGTCATGTGTTAGCTCCAGCAAGTTAATGTTATAAGAACCATGGTAGTTATTAGAATTAGGATTTTTTTTGAAACAGAGTCTCACTCTATTATCCAGGCTGGAGAGCAGTGGTGCAATCATAGCTCACTTGCAGGCTCAAGCGCTCCTCCTACCTAAGCCTCCTGAAGAGCTGGTGCATGTCACCACACCTGGTTAAAAAAAATTTTAAAAAAATCTATTACAAACCCATACCCACCATCATACTGAATGAGCAAAAGCTGGAAGCTTTTTTTAAATTTTTATTTTTTGTAGAGATGGGATTTTGCTATGTTGCTCAGACTAGTCTTGAACTCCTGGGCTCAAGCAATCCTCCAGCCTCAGCCTCCCAAAATGCTGAGATTGCAGGCATGAGCCACTGTGCCTGGCCTGGAGTTTTAAGAATAGGGATAGCTTTTGTTAACTTCCTTGGAAGCCTGGAAGAAATAGAATGATAGGTCCAGGTTAGTCAACTATCAACTTAGGGTTTATTTTGTAAAAGCCAGAAAATTTCCATGGCAACATTTAATGAAACGTTAATCTTCTACAACCGTAGACACACGGTGTTGAAAATCAGGCCTGGGACTTAATTCTAAGGGTGCAAGAGCTACTAAGGGGGCAGCACATGTAGCTTAGGTAGGTGTCCTATGCTAAATTACAGACCCTGGGAGGGAAAGAGTGAGACCTTGAGTCTTGTTTGAGTGGATGAACATGAGAATTTTGAATCCTCAGACTCCCCGGAATTCACTTGCTGGGGCAGAAGTATCCCTTCCCCTTGCTAGAAATGAGCAACCTCCTTTTGCCTGAAGACCATACAAACACCCTATATGAGGAAGAAGTCTCACAAGATGATTTTTGTTGTCCTCCAGAACTACTTCCATGTCTCCCAGTGCCTCCAAAATAGTTAGGATCAGACAATCACTCAAAACCATGTAACTCCATGGAAATTAAACAACATGATTCTGAACAACTGTTGAATAAATAATGAAATCAAGGCAGAAATCAAGAAGTTGTTTGAAACTAATGAGAACAAAGATACAACACGCCGAGTGCGGTGGCTCACGCCTAAAATCCCAGCACTTTGGTAGGCCGAGGTGGGAGGATCACTAGAGGTCAGGAGTTCGAGACCAGCTTGGCCAACATGAAACCCCATCTCTACTAAAAATACAAAAAAGTAGCCAGGCATGGTGGTGGGCACCTGTAATCCCAGCTACTCAGGAGGCTGAGGCAGGAGAATCACTTGAACCCGGGAGGCAGAGATTGCAGTGAGCTGAGATCGTGCCACTGCACTCTAGGCTGGGCAATAGAGTGAGACTCAGTCTCAAAAAGAAGATATAACATACCAGAATCTCTGGGCCACAGCTAAGGCAGTATTAAGAGGAAAATTCATAGCACTACATGCCGACATCTGAAAGTTAGAAAGATCTCAAATTAACAACCTACCATCACAAATGAAAGAATTAGAGAAGCAAGAAAGAATCAACACCAAAACTGGGAGAAGACAAGAAATTACCAAAATCGGAGTTGAACTGAAGGAAATTGAGACACGAAAAACCATTCAAAAGATCAACAAATACAGGAGTTGATTTTAAAAAAAATGAATAAGATAGGCCACCTGCTAGCCTAATAAAGAAGAAAAGAGAGAAGATCCAAATAAACACAATTAAAAATGATGAAGGGAATATTACCACTGACCCCACAGAAATAAAAATAACCATCAGAAATTTCTTCAAATACCTCTGTACAAACAAACTAGAAAACGTAGAAGAGATTGATAGATTCCTGGACATGTACACTGTCCTGAGACAAACAAGACGAAATTGATGCCCTGAATAGACCAACAATGAGCTCTGAAATTGAGTCAGTAATAAATAGCCTACCAGCCAAAAAAAGCCTTGGACCCGATGGATTCATAGCTGAATTCAACCAGAAGTACAAAGAAGAGCTGGTACTGGTACCATTCCTACTGAAACTATTCCAAAAAATTGAAGATGAGGGACTCCTTCCTAACTTGTTCTATGAGGCTAACATCATCCTGATAACAAAACTTGGCAGAGATACAACAGAAAAAGAAAATTTCAGGCCAATATCCTTGATGAACATTGATGCAAAAATCCTCAACAAAATTCTGGCAAACTGAGTCCGGCAGCACATCAAAAAGCTTATCCACCATGATCAAGTATGCTTCATCCCCGGGATGCAAGTTTGGCTAACCATACATAAATCAGTAAATGTAATTAATCACATAAACAGAACTAAAGACAAAAACTACATGATTATCTCAATAGATGCAGAAAAGGCTTTCAAAAAAATTTAACATCCCTTCATGTTAAAAACTCTCAATAAACTAGGTATTGAAGGAACATACCTAAAAATAATAAGAGCCATCTATTAAAAACCCATAGCCACCATCATACTGAATAGACAAAAGCGGGAAGCATTCCCTTTGAAAAGTGGCAGAAGACAAGGATGCCGTCTCTCACCACTCCTATTCAACATAGTATTGGAAGTTCTGGCCAGGGCAATTAGGCAAGAGAAAGAAGCAAAGGGCATTCAAATAAGAATAGAATAAGTTAAATCATTCCTGTTTTCAGATTACATAATCCTATATCTAGAAAACTCCATAGTCTTGGCCCAAAAGCATCTTAATCTGAAAGATAACTTCAGTAAAGTCTCAGGATACAAAATTAATGTGCAAAAATCATTAGCATTCCTATACACCAACAACAGTCAAGCTGAGAGCCAAATCACGAATGCACGCCCATTCACAATTGCCACAAAAAGAACAATATACCTAGGAATACAGCTAACTAGGGAGGTGAAAGATCTCTACAAGGATAACTACAATACACTCCTCAAAGAAATCAGAGACAACACAAATGGGAAAACATTCCATGCTCATGGATAGGAAGAATCAATATCATTAAAATGCCCATACTGCCTAAAGCAATTTATAGATTCAGTGTTATTCCTATTAAACTACCATCGACATTCTTCATAGCATTAGAGAAAACTGCTTTAAAATTCATACAGAGCCAGAAAAACAGCCTGAATAGCCAAGGCAATCGTAAGCAAAAAGAACAAAGCTGAAGACATCACGCTACCCGACTTCAAACTATATTCAAACTATACTACAGGGCTACAGTAACCAAAACAGCATGGCACTGGTACAAAAACAGACACATGGGCACCAATGGAACAGAATAAAGAACCCAGAAATAAGACCACACACCAAGAACTATCTGATCTTTGACAGATAGAAACCTGACAAAAACAAGCAATGGGGAAAGGATTCCCTATTCAATAAATTGTGCTGGGATAACTGGAGAGCCATATGCAGGAGATTGAAACTGGACCCCTTCCTTATACCATATACAAAAATGAACTCACTGCTCTTTTTAAACATTGTGCTAGGCAGTGAGAAAGGGCAATAAAAAGAACTAAAATGTATACATATTGGAAAGTAAGAAATTAAGCCATTTCTATTCATGTTTATACAGAATCCACAAAATTATCTAAAAAAGGGTTCTAGAACCAGTAATCAAGTTTAGTAAACCCACAGGGTATAAGGTCAACATATTAAAAAGTTTTATTTGTGTATACAAATATATATATAATATTAATATATTAAAATTATATCAAATAGCAATGAACATGTGGAAGTTGAAAAAAATTACATAGCACCGTATTATTAAATATTTAAGTATAAGTCTTACAAAAATGTGTAAGATCTATGACATGAAACCTGCAACACTGGTTATGGAAATCAAAGACTTAAGAAATGGGTAGATACCCAACTTCAAACTATACTACAAGCCTGCAGCAACCAAAACAGCATGGTACTGGTACAAAAACAGACACACAGACCGATAGAACAGAATAGAGAACTCCGAAATAAGACTGCACACCTACAACCACCTGATTTTCAAAAAACTTGGCAAAAACAAGCAATGGGGAAAGGATTCCTTATTTAATAAATGGTGTTGGGAGAACTGGCTAGCCATATTTGGAAAATTGAAACTGGATCCCTTCCTTACACCTTATACAAAAACTAACTCAAGGTGGCTTAAACCCAAAACTATAAAAACCCTAGAAGAAAATCTAGGACATAGGCACAGGCAAAGATTTCATGATGAAAACATCAAAAGCAATGGCAACAAAAGCAAAAAATGACAAATGGGATCTAATTAAACTAAAAAGCTTTTGCACAGCAAAAGAAACTATCATCAGAGCAAACAGACAACCTATAGAATGGGAGAAAACTTTTGCAATCTCTCCTTCTGACAAAAGTCTAATATCTAGCATCTACAGGGAACTTAAACAAATTTACAAGAAAAAAAACCCATTAAAAAGTGGGCAAAGGACATGAACAGACACTTTTTGAAAGAAGACATACATGTGGTAAACAAACGTGAAAAAAGGCTCAACATCGCTGATCATTAGAGAAAGCAAATTAAAACCACATTGAGATACCATCTCATGCCAGTCAGAATGGCAATTATTAAAAAGTCATGAAACAACAGATACTGGCGAGGCTGTGGAGTGAAAGGAATGCTTTTACACTGTTGGTGGGAATGAAATTAGTTCAACCATTGTGGAAGATAGTGTGGCAATTCCTCAAAGACCTAAAAACAGAAATACCATTTAACCCAGCAATCTCATTACTGAGTATATACCCAAGGAATATAAATCATTCTATTATAAAGATACATGAATGCGTATATGTTCACTGCATCACTATTCACAATAGCAAAGACATGGAATCAACCCAAATGCTCATCCATGATAGACTGGATAAAGAAATGTGGTACATATACACCATGGAATATGATGGAATACTATGCAGCCATAAAAAGAAATGAGATCACGTCATTTGCAGGGACATGGATGGAGCTGGAAGCCATTATCCTTAGCAAACTAACGCAGGAACAGAAAACCAAACACCACATGTTCTCACTCATAAGTGGTAGCTGAACAATGAAAACACATGGACACAGGGAGGGGAACAACACACATCGGGGGCTTATTGGGGGTGGGATCAGGGGAGGGAGAGCATCAGGAAAAATAGCTAATGCATGCTGGGCTTAATAACTGGGAGATGGGTTGATATGTGCAGCAAACCACCATGGCACACATTTACCTATGTAACAAACCTGAGCTTCCTGTACACGTACCCCAGAACTTAAAATCAAATAAAAAGAAATGGGTAGATACAACATTTTTACAGACTGGAAAACTCAACACTCTTAAGATGTTGACTCTTCGGCAACTGATCTGGAGAGTTAACAAAATTCTAATAAAAATTCTGACAAATTTTTGTGCATAATTTGACAATCTGATTATAAAATTTATGTGTAAAGACAAATACACCCAAAATCAATTTTGAAAGAGGAGAACAATGTAGAAGGACTAACATTGTCTTGTTTCCAAATTAACTATTAAGTTACAATAATGAGGAAAGTGTAGTATTAGACAAAGGATAGAAATATAGATGAGTATTGAGGGTATATAATACCATAAAGAGTCCAGAAATAGATCTACTCATGTATCATTCACTGATTTTTGACAAAGGTACAGAAGCAATTCAGTGAAGACTAGTCTTCAACAAATGGCGCTGGAAAAATTGGGTTTCCATATGCAGAAGAAATAAAATGGAACCTCAATTTACATTTAACACTCTACAACAAGTTCAAAGTGGATCACAGGCCTTAATATGAGTGTGAGTGCTAAAGATTCACCATGACATCTGTGGGGTCGTGCAAGTCCCAGAGAAGGAGGCAAGGAAGATATGTAGCAGCAAGGAGGTGAGGTGCTTTCAGTTGCACCCACTAAAGCTAGCTGAAGCCATCGCAGAACTGGTTCCTTCAGCTGTGGCTGAAATACCAGATGAGGCTGAGAGAACCTAAAATAATGTGTCATAAGTGTCTCCTATAGATCTCAAGGAATGTGTTCTTCTACCAGGTGATGTAACAATGGCTTCACTGAATTGGAGGTTAAGCCTACCACCCAGTCATTTTTTGGTACTCATGTAAGCCAATATACAAAGAATAGGGTTGTCATTCTGCCTAGTGTGATTGATATTGATTACCAGGGGAAAATTTGGTTGTTCTACACAACTGGAAAAGAGAGGGCCATGTCTAAAATCCTGGAGAATTATTTGGTTGCCACTTAGTATTTCCATGTGCATCAATAAAGGTTAAGAAAAAATATAACAACTTGAGAAAGCAAGGCTTATGGGATGCAGATTTCCTAGGGATGGAAGTTTGCACTGTTACCACTGTGTAGAGAATGTCACCCAGCTGATAATGGCCAAAAGAAAGGGGAACGTAGAACAGGTAGTGGAAGAAAAAAATATAAATGTCCACTGTGGCCTTATGAGCAATTGTAGGGACAGGAAGAACATGGCGTTAGGAGGTAATCTGACATAGATGGAGAGCGGTTGGCACAATGGTGGTGATGGGTGCTATCAAGTTTTCCTAGAGAGATAAGGAGATAAAAGTAACTAAGCGGGTGGGAATTTGGGTTCTTTTTCTGTTTTGGCCTGAGGAAGAATTGAGCATGACCTGAGAGAGCTCATTTTTTCTTCTTTTCATGTCTTTTCTATATATCTGCTTATGATTGAGTCACAGATGTCTGATCCTGGGGTATTTTTATGGAAAGCTGAGTTTCAGTGAGAGACTACCACCTGGATATCTTTACAAAGCATGTATCTTTCATAATGGTTACTCTGCTTAAAGACCATTGCCTTTTTGTGTCAATTTATTGTGTAAATGTTATACGTCTAAGATATTTGAGGCCATTCACAGTCTTTTATGGCCATTCTTTTTCAAGTCCCAAAATGTAGGCTGCAGCCACACAGGGCTACTCTCCATTTCCTAAGCAGGCAGTGATTAAGCATCCATCCATGAGCTCTGTCCTCATGATAGCCCTAAA
Organism: Pan paniscus; assembly: GCF_029289425.2. NCBI lineage: Eukaryota > Metazoa > Chordata > Mammalia > Primates > Hominidae > Pan > Pan paniscus. Next base: position 11,013,632 of record NC_073268.2, on the reverse strand, counting down.
TACAGTCAGGTGCGATCAGTGACTGATTACAGTGACAGATGACATGTACGGTAATTAGTTGCTGCTGCAGGAGTCTGAGCAAATTTATTCTAGAGAGGTCCAGGGTAATTACTGTGTCTTTAATGAGTTACTCTGGAATCTGGATTCCTCTGGGATGCAGGGTCCCTGAGGCTCAGGGATGGGTAGAAGGGGAGATGTGAGAAGGAGTTGTCCAGACACAGGGGACAACTACAGAGACTGTTACTTTACATGTTGTAATGGATAAAAGGGAGCAGAATGTCAGGTCAGGACTGTGGAGTTACCTTCAGATGCTGGGTGAGTTGGGCAGAAGGGTGAATGAGCTGATTCTTGGTGTCCTTCCAGCCTGAGGGTCTTGATTTCCCAGGTGTAGGATGTTCTGCAGGATATTTTTTCAGTCATAATAACTTTCCTCTTTTCTATATCTTTGCCTCCCACGACTTTCCAACATTCCAGAAGTATTTTAACTAATGTTTTCCAGTTACAGTCATTGGTAATGATAGCACTTAGAAATATTTCTTATTGTGCAATATATCCTCACAAGATCCTATCATTTTGGTATAATGACAGCTCTGTGAGGTATGCTTTAATGCAGTCATTCTCAAGCCTTGTTTTGTTTTAGAATTATCTGTGAAGCTTTACAGACAATTTTATGGTTCTCCAGAAGTCAGAACCATAAGCATAGTCTGTCTGTCTATCTATTATCTAAATATCTATCATCTCTAATCTATCTCTCTACCTCTAGCTATCTATCATCTATTGTCGATCATCTATCTGTCATCTATCATCATCTATCTATATCTATCTATCTATCTCTAATCTATCTCTCTACCTGTATCTATTATCTATCTATCATCTATCTATCTATCTATCATCTGTCACCTATCATCATCCACCTATCTCTATCATCTATCATTATCTGTCTATCTATCTATCTATCTATCTATCTATCTATCTATCTATCTATCTGTCTATCTACCTATCTATATCTATCAAGGCAGAGAGATAGAGATAGAGAGAGAGATTCTTTTAAGAAATTGGCTCACAAGATTGTTAGCATGGGTAAGTCTGAAATCCACAGGGTAGGTAAGCAGTCTGGAGACCCAGGGAAGAGTTGATGTTACAGTCTTGAGTCTGAGCAGTCTGAAGGCATCATTCTTTCTTCTTCAGGAGACTGTGGTCTTTTCTCTTAAGGCCTTCAACTAATTCTATGAGGCTTATCACATAATAGGGGGTGTCTGCTTTACTCAAAGTCTACTGATTTAAGCATAAATCATATTACAAAATACCTTTACCACAACATCTAGAACTGGCGTTTGACCAAAACTTGGTACCAGGGCCTAGCCAAGTGATAGACTGGATAAAGAAAATGTGGCACATATACACCATGGAATACTATGCAGCCATAAAAAAGAATGAGTTCATGTCCTTTGCAGGGACGTGGATGAAGCTGGAAATCATTCTTAGCAAACTAACACAGGAACAGAAAACCAAACACCTCATGTTCTCACTCATAAGTGGGAGTTGAACAATGAGAACACATGGACACAGGGAGGGGAACAACACACACCAGGGCCTATTGGAGGGTTGGGGGCAAAGGGAGGGAGACCATTAGGACAAATACCTAATCCGTGTGGGGCTTAAAACCTAGATGTCGGGTTGATGGGTGCAGCAAACCACCATGGCACATGTATACCTATGTAACAAATCTGCACATTCTGCTCATGTATCCCAGAACTTAAAAATAAAAAAAATAAAAATTAACCATCACATGGGATATGAATATCTGAGGACGAACTCAAATGAGGGCTTGAGGTTAGAAATTATCCTTCTTTTTTCTGTTTGTCCCAACATTTATAAAATTATTATCATATTTGTTTTTCTCACACCAATTTCAATGACATGATGTAGATTTGAGCATAAGAATGTTTGGTTTGGGTCATTTGTATTTGTGAAAAGAGTAGTATATCTGAGATACCCTAATATTTTCCACGGGCACAAAATTACATTGGTGAAATCAGCAACAGAGTGTCAAAATGTAGTGTTAAATTGCTAAAGGTAATGAGTTCTTACTCCAGGAGGATTTAGTAGAAGTAGTTATTCTAACTTACTGGCCATTTGCTACCTTTTAAGTTGGAGGAATGCACGTTCCAGCCTGAGAGACAGCCAACAACTATTTAGAAAACATCAGCAATATCTGGGCACCACGCCAATTGCTGCGACTGTCTTCCTGCAGTTATGAAGGCAGACATGGCCTTTCATGCATAGAGTTTACAGTCTGGTAAGGAAGTCAGCTGTCAACAGGTAGTCAAAGGCATGGAGTGCTATTGGATGAGTATGAGATGCTGCGGAAACATAGAAGCAGGTCTCACTTGGTTTACAGAGACACAGGGAAGGTTTAGCTGAGCAAGTTACATGTAATAGACCTGAAGGATAAGTGATAATGAGCCGGATGAAGACGGGGCATGGGGGGATAGGTGCTAGGTAGGAGGAACAGCAAGTATGAAAGGCTGGAGGCAAGAAATTATGACGTATAAGTCCAGCATTGCTGAAAAGAGGATGCAAGAGTCATTTTGGGGCCAGAGGAGGCTGTGGAGGCAGGTGTTGGTCAGGTAATGAAACATCCTTTGTGCTCTTGAAAGGAATTTTGCCTTTATCTTAAGAACAATGATAATCCATGAAATATTTAATCACGAGAGAGGGATGATCAGATTTTCATCTCAGAATGCCACAGTGTAACTGAAGATTGTTGGAAGAGAAGGTTGTTGAAGCACAGGGGCAGGAAGATGAATTGAGAAGCAGTTTCAATAGTCCAGGTAATACAAGAATTCCACCTGGTCTAGAGTTGTGGTAGTTGGGATAAGGAGTGGATGAATTAGAAAGAGAATGAAGTGCAGAATCTGTAGGACTTGCTAGATTGGATATTGACTGTGAGAGAAATGAATTAATGAAATCAAACCTTAGGTTTCTGACTTAAGCCTGGATTCCATTCACCAAACATGAGAGAGCGGAGGAGGATGGAGTTAGAAGAGGAGCAGGGTGAGATCAGAATGTCATTTAGGATCTGTCAAGCCAAAGATGCCTGTGATCCATCCAAGAGATGTTAATCATTGAGACTCAGGATACCAAGTTCTGTATACTAGAGAACGCTACACCTGAACACCTGAGTTTCTTCCTTCCTTCCTTTCTTTCTTTCTTTCTTTCTTTTCTTTCTTTCTTTCTTTCTTTCTTTCTTTCTTTCTTTCTTTCTTTCTTTCTTTCTTTCTCTTTCTTTCTTTCTTTCTTTTTCTTTCTTTCTCTCTCTCTCTCTCTTTCTTTCTTTCTTTCTTTTTCTTTTTTTTTTGACAGAGTCTTACTCTGTCACCCAGGTTGGAGTACAATGGCACAAACTCGGCTCACTGCAGCCTCTGCCTCCCAGGTTCAAGCAATTCTCCTGCCTCAGCCTCCTGAGTAGCTGAATTACAGGCACCCGCCACCACACCAGGCTACTTTTTGTATTTTTAGTAGAGACAAGGTTTCACCATGTTGGCCAGGCTGGTCTCAAACTCCTAGCCTCAGGTGATCCACCCACCTCAGCCTCCCAAAGTGCTGGGATTACAGGTGTGAGCTACTGCGCCCAGCCTACACCTGAGTTTTAAATGGCAATTAAAGCCACTGGAGTAGATGTGTTTTTATTGGCCATTATGCAGAATTATATAAAAAAATGAAGTTTAGAAAAATCCCTGAGGAATATCAACATGTAAGATACTGACAGAGGAGGAGCCAACTGCAGTTACTGATCAGGCAGGTAAGAGAGAACCCAACACATTTTATGTTTCAGAAGTAAATAGATGAGTGTTTTAGAAAGGATGGAATATTGTTACATGTTAAAGATAAATGAAGAGAAAAAAGATAAAGTTAAATAAGTCATTTCTGATTATAGAGATTCTAATTATAGATATTTGTGGTATAGAGATGATAATTATTATAATGTCAGTTAAATAATTTTCGTAGAACACTCAGCAGACCAAGTGTCACAGAAATATCTCCATTTTTAAATTCAGATTTTAAAGGATACTGTTGTTTTTCCATTAAAGATACTGGAGACAGAGCATGATGGGACAAAATCAAACCAGCATCTCAGACTTCCTGCTCCTGGGCCTGCCCATCCAACCAGAGCAGCAAAACCTGTGCTATGCCCTGTTCTTGGCCATGTATCTCACCACCCTCCTGGGGAACCTCCTCATCATTGTCCTCATTCGACTGGACTCCCATCTCCACACGCCTATGTATTTGTTTCTCAGCAACTTGTCCTTCTCTGACCTCTGCTTCTCTTCCGTGACCATTCCCAAGTTGTTACAGAACATGCAGAACCAGGACCCATCCATCCCCTATGCGGACTGCCTGACCCAAATGTACTTCTTCCTATTATTTGGAGACCTGGAGAGCTTCCTCCTTGTGGCCATGGCCTATGACCGCTATGTGGCCATCTGCTTCCCCCTGCACTACACCGCCATCATGAGCCCCATGCTCTGTCTCTCTGTGGTGGCGCTGTCCTGGGTGCTGACCACCTTCCATGCCATGTTACACACTTTACTCATGGCCAGGTTGTGTTTTTGTGCAGACAATGTGATCCCCCACTTTTTCTGTGATATGTCTGCTCTGCTGAAGCTGGCCTGCTCTGACACTCGAGTTAATGAATGGGTGATATTTATCATGGGAGGGCTCATTCTTGTCATCCCATTCCTACTCATCCTTGGGTCCTATGCAAGAATTGTCTCCTCCATCCTCAAGGTCCCTTCTTCTAAGGGTATCTGCAAGGCCTTGTCTACTTGTGGCTCCCACCTCTCTGTGGTGTCACTGTTCTATGGGACCGTTATTGGTCTCTACTTATGCCCATCAGCTAATAGTTCTACTCTAAAGGACACTGTCATGGCTATGATATACACTGTGGTGACCCCCATGCTGAACCCCTTCATCTACAGCCTGAGGAACAGAGACATGAAGGGAGCCCTGAGCAGAGTCATTCATCAGAAGAAAACTTTCTTCTCTCTCTGATGATAACACTTGGAGCTATTACATAGTTTATCCAGTAAAATATTGATATTAATATTGGAATATTATTCTAAATTATTTCCTCACCATCCTTTTGTTGAAATGGCATCGTACATAATTTTTCAATATGTAGTGGAGATGAAGCATAGCTGAGTAGTTGAACTAGGGAAGAGGGTCTTGGTGACCTGGCTAAGACTTCCTGTTTGTCTTCCCAAGGTGATCTTGGAAAAATATAGTTTAAGAACAACTGTTTTAAATGGTCTTCATGCCCCACATTCTTAAATTATCACAGGATTTTGTTATGTTACTCAGAATTTTGCTTTGATTGTAGAATCATTTTTGTTTAATTAAAAATTTTTTTAAATTTTTTGTTTATTTTTATTTTCTATTTCGCACAGGGTCTCACTCTGTTGCCCAGGCTGGAGTGCAGTGGCACAATCGTGGCTCACTGTAACCTCAACCTTCTGGACTCAAGGGATTCTCCTGCCTCAGCCTCCCAAGTAGCTAGGACTACAGGCATGCACCACTACGCCCAGCTAATTTTTAAGATTTTTTTGTAGAGATGAGGTCTCCCTAAGTTTCTCAGGCTGGTCTTGAATTCCCGGCCTCAAGTGATCCTCCCACCTTGGACTTTCAAAGTGCTGGGATTACAGGTGTGAGGCACCATGCCTGGCTTGTGGAATCATTTTATTTTTATTTATTTATTTATTTATTTATGAGACTGAGTCTTGCTCTGTCATCCAGGCTGGAGTGCAATGGCACGATCTTGGCTCACTGCAACCCCCGCCTCCTGGGTTCAAGCAATTCTCCTGCCTCAGCCTCCTGAGTAGCTGGGATTACAGGCAAATGCCACCACGTCGGGCTAATTTTTATATTTTTAGAGATGGGGTTTCACCATGTTGGCCAGGCTGGTCTTGAACTCCTGACCTTGTGATCCGCTCACCTAGGCCTTCCAAAGTGCATGGATAGAATCATTTCTAAATAGTGCTCTATAATCTTAGGTTAGTGCTAAATAAGATCTAAACAGCTTAACCTCCCAGCCGCCCTTTGAGTGTCTCCTACATATTCTCCCTGCACAAATTTTCACATTATTTTACCTCTTCTCCCTCCTCCTAATTTATTTTCACATCTCCATAGACTTTTCTCACCTGGTCTGACCTTCAATACATTTTTCTAACACTTTTACTACAACGGTGTATTTCGTCTTTACCTGGAATTAACTAATACCCTGAGGCCCTAAAATTTGTTTCACCAGGAAAGAAGCTAGTTGCTGGTAAATTTTAAAAAGCTCAGTTTTAAGGAATGTCTATCTTCTGGCCAGGCGTGATGGCTCACACCTGTAATCCCAGCACTTTGGGAGGCCGAGGCAGGTGGATCACAAGGTCAGGAGATCGAGACCATCCTGGCTAACACGGTAAAACCCCGTCTCTACTAAAAATACAAAAAATTAGCCAGGCATGGTGGCGGGCACCTGTAGTCCCAGCTACTCGGGAGGCTGGGGCAGGAGAATGGCATGAACCTGGGAGGCGGAGTTTGCAGTGAGCCGAGATCGTGCCACTGCACTCCAGCCTGGGGGACAGAGCAAGACTCCGTCTCAAAAAAAAAAAAAAAAATAAAATAAATGAAATAAAAAGAATGTCTCCCTTCCGTTTGGTATTTTGGATGTTACAAAAGAACTTCATATTTCTATTTGTATTTTACCCTCATGACAGATCCCAGGAAGTAGAGAAGATGCTAACACTGTGTTACATGCTGAAAAGTACGTAGCTCAGCAACTTTCTACATCACACAGTGTGTCAATTGTTGAGCTTATGTAAAATTCCAGACTATCTGATTCTGCAGTTTATTCTCATTTTCTCTCACTTTAGAAAGAAAGGGAGCAGCCATTCATGGGAGTGTGAATTAGTTCAACCGTTGTTGAAGACAGTGTGGCGATTCCTCAAGGATCTAGAACCAGAAATACCATTTGACCCAGCAATCCCATTATTGGGTATATACCCAAAGGAATATAGATCTTTTTAAAACTCTTAACTCCACTTGTGGCGTAAGTTTCCAACATTGGTCAATTTGTATTCTTTTATTATTATTATTATTATTATTATTATTATTATTAATTTTATTTTTTTTTAAATGAGTCTCGCTCTATTGCCCAGGCTGGAGTGCAATGGCATCATCTCGGGTAACTGCAACCTCCGCCTCCTGGGCTCACACGATTCTCCCACCTCCTGGGTTCATGTGATTCTCCCACCTCAGCTTCCCGAGTAGCTGGGACCACAGGCACCCCCCACTCCTGCCCCACCGCTCCACGCCCAGCTAATTTATATATTTTTAGTAGAGATGGAGTTTCACCATGTTGACCAGGGTGGTCTCGAAGTCCTGACCTCAAGTGATCTGCCCACCTCAGCCTCCCAAAGTGCTGGGATTACAGGCGTGAGCCACTGCGCCCCACTCAGTTTGTATTCTTAGTTGTGCCCTCTAAGTGATGGGATCCAAGCCCATCACTTTCATCCTCCTGTATGTTCTGCCGACCTCCACAGCTCTGTCTGAAGCCCAGCCTTTCTCCAGAACTTCCAACTGTTCTTCTTATCTGCCTAATAGATACCTCCTCTTGAGACTCTATGGGCAGTTCAGTTTCAACACGCACGGCATTAAACTTTTCATGTTCCATCCAAGTCTCCTCTTTGTCATTGATCCCATATTGGTATTTATGATGTCTCCTCCCATCCAGTTACCTGACCAACCACTTCTATATGTGTATATATACCATTTTGAATTTCACCTTTTTCATTTAGTATTTCCTGAAATACTTTATTAATCTCCATATGGTCATTAGGGTAACACCAGTTTCTCAGTGCATAATACATCAGAGGTATTAGAGGCAAGAAAAAAGATTGATCTTTAAATCACTTTCATTTATGCCAGAAAAACCCAATTTAAAAATCAATAAAAAATGGATTTAATTCTTAATAGCAAGGAAAAGTAAGTACAAGAACTAAGGAAGAAACCTTTAAAAATTTAATAAAAGGTATAAAAGATACTACAAGAAATGAACATATATAATGACTCGAAAGGGTACCTCAGTTTTAACAGTTTTTTAAAGATTAATTTTTATGCAATAAAATCAGTCTAATTAAAACTGTACCATTTAATATGTTTTGAAACCTCAGTACTTTTACAAAAGCAACTCTACTCAAATACATTCAATGCAATCCAAATAAAATTCCCAGTGGAATTATTTTTGTGGAGATGGACAAGTTTATCCTCAAGTTCTCTTGAAAGACAAAATAGGTAAAATTTATAAGAAATATTTGAAAAATAGGAACCATAAATTCGTTCTTTTTCTACCAAGTATCAATACATACTTGAAAAAACCCAATAATTAAAACAGTATGTATTTATTCAAGAATTGACAAAAAAGATCAATTGAGTGAAAAGAACATTAAAAATAGTCCTGTGTATGTGAGGATTTATTTTGTAATTAAGAAAATCAATGGGAGAAGGGATACACTACCAGGGAAATTGACATGGAAAAATATTAAATGAAATTTTTACAGTACAAGTAAATTATATTTTAGATGGCTTAAAAAGCTAAACCTAAACTACAATCTATAAAAATACTCTAATATAAAAAATATTTATAATTTATGCAAAACTCAGAGGATTTATTTTGTGATTAAGAAAATCAATGGGAGAAGGGATACACTACCAGGGAAATTGACATGGGAAAATATTAAATGAAATTTTTACAGTACCAGTGAATTATATTTTAGGTGTCTTAAAAAGCTAAACTTAAATTACAATCTATAAAAATACTCTAATATAAAATAATATTTATAATTTATGCAAAACTCAGAAGCTGTATAAAAATGTCGACATATTTGACCAGATAGAAATAGGAAAGTTTTCTGGACAAAAGGTAATGGAAATTTGAAAAAGAAGTAACAGGCTATAACATGTCTAATAAACACGAGATTGAAATTTAAAATATACAAAGAGCTCCTATAATCTAATAAAAATAAAACACAACTGAATAAAAATGTACAAAGAATATTAACAGAAAATTCATAAAGAATAAACAATATAAGAAGACGTTCAGCTTTAGCGTTAACAAGGAAAAAAACTTGAAAAAGGCTGGGTGCGCTGACTCACACCTGTAATCCCAGCACTTTGGGAGGCTGAGATGGGTGGATCACTCGTGGTCAGGAGTTCAAGACAAGCCTGGTCAATATAGTTAAACCCTGTCTCTACTAAAAATACAAAAATTAGCTGGGTGTGGTGGCACGCACCTATAATCCCAGCTACTCAAAAGGCTGAGGCAAGAAAATTGCTCCAACCCAGGAGGTGGAGGTTGCAGTGAGCTGAGATAGTGCCACTGCACTCCAGCCTGGGCATTACAGCGAGACTCTGTCTCAAAAACAAAAACAGAAACAAAACAAAACAAAGCAAAGCAAAACAAAAGAAACAAACAAAAAACCCTTGAAAAACAATAAGGGATTATTGAATGACCACATACTTGGAAAATTTAGCAATGATTGACCTTCTATGGTAATAGCAAGGATGTGGGAATAGGGGATTTTATGTCATGTAACCTCTACCCCAATCCAAATCTAGAATAACTCCATCACTTCATAATTCAATGGGAACCCTTGCAATTAAGCTCTTCCTGCCACTAATCGGATTTTTATCTATCTGATTTATATCATTACAAATTAGATTTGCCTGCTTTGAACTTCACATAAGTGGAATCATTTAGTATGTACTCTTTGTGTCTGGCTACTTCAGCTCTGCATAATGTTTTGTAGATTTCATCATGTAATTGTGTAGATCAGTGACTTTTTTATTACTGAGTAGTATTCCATTGTATAAAGACACCATGATTTGTTCATTCTTTCACTTTTGATAGTTTTGGGGATGTATCCAGTTTTAGACCATGAATTGTTGAAAAATGCTATCCTTTTCCCTATTTAATTATCTGGGTAACTTGTAGAAAGTCAATTGACCATATGTAGTTGGATCTATTTTTTTTAACTTTTAAGTTCAGGGGTACATGTGCAGGTTTGTTACACAGGTAAACTTGTATCATGGGGGTTTGTTGTACAGATGATTTCATCTCCAAGATAGTAAGCCTAGTACCCATTAGTTATTTTTCCTGATCCTCTCCCTCCTCCCATCCTCTACCTTCCAATAGTCCCCAGTGTGTGTTGCTCCTCTCTGTGTGTCCAGGCGTTCTCCTATACACCAACAACAGTCAAGCAGAGAGCCAAGTCAGGAATCCACTCCCATTCACAACTGCCACAAAAAGAATAAAATATCTATGAATACCGCTAACTAGGGAGGCGAATGGTCTCTACAAGGAGAACTACAAACCACTGCTCAGAGAAATCAGAGATGACACAAACGAGTGGAAAAAACTTCCATGTTCATGGATAGGAAGAATAAATATTATTAAAATGGCTATACTGCCCAAAGCAATTTATAGATTCAGTGTTATTCCTACAAACTAAACTAAACATTGACATTCTTCACAGAACTAGAGAAAACGATTTTAAAATTCATGTGGAGTCAAAAAAGAGCCCAAATAGTCAAGGCAATCTTAAGCAAAAAGAGCAAAGCTGGAGGCATCACTTCAGACTATACAACAGGGGTACAGCAACCAAAACAGCGTGGTACTTGTACAAAAACAGACACATAGACCAATGGAAGAGAATACAGAACCCAGAAATAAGATTGCATACCTACAACTATCTGATCTTCAACAAAGCTGACAAAAACAAGCAATGGTGAAAGAATTCCCTATTCAATAAATGGTGCTGGGATAACTGGCTCGCCAAATGTGGAAGATTAAAACTGGACCCCTTCCTTACACCATGTACAAAAATTAACTCAAGATGGTTGGTTCTGTTTCTGGATTCTATTCTACTGATCCATATGTCTCCTTCTTAACTTATTCTTACTAAAATGTTAAAATCATTCTATCTCTGTCATATCATTTTTTCCTGATATATTTTTTATACCTATATTGTCTTTTCCAACCTGGCCTTACCCTAAAACAATCTTTTTATTTCCTTTATTATAGCAGTGAATTTTGGTCTCTGTAATGCCGTTTGCCTTAAATTCAACTTTGTTATTAAAAGATAAAGCATGCTATCTGCATTTATTACCATAACACATATTTTTCTTTATTATTGTTAAATAAAGTTTTACATACCACCCTTTTAATATTATGACTTTTAAATTCTTGAGTTTTTAATTTTGACTAATTCCTTGGTTGGTTGGATTGCATCAAGTCATTTTTAAAGGACTAGTACATCTATGTTATATTTATTGAATTTTCACATATTTTAGATCGTTCTTTTGCATATGTATTTATATACCTGAAGGATGACTTGGCTAATTAAAAAATTTGTGGACATCTGTTTTCTCATCTATAACTCATTTTCCAAAATAGCTGTGAAAAAATCTGAAGTAAGGCTGATATTCTCTCTTTCCTCTACTTCTTATATGGTCATCTTTCCCCCCACTGATGCATGTAGGATTGTTTCTTCGTCAGACTATATTTTTGTATTTGCTGACTTTTATTATAATTTTTTATAGCACAGAAGTTTCCTTTTGATTTTCAAGTCTGCACTTGCATTTCTAAACAGTTTTCTGCTATTATATCTGGAACATCGTTGTTTCTTTTTTTCCCTATTCTGCACTTTAGTAAGACCAAGAATTTTGTAGCAAGTTTGAAGTTTATATGCCACAATCAATATACATGAAATGAGAAATTTGTTTTTAAAAATAAAAGTGGAAAACAAAATTTATAATATTATAATTATGTAAATATTACCACTTCAGAAGCGAGATGTATGATTGAACTCATAGATTTAAAAAAAATCCTACATTATTAAACCTGTGATATTCAAAGCAAAGGTTACAAGCTTAATGTCAAATTAGTTTCCCTTTCTCACACTCCATAAATTTCTCAAATCAGGCCACATTCCATTTGCTCATTTTTGTAGCATATGTCAATTTCTCTCTGTTCCTCCCTCCCTCCCTCTCTTTCTTATTTATACTCTCCCCAACCCTATTTCTTTCTTTTTTATTCTTTTTTAATGGCTGAGCCTCTTGAGATAATGTTCAGACATCAAGACACTTCATCACTATATAATTTAGAGTTCTGAATCTCCTCAAAAGAACATTCTCGTACATAACTACAATGTCGTTGTTATGTACCAGTTGTGTTAACAATACTGTTATTATCTTATTATATAATATGATTACATTAATAATACTGTTATTACTCCCAAGAAAATTTGCATTAATACACACATATTTAACATACAATCTATGTACAGATTCCCCCAATTATAAGGACCTATTTTATAAGAGATCTATTAGCATATAATGCACATACTACACCATTCACCCATTTAAAGCCTGCAATTAAATAGTTTTTGTATATTCACAGATTTGTGCTCTTCAAAAATGGGCCATCAGGAAAATCATGCAGAGTTCCTAAGCAGGCTTACGATCCTAAGGAGCTTATGGCTTCAGAGTTCTAAAACACTTAGAATCTAGGACTTGGGAGGAAATTCCCAGAATATTAGCCAACTCTGAAGCTGTAGACAGTTTGGTGGGGGAGGCAGCAGTGTGCTTTGACTACTCTGTGAATATACAAAACAGGCTTTGTGCATACTCTCTATACATACCAAAACAAATTCTAAAACCTTTTTATTACCCACAAAGAAATCCTGTGCCCATTAATAGCACTCCTCAATTTTCCCCAGCCCTTCTGTCCACTCACTCATGCCTAGGAAATTTCTTTTTTTTTTTTTTTTTAATTTTTAATTTTTTATTTTTTATTGATCATTCTTGGGTGTTTCTCGCAGAGGGGGATTTGGCAGGGTCACAGGACAATAGTGGAGGGAAGGTCAGCAGATAAACAAGTGAACAAAGTTCTCTGGTTTTCCTAGGCAGAGGACCCTGCGGCCTTCCGCAGTGTTTGTGTCCCTGGGTACTTGAGATTAGGGAGTGGTGATGACTCTTAACGAACATGCTGCCTTCAAGCATCTGTTTAACAAAGCACATCTTGCACCGCCCTTAATCCATTCAACCCTGAGTGGATACAGCACATGTTTCAGAGAGCGCAGGGTTGGGGGTAAGGTCACAGATCAACAGGATCCCAAGGCAGAAGAATTTTTCTTAGTACAGAACAAAATGAAAAGTCTCCCATGTCTACCTCTTTCTACACAGACACGGCAACCATCCGATTTCTCAATCTTTTCCCCACCTTTCCCCCCTTTCTATTCCACAAAACCGCCATTGTCTTCATGGCCCGTTCTCAATGAGCTGTTGAGTACACCTCCCAGATGGGGTGGTGGCCAGGCAGAGGGGCTCCTCACTTCCCAGTAGGGGCGGCTGGGCAGAGGCGCCCCTCACCTCCCGGACGGGGCGGCTGGCCGGGCGGGGGGCTGACCCCCCCCCACCTCCCTCCCAGACGGGGCGGCTGGCTGGGCGGGGGGCTGACCCCCCACCTCCCTCCCGGACAGGGCGGCTGGCCGGGCAGAGGGGCTCCTCACTTCCCAGTAGGGGCGGCTGGGCAGAGGCGCCCCTCACCTCCCGGACGGGGCGGCTGGCCGGGCGGGGGGCTGACCCCCCCCCCACCTCCCTCCCGGATGGGGCGGCTGGCCGGGCGGGGGGCTGACCCCCCACCTCCCTCCCGGACAGGGCGGCTGGCCGGGCAGAGGGGCTCCTCACTTCCCAGTAGGGGCGGCTGGGCAGAGGCGCCCCTCACCTCCCGGACGGGGCGGCTGGCCGGGCGGGGGGCTGACCCCCCCCCCACCTCCCTCCCGGATGGGGCGGCTGGCCGGGCGGGGGGCTGACCCCCCCCCACCTCCCTCCCGGACGGGGCGGCTGGCCGGGTGGGGGGCTGACCCCCCCACCTCCCTCCCGGACGGGGCGCCTAGGAAATTTCTAATCTACTTTTATATTTATATGGATTTGCCTATGCTTGACATTTTATGATGTAAATGGAAGTGTATAATAAGTGGTTTCTATGACTACCTTCTTCAATTAGCACAATATTTTCAAGTTCATTCGTACTGTGGTATGTATCAATATGTATCAGCACTTTATTTTATTGCTGAATAATATTTCGTGGTATGGATATGCCACATTTTATTTATCTAATCATCAGCTGATAGCTATTTCTACTTTGGGGCTATTATGAATAATGTTTCTGTGAGCATTCATGTACAAACATTTATTTGAGTACTAATTTTTTTAGGTATATACCTAGGTGTGGAATTGCTAGGTCACATGGTCCTAGTTATTTTAACTAGGTAATTCTATTTTAACTCTTTGAAGATTTGCCAAAATAGCTTTCCATAGCAGCTGTATCATTTTACTTTCCCACTAGCAATGTACCAGGGCTGCAATTTCTCCACATTCTCACCAACACTTGTTACTTGTCATTTAAAAAATTATACCCATGCTAGTGAGTGATTAGCTATTTTAAAAGCTTTCCTTAAATATTTTAATGTCCCTAGTTGTTGGCTAATGATATTGAGAATCTTTTCATGTACTTGGCCATTTGTACATCTTCTTTGGGGAAATGTCTGTTGAAGTCCTTTGCTCATTTAAAAAACCAGGTTGTTTGCTTTTTTGTTGTTAAATTATAACGGTTTTAAAAAATACATTCTACGTGCCAGAAATATGATTTGCAAATATTTTCTTCCATTTGTGGGTTGTCTTTTGACCTTGCTGATGGTGTCCCTTGATGTAAAAAAATGTTAAATTCATCTATTTCTTCTATTGCTTATGCTTTTGGTGTCCTATCCAAGGAACCATTGCCAAATCCAAAGTCATGAAGACTTACCCTTACATTTTCTCCTAAGAGTTTTATAGTTTCAGTCCTTACATTTAAGTCTTTGATTCATTTCAAGTTAATTTTTGTACAGAGTGTGAAGTAAGGGTCCAATTTTATTCTTTTGCATGTGGACATCCAGTTGTCCCAGCATCATTTGTTGAAGAGACTATTCTTTACCTATTGATGATCTTGGCAGCCTTGTAGAAAAATCAATTGACCATAGATACCTGAGTTTATTTTTGGATTCTCAATTCTATTCCACTGACCTGTATGTGTATCCTTATGTCAGTTTTGATTACTATAGCTTTGTAGTATGTTTTGGAATTGGGAAGTGAGCCCTCCAAATTTGCTCTTTTTTTTCAAGATTGTTTTGGTTATTCAAGGTCCCTTGAATTTTCATATGCATTTTTGGATCAGCCTTTTCATTTCTGCAGAAAAGACCATTGAGATTTTGATAGGGATTGCACTGAATCCATAAGTCACTTTGGGTAGTATTGTTATCTTAAGAATATTAAATCTTCCAAGCCATAAACAGGATATTTATTTTTATTCATTTAAGATTTAAATTTCTTTCAGTAATGTTTTATAGTTTTCAGTGTACAAGTTTGCACCTTCTTGGTTATACATATTTTATTCATTTAGATGCTATTTTAAATGGAATTATTTTCTTAATCTCCTTTTCATGTTGTTCATTGCTAGTGTACAAAAATTCAACTGATTTTCTGTGTTGGTCTTGTACTCTACAAATTTGCTGAATTAATTTACTGGCTTTAATAGTTTTTCATTATGTGAGATTTTAAATACACGGGATCATGACCTCTGTGAATAGACATAGTTTTACTTCTACGTTTTCAATTTGGATGTCTGTTAATTTTTTCTTGCCTAATCACTCTAGCTAGAACTTCCAATACTATGTTGAATAACAGTGGTGAAAGTGGGCATCCTTGTCTTGTTCTTGATCTTAAGGGAAATGTTTTCAGTCTTTCATCATTGAGTATGAAGTTAGCTTTGGGTTTTCTGTAGAAGCCCTTCACCATTTTGAAGAAATTCCTCTTCTATTCCTAGAGTGCTATGTGTTTTTATCATGAAAGGGTGTTGGATTTGTCTAATGCTTTTTCTGTATCCGTTGAGATAAACATGAGGTTTTTTTCCCCCTTTGTTTCATTAATATGGTGTATTACATTAATTGATTTTCTTTTTTTTATATTAGTAATGTGTGTCTTCTTTGTTTTTTTTTTATTATACTTTAAGTTCTAGGGTACATGTGCAAAATGTGCAGGTTTGTTACATATGTATACATGTGCCATATTGGTGGAGAAATACCTAATGTAAATGACATTAATTGATTTTCATATTAAGTCACCCTTGCATTCCTGGAATAAATTCCATTTAGTTACAGTATATTATTCTTTTATTATGCTGTTGGATTTGATTTCATAGCACCTTATGACACAGAAATTTCACTTCTGGGAATTGGTAGAAATTGGCTAGAGTTATGTGCAAGGTTTATTAGAGACTATTTATTCCAGGGCAGTTTATTATTAAAGAGTGTGAAATAGACAATGAGTAAACTGGAATACAATAGAATGATGGAAATATATACAGCCAGATGGAACAGTACCAACACAAGTATGCTTGACTCCTTTTCTTCACTCCCTGTGTCTAGACCATCCCCAATTTCTGAATTTTAACTCCTGATTATTTCTAAACCTGTTCCCTTCTATATCTCCATGGCCACTATTGAAATTTAGGCCACTGTCACTTCAACATTCCTCCAGATATCTGCAGAACCCTTCCAACTGGCCCCCTACCTGTGGTCTTGAATGCCTTCAGTCCATTCTTCATACAGCAGCCATGGAGATTTTTCTAAAAATGCAAACTTGATTACATGTCTTATCCACTTAAAATGTCTCAATGATTTCTCATTGCTATCTATGTAAAATGCCAGCATCTTACTTTGACTTACATGGCCCTTCAAGACATGACTGCCTGCTCTCCAGCTTTATCACTGAACTCCCCACTCCATCCTCATTTTCTGCCTTCCTCCCAGCACACCCACTACACCTTAGCCATGCTGAACTTCCTTTGCTCTGAGAAACCTCCAAGCTTTCTCTTACCTCATGGCTTTCTAGATACTTTCATTCCCTTTTCTTGTAAAACTCCTCAAGTTCTGCTTAAACATCATTTTAAAACTGTCTTCCCTGACCCTCTGAATAAGGTTAGTTGTCCTTGATATGTGGTTTCATTGCATCCTTTATTTCTCCTCTGATAACATTTGTGACACTTACTAGTAGCTTGTTTGGTAGTCACCTTTGCCAGCTAGACTGTAAGCTTCCTGAGGCCAGGAACCATACCTACCTTGGCCATCCTTTTTCCCACAGCACATGACTCAGTCCCTAGCACATGTAATTACTTAGCAAATATTTCTCTAAGGAATGCTCTAGTGAACTAATGATAAAGTAATTCCTATATGAATCAATCAACACATTACCCACTATCATGGAGCTTAAAGTCCAGCCAAGGAAAGAAGGTCTGTATATAGGGAAGTAATCATTGGATGACATAAGACAGTGGTGATTAAGTGCTACAATATTTGATTCTGATAACTGTTTTAATTTGCCATATACTGCATAAGATAGAGAAAGGGGATATTAGTGTGGGTCAGAGAAAGCATTCTTGGGAATGTCACATTTGGGGTGAACCCAGAATTCTGTCTCTGGGCATAGCTTATTCAGATATGTGGCTCAGAAAAGTGCAGGGATAAATGGGAAGCAAGTACTGGGTTTGTTGGTTTGTTACTAATAAGTTTTTCTGGGACCCAGGGATCCCAGGGGCCACAAAACTGTAGAAGAAAGGAGTTGGAAGACAATGGCAGGGAGCTGGAATTGAACAATGTGGACACAGGAAACAAGAAGCAGGCTCCAGAGCCACACCCAGATGAGCAGGGGAAGCTGGGAGGGAGTTCATAAGGGGTAGTCATTCTAAAATGCCCCTTTACAGATGTTAGTATTCTGTAGGGCAATGCTTGCAGGATGATTTACAAGTCATCATCTTGTTTTCCACTGTCAACAGTGACTCCTATCTCTAAAGGTAATTGGGTATCACCAGAGCTGTTAATAGCAACTAATTAACTGTACATTTGTAGAGTACTTTATACTTTGCAAATATCAATCATTCAAAACCCAGAATTCTGCAAGGTGTGTAAGAGTCACTGAAGATGGAGTGTAAGGTTGGAAAAGTTAAGCAATTTTCCAGGGTGACAGGCCAGTAGATGATGGAGTTTGACTTCTCTGGGATCCTGAATATTTTGCTTAGGGGCTAGGTACATAGAGTGTAAAAGATCATCCTGGGAGCTCCTTTTCATAAAGTTAGTTTTCCTCCCCTTCCATTGAGCTGTTTTAATACTGATGTCTTTAGGGATAGATTCAACTCATACCTTGAGAGGAAATTCCTGCTGTTTGGGTTCAAATTTGTCCCTCTGGGTCAGTAGCTTCTTCCATCCCATAGTGCTCCTGCACCCCTTCTTTATTAGCACTAAGGTGCCAGGTTCATTGGGTTGGGGATAGATCAGGGCAAGGGTACTTGGAAACATATTACATCTGCATCATAGAATTGAATGATGACAGTAGTAAGTCTCACAAATGCCACAACACACTTTGTCTCACTATATGGTAAGGTTTTTTTTTTTTTAACATGGATTATTTTATTTTTTTTCCTTTCTGTAACATGAGTCAGGTTTTGTTGTATTCCCATTAGACTGATGAGAGAATTCAGACTAAGAGAAGGTAAGTGTGTTGGCCAAAGTTATGAAGCTGCTTGGGGTGGAGTGAAGTAAACTCAGGCCAACTGGCTCCAGGGACTGAGCACTGAAGTACTGCGTATGCCATACAGGAATCCTCCCAATCTCGACTGCTTCCCCTCATATCCCCAGAACGTCTTTTTTAATTCCATTCCCTTTTAACTCTTATTTTCCTGACTAATGTCCCCTGGGTCATGAAGTCTTGAAAGGGAAAGAAGACATGATTTTCCTGGGGTTGGGGTAGTATTAATCTAGGTAACAAGGGAATCAAAGTGGCGGAGCCACTCTTCCAGTAGTTCCAGTGTCAAGAATTGGATCCATAGCTTTGGGAGGGTTTAGTGCCTGTGGATGGCGAGAGAATTTCCACTGCAACTCAGACCTTCCTGCCATTCTGCAGTTTGCACGCCCCCTGTGGGATTAGATGGCCCCCGGGCAGAAGCAGGCATGTAACATGGCTTGGATCAGTTTTGCCTGGTAATCTCCTTTCCCATGTCCAGAGGCAGGTGGCTGAAGGAGCGTGCTAGGCTGGGTGGACCCTGTCCAGAGGCAGGTGGCTGAAGGAGCGTGCTAGGCTGGGTGGACCCTGTCCAGAGGCAGGTGGCTGAAGGAGCGTGCTAGGCTGGGTGGACTGTGTCCAGAGGCAGGTGGCTGAAGGAGTCTGCTAGGTTGGGTGGATAGATGCCTGGGCTTTTCTTTGGAGTACGAGTGCTAGGAGCAGACCAGTGAAAAGGAGGCAGGTGACTAGTGGGTGTGTGGATTTTGCCCACTACCTGCTCTAGGTAAAGCCGGTGGAGAGACAGCTCAGGAGAGCTGCCGAGTGCCCAGGGTTCTGGTGGCCTTTTGATTTGCTCACTCCTCACCACTTCTTTGTCCACCATCCCCTCAGCCTCCAGTGGTGAACTTGCAGGGCCATAGCCCCTGTGAAAGTGGAACACTGTTATAGGAAGATCATATGAGGGGACTTTGATGCTGCATTGGACATGACGACTTGACCTTTGCCAGAGTTTTGTTTCCCTCTGTATCTGGCCCTGTTGGCTTCATCAGGTGCCTGTCTCAGCAAAAGCTCCAGTTTTCCTAACGGGCCAAGCATTCCTGGGATGATGTCTAGGATCAGGTACTAACCAAGCACTTCTGTCTTCATAAATGAGATTCGCTTCTGTCCTCAGAGTCAACGTTTGCCTCCCTTCCACTCTCCAGTGGCCCCATGGCTCAATTTTTCTTTTTCTTTACTTTTTTTTTTTTTTGCTATTAAGATTTTTCTTTTAATATGCCATGAGATATCTTGATATCTGGATTGTGTATTTTCCAAAGTACTCTTCCAGCCACATCTTCCACCCCTTCCAAAAGATTTCACCAGTCTTTCTAATGCAATAGAAGATGCTGGATTATAGTTTTGTCCACCAACTTTTTTTTGAGATGGAGTCTCACTCTGTCACCCAGGCTGGAATGCAGTGGTGCCATCTTGGCTCATTGCAACCTCCGCCTCCTGGGTTCAAGCGATTCTCCTGTCTCAACCTCCCAAGTAGTTGGGACTACAGGCGCATGCCACCACGACCAGCTAATTTTTGTATTTTTAGCAGAGATGGGTTTTCACCATATTGGCCAGGCTGGTCTCAAACTGTCGACCTCAGGTGATCCACCTGCCTCGACCTCCCAAAGTGCTGGGATTACAGGTGTGAGCCACCACACCTGGCCTACCATCTGTTTTTGAAAACAATATTATACTAATGACTTTAATGGTAATACATTCTTATCTCATAAAGAAACACATTTACAAATATCGGAAATGCAGTTTTGAAACATTTGCATTAGTTTTGAACTGAATCAGCATTTGTGGGTTTTTTAAAAAGGCAGCAGTTTGACTCCTGACTTGCTGATAAACATATTCCTGTTGGGGAAGGGAAGGTGACAGGGAGAGTGAATGCTGCATTTCTCCATCGGCCCCAAAAGTGCTGATTTCACAAAGGGATACATCAAAAGCAAGCATGCAGTGGTTGTTTTAAAACGTTTACTGGCCGGGCGTGGTGGCTCACATCTGTAATCCCAGCATTTGGGAGGCTGAGGCGGGTGGATCACGAGGTCAAGAGATCGAGACCATCCTGGCCAACATGGTGAAACCCCATCTCTACTCAAAATACAAAAATTAGCTGGGCGTGGTGGCGCTCACCTGTAGTCCCAGCTACTCAGGAGGCTGAGGCAGGAGAATCACTTGAACCGGGAGGCGGAGGTTGCAGTGAGCCGAGATTGCACCATTGCACTCCAGCCTGGGGACACAGCAAGACTGTGTCTCCAAAAAAACCAAAAACCAAAAAAACTTTTACTGCAACATAACAATGAAGTAAACAGTAATTAGACACCTACCAATTTTCCCCCAAAACAAACAAACAAACAAAAAATGTAAACAGAAAAATAACTGTGCCTATACTCACACAGCTTTTCAAGTCATGTTAGAAGGATCTCACATTCAATGATCAAGAAATTTTAAAATAGCAGTCATTATTTTTGTTCTAAGAAAAGATTCCCTTTCTCTCCTCCCACCCCAAGTAGTTAACATGAAAGAATATGCTTCCTTACACATTAATTTTATACTCATTTTGAAGTGGCAACAATTAACTATCGATAATTTGGCATTTCTGTTTAGAGTTGCTACAATTTATTTTTTAATTTCACAAAGCCATTATCCAGTGTTGCCATGAAACAGAGACTGTAAATTCCAGATAGCTAAGATTCTTTCTGAAACCAATGTTAAGTCAAAGAAATATAAAGCAGGGCATTACACTACGTTTCTGGGTCTGGTACACTAAAAAGACTGAAACCTAGGAAAAATTACCTGCTGTTTTACAGAAGAAATAAAGACCTGCAAAAACTGATTTTTGTTTGTATAATATTTTACACCCTGTGTGGAGTTGTGGCATCTGCTAACTGAAGAGACATGCAGTGTATTTATCCCTGCCCTATATCCTACATCCGTCCTTCCCCACCCTCAACAATCTACCTCCTTATACCAAGTATTGTGGAGATGAGCCCAACTCATCCCAGACAATCCAGTGGACAAGTGAGTGTAACGGACTGGTGTGACGTGTGAGATACAGAAAAGTCCCTTTCAGTCTTCATCAAAGTTCTGCTGTAGAAGAAAATTGGCCGCCAAACTCTCATTCTTCTCACCAGCAAAATGTGCTTGTATCACAAATCCTTCAGGAAATCCTAACGCCCTTAACCTTTCTCTAGCTTCTTTTTCCCGAGGCATTACTGGAATGTAGTTCATGGGACTCTTGCAGGTTCTGCAATTCCTCCACTGCCACTGCCACCTCTTCCTCCTGGAACACCGACTTCTTTGTTTTTAATGAAAGGAATTTAATTTTATTTTTATTTATTTTTTAAACTTTTTATTGTTTTAATCTTTCCATAAGTTATTGGGGTACAGGTGGTACTTGGTTACAAGAGTAAGTTCTTTAGTGGTGATTTGTGAGATTCTGGTGCACTCATCACCCGAGCAGTATACAGTGCACCTTATTTGTAGTCTTTTATCCCTGGCCCCCCCACCCCGACTTTCCCCTGAGTCCCCAAAGTCCATAGTATCATTCTTATGCCTTTGCGTCCTCATAGGTTAGCTCCTACTTATGAGTGAGAACATACGATGTTTGGTTTTCCATTCCTGAGTTATTTCCTTTAGAATAATAGTCTCCAATCGGCCAGGCACGGTGGCTCACGCCTGTAATCCCAGAACTTTGGGAGGCTGAGGCGGGCGGATCACGAGGTCAGGAGATCGAGACCATCCTGGCTAACACAGTGAAACCCCGTCTCTACTAAAAATACAAAAGTTAGCCAGGCGTGGTGGCGGGCGCCTGTAGTCACAGCTACTTGGGAGGCTGAGGCAGGAGAATGGTGTGAACCCGGGAGGTGGAGCTTGCAGTGAGCCGAGATCGCGCCACTGCGCTCCAGCCTGGGCGACAGCGAGACTCCGTCTCGGGAAAAAAAAAAAAAAAAAAAAAAGGAATAATAGTCTCCAATCTCATCCAGGTCACCACAAATACTAATTCATTCCTTTTTACGGCTGTGCAAAATTCCATGATTTTGTAATTGTGAATTGTGCTGCTATAAACATGCGTGTGCAAGTATCTTTTTCGAATAATGACTTCTTTTCCTCTGGGCAAGACACCCAGTAGTGGGGATTGCTGGATCAAATAGTAGTTCTACTTTTAGTTCTTTAAGGACACTCCACACTGTTTTCTGTAGCAGCTGTATTAGTTTACATTCCCACCAGCAGTGTAGAAGTGAACACCAGCTTCTTGAACTGGTTCATTTAACATCTGAATAAAATGCTCCAGGTGTTGGCTAATTTTTGTATTTATTTTTAGTAGAGACGGGGTTTCATCATGTTGGCCAGGCTGGTCTCGAACTCTTGACCTCAAGTGATCTGCCCGCCTCAGCCTCCCAAAGTGCTGAACACCAGCTTCTTGAACTGGTTCGTTTAACATCTGAATACAATGCTCCTGGTGTTGGCTAATTTGCTGCAGTAATTGAGGATTTTCTGGACCTATCTGTTGTAGTCATGATGGAGGCAGGGAAGGATTCTGTTGAATAATTTGTCTCATCTGTTGAAACTGAGGCTGATTCTGTAAAAATTCCAGGGTGTGTCCTGAAACTGAAGCTGATTCTGTAAGAATTCCAGGGGGTGTAGTCGTAGCTGTCATAGTTGCTGCAGCTGCAGCCACTGATGAAGACTGAGGAGGCCTGGTACTAGCTGCTTGAGGGGGGTCAACCATAGCGTGACTTTCTCCATCTTCAGGGATTCGCCATTGGTCTGTCAGGGTTGTGGAATCTGGCTCTCAGGGCTGCAATTACTTGCTCTCCTTCATGCCCATTGACATGATTACAGTTACCATATTCTCCTAAGACTGACCTGTCACAGGTGCACGTGTCGCATCTTCAGAAGGGTTTGATGAAAAGAATCTTCTGATGTCCTGTCAGTTGATGTTGGGCTAGTGGCCACTGGCCTCTCTGCTGGCTTTTCTGCAGCTTTCTCTTGTTTAGTTGCATTAGCAGATGCAGGTTCAGAAGATGCTGTCACTGATGCTGGAGTGATGGATGCAGGTGTGGAACTGGGAAACAAAGCAGGGACAGGGTGGAACCTGAGCCACAGTTGTTGCTGTGGAGGAAGTAATGCATAGAGGAGGAAGCGCTGCACAGTGGAGGAAGTAGTGCACAGCAGAGGAAGTACTGCACAGTGGAGGAAGTAATGCACAGTGGAGGAAGTAATGCATAGTGGGGGAAGTAATGCATAGTGGAGGAAGTACTGCACAGTGGAGGAAGTAATGCATAGTGGAAGAAGTAGTGCACAGCGGAGGAAGTACTGCACAATGGAGGAAGTAATGCATAGTGGCTGAAGTACTGCACAGCAGAGGAAGTAATACACAGCGGAGGAAGTACTGCACAGGGGAGGAACTACTGCACAGTGGAGGACGTAGTGCACAGTGGAAGAAGTACTGCACAGTGGAGAAAGTAATGCATAGTGGAGGAAGTAATGCACAGTGGAGGAAGTAGTGCACAGTGGAGGAAGTACTGCACAGTGGAGGAAGTAATGCACAGTGGAGGAAGTAATGCACAGTGGAGGAAGTAGTGCACAGTGGAGGAAGTACTGCACAGTGGAGGAAGTAATGCACAGTGGAGGAAGTAATGCACAGTGGAGGAAGTAGTGCACAGTGGAGGAAGTAATGCACAGTGGAGGAAGTAGTGCACAGTGGGGGAAGTAGTGCACAGTGGGGGAAGTAGTGCACAGTGGGGGAAGTAATGCATAGTGGGGGAAGTAATGCACAGTGGAGGAAGTAATGCACAGTGGAGGAAGTAGTGCATAGTGGAGGAAGTAATGCACAGTGGAGGAAGTAATGCATAGTGGCTGAAGTACTGCACAGTGGAGGAACTACTGCACAGTGGAGGAAGTGGTGTACAGTGGGGGAAGTGGTGCACAGCAGGGGAAGTAACGCATAGTGGGGGAAGTAATGCACAGTGGGAAGTAATGCATAGTAGCTGAAGTACTGCACAGTGGAGGAAGTAATGCACAGTGGAGGAAGTAATGCATAGTGGCTGAAGTACTGCACAGCAGAGGAAGTACTGCACAGTGGAGGAAGTACTGCACAGTGGAGAATGTAGTGCACAGTGGGGGAAGTAGTGCACAGTCGGGGAAGTAGTGCACAGTGGGGGAAGTAACGCATAGTGGGGGAAGTAATGCACAGTGGGAAGTAATGCACAGTGGAGGAAGTAATGCACAGTGGGGGAAGTGGTGCACAGCGGAGGAAGTAATGCACAGTGGGGTAAGTGGTCACAGTGAGGGAAGTGGTGCACAGTGGAGGAAGTAGTGCACAGTGGAGGAAATAAGTAATGCATAGTGGTGGCAGGTGTGGATTGCTGAGTTTTAGCTGGTGCTGGTGTTGACACTGCTTTGGGTTTTGTCACCATCACCACCACAATGTTTTTCTGATCAATTTTATATTCTCTGAGAGCAGTATCATCACTGAGCATTTTGCCTGTCTAAATTAATTTTAACCTGCTACAGGAAAGGCATCTTTCCCTTTTTTCAGATTCAGTGCTTTCACCGTCTCCTCAGGGTCGATGTCTATCTGGAAGGTCCACTGCTGGAGGGTCTTCAGTGTGACCTGCCTAGTGCCGCTGCCAGCTTGGCTGTGGTACTGCTGGGTGGGGTCTGGGGCCTGGAAGGGCCTCAGGGTCACCCACGCTTCTCGTGCTCTTCGAAGGAAGGTGGTGGGGGTGGGGGCTTGTCACATTCACCCAGCCCAGTGGCCTCTTCTCCAGCCAGGGCCCGGGCCACACCATCTATTTTTGTTTTCTGGATTGGAGGGCATTCTAGCGGTTCTGGGGAAAATGGGCCATTCATTTTCTAGGGAGGCCTCTCCTTTGCTTGTGTTGTGTGAGAGCCAATTACCCTGATTAACTTTTCCTCAGTCTGATTCCCATTGGCTTCATATGATCCAGAGATTTCTCAAAACTTGGCATGCTAATGGCACTTGTTTATTTTCTTTTCTTTTTGAGACAGAGTCTTGCTCTGTCACCCAGGCTGGAGTGCAATGGCACAATCTTGGCTCACTGCAACCTCCACCTCCTAGGTTCAAGTGATTCTTGTGCCTCAGCCTCCCAAGTAGCTGGGATTACAGACACCCGCCACCATGCACAGCTAATTATTGTATTTTTAGTAGAGATGGGGTTTTGCCATGTTGGCCAAGCTGGTCTCGAACTCCTGACCTCAGGTGACCTGCCCCCCTTGGCTTCCCAAAGTGCTTGGAGCCACCACTACAGGCGTGAGCCACCAGCCTACTAGTTTCCATTTTTCAGCCCTGTTACTCCCTTTAAAATGTTTACATTTCATTTTAACTGGATACAGAATAGGCCATGGAGAAGCTGTACCTTAGATCTGCTGGACATCTGTGCTGGCTAACATAGTAGCCACATGTGGCTGTTGAGCACTTGAAAGAGGCTAGTTCAAACGGAGATGTGCTGTGAGCATAAAAAACATACTGGATTTTGAAGATAGCATGAAAAACAGATGTACACTATAGCATTAATAATTTTAAATATTGGTTATTTGTTGAAATATTTTTGATATATTCACTTAAATAAAATGTCATTTTTTAAAAAAAAATTATTATTTTAAATTTCAATAGTTTTTGAGGTATAGGTGGTTTTTGGTTACATGGATAGGTTCTTTAGTGATTTCTGAGATTTTGGTGCACCTGTCACCTGAGCAGTGTACACAATACTCAATATGTAGTTTTTTTATCCGTCGCCCTGTTGGAAATGAAAGCTTGGCGTCACAAAGAACATGAGCACTTGAACAAAGGATTTCTCAGCAAGGCAATTTTACTTCTGCAGAAGGGTGCTGCTCACAAACCAGACTGCCACGAGAGCACACCAAACAAAGGAAAGCAGGGATTCTTATACCTGATGCATTGGGTCCCTACTGCTGTGTCCTGTCTCCATTGGCTGGAGCTGGACCACACAATCTAGACTGATCCCGATTGGATAAAAACTTAAGACTTTCCTAAATAGGTAAAGGTGCAAAGGGGAACAAAGAAGGGAAGGGGGATTGCTTATGGAAAGCTAGGATGACAATAACATTTCCAAATAAGGAACAGGCATAGGCTGCAAGCTGGAGCATGTCTGGGCATGTCCGGGCATGTCTAGGCAGACTGGTGACTAGAACAAACAACTTAGGTCCTGGTTAAAGTACAAGGACATAGGATATACTCATTCCCTTACTATTTACAACAGCTATCTGGGGTATAACAGAAAGTCATCAGTAAAATAAAAGATTCATTGGTATGTAACATAAAAAGCAAGCAACGAAAACTTGAAGGAACTTTTAAGAGGAACTATCATTTTAAACATTTACTGTTCTTTACAAAGAGAAACTGTGAAGAGTAACTAGGAACTTTTTATTCTTAACAAACCCCATCCCATCCTTCACCTTGGAGTCCCTAGAGTCCATTATTATTCTTATGCCTTTGCATCCTCATGGCTTAGCTCCCACTTATAAGTGAGAACATACAATATTTGTTTTTCCATTCCTGAGTTACTTCACTTAGAATAACGGCCTCCAGCTCCAGCCAAGTTTCTGTGAAGGCCATTATTTCATTCTATTCTATGGCTAAGTAATATTCCGTGGTGTATTTATACCACATAAAGTTATTAACATTAATTTCATCTGCTTCTAAAAAGAAAGGAAAAAGACATTTAATATTTTTAGAGATGGTGTCTTGCTATGCTGCCAAGGTTGGAGTTCAGTGGCTATTCACATACATGATCATAGTGAACTACAGCTTTGAACTCTTGGGCTCAAGCAATCCTCTTCCCTCAGTCTCCTGAGCAGCTGGGACTACAGGTGTGTGCCTGGCTTTTTCTGCCTTTTAAAATGTGATTATTGAAAATTTAAAATTACTTATCTGACTCACATTTGTGACTTACATTTTATTACTAGTGGACAATGCTGCTTTTGATTAACATTCTCCATTTTGATTGCTTCCAAAATTATTTTTTCTGATGCATTTTTTTTTCGAATTGAGAGATAAAATTGTATGTATTGATCATGCACGTGATACTTTAAAGGATGTATATGCTGCAGAATGACCAAATCTAGCTAATTAACATATACATTACCTCACATAGTTATCATTTTTTTGTGGTTAGAACACTTTACATCTACTCTCTTAGTATTTTTCAAGAATACAATATATTGTTAACTACAGTCACCATTTTGTATGATAAATCTCTTAAATTTATTCCTCCTAGATAGGAGGAATACTATCTGAAATTCTGCACCTTTTGACCAACATCTCACCAACTCCACCCCCATCAAAATTTTGATAGTTTAAAATTTTCACTATTACGCGTGATGTTGACTCTTTATAATTTTAAAATTATATATTTTGGGAAATTCTCAGAAAAATGCCCTTCTTAGGGCCTGAGACATCCAATTTAAGAATTGTGGTTCTCAAATCAGTCAGAATTGACCAACTATTGTGCTTAAGCAAGGACACCACTGTCTCTAAACCTTTTCCAAGAAATAGGCTTCATATTTATGAGGCAGAAGACTGTGAAGTAATTGCAAATCCCTGTTCAAAGTCTCTGGTTTAGAAATAATGCTTGCTTGGCCAGGCACAGTGGCTCACACCCATAATCCCAGCACTTTGGGAGGTTAAGGCAGGTGGATTTCGAGGTCAAGAGATCGAGACCATCCTGACCAACATGGTGAGACCCCTTCTCTACTAAAAATACAAAAATTAGCTGGGTGTGGTGGCATGTGCCTGTAGTCCCAGCTACTCAGGAGGCTGAGGCAGGAGAATTGCTTGAACCCGGGAAGCAGAGGTTGCAGTGAGCTGAGATCATGCCACTGCACTCCAGCCTGGGCGACAGAGTAAGACTCCATCTCAAAAAAATAAAAAAAGAAAAAAAGAAAAAGAAAAAAGAGTTAATCCTTGCTTGCTGATTTGTCCTATCAGTGTCCTAATCAAGATAAAAGGAAAGGCTGTTTCAATGTCCGTATGACCTGTCCTGAGTGAAGCTGTTAAAAATAGAACAGGCCAGGTGCAGTGGCTCACACTTGTAATTCCTGAGGCCAGGAGTTCGAGACCAGTTTGGCCAACATGGTGAAACCCTGTCTCTACTAAAAATTTAAAAAATTAGCCCAATGTGGTGGCACATGCCTGTAATTCCAGCTACTCATGAGGCTGAGAGAAAAGAATCGCTTGAACCTGAGAGGCGGAGGTTGCAGTGAGCTGAGATTATATCATTGCACTCCAGCCTGGGTGACAGAGCAAGACCCTGTCTCTAAATAAATAAATAAATAAATAGGAGAACAACCTGTTCCATTGCCAGCAGTCATTCAGTGCTGCTATCAGAGACTTAGATGGTAGGTCCAGGGCAAGCAATCCACTGCTGAGTTCAGAGGCACTGAAGCTGTTTGAAGCATTGAAGAATCCTCGCTGGGAGCAGTGTACATTATACCTGGTATTATAGTTGATAAAGAATAAAGGGAGAGCAAAATGCTTTAATAGGATTACCTAGGGGTCCTATAATTTCCATTTTATTGCCATTTAGAGAATTAAAGAATGTTCTCATCCAGAGAGAGGATAAGATACAGCCTTGGCTGACTCTAACACATTTTGTTAAAGAAGTAGCTTTTTATTTTATTCTGAGCTTTGATCAGGAACTGGTATTGATTTTTTAAGAAGCCTTTTTGCCTCTGATGAGGTAATCCTAAATGTTTAAATTGAACATATTAGTGTGATTTCAAATATGAAAAGATGGGATTATTTGTGCTTTAGACATCATTTTGATATCAATTTCACAGCTAGAACTGGTCTATAATTGTATTTGTGTCTTGTATTTTTCTTCTTCAGTAAATTAGTTAGCTATTTTAATTTTACTTAATTTTTGGTTCTGGAATGAATTATATAGAGCCTGGGGATTATTCCATGAGCGTCTGAAAAGGGGAGTATTTGGTCCTTGAAATTTTGAAAAACCCAGAAAGCTTCCTCACCCAAGGATTTTTTTACTGTAATATAATTTAAATATAGTGCACGAATCTTAAGTGTACAGCTTGCTGAATTTGACACCCGTGTGACCACTGTACAGATCAAGATATAGAGGATTTATGTCACTTCAGAAATTTTCCTTGTGCCCCCTCCTTGTGAGTCCCCACCCACATCCAGAGGTAATGACTACTCTGGTTTCTACTGCCAGAGAGAAATTTGCCAGCTCATGAACTTTGAATAGATGGAATCATACAATATTTTTTTTCTGGATTCTTTTACTCATCATAATGTTTTAAAGATTTATCTGTGTCGTGTGAATCATCAGAGTTCAATCTTTTTCACTGCTACATAGTATGCCATTGAAATGATTATGCCACAGTACTTATTCTTTCTGCTGATGAACATTTGGGTTTTTCAGTTTTAGCTACTATGACTGAAGCCTCTGTGAGAATTCTAATACACATCTTTTGTTTTCATTTATTTTGGGTACTTCAGGAGCAAAATTTCTGGGCTGTAGGCTGGGTAAATATTAAAACTTTGGGCACTGCAAACAGTTCGTAGAACAGGTTTATTCTTTTACATTCTTACTAGCAATATATGAGGGTGTTAATTGCTCCACATCCTTGCTAACATTTGATACTATCAATCTTTTGTTTCTAGCTATTCTGATGGGTATGTAGTAGTATCTTATGATTTTAATTTGTATTTCCCTGATGAATAATAATGTTGAAGATGTTTTCATATGCTTGTCGGCTTCAAGACTTTCATTAGAGATAATTTGTTGGCTTATTTTATATTATTAGTCTAAGTTTTCCCTTCTCAAATATTTATTTTAATGGTCTAGTCAGACATTGTATATATTGAGCCAGGTTTTGCAGTTTGTCTTCGCGTAGAAAAGTCTTATTTTGATTTTTAAATTTACTTGAGAAGTTTTAGAAAGATTTAAAAAATCTTCCTTTGTGATTATATTCTTTTTAAAAGTGCTTGCCATGTAACAGTTCCTCACTAAATGTTAGCTTTTTTGTTTTTATTTTTTTTGAGACAGAGTCTCACTCTGTCGCCTAGGCTGGAATGCAGTGGTACAATCTCGGTTCACTGCAACCTCCACCACCTCGCGGGTTGAAGTGATTCTCCTGCCTCAACCTCCCCAGTAGCTGGGATTACAGGCGCCCTTCACCACACTCAGCTAATTTTTGTATTTTTAGTAGAGACAGGGTTTCACCATGTTGGCCAGGCTGCTCTTGAACTTCTGACCTCAGGTGATCCACCTGCCTCGGCCTCCCAAAGTTCTGGGATTACAGGCGTGAGCCACCATGCCCGGCCAGCTTTTATTATTTTTATTGCAAGAATTTCCATTACAACTTTGCAATAGTGAAAAATTAGAAAAACATAAATATTTATTAATAAGCTAGTGATTAAACTGTGGAAGATCCACAGTATAGGATTGTATAGCATGAAGTTAAGAATCAAGGCATTCTGTTTGTGGTAATAAGACAAGATCTTCTAGATGCATTGTTTCATAAAAAAAAGAAACTGAAGAATAATAGATATAAATAGAATGACACTATTTATGTTTCAAAATCAGAATAATATATATAAATAGAATGACACTATTTGTTTCAAAATCAGAGCGAGAGAGCAAGAGTGAAGGTGAGAGCAAGAGATTCAGCTGATAATTGGGATGGCGGTAGAGGTTGATTTGGGTGGTAGTCAAACAGAACTTCAACTCTGAATTTTTACATTAAAAATGGTTGATACAG
The DNA here is from genome assembly GCF_029289425.2 of Pan paniscus. Taxonomy (NCBI): domain Eukaryota; kingdom Metazoa; phylum Chordata; class Mammalia; order Primates; family Hominidae; genus Pan; species Pan paniscus. The sequence goes on along the minus strand of NC_073268.2, from coordinate 10,982,123 downwards.
TATCTAGGAAAAGAATTTAAATTATTTTAAGCCACTTAAAAAATAACTGGATCTTGAAGTTTCTCCAGGAGGAGTCTGCAGGGGCATCCAACAACAAACGCCTCTTTAAGATCCTCCCCTGGGCTGGACGCGGAGGCTCACGCCTGTAATCCCAGCACTTTGGCAGGCCCAGGCAGGGGGATCACTTGAGGCCAGGAGTTCGAGACCAGCCTGGTCAACATAGTGAAACCCTGTCTCTAGTAAAGAAAATACAAAAAAAATTAGCCGGGTGCGGTGGCAGGTGCCTGTAATCCTGGCTACTTGGGAGACTGAGGCAGGAGAATAGCTTGAACCCGGGAGGCGGAAGTTGTAGTGAGCCGAGATGGCACCACTGCACTCAGCGTGGGCGCCAGAGGGAGGCACTATCTCAAAAAAAAAAAAAATTATCCATTGCTTCACAAGCTTCCCGTCCACCCACCGGGTTCCTGCTAGTCACACTCTTTCTTCTCCCTCTTCACAAACTATTTGCCTACCTCCATTTGCTGTCTTTTCATTTACCCAAAATTTAAAAGTAGAATCTATCTCACACATTCAGACAACACACGAATTCAGCCTACTATGTATCCATCACTACAGTAAACACTTTGTCATATTTACTTCGGGTCTAATTTCTTATTTAACAGAAATAAGACAGGGTAGATCGAAATTCATAGTGTTTTAGAAAGCCAAAAAACAAGTTTTTCTTTCTGTAACTGTTATCATGAAAATGCCAGTGAGCCAGATTTGCCCTCACGCCTCTTGGGGTGCAGCCCTCCATCTGAGCCCCCTTTTCAGGGCGCCCTTGACCTCTTTGTGGCGAAGGCTGTTGATGAAAGGGTTCAAGGTCGGCGTGATGACAGCGTAGACCACGCTGGCCAGGCGGTCGTAGCGGGCTGAGTAGGCAGGCAGACGACGGCCGGAAATACACGGAGAGGACAGAGCCAAAGAAAAGCGCCACCGCCACTAGGTGGGCCCCGCAGGTGGAGAAGGCGCGGCGCCGGCCGCCGGCCGAGCGCAAGCCGAGCACCGCGACCAGGATCCGCGCGTAGGAAAAGGAACACGAGGAGCAGCGGGGCCAACACCACGGCCAGGCCCTCGGAGAAGATGGCCGTCTCCGCGGCGGACGTGTCCGAGGTCGTCAAGCTCAGCATCACCGTCATGTCGCAAAAGAAGTGGCGCACGGGAGTGGGGTAAGCGTAGGAGAGCGCGGAGAGGAGCAGCGAGCGCAGCAGCGAGTGCAGGTGCGCCACGGCCCACGACGCACGCACCAGCGCGGCGCAGCGCCATGGCGTCACCAGCGCGCCGTAGCGCAGGGTCCGGCACACCGCCGTCGCGCGGTCGTAGGACATGGCCGCCAGGAGGTAGCGCTCGGTGATGCCCAGAGCCAGGAAGAAGTACATCTCGGCAAAGCACGCCTGGAAGGATATGGCCTGGCCCGGGTGGAGCAGGCCGGCCAGCAGCCTGGGGACCGTGACGGTGGTAAAGCAGACGTCCACGAGGCTCAGGTGACCCAAGAAGTAATACATGGGGGAGCGGAGGGCCCCGTCGGACCTCACCAGCGCCACCATGCTCAGGTTGCTCAGGGCGTTGAGCAGATAGATGCCAAGGCAGAGCAGGAACAGCAGCGGGTGGGCGTCTGTTCCGTCCACCAGGCCGAGGAGGAGGAACACGGGGGCAGATGTGAGGTTGGTCGGAGCCATGGAGTGGACTGACAGGTGGGAATGCCGAGGGGAGGGAGGAGGCAGCCGGCCGAAATTCTAGAACTCCGGGTAGACTTCCTGCATGTTGAGGTTCCAGATATACATTTTAATATATGTTTATAAATATATAAATTTCTGCTTGCTAAATGGATTGAAAATCACGTTGCTCATCCAATAATCTTAATTTTATGAAGAAACGGAATCTCAGAAGAGTGTTCTAGCGTAGTGGGTAACTCTCAAACTTTGGTGTAGGTCAGACCTGCTTTGAATCCTGGCTCTACCACAAAGGTGTTGAGACCTTTCTGAGCCTCAGTTTCTTCTTCTTTAATGAGGAAAATATTAGTGGCTCCCAGTGGAATTGGTTGTTGGATACAGTGAATAAGTTTAAAATACTTCGCACAGTGCCTGGCATATAATAAGCACTCAAAACTCCTCTATCATCTATCTATCCAAACTCCTCTATCTATCTGTCTGTCTGTCTGTCTATCTATCCTCCTCTATCATCTATCCATCTATCTCTACTATCTATGTGATCTATCTATCATCTATGTAATCTATCTAACATCTATTTACTTAATCATAATTATTTGTTTAAACAATTAGGAGCAGAATTCGGACCCAGGCCATTTGAGTACCAGTCTAAATTTCTTCATAAAGCACCTTACTGCATTTACCATTCATTTGTTGACTGCACATTATATGGTTCTTCAGGAATTGACAAGATTTATTTATTTATTTATTTATGTATTTTGAGATGGAGTTTCACTCTTGTTGCCCAGGCTGGAGTTCAATGGCGTGATCTCAGCTCACCGCAACCTCTGCCTCCTGGGTTCAAGCAATTCTCCTGCCTCAGCCTCCCGAGTAGCTGGGATTACAGGCATGCGCCACCACGCCCAGCTAATTTTGTATTTTTTTAGTAGAGACGGGATTTCTCCATGTTGGTCAGGCTGGTCTTGAACTCCCGATCTCAGATGATCCACCCGCCTTGGCCTCCCAAAGTGCTGGGATTACAGGCGTGAGCCACTGTGCCTGGCCAGACAAACTTTTTTTTTTTGGTAAAAAATCATATAGTTAATATTTTAGGCTTGTGGTCCATATGGTCTTGTTGCAACAACTCAGCTCAGAAGTTGCAGTGCAAAAGCAGCCATCAACAAAAAGTAAATGAATGGCCACAGTACTGTTCCAATAAAACTTTATTTGCAAAACAGGTGGTGGTCTGGATTTGGACAATTTGCTGACCTCTGTACTAGATACTGTAGAGAGCAGGAAGATGAATGAGTCTTAGCTTCTGCCCCCAAACAGTTTGACGTGCAGTAGCTTGCAGCATGTTTAATACTTTATTAATTTCATGAACCAAGCAGGAGTAAATTATTCTTCCTAGAGAAATTTGGGAAGAATTCAAAGAAGAGGAGAGACTTGAACTGGGTCTTGGTGAATGAATCAGGTTCACCAAACAGACATGATGTTGTGTGGGACAGGGAGGGCATTCCAGAGTGAATGAAGAGATTGTGTGGGGTTGTTGGCAGAGGAGGCATGGAGTGAAGAGAGTAAGACATCCACACATGACACTGGGAAAGGCTTGTCCTTGCTCTGTCCTCAGTGCACAAAATCAGCTGGAGAAAACACTTCTGAATTTCTCAGTTAACCAGGTGACTTCAGTTATCTCAGAAACAACGCACTCATTTTGTCCCACATTTAATCTCTGCCTTAAAACACCACATTCTTTTCTCCCATTGCTCCAAGGTTTCTAGCAGTGTTCAACCAATCTAGCACACCTACCCTTTGCCAGGAAAGCTCCAGGCTTTGGTGAAATCCTGGAGGATGGACTAAGTCAGGTCTTAGCAGGGAAGCTCCTTGCAGGAAGGAGCTACATCTCACTGTCTTGTGCAGTGATCTGTATATAATATTTATTCAATAAATATTTGTATACAATATTCAATAAATATTTGTTGAATGAAGCTTTTGGAAGAGCAATGAGTGAAAACAGAGGTGAAGGGAGCGTGAAGGAGAGGGTGATGGACAAACTCCAAGGCAAACTGCTGTCACCTTCCTAAGGTAACCGGATATATAACATTTTTTGTATTTTGCTGCTTCTCTGTCATTGTCACCCAGTTGCCGTCCCAGGGAAATCATCTGCTATGCCCCTTCCAACCCCACCCCTTGCCCTGGTATAGAGTAGTAGCATCAGAGAGCCAGGACCTTGGCACCCCTCCAGTCCATTCTCTTCAGTCATAGGATTCTTCTCAACTGACTCCTAACCCTCACTCCCCAAACTCCTCTTAGGCAGGTTGTGTGCTGCAGTGAAAAGAGCACTAGCTTTAGAGCCACCTGGATTTTCATCCTGACTGGCCATGGAAACATGGACCCACTTCATTTCCTCTTCAGTCTCCTCATCTATAATGGGGATATTGAGGCCTCTCTTACACGGTTGATGTCAAGATTAAAGAGGTAACGCACGTACAGAAGTGTAGCAGGGAACGGATGCTAATAGATGTTAGTTCCTTTTTCCTCAGCTTCTGATGGTTTCTCTCTGTTCCCTGATGGCTTCTTGAGATAGGCCAGTCCAGCGCTGGAGGACTGTAGTTGTTTAAGTCTTTTTCTTAATCTCAGCTGAAGTATGCTTTCCTGTAACTTCTACAAATGATTCCAATTTTGGCCTCAGAGCTACACATGCCAAGCCTGCTTTCTCTGCAGCTTTTCACATAGTGGCCAAAGGAACCTATTCCACTATTCTTTTCTTCAACCCAAACACCCCTAGTACCTTAGATCTTTTCTTATAGAGCCATATTTTTAGGTCCTTTGCCATTCTGGTCACTCTCTGCTTTGTCCATGTTAACAGGAGTTGGACACAATGCTCTAGCCATATGATGGCTCAGCCATACAATTCATGCCCCTTTATTGAGTGACTTTATTGGGTCCGGCATTGTGCTGGGTTCCGGGGCTCTAAAGAAAGGCCAGTCGTTGTCCTTGACCTCCAGCTAGGCACAATGTAATAAGCACTACACTAACTGCCTGAACAAAGTGAGGGTGGTTTCCTCTGCTAGATGATTTGGAGAAGATTCCAAAGAATAAGTGGAATTCGAGCTGATTTTGGAAGAATGAGTAGGAGATCACCAGATATACAGATGCTTGGGAGTGGAAAGGGCATTTCAGGCAGGGGAAAGAGAATGTGAAGGTATAAGAAGATGTTTTGTGGGTTGGTTAGAGCTAAAATGTGGCCTCTTCCTCCCTAGTGCTGTAAGGCAGAGTTTGGACGTGGGGTCAGGGAGGAAAATAGGACATGAGGAAAAGAAGATAGCAGAGAAATGTTGGGTTTTCTCACCTGAAGGGCAGCATGCCAGAACTCAGTACTCTCTGCGGAGATTGTTGGCTGGTCTCCCTCCCAGCCAGAGGTACCCAGTCTTGAAGGCAAATGTGTTGTCATCCATCTCAGCCCAGAGACTTCAGTGGGTTTCCTGTGGGCTGAGACAGAAGCTGTATATAGAGAAAACACCACAGCTGTAAGGGCCCTGGGAATTCCTGAGCCATACTTTTCCCACTCTACTTTCCTGCCAGTTTCCCTCTTGCCTACTGGATGCAGGGCTGAGCCGTTTGCACTCATACAAATATCCGGTTGCCTGTTAGATAGAGTGTCGGTGGCTCAGCCACACATCCAGAGCTTTCCAGCATGGCCCCCACCTTCTCACATGCCTTCCCTGTATGCTCCTCCCTACCTGAAATACTCTTCCTACCCTATCCCAGTACCCCGCCCAGCTCCACTCCTCCAGGAAACCCCACCTCCTTTCTTGACTCCCCAGCCCACACGAACACCTCACTCCTGTTTCTTGTATCTCTCATTGGGAACTTGGCCCTCATTTGCTGGTATAAAGTGAGGATTTCTTTTTTGTTTTTTGTTTTGTTTTTGTTTTTTCTGTAATGCTGATCTTCCCTGCTAGATGATGAGCCTTCTGAAGACAAATGTTTGTCTTTCCTCATCTGACCTCAGGCTCGGCACAAGGTTTTGTCCTAACTTTCCTGGCAAAGTCAGGGAAGACTCCACAGAAGAGGTGGCATTTGAGCAGGGCGAGCTTGAAGGACAAGGCATTCAGTGGACACATAGGAGTAGGAGAGAATTCTAGAAAGAATTCCTTTCCACGTACAAAGGAAATACAAGAGAAACTCCAGGAAGCTTCTTAACCTCTTTGAGCTTCATTTTTTTGTCTCCAAAAGTAGGATAAAAATACCATCCTCACAGTTTGCTTATAAACACTTTGCAAATAGTAGGTGCTTCATAAATGTCAGTTTCCTTCCCCATCTCCTGACGACTTCAGGCGATGGGGAGATATGATGACTGAGTTTGTGTCAGCTCCTGTTGAAACACGAGGCACAGGGCTGGGCTCCCTGGATGCTGAGCTGCTGTTGTGGACACATAGCCCTTTCCTCAGGCCCAGGTCAGGCAGGTGTCTGCTTTGAATTGGGCAGGAAGGATTGATTATTTAAGGTCGCAAAATGAGGCAGGGATGCTTAGGATCTAGAATTAAAAAAAAAAAAAACCCTATGTTTGAGGCAGCTCACTGCCTTCAACTCCATGCTAAAATGGTCACTTTTGGAGCACACATTCAGATGCCCCAAGACACGGAAGTGCACAGGGATACACGCTTGCACACAGACACACACGGATGTATCCCGATATGTCCAGGCACACAGACATGCCAGAGACATGCACACCCACCGGGACAGGAATATATGAATATATGGGCACATACAAACACTCAGTCCCTTACACACAGACGTAGACACCTACAGAGATCCATGCACTAGAGAAAAACATAAATCATATATGCCACATATACATGCAACACCCAACAAAGATGCCCTGCCCCCAAACAAATGCCAGAGACATAAAATCTCAATAGATGCTCCCAGACACACTGAGGCACACACGTGAATCTTACACGCAAACATCCACATACCGGTTCCCTCCTTCCTCTCGCTCTCTCTTGCCTCAAGTCCGCCTGCCTCAACAGAGTGGAGAGTGGGCAGTGGTAAACAGGGAAACCGTCAGTGGTCCCCACGCTCTCAGGCCTGGGGGTTTCTATCCAATTCCTTAAATCCAGTCTCTCCTTGGCCAGCCCAGATTCTTCTCTTGATGATGTGCCCAGTAGCTTTCTCTTTAACCACAGTCTTAGTCCTGGATGAGCCCTTTGTATTCCAAGGATCTCTTCTCCTCTACTTCCTTCTGCCAACTTCTTACTCATTTGTCTTCAATAATGTATTCAAACATCTTAACTGTTGTATCTACTCCATGCCAGGCAGGTACTTGAGCACTGGTGGGGGAGGCATTCAGAGATGAGTAAGACAAAGACAAAGAACTCACCATTCTATCCTGGTATCAGGCAGCTGGCAATGATTCCTAGATATCATTCCACCCAACACCCATGTCATAGACAGGGAAAGCAGCACCCGGAGAACTGTGTCTGCAGTCGCTCAGTGATCAGGGGATCAGTCAGAGTCCAGATCCTGGGCTCCGAACCCACCTATGGTTCATCCACTTCCCCGTGCTGCGTGCCACACGTTGGCAGGTCGTTCTCGTGTATTGCTCTCCGTCAGACACTTGATTTACTCCCCTTCCCTTTCTGCCATGATTCTTCTGCTTCCTCCCAGCAAGTCTGCAAGCATTAACGAGCTCTGCCCTCCACAGCTCACCCACAGAGGCTAATCTGCTTCAGGCAAAGGGGGAGTTACAGCAGGTGTGCCCTGGAGAGGAAGATTGGCCTCAGCAGCCAAAGGCAGGAGGAGTGGCCTGCAGGCTGGGAGGAGAGGGGCCACCCACTAATTGATTAGCCTGGAAATTCTGTGGAGAGTTATGGTGGCCTCTGAAACCACTGGCCCCTTGAGGACTCCTGAGTCCTCAGCTAGTGCAGCCTCCCCTCCTCTCTTGTGCTAGAGAACTGAGTAGGAGAGGGGGCATCGAGGTGTGTGGGAACCCAGAACTGAAGTAGATGCCTCTCAGTGTGGTGACTGGCCGTGCTGGTCTGCTGTGCTCAGAGGATGATGCTGTCACTCCCCTGCCCCTTCTATGCAGGATGGCATGTGAGGGATGGGGTGTGTTAGTGACCCTGGCCTCTTCTCCCTGGTTTTTCCCACCCTGAGCTACAACCATCACCCCTAAAGCTGCGACCTCACCATGTGATTCCTCTGCTCGGGGAAGAGCTCTTCCTCCTAATTCCACTGTGAGCAGTGAAGTGGAGCTGCGGGTGCCCTTCCCTGAGCTCCAGGCCTGCCTCAACCTCTGAGGTCCCACCTCACCCAGAACCTGGGGGAGGAGAGGAAGGGCTGGAATTGCCAGCAGATTTGCTCCAGGACAGTAGGTTCAGGGATCGTGGCAGCTGAGCCTCACACCCCATGTGGAGCTGTTCTTTGTGGACTTCAGGGTTGGTGCTCTCTGTTACTCCTTTGCTCAGGTTGGAGTTGTGGGGATCTCAGCCTTGTCCAGCTGGTGTCAGAGCAAAGTGACTTCTGTTCCTTGTTCTGAAGCCTTTTGACTATCGTGTCCTCATTGGCCTTGGCAAAGTAGCCCTCCTGGATCTGGAGGGGCCAACCTAACTTCCCAGGCTGGACCAATTTCTCCTGAGGACAGTCTTGTTCTCTCATCTTTCCTTTCTCCACCTGGGCCATATGCCTTTTAGTTCTTGTGGAACTGATAGTCACGTCCCATGGAATGAACTTCTCTAGCTTGACTATTCATTCACTTGATAATATTTACTCAGCATATGGGGTCCCAGCCTTGTTGATCTCTGAGGAGTGTCAGAGAAGTTGTGGAATGAGTGAGATATTCAAGTCCCCACTAGCTTTTGACCCTAGGTGAGGCATTTCTCCCCTGTGAGTCTCAGCTTTCTCCCTGGTAAATTGAGAGGAGTAAACTGATGATTCTTTCATGTTTGAGGGTATAAAGTTTTGAGGATGCACATTTCATAGTTAACAGGTTGCGGGGAGAAGACTTGGGCACAGCAAGTTACAGTGCTTGGCAATAAGTGCCCTAGGTGCTGAAATGAAACTGCACCTGTGGCTTGAGTGTTCAGGGAGAACTTCCAGGGGGAAGTGGTATTTAAACAAGAAGAAAAGTGGAAGGATTTGGGCATGTGGGAAGTACCTGGGAACCATAGTTTATGCAGAAGTGATAGTAGTGGCCCATCTGGAGCAGCTGCTGCGGGGATGCCAGCTGCAGCAGGGGAGGTGTGGCCAGGGCTGCGTGCTCGGTGGAGCTGGCAGGGGCTGGGAACAGGTGGGAGCCCCACCCCCTACCAAGTTGGTGAGGCAGGAGCCCCACACTCCTAGGCGCAGCTGCAGCTGCCCAGCCGTGGCTCTGGACCCAAGCATCCCTGCACTCTTAGGGGTCCAGGAAGCCCCCTGCCCCCACGGGCTTGAAAGTGCCTGCTCTGCTCTGGCCTCTCCCTACTCCTGGCACCTGCTCCAGGGCAGAGCAAAGTTGTGGCCGAGCCTGGGCATTGTTGCAACCCAGCCAGGTGTGCACACACTCAGGGGGCTGACATGCCAGCCCCCTGCTGCCTCTGCCCCCTCCAGACTTTGGACACCAAAGAGTGTGGGAGGGGAGTCTGGGGAGGGCGGTGTGAGGGCAGCTTGGCATGGGCCTGCAGATGCCTCTCAGTGTGGACAGCCTGGGTACCACAGACAGCATGTTAAAGGCAGACAGGTTCCTAGGTGGGAAGGGGCAGGTCCTGGTGAAACCCCACCTTCAAGCCAGGGATGGCCTGAAGCCTGGGGGCCAGGCTGCCGGTTCCAGGTGAAGTCAGCAGCCTGGTGTGCGAACCTCATTGATGACCATTCAGCCAATCAGATGGTGCTTTCATTTCTCCTTGTTATGTTTTCATTTCTCCTTGTTATGTTTTCATTTCTCCTTGTTATATACCTAGGAACAGAACTGCTAGGTCAAAAGGTGGTTATATGTCTCACTTTCTTAGAAACTGATAAATAGTTTTCCAAAATGGTCAGACTAGTTTATGTCCCCTTTGGAATATTTGAGAGTTCCAATTTCTCGACATTCTTGTCAACACCTGGTATTATCAATTTTTAATTTTAGCCTTTCTACTGGCCCTGTCATACTGGATTATATCATCTTTTTCTTTATCTGTATGGTCTCAGCTATCCTCAGAGTCTTCTTTTCCCCAGAGAAGTGCCTGCAGCCCTCACCTTGGTGTCATCTCCCTGGTCAATGGAACAGCTTGGTAGAGGAGACTCAGCAGCCCCTGTGCTGTACGTAGTAGTCATGGCCATGCCAAACCCATTCATCTAAAGCCCGAGGAACAAACGCCTGAAGGAGTCTTCGGGGATAAATCTCAGGGCCAAAATGGTCTCTTCCACTTACAGTCTCAGTGAGGTAGGCAAAGAATGTGGGCCCATTAAGGAAGAGAGAGAATAAAGCTAATAGAATAAGCAACAATAATAATGATAGCAGCTACCCTTTATTGAACACCTACCAGACATTGCCTTTATTGCTTATATATTGTCATTTAATATTCCTAACAGCTTCATGAAGTAGGGCATTATTATTTTCATTTTATAAATGACCAAACTGAGACTGGGAAATGCTAGGAAAATGGCGGTTAGGAGACGGGACTAACATGCAGCTCCCCCTTGGTTGGACAGAACACCGTGTGGAGACTCACATTGTGAACTTTCTCTACAAGAATCACTACAGGAAGATACAAGCAAAACCAAAAGAATTCACATACCCTTTGAAAGAAGCAGCTTGCCGCTGCAAACTCTGCAAGGCAGCTGAAAAACTGAGTTTTCAATGTGTGAGAGGGAGAAAAGTCTGCCTCCAAACCCACATCCCCACTAGGGAACCTGAAAATCAGATCATGGGAGAGAAGGATTTAACCTTACCTAGAGCTAAAGCAGATTTAAGGAACCAAGCAAAATATAGAAGTAGAAGAAGCAATAGAAAGAGCCCTGTAGGCACCCCTGGTCCCCAGTCCAAGCCCAGGGAAGCCATCCCTGGCCTTATCTCACAGGGATCCTTGGGAAAGGCAGCCAGCAGAATTGGGGAGGGGCCAAAGGGTGAAGGAAGCTTCTAGCTGACCTCTGTAATAAGGCAGGCAGGGAGAGGCAAGACCTGATAGCCCTGCTTGCTTTCTCAGTGGGGAGGCTGGTAGCCTGGGGGAAGATCTCAGCCCTGCTGCCTGGACATAAACTCAGTGCTATTGGTGGGTCATGATGGGAGTGAGACTGGCCTTTCTGGCTGCATGGAAGCTGGGTGACACCTGTCACTGCTGGTTTTCCCCACTTCCCTGGTGATATGTATGATGCAGCAAAGGCAGCCATATTCCCCCTGGGAACATAACTCCAGTGGTCTGAGAACCACCCCTCCATCCCCCACAGTGGCTGCAGCAAGCCCTGCCCAAGGAGAGTCTGTGCTCAGACCCACCTAACTCTGCCTTCCCCTGATGGTTTTTCTCTACCCACCCTGGTAGCCAAAGACAAAAGACGTAAATGGGAGCTGTATGGCCCCAACCATCACCTGAGAAACCCCATTATTTATCCTGGCCAATGTAGGGCAAGCTTATATCCCCCTTCTGCTATCGTAGCTGGTGCTCTCTTGAAAGTGCCACCTCCTGGCTGGGGGCCAACAATCTAAAGCCATTACAGCAACTCATAAGGAACAAACCTGCTCCAAAGAAGGAGAAAACAATATCTAATTCCACTGTTTGCAACACCCTGGTCAACCAGAGATCCTGAGTTTGTCCATGTGACAGCTTAACTGCTAGCATGACCAGCATTTGAGAAAACCAGTGCACTAAACCAAACTACAACCAAGCACTCCCACAGAGTCCATTTCACTCTTTGCCACCTCCACCAGAGCAGGTACTCGTATCCACTGCTGGGAGACCTGAAGACAGATGACATCACAGGACTCTTTGCAGACATTCCCCAGCACCAGCCCAGAGCCCAGTATCCCTGCTGGGTGGCTAGACCCAGAAGACAAATAACAATCACTGCAGTCTCACTCTCAGGAAGTTCCATCTCTAGGGGAAGGGGGAGAGCACCATATCAAGGGATCACCCCATGGGACAAAAGAACCTGAAGAGCAGCCCTTGAGTTCCAGATTTTTCCACTAAAACAGTCTACCCAAATGAGAAAGAACCAGAAAAGTAATTCTGGTAATATAGCAAAACAAGGTTCTATAACACCCCCAAAAGATCACACTAGCTTTCCAGCAATGGACCCAAACCAAGAAGAAATTACTGGGCCAGGCACGGTGGCTCATGCCTGTAATCTCAACATTTTGGGATGCTGAGGAGGGTGGATTACTTGAGGTGAGGAGTTTGAGACCAGCCTGACCATCATGGTGAAACCCCATCTCTACTAAAAATACAAAATGAGCCAGACATGGTGGCATATGCCTGTAGTCCCAGCTACTAGGGAGGCTGAGGCAGGAGAGTCACTTGAACCCAGGAGGCAAAGGTTGCAGTGAATTGAGATCGTGGCACTGCACTTAGGCCTGGGTGACTGAGTGAGACTGTCTCAAAAAGAAAAAAAAAAAAAAAGGAAGAAATCTGTCAAGTCCGGGTGACCAAGTGAGACTATCTCAAAAAGGGGAAAAAAAAAAGAAAAAAAAAAGGAAGAAATCTCTCAAGCCTGGGCAACTGAGTGAGACTGTCTCAAAAAGAAAAAAAAAAAAAAAAAAAGGAAGAAGTCTCTGAATTGCCAGATAAAGAATTCAGAAGGTTGACTATTAAGCTACTCAATGAAGTACCAGAGAAAGATGAACACCAACTTAAGGAAATTAAAAAAAATACAGGATATGAATGAAAAATTCTCTGGAGACCATTATTCTAAGTTAAGTAACTCAGGAATAGAAAACCAAACATTGTATGTTCCCACTCATAAGTGAGAGCTAAGCTATGAAGATGCAAAGGCATAAGAATGATACAATGGACTTTGGGGACTTGGGGGAAAGGGTGGGAGGGGAGTGAGGGATAAAAGACTACAAATTGGTTATATTGTATACTGTTTGAGTGATGAGTGCACCACAATCTCAGAAATCACCACTAAAGAACTTATTCATGAGATGAAACATCACCTGTTCCCAAATAACCTATGGAGCTAAAAAATAAAAATAAATAAAATCTTGAAGGACCATGGGGGAAAATGTCTCCAGAGAAATAGAAACCGTAAAGAAAAGATAATCACAATTTCTGGAAATGAAAGACACACTTAAAGAAATGCAAAATACATTGGGAAGTTTCAACAATAGAATCAAACAGGTGGAAGAAAGAATGTCAGAGCCCGAAGACATGGCTTTCAAATTAACACAATCTGACAAAGACAAAGAAAAAAGAAAAATGAATAAAGCCTCCAATAAATTTGGGATTATGTTAAACAACCAAACATAAGAATAATTGGTGTTCCTGAGAAAGAACTGAAATCTAAAAGTTTGGAAAACTTACTGAAGGGAATAATTGAGGAAACCTCCCCTGGTCTTACTAGACATCTAGATGACCAAATACAAGAAGCTCAAAGAACACCCTGGAAATTCATTGCGAAAAGATCATCACCTGGGCAGATAGTCATCAGGTTATCTAAAGTTAAGGTGAAGGAACAAATCTTAAGAGCTGTGAGGCAAAGGCATCAGGTAAACTATAAAGGAAAACCTATCAGATTAACAGCAGATTTCTCAACAGAAGCCCTACAAGCCAGAAGGGATTGGGGTTCTACTTTTAGCCTCCTTGAACAAAATTATCAGCCAAGAATTTTGTATCCAGCAAAACTAAACTTCATGAACAAAGGGGAGATAAAGTCTTTCTCAGACTGACAAGTGTTAAGAGAATTTGTCACTACCAAACAAGCACTACAAGAAATGCTAAAAGGAGTTCTGGATCTGGTAATAAAACTTTGTAATACCACAAACTGGAACCTCCTTAAAGCATAAATTTCACAGGGCCTATAAAACAATAACACAATAAAAAAGAAACCCAAGGAATTCAGGGAACAATGAGCATGATGAACAGAACACTACCTCGCATCTCAGTATTAACATTGAATGTAAATGGCCTAAGTGCTCCAGTTAAAAGATGCAGAATGGAAGAATGAATAAAAATCCACCAAAAACGTATCTTCTGTCTTCAAGAGGCTCACCTAACGCATAAGGACTCATGGAAACTTAAGGTAAAGGGGTGGAAAAAAATATTCCATGCAAATGGAAACCAAAAGCAAGCAGGAGTAGCTATTTTTATATTAGACAGAACAGACTTTAAAGCAACAGCAGTTAAAAAAGACAAAGAGAGACATTATATAATGATAAAAAGGATTAGTCCAACAGGAAAATATCACAATTCTAACTATATATGTACCTAACACTGGAGCTCCCAAATGTATAAAACAATTACTACTAGAACTAAGAAATGAGATAGATGGCAATACAGTAATAGTAGGGGACTTCAGTACTCTACTGACAGCACTAGACAGGTCATCAAGACAGTCAACAAAGAAACAATGGACTTAAACTATAACCTAGAGCAACTGGACTTAACAGATATTTACAGAACATTCTACCTAACAACTGCAGAATATACATTCTTTTCATCAGCACATAGAACATTCTCCAAGATCGACCACATGATAGGCCACAAAACAAGTCTCAATAAGTTTAAGAAAATGGAAACTATATCAAGTACTCTCTTAGACCACAGTGGAATAAAATTGGAAATTAACTCCAAAAGGAACCCTCAAAACTATACACACGCATGGAAATTATATAAGCTGCTTCTGCATGTTATTTGAGTAAAATCATGATGGAAATTAAAAAAATTATTTCAACTGAATAAGAGTGACACAACCTATGAAAGCTTCTGGGATGTAGCAAAAGTAGTGCTAAGAGGAAAGTTCATAGCATTATATGCCTACATCAAAAAATCCGAAAGAACAAATAGACAATCTAAGTTCACACCTTAAGGAACTAGAGAAACAAGAACAAACGAAACCCAAACCCAGCAGAAGAAAAGAAATAACAAAGATCAGAACAGAATTAAATGAAATCCAAACAAAAAATACAAAAGATAAATGAAACAAAAAGCTGGTTCTTTGACAAGATAAAGAAATTGATAGACCATTCGTGAGATTAACCAAGAAAAGAAGAGAGAAAATCCAAATAAGCTCACTTAGAAACAAAATGGGAGATATTACAACTGATACCACAGAAATACAAAAGATCATTCAAGGCTACTGTGAACACCTTTATGCACACAAACTAGAAAACCTGGAGGAGATGGAGACATTCTGGAAATATACAACCCTCTTAGATTAAACCAGGAAGAAATAGAAACTGAACAGACCAAAAACAAGTAGCAAGATTGAAACAGTAATTAAAAAAATGCCAACAACACAAAAAAGTCCAGGACCAGATGGTTTCACAGCTGAGTTCTATCAGACATCCAAAGAAGAATTGGGCTGGGCACTGTGGCTCACACCTGTAATCTCAGCACTTTGGGAGGCCAAGATGGGCAGATTACTGAGCTCATGAGTTTGAGACCAGCCTGGGCAACATGATGAAACCCATCATCTACAAAAAATACAAAAATTAGCCATGCGTGGTGGCATGCGCCTGTAGTCCCAGCTACTCGGGAGGCTAAGGTGGGAGGATAGCTTGGACCTGTGAAGCAGAGGTTGCAGTGAGCTGAGATTATGCCACTGCACTCCAGCCTGGGTGATAGAGCCAGAGCTTGTCTCAAAAAAAAAAAAAAAAAAAGTACCAATCTAACGGAAACCATTCAAAAAGATAAAGAGGAAATCTTCCCTAAATCATTCTGTGAAGCCAGGATTACCCTAATACTAAAATCAGGAAAGGACATAACAAAATAAGAAAATTACAGACCAATATCCTAGATGAACTTAGATGCAAAAATGCTCAATAAAATACTAGCTAACTGAATCCAACAGCATATCAAAAATATAATATACGAAGATCAAGTGGGTTTCATACCAGGGATGCAAGGATGGTTTAACATACATAAGTCAATAAATGAATACACCATGTAAACAATTAAAAACAAATCTTATGATCATCTCAATAGATGCAGAAAAAGCATTTGACAAAATCCAGCATCCTTTTATGATTAAAGCCCTCAGCAAAATTAGCATAGAAGGACATGGCTTAAGGTAATAAAAGCCGTCTATCACAAACCCACAGCCAACATTATACTGAACGGGAAAAGTTGAAAGCCTTCCCCCTGAGAACTGGAACAAGACAAGGATGCCCACTTTCACCACTTCTATTCAACATAGTACTGAAAGTCCTAGCCAGAGCAATCAGACAAGAGAAAGAAATAAAGGGCATCTGAATTGGTAAAGAGGAAGTCAAGCTGTCGCTGTTCACTGAAGATCTTATTGTATAACTAGAAAACCCTAAAGACTCATCCAAAAAGCTCCTAGATCTGATAAATAAATTAAGTAAACTTTCAGGATACATAATCAATGTCCACAAATCAGTAGCACTGCTATACACCAGCAGCAGCCAAGCTGAGAATCAAATCAAGAACTCAACCCCTTTTACAACTGCTACAAAAAATATATGTATACTTAGAAATATAGCTAACCAAGGAGATGAAAGATCTCTACAAGGAAAACTACAAAACACTGCTGAAAGAAATATAGATGACACAAAGAAACGGAAACATATCCCATGCTCATGAATGGGTAGAATCAATATTGTGAAAATGACCATACCACTAAAAGCAATCTACAAATTCATTGCAATGCTCACCAAAGTACCATCATTATTCTTCACAGAACTAGAAAAAACAATCCTAAAATTCAAAAGGAACCTAAAAAAGAGCCTGCATAGCCAAAGCAAGACTAAGCAAAAAGAACAAATCTGGAGGTATCATGTTACCCAACTTCTAACTATACTACAAGGCTATAGTTTCCAAAACAACATGGTACTGATATAAAAACAGACAGGTAGACCAATGGAACATAAAAGGGAACCCAGAAATAAGCTCAAATATTTACACCCACCTGATCTTTGACAAAGCAACGAAAAGCTAAAAGTGGGGAAAGGACACCCTATTCAACAAATGGTGCTGCCATAATTGGCAAGCTACACGTAGAAGAATGAAACTGGATCCTCATCTCTCACTTAATACAAAAATCTACTCAAGATGGATCAAAGATTTAAGTCTAAGATTTGAAACCATAAAAATTCCAGAAGATAACATTGGAAAAACTCTTCTAGACATTGGCTTAGGGAAAGAATTTATGACCAAGAACCCAAAAGCAAATGCAATAAAAACAAAGATAAATAGATGGTACTTAATTAAACTAAAAAGCTTATGCACCACGAAAGAAATAATCAGCAGAGTAAACAGACAACCCACAGAGTGGGAGAAAATCTTCACAAACTATGCATCTGATAAAGCACTAATATCCAGAATCTATAAGGAACTCAAACAAATCAGCAAGAAAAAAACAATTCCATCAAAAAGTGGGTTAAGGGCATGAATAAACAATTCTCAAAAGATATACAAATGGTCAGCAAACATAGGAAAAAATGCTCAACATCACTAATTATCAGGGAAATGCATATCAAAACCACAATGAAATACCAGCTTACTCCTGCTAGAATGGCCATAATTAAAAACTCAAAAAATAATAGATACTGGTGTGGATGTGGTGAAAAGGGAACACTGTTGGTGGGAGTGTAAACGGGTACAACCACTATGGAAAACAGTATGGAGATTCCTTAAAGAGCTAAAAGTAGAACTGCCATTTGAACCAGCAATCCCACTACTGGGTATCTACCCAGAGGAAAAGAAGTCATTATGTGAAAAAGATACTTGCACATGCATGTTTATAGCAGCACAATTCACAATTGCAAAAATATGGAACCAATCTAAGTGCCCATCAACCAACAGGTGGATAAAGAAAATGTGGCGCATATATATATATATACACACACACACACACATATACATATACACCATGGAATACTACTCAGCCATAAAAAGGAATGAAATAATGGTGTTTGCAGCAACCTGGATGGAGTTGGAGAGCATTATTCTAAGTGAAGTAAGTCAGGAGTGGAAAATCAAACATCGTATGTTCTCACTCATAAGTGGGAGCTAAGCTATGAGGACGCAAAAGCATAAGAATGATATAATGAACTCTGGGGACTTGGGAGGGAAGGGTGGGAGGGGTATGAGGGATAAAAGAGTACACATTGGGTACAGTGTACACTGCTTG